>NC_139422.1:6867500-8067500 GCF_905368555.1 Meleagris gallopavo
AAAACACTGGGGGGACAGAGAAAGGACACCAGAAGGGCAAAAGGAAGGGGGGGAGGGAAGTGGATTAAAAAGAGAAAGGGAGAGGAGTGGGGGGAAAAGCAAGAATTCCTTGGCTTGTTCTGAAGTAATAATCAAATAACGTACTAAGGAGATGAAAAATATTGCTTTAATTAAAGGCAATGTATTATTGCTGGCACGGGGCCCTGGCTTCGTGGGGCTGGATGCACCTTGTGACACTGACCGCATGCAAACCTCCTGCTCCTCCATGCTGCCCCCACGTGTGCCCTCCTTCCCTGCCCTCCCACCTTCCATTTCACCATAGATCACCTCCCCTGAAAGATTTAATACACGGCCTGGCCAGAGCCTGAATTCGCTGGGTGGGGATCCAGCCTCCAGCATGAATTTGCCTTGCTTTGGTGAGCAAGCTATCTCCAACCAGGCACAGGTGCCAGGGGCAAGGATGGGGATAGAGCGATGGGGCCGAGAGATGGGGCTGTGCCATTTGGGATCACCCCTGTGCCCCAACCCTCAGCACCAACTGCAGCACTGCAGCACCTGCACAACCCAGGGGGAGAGGAGAAACCAGAGGTGACCTCTGCTTAAGTATCTCTGGTTAAAGAAAAAACAAGAACCCACCAAGAGGCACGACCTACTTTCTTCTAAATGCTAAATGTTTAGCTTTTCATTCCTATTTCCTTCTCCAGCATTCACCATGGCAGAACAAAAGTTAAAGAGCTATAAAGAACATTAAAATCACAAAACCATAAATCTGGGCTGGAGGTGTAATCGGGTGCTGCGATAAAACCCCCTCGTGTAAGGCACAGAGGCAGCAAAGAGAAAAATATTTCCTAATGAGAGTTTCTGGGAGACGGCAGCTTCACAAGGAGCCCTCACCTTGACCATGGGCAGGAGAAGAATTAATAACCTGAATCTCTGCAATGTAATGGCTAGATAGATAGATAGAATGCAATTAGGAGGTCACAGCAAAGAGAAGATTACAAAATGAACCATCTAAAATTCGGAGCTGAAGGATGGCCATTTGGAGGATGCCTTGGGTTTGCACTTTGCTCTCCCCAGCTGCCCGTGCAAAAGCCACACGTGGTTCCAGTGATGCTCCCCCTGCTTGTGCCATGGGAGCAGAGCAGTCATCTCACCCATGCTACCTATGACCAGTCTGAGTGCAGTTATTTAACAAAAAAATAGTAAAATAGCTGATACCTTGGAAATAAAGCACACAAAGAGTTTGTGATTCCCTACAAAATCCTCACAGACCTCCGGGTGTGTTACTCTCCATCAGCAGTATTAACTGCAATAGCTGGAAATGTCCAACAGTAATGAATAAGATACTTTGACATCGCTGAAAGCCAGCAGTTTTGCGGAGTTCCCAAATTGTTAAGGTTTGTTTGAAAACAAATCTCTCATTTAGAATCATTATTTAAGCACTGGACTTTGTTTTTCAATCCATCACCAAAGAACACCTGCTGAGCCATTTATACTTCATGAATGAAGAGCAAAAACCCCAACACCAAACACTGCTGGAAAAAGCTCTTAAGGACCACATCACTCCCAGAGCAGAGCTCTTACAGACTGAGCCCGCTGCATCCAACAGCATCATTTCCAGAGATCAAAGAAGGAAACACAAGGAGGATCGATGCTATGTGTTTGAGAGCCTAACAGGGACGTTAAGACAAAGTGATTTGTCAGGGAGTTCAGCTTGATGACAAGAACCAGCACAGCTGATCAGTGCTGACACCCACTGCAGAGCATCCCTGTGATCTTACAAAGCATTCTGGCTGTATTCTGGGATGGGGAGCTCTCACACACGCACACCACGGAGCGCCCTGGAAACGCAAGGAAAGGCAGGAGGAGCAGCCCACGGGTGGAGAGCACCCCTAGGAGATAATTAGCAAATATTTCAGGAGGCATCTCATACACAAAGCTCTCAGCAGCTGCTCAGGTCCATCCCACACCGCATCCTCATCCCTGGTTCCACCGCACGGCCCTGGCCGTGGGGAAAACACAGCTCAGGGCTCTGCCTGCCCACTCCCTCCTCTGAATTATTTAAGGGGAATGAGGTAGGCTGCAGCTCTCCAACAGCAATAAGCAGGAAAATTTATTTATGAACATATCTCAGCATCTGGGCACCTTGTCCTAGCAACTGAAGCCAGCTGTTTGCCTCTGGATGCCATCAGAGAGAGTCAGGGATGGGGCAGCTTTACGCAGATGATTTTATACAGTAGCATCTTAGCTTCAAATCCATGTATGAGAGCAGGATGAACCCAGCACGACTAATCCTCTGTTTTCCCTCTCTCACCAGTCTGATTTCTGGAGGACAACAGCAGCCCAGTAACAGGGTGGAATAGTCCCACTCACAGCCCTCCCCAGGGACCCAATGGGCAGAGCTGTGATGCCACGTGCATCCTTAGCAAACACCCATGGGAGGTGGCTCAGCACTCACCAGGAGCTGGATGCCAGCATGTTAATCTTGCCCCATTTCCCCACGTCCAATGATAGCACTTCAGTGCTTTAAAAAAGGTATGTGACACCCATGAAACCTGAGCTGCTCCCATCTGCTGCCCCTTCTGCAAGGGATTTTGGAGTAAATGGAAAGGGACAGAGCCTGAAGCTGCTGCAAATGGGATTCTCCAGTTCTGTTGAGATGGATGGGGCTGTGCTGAGTGCTTCTGGCTCAGGATGTGGCAGAAAAAATACTTTCACGGCATGGTATCTATAACCACAAGGAGACCAGGAGTTGGATGCAATGATCCAATCCAAGGGACTTTATCGGTCCCTTCCAACTCAGGATATCCTATGAACCATAATTATGCCTTGCAGTAACTCGCAACCCCATGTCTGGATGTACAGATCCGCCAATGAGCCCTTTTGAAGCAAACATCATAGCAAGTCAGAAACCCTGCAGAAGCCCATAACTGCACCAAGGTTTTAGACTTCAGGCTTTCGGTGTCAGTTTCGGTGTTAAGTTAGCAGCTGGCCTCAGCTCCTCTAATTTTGGCCAAGTCTGACCCGTGGGACCCGCTGGCATGTCCTTGCACCATGTGCCATTTGCTTGAAGGACATGGGTTGTGAGTAGAGCCTTCATCCCAAACACCCAAACACATCCACCTGCACCCATGTACGACAAGAAACCCTCCCAGAGAACAAAACTAGAAGTGCTCAGACCTCATCTGTAGGATCCCAGCAGCTCCCTTTTCCTTGGTCATCAGCTGACACCCAAATGGATACCCCCAAGTTAATGTAGTGACCTAAGCACGAGTGCAGCTCTGCTCCAGTGCTCTGGGATGAGTACTGGCCACACAGCACCCCTCCTACAGATGGCTCTGTGTGCTATGGACCCTTCCCTAGAGAACAGCAAGTCACTGAATCACTGAATCATCCAGCTTGGGAAAGACCTCTAAGATCTCCAAGCCCAACCTGAACCCATCTTACTGTGCCCACTGACACATCCCTCAGTGTCACCTCTCCACGACTCTGGAACACCTCCAGGGATGGTGATTCCAACACCTCCCAGGTCCCTGACCACAGGACTGCCCCAGCACCACGGGTCACTCTTTGGCCATGGGCTCTGACACCCCTCAGGCTGACACACAGCACAACATTACATTAGCACAGCACTCGTGGGGCCGTCCAAAGAAAACCATGTGGCTTTGCAAGATGCTTGTGTGCAACTGGAAACGCATCCATCGTGGACTTCAGTGGGGTTAGAGGGATGAAACCAGCATTACTCAGAGCTACACCGAGGCGATGGGAGCTGACCACGTGACCCGAATTTCCCCAGCACTGCTCCCAGCCCATCCCTGGGCACATCCCTGAGCTTTGGTTCCCATCTGTGAAATGGGAACAAACCCAGGGAATGATTTTGGGAAAGTGCTGCGAGGCAGCTGAGAAGCACGCTATTAGTGTCCGTTAATAAAGCAGGGCGGAATCAATTCTCCCTGCAGAACAAGGCACATCGGAGCATACCAAAAGCTGCTGAATTTAATTAAAATCATGCTATTGTGTTACATTACTCATCCCTGGAAAGAACAGCCTCGTGCGGTGCCAAATTTTAGACATGTCTCCTGAAAAAAATTATGATTCGCTGTTATTTGTGGTCTGGAACTTGCAAAAAAATTCTCCCAAGATTAATTCTGATAGAAATTCAGTGAGGAAGCAGCAAGCTTTATTGTCAGATAATGTGAAGATGATGATTCTGCAGGAGAGCACTTCCAGCACTCGGCACAGCCCTCTGCACAGTGCCCACGGGTTAGCTGCACGCCCTGGGTTATCTTTAGCTCCAATCTGAACCAAATACTTCTGGAGACTAGGAGACAAGAAAATAACAGCTCGTATAATTTGATGTTTCAACACATTATCGCTTTTTCTTTTCTGAATTCCCACGTAGCAGCGCTTCGCTCTAGAAAGCAGCGCGATTTCGTCGTCACTTCAGCTCCACTTTGACAATGACAGATGGATGAAATCAAAAGGGGAATCCAGAAACATCTTTCCCAAAGAGAAAATAGAAAACTCTGCAGGCTAACAGTGCAAGATGTCTCAGCGTGGCACGGGCACAGGAGTGGTGCAGTCCTCGTCCCTGCAGGTGTCCTGGAACCATGGAGATGTGGCACTGAGAGATGTGGCCAGTGGGCATGCTGGGGTGAGTTGGGGTTTTTAAAGGTTTTCTCCTACTTTAATGATTCCATAGGGCAGGGAGCCTGATGGTAGCATGGCCCCCAATGGCAAGGAGCTGTGACACAGCAGCACACCCCCAGTTTGGCTGCAAAGCAGAGCTGTGTGCTTCAGGACTGGATCTTCCTTATTGCTGGTGTGGAGGGGGTGAGGGAAGCTGCTTTTATTAGCAGATGCTTATGGAGTGACCTCAGCGCTCCCCTGACCTACAAATCGGCTGCGCAGCAAAACATCTCAATGACATTTTTCAGACTCTCTTAGGAGCAAGTCTGTGTGGATACACGCTTGCCAAAATAAACCTGTTGGAAGTGTTTTTAGCTGGAAGAGAGCTGCTTTTAGCCAAGGACCCTGCTTATCACCGAAGGAAGAAGCTTTGGTCACTCTTAACGCAGCTCTGCTGGTGTCACAGGGAGCCACCCACAATCAACTCAGTGACTGTAAGCTCTGTGCCCAGACCTCAGCAGCTTTGTGCTGGTGAGGACTGGGGGCAGCCATGCACCAGGAGCTCAGGACACGTACGGATGGCTTCTGACAGCTCAGGTCATGCAGACACGTGTTTCAGGGCTGTACCCCAACCCCAGGAGCAGAAGCATCCCTATGCATTTTCAAGGCACGGATCCTTTACGCAGCTTTCTAAACCTGTTTTATAGCAACACTTGAAGTGTGCGCAATGGATACACAACAGCAGTAAAAAATATAATGGGTAGAGTGCAATTACAGCGAGTGCACCGGCAATGAATAAAACAGTCCTTGTAAAAGCAGCCTTGCAAAAGAGCTTCTGCAACCACCTCCTCACCGCCTGAAGACACTCAGGCCTTAATCGTTAGCGACTTTAATTGCTCACGTTTTCACACCTGGATGGATCCGCTCCTGCACTGAGCCTCCATCCCCAGGGGCGGGGGGCCCACAGCCCGGCCACCACCAGCACAAAGCAACGCACCTATGTGACAAACGTGCCTTCATCCCCCATCCCCAGGGGAGCCCCAGCAGCCGTGTAGAGCACAGCACCCTCCTCTTCCCCCTCCTCCTCATCCTCCCCAGACGCAGCCACAGAGCAGAGCGCAGCAGCGTGACAAACGCGGTGGCCCTTCTTCCTCCCCATTTGCAAACGTTATAAAACCTGCTTTATTAACTGCAGTGCCTTCTGAAGAAAGTCACTTAAAGGTTCAGCTCATATATAAAGGACTTACTCAGATTAAGAACCTCAGTAAAAGGCCTTTGAACACACTGACTCCTTCCCGTTCTCAGATGGCTTCACTGCACGCATTAAAAATGCATGCAGGCAGCAGGAGCCAATATTCCTTCACCTCCTGCTTTGCTTGCATAGCTCTGCTTCCAGGAAAAACACATCTTGGGGAGATGACAAAACATTGCCCCCTGCTCGTGCTGAGCCCGGGGAGCTCGCCAGCACCAGGTGTGTGATGGCCTGAGTGCTCCTGGGCAGTGGGAACAACTGGGCTGCAGCAGAAAGGCTGAGAGAAAAGTTGTTAGAAGCAAATCCTGGGGTTTGCTTTTTTTGGGGGGTGGGGAACTGCAGCAAGATGTTCTGCTGTCTTTCAGAGAGAAGAAAGAAAACATGGAAAGGGAATGAAAACATGCTCAAAGGGGAACCTCAGTCAATATCCCCCCAACAATGCACTACTCCTGTCCGCTACAAAGTCCTCACACTGAACTTGGAGGCATTTAGTGCCAGCCACTGTAAGAAACAGCGTAATAAGACTCCATGGGCTGCAAGATAGGTCTGCAGGGGAAGCTCCAGGGGCTCTGGACCTGGAACAAAGCCTCCTTGATCAGAGCCAGGCATGGGTAGGCAAGGAGTGTGATGGTAACCTCCTCTTGGCTCTGCTGACCATCATCCAGACAGATGGAGAAGAGGATGAACACAAAAATGTCTCATCCTCAGATGATGGGTGATGCCTCAAGAGGATGAGCTTTTCCTTGTCCCCACACGCAGCCTTACAAAGCAACACATGGATGAAAACAGTGGGAAAAGGGCACTGCTGCATCACTGCAGAATCCGTGTTCCCAAACAAGATCAAATGTTGCGCACCCACCTCCATTCAACACGCTGCTTCATCCAAAAAAATCAACCTTATTTCCTCTGATTCTCTTTAAAGAGTGAAAATGGGCCCTCCAGAGAACTTCTGGAAGAAGCAGCTGAGGCCAGAGCAGAGCAGGAGATGTGCAGCACAGGCTGCAGCCGCACCATGGTGCTGAGCCCAGCACCCCGCACACAGCGCACTGCAGTCCAGATTGCTGCTTGTTTGGCTGCCTGCACCTTCCTAGGAAGAAGCACTTTGTCATCTCCACGTTGCTCTCCTGATAGCTATCTGATTTACTCTGCAAAACAGGGTTTTCTCTGGCAAGGTTCATGAATCCAGATATTATTAGACAGAATGACTATTATTTTCTTTTTTCACTGAATAGCATAGAAGATTGATTTTTATTTTCCTACCCTGCATGCCATGAAATCTATTTAAGGGGAAGTGATAAGGCTGGGGATTTATTTCATTCTTAGTTTACGCAATCCTGAATTCTTGCCCTTAAAACACAGATCCACGTCCATGCTGTAGGGCTGAAGACCACACAGTCCATATACGACCCTAATTGCGCTGGATTTGCCACGTTCTTTGAGCACCATGCCTAAGCCAGCAAGATTTTTCCCATTTATTCCAATGGCAGCATGTTCCCAAGGCTGGGGACCTGGTGGCCAGTCCCTCTGGGGGCTGAAGCTGCTGCTCCTTCCCACAGAGCAACTTAATTCATCTGCAATTAGCTCATCGTTGGGGCTTCTAAGTAATCATCTCACAAAGGAAAGGGCTCTCACACTGCAGGGATGGGGTGATGGGAAGGAACAGCCCAGTGGGGGATTTTCATGCCATGGTGTTTTCTGTTCTGACAATAGAGCAGAGGAGCAGGGTTAATTCGCAGGGAAAACAGAGTTATATGCAAAGCCCCACTAAGCCCTGTGCTATTCTTGTGTAATTACGGTGCCAGAGGCTTCTGAGATAAGAGACTGGAGCAAGGACTGTAAATGCTGTAAAGATGAATGAGAAAAATCAGCACATTCACAACAGACACATCCCAGCCCTGCCCTGCATCCAGCACCAGGTCTGTCCCTAACAGCAAACAGCCCCTAACTCACAGCATGCCTCTATTCCTCAACCTCTGCTCCCCCACTCCGGGTGGGATCTGTCAGATTTGTGCTTAACAGATGGGAAGACTCAGAGTTTGTTTTACACGTGAAAAGCTGTTCCCCCTCCGGCGATATCAGCAGAGGGAAAATAACACGAGATGCTAAGGAAATAAACTCCAGGGGGGAGAAGCGTGGTGTGGGGTGGTTGGCACGGGATGGGAGCAAAAGGGGGGGGGTGAGGACAGGATGTGGCCCCACATCTGGTTATGTTTGCTGCCATAGAATGATGCTGTGCTACACCCTAAGCAGAACAGCAGCATGACAAGGTCTGTGGTAAGAGCAAGTGTTCTACACAGCTCAGTGCGAGGGGAGGGGAAAAAACACTGATAGAAGTAGAAATAAAAAAGAAGGAAAGGTTCACGAGGTTGAGAACTCTTCCCAGTTAAATCTCTTCCTAATGAGAAGATGTTCCCAGATTTGTAACATAAACGCACACAAACAAGAAAATCGATGGCAATCAATTTGTAGCAGGCTGAACGGAGATGCAGGTCATGGCTCTGCTCAGCAGGGCTGTTTGCTTTTTGGAATTCCTCCTCCCTGACTCCCTCCCACGAGCAGCTCCAGCAACAAGGCAGCTCTGCCTGCAGCATTTATCAGCCCTGCTGCACACACGGTGCTCGGGTGCCTTCCCCAAAGGCAGGAAGGCATTGCCCAGCTGCAGGGCACTAAGAGCCCACTTGGTCTGCAAGGCAGCAGTCCTGAGCAAAGCCTCCATGGAAAGGAGCTGCACCCCACCCTGCTCCCTGCCCAGCACTGACTCATGGCTTCTCCACTTGTTATTTTTGCAAGCCACTCCTGAGCAGCTGGCAAGGTGCTTTTACAAGTACCCTGCCTATGTCCCAACGGCATCCTCGGTGTCTGCTTAACCCTGATTTATCCCAGTCACACTAATGCTTCCAGAAAGCCTGGTGTGATTAAACACTATGAGTCTGTGCAGAGAGAGGGAGAGGTAGAAACAATATTTAAGGCATCGTATCAAAAGGATCTTACCTAATTCCTTTGGTTTGAGCAATACTGTGGAAGGAGAGTCTGGATACTGCAGAGATCACCTGGAAATGAGAAAAAAAAAATCCTCATTGAAGACAGAGGTCAGTTTGTTGAACACCTTCTGCTCTGGGTGGCTGTGCTCCGTTCCTCAGTGTGTTACAGCATGAGGTTGGCTGGGCACCATCACAGCCAACGCAGCCTCTGCTTTTACCTCTGAGCACAAAAGACATCCAGCCTTCAGCTATACAGACACCATGCAACGGCATCGCCCCAGGAAACCCCATCCTGCAGCTCATGTAATAGATTCATAGAGTCATTAAAGTTGGCAAAGACCTCTAAGATCATCCAGTCCAACTATCAACCCATCTCCACCATGCCAGATCTGCTCCATTAGGGTTTACGTAACGCAGAGTACCATTGGAAAAAATATATTTTTTACTTCGTATTTTATTTCTACAGACTTGTAACTCCTTCCATCTCTTTCCACCGAGATGGTGATGTTATTGAGGCAAACCTTCCAACACTGAAAGATTTTGACTACATGCACTCCAATACCAATGCACCCTCAGTCTGTCAGGGATGAGTGCAGCCCATTGCCTTCTTCTGGCAGAAAGCAACCAGAATGGCTTCAACATGGAATATTTCCATCGGCACTGCCATCAAGAACAGTAAGGCCATGAGCTGGTTCTGAGAACTGTCTTTTATTTGACGTAAGCTCCTGTTTTAATTGCTACGCAGAATTTTAAGTGAAGAAAAACAAAGAACTGTTTCAGTCACGCACGGATCTAAACCATGTCTTACCCTTGCTCCTATTCACCATTTATCAAAGCCAGAATGAAAAGATAAACCTATTATTTCTGGAATGGTTTCCTGCCCACTGGAATGAACAGAGATGTGTGACTGGGACACAGATAAAGGGCTGCAGGATGGGTCCCTGCTGCCCCCAGCCCCACAGCTCCCTGTTGGGCAAAGAACCCATTGGGCTGGGACCACCAGAAGCTGCCCAGCACTCGGCAGTGCTCAGAAGGGACCTCCTGGCTTTTCAAAAAGGAGCTGCCACACTTTGGCCTTTCCCAGCTGACTTTCACTTGGAGAACTGAGATACTGAATTATTCAACAAGGCAAATGAGCCTGTGAATTGTCAAAGCTTGGCCAAGAAGCGATCATCGAGGGGCATCCAGCACTGAAGGGAGCCGCAGAGCAACAGGGGATTCTCCTCTCACCTCAGACCCTCCACTGTCCACCATGCATTGCTTCTAATGGGGCGTTAACAAAGCATCCTTATTTATTTCTTATTTTAATAAGATGTTACCCCTGACAGTTCCTTCTAGTCAAGAGTGCACGAATAAGGGATTTTTTAATTAGACAAAACATCATTTTTGCCATGGCTATCAAGAGCCTATTTTGGCCTATTTCTCACTCTTTGGAGATCGTTTGGATAGCAACCACAGCACCATCCCTGTTGGCCTGGTTTTTACAGCGATGCCCTGGAGCCACTGATGGGGGACTATGAACACTGAGCAACTATAAGAGAAAGCATAAAGTTCCTCACTTTGCTGTAATATAACAAAAAAAGGAGCACAAGCAAAAGTTGATCACTTCTAGAAAAGGAGTTCCAGCCACGTGCCCTGCTGCCAACAAGCTGCGGGCATCAGCTGGTGAGATTCCCATCTCTGCTTTGGACAAGCACTGAACCAGCCACCATCTCCTAACAGGTCTCAACCCCCAAACTGTCAGCAACTTTGAGGACCTTAGTGCCCATTTTACCAAATCCCTCTGTGCCCTCTAGCATCACCAGTTTGGGAGAGGAGGTGGAACTGAGCTCGTTAGTGCCTTTGGGATCACTGAGGCAGACCAGAGGCACTGCATTGTGCCTGCTGTGTGTGAGCAGTCCCAGGGAAGTCCCAGTCTCCTCTGCAATCTATTATTAGACTTGCACAGCACAAAAATCAGTGTGTGAATCAGACAGCTACGCTGTGGGTTTGACTTCCAGGGAAACGTAAGAGAAAAACACACTCTTCTCTACAGCTATGCTTCTTGCTTTGCTCTTTCATGAAAAGCTCCAATCTCTGAGCATCTCTGCACATCAAAGCCTGGCACCTGGCTCCAGCAATGAGCTCAGGTACTAAGCAAAGCAACCCACTTTCCAAGAGGGATTTGGTACAGAGAGCTTCCACGAAGCCTGGCAGCTCCAGAAACACAGCTGAGCAGAGGTGGGTTGGCAGCAGGGAGGTCTCTCCCAGTACAGCTCCTGCAGGTTGGAATGGGGAACAAGGAAGCATCATCCAGCACAGCTCCACCAGCCCCCAGCCCAGGCAGCACAAAGCACCGTTTGAGGAGAAGTAATCCTCTCAGTTTCAACAGGATTAAACAACATTCTTAAAAGTAAGTAAATCCTGAAGTGTTTGCTAAACTGTGTCTCATTTTTCCCATTAAGGAGCTTCTTATTTGCTGAGAAACACTGTAAGACTTCCTGCCCCTCCTGGCTATCATTTTCTATGAGGCGAGGCAGGAACTGCTCCATTACACATCCAAAGCAGTTGGCACGAGGGGTCTGTGATCTCAACTGAGGCTTAGCTGCTCCTAGGACACATTAGCAAGCTAATACACATATGACACTAAGTGGAATTACACTTCACTGTAATGCTCACCCCCTTCTTTCAAGGCAGCCTAGAAGTGCAGCAGCCAGCATATCCAAGAAACGATTTTCCATCAGTTCCCTGATGACTGATGGTCACTATCAGTTCAGAGCTTTTGCGAATCCCTCCCTAACAGCCATTGCTGAACAGCTGAGAACTGAGGCTGCAGCATCCTGGAACCCCACGCAATCGCTTCCAAAGCAGCACAACCCTTGGATTGCTCTCAGAGGTGCTATGAGGTTGTGCTCAGTGGGTTGGGGAGCACTGGGTGCCCCATCCCCATCCCACAGCCCTGAGCCCAGGACTGGGGCAGAGAGGGTTTGCAGAATCATTTGTACACACTGCCTGTATGTGCACGTTTGTCTTCTGGGAGGAGCTGTGAGCTTAAAAATGGTCTTCTGCAGATTCTTCATCCATTTCTCAGTGCTACTTCCTCCAAGAAAACTGTACTCAGCGCACACACGTAGGCTGACAAGGAGACACCCAATGGAGCTGCAGAACGGATGCACCCACGGGCTGCTCCCAAAGCTGACCTGTAAGGGCTGGCTGGGAAATTCCTGCTGGTTTCACCGCTCAGGGCGAGGACGCTCTTTGCATTCCTGGCGTTCCAGTTCCCTTTGTGCTTTCTGCCACGAGCTAAATCAAACAGCCTCATTTCTCCTTTCCCTATGGTATGCCGTGTGGCACAAGGTCATTGCTCTGACCCAGCACAAGCGGTGAGGGAGGAGAGCCACGCACGCCCCAGCAGACGCACCAAGGTTCTACACTTCTGAAACAAAACCAAGTTGCAAGCTGGGATTTTAAACACGTCGGTCACTTTGCAAGAATCCTGGCTAAGCAAGAAAACAAAATTTCTGAAAGCAAAAAAACAAACCCAGCCAACAACAGAACCTTCAAACCACAAGAAACCCACTAATTTTCATTTTCCTTATTGACAATGCTTTCTTTTAGGAATTATGGATTTTAAAATAAACTACAACAAAAATAAATAAATCATCATGCATAGCACTCTTCTATTTCCTCCAGCATTGTTTATTTCCAGCAGTACCACTGTGCATCTAGGAAACTAAAATAAACTCTCTCATTATTTGTAAAAACAAACCGAGCCAGCTGGGCTGGAGCACACTTTGCATAGGGAAGCTCCCAGCCTCGCTGTGCCCAGAGCTGGCTGCAGGGGCTGTGCCTTGTGCTGAGCTCTGGCCAGGTCCTGTGCATCCAGAACAACCCAGCGTTTGCTACTGAGCAAATCAGAAGCTCCACACAGCATCCATAAGCCTGGGCAGAGAGCTTGGTGTTGTCACACCTGCACAGATGGTTCTCAGGGGGAAGGTAAAATCAGAGCCTGAAATCATAGAGGTTGATTTTGGGGTTGGTTGGTATCTAAACTCATGAAGGGCAAAATAAATCCTCAGAGCAAATCTTCTGCCTATGAGTGGGAAGGAACCAGATCACAGATCCGGATACAAGCTGGGTAAATTGGTTCTGAGTTGGATAACGGTATCCAACAGCAGCAACACTGATGTGAGGAGCTGCAGGGAAATGGCCACAGAAACAAAAGCAGCCATGAGAGCACAATGAGGGGCAAGGTGCATGTGTCCAGATGGCTCCAGTTTGCAAGGGAGAAGTGGGAGCCACAGCCAAGGCAGGATAGTGGCAAACAAAAAAGTGCCAGAGCAATACTATCCATCACCTGCTTTTCACATGAGCCTCCCTCACCACTAACACCTTGGTAACCCAACGCCAAGCCCTGCAGAGCTGCTTGTGATCAGTACAGCCAAGCTATGGAGCGTGTGAGCCAGCCAAAAATGCACAGAACGTAACCTGCTGACTGCGGATCCATCATTCATGTTGTGTGTGCTATTGCATAATGCCTGTAAGGCCCTGCAGCACGTGCACAGCAAGCACAGCCAACATCAAACCTACAGCTGATGTGCAGCCACATCCCCAGACACTGCGCAGCTGAGGCTGCTGCCTCTTGAGCATCCCACAGCTGTTGCAGGAAATTCCTTCAACCAACAAGGTTGGGCTGGTTTTGCTGAAATATCCCATTCCTATTTGAGACTGACATGAAATCTTTGCCCTTGCCTCAGCAAATGGGTCAGGATTGAAAAGTATTCAAGGATGCAAGTTTAGTTGGAGTGGTCCTGTGTGGAGCCAGGAGTTGAAAGTGATGATCCTTATGGGTCCCTTCCAACGTGGGGTATTCTATGATTCTGTTTCATTGGATTGCTCTGTGTTAATTCCCAGCACCACCAGTGGATTATATTGCATGTGGTTTCTCATATTTCAAGTGAATTCAAGAAGTGCCCAGGCAATAGCAGCAATAAGCTTTGATTTGCATGTCAGGGATGCAAACACCATGAGCCTCGTGGGTCCACGACTGCTGGTTGAGTGTCCAGTTTGCAAACTGGAGGCAGAAAGATCAGGTAAAAGCTGGATTTTGCTTCTAGTTTTCAGCAAGGAAGACTGGACACACATCACTCCTCCTTTTGCTAAAGGGATTCTTGGCCATGGGAGTAGCAAAGGGTTAAAATAATCTGAAATGAGCATCTGACACAGATTGTCCCCAAGACCTCTTTGCCACAGCCCTGAGCGCCCGTGTCAGGCTGCATTATGGTCACAGTGACAAATGATTACACCTCTCAAGATAATGAGGTTAAGCCCTCTAACAAGAGCACACTGTCAGAGCTGCACTTTCCAGACGAGAGCATCTTTACCCAAACCAAAAACTCCTCTGAGAAAGGATGAAGGGCACGCACCAAAGGCTGGGGTCAGTTCACCTCACACCCAGGCCTTTGAGAGGAGGAAAGGAGCAGTGCGGCTGCAGGAGCATCCACAGAACCCAACGGTGCTGGAATGCTTCCCTTTAGCATCCCAAGCTGTGGTCTCAATCCGTGGGCTCCACAGCTCCGGAGCACATTGCATGAAGGCCATTAGTGGTGATGGGCTGCATGGAGCTCTGCTGCCATCATGCCATATTTGCTTGGGTGCTCCTTTTTAAAAAGGGTTATTAAACCCAGCGTTATGCTGCATTAAACCCATGATTTGAGTGCATTAAGTGTTGGGGATGCAAACACGCCTTCACTGAAGGCACTGGCAAAGCTGATTTGCAGTGGGAACAGCTCTTGTATCATTTTAACACCCTTATTTTGAGCAATCTGAGGCCAGCATGTTTTCTGCTATTATTCAGCCTTGCAACAGTGGGCAGCAATTGCAAAAACAGCAATATTCCCTGACAGGGAGGAGAGAAGGGTAATCAGGTGGACTTAGAGCTAATGGTACTGTACCACATCATCATAAACTTGTCAGACATGCACACGCATCCTCTCCCATATTTAAGGCACCAATCTGTCTTTCCCTGTCACAAAGCATTGGATGGAACACATCCAATTGTAACTCAGTGCCTCAGCACTGAGGTCTGTGCCATGAGGAGGCATCTGAACTCCTCAGTTCCTTCTGCAACACGGATGGTGAGGTCCCTCACCTCCATAAGACAAAAGCAAAAAGCCAAAGAGGGCAAGAGCAAGGCAGCCTGATATAGGGGAGCCTTACTATCAGTGGAGCTGTGCCTGGATGCACCATGCAGCTCCCACACTGCTTCCAGGCACAGAAATTAATGCCCTGAAACCAATGCTGCTTTCTTTATGCTGGCAAGTTCCTCTAACACAACAGCAATAAATACTTATTCTGCTGCTTAATGGCCTCTCCTCTCCGACACGGATACTGAGTCTCTGTCTCATCCAGTTACTTCTGCTATCACTATCTGATTGCCTGGCAGTGACTGAAGGAGAGAGCTTACTTTGATGGGACTTTAAAGGACTGGGGGAAAAGAAATGCAAGCACTTGAGGAAGGGAGCTAACACTAAAGCCACCAGACACTGAGGCCGTACCTCCAGAGTGGGAACACAGGAGATTTCCTACAGGGAATTGGTGGGACGATACCCACAGCAGCACTCTATGGGCAGCCCAGCACTGCTGGGAGCTCTCATGCATATCACGGTGACCCCAGTGCTGAGTGCTCAGAGAAAGGCCCTGCAATTAATTACACATCCACCTGACAGCATCTCCACCTGGCTGAGCTTAACCCCATCAATTTGCACAGAACTTGCAAGCGATCATAAATGATACAGCGGTTAAACATGAGCATGAAAGAAGAAGGAAAATGAAAAGTCTTGATATCTCCAAAATTATTGACGGGAAAAGCTTGTTATCACCTCCAAGTGCTGATTTGGGAATGAGTCATTAGGATGTGTCCCAGCTGTGGGGTGTAAGGTAGCAGCAGCCACTCTCACATTTCCACATGATGTGGAACAGCATTAATTAAACAGGAAGCTGAACTACCTTAGTCCTGGTATGCAGAAGTGCATGGGGACAGCTGTGTCACCTCCCCTAGCTGCTCCCCAGCACCACGAGCCCTCACTTCTCAAGTGATACCATTTCACCACAATACACATCACCTTTGGGATCCAGGAAGACCCAGCCACGTTCTGCTTTTCTTAGAGCAATAATGGGATAAATTTGGGCAATGGGAGCCAGAGGGGAGGAGAAATGAAAGGTGTAGATGTGATTTCAGCATTGCCCTCCCAGCTGCCCAGAGACCAGGGGGGCTCCCAGAGATGCCTGAGCACAAGGCAGTCTGAGATGCAGAGCTGCTTCCCTTGAGCCCAAGCACACTACTAAACTGCCTCTAAGAAAAACACAGAGGGTTCATTTGCATTGCTTTGTAAGAGTTAGAAAAGCAGGCTATAAAAGTACATCCTTTGGGAAACAAAGCTAATGAAGCCAGGGAACCGTGATCTCCTGGAAATTAGAAGGGAGAAAGAAAAACCCAAATGGCTGAGGCAGGAGCTTGGTTGAGTTCCCCGGAGCTGCTGCCAAAGGCAATGCCCAGCTCCGTGCCTGGCCAAGCCAGCTCCTTCCCTCTGCCCCAATTAGCAATGCAGCAGATCTGTAATTAACCTGGAAGGATGCCGAGTGCTCAGCACGGGATGGAACAGCACATGCTGGGTGATAGGCACAAGCTGACCCCAAAAGTAAGGAAAAGGCAATCAATCAGCCAATTTAAAATAGGTAAAGAATTGCTGGCCAGGCTCGTCAGGCTTGGGCAGGGAGAAAGGACAGCCCTTCCCTCTCCAAATCCAAAGGAGCTGCCTTGGGATGCCCCTGCCCTGCATGGCTGCAGGTCTACAATGCTCTGCAAGGAGTAAATAGCTGCATTTCCACCCTGCTTCCCTCTCTCTTTGAGAAGAAGGGACTAACAGGAAAGCTTTCAAAAGATTCAGCTCAAGCACAGGAGAAGTGGAACAGTGTCTTGTTGGATCCAAAGGTTTGGACCTTGCGAACCAGGAGAGATCCTGCTGAAAGCACTCACACCTGCTGGGCACTTCGCCCTTCGTGCCTGAAGAGCAAGAGCACAGGAAAAAAGCCTTAGATGCTAATTAGCTTAAACACTGTAAATACATAGGCAGAGGCGGGCTGCAAAGCTCTGAACACAATGGCTGATGTCACTGCACGGAGCTTGGCTTGCATTGCCCTGTGCTGCCACACAGCACCAAGCCACCACAAAGAGGCATTGTGCTGAGCTGTATGAGCACGTGGAAGGAAACACCAGCAGCAACACTGCCATGCAAGGAATGCTGCCAGCTAATTGCTGCCCCTCTGTGCTTCCAGGCAGCCAAAACACTGCCCTGCATCTCCACTGGCTCTGGAGATCCCAGCAGAGTATCTCAGTGATGCCCCCAAGGCTGGAGACCACCTTGTGCCAAGCAAGGTGCTTGGAATCATCTCACTTTGTGCTCCGTAACTCACAGTGCCCAACGTCATGCATCCCCCATCCCCAGCACTGATTGGATTTGTCAGAGCAGATGGAAAAAGCATTGAGTTGGATGCCAAGCAGGGATATCCCAACCTGCTTCCGAGAAACTGGCTTAGGTTGCATTAAGTTTAATCCCTCTCAATGAAGGCATTCCCAACAAAGCTGCTTAGAGTCACAGAAACATTAAGGTTGGAAAGGACCACCAAGATCATCAAGTCCAACCCCAACCCATCCCCACTGACCACGTCCCTCCAGTGCCCATTGGGGTTGATGGACCTTTGGGTTGTTCCAAGCTTCCCGAACAGGACACACTCACCTGGATGAAACACTGTCATTCCTACAGCTTAAAGCCAATGACTGCACCTCCATCACCTCAAAACCCAAAGCAACATCGGGCAGAAACAACTAAGAGAAAGAGAACAGCAGGAGACCTTCACTTCATTCACTCCAATCTTATCCTCCAGAAGCAACAAACACCTTGCAAACTTTGGGTTTTTATTGCTATTACCATCTGGCTTGCCAGGTGAAATCCCCCAGAGCCACACACACAGGTCTGAGCCCACCGCCTCACCTGGAGAACAGCTCCCAGCACCACTACAAAAGGAGCCACGCACACCAACAGAGCAAAAAAACTTGGGAGAGGTCCTCCCAACCAGCTCAGTGCTTCTTAGAACAGCAAACTGAGTTCCCCCCCCAAAAAAAGAATGAATAACCACCAAGATCAGCAGAGGTTTCCCATCACGGGGCACAGCTCAAAGCAGCCTCCCTTGCTCCCCCATGCCCCGTGCAGAGCAGCTTCCACGCCTCAGGGGCAGAGCATTGCAGAGCAGCTCAGAGGGGAGCATTCACTGCTTGCCCTGTGAGATGCTGATACCATTCTGTCAATGAATGCATTTGTGCTTGCAGAAAGGCAGGAGCTCTGTGCTGATGAGGAAATAGAGCACGAGGCTGCTTCCCAGAGACACCGATAATCAGAAGCTACGTCCCCTGCTTGTACTGTAACGGTGTGTAAATGTGCCCGTAAAGTGCTTTGATTTGATGGGATCGGTTAAATTCAGTCCCTGCTCTACACAGACACTGCATTTACTGCTATGTAAGCGCCTGAAATGGTGCTGCAAACTGATGTAGAAAGGAGTGGCAGTAAAACACGTCCGAAATACTGGCTCCTTCAGTGGGACGTGTACAGTCACAGCTCACAAATTACAGGGTGGAAGGGGAACAGGGTGGATTTCCACGGCCACTGCTGTATGGGGGGTGAGATAAGATGATCTAAGTGTCCCTTCAGACCTAACAAATCCATACAGCTGTTAAAAATAAATAAATAAGAAAAGAAAAAAATATATCAAAGATGAGATCTTGGCTGCCCCCAAGAAAAGGAAAGGAAGATTCACTCAGGGTGGTGACACATTGGAACAGGTTGCCCAAGGAGGCTGTGGATGCCCCATCCCTGGAGGCATTCAAGGCCAGGCTGGGTGTTGCTCTGGGCAGCCTAGGCTGCTGGTTGGAGACCCTGCATACAGCAGTGGGTTGAATCTAGATGATCATTGTGGTCCTTTTCAACCCAGGCCATTCTATGATAAAATTCATTCTATGATTCAGGCACGACGCTTTCAGGCAGGGATTTAAGGGGTGCAAGTAGCAATGGCAGAGATGCTCAGGGTGTCCAGTTGGATGCCCCAGCACCAGCTCCGCTTCACCCCGCTGAGTGGGATGGCTCAGTGCAGCACAGAAAGCAAAGGAAAGGCAACGGGTACCCAGACAGAGGAGTTCAGGGAGAGCTTCGTCAGCTGCGTGGTGATGCAGTGCAACTTTGAAAGTGTCACCAGCTGTTTATCCGCCGCTAGAACGCGTGTGTTTAAAAATTAATAAGAACAGATTGAGCAAATGAGGAGTCGACGGGAACCAGAAGCTTCGGTGAATTTTCCAGGCGTAACGTTGAAATGACACAGGAGCGAGCTGCAGGAAAGGGATGCCAAAAATACACACACATAATCACACGGTGGTGCACGGGGAGGAAAACACAGCTCTAATCACCACATGCTCTCTCTTGAAGCTTTTAATCAGTCGCTGGAGACAAAGAGCAGCCGGGCGGTGCTGCGGTCAGCCCTGCGCTGTGGGGAAAGAGGGAGAAAGGATTTACCTTCCTGCATCAACACGGGGTCACATCACATGGGATGCAGCACAAGGGCTCAGGTTTGGATGACCACAAGCGGTTCAGCAGGCAGGGGGGTGCTTGACCTCATGCCCAAGGGAACCCAGTGCCACAGGGTTAAGGTTGGAGGGCAGCTGAGAAAGAAGAGGGCTCACCAGAGCTTAATGGAGGTCTGGGAGCTCTGGACGGTGCCACCAATAAGCCTTATCAGCACTCTAACCCTCAAGCCATGCATGCAAATTTGAAGATGAGATCAGAGAAACTGATAGAGAAATCAGGCCAGTAAAGGAAGCTTGCTGCCAACTTCTTGGAGCTGCAGGGTTTCCTTTAAACTCACAAACTTTCCAACTGCCTATCTTCCATTTTTGGACAAAAAAGCTCAAAAACAAACATTATTATAAATTCAGTTTTAACCAGTATTTCCCTCTCCGCCATAAAAGAAGGGGTTTTTCTTCAAAACATCTTTTTTCCATGCTGTATTTCAGCCAGATGCAGAGGCAGTGCCTGGGCTGCAGCTCAGGGACCGAGCTGAAAGGTTTGAATAATTCCCCATCAAAATGAATGGGAGTTCCACGAAAGCATCAGGACTGTACACGGCAGGCTGAGGAAGAGGAGAGGGAAAATACATTCCTGTCAAACCAATGTTCCCCATAGGAGTACAATCTCCACAAAAGCTTTTGCCCACGTGCGTTGTGTTGGATTTCAGATTCTGCACTTGTGAAGCGTGTTCTGCTGGGTACTTGAGTAATTATGTTTGACTTATTTAACAATTTAACATTCGCCTGCTTGGCTTTACAGCTGGAGGAATGAAATCACATGTTTGAATGACTAAAAGGGAAAAGACAGTCGGATGATGTATGTGTATTTATGCAAGTATTCCCCTCTCTGAAATTACATTTGCAAAGAAAACATTAAATCAAGCATGTTCTCTCTCTCTCCAGCTGTAAATGAGATTTTGGGTGGTGGGACAGCAGGCAGCAGCCAGGCTCTGCCCTAGACAGAGCTAAGCAGGATGCACCCAGGCACAGAGACCTTCAGCTGTGAGCGCCATCCTGCTCCCACATTGCTCCCACGCCATTTGGCAATGCTAAGTAGAGCCAAGGGGCACTGCATGAAGCTGTCCACACAGTACTGGACCTGCAGGCAGGAGAAGTGGGGCTCCACCAGCCCAGGCAGACTCACCCCATGGGGTGACCCGTGTAACCCAAGTCCCAAACAGAGAGCTGGCTCTCCCCACAGCAGCTTGGATCCTCCTCCCACCAGCAGGTCCAGGAGATCCTTTTGAATGCCACAGGGTGACCTCACCAGCAGCCTATGAGGCTTTGTTCCGGGTGATGCATCCCACGAATAACAGCTCTTCGGAGTGAGCAAGGCATGCCAAGAACCTGGAAGTGAGGCTCTCCGTCACTCCTCAGGACCAGGGATTTCTCTCTACACCACTTGCTGGAGTTTGAGGGGTTCAATGCTAACACTGAGGGAGCTCCTTGAGCTGCTGGGGCTGTCCCTTTGCACACCAGCAAATCCCAACCACCCACATCAGCTCCCTGCAATATGCATCACGGGATCAGTTCTGCCAGCTGGCTCCTGACACCCTGCAGCACTATAAGCATATCCATGGAGAAGAAGGCAGAGAAATGGGGACAAATGGGCTCAAACTGAGAAAAAGCTCCAAAACACTGCATTTTTCCCACGTGCTTTTTTTCCCTCTCCTTTCCTCCCTGTTTTTGCCCACTTTTAACCCATCCCCCCTTTTTTCCCTCCTGCTCCATGGCAGCAGTCACCTGGGGATGCGAGCTATGAGATGGGAGCACATGAGCTGATGCACTGGGGGAGGGAGAGAAAACTGTGATGGCTGCACCATGAGGGAAAACACAGCAAAATGCCCTGACCCGTTATCACAGTGGGGAGAAGCACAGCCACGCTCTTCCAACAAAGGCCCCACTTATGTATTTTTCATAGCCTGCTTTATTCTGCTGCAGACGTGAGCGTTATCAGTAACGTTTGTTCACCCACACAACAGTGAGGCTGTGGCACTGATACTGGCAGTGCTGTGGATGAAAGCTGGCAGGTTGTACACCAGAACAACTCCACATTTAAATACAAGCTTGTTAATTATCCGCTCCAGTTACGTATATTGGAGCCCTGCTGCAAGAAGGGAGATCCCAACTTGCTGCTCCTCACCTTCCTTATCTTATCTAAACTTACACTGTGCACAGAGCTGAGCCATGCTCACCCCTGCTTACCCCCAGAATGGGCAGCACGTGGTCCCACCCTGTGCATCCCCCAGCTGTGCCCATGCATTGCAGGTGGGGTTGAAAGCATGAAGCAGAACAACTCCTCCATGAGCAGAGGATGGGACGTGTCTGATGCCATTAGCTCCACATTTAGCCCCGCAGACCTGGAGACACTTCAATGACTGCTGAGTGCAGCACTGCTGCTGCACTCCTGTGGGGCTGCACAGCTCTGCTGGGGAACAAACCCAAAGTGTGGAGCAAAAGGAATGCCTGGAGCTCACGGAGCAGGATGCGCATGTTGCAGAGCAGTGAGAGAAGAGCCCCATGAAAGGTGAGTATATAGGGGAAATATGACGTAGAGAAAGGAAGCAGCTCAGCCAGAGTATCTGCACTGCTTTCCAGCAGCGGGGACACAATGGGCAGCAAACCCAGCACCACCTCTACGCGATCCTATTCTCCGCCTTTCTTAAGAACACGCTGCACGACGCTGTGTGAGAAAAGAAGCTGGCAAAGCACAAGCACAGCCCATCGGTTCCCACTGAAGGACTCACCATTCCACTGCTGCTATCAGAGCTGCATGCACTCGGCCGCTTCTCCTCCCCTCCACCAACGTGCATTCCACAGCATACACGGGAAATTTCAATGAAACATTAGAAGAGGAAGCTTGGCCAGGCCCGTCCATAAATCTCCCAAAGCAGACACGTGGCCTATCAACTCCTTCCAAGAGCATTTCCCAAACGGCCCCGGAGAGCCTCACACGGTGCACTGTGCACCTCGATATCCAGCAGAGCCCACAGCACGCATCCGCCTGCATCCTCTGACAGCATGCCTGCACCTCTGCCTCTGCTTCTGCTGCAAAAGCTTCTGCTGTTCAGCCTTAGCTGGGAGCGGTGGGAGCTGCACACGCTGGGATGCCACCAGGTTGGAAGCAGCACTGTGCTCCAGGGCAGCGTTCAAACGAATGGAATCTCAAAGAGAGAAGCAAAGAAGGAAGTGCAACAGGTACATCTGTTGCTGGAGTTTTGACTTCGTCGCCCGGACTGAGCTGAACTCCTGGTGAATCTGCATCTGTGTTGCGGATACCAAGATCTCTGCCACCCCATGTGCCACCACCTTCCCCACAGCCCAGCTTAAAGCTAGGTGCCTGCCAGGCAAAAGAACAGAACAGCTATGCTTTCCTGGGGAATAACTATTCAGAAGAAAGGGCTAGAACTATGTTAAATTATATTACAAAGCTGGCATGGAAATAAGTTGAAACAGCTCCCTGTAAGCAGCTCGGCTCTCTGGGGCTCCATTTAACAGCCATCCTTTTATTAGAAAGATGGCTGGTTAGCACTTACAATCACAAGCAGGTGATGGAAGGGAGGATTTCTTTTCCATTGAGATTACAGAAGGGCTTCAAGTAAAAAGAATGGAAAAAATCCTCCAGATGCAGGATGTGGTTCCTGCCCCAGACACTGATGCACACAGTGAGAGCACGGATGAAGCATCCACCTACACCGCGTTGCAGCAAAACTTTTTGGACATTTTATGAACTGCCCCGTCCCCTCCCAGTGGAGGGCAGCAATGACAGCAGTCCCAGCACATGGGATTGGGGGCACCTTCCCCACACAAAATATGGCAGCGTTCCTGGGCTGGTAGCAAGGAGCGGCCAATGCAACCCAAAGCCAATGAGTTGCTGGCAGTGGCTCTGCCCATGGCTGCGGTCCTTCCCGCTAAGCCTTGGGTCTGCTCCAAAGTTATCGCAGCGGCGTGTCATTAACCCTCATTATCGTCAGGATTTTGGCAGATAGACAGGGATCAAGGTGCCTGATGTGGTGCTTATCCACGCAGCGAGGGCCATCAGCCCTTCTCTGCCGTGTCACAATGCGCTTCCACCGCAACTAGCACCAATATCACAAAGCCGCCTCCAGCACTGCTCCAACCATCACACCAACCCCAGTAAGACAAACGCATGGAAGACAGTGAAAACAACAATCTATGGAAATAATCTAATGAGCTACAAAAGACCACAACCATTGCCAGCCCCACAGGGATTTCCAGCCACCCAGAGAGCCAACGTTAACCTCCCCTCCGGTTCTTCATTAAAACATTAACCACTGATGCGACACAACTGCTGATATCAGAGCAGGATGACCAGAGCCCATCTGTTTGCAACCATCTGACAGTTTCTACTCACACCCCTGTCTCCAAGGAAGAACATTTGGCTATATGGTATCACTGAACCCCAGACACAGCAAAAACAGAATGGAGATTTTCCTACAGACGATCGCATTGCTCAGCTTTAATTACAAAAAGGAAATGATGTCTAAAAAAAGGCAGTGTTAAAAACAACATAAAAATGCATCTATTTGGGGCCTGAGGCTCGCTGAGAAAAATGTTTCATTATTCAATCTAAGAACATAATTATCCTTTAATAATTTTTTTCAGTACAGGAGGGAAGTGGTGTTTGGCTTGCTCTACCTAGATGCATTTGAATGGGAACCCAGAGACAAGCAACACTCCAGTGAGTTGGTTTCCTCCTGAACCAAGCCCAGGCTCACAGCAGCATCCCAGGCAACATCCCCAGTGGGATCCCTGCTTTCCCCACTCTTCCCATCTCCATTGCTTCAGCAAAGCCACAGCCAAAGCTCCAGGATTCCCTCTGCACCGAGCACAGTCCTGAGCATCTCCATTACCCTCCGGGCACAGATAAAATCATCCCTTCAGCAAAAATATAACTTGACTATCAGAGTCTGAGGAGATGAGACCAGTTGGGCGGCAGTGAGCCATGCCCCCATTCATGCAGTGTCTCCATGTGAGCCCCCGGGGTGCATTTTATTGCAGGCAGGTTGTGGCCGTACCAGGAGCGATGCTGATTTCGAGCAGCCTGCTTGACTCTAAAATCTGGTTTCCATAGAAACAGGTAGATAGCAAGCAGGAGCTAAATCTTATTTACTTGGTTAAAGAAAAGGGCTTTGCAAGCTATCTGTTAGACCTAAGGGTAAGAGTGATATTACTGGGAATACAAAGATTTAATGACAGCAAAGAATATGGCTTTCAAATAAGCAATGCCTTTTTTTTTTTTTTTTTTTAATCTTTAATAGCACTTACTACAAAAAGACCAAATAAGTTTCCCTCCTCCTTTAAGAAGTCCCACATCCTATTGACTTGAAGATATATTTTTGTGATCAAATCCTGGCACTTTTTGGAAGAGACATCATTCCCCCCTTCTTCCTCCTCTGCCCCAATCAGAAATAATCCCACTCCCAAACACCAAAACCTGCAGCTTCAGCAACCCGTTGACTTTTTGCCACAGCTTGGGCACAGGCAGTGCTGAGACTGACCATCCCAAGCCCAGCCTCAGTAGCAGAGCCTCAGACTGGAAGCTCTCCCTTTTCCCAGCCCATGCACCAGGACCAGCTCTGAACTTCTGTTCAGACTCGTTATGCATGCACAGATCACTGATTTCCCCCAGTAAAAATAGAGGAATACTGAACACCCGAGACGCTTCACTGCACTGAATGCAGCGCTGCTTGCTTGCAAAACAATAACTTTTATGTTGGTCCTGCTCTCTGCTAAGATGAACAGTTAATCGTGCAGCCACAAACGCACCACACAAAGTCTATTAATGCTTTGACTGTTAAGATTTATAGGTCGGAGATATCCTTAGAATTACTCTGCCTCGGCCTGCACAATTGCAGAGTTGGAATATGTATTATTTCCAATGAATAATACATGATGGCACTGTAAATCCAGTCCCAGCTGAGAACGTGCTCTCCTGCAAGGAGACAGGAAGGTTTGGGGAGCAGGCTGCTGTCTGCAGGCAGCATTTACCTGGGTGCTAATGAAGGGAACCACCGCTCAGCATGGACAGGGGACTGCAAAACTCTAATTAATTAATGCTGTTCAGTCATGTGACAGCCCAAATCTCTTCCCACCAGACAGCCCAGGGCTAACTCCTGCCCTTGCTACTGGGAACTGGGACCAGTTTGAAACGCATTAAGCACTTGCAAACATTCCCTTGCTGGGGGTAGGGAGAGAAGCGGGGAGGGGAAAAGCATCGCTTAAAAAAAGGGTCACTGAATAAAGACAACCTGCAAAACCTGGGGAGGGGAGTTTAATACCAGCTGAGGGGTCAGCCATCCTATCTTCACACAGCCCTGGTCCCCAGGATGTCCCCACGGAGCAGCTCTGCACACCCAGAGCAGAAACCAAAACAGCTCCCTCTCCTCCTGGTGTTTCTCCGTGCCTGGTTGTACAGGAGAACTCCCAGCTCTGGACAAACATTTCTAACTCTTATTTGTAACACAACTGCGGAAGTGAATTTTCAAGCCAGCCTGCTGACAGCTGATGTTTGCTCATTAGCCGAGCCTGGGATGACATTGCTCATGGCTCTGCCAGGGTAATAAAGCAGGCAGCGAGCAAACAAAGCAAAAATCAATATGAATGAGTGTAATATTTTTCATAATGTCTTTATTGTGTACAGCCTTCCTCACACAGCTATTATTAGACACACTTTCTCATCCTTTTGCAGCGCATGAAGAGATGGAAAACGCTCTTATTCACATCTGCCACACTAGGAAATCCTACCCAGATTTCATCATGAAGAGTTGGTAAAGGGAAGCAGAATAAGAATACACCAAAGTGAGGATCTGACCCAACTGCAGGAGTGGGTTGCCCACACACATCCCAAAAGCCAAGGGCTGTCCCTTGCTCATTGCTGGCTGGGGACAAGCAGCAGCATCAAAAGCCCTCTGGACACATCTGGCCAGATGTGGGCAGGGCTCTTCCATCCCAGCACGGCCTCACCCTTCACCACCAGGGCAGCACCCAGGGGCACAGCAGGGCAGGAGAAGTGCTGCTGCCATCCCCCACACACTTTGCTGGGGCTGCCTCAGTGCTTTGGACCGTGAGGGTGCGGATGATCACCTCCATCAGTGGCCATGCAGGGAACCAGGAAACGCTGTCAGCGCAATTGGTTGCTTTTCAGTACCTGCACCAGGGCCATTTCATTTAAGCAGGGAAAAAAGGAAAAGAAATGATGGCTTTGCTCTTGGTGAGTAAGCAAAAAGCTCTGATTAAAAATGAGAAATGAGAAGAGGAAGTGCCTCTCTGCTTTATAAACATCTCCGGACACAATGGTTTACACTTTACATAAATTTAAACAGAGGAATAAATAGTCTTTTCTTAGTCACTGCCTAAGGATGAAAGCAGAGCTGCAGGAAAGGACTGCCTGCACCAAACACGGGCGATAAGATCTAAATGAGACAGATGAGAAGATTTTACTTATCTCAAGAGCAGCCCCGGCACAATCCCAGCCTCCGTCTCCCACCCTCAGCCTGGGAGATGGGAGCAAAGAGCCAACAGTGTGCTGACCTGAGCACTGCTACTGGAGAGCTGTGAAAAACAGCAATCAGTACTGCAAGGTCAATGCTTGGCTCCTCCAGCCCCAGTTCCAGATGCTGAGGGAAACACGAGGATGCTCTTACATAGAGGTGAGCCCAGCTCAGAAGTTCTGGGGAGCAGAGGTGCTCTTATAGCAGCGCCCGTGCTCAGGAGCAAATCCAGTGTCACTGCATGTTAATTCATCCCCCAAATGGAGAAAGGGAGGTCCAAAGATGCCTGAGTTGTTTGGCCGAGAGAAAAGCCCCAGCACCGTGCCTGGCCTCGCTCTGCACACACTGTGCTGGGAGCCCCAAGGCGGGGATGAAGCCAAGCTATCCCTAGAACAGCCAAGACAAACCAAGCTGCATTTACGTGCCTGGGCATTAAACAGCAGGTATAAAGGCACGGAGCTACACTGCAAAAGGAAAAGGGAGTTGTACAGGGCTGTGTTTTTAAGCAACATTCAGTATGCTTGGAGCTCGCAGGACAGTGGCACTGAGCAGGAGCTGGCTGCCTGTACCAGCACAGGGAAATGGAAGTGGCTGTGACACAGCCTGGTAAAGCTGTTTCTCCTGCTCCCACGAGGAAAACGCATGAATTCACTGCCCCACCAGGTGCTCGGGGTAAAAGAGCCTTGCTTTCAGCAATCCATCCATCCATCCCATCCCACTGTACATTCACATCAGCACAGCACCACGAGTAGGACCGCGGTGATGTTATTGTTGGAGATATCTCCAAGGGCGCTGCTGGAGAAAGGGGAAATAAAAAGGGTTTTAACCCTTTTGGGAAAACAAAAGAAAACTTGTTGGAAACAAACTTGACACCGCAGAGCGTAACTCAGCTCCCTTCCTTTCCATTCTCGGCCCTCCCTTTGCTCTCCCCAGCAGAACACGCACAAACACATCCTGTGGATGGGGCTTTTCATGTGCTGCCAGCACGCTGCAGTGGGTTCCTGCTGGAGCTCCCTGCCAGGCAGCACGCCCTGCCCTGCACCAGGGAAAGCACCGTGCTGCCCGTGCCCCCCCTGCAGCCCCATGGCTGCACCCAAAGGGCAGCTGCTGGCCCAGGGGCTGGGCAGGAGGCTCAAGCTGCTGCTCCTTTAGATGCATGATGCTTTTTTCACGGGACATCGAACGCCCTGCCGGGAATGCTAGTGCAAATGATTGCACAGGAACATGAAGTGGCAAAACAGGGGAAGCAGGCAGCAGATGAAGCTGGGGCAGGCAAGGAAAGGTGAAAGCTTTAAGGGATCTGGGCTGGAAGGACATGTAAAGAGTGGTGAGGCATGGACACAGGCTGCCCAGGGAGGGAGGGGGGCATCGTTCCGGGAGATGTGGCACTGAGGGACACAGTCAGTAGGCACGGAGGTGAATCTTAGGGGGCTTTTCCAACCTTCATGGTTTTGTGATTCTCAAGGCAGGCACCACATCTAAATCTGGGGAGGGAGCTGTGACAGAAAAGTAGGCAGACAGAAAGGAGTGGAAAGAGCAGGAGATGTGGGAGCTTAAGTTTGAATTCAGGATTTAGCACAAAGTAGGTAATCTGCACTAACAGGAGTAAAACAAAGGGTGATGTCAGCAACTCCATCTGTTTCAAATTTGCTCTAAGCTTACATCTCCCCAATTAAAGGGAAAAAAACTCATCACCATTTGCTTAATAAACCCGAAGCAAAGCAATCTTCCCACACATACCCAAAACTCCTTTCTTCCTGACCACCTAAAAGTCTCCCCACCAATAACCCTCCCTTGGCTTCCTATTGGGCTAAGGGTAGCAGCAGCACTGGTGTCACAAATGGAAAAAAAAACAAACAAACCGATGAGGTTGAGATCACTTTGTCACCTGCTACAAGACTTCGTGTTGACTTCAATAATTTTCCAGTGCACTCAGAGCAGCTCATATTGACACCATCAGTTGTTCCAGCCGTGCAGCACGCATCCACAGAGCTCTGAGTGCCACGGGACCCCTAGGAACCAATTGCCTGGGGAACAATTTGCTGTGATCTGGTTGAACGAGGATCCCAGCCTGCTAGCAGCCAGCCTGCTTCTGCCACAACCCAAGGACATCTATCATGCAGCTCCTGAAAGTTCCTTACTTGAAGCTGCCTCCAAATGTGCCTGGGCCAGCAGACACCGTGTGTCCAATGCTGTGAAATCCCACAGGTAAAAACCTGGAGATCTCAAAGCTGGGTAAACGTTCAGCCCAGCACCCTAATTCTTGCCCCAACTACTGCACTGTTTCCCCAAGAGCACTCATAGAAAGAGCTGCAATACGGGGCTCATCGTATTTTCTGCTTATTAAGGAGAAAGGAAAATTGTTTTTTCCTTCTTTGCAAGGTGTTCTGACACGTACAGATGCTTTACAGCAAAGCAGCACAGCGTGAATTCCGGGGATTACAGCAGTAACTCCATAAACACAGCGTTAATGCATCTTGTCTTGAATGAGATTTTCACAGCCAAGCAGGGGCTGGGAGGTGCCAGGAGATGCTTCAATCAGATGTGGGACATCGGAAGTTTTCAGGACAGGGATCTGAGGTCAGCACAGCAGATCCTCTGCGTGCCTCTGTAATAGCTCCTTCATGTTTCAATTAAGGCACAAAACTGGAGCAAATAAAAAGCGGAGAGTCACACAAGTGTGCGACAAATCAATTGTGTGTGCAAGGAAAGCTGTCAAGGCGGCTCAGCGAGAAGAGATGGACTGCAGAGCAGCAGAAGTTAAAGACAGCGGCGGAGATTCAAAACGACGATGTGTACAAATGATATTGTACTCGACAGAGCTTGAACCAAGCTTATCCCAGCAGCAACGTGCTGCAGCGTGCCCGGCAGGTAGAGGCTCCTGCCCAGTGGCAGAAAATGCATTCATTTGCCTACATTTCACTGAGCTCAAAGCCAACATCTCGGCTGCCGTGTGCTCAGCAGCTCCCGCTTGGATGCTGCGTGGCCCTGAGGATGGTGCTCACCCCACAGCTCACCCTGTGGTCACCACCACTGTGCCATGCCCAGCCCGGCACACCGACCTCCCGCTGGATGCTGCCCACAGCACCCAACTCCACGCCAATTGCAGAAAGGGGAGATGAAGACCTGCAGACACCTGAGGTCAGGGAGCCGCGAGCACCTGATGGAGCTGTGGGTGTCCCTGCTCAATGTGAGGAGTGGCATCAGATGGCCTTTAAAGGTCCTTTCCAACTCCCTGATGGCTTTTCTAGCAGTACTCAGCAAGAAAGCAGTGAGGAGATTACGCAATTTTTGCCCACGCAGATTTCTAACTCCACAGCGTGTCAAATCCCAACACTTGAAAGCTCCAGATCAAAGGTGGATTTCTGCATTTCCAATCCTCCCTCAAGCACCTTTGCACATCCGCTGCCCCAGATTGTGCCCAGGGAGCACCTGCACGCATTAGGAGCTCACAGGGTGTGAATGCCATCACGCAAGCCCAAACAACCCCAAATTTCCAAAGATGTCAGTGGTTTCACAGTCTGAGGCAAGTCCTGGTAGAGACCTGTTGGTCTCAGAGGTGCTGAGGCTGCAATACTCCCAAAAACCTCAGCATGGGGGCTGTTTCCTTAGATCGCAAATCATTTCTGAAAACACAGACCCTTACCCCCCTAACAGCACTGACCTATCCCTGCACTGAGCCAGGATTTGGCCTGGGTGATCATTACGGATCCCTTCCCACTTGGGATACCTTAGGATTCACTTCCTCATTTGCACACGGATGATATTTCAGCAGCCTCCTCCCCGACTGCACATCACAGCCACCACCCACTGCTGCTCACCCAGCCCCAAGGCATCCTTACGTGGCAGAGGAGTGCTGCAACGCAGCTGCAACACCAACACCACAATCCTGATCCACTGCTCAACCACTTCAATCTTCCTGCTCACACGCTTCGGCGCTGATTTATAAGTATAGTATAAAACCTCATCGGAATCAAAACTAATTTAGAGACTCAAGAGGAAAAAAAAAATTGACATTTTCTAGATCACACACCATCCCCATAAATCAATTTCCATTTTGAGCCCACGGTGCCGGCTGCTTCCAGCCCCAGTAAATAAATGCCAAGGATAATGAGTTTTGAAACAACCAGCCTGAAAGTAACAAAGAAAATGACAGTCATTGAAAAATCCTAATACCGTCAGGCAGTCCCCGCCGCAGATTAAAGCGATTCCCGAAACCCACATGACAAGGTGGAGGAGGCCAGGAATCTCAGAGAGGCACTGACTTTCTGTCTGTTTGGTTTACGTCCCTCCTGCAGACGGCACGGAGGATGCACGGTCCTTTCCTCATTAGTGACTGCTCCCCGGGAGGGAAATGCTTGCTGGAGCCACGCGGCGCACACAGCGACTTCCCAACGTGGGTAATGAGCCTGCGGGTGATTTAGGGCAGCGATCTGCCTGAAAGCAGGAGGGGACGAGTGCCAGCCTGGTGCTGTAAGATGGAAAGAAAAGGCAGCTGCTGAAAGCCGCGCAGTCCCCTAGTGCAGCCAATCACTCACAGTCCCATCGCGGGGTCAGTTATCAAACTGAGAGCTGTGATTTCCTGTAGGACAACTGTTTCCCTCGTTTTTGTTTTCACTTACCGCCCTGGAAGACCTGTATTAGTGCAGCTGTGCGAGCCCTGCTTCGGAGATCTCCTCCAAGAAAAGGGCAGATGTGGCACTGAGTGATGCGGTCAGCATGGATGGGTTGATGGTTGGATTTGATGACCTTAGTGGTCTTTTCCAACCTTAATGATTCTGTGATTCCTTATGTGAGCAATGCCATGCCTTGAGGCATGCAAGTGGTGAGTGCCATCTCACAACCCAACTCATCCAGCTGGAGCAGAATCAGATGTGGTGACACCAGAGCTCCTTACAGATGAGCAGGAAGGGGAAGGCAGTGAAGAAATACCCTTTTTCCGTACATTAACCAGAAACAGCACTGGGGAAAGCGATGGGGAAGGGCTGGGTTGCATTTCTGCATGCTGCGCCCTTTCTATCAACAGAAGCACGGTCACCTCAGAACTGAGATTTGCAGCTCACCCTGATGTGACAGCACTGCTGTGCTCTGCAGCAGTGCCAGAAGCATCGACTTGCCTTTCCATGGGGCTCCCTGCCTCTTGGCTGGATTCTGACACCCCTTCTCCTGAGCGCAAAGGCACGAAGGTGTTGGTGATGCGTGGGAGGAACGGTGACATTTCAGTCAGCACTTGAGAAGTGTCTCCAACAGAGCTGGCACCCTCTGCTAGCTCATATTAAACAAGGATAGGTGAGAAACACTTCCACAGGAAATAAAATCCTCCCAAAAGTTGACATTCGGAGCAGGGCTGTGGGGACCCAACCACCCACGGTGCAAAAGAGGCTGGAAGTGGACACAGTCAAGGTCCCAGTTTTTTGTACTGAAAAAGGGAGACCACAGAAGAGCTTGAAACAAATCCAGGAGGAGCACGTGCTCCTCAAGTGTGACCTCCTGTGTTTTTATCGGGGCTTAAGCAAACCTGGCTGTCAGAGTGAGGCGCTTCAGATGCCATCTGGTCTTGTTTTGATGCCTCAACTCCATGGGGAGAGGCAAAGGCCTTTGTTTATCAAACCTGAGGGAGTTCCCATGTTTCTCAAAGCATCTCCTGGGGCTCCAGAGCATCAATAACCAGGACAGGAGCAGCCCCTGCCTTCTAGGTTTCCTGGGCAGAATGCTGCCTTCATGATCAGCCACTCACAAAAAGCTTTAGGATATTTGAAGATGAAAGAGGAGAGATGCAAGTGATTTATTACTATTATTATTACAAAAGAGTACAAACCAACACTAAGGGTTTGTGCTGACTGCGATCAATGGCTCGCTAACTGCTGGATGTCATTATGCTCAAAGCAAACAGGGATACATGATTTGAATAAAGCAACATAAAGGAGCAGTTAGTGATGAAAGTAGTACCCAGGTGAGACTCACACAACTTCACAGAAGATCACAGCCCAACCTGGTCGGGAACAAGAAGCCCCCTCACCTCCCCAGGGCTATGGATGAAGGCTTTGTACTCACACCATCCAAACTTCCCCCTGCCCTATTACAGAGCCATGTTCCAACAAGCAATACCTCTTAGCACAGGGAAGTAGCTTGAATTTATTTAGCAGAAATGCAAATTCAACCTTGAAGGCATTCTCCTGCCTGTGGCCCCGGAGCCTTTGACACACACGCTTCCAGAAGTGAGTTCTGCAGAAAATAGGAGCTAAGCTGATTACCGGCCGCGGTGTGCCAGCGCTTTTGTTATGGTTCAGAGAGAAAAGAAGCAAAAAGAGACTGACACAAAGAAAATGGAGTTGCTCGCATTTGTCTTCTCTTAAGGAAAGCCTGGATAAGACGTTCTCTGCGTTCAGAAAAATGAAAGGAAAAGCCAGGACTCATTTGTCCTTGTCACCAGGCAGTCACGGCGCTTGCACATGGGTTGGGACGAGGCGGCTGCAAAGGAGGGTTTGGGGGGTTTCGGAGGGTTCATCATCCACTAGCTGCCCACTGCAGCCCTGCCTGGGCTCTGAAGTTCACAAACCATTGAGGAGTAAAGAACTGATGGGGGTCAGGAGGCTCTCTGGGAGTCGGTTGTGTTTCCTACAGCAGAGACACACAGTGCAGGTGGCAGGTTGTCACCAGCGCTGGGCTCTGGTCCAGAGACACTGCACATCCAGGAGGCAGCCCAGGCTGCTCCAAGACTCCATGCTCTGAAAATAGCTTTTTAAATAACAGAAGAGGGGCAAAACAGACATAGCTGATGTAAAACCCTAGAGAACCATCAGGCAGCAAAAGCAAATGGAGCAGAGAACGAGCATCGTCTCAGGATGCAGAGCAGCATCAGCATGCTGTGGTTTCCCCAAGGACAAAAAGAGCAGCCCTGGCTGTGTGAGCCATGAGCTCTGTTATCTCACACTGCATCCCATGGGATGGGGTAGCCCACAGTTGCTCACGCTACTTGGCAACACGCTGGGGCAGAGCAGTGGAAGCGGTGCTGGGCAGTGGAAAAGCAAAAGGCACGCAATCAAAAACTGAGCAGAGATAATCTGGGCTTCCATGCTACAAGCAGATGTCTGTATCAGCCAAGTGTTGCACCTTGGCTTGGCAAAGGGCTATGGACCAAAGGCACCGAAGTCACGTAACTGCAGCACACCATGAAACCCCTGGCACAGAACGAGAGCAACATTTGGGTGTCACACTGCAAGCGGGGCCAAGAGACAAATGGAATCTCCATCTGACAGCCGTATATATTTAGCAGTTTCATATATTTAGCTCGCTGCAAAGGGAAACATGCGGCTCTTGAGAACAATGATACCAGTTCCTGATACTACACAGTGCCCCAGGAGAGAGCTGTTTACAGGAAAAAGCCATCAGAGCTCGTGTTTGCCCAGCGAGAAAGCAGCAGATGGCCAACAGGCACCCACAGGCACCAGTGTGTGCCACAGCCACGTGGAGACTGCAAACACATAATCATTTGGTGAAACTGGGGAGCACAGCCCAATTCTGCAAAGGCTTCAGGGCTCCAAAGAGCAGCACAGAGGGACAGCTCACGTGTCCCAGAGCCCAAACCTCATCCCCAGCTCTGCTCCCATCCCCAGCACACACTGGGAGCACAAAGGAGCAGTGCAGGAAGGCAAGTTATCTTGCAAAAGGGAAAGGGAGCAGAAACAGCAAGCTTCTTTCACTATTGTCAACAGAACACATTCCTGCAGCATGCATAGAACATGCTAGCACAAGCACGGGGGGGGAGAAAGGAAACTTCTCCCTGCTGCCCTAATTGATAGCATGACGTGTCACCTGGGCTCAGCCACAGCACAGGACACCTGCTGCCTTGCATTGCTTCTTTCTTTCAGTTCTAAAACCTGATAAAATATTCCAAGTGTGTTTTTTTCTTTGTTTTGCTTTTAGATAAAGTCAGCAGCTGGCCCCAGCACTGGTTTGTTTGAATGGGGGAGAAACCCTACGAAGCCTGGCAGAATGAAAAAGGAGACATTTTCCCCCAGATTGACAAGAGAAAGCCTCCTAATGATTGACAGCACAAAAGACTTTTGTTTTCGGCTGATAGGCAATGCAGTAATTCTCTTTAGATGGCATCTCCCCTCCCCAGGTGCTTCTGGAAAATCACAGCCCCCCGGAGCTGCACTGCGGGCCAACCACCTCAGTGGGTTCAGCACAGCGTGAGATAGCAGGGAGCAAAAGCAAAGCCAACACGTGCCTAAAAGCCAACCCTATTAAACACCACCGCTGCATAAATGGGCGGCAGCAGCATCGTGTACAACCTGGGAACGTCTCTCACTATTACACTCTGGGACGTGAGCATTCACCCTGCGAGCAAATCTCACTGTGTCACTGCCTGTTCCCCTCTTTCCCCAAGCTCCTCTCCTTGCCAGCTTTGCTTCCCCAGTAAGAATTAAATCAGTGCTGCTGTATGCGTTATGGTGACAAATGTAAGCTGCAGTAGATGTGCTGTGCTGATGTGTATCTTGTGGGGAGTCAGGCTGAGCGCTCCCAGAGGAGCTGGGATGCTCTGGGAGACAGACACATAGCTCAGCATCTCTGCCCATGGCCAAGCTGGGGCTGGTGCCCTGCCAGCAGGAGCCACGTTTTTAAATAACCATCACAACAAGAGGAAATCTGTCACAAAAACCACCGTGACACCATCAGTGCCTGAGTTCCCACTCTGAGCGACTCCAACAAGAGGCAGAAACACCTTTGTTTGCCAGCAGCAAAGACCCAACAAGCCAAAGGCAGGGCAAGTGGAACTGCAGCATCAGCTTTCTGTGACAGAATCACAGCTGCGCCCCAGATACAGCCTTCTTTTTTAAAATAATCATCATCCGTACATGAAAAGCATGGATACGTGATGCTCTGCCTATGAATAATGACTTAGGACACCAGAAAAAAAACACCCTGTAAGTGACACGGTGGTGAGACCGTCGCACATCTGCTATCCGTCTCCGTCGCTCCTCATTTCTCCGGCGTTCCCTGAGAAGTTCATACATATTTAAAAAGGCCAAGAGCTCCATTACTCGTCACTTCTTATAATATTGGAAGATTAGAGCCAACGAGAGTGAGAAAGGGAAGAAAGCATCCAGGGGGGAGCATCACGGTGGTACTGAAGAGTTATTTACCCAAGGTGCAACCCAAACACCTGGCGCTGGGAGCTTTGCAAGCACTTTTTTTCTTCTTTGCTCGTTTGCTTCTTGCTTTTCCTGACAACTGTTCCTCTACAAGGTTTTGCTTTCTTTGGAAGAGCAAAAGAAAAATACCTGAAGTTTTACTTTTTCTGTTGCTGTTTTGGATCAGAAAATAGCAGGCTTGGACATTTGGTGACTGCTCTGTGAAGTCAGAGACGTGGCCAGGTCGTACCTGCCCTACAGGAGGGCTCAACTCTGCTCCGTGAGCCTCAGCCCAGTGCAAAGAAATCCAAGGGCAGCAGAAAGCTCCTGCTCAGGCTTTGATCCAGCTGTAAGCATGTTATCACCGTTACAAAGACCACTAAGGCACCCAGAACACACTCCCAGCTGCATCCAAGGGAATATCAAACATTCCAGACCCGTCCTTCAGCCCATCTCCTCAATGAGTCACTCTTCTGCCACGCATTTCAATGCAGTGCCTACGTTGCAATCACAGCAAGCAAAACACCACAGCAATAAAAATCTGTATGCTTACATTTGTATATTTATAGAAGCCTTCACATAAATATTTTGGCGACAACCTGCATTGATTTTTTTCCCCTTCTTGCTTCATTTAGAATCACCAAAGTTGTTTCCAAGACCTCCAAGATCATCCAGTCCAACCATCCACCCACTATCAATGTTTCCCCACTGAACTGCATCCCTCAGTACATCTAAATCCTTCTCTAACACCTCCAGGGATGGTGACTCCACCACCTCAGTGGGCAGCCCGTTCCAGGAAATGCTCAAAGCCTTCCCACTCATCCCTCAAATAGCATTTGATGGATTTTTTTTAGCTGATGATCTGATACAAAGCACAGATTCATTGAGGTTGGAAAAGGCCCCATCAAGTCCAACCATCAGCCCATCACCACTGAACGATGTCACTCAGAGAGCTATCGGGGCCAAACTTTTATCACCCAAGGAACAGCACACTGGAATAATAAGGGATGAAAGCACTTTCTGCACTGATTATAAAGCTGTTGAAAAAAACAAAACTACACCTCCACACTCCTGCGCATCCACATACATCATCACCAAGAGGCATTTTTGTGCCTCTTCTTTGCCACCCATCCCCATGTCCCAGCCAGGAACCCCCCACTCAGGGCACTGTATGCTGCCATCTTACTGCACTCCCGCTTTCCATTGCAACAGGCTGTGAGTGGGCTCCAAAGGAACAACCCCCAAACCCTCCATCCCAGTGGCTCATGGTTCTCCACGCCCCGCCACGCTCCAGCAGCTCTTCTGCTTTCATCAGCCAGGGTCCTAACACAACTAACTGGAGATTTAATTTGCTCTTGCTAATCTTTTATCCGTGGTATTAGGTCATGTTTCCCTTTCCACTTGAAAGGCATCTTCAGCTTATTGGCAGCGGTGAAATTAATAGAGAAATCATTAGAAAGCGTAAGGCTAAGGCTGTGCAAATCACGCACCACAGCAGATTATTTCCAAACAATAAAATTAATTGGTGTCATCAGCCACCAGCAGAAACACAGAGAGAGTTCGCATTAAAAAACATAGAGGCTTATTGACAGCCCATGCTGCCTCATACATAAAACATTGGATGGCATAATTTTATTTGATTATTCTCTATGCAAAGCAGTTCCTCCTGCGTGGAACCAAAGCAGTGCCCCCGGCTCCAGCCCACACAAGGCAGCCCCAAAGCCTGGTAGGGCTGATGCCTGACACCAGGCAGCACCATCAGCACTGAATATCAGAGAACACAGCACTCAACACCTCCTGAAAGCCAAACCCTACAAAGATGGGCTGTCCAAACCTAAATCTACCGAGCAAAGCAGAGCAAATACTGAAGTGCTGACATTGCCAGGGTGGTAAACAGCAAACTATTAATTCCAAGCCTCGGGAAGGCATGTATGAATTTGTTTTGTTTTGGAAGAGAAAGAATAAATAGTAGCCTCGAGTTGGGATAATATTTATTCGTGTGCTTCACTTTGATGTGCAGCCCCTGTTGATGGCACACAGTGCGTGCACTCGCTAAATCTCTTTGAGAGCTTCCCGAAACCACAGCCCTGAGCAAGGGAAGGAAAAAGGAAACTCTCGAAAACCAGGTATTAACAAAGCAAAAGAAGGCTTGGCACCAGGGGAATTGTTACTGTTCCTCCAAAACACAAAGGGGAATTTAAATGGCTTTATCATAATTATTGAATCTCCCCCAGATGATGCAGAGCTGTGGAGCAATTCTGTTCAGGGCACTCACTTTCATGGCAGGAAAAGCAAAACAATGAAAAGAGTTCAGTTAATCTCCAAGATAAGCCCTCATTAGCTTGGTTCCAGCCACGATTTCTGCACTGCCCTTTCCTCCTGCCATCATTTGGATACGCTTCTGCATTCATGCAAATACCCTCCTCCCATTTCACACCTGCTGCATCACCCAGAAGACAAACATACAGGAAGGAAAACTTTCCCTGCACAAATCTTGCATCTCTGATCATTCCTCTGACTGGCTTTACTAAACACACAGGTAAACCTGAGGTCGAATTGCATTGCTACCCCCAATGGGCACTACCAGTAATGTCTCTCATCCAACCTTCCTTTCAGCAGGGTCGCTCAGATTGATAGCCGTGCTTTATTTTTCCCTCAGTGTACAATGTTTTGGCATTTACTCGTTTATGTTAAGAAAACAGGGGGAAAAAAAATGCATTTAATACAGCTAGAAATAGACCTCAGCAAAACCACTGCCATCTAAAGATCTACTTGTCCTCCTCACAGCTTCACCAACAAGAATCTGTGCTCACTCACGTCAATCGATCGCTGCCTCTTTACAAACCAATTTGTGGCAAAGACAGAGCCGGAGAAGTGGCTGGGAGGAGCTGAAATTAAATGAGCTCTACGTAGCCTCAGGAACACCCCTGTAAGCACAAGGTGCCAGCAAAGCACCCACTGCAGACGGCGCTGGGGAGGTTTGAGGTTTCCACCTCACGCAGCCCAACAGCTTTTTCCATCTGTGCCACTTTCTTCTCCCAGGGCTCCCAGCACTGCTTTTCTCTTGTGCTGGGAAGGGCTCTGCCACGGTGAAAGCAAGAACCATAGGGCTGTCAAGGTTGAAAATGTGACTGAGATCATTTAGGCCAAGTGCTGAAGCCTACGCTGAGCATCTCCAGCCACAAGCCATTCTCCTTTGCTTAGCCAGGGGTGGGACTGCACAAGCTTCCCTTGTTTTTTTCTACTTCTCCCCCTTTCAGGGCTAAAACAGAGCAGCTGACACAACAGCATGGTAATGAAGTGAAGGTTCAGGCTCTGCTGCTCCTCTGAAGGATAACTGCTCTTCCCTGAGTCATTGACCAAGAAGAGGCACATTACAGAGGGTCGGTGTGTGCACCAAGCACTCCCATAATGGGCAATTAGACTTGCTCACGTACCAGAAACTGGCTGCAGCCCCACACGGGTCCAGGGGAGGACGACCTCTGCAATCAATCCTAGCTCTCCTCTCCAGGACTTGCTGGCCTGGCTCCTGTGCTGCCAAGGCACTCTTGGGGATGAGGGAAACCCAGACAGCAGCAACCTGTAATTTCACAGCAGCTGCACAGACCTACCGTAAGTGCTGAAGGAGTCAGGAGACGGTCCAAAGCTGCCCACTCTCTAACATTAGGGAGAAAACCTCCTCCTTGGCATCTTTCTTAAAGCCTTAGTCCAAGGAACCTTGCAATTACTTGCTAACTGAGCTTTCAGTTTTATTTTTAAGCTTTTAGCCCCTCACAACTGCAGGAAGAGCCCAAAGCATTACTCAAGAGCTCCCTACCCACTTAAAAACCAAAAGTCCTCTAGAAATGGTGTGCACAAGTCTGCTCTGAGCCAGGGCCAAAAGGTCCAGACACTGAGCTCCTTCCTCAAGGGACAGCTATCATGAGCAAGCAGAGGATATGTACATCAGAATGCCCGCACAAACATCCCAGTTTGGGTTAAAAGCTTGGCTTCCTGCAGAGCATCACTCCTGCAGCCCATTTCCAGCTGCTCCTGGGTCCTTGCACCCACAGCCCCAATGGCAGAGCGCTGGCCCCTATTCTAATGCCCAAGTTTACTCAGTGGACTTCAATTCTTGCACAATACAGTGGGGTAGAGATATGCACAAGGCCAAAAGGCCATCCCCAATAACTATGCTTTCTGCTAGCCTGGAGTAGGAGAAAGAACATGGCCAACACAGACCCCAACAGGAGCCCAACAGAAGTGATCACCCCTCTGATCCTCCTTCCCAACCCCCAGGAAGGGCAGTGAAGTCCCAGACCACAGCCCCACTGCAGCCAGCCCTCATGGCGAGACTGAGGGGAAACAGCATCAGTGCACAAATGGAATTCGCCAAGAGGCATTTTAAGAGTCAATTCTTCACACTGCAGTAATTAGAACAATGTTACGAACAAAGGCGATGGGGCGGACGGGAGGCAGCGTGCTGGGATTTGGCTGATGGAGGAAATGGGCTGAGCAAACAGTGGGGCCTTCAGGCGAGAGCCCTTCGCATGGACCCTGCAGGTTGGATTTTAACCAAAAGTTTTTTTGCCTCCCAACTGCAGCTTTTCCCATGCATGTATGCTTTTAAATAAAGTCTGCTACTTAGATCAAACATGAGCTGGTGACCCTGACCTGCCTTTCCTCTTTACCTCAAAAACACCACGAAGGTCAATGGGTCTTTCCCCTTCCAGACTATTCAAGGCCCTACCACAGCATCACCCACTGACTAATAAATCTGTGTCTGTGATCTAAGACATCATAAACATCTAATCCCATTGAGCTCTTGGTCCAGAAACCAGATCTCCTAGGAGGAGCTGTCAGTTAAGGTCTACAAAATCAGATCAGCACACCCACAACAGTTGCATTAGCTGAAAGTGCTTAAAATTAGCTTCCCATCCAGCATCTTTTATAATGGAACCAAACATCCCAGTTGAGAAAGGAAACAAAGCCAAACAGACCTACGTGGATCCATCTCTGACATCTGCCAGGACCTGCTGGACTCCATTTGCTGCTGCTTCCCAGCAACCAACGTCACAGAGTCCTCGTAGCCAACTTCATGTTATTTCCAGGAGCCAGAAAATTTCAGTTTATTTTTATTTTTTTTTTAGCCTTCTTAATTAATTTGCTGTGAAAACCTAGCGTCTCCAAAGGCAGCCTCAGAGCAGAATTGACGCACAGGGTTCAAGATATACTGCCACTGCACAATGGTTATTCATATTCTTACGAAGTGGGACTCAGCCAGTTCAATTCACATCTGCAATGAACTGTGATCTCAGCTCTGCTTCTGGAGCACAGAGGTCCTTTTGATAAATCTCTATGTACAGGAACTAAAGCACTATTTCCGCATGAGAGAAATATATTCAATTTTTTTCAATAATCTTTACAGTCCACTGGTTTGGAAGACGGAATTTCTCTTTGCCATTGCAGAGCGGCTGCACCCATCGGACTCAGGTATGTTGCAGGGACAGAAGGGAGCGATGCTCCAGAGCCCACTGCATCACACCGTGCCTCTGCAAGCACCTCTTCCACCAACCTTGGGTTGGTTGGGCTCTGCAAGGACTCAGATGATCCCATCCTGCTGCCAAAACCAGTGCTTGCAGATGGGATCCTCTGGGACCCCCAGCTCTCAGTGCGCACTGGTGGCACCAACACTGGAAGCTCTATGTATGGAGTGATGGCTTCTCATTTTCCCCCTGATATTTGACACTGCTTCCCAGCAGCAAGGCAGCTGGATGAAGCCCCGGCTGGAGACTGGGAAAGGATGCTCCATCCAAGTCCCAGGAGAACACGTAAATTGCTGGCCCTGATACACGCCTTACTTCCAGCCCATTTGCACATAAGCTCCTTCCTCTGAAATCTTCACCACCTTTTTCAAAACTTAAGGAACAGGCTGTGAAATCCCCACCATCTGTCAGCCAGGGAGAAGTCTCCAAAGCCAGCCTCTCCCACACTGCCTTATTCTTTAGTAGATACGACTGCAAACTCCACACTGGAGCAAAAATTCCTAAAATTCCTAAAGACAGGCTTGGGATAGGGAACCCTGACAAATACCAGAGTGTGCCCACACCATTAGCTTTACCCAGGGTGCATTAGGGCTGCCTCCTTGCCGCCACAATTATGCTTTAATATGTAATTAGTAGGATGAAAATGATGCTGAAGAGGAGAATGCCACACTTCCACACACCCCATTAAGACTGAGAACATAAATGAACTTGCTGCAGCATCACCATCCGAGGCTCATTAACCTCATCAGCAAAGCACCATCACTTGTACAGCCCCTGTGCCTCCCTCCTCTTCCTCACCCACCTCAAACCCTGGCAGTGCGCAAGAGCAGGAAGGGCAGAGGCAGCTCTCCCAAAGGGCAAATGAGTTCAGAGCATTACACAGCCCACACAGATGGCTTTCAGATGTCTCCATCACCCTGACCTCACCTGTGATGCTGAGAGAAGCTTTTCAAACCAATTCAAAGGACACTGCTCCCTGCCAGCACTGCAGACGGAGTCAAACCACCCACGTTAGTCCCATGTCAGTGCCCCAGGGTACACAGTGCATGTCCATGACACCATCCTCAGGTTAGCAGCCCCCACCACCCTGCACCCAATGGGATGGGGCACGGGAAGCACAGAGAGAGCAGAAGAAATCTCATTTCTGGAGGAAAAAGGGAAAGGAAAAAAAAAAAAACCAAAACTGGACTCGCTCCAAGGACAAACAAACAGCCCATTTTGAAAGAGTGGAACAAAATACTCCGAGATGCTGGGTTTTTTTCGTTGTTTTCTTTTTTTTTTTTTAATTCACTTGAATGAGTGGGGGATGGAAAGGAGGAGCATTGCTGGCAGCAAGCGGCAGCAGGAGGGCAGCCCTGGTGCAAGGAGCCGTGCTGGAAAGGCAGGAGCTGCTGGGAGAGCTGAGCACACACCTCACCAAACCCACGCTTTGCCAAGCAGCAGAGCTTTCCATACACCACCTCTCTTTCCCTTCTTTGTGCAATGTTGATTTGCTGTGAAACATTAACGTTTCTATTCAAACAAGTGACCGTCCAAATGCAAAGGGCCAATGGAGGAGGAGCCCCAAACAGGTCCCCCTGCTCTATGTCCCCTCCCCTGGCAGCAGGTCCCACCATCACAGTGGGTATTTCAGGCACGGGGCAATGATGCACCAATTGGTGCCTACTCTCCTTTGGCCCAGGAGAAATCTGTTTTCTGCAGAAACTTTTTTTTTTTTTTTTGCCTTTTTTTCCTCAAATCTGTTCCATAGGGAGAGGATGCAGAGCTACCCCAGCTTGGTGGCATTTGGTCGTATCAGTGCTTTCAGGCTGAGAGTTTCGCTTCTGGCGCGTTCTGCCTACACAGGGTTACACCCACACGTTAATCTGTTTCAAGAAATGTTAATTATTCTTTGTAACTGAAGCGTTTGGCCTTGAGACAGCCTCACTATCAGATGCTGCAGCTCCAAGAGCTTAGGAAACATAGGGAAGATTTTAATAAAGAAACAGCAGAGCCCTGGATCATCATGGAATAAGAACCTCCTTTTATCCCAGGACTGCTTCCAATGACACGACCCGGGCTGGATTTCCTTCCTTTTGCCAATGCACACAGAACAGCTGAGCTCAAGTGATGCCAGATGCACCAACGGAGCGCTGAGTATAGAAGGACTCACTTTGCCTGGGGACATCTCTCAGTCACGATGATCTTCACCAAGTCATTAAGTCACAAATGCCTGACGACATAATAAAGGAAAAACATCTTGCAGGGGTCAAATGCAACCAGACATTTTTTAAACAATAGGAGAACCCTTTGTGGAGGCAGAGACGTGGATGTCTTACTGCTCAAAGGTTTTCCAAAGTAAAAACCATCATTTTCACCCCAATCTTGTCTAATATGACTGCAAGGAGAGCTCAGCCAAGTGAAGGAACTAAAGGAAAATCAATTCCATACACATTAGGAATATGCATTTATCCATGTCCTGATCGATACCTTGGATTCCTCACTCATTACAACATTCAGCTGCTTTTTGAGAACAGCTCTCCCATGCAGACCATGGGAGTTACGAAAGATCCTGCCATGCTTGTTTGATCTGAAACTTAATACCCCTTAATGTGACCCCTTGGAAAAATACTGGGGAAAGCAGCCAAGAAGTGGGGGTGGGGGTGGAGGTTGGGGGGGGGGGGGGGTGGAGAGAAAGCAAAGCTTCCCAGAACAAACATTTCTGGCTCTTTCGATTCCACCGAAAAGCTGTGCATCTATAAACAGTGCAGATTTGCAAGTAGGGGAGAGAGGAAAGGGAAAAAGCAGAGCTGATTGGTTACTGTGCAGCTAGAAGCTTCTGCTGGGCTGGGTGCCGGAGGGCCACCAGCGGGTGGGGGGGGGCAGAGCCTCTGCTCTCACTCAGCTGGGGACAGGAGGGGACACCACAGGGCACAACACAGCTTGGCTTCCAGCTTCCAGAAGAGAGCTGGGGGAAATTCACAGCAGCTGGAGCTGCAGCTCCAATGGCCAGCATGGCAGCAGGTCTGTGCAGCAGAATGCAGCACCTGGTGCACGCTTGGCTAGCCACAGAGATCAGCAATTCATTTGCCCCTATTTGCTATAGGGAAGTTCAGCATCAGGGTTTCCTGTGCGCGATTTTAGTGCTTGAGTCAAAAACATCTGTGGGACGCACTGCACCTGCTGTGAGCCAGCCTGTAACCCAAGGAGCAGCCTACAACCCCTGAGTCCTGCAGCAGCTCCCTGAACCATCCCTGCACTGCTCAGCTCTGAGCTCCGTGCGCTCTGACCATGGGCAAAGCACCACCCACCCCAAAACAGACCCACAGAACCAACTCATCCTCTCCCAGCTGTTTTTTCCATCCCAGCATCCAAGCTGATGCAGAGTTAAGCATGCAGCAGCACACACATCTCCATGTACTCTTTGCAGGCTGGTTACTCTGCTGCTCCCATGGGAGCTTAAAAGAAATACACACACCCTTCTTTTGGGGAATGCTGCTCTCATCTCATCCTACCCCACTGCACACGTCATATATTGCGACTTACACAGCAATCAGCAGTTGAGCCTCCATAGAATCCCTCTCTGGACACACACCCAAGCCCCACGGTGCAGCCACTGAGTGGCTGAGATGGTGCAGAGGGTGCAAGAAGGTGAGCACTGTGCTGCTGTCCCTCCCCATGGGGCAGCTGTATGAACGCAGGACGTGGGGTGCAGCTTCATTCCAAGCAGTCCAAGAACTTCTGAAGAAAAGTGATGACAAATTAAACACACATCGGGAAAGCAGAGAGAAGTGGGAGGCTAATAAACAGCACACTCTGTGGGTTTATGAATATTTGAACTATATTTCTCCAAAAAAAAAAAAAAAAGGTACATTACTGCAAGTTATTGAAAATGAGTAACTCCATTTAATGAACCTTGCTGCTATCATGCTGACTAATAGAGTGATAAAGAGTTTAATCCATATTTATGTACATTTTATCTCATCGTAGTCGGTGCCAATAAATTAGCAAGTCCAATAAGAGTTGTGTTTTATATCATTGCTGCTATTAAATGTGCATGAAGTGCAGCACCATGCTGTACACGAGCACTGAGGCTTTATTTCATTTCATTTCTCTTCCAGGAGCCGGGCTGTGTTAGCAGGGGCTGGGCACAGCACCCGTGCAATGCCAGACCCTCATTTCAGACATAGCTGTGCCACCTCGTCCTGCAGTCAAAGCAACCATAGAGCAGTTTCACCCATGCAGTTTCATACATCCTATTGTGGATGACGGTTTCTGAGCTCCTTTCAAGGAAAAAGGATTCAAACCCAAGCAGAGCTGCGATACAACTTGTAGAAAACAACACATTCTTTTAAACAATTTGGTCTCTTAAGGCGTCTACAAACTGGAAATGTGGGCAGTCAGCACTGCAGGTCACTTTTGGCAATCTGTGCTGTGAAGCACAGCCCTCCCCTTGCGACAGAGGGCTTGCCAAACAACTGGACATCAGCAAAATATTGGCTGTGAGCAGCTATTGGCTCTTCAGCTCCCTGGGGTAACTGGGAAACACTGCAGCCCCGATTACAAGAACCATGACACATCCATTCCGCAGAAGCCCGCACTTGCCAATTACCCAACATCCCACGAAGGCTGAGACGGATCTTTTCAGGCCCGTGGGGATTTGGGCTGGAGCAGCCCACATGGCCAGCGATCCCATTTCTCCAGCTGTTCTCCTGCTGGCAGCAAGGAAGCAGCGACTTCCTGAGCTTAAAGCCCAGAGAGGGATGAGAGTCCCCATCGCCACATTCTGTTTGGTAATCATGCTTCAGCAAGTCCGAGTGCTGTTGGTGACTGCTGTCTAAACCAGCCTTCAGGTCTGGAGGAGAGAAATAATTGCTTTCAAGCCCTCAGAAAGGAACCACCCAGCACTGCTCCCTATGTAATTCAACAGTCCTTAATTCCTACGCACCGCTCCGAAAGTCTCTAATACAGCCAAAGCGTCTCACAGGCCAAAACGCACTACTGGTATAAGTAATGAATGGCTTGGGGGAGGATTTTTTGTGTGTGAAGTCTGCCCTTGGCCAGTGGGAACGTGAATTGAAGGCTCTTTCTGCTCACAGGACTGCGGCTCAAAGCGGAAAGGCGCTGCGGTCAGCTGCAGATTTTTCCCTGTTTATTTGCTTTGCCGCTGTTGAACACAGATCTGAGGATCGAGTGGGAATGAAAGGTGGCAAAGACAATGGGGACATTCTGAGAGGGACTCAGGGCAGCTGACATCCCACCGAACTCATGAAGCCACAGCAGGAAGAGATTTCAGCGTGCAGAACCTGTGCCTCGCAAACCACGTGAGGTTGTTTGAAGATGATAAGGCGCATTAAAGCGAGCACGATCCCAGGCACCAAGCACACTTGGGTCTCTCCGAAGTTTGTGGTAAGTTTTTTTCCTTTCCTAAAGCCTCTTCAAAAAACAACAAAAACGGCACTGTTACGGGTTAAAAGCAAACAGCACATCGTCTCCTTCCCCTGCTACAGACCAAAGGCTGCAAAGTCCTCAATGACCTCTGAAAAGTAAACAGGAGGAGTGAGGAGAAGCTAAACCAGGACACAAAGGAAACAAAGCTGCGCTCAGCTGACACGTTCCAGGGGTTGCATCCCACCAGGCTCTGCTAGTGGGCTCCTATGGTGACGTGAAGCAGCACAGAACGAGAGAAACGTGACAATAAAGCAGCGTTTTAATTAGCGGCGCTTCTTTCCCCAGCCCAAAAGGTTCCCTCTGTGCATTCCTATTCCCAGAGCAACAAGAGCTGCCTTGTATTTCATAAATTAAAAAACTCATAAAACAAGCCCCTGTGATTGCACATTCCAGATAATGGTCCAGAAATAAATTAGGCAATAAATATCAAATAATACATCCCCATCAGCAGTGAAAATCTACGCTTTGGATAATCGGAGGAGAAGATGCCTTCAAGCAGCTTATGCCTGGCAGCTCCAAGGAGGTAAAACAATAGAGAGCTTTAATAAATCTTTTCACACCTTTTCCACTGCAGAATATAGCAGTTGTCCCATGTAATAGCTTCCCTGAGCTCCAAACCGTCAGAGTAACAGTGCACTCCTGATGCCCTTACATGTCAGAAGCAAAGGGAGCAGAACAACAGGCTCTTATCAGAACAACGTAGGATGTTCCTCCCTCACAGCTGGGGCTCCTACAGCACTCCGTGCTGCCCATCAGCTGCAGCACAACACCAGGATGCGCTCAGTCCCCACTGTCTGGGTGACACAGCACCAACAGAGCCAGCACCCAGTGGGGTTAACGAGGAGGGGAACCCTCCACATCAATTTTTCACAGACACTTTGCTTCTAATTTTGCCTTGGCATGAAACTTTCTGACCACTTCAGAAACTCCCCGCGCCCCATCCCAGAGCTGACAATGATTTCGGTATGGCTGTGCTGCTCGTGGCAGAGGCAGCAGCTGGGGTGGACAGTGCATGATTTGCACACACACACCTGGGGAAAACCTGAAGCACATCCCCCCCAAAAAAGCCATCTCCCATGGACTTACAGCCTGATCCCAGAGGCTCTGCAATCTGAACAAAGCTCGAGTGCTTGCCCCCCTAATTCACTAATACACAGCAGAATCAGCCCCCTAATATTCAAGCTACCGCAAGCCAGATGCATGGGTTAAGGCACAGAATTTGCTCAGAAAAATCACAAAGCCTTCCCACATTCACGACACCGTGGCACAAACGTGCAGAGCTGCAGCAGCACTCAGCCCTCCCACCCGTCCCCCAGGCGCTGTGTTCTTACCTTGCCGAAGTCCCGCACATCAAACAGGTCGAAGGGGTCGAACAGATCGCTGTTTCTTAACCCAAACTTGTCGTGACACACTTTTAGGAAGGTTCGGATGTTCTTCAAGCAGAGGAACTGAGGGAAAGGAAAATATAAAAGGGAGAAAAAAAATAAGCGAGACGGGCACAGATTTGAACGGAGATTTCCCCCAGCTGAATTCTTGTGTGAGACAAGTTAATAGGAACTTGGGGACTTGCACTGAAAAACGCTGCGTTGGTTTATTTGTTGTTCCTGGAGAAGTTGGTTCCTGGTGCCCTGATAGGACTTCTGTGTTCTCAGCTGCACACCAGAAACAAACACCCTTTTGAAAAACAACTTTTACAGTTCAAACATAAGGTAACACTGTGGAAAGGCTGGAAAAATCAAGCCAGAATGTTTCCCTTTCAAGCCTTAACCTAAATATAAATTACAGCTGAGGGGCTACAGAAGCCCAGCGCTGAGCTTTTAACCATTTCCAACACGCTCCTGCTGGCAGCTCCCTGCACAAGTTGTACTCATTACATCTGTAAGCACAACTGCAGCACGTCGGCATCACTGCCATTAGGATGATGCTTCAGGTCGCTGGCGATGGATTTGCAGGACCACCTCATTCCCAACACACGGATTCACCCACACCCCATCACTTTCCTCCCCTTCAGCCCCTCCACGTGAAGCTGAGCTCCCAGCACAGCCATCACATTAGCGCTCTCATTAGACAAACAAGCACCAGAGGCAGAAACTGAAAACAATTCTGTTTTTCTGGGGCATTCCTCTATTTCACATAAATGCTGTCGTAAATATAACCTGTCTAGACAGAGAGAGTTTTTGGAACCGCTTTACAACTTCTTGCTGATACGGGTTATGAAACAACTTTGTCTTTTGGGTGCCTGCAGGAATTCACATCCTGTGCACGCCGGTTGCTTGCAGCAGGCCTATGACTGCTCTCACATGACAGCCTCATTGATTTCAGATTTCAAAGCACGTGTTTATTTTAAATCCTTTTCAGCCTCCAGTTCTGAACGTGACTGGCACAGGTTACAGCCACAGCTGCACACAGCAAAGGGGCATTTCTCAGCAGAGCATTCCCTGCAGGTCCCAGGGCTTGGGGAGAAGGGATGGCTGAAGGGCTCACTTCAGATTGACTTGCACAGCATTGGTGTCCAGCTGAGCCGGAGGTGAAGGATGTGAGATCCTGAACCTTCCACATAATGCATTTTTGATTCCATGAAAAGCTCCAGCTTCACAACGCCTCCTTTCTGAGAGAACTGCATGTCCAAGGCAATGAAATGCCTCATCCTGACCATTTCCAACAGCATGCCAGCACACCATGGCAGGGCTCCCAACCCTGGGTTGTCCCTGCTAAGGAAGGACAGAACCAAATACTTTTTCCAGCATGGGCTGTGTCCAAGTGTCTTTGCTCACCCAATTCCAACCTGCAAGCCATCAGGCCACCAGCTGCTGAGTTAGCAGGAGAAAAACACCGTGTGCACACAGCCAGCCACTGAGCTCACACAGTGACAAGCATCGAGGAAGAGATGACAAGCATCACGGAAAAGCCTCATCATCTGTTTAAAGACACACTGCAAAGGCCCAACAACGGGAGCAAGAAACATCTGGAGACACAAAATACCCTGAATCGCTACTGAGGGTGGTAATGAGCAGCAACCACAGCCCCCGAGCCATGCTGGTTGCAGAAGGGCCCCCAACACCTGCACACACTCAGTTTCAGAACAGATTTGCTTATTTTTCAGCACACCGCATTGCAGAGAGGTAAACAAACTGCCACCAGCCCTGCAGAAACTCAGCGAGTGCAATCTCAGCATCACATCATGGGATGACAGCAGCCCTGTGCATAGAAGTTCCTCAGCAGCTTCTGGGATGAAGCCTGTGAACACTGCAGCGTCTGCTCAGCAACCAAACAGCCCAGGGTGGGATTTAGAAGATGCTCGTCAGCAGACCCCAATTCCTACATTTGGGCTGGTGCAAACCTAGTGAAAGGCTTGGGATCCTTGAGAGAAACCAAATGATAGAATTTAGGGAAAGGAAAAAGTGGGGCAGGTGGTTCGTTGGGGTGGGATGATGGGAAAGCTCACAGCTTTTCAGGGCTGGTCTCTTTGGGAAGCAGTGATTGCAGGGCTGGGTTAGTGCTCTGGAGCCACGTACAATAACTCTGGGTGAGTGGGCACAGAGCCACGCTGCTGAACCTCATCCAAAGCCGTGGGCTTTAAGTGGACCCTGCAGCATGCAAGGAATGCGGCAGCTTTACTGTTGTAGATAACCTATGACGAATGACGAAAGTGACTTTCTTTAGCACTTCCTGACTGTGATGTCAGATTTCCTCTTATCTGGTTTCCAACACAGCCCAAACACACCAGGAGAAAAGAAAGCCCTCAACGGGGAGCTGTGAGCATCTGCTTATCACAGCCGTCACAAACGGAAAGGAAAAAGCTCTCATTGAGAAAATATGGAATTTGCAATCACTGGTGAAACTGGTATGCAGCAGTCTAAACCCCTTAAGAAAACAAAAGGCTGACTTGGAATCATGCTGAGTTCCCCACGTGCTACTTTAACACTTGGAGGGGTAACAGGAGTGACAAAGCCCAGATAAGAGCCACGCAGGTGCTTGCACAAACAGGCCTGCAGCCAGCTGAAGCACAGAGCTGTTGACATTCCCTTTGCTTGTTTCAAAGTCAGGAGCAGTGAGAAAGTCTAAGAGCATCCAAGCACCCATCAGGATCCACAGGGCTGGAGCTACCAGAACCCTGCATTGAGCACCGCTCATTAAACCATGACCTTTACCTCCTTATCTCTCCAAATATCTCTGCCTGGTCTAGCTCTCCTCCACATCAAGGCTTTACCAGTGAATTTTGGGAGCAGTAATTAAAGCCACAAGCACAATGGAAGCTCATGTCCCGCTCCAAACAGCAGCCCTGCACCTTCTGCAGCTCTGGTGCTCCCCTGCTCCATCCCATTGTCTCTAGCAGAAAGCAGCAGCTGCAGAAGTGATACAAAAGCATCTCTGCAGAAAATCTCCCCTCCCATTCATATTTGGATTCAAGTCGCAGCTCTTCAATTACTTTAGATGGACAGATTAAATTTCAGGTTGTTGGACAGCAGATTTATCTACTGAGAAGTGGAGAACAAAATTATTTTTCAAACAATTTAGTGCTGTTATTTCTTCCCATTTCAGAGCCTCTCAGACTGGGCAAATTCCACTTAGCAAGACTGATTAATGAGTCCGAAACACTGATAAGCACTGACCTCACCACAGCTTGTCTCCTCACCACCACCTACAAGCCCTTATTAACTCTAGGAGAGCACCTGAGGGATAGCAATCATCTCCTCTAGCAAACAACAATTGCTGGTCACTGGGAAGAGCAGGAGAAGCGAGCCAAGGTGCTCCCCAGCAAGGAGCATCAGCTCTCAAGATGTCACTGAAGTCTCATCCTCCAGGGACAGCACGCAATCATTAGGAGCGCCTGCTTTGAGCAGGAGGAACCCGATACAGCCCTTGCCCTGCTTTGTGCCTGCTGCTCTCCTTGCTCCTGCACAGGTACAGTGAGCAAAGAGCACTGGGCAGCTGTGGGAACTGCTGCTGTTCACCACGTGTGGGCTTTCAGAGAGGTCTCTCTGAGAACAATACAGAGGTTTTTGGAATTGGATGCCCAAATATGCATAACATTGTAAAATCAATTTAAAACAAACAAACAAAAAGCAATAGTGGGAGGTCCCAGAGTAACCTATTAAATTCACCAAAGTCACAAAGCTCACAAGTACTGCTGGAAGTCATTCCTGAGCCAGAGTTGGCAGGAACATTAAGCAAAGCCCCTGGGTTCCCTACAAAGCAGCAATTACCGAAACAAGGAGGGACTGAGGGCAAGCACCGCCGAGGTGCTGATGCTCTGAGGACGTGGGAAGAATGAAACGCAGCGTAGCATCAACTGATTAAATCCACATTGCTCAGAGATGCAGAAGAAATGCCCTGATGTGCATATAGAGAAAACGTGGGGGAAAGTCCCTGTGTAGGCCAAGCCAGCGCTGTAAGAGCTGCAGAAGCCCAACCTGTTGCATCCTATGGGGGTTCTGCTGACCCCAAACCCTTGGGGGCTGCTGCAGGCTGGGCCAGCAGGCTCACTTCACCCACTACGTGCGTTCCTTCAGAGAAAAGTGAGAAATGAAATTGAAAAATCCAGAACAAAACCCCCATCAGGTGTCTGATGAAGACCAAGACGACAGCGCAGGGCGGGAGGAGGGAACGGGGTAATTCCTTGTGGTTTAGGGTAGGGGAATGAAAACACAACCCTTACGTGCTAAGGGGCCACATTCTGACGGCATCCATGACCTTCCCTGAGCTTGGAGGGAAGCTGAGGCATCCCTGGCAGCAGGGCCAGGAAGGTTTGCTGTGAGCGTGGCGGGGAGCCGGCAGGGCCGCGCTGCCAATGTGATGCACAGGGGCTGTAAATGGGCGGAAGGAAGCTGTGACTTCCCAAAGAAAGCAGCCGGCCGCAGCCGGGGACAGCATTTCCCCTCTTTGTGAAGTCCTCCCGGGTCTGCAGGCAAAGCTCCCAAGGGGAAAACCAGCAGAGCAGAGGGAAGGGAAAGGCTTCACCCAACTGCCCCAGCCTTTCTATCAGAGGTGTTTGCAGATCTGCTTTTCTCAGCCCACACAGCCCCAGGGCTGCCAAAACCCACTGAATGCAACAAGTGCAGCCGGGGTGCAAACACACACCACGCTGAAAGCTTGGCACTGAGGATTTGGAAAACCTTACTTCAGTTCTCCATGCTGATTATACTTCAGAGATGGATCTTGTAGGATGTCTTTAAGGAAGAAATCTGCACAGGAATAAGCACAAGCTCTGGGAAAAGCAGATGGGCCTGATCCTTTCTGAAGGCGTAAGTCTTCACCAGCTCTGAGAGAGGGAAATTCTGGGTGAGGGACAGCACCGCTTTGAGGAACCTGCCACATTCTTAGTGTTAGGAAAGTGAGGGAAGCAGCTCTGCTTGCTAAATAAAAAAGAGAATTTGCATCCCTACTCATCCTGGAAAAACCTGGGCTGACAGATGCCCTTGGGTTATCCCAAATCAGCACTTGGTCACATGAAAACCCCTCCCTGGCTGCTTTTGTGCTGCATGGCAGGACCAGCCTGGACAGCAGCAGCGTGACACACTGGGACAGACCTGCATGGTTATCCACATCCCTTAGAGAACAAACACAAAGAGGCTTCTTTCAGCCTCACCCACACAAGGCAGGGTTAGAGCAGCACGGGGCTGTCTCTGAGGCACATTAGCAGCACACTGCCAAATCCTGGCTTGGACTGAGCGAGACACAAGGTCTGAGGCTGCAGGGGCTCGGAGGCACTGCTCCATCTGCCCATGTCTGTCACCCTTAGCAGAGTCTCCTGCTGCACTCATTAAGCCCAGCTCATTTCTCCTTTTGCTGGAAGAGGCACAGCTCCATCGGGGAGGTCGGTTCCAGGAATAAATAGGAACCGTTCGGCTTTTGCTCTTGACACGAAGTCCTAAGCTCCCGTTTGTCTCACCAGGGCTCATGCTTCATCATGCATGAAACATAACCATAGGTAAAAAAAATAAATTAAAAAATAAATAAATAAAATATTATTGTAGCTGATCAAGAAATCAGACGCCTTCCCACGCACTGAGCTTGCAGCAAAGAAAATTCAAAACATTCTGGCCAGCAGCTTTAGGACAGGGCTTGTCTCAACCATGACAATCAAATTGTAACGCAGAATCCAGCTGCTGTTAAAGAAAACGGGTAATTACGTAACTGTATATAGGGTTACACCAGAATGATATGCTTACACAGAACTTTCCAAGCAGTCATTGTTTTTCTGCTCTTTGGGATGGGTGAGGAATTGGGCCGTGATGAACTCTTGACAGGACAGAGATGAGAACAGCTCTGGTATGCCCTGAGAGGAGCAACGGCAGCCAAGTGGGGAAATCAGCCCTTGTCACGTCAAGCACTGGGGCCAGAGCTGTGAGAGGGAACCCCGGGCAGGAGCTGCGAGTCTGGGCTGGCTCACAAAACACGCAGAAAACCTTTATTCTGTTGAAAACCAAGAATAGAGAAGCTTTGACTTCAGAAACATACCACAGAGTAGGAGCTGCGTTAGATGCCTGTAATACCTGACTGCAACATCATTTATGCTATGCAGACTACTGTGAAATAACAACCAAATCTGCATATTGAATTCAAGACCTTTGTATCAATTTTATGAGTCCCATCTGAGCCCAATCCTACATGCCCACTGCTATCTTGGCCCACCCTTAGCTGACAGTGCAGCCATTTGGGGCAGGCCTGCTCCCAGCCCGAGGCACACATCTGTCTCGCTGCAGATGCTGCATGCTTTTGGTTTTAAGCCCCCTAGGAAATCTTATTTCAAAAGCTCTGATATCAGACGAGTGGCATGCAATCTTTCAACATTCAGCAGACTTTTCTGGCAAGAGCTTGTACGAGCTGCCACTGCGTTATTCAAGCATCATTTCTCCACGCAGGCGTGATTTGGGGTGATCCGTTTCCAATTAGATTTGCTTCCCCTTCACAAAGTCTCAGAAATTACAACCAACTGTGCTGTTTTCCTCCCTGCAAGAAGTGCCGGGTTACCTGCCAGGAGTCAGAGGTGCTGAACAAACCCATCTCCCAGTGCATTCACCCCACTGAGCCAAAGCAGCACAGCACACACAGGGAAAGTGCGATTGAAAGGCAAGAACACAGCCATGAGAAATATTTATAACACTGCATTTGTTACAGCTTTTACCTTTTAAATTGCTGATGGAGGGCATAATGGCCTGGAACAATTGCAAAATTCTGTCATTTCTATACAAGTGTCAGCAAGAAATCTTAGAAATTGGATATGCAGCAAAGGCTGTTTTGGATACCTCCGGGATGGCAATGCTGGGAGGCTGAAAGGCTTTAATGGATCATGATTTGTCCAGTCTTGCTGCTGCCTGACAAGATCCAGAGACCACGGTTCAGCATCAACATCAGTGCTGAAGCACAGGAAGCTCTGGTTTGTCCTGGCAGAATAGAAGAGAGCTTGCTGGGCTTTGCCCAAGCCCTCATTTACCTGTGTGTCCTTGCTGAAATCAGGCTGCCAGTCCCCTGGTTGCCAGTGGGCTCAGTGAGAAACTGCTCCTAAATGACACACTGGGGACTGGGGTGGCATTATTGGAAGCAGACAACAAACAGTCCAAAAACTCAGCTTAATGACACCAGGTAATGATGCTGAAAGATATCCCCCAGCTTCTTCTTCAACAAGTAATTAAAACCAGAGCCCTACTCTTCACATTGCAGATGGCTGATGCAGACCTACATATGAGATTAGGCTGTATCGTGCAAGATTAAGCTCACAATGTGCTTTTAATGGGCCTCTGGATGTTTCTCTGATCGTGGTGGCACATGGGAGCTGCACACAGCAGCCAGAGCACCTCTGGCTTCACACGTTCTGCTGCTGTTTGCTTGAGGCTCAACTTTTGCTTTGGACACTCACCAGACACGCAGCCTACTGCATTACATTCATCTTTAAGAACAGGAGGGGAGACCCAGGGGATGTCAGCCTCACCTCAGACCCGCAGCGTGCCCCACTGACATCTCTTCTGTAAAGACCAGAAAGTAAATCAGGAGCAGGCAGCACGCATTTAGCACAGCAAGCTTTGCCTGTGCAACTCAATTGCTTTCTATAAAGCAACAAACATCAAGACAGATGTGGCTTGGAGCAGTGATGCAATCAATGTGCTTTGCCTTCACGGAGGTCTCTGCCACACCTCCCTCTGTACAAGGAACCATAGCCACGTGTCCGTTGGCCACATCCAGTAAAACAGGGCAAACTGCTGACAAAGTGCCCGAATCACAGTGTGCAGGGACAGTGGGAAAGGAGAGCGACCAGCTGGGATGAAGGCCCTGCATTTCAGCTCCTCCTCCCTGCAGAGAGGGTCAAAAAACGTTCAATGTTAGAAAGAAGAGTTCCAAGTCTTAAAACACAGCTCAAAGTCTTAAAACACAGCTCAGTTCTCAGAACTGCTCAGGCATCAGCAGAAGCCTTCCATGAGCCTTCAATCTGAGCAGGCATGAGATTCAGCCCCCACTTGGCTCTCTCCTCATGGCTCCAAATCCATTTCTCTATATGAGGGAAAGGAAAACCATCCACAAATGCAGGCGTTAGCACTGTTTCTCTTAGTGCACAAAGCACACTTTGTGATTTGCATTCAGGGTATCAGTTCCTCTCCCCTTCAACACTGCAAGGAAATTAATTAACCGAATAGCAACGGTAAGTCTCATAAAGCTTGGGAGGCCCAGACAGGAAGCCTGAAGGTTAAAAATCACATTTAATACAGATGCGAGGTACAAATCAGGATGAACTTCAACCCGGGAAGGATGGGGAGCCCACTGGCATCGCTGTGATGATGGGTTGTGGAGGTTCTTATTTAAGACGCTGGGCTTTGTGCACTGCTATCCCAATGAATTTGGACACTCCAGTGTGTCTGTCCTTTTTCTAATTCGCTTTTCATTGCAAGAGTGAAAGGTTTGAAGTTTAACTACTCTGAGCTAAGCTAAAGGCCCCTAAATCCACCAAACCCAAGGACTCAGAGACCCCATATCTGTGATTTGACCCCCCACTGACCACTCACACGAGGCTTTTTCCAGGGAAGGAGAGGACAAGTGCCACTAAAGCCCAGTTTTACAGCTTCTCAGTTACCCCAGTTTGCACCACGGGAAGAAAACACGCTACTAAAAAGAAAAAAAAAAAAAGAGACAGAGCAATCACTTTCCATTTCCAGTTATTTTTGCAAAGTGGGATTTAATGAGAGACTCCGGCCAAAATTAATGCTGCGCTGTGAAGTTTCCCAAAGTGTGAAACGATTCAGTGCCAAAACGAACTGAAGGCATCCTTATGCAACGGCTGAGTGCTGAAAGTTTCAAAGGCGTGTTTGTGTCGGGCGTCAGCCATCACAGCACATGCTCCAGGCATGGAGCTGGGCACGTCCCCATCCATGACCTTTCATCCAGGGGAGTCCTAAAATGAAAGAAACAGTGGGGAGCTTTGTGCCCAACCCAACGTGTTCTGTGCGTGAGGAAAATGGGCTACAAAAGGTAAAACATCGGAAAAGCTGCTAAAAAAGGTGATCCTCAGCTTGACCAGCAATGAGAACAGAGCCCACAGATTATGGGAAATAAGGCTGTAGATATTTCTATTATTCATTATATTAATACATTTGGGATGTAACAAGATCAACACAACTTTCTAATCTGATACCTGTCTTGCTCTTTCCAGCCTGTAACACTTGCCTGTCTGCTGCATTAGCACAACAGTATTCAGTGCTGGCATCAACAAGGCTAGAGATGGGTTTAGAAACCTCACCTACGTTTAAAAAAAGGGATCTGAGGGATGCAGAAATCCAGCACCTTGCAATCAGCCCAGCAGATGCCCTGCCCTGATTATTAATCCTGTGTGGAAACAGAGAGGTGAAGTTCATAGAATGGCCTGGATTGAAAAGGATCACAATGATCATCTAGTTTCAACCCCCCTGCCATGCGCAGGGTTGCCAACCATGAGAAGACCAGGCTGCCCAGAGCTCTGCTCTTCTCGCTTAAAGTCTCCAATGTTTTTGGCCAAACAGCTTAAAGCTTTGTCTTAGCACACAAGGTGAGTCCTCGTTTGGGTACGGTGGATGCTCAGACCAGGTGATCCTGCTGGTCTTTCCCAACCCCACCGATACTATGGCAACACGTGCTATCAAGGATGTATCATAGCCTATTACAAAGAAACTGTTTAAACATTTCAGCAGAAATGCAGACACTTGGGGTGCTTCAATTTACACTCACTTAAGAAAAGAAAAAAGTTAACTGGAATTTGTGAGCTGGGAAAGCCAGCTATGCTCAGAAGCCGCCTCTCCCCACCCCTGCATGGACCTGGTGCACTCACACGCAGGTGCTCCACTAGGACAAGCATTTCCCCTGAAAGCAGAATTTAATGATGTATTTACCAGCCAGACAGCAACAGTTACACCAGACAGCACACACGAGCACAGCTCACTCTCCTAATTGGAATATCTAAAATAAACTCTGTAGAAGGGCATAATTGCATCTGCAGAGCGGAGAGCGTTAGGGAAGGGTTCGTTTTGCTGTGCTGGTCTAATTAATTTGGTACGAGTGGAGAAGGGAGATGAGACCCTGGGGACTTGTTGGGCCGGACTGCTAATGCTTCAGCAGAAGGGCAGGGAAGTGGGGAGCAGCATCTGAGCCCAGCACAGCCATTAACCCTCGCTCCTCCCAGAGCCATCCACCCCACTTCACAGCACTGGAAACGGGCAGGACGCAGAAGGACAATACTCAGAGCTTCAAATGGGAGCGGGTCAATAGGCAGCAGCCCTAAAAAAAACACAAAAAGCCCAGTGACCTGCAAATTAAAGTTATTTTATTGACATGGCTAAGTGTCAACACGCAGTTAAATGCAGCCTTGTCCGTTTTGGACAGCAACCCTCTGCTATTTTCCTAGAGCCACCCAATATGAACTCATTTCCACTATTTAAGCTGCATACAACTAATGAAAAGTTATCTTCTGCTTTAAATTAATCCTCTTAGCAACTGCTTCCATAAACACACCGAGAACTCAACCAGACCGTGCATAGGCAGAGCAAACGTTACAGGAGAAGGGATCTGCTGCTCAGGGGCTATGCTCGTGCAGAAGATGTCACGATTTGCCTCCAAATTGGCTGCACGCTGAGCTGTGACACCAGCCTCACCCTATATACACTTCACCTCCAAGCCCTCCTTTTTCACAGCACAAGAAAAGCGTACTGATTTGTGTGATGCACTGGAACTGGTTGCCCAGGGAGGCTGTGGATGCCCCATTCCTGGAGGCATTCAAGGCCAGGCTGGATGTGGCTCTGGGCAGCCTGGGCTGCTGGTTGGAGACCCTGCACACAGCAGGGGGTTGGAACTGGATGATCGCTGTGGTCTTTTTCAACCCAGGCCATTCTAAGATTTTATGATAAAACGCACTGAGCTCTGCATCAACCCCGAGCAGAAGTCATTAGGAGTGCTGAGCAGCCAACGTGATGCTTTTTTAGATTTTCTGCAGCAAACATTAAGACAGGTCCAGCTCCTGTTAAAATCACTACAGCACACATTAGGCTGAGCTGTTAGGAATAAATCGCTCCTCCGCACACTGCAATTGAGACTTTGCAGAATTGGAGACTACAGAGTATTTTACATGGCCATAAACACCACGGGAAATAAAGCATCTCTCTGAGGTGCAGCTTCCAATGCAAAAAGCTCTTATTCAAAGCAGCACTTCCTTGAGCTCCAGAGAGGAGCGGCTCTCCAACTGCTGATGTCTTTTAGGGAGGGGAGAATAAAGAACATTCCACACAAAGTCATCATGGCTTCTGGCTGCATTCAAGAAGCAAAACCCTTTATTAATAAAGAAAAACTAGCACTACGAAGATCATTTCCCCCCTCAGGACTCAAGGAGTGAGCAGCGTCTGGTTGATGGAGATCTGGAGGCTTCACGGAGGGGAAGAAACCCCTCAGAGGGTAATGCAGTTTTAGCTTTCCCAGGAACAGAAGGGCCTTCAAAGAGCCCTTCCATCTTCAGCTTTGGGACTTCTGTTTTTGGACGCATGCACCCAAATGGACCACCCTACACAGCCTGCAGATCCCAAACACTACAAGCAAACAGCGACAACTGTGATCACCCGCTCTTTTTTAGAGCACTTGCAAGCATCTAGCAGAACCAAGTCATTCCTATTGCTATTTCTGCTTTTATTTACAGACAGGAGGGGAAGAAAATTGGCAAAGGAAAGCTGCCGTTCACAGCAGGAACAGCGCAACCACAACAGCCAGAGGAGCCAAGGAGAAAAGTAAAGGATGTACACATCCCCTACATCCTTCCTACCCGAGTCTGAGGGCACTATAAGGACTTCAGCAGAGCTCAGACCCCGGAACAGAGCACTGTGTGCCACTGAGGATGCTCACAGCACCAGGCAGGGCTCACACAGCCCTAGCAAAGTGCTGCAAGCAAGAAGAAGCTCCACGTGTATTCTCCAGCATAACAAAGCCCGATGCTCTGACAGAGACAAACCCAAGCAGTGATTAATGTTACCTCCAGCACAAAGACAAGTTAAACACCCCTTTGTGCAGAGACACCTGCAGGGAGCTCCTCCCGCACGGCACCAGAGGAGCTGTACAAATAACAGTGCTGAGCAGCTGTACGACAGGTTTGTGCAGAGCAACAACACTACCAGCACCTCATCTTTATCTTAAGGGATCTTCACATCCTGCACTGTCATTAGAGAACTGCCTGGGAAGAAGTCAAGGTGGATTCGAGCAGTTCCTCCTTTCCCACTTGGCAAAGCACAGCTTTCCTCCTAAGCAATAACACCGTTCACCTCTCCAGCTTTATTTTGGTGGATCCCCATGCTGAAGGCAGTTCCCCACCTCCACCCTTCAGGTTATCTCACAAGGAAGGGGGGATGCAGAACACCACCCACTCGTTGTTCGCTAATATTCTGCTTTATACATTTTAAACCTTGCTTATTTTAACTTTGCTTTCAAGTTTATGAGACTTCAGAGAGCACTTCAATCGCGTTTCTACGCATTTCCCCAAAGCAGAGATGGCAACGCCTGTTTGTTTGTCTTCCCTTAAGGAAGAATTAAATCTTCGCATCACAAAACTTCAGGATCCGGGTCTTCTGGAAATAGACCAGAGAAATAAAGTCACAGAAATGGGGTTTAATGGCCTGCATGGAGCCAGTCCTCAATGCAAAGTTATTGGCAGAGAGCAGCACCAAGGCACACGGCACCATAGGAGCTTCAGAGGTGCCAGAAGGACTCCTGGTTTTGGCTGAAGCACCAGAACGTGGGGCACTTCAATTTAGAATTTCCATCAGAAGCCCATATCGTGGCATTGTCCTTCTCCACTGCAAAGGAGCAGATTCTGCTCATGCTGCCAAAACCACCAGGAAACATGAAAATGCAATGAGGCATCATCTTCCATCAAGAAATTCCGTTTTTTTTTTTTCCTATAGAGATTCTCTCCCACCCTGGCAGCTGTATGCTAATTTCCCCTCAGCACTGCTTTATTATCACTCAGAACAGATGTTGCAGCCGCTCCAAAACGCAGAGGTGACAAAACCCATTAACCCAGCCCAGCAGCCAGGCTGGGCAGCGAGCAGCTGTGATGGGGAGGGGCTCAACCCCATCCCACTCCTCCACCAAACACCAACAACGGATCGGGACCAAAAACCCACCGGCAGGAACACCCACAGATGTCACCATGGATGGATGCAACGCCTTTCATCAATTTGGCTCAGAACTCAAAGAAATCAGCTTTACAACTTGGGCCCAAACACGGACACACTGACTTGTTGAGTGGGTGCCCAGCTTTGGGCACGTGCAGATGAAGTCCCTTCCACTGCAGCCCCGAAAGGTTTAGCTTTCCCCACGGAATTGATTTCCCCCGTGCAACTTCTGGAGTAATTAGTGCCAGAATCTGTTTATGACCTTTGCATAAATTGTTCTTTTCTGAAGGGAAAACTGTGAAACACGTTAGCAAATATAATTAAAGAGGGAAAGCGGGGGTGGGGGGAGCACAAAGATCTGGAATTAAATCTGTCTAATTAGAAATGCTTATTGTGACAACCTGGCTAAGGAAAACCCTCTCAAGCAGACACCACAGCTCCATTAAAGCTTCCTCGTAATGCGTTAGGAGATTATCAGGCTGCCCAGACAAGGGGAACCACCTCTAACCTTTGTCACTCATAAGAAAAGCATTGAGGCGTTCCCCAGTGTGGACAAAGCTCTGTGATGTGCACCCACACATGATGAGGCTGCAAAACCTTACAAAGAGCAGAGCACAGCCTCCCTACAACCCCAGCGGCCTTTCCCAGCCTTATCACAGCCTCATCTCTCCTCCTTCACGGCCTTTGACCACAGTTGCTGCTCATGCTGCAAGAAACGTGCTTTACTATCAGGTGATGAGAATGTTTAACCGCTCTCAGACCAAGTTCCCATCAGGGAGATGCCGACTGGATGATGCACAGAGGTGCCATGCAAAGCGCTGGGAAGCAGTGCTGATGGAGTCCGTTAATTACACAGCAATACGCAGTATTGCACACAAAATCTGCATGACACACAGTATTTGCACAGATGCAGGGCACGCTCTTGGGCCTCCAATTCCCAATCAGGAGATGACCCATGCAGAGAGATACGGGGGTGAATCACGGGGATGATAAGCAGGGCCAGCTGCTGCATGGCCGCTCCCCTGGGAGCGGCACCTCCTGGCACCCAGTGCTGTGACCCAACAAACCTCAGTGCAATGCCCACATTTCACGTCCTGCAACCTAACATGGGAAAATCCTCTTGGAGGAGCCCCACTGCACATCCAGCCCTCCTCCGGGTGCTCCCTGCTGCCAGCACCCGGGCCAGAGCTGAGCAGAACAAGCAAAGAATGGTGCAAGGAAAGCCCTGCTCCTCCCCGGCAGCCCCAAAGAACAGCTCAAAGCTCTGCAGCACGGATAGAGAAGTGGAAGCTGGGCTATAAAATCAAAGCCCCTCAAAGCAACATCCTGGGTTTACTATAGATTTTATTTTATTTGCTGTTGAAAGTCACAATTCTCCCACAGGTCTCCAAGATGAAAGATGTTTGTTTTGCTCCTCCTGAGGCTCACCAGCAGCTTTCTTGAAAGATCACCCATGTGCAGAAGTGCTTCCCAAAGCACGCTGGGTCTCAGTGGGCACACAAGGCTGCCCCAGATATCAGACACATTGCCTGTCCTGGGGAACCACCAGGCTGCGTGTGTGGGTTTGAGACACACTTGCTCTCCACAAATACATAACAAAATATAAACATATAGCTACATTCACACGTATCTCCCCCACTCATGTTACTTCTGCCAGAGATGAACCCTGCCTTGGAAACCCTGTAAGGCAGACCTATACCCTTACACGAATGCAGTCGCTCCTGCACACACTCCACATATCTGATAAACTCAACACAAACAAACTGCCTTTCCTAGAAAGCAAACCAGCCTCTAAAGCATGTCTCAGATCAAAGCAGACTGCTGATGCTCAGTGAGGGCACTGCCTGACCCTGCACAGCACTGCAGTGGGGTTTCCCAGAGCGACTGCGCAGCATCCCCCATCTGTGAGCCCCAGAGCAAAGCTGATGCGTGCTCAAGGCTCGGGCATTTTTTTTTTCCCCTCCCGTGGGGCCAAATGCTTTTGTCATGCACATGAAGTCGAGCAGATTTCACAGACAATTCTGTGTTTGCAGCACAAACACAAATCACTCCTCCTGCTCCTCCCCTTCTCGGTCTGCTCTGCTCCCTGCCCACTCCCTTTCAAATACCAGATGTTCCATTTAGCAGTAAGCTACTATAAAACACAGCAAAAGATATGAATGCTATAAAAAGGCCAATTTACTCCCCCCTCCATCAGCACTGAAGCACAGGGCTTGAAGAGAAAGAGCAAATTTCCTCTAGAGGAACTTTTTCACCTCCCCCATTCATCAAGGCAGAGCTGGCAGCGTGAGCTGAGGTGTGAATCCCCCCCACCCCACAGACACCACCCCGCTGTCATCGCATCCTGCACAGCTGTCAACATCTGCATCACTGCACCAGGTTCAGCCCCAGGTCAGCTGTCAGCACGGGTTCACGCTGCTCCCAACGCAGGCATACAGGGCACCGCACAACCAGAGGTGCTCCCCAGGTCCGACAGACCTGGCAAATTCAATCCTGAGATGTCAAGTGGTGTCACAGCAAATAAAGGCTGATTTCCAAGCGGGTCTCTACCGCAGGCAACGCTCTGCTCCATCACACCACCCATGAGCCTGAGTCGAAGAGCGAGTCAGGATATGAGTCAGGCTGGTGGCTTTCCAAGGAGGCGAAGGAGGACCTTCCAGCTGGATGCTGGCTGCCCAGACAGGGCAGTCCCCCGAGTTAGGAAACAACAACAAGAGCAGATCCTGCGTTATCTCCTGCCACCCGAGCGACACCGCTGCGCGGAAGGAAGACAATGGGAAGGCTGCAGCCTTTGTTTGGTGACAGAAAGGCTTCCAGCCATTCCAGCCATCACATCGGGCACTTCGGGAAGGGAATGACCCTGGACAATAAGGATGTAGCAAGATGTGCTCTGCAGGGCTTTTTAGACCAGCCCAGGAATCTCGGTGGCTGACACAGCACTCTGCGGCGACTTCTGCTAAGGATCTGCAAAGCAACCTGACCCATCTGCACCCAGATTTGTCCAGTGTCTTTGATGAGTCATTCAGAATTTTGCTAGAGCACAGTCACCTTCTGACACAAGGAAATAAGAAAGAAAAGGCTCAGATGTTTCACTTATCTTAAGGGCTTCACAGGGATAAACCCAAACGGTTACACCCCAGATAAACCTTCCCGCTAACAAGGAGACCCATCAGGCTGCACTCAGCCAAAATAGTCTGGATTCACATCCCCAGGAGGAACATCAGCAGAATATTCATAGAACATAACCAGAAACAGGAAAGGTGCCTGCAGCAGCTTAACTCCTCAACAGCCCCACACCCAACAGCAAAAAATCACAGCTCTAGGGAGAGGTTTTGCTACCCACACAAAGCGCCTGCGCTCACAGGGCTCAGCAGCTGCAGGGCCACTGATAAACCCAAGCTACACGAAACTCGTCCCCACCTCCCAACCCCAACAGCAACTGCTGCAGCAGCAAAGCTTTGCTGCACACACAGCTCCGTGCTCCGCTGGCTGCTTTGGCAGAGCTCTGCTCGGCCCCTTGCAGAGCTCACAGAGGGCGGAGGACAAATGCGGCCGCTCCTTGGGTTGCATCGTTGGATGGAACACAACACTGAGCTGCAACCAAAGAAAACAGGAGGGGAGAGGGAGGGAAAAAAAAGTGTAAAAAGTCATTTTTATTAGAAACTGTGCTTTTCCAGGCTGTCCTGTTCTTGATAGGGGAATGCAACACTGGGAAAAGTCACAGTGGGTTTGAAAGTTGTGAAAACTCATTTTTATTAGCAGTTGCCCTGAGATAGAAAGCAAGCCTTTCCCACTCCTTAGAAAAGCAACTTCAGAGGGAACACAGTTTTGGATAAAGCAGAATCCTGGGGTGCAGAGTACAGGTGCACAGGGTGGGATCTGAACAGGGAAGCTGTGCTCACCGCTGTGCTTTCAGCTTGCTTCAGGTGAAGGATGCAACTGAGGGCAAAGCCAGCATGAGGGAGGAAGAAAGCAGTCACAAAGCTCTAGAAAGGTGCGTCCATGCTCAAAATAACTAACTAACAATGAAAACAGAGCTGCGGGATCAGCATAGTTTGAGAGAATCCTTAGGGAGGGCTCAGCTCAGAGGAATTGGAGTGGAGAAGTACGGCAGCACGAGGACTCCAACCCTGTGCTGAGAAAAGGGCTCTGTCTCTTTAAGAATGGACAAAGCAGCAGATCAACAATTTGCCCTGGGGTCAGTCTGAAGCAACATTTCTGTCCCAGCCAAGAGCTGGGCTCCGTCTGGCTGCGGAGGAGCAGAAGGAAGCATTGGGTCTGCAGAGCCCAGGAGGTGATGCTCAGCCCCCAGGGCTGCACAGCCATTCCTCTCAGCACAGTGCAACCCTGGTGCACATCTGGCCTGGTCCAGCAAAAGCTTCACATCCTGCAGCCTAATCTCTCGCTCAACACTTGGACCAGAACTTGTAGAAGAGCAGTTTATCTCCTGCAGGAACCAAGCACCAAGATGTCTGTTGCCTGCCGGTACCCCAGCCCAATGGGACACCAGCAAGGATGCACAAATGAAGCAATTTTTACAGCTCGTCAGCCTGCTTTTGAGAGAAAGGGCAGCTTCCAAGCTTGGTCCCAAATGGAAGAGTGACAGAACAGCCTGGGCTTCGGGCTTTGTGTTTTTCGAGGCAACTATTCACAAGATTGCTCCTGCACTGTATTGAAGGCAGGTATTTAACTCTCATCTATCATTCAACAGGGGAAAAAAAACATCCTCGCTGCTTTTAATGCTCCTTGGCACAGCCTGCAGGATCCATCCAACACCTTCAGTCACCTCCTGCCCCAGCAGAGCACACAGGAGCCTTCAGCCTCGGGTCACATCATACCTCATCACCTCAGCCAGCACAGAAAGAGGGCACTGCCTCCACCTCCAGCAAGCTTTCAGGGTGCTCTCTAACGTTTGCTCCCAGTGATGCTGTAGGAAGATGGGAAGGAAAACTGCAGCGGGTTCCTATTTGCAAGGCGCTCCCGAGTTCGGCCCCACAAAACAGAGCACCTTTTTTCCCCCCTTTGTAAAGCTCAGCACATCCGAACGGGAAGTCAGTGAGACACAGTAAACAGTGATCTGTAATGAGGCCATTTTTTATAGCTGCTTTTGGAACAGAACTCGACTTCAAGAAGCAGAGAGTAAATAAAAAGCAAGGGGACCTGAGCGGGGTAAATTGGAGCTGCTACAGAGCAGCAGAGAGATGGAGCAGGAGGTGAGAGGGGTCAGCCTCCCCCTGCCTAGGAAATCAGCATCTGGGAGCACAGATACACTGTCCTATAGGGGAACTGCTCTCCTTTATGCAGGAAAGGTGATACGTTCCCAGCCCACCAGGCTGGGTTCTGTCTGTGCCAAGGTGCTGGGTACAGCCTCAGAGCCAGGCCGTGCTCAAACCACCACCTGCCAGCTCCTGTATCACTGCATTCAAGTTAGCTGCTGTCAGGACTCGTTGAAGCAATTATAGCCATCATAGTTACAAAGCCTCCAAGTGGCACTGAAGTCCCAAAGCCTCGTGAGTAATTGCTGCACAACATACGCCAGCGCTCTCCCATCTTCCTCGTACCTGGGGGAGGCATTTGGAACAAACCACCTGCTCCCAGTGTCACAGCAAATGACTGCCTACATCACCAGTAAGTGGGACTCTGATCCCAAATTATTCCCATCTTTCAGAGGACCGGCAGCCTTGCAGCTCAAGCAGGTGTGCAGCATCACACAGCACTGCTGTACGACGCAGCAGCTGAGGCACGGGGCCAATTATATTTGCTGCATCTCCGTCTCGGGAGCCCTAATAAGGCACTCCAGGCACTGCAGACCGAGATGGATTATCCACAAAGAGATGTCAATATGCAACAAATAAAAACCCTTAATGAGCTGACCACTGCTGTCAAGCTGACGTCTGTGCACACAGATGCACCCATCAGACGTGTGGTTGCTTAATTTCGAGTATCCAGGAGATAGAATCACTAAGGTTGGACGAGATCTCTGCAGTCCTCAAGCCCAACCCATCCCATTGCTCATGTCCCTCAGTGCCACATCCACAGCCTTCTCATGGAGGATTAGTTTTATCCAAGGCAAATACAAATTAAAAAAAATAAAAATAAAAATCAATCTGCAATTTCCCCTGAACAGCCTCATATATAAAATAAACAGCCTCACCATGCTGAACGCAAGCAGAAAGTCGTTCCATTTGTATTTGGCCCGAGACTTAACCAAATGATGATTCAAAGCTAATTATTGATGGAAATCTCGAGCTCACAGCTCTCCATCTCACAAAGAGAGCACAGGGCAGAGAACAGCTGCGCCAAACCATGACAGGCAATGGGGAGAGCAGCAGGGTGCTGAGCATGGCTTTGTGTAGGCGCAGGGAGGGCAGGCTGGAGGGTGCTGCACCCACTCACATTTAGGTATCAAAATGCCTCGCACCACTCTCAGCCAGCTGGCAAAACTGCTTAAATTGCCCCAAAATCCAATCACTGTAATCGACGTGGTGATCAATAAGGGCACGCACTGCAGCCCCACTCCCACCTCTCCAGAAACAGCCTCCACAAGCAATTAGCAGAAATGAAGTTTTACTCCAGGCTCAGCAGCAGCAGCCTCACATCTGCCAACTCTCAGAACAGAGCGGGGTTTTAAGGCTTCTTCCTGCTTATTATGTCTCCATAGAGGTTCAGCAACTTTGAGCAGGCAAGCAAACAGGGTCACCCTGTCCTGACAAGCATCACCAGGGAAATCCTTCCTCTGGGATCCAGCAGTAAAGAAAGCAAACTTGAGGTCACAGCCTCTTTGGGTTTAGCAAATAAATGAATTAAAGAAACACAACCTGGTGCCACGGAGTAAGGAACTGCAGCAGCATGGAGCGGGAGCTCAACGAGGAGGAGACACCAGGTCACCCCTCTGCAGCACAGTGGGACCCCTGCAGCATCACCCACTGCAGAGCTGAACCTGTGCTCCGGCTGCAAGCAAAACCAAACCAGCAGGGATGGGGGAAGGAAAGAAAACACACGACAGTGTCTGGATCTTTGCTGAGATGGGATTTCACCTCTGGCCTTTGAAGTGGTGCTCACCTCAGGCAAAAAGCTGTTTCTCCTTACGCACCTGCACAGCCCCATTTGATTCACTCAGAAGGAGATGACAGTGCATTGCTGGGTGTTTCAAGTCTGGCACACGTGCCTCGTCCCCTGGCACTTCAGATAAATGAAGGAGACTCTCTGCACAAGGCAGGCAGCTAGTGACCCAGCCCAGCCTGTCAGCCTGAACACACATTTAGCATCCAAAACCACCTCTGAAGTTTGAACACACTCCGTCTCGCACATCCCAGCCCGTGTCTGAACGCATCACCGCTCTTTGACAAAAATCCACACCTCCCTCAGGCTCAGCTCAGTCCATCCTCCCCCTAAAGCCAATGAAGCACCGGGGTATTGCAGGCAAAAAGCAACGGAGGACAGCAGGGCTGTTAGCTCCCACCTCCACAGAGCAGCTCCTGCCCCTCAGAGGCAGCAGGAGCTCCTTCCTAAACTGCTGCTGGGACCTTCCCCAGATCACAGCTGCCATCCCTAATCCTGATCTTATTTCCCCAAGGGCCAGGATTTAACCCAACCTAGGTTTGCAGGACTACAATATTTCCTTGAAAGAAACAACCCCAGGTTGCACCATTCACGGCGTGTTCTAACAGAGCTCCCCGCACAGCTCCAGCGGGACAGCTTCTATTTGGTCACAACACAGAAGGCAGTTTGCTTAGTTTACAGCCTGGAGAGCCAAAGGGAAACCCCCAGCATTGCTGCAGCCCAGGAAGAGGCATCATTTCGTGGTATTCACACTCAGCATCAGGCCTGAGCAGCTCCCAGGTGAGCCGTCCTTGGGCACGCAGTTCCCCAACCGCACGCAGCTCCGTGCTGCTGGGAAGAGAGGGCAGGACAGCCCCAAAGCAACCACAGAACTCCAGCACAACAAGGGAGAGGCACTTGTGGCCTCGCAGCGTGCTTGCACAGCACAGAGCACAACTCAAGATCACGTTATACATTAGCTTTCAATACTTAGATAAGCAGAATCTCACGTGCCCTCGCAAGTAGGCAATTCCCCCTCCCTGCTCGCCGAAGAATCCTCAGCACAGGGGATTGAGGCTGTATGGTTTGCTGTTTGCAATCGATTTCGTTTCCCGATTCCCATGCAAATACCGCCCAGCTCGACATGCAAAAACACAAACGGAGCATCTGAAGCCGAAACAACCAGAGCCGATTTGAGGTTCGTCTCCATCAAAACAGTCAAAAACTCGAAACAATTTCAAGGAATGGAATCCTAAAGCTTTACAGTTCCCGTACCTCCGAGTCAGGGGTAGGAGCTGGGCAGGGAGACGGCGAGAAATGGGAATAGAGATGGGGACAGCAGGGAACGCAGCGAGAAATGGGAACCCGGATGGGAACACCGCCGGCCCCGGTGCGAGAAGGGGCAGCGGGACGGCACTGCGGGGCACCGGGATGTGGGGAGGAGCGCGGCTGTTATTTTTCATTTTCCTGGGGAAACTTTTGCTCTCAAGGTCAGTTTCCTCCCAGGGCAACACTGGAGACCGCCGGCTCCTCCAGCGCATCAAAGCCGAATTAATGGCTCGTTAAGAGCCCGGAAAGTAATCACGCAGCCCTCAGCTCTGTTAGTTGCTTTTGTTTCCGGATGATGTAAATACGGGGGAGAAGTTTCCTTCTTTCCCGGGGACGGAACCCCCAGCCCCCACCCCCAGCCCGTTCCCGTGGTCCCCCCGCAGACGCCGAGCCCAGCGGTGCGGGAGCGGAGGAGGCGATGCAGACATCGGCACAAACTCGCCCCATCCACGCGTGCCACGAAGTTTTGCGCGAACACCACAAAGAGCCCCACGGAACCCCGACTCCCTCCTCCCTTCCTACCTGGGACATCTGGGGCCTGAAGTTGATGTCCTTAAGATCGATGGAGCCGGGGGAGAGGTTGTGCAGCAGTTGGCACAGCAGCACCCCGTCCCGCAGCGCCTGCGCCAGGTCGAAGACCACCGCCGAGGGCCAAACCACGCGGTGGTTGGGGGGCAAAACTTTGCAGTCGATCAACCACCGCCCGCACTGCCGCCACTCCTCCATGGCCGCGGCCCCGCTCTCGCTCTCGGCCTTCCTCCTTCTTCCTCCTCCTCCTCCTCGCTGCTCAGCGAGGGGCTGCTCCGCTCCGAGCCGCCGCGCTACGGCTCCGCTCCATGGCCGCCCGCCGTCCGGGGAAGCATCGCATCGCTCCTCCGCGGAGGAGGAGGAGGAGGAAGGAGGAGGAAGAGGAGGCGGGGGACGGAGCGGAGTTTTCCGGCTTAGGGCTGCCCCTGTGCGGCCCCACTGCCGCGCTCAGCCGCACCGCATCGCCCTGCGGACAAAGGGCCCGCCGCCGCCGCCTAAGTTGCGTCCTGCCTCCCCTCCCGCAGGCACCGCCCCGAGGAAAGTTGCGGGGCCCCACCTGCACACAGCACAGCTCGGACTGCCGCCGTACCGGGTGGCAGTTTTCTGCTCCCCCCGCACAGCCCCGCAGCCCCCGCCCCGACGGGAGGAGCTCCCGGACCGCCCCCCCCCCCCCTTTGTCTGCGGGAGCCCCAGCCGGGCCGGGGGCGGTGCGTTGCCGCCTCCGCTCCTTTTTTTTTTTTTTTTTTTCATTCTTTTCCTTTTTTTTTTTTTTTCCTCCCTTTATTTTCCTTCTTTTTTTTTTTTCCACTTTCCTTTTTTTTTTTTTTTTTTAATATCCCCTCTCTTCCTCCTCCCCGTGTTTCCTCCCCTTTGCTTCGCGCAGAGCCGCCCCGCTCTACAGCCCCGCACAGCCCCGCACCCCGTCCCGCTTTGTCTGCCCGCTCCTCAGCTCCTGTTTGGGCCACGAACACCACACGGAGACGTTAACCCAAACAAATGATCCTTCCAAACACAAAGACAACTCCGTTAATTAATTACCGGTGTCTTTATGACAAACCTCATCTCTCAGCCATTCAGTCCTTGGCAACAAATTCTTGAAAATCTCTAATTTTCAACTGTTGGCATCCATCCAGCTCAGCATGGCCTCTTTTCGGATCAGCTCTGAGTTTTTTTTTCAGAGATCCTATCCCAAGAGTTTGCCAATTCATTTCCATCGTAGAGAGGCAGAGCTGGGAGCAGAGCCTGGGCTGGGATCAGCAATTCATCTGGACGTCCAAATGCAAAGCTGACTTCTGAGCCAATTGGGGATGGGGAGAGGGAAACATCACCAATATGAGCCCTCATTTCTAGGATGGGGAGGAGGATCCAGGAATGGTGTGGTGCCCAGATCCCTGCAGGGGAACAGGAATGGAGCAGCAGCACCTGTGTGCCCCAGCCTTGCAATCAGAGCTGTGCTGAGCCCAGCTGCACTCAGCAGCACTGATTTCAGGCAGCGTGGAGAGGTTCCATGTGTGCCGGGCTGCCCAGTCAGCTCAGGTCTGTGGGTAGAAAACTACAGAGGGGTTTGCTCCAACCAGGGCTGCTGGCAAAGGCCTGGCTTTTTGCTATGTGGTTATGAGCAGAGTTGGGCCCCGGGCACTTGGAACAGTCACAGCAGCCTGCGGGGGTGGTGCCGAGAGAAGTTTGCCTTTCATCTACTGGGAAAACAGCAGAGAGCAGAGATTAGCAGAAAACTAACAAAGCAGCACCAATAAGAATAGCAAACAATGTGTGGATCTGTGAGGCACCCAGAGGTGGACATCTCCCTCTGCTGGGGATTGGGTGCAGAGCTGCACTGGATGATGCTACGAGTGAGGCTGAGATAACCGAGGGTGCTGGAAAGATAGTAACAGAAATAACATCGTGATATTTCCATTCTAAAACAGTCTCAGTAATGGAGTGCAGGCCGGCAGCGGTGCTACAGGGGGGTACTGAGCTGAGAGGGGCTGTGGAGTGTGGGGGTGTAACTGAGGGTATGGGAAGGGAAGAAAAAAGGAGAGGAGAGATAAAGAGAGGAGAGAAGAAGAGAGAGGTGGAGAGAAGAAAAAAGGAAAGGAGAAAAGAGGGAAGGGGAGGGGAGGGGAGACCCTCCAGGACCCCCCAGTTTCCGAGGCAGCCACGTCCACGTGCTGCCATCGCCCCCTCCCGGAGCGCTCCGTGCGTGCAGCAGCGCAGCGCCCGGGCCGGGTTCGGTACCGGCCCGCTTGGAGCAGACGTAGCGCTGTGATGAACGCCGGGCAGCTTTGGGTACGGGCTGCCTCCCGTACAGCCGGCACATCCCTGCGTTTTGGTGACGGCTTTTTATCCATCTTTTGTACCTCTTGATCTCCACCCTTTGCAGGTGTGCCTGGAGAGCTGCTTTACAGCGTGCTGTTCAAGATGCCCCTGTAGTTCCCAGACCCTTTTAAGTCACTGCATTGTGATTAAGAGCTCCCCTACTTTGTCACTTTGGGGTTATGGTTAGGGTTAGGGTCAGAATTAAGGTTACAGTTAGGGTTATGGTTACAGTTAGGTTATCGTTATGGTTAGGCTTATGGTTATCTTTATGGTTAGGGTTGGGGTTACAGTTAGGTTATGGTTATGGATAAGGTTAAGGTTAGGGTTAGGGTATCAGTTACAGTTAGGGTTAGGTTATGGTTAGGGTTACAATTAAGGTTACAGTTATGGTTTATATTGCTTTACTTCACAGTTCCAAGGGCGGTCATCCTGACTGAAATAAAAGCATTTGTTATATCAAAGGAGATAAGCACAAGGATGAGTAGAAATGCTGGGTCTGAATGACAGCATCCTGGCTCATCTCCCCCTGTATCCACCTCCCCACACATCCTGTGTCCAGGTGCAGTGACTGCAGCCCTACTGCCCTGTGTTTTTCTATGGGGCAGCCAGGGGGTGAGCAGAGGAGCTGCCCCAGCACTGCACAGAGCTCTCACCTTATCCCTTCTGTTGCTGCTGCTGCTTCCAGGGTTTATTTTTAGTCGGGAGGGCCCTGCTGGCAGCCGGCACAGGGCTGTGCTGCAGTGGATGGGCAGAGGCAGCTGTTGGCTTTGGGGCTGCAGTTCCCCCCACCTTCCCAGGCTTTGTGTCAGCGGTGCAGCCAAGCACCTCCTGCTGTGCTCTGAGTTTTGGGAGGGGATTTAGAGGAGATCGAGGTACCGGGGGGTGAGGAGGAAGTGAATCTATGGAAAAAAAATATAATAAAAATATTGAATCTGTTTCCATTTAATGATGATTTCAGATTGTAATGATTTCGCATTCTGCAGCCTCCGCCAGGTGGGGCCTGGGCTGACTCCTCTGCGCTGCCGGGAGGCGGATGGAGCTGCAAAGCCGCGACATTTCCAATAGTAAACACATCCACAGCGCGCTCCTTCGTGTGCCTTCCTGCCTCCTCTTTGTGTTTGGTTTCGGTCTCCCGGGAGCGGGGAATGCAGCGTGTCTGACAGACGCCAACCCCGCACAACGGAGCAGAAAGCGGCTTCCTCCGGCCCTGAGCAGCAGATCAGCTGGCGCTGCGATTGCAGGACGTAAGAAGATTGCGAATCTAAATTTAGCATCATCGGGAAAAGAGCGAGCTCTCCTCACAACGCATTTCGTGCTGCGTTTAGCCGGGGGGGCTCCCACGGACGGAAAGGCAGAACCCACCGCAAGGATGCTGCGCTCACGGGGCTGCGGCGGTCCCGACCAAGCGGCTCCCCACGGCTTTCCCGCGGCGTTCGGACACGCGTGGAGCGACTCCGCGTTCCCCCCCCCTCTCCCGGGCCGGCCCCGCTGCTGGCTCCGCCCGCCGTGATGCGTTCGGGAGGCGTCTCCGCTGCCGCCGCTCCGCGGAGCCGAGCCGGGGCCGGGCCGAACCGAACCGAACCGCGCAACGAGGGTACGGGGCGTGGGGAGGGCGGGGATGGGGGAAGGCGGCCGTGTAATGGGGATTATGAGGGCTGAAAGGGATGGCGGTGGGGGTGGTGGGAGTTGGGGAGCGCTGGGTGGGCCTCGCCGTGACCCCTCGCTGTGCCCCCCCCCAGGTTGAAGCGGCGAAGCGAGGAGGAAGGAGATCGATGGGCGGCGAGAGACCCGGAGCGGCGTTTCGGCCTGCAGCGATGGATGCGTGATCTGCGGAACGCTGTCCGTCCGTCCGTCCGTCCGCTTGCAGCACGGGGTGGGGTGGGTGGGGGGTCCACGCGCCTTGGCCGCTCCGCTTCGCCCCATCCGAGGGACAGCCCGCAACCCGCCGACACCGCACGCAGAGCTGCTCGGAGGGCATCGGGACACGAAGGCACTGCCAGCCGAACCGCGCCGCGATGTCGCCCGTTGGGTGAGCTGCGGGAAGGCCCCGCGTGTCCCTCCGGCGAGGCCGGGCTGCCCGCAGGGAGCGCTGAGTCCGCGCATCCCCTGCCCCGAGCCGGCCCGGCACCGGCTGCGTCCCTGGGATGCTCAGCTCTGAGCGCAGCGCTGCAGCCGAGCCGCTCCGACCCGACGGGGTGTATTTCGGGAGGAAGTTCTCATCTCTGAAGGTGCCCTTGGACAGATGAGTGAGAAAGTAATGAACGGGCGGGTGCCCCTGCCTGAAAAAGCCTTGTCCGAGGGCTACGCGAGGCTGCGGTACCGGGACACCTCTCTGCTCATCTGGCAGCAGCAGCAGCAGAAGTTGGAGTCGGCCCCCCCCAACACGTATCTGAGCCGCAGCCGCAGCATGTGGTACTCACAGTACGGCAATGAGGCCATCCTGGTGCGGGACAAGAACAAGCTGGACGTCTCCAGGGACACTGGGCAGTCCAAGTTCTGTGCTATCATGTAATTTTGTGTCAGGGATCTGCACGTGGACGCGAAGCAGGTTTGCACAACCACAAGGCTGTGTCCAAAGCAGCGCATGGGGTGGGTCTGAGCTGCTGCTGGAGGTTTCTGTTGCTGTCGGTGGCATCCCATGTTGGGTTGCAAACTGTCTTGCTCAGGATGTGAGAGCTGGCAGTGCCCAGCTGGACCACGTGGATGGAGCGCGTTGAGAACTCGTCTCAGCCTTCAAAACACTGAGCAGGAAAGGCGCACTGCAGTTTCGCAGCAAAGTGCCCTTTCTGGTGCCAGTTTGGTGTTATAGAAACAAATGACAGGTGGCACTTTTGGAGCCAGTGCAGCAGAGTCCTTCTGTAGGAAGAAAGCAGCACACAGCTCCTGGAGGGCACTCGTTGGGTGCTGCCTGCAGGCAGAGGTTGGCTGCAGAAGGAAGCAGCCTGCTGAAGGTTGCTCAGCATTTCAGTTTTGTTGCATGTAGTCGCTTGGATGGATTTATGTGCTAATTCTGGTTGGATGACATCTCTCACTGTAGTAGATTTGGCGTGTGCATACTTGTTTGGCAGTGTTTGATTCAGCCAATGGAAGGCAAGGTCAGGCTGAGAACCACAGAATCACAAAATCACAGATTGGCCAGGGTTGGAAGGGACCTCAAGGATCACGAGTCTCCAACCCCCTGCCACATGCAGGGCCACCAACCTCCACATTTAATGCTAGACCAGGCTGCCCAGGGCTCCATCCAACCTGGCCTTGAACACCTCCAAGGATGGGGCATACACAGCCTCTCTGGGCAGCTGTTCCAGCACCTCACCACTCTCATAGCAAAGAACCCAACCCAGCAAACACCCAAACCTTTCTTAAAAACAAAGCAGCACCAGGGCTGTTAATTGCGTGCCCAGCACTGCAGTGTAGCACTGGGCTGAAGGCACAGCCCTGCCTGGACACCCATCCAGCAGTGCTCAGCTCCAGGCAAACCAGAACCTGGTGTTGACCTCAAGGTGGATCATTTACCTGCCTAAAATCAGGCATTCTGTTGTATTTATCTCAAACCTCTCCCTTTCGATATTGTTCAAGCACTTTATTTTAACACAGTGAAGAAGAACCTCCTCCCCCTCTCCCGTGTGTGCTGAATGCTGGAGCACAAAGGCACTGAGCAGCACACACCTGTGTCACCCTGAGACCATACCCAGTGGATGCACTGCAAACCACAGGCAGCTGTTTGTAACGTAACTACTAATGCATGTGTGTGTGTTTGGTGCTGTGTGCGTGTTTGGTGCTGTGTGTGTGTGCTTTTAAAGCTAAACCTGCTGAGATGGAGCTCCGTGCTTCACCCACCTGTGTGTCGCTCTGTGCAGACTTGAGCTCGACGGGACGAGCTGGGAAATGTTCTGATGATGTTTGCTCGACCTGGGAAGCAGAACTCAGCACGTGAGCTGGACTCAGGAAGCTGCTGGGTTGGGCAGAGCAGTGCCTGGGCTGCAGGACCTGGTGGGTGCTCCTAGAAATGGGCTCACACAGCGCCCAGGGAGCACTGACTGCAGTCTGAGGATGAGGGAGAACAGCAGCACGTCCCCACCGCCCGCTGTTCCTTTACTTTTCTTATAGAAAAAAAAAAACAAACCAAACTCACATAGATTTATTTTTTTAATTTCAGTAAGAAAGATGATGATGATCTTGGGTATAATCAGTCCTTTTTTGTTCACGTGGCTGGTAACCAAAATTCAAATGAATGAAAACTTGAAGTGCGTGCCTGCATTCTTCCAGGATATGACAGCGTGGAGAAGTGTGACTTGTCCTCCCCCTCCGTCCCTGGGTGTGAGTGCATTTTCCACAGCCGAGCCCCCATTAGTCACAGTAGCTTCGTGGAGTGGCTGCTATGAAGTGAGCGTTGCTGCAAGCAGTGGTGTTAGATGCACTTGTTGAAAATGCTGCTGTAGCCTCTTGGATAAAGTGCATTAAAATGATTTGAATGCATTGCTCTGTGCTTTTTAGTTCTGCATCTTCAGCGCTGTGGCACGCAGAAGCTGCTGTCACTCCCAGTCAGCCCCAACAGGGCACAGCTGTGCACGGTGCCAGGCCAGCTGCTCTGAGCCTCTGTCACTGCGAGTGGAGGTGTGAACCAACCCCACCACCACGTTCTGTTCTCAGCCTCCTCTGCAGCCACGAGAAGCAGTGCCGCTCTGATGCAGCAATAGCTCAGCTAGGAAATGCACGAGGAAACAACCTAGAAGGGAAAGCTGAAGGATGTGGGGTTTAGTGTTAAAGGGTCTGCAAAGAGAACAAGACTGCTGCAAAGAGAGGGATCTGCCCTACTGCTGGTGTTGCAGAGGTTCAGCTTCGGGAGGGGACAGCAGTGCCTGCCCATGGGGAGAAGCTGCTGGGGTGAGGGGGAAGTGCTGGAGATCACTGATGGAAGCAGTGACCACATAGGAGGTCATAAAGGCAAGGATGAAAAAGCATTTCCTTTGGAGGAATGACTGTCAGCACGGAGCTGTGCTGATACAACAGCAAAGCAAAACAGGTTTGCTGAAACCTTTCAGATCAGAGCATTTAAAGCCAGTGAGCAGGAACAGGGTTAGAGAAAGATTAACCCTGCTGGATCCTGGCTGCTGTAACCCCTCTGTATAAATAAAGCACCAGGCACACATCCGAGAAAGCCAATGGAAAAAACCACCTCCAGCAACCAGAATAGTTTTTGGCCACTGTACAGCAATGCCAAGAACTCTGCCCTGAGTGTGAGCACTGCTGCAGCCCCTCCTTCCCCAAATGCACCTCCTGTGTCTCGGCTGCACCAGGGGGAGCTGGTAAGGAAATTCCCTCTGGTTCCTCCAGGTTTTGGGGCTACAAAACAGTCAGCATTAAACGTGGGTGATGTTTTCAACTTCTCCTACTGCAGGCCAGCTTCCCTCCATCAGATGCAGCTCTCACACATCATCCCTGGGCTGCCCCTCTGCATTAAAGCAGTCCAAATCTCTCACCACAGGAGAGGTGCATTTTGCCCATTGGGTGCTGAGCTGCCACGCAGAGGAGCTGCAGGCCACACTGGCAGCCCGGCATCTCCTGTGCCCTGCAGGCACATTGCCCCTAAGGGCAGCAGCAGCAGCGGGACTGCAATCTGACATCTCCAGGCTCACAGCACCGGGCTGTGCAGTTCGTTTACGCTCCTCCGTTAGCAGTGCTATGCAGCTGATCACTGCACCAAACCCTGCTGGCTTTCGGCTGGAGAAATGCAACATGAAGGAAGGTAGAGAGGAGGATAGAGGGTAACAAACCACACACACAGAACTGTTTTTCTTTTTATTATGAAAACAAAACAGATGCCCCAGGACCAGAGTCCATTACCAGTAACATCAAAGATTACTTCCTAACTTCTGTCTTCTTAAATTCTGTTGTGTTTGAGGCCAGCAATTTGCAATAAACAAGCTAAACTACTTACATTGACTTCTTTTTTTTTTTTTCCTCTCTTCAGTAACTGACATTTACAGGAATATACTAGAAATGGCACTAAAAAGTTTTAAGAAAGAGAGTTACGGTAAATTTGCATGCACATCATACAGAAAAGTAACAGCTTTTGTTTTTAAATATTAAAAAAAAAAGAAAAAAAAAATACAAACAGCAAATCTTTCTGGATTGGTGATGCCAGTAGCAGGGATGAGCTCCCAGCGGCCTGTGCCAAACCCTAGAGCTGCTGGTTTATTTCTTTCTTTTAAAAATGACGTTTAAAAAGATATGCAAATACCATTTCTTATTTAAAAAAAATGCATCCCGTTGTTTTCACAAGCAGAAAACGCTGCTCGTGTAATGAACCCTCGGCCCAGGTTTGCCTGCAGTGGGAACTGCCCGTGGGTTGGAATCTATCTTAAAATCCAGCACGAAAAAGGTGGTGCTTTCTCTTTGCTGTGCCCCAATCCCTTCCCCCAAAGCTCCAACCCCAGCTTAAAAAAAAAAAAAAAAGTTGTTCCTCTCAAAACAAATTGACAACTAAGAGTCCCCAAAACGAAGAACTGATGAGGTCACTGCAGGCTGCTTCCACCACACAGCACACGGGAAGAGAGCTCATGGTACCCAAGCTGCACACATACGTGCACACATACGTGCACACACGTGCCTGGGGTGGCTGCGTGCATCTGTTACAAACAGCCAACAGCTACAGAGCCCCGAAACATCAGCTCTGCAGCCACAAACCCCGTAGGTAGGAAAGCTTCAAATCACAGCAGTACAAAACTGACGAGGTTCGGGCAGCAGAAAGCTGCTGTACCCAACAGAGCTCCTCAGTGGACAAAGCAGGGCTGAGCCCCGGGGTGTGGGTCTGGGCCCACTGAGCCTGCATCTGATGGGCTGCCCAAAAACAGACCTGACCATCAGAGAAAGCTCAGCCAGGTTTTAAAGGTGCAGTAATGCTGGTTGATGGGTCTCTGCTCAAAAAAGGAACTTGTCAGAAAAAGCAGGTTCGATAAACCTGTGTGTGCACCTATGAAATCATACTGATTTCAGAGAGATCTCCCCTGGAAAACAAAGTTGCAAAAGTTTCAGTCGTTTTTATTCTGAAGTTTGGAAACGTTATTTCAAATACTATTTATACATTCGATCACTTGCAAGTGATTTCATGGCATCCTACTGACATGTCATGCCAGACCAACTCAAATAAATGTTCTGCTCTTTCAGTTTCCAACTCCATTTTAACAGCTGCTACTTACTATGGACTGAAAACACCTCTTCTTTCCTGGAGAGGCTCTGATCTGCAGATACAGAAGCATCACTAATGACATGCTGGGAGACAACAAGTGCTACAAACAATATGGAAGTGAAAGAAATCCTAAGAACAACATTTTGCAGCGAAGTCACCACTCTTTTCTTTTTTCTTTTTTCCCCTGAAACAAAGGTTGTGTCAGAATGGATTTCTCCTGCAAGCTGCCATTTTGTGGGAAACATCTTCACTGCCATGAAAGCTTTCCACTCAGTGGAAGCTGAAGCCACCACCTGTGGGCTGCTCCCTGCATAGGAGCTGCTTCTGTCCGCAGCAACCATCACCTCACATCCATGGTGTAGCTCAAGTTAATGCACATGGGAAAGGATTTCAGCAGGGAAAACCAGGAGCCTGTTTATCCATGCTGTCGTGGTACTGAAGTGGTTGCAATTAATTAAAATACTGGTTAGTTTGGATAATGCACATCTTAGACAACAGGTGAAACGCAGATGGAAACCAAGCCCATTATGAAAACAAGCAACAAAGCTCTTAATTAGGTGTATATTACATCTCCTCGTAGTCAATTCTGAAAATATATTACTAAACATTTGTCTAGGGGAAGATTTTCTTGCAAGGGTGGAATGAAAAAAAAAAATATAGCAACTAAAAATAACTTTATTGTTAATGGAAAAGAAAAAAATCATTCATTTCAGTAAGAATCAGAGCACCCTACAGCTCATCTGATCCCAACACCAAGGAAAGTCCACCTGCAAAGACTTCCAGGCTCCTGCCAATGGGCCCAGCACCCTGCGACAGCACAAGGACACAAGGATGCTCTCAGCAGCAGAGCTTCTTTCAACCCTCAGCTGAAAACGGCACCTCCTTTCTACAGCCAACTCCAGGGAGCGTGTTACTGTCACTGCACAAAGACAGAGCCGTGCCAGCTGTGCGACCTGAGTGGCATCCAGCTTTAGACCCTCTGGGTACAGCCAGCAAGACCTCAGTTGATGGGCACAAAGTGACTGACAGCCACTCACCTAGGTGAGAAATAAACGTCGGTGCAACCTGCACCACCGGAGACCTCAGCAGGGTGAGTTTTAGGGCTGACCCACAGCAGAGATGCAGCCGTAGGGGCTGGTACTGGGAGAAGGAAAGGCGTAACTTTCTGTTAAACTCTGTATATTTTCTTTACAATAAAAAGCTAAAAAGTTAAGAATTTACAATAAATTTCTGCCCCTCAGGTTACAAACTTTATATAGTTACAGAACTGCTGTTTTTCCTAAAACTGGATTATAAAATGAAAAATCAACACTGTTTCACAAAAGAAATAAAATAAAATAAAAATGGAGAAGGGGAAAGACACGTGGAAATAATACAGACAACAAATAAGGTGTTCCGTTAAGAAATTACATCTACCTGCACGTCTTCAAAATCTGTACAAAACAAGAAAGAAGGGGCTGGATTGAAAAGAGAGAGGACAGAAAACAAAACCCAAAGTGAACACACAAGACATGACAGAGCACCAGACACACAACAGACTGGACCGTAGCACCTGGAGGTATGAAGTCCAGCGTATTTAAATAACATCTCTGTGTTCTTTTTCATCTGGTTTGAACCATATTAAAAGTCTGCATTTCTGCTGGTCTTATTATTTTTTAGTGAGTTTAAAATGACCAATGTGTTTAATAAATAAAGTACTCATATATACACGTGAGACAGAGAAAACGGAGTGTATTGCAGCAGTGCAGGTGAAAACATTAGGCTGACTTGTAAGAAATTGCTAGCCTTAAAAAAATGTCTTCCCCTCATCCTCACCCTTCCCTCCCCCTCCCCCCCCTCTTTTTTTTTTTTTCCCTTATAACTATAATTGAGGTAAACACTTCAGGACCTGGAAACCTGCACCCTGCATGACACAGAAGTAGCATTCCCTTTCTAGGAGCTCATTGCAGATACAAAGACAAAGGGTGGGAAAGAAACAAACGAAACCAAAAACAACCAACAAAGCACACAACCAACGTCCCTCTCTGAGTCCCCTGCCAGCTCAGCCTCAGCTGGAGCTCGAGTGCTCTTTTATTTTAAGCCCAGACTGAGGTGCTTGTCATGGAGAAAGTACTTAAGCATGTGTCTAATAATGAGCACATGGCTCCTCTTGGTCACTCTGCAGGGAGGCACTCCTTGAGGCCCAGCTGAGTACTTGCAGCCAGGAGATGTTTTCAATTAAAGCACAAACTTTCATAGAAAAATGTCAATTTCCTGGAAATTATCTATTTGATGTTAAAAATAACATTCCCAAGAAACTCCAGTATCCTTTGCTCCCTTCTTACCAACGTATTCCCAAGGAAAATGGAGATCTGGAGTGCTAGAAATCACACGTGCAAGTATTTCTATCGCTCACGTGCTGAGAATTAAATTCATGCTTAAATACCTTCCTCAACAGGTGCCTCCACCAACATTAACAAAAATGTTAGCAATCCACAGTACGTTAGATTTCTTTTTGTTTCTTCTGCTTTAAGTAAAAAAGATGATAGCATCTGACATTTTCATCACACCGTAGACTTTGAGATTAAGAATACTAGTGCTAATAAACAAATACACCAACTAGTTCAAAAGCTAACATCTTTTAGATACAGTACCATTTTACAGATTTCTTTAAAGATTTTGTTTTTCCTCGTGAGCCAGGTGGGCTTATTAAAAGAGAACAATTTGGGGAGAAGGAAGGGGCAGAAGGGAGACGTACTACAAACTCTGCAGAAACCTACTAGTCATCTCCTGCAAAGAGTTCCAAGTTCTTCCATTTTCAACCAAATTTCTTCAGTAAAAGTGTATTTTAGAGACTTTATGCAAAGGGAACTGCTTGCCATAAAGTCTAGTCACGCACATGCAAAGATCTTCGACCTATTCATAAAAAAAAGCGCCCCTGAAAAATGGAAGATACTTTTTATAACACTGAATTAAAACAAAACAAGAAAAAAAAAAAACACAACAAAAAAAGTCAGAGAGGAAGAAAAACAAACAAACAAACACCTGACCACCGTGGAACAAGAGCAGTACTTTAAGGAGAGAAAGGGACACTGCAGAGCATCGGTGAGGGTGATGTCCATTCTGTGCTGTTTGTGTAAGTGTCCTTAGCTCATTCGGAATCGCTGCTGTCTGAGCTGGAGCCGCTGGAGCTGCTGCTGCCTGACTCGGAGGAGCTGCTGCTGCTGAGCCGGGAAGGGCCCCCAGAGGGAGCAGAGCCAGATTTCTCTGCAGGAAAGAAGGCAGCGAAGAGGTAACTTCCAAGGAGCTGAACTCTCAATAGAGAAGGTTTGCCAATGGCTTTTGTTATCCACAGCTTCATTCATGGCTTCGTTTTGCCTGGTCAGTTTATTGACCCACTGACTTTGCCAGCTGGAACAATGGCCGGCCCGGGGGACAGCAGGGTTTCTAGTGCTGCAGGTGGCCATGAAAGTCTGGGCCCTGCACTGGAGCCCTGTGGAGGACACTGCAGTGCTCCAATGCAGGGCCCAAACCTTCATGGCCACCAACAGCTGTAAAGTGCTCCTGGCAAGGTGGCACTGAGTGCCCAGGCAGCTGTGCTCACTGCCTGCTGTGATCCAGGGCAAGGTGGAAGCAGCTCACTTTGCACTGGAATAACCTTTCATCCCATCTTTCACACTACTGCACTGTGAGGTGGCTTTTTCAATCCCACAGTGGAGAAAAGTCACCTATTAAGCATGGTACTGGTTTGAACTGTGGTACTGGTTTACTGTGATACTGTATGAACAACCCTGCAGAGACTAACCGAGCAGCATATCTTGCTCTCAAGTTTGAATCACCTCTAAGACAGGTCCTGTTTACCACCAAAAGGAGTTTCCAACAGGACAGGGATCAGAGCAGACCCCGAAGAGCAGCTCAGGTGCCCAGCAGTAACTTGTGTCCCCACAGACTGGGGGAACTCCCATAAATAAGCCCAAGGCACACACAACTTCTCAGGCATCAGCAGCACACAGAACCATAGCCATTACCTTTCTTTGCAGGTTTCTTGTTGTTGTTTAACTGCCCACTGACATCCTGTAGCCGTTTTTCTAGTTCTTTCTTCTTTTCCTGAGCTAACTCCTCTTTAGACTTTGCTGCTTGCTTTTTTCCACTTGCAGCTGTGGAAGAGGAACACACAATTTCTGAAACTGCATTGCTGACGGTGAAGAAAGGAGTGGACACTGCTATTTTACAGGGCACGTAAGTCTGTGCAAACACTTTGCAGTGAAGCTGCTAAGATCAAGTGACCACGTAGCAACTACACAGCTCAGATAAAGGACTACACATGAAGTTGCCTGGATCATCAGTCACCATCATCCTGTAATATGCACCTTTTGAGAGAGGCCTTCTGGAAAGTGTTTCAGAAGAGAGAAATATCCATGTAATAACCTTGTGGTTACAGGTTACTTACCAGCTAGTTACATGGTCAATAGTTACACATTTTGTTATTACAGAATTGGTACATGGCTTTTCTGCCCTGTAAAATAACCTGTGCCATTAAATGTTGTCAGAAGGAAGCATCTGCCATTAAAACTCAAGACACCTCACGTGAGAATTGATTGCTTTAAGTTGCTTTAAATATAAAGCAAAACAAACAAATTAAAAACCAGCAAAGGCTGGCAGACAACAGGAATGCAGCTGCCTCGGTCAGGACGGAAATGGTGAGGAGTAGCAGCAGTGCTAATGCTTCTGAGCAGAAGAAATATCACTCACAAGAGTAACTGAACACAGGTGTTGGCCAGTATCAGCAGCAGATGGGAGCCAGATATTTTGCCTGATCCAGCAAGGAAATGCCTATATTTCTGCACACTGCTTTCAAAAAACTTTTTTTTTTTTCCCCCCTTTAAATGGAAACTGGAAAGCAAAGTCCTAAGAGGGACTGTGAACACTGAGCACCACAATAGGCAGCAGAGAGCAGGAGAGTCTGGGGAAGGTCAGCATGGTGCCTGCTGACCGAGCACACCAGCTCAGGGCATAGTGGGCTCAGAGCAGTGGACAGACAGACATCTGGGGTCATCTGTGTCACTCCAAAGCAAAAGGATGCTTCTAGTTCCTAGCAACTCTGGAAAATGCTTTCCTTAGCTGCTCCAGAATTTAAGGACTTAGAGGAGAAAGAAGAAATCAAACCAGCGTAGTAAAAAGCAAAAAAAAGGGTCAAAGTCTGAGCTTTGCTCAGATGACCTAGAAGTCCTGTGGTAACAAAACAGAGGTGCTCTGCAAGAGTTGTGAGTAGCTTTTGTGTTATATTCTTAACAGAACAACTTCCCTCTTAACAGATGGACCGAGCCAGGACCATCTCAGGGAAGTGCCATGCTACTGCAATTTAGCTGGGGCTCAACTGTCCAAGGGCTACAATTCACTCTGTGGTTGAAGCACAGAAAAGCCTGTACCATACTGCACAGTGCACTCCCCAGTGTATTAACATGCACCTCCTTATCTGACACGTTATTATATGGTAATCAGGCCAGGTAGGACTAGCAGTTTTGTGGCAAGCATACAACTCAGACACACCCAGAATCCTTACCTCACCCAAGTAAATGTGTGCAATTCATTAATTTCCTTGGTGTTTGGGTTTCAAACGACACTTTCTTCCTTCTTAATTAGATGATAAACTATTCAGGGTAAGAAACTGATCCTTCCACATATACGCATGTTACCCACAACATAATGAGACTGAAACTGTATTGCTTATCTAGAACGTAGAAGGCACTAAAAGATATCACACAGGTCTTGCAGAGGAATACAATGACCCTCCAAGTCTCCTTGTGAGGGCCATATGTGAAGGAAAAAAAACAAAATTCTGCTATGAAGAATCTCTAGAAGTCCCAGTCATCACATACCCAGCAGTTGGATGAGAATCCCAACACACAACACACATGCCCTGACTCCAAAGCTGAGCCCGAGGGCTCATGAAGGAACGTGTGCCCCAAGAGGTAACTTACAAAATGGTTTCCTCTGTTTTTTCTGTAAACAAGATTTCACGTATCTCTCCAGTTCTCGCAAAGTCGTGGGCTTCAAGGTTTCAAAATCTATTTCTATCTCATCAGGATTGGAGTCCCTGAGGGAAGGTTCTCGTGACTGGATGATGTGCACCACTCTGCCCAGCTTCTCCCCAGGCAGGCGGTTGATGTCCAAGCTGAGCTGTCGTTTCTCATCATAGGTCATGGGCAGGCCTTCCTCCTCCTCATCCGAATCATAGGTTGCAGACGCCTGTTTTCCTCCTTTCTTGGGCTGCCTGGGGAGATTGGCAAGCATGGAAACATTCATGGGTATATAAGGAGCAATGAACTCTTCCTTCTACTCCCCTTGTAACAAACATCCCAATGCTTCTGGCTTTGAACCTCTAGCCAGAGAGCTTGAACAGCACCACAACTTTTGAAAAAGTTCAGAAATCTGAGATAAGCTGTTCTACTCCAATTATATTTTAGTGCTGTGAGGCATGACAACAAGCCGAAGCAGCAGGGGGCAGAAACAAAATAGCATGTTATTGCTGGCTGGGTAAAAAGGCAAAACCTTATCGGAGAGTGACTAGGCAGGGATTCTGAAAGAGTCAGAAAGTGGAAATGTGATGGCTGTGCTGCCAGCCCTAACTCGAAAACTCCCTGAAGCTGTCTGTAATGGAGACACTATTTGATGGTGAGTTAACCATGCTGACAACTGAGCTTCACCAGGGAACAACAGAACAGGAGGGACAGAACTGGGCTGAGAGCTCTTTGTGCTCCCACTTAAGGCAGTTTGCAGGAGACAAGCTCTCACCTGCTAGCTGTGGTCGTGCTGTTTGCCTTTTTAGCTGGGGCTTTCTTCTGCTGGGTTTGCTTTGGTGGTTGAGCCACCTTAGGCTTCTTCTCCTCCTCAGGTTTTACTTTGTGCTTTTCCTTTTCCTTCTCTTTGTCTTTCTTTTTCTTCTCTTTTTCCTTCTTCTCTTTTTTTTTCTTTGGTTTGTTCACTGGTGCTTGTGACAACGCAGCTAGCTGCTCGTGGACTGCCTTTAGCTGGAAGAGAATGGTGAAAAAATAAATCAGACATCAAGGCAAGATAATTGTTGCCTCCACATACTCTTCCTTCCATATCCTGGACACATAAGTGTATCTCAAAGTTAGTGAGCCTGCAGACTGAACTTAGGAAACTCTGATTTGAAGTTCTTTAAAGAATGCAGTGCAGGTGTGCAGAAGCTAACTGATGTGAAAACTTAATTCTTGCTTCATAAGAGGCAAATAAGAGGCTGACAATGTAGGCTCTGAAATGCTAGGTTTACTTCCTAAGCTTCCTACTACCTTGCTCTGAGACACTGGATAAGGTGCTTTATTAATGCTTGGTTATATTACAGCAGCACATACAACCACTGTAGCAACTTGCACTGTACATGTGCATAATAAGAAAAGCTATGGCTTATGGTCTTGCAACCACAACAGTCAAAATAGTTTATTCTCTGGACTACACAGAAAACTTCCCACAGGAACTTGTGACAGATTTTGTTGTTCTTGAGCTCTCATACTAAATGAATCTCCCAGTGCTTCCCAGACTCCTCCTATTGATGGTGGTTGAATACTCTGGGATGCCCAGAAAGAAGCCCAGAGCATCAGCACTGAGAATGGTTATCTCAAAAGAAAATTAACATCGCATCAAAAACGCACTAATTATTTCCCTGCTGAGAGCTTTCCTCTTTGAGCTGGCAGAAGGAGTGATCTCCCTGCTGCATCTCAGGCTAGCTGGGATTTTTAAGAACAAAATTAAATCCTCCTTCCTGCTAAGCCCTTTTTACTGCAGACACACACACACACACACACACAGCTTGGCCACTACAGTAACCTGCTCCTGGAGCTCTGCCAGCCGAGTCGCTCGCTCTTCTTCGGAGTCTGAGCTATCTGAGTCAGAAGAGCTCTCCTCACTGCTGTGACTGCTCTCTGTGCTTTTGCTCACAACTGGTGCTGTTGGAGGAGGAGGAGGAGGGGCCTCTGCAGGCTCATCAGGCATCTTTGCAAACCTCATCTCGAAGACATCCTACAAGAGAGAGGGAAAAACTGGTGACAAAGGAGCCTCACCCACGAAGACCTCATTCTGGTCTTTCAAACACAGCAGACACATTACCATAGAGCAGGGTCTTACTGCACTAAATAAGGTGCTGTAATAATGAAAGATGATGAGCGTTCTAGACATGGACTGAAATCATCACAGTAGGAGATACTCCCCCTCTTTTGAGGGGCAAAGTTCAAGGCTTATCCAAGACTTGGCAGGGGAAGTTTTCTGAATCTCCACGTTTTGTGGCCCAAGAAAGCATTCCCATTATTCTACATGCCAATGATTGTAAAATTTTAAGAGTGGGATGTGGCATTGGGCTATGCCACGTGCAGAGCATGACATTTCTGCAGCAGAGGCCATGAAAAGGCTCTTTTCAAGGGCTGAAGGAATCACTGACTCACCCTCGATGATGCCAAGAGCAGATCCATGCTTGGATCTCTGAATGGACCCCTCATAGCTGAGCTAAACAGACCCTGAAAGATGCATTCAGCTACACCTTTACCTGGAGCTTCCTGGCCATGGCTACCACTTCGTGGTCTGGAGGATTGTACTTGTAACAATTAGAGAACATTAACCGAATATCTGCTGCAAAACCTTGTGCATCCTGGTATTCCCGACTGTCCATCTTTTTCTGCAAGCAAACAAGCCAAAGGAGAAGGGGAGATAAAGCCATAAACAAAAGGCATTTGTAACAACTGCATGGAGGACACGTGCGTCATGGAGAGAACTCAGAACAACTTCCAAAATCACATTTGTCTAGGAGAGCAGTAGTTTGATCAGGCTTATTAGTTTCCAAAGAACACTTAGAGTCACTGCTTTTTTAAAAAAAAGTAAACAAAAACCAGACAACTAAAGCTAATCTAGTGCCACAATAGTTTAAATTCTCGTAATTCTAAATTTGGGTTATTTTCTTTGTTTTTAAACAATACTCTGCAAGTCTGTCAGTGCCCGTAGTTTGTTAGAGAGCCATTTAGAAAATGTTTACTGGACCAGAAACAAATGTAAGTATAGCAAAGGACAAAAGGACAAGAAGTCAACAGAGTTACAACTAAAGGAGTACCCTCAGCACGAATTTCTCCATGCTGCTTGGGTATGTTTACTGCAGAAGTCTGAAAAGGCAGAAAAGATGGCTAGCACCTAGTCTGACTAACACAAAGCCTCATTTCTCTTGGTGATGTCTACAGCCAGACAGGCACTTAGAGTTAAGCTACAAAAGCAACTCTTGATTTAATAAAGTCCAACTGAGAGATACAGAATGGATACAGAATTTGCTTTTTATGAATCTGTGCCTAATGCTATTTTCTCACTGCAGTGAGGATAAGCATCAGGGGCTAAATATTTGCACCTTGATCCTCTCATTTTCCAGCTCTCACCATCATCCACTTCTCTTGCTGTCTGGGACTGAATGACTTGGTTTAGAAAACAATTCACAGCATTCCTAGTACTTAATTGATTTTATGCATGTATTACTACCACATATAAAATCTTAACTCCAATTACTCCTTCCAAAAGGAAATTTAAAGAAGGTTAACACTAGATTTCATTTGCATTTTAAAGAGTTTAAAGAAACTCATCGCTTGCCAAGTGCTTGCAGGCCTCCCTTTTGTATGCCTGCTGCATCTGCATCCCCCAGTGAAGGGAAGGGGCTGCCTGACAGACACAGCAGACAGGATGGGTAGATTCATCCTCCATCAGAGCAGAAGGCCCAGGGTCTGCAGCTCACCCCGAGCAAAACTCCCACTTGCCCAGTGGAAGCAACAGACGTTTCACAGCTCCACCACAGATACTGGTAACACCTTGAATCACTGCAACGAGTGCTGCAGCTGCTTTGGTTCAGAATGAGGCAGAATTTCACCTCCAGGGATGCAGCTCCGGAGGGGCCTGCACACAGAGCAATGAACTCCTGCACCACCTCACCCCGCTGTACCACAGCTAGATGCCTGCCAAACCTGTGTCACGAGAGCTCGTTTTCTTGGTAAAAATAAAGGAGGAAAATCCTCCAAACTGCAGCACAGAGATGGAAAGGGAATTATGTTTGTGCCTCTCCTGTCTGAAGAAGAGCTGGCCTTGTTTGAAAAGTGTCTCAGGCCAATTCCAAAGCAAAACAATATGTTCAAACGAAAGGGGCCATTTATCCTAAAATACATCTTACTTTGTGAAAGGCCTTTTTGATACGCTGTATTTGTTTGGCACGTTCAATGGCTGATTACAGCCTGTGAAATACATTTCAGCATCTAAGGCTTTGCTTTCATCCAAAACCAACAGTTTCATAGCCCAACAACATTTTAATCTGTGGATTTTTTCTTTTTTTTTTTTTTGCGCTTTCTTGTAAAGAAAAATTAACTTGACAAAAGAAAAGAGATTTTAAAATTATGCAACAGAATATATTTGGGCTATAAACTCATTTTGAGATATTCAGCTGTTAACAATTTTTTTTTTTTTTTTTTTTTCCCCTCACATTTACAATGGCAAATCAGAAGTCATAGACAGCAGGACTGGAGGGCTGGGAAGGCAGCTAGAAAAATCTTATTTCTCTCAGCAATCAATTGTATTGTTCAGTATCCTTTAATGTTCAGAAATGTTTCCTAATGTCTCGCCTCTCCTGCTTTAAAATAAGCCTCGTCCTGCCCACAAAGGATGAAGAGAAGACGCTGTTCCCACCCTTTCTGCATCAATCTTTTACAAGTTTGAAGACCTAAAACGGCCCCTTTTCGTCTTCTCCAAGGACCTCAGAGCACAACAGAATGGAAACCTGGGATCTTCCTCTCTCAGCAGAGTATCAGTGAGGCACAAGAGCTCCAGCTTCCCAAACTACTACGTTCAACTCAGCCCTCATCCCACCTTTTTACCACTTGTTTCAGGCTCCCACTTCTTGCCTGCAGCTCAACTCACCCTTCTTATTCTCATCTCTCCAAGGAAATTGCTGCAGGCCTGTAGCAAAGCTTGGGTAAAACCCAATCAATAATAATTAGGACTTAGATAACAGCTTCCAGACATCTGCCCTCACAACAGCCCTGTGAGGTAGGTTAAGCATTATTCTCTCCATTTTATGGTAGGAAAAACAAAGGCACAGAGCCGTGGGGAAACTTGCCAAAGACCACGGTATCAGGGCAGTTAATAACTCAGACACCACTAACTCTTTATCTAGCCCTCAGCACAGACTGTGATGACTATTCTCTCACCACCTTAAAACAGAGTAGCTGCAGTAAGAACCATTGCAGCACCACAGCCAACTGGCATGGCACACCAGAGCACTGCTAACTGCTTGCCAAGGAACATATAAGGAACCAGGAATGCAGCTGCTCTTTAGTCAGCCTTTGAGACAATCCCACACAGCGGCCAAGTTGGGTGCACAGCTCGTCCTGGCATGCTCCTGAAAGCCAGCAAACACACCTTAACTTTCTGCACACAGAAGGAAGCCTCATCTCCACCAACACTGACTCCAATGGACAAGCATAAGATGGGAACTAGAGTAACACAGCTGTCCTCCACAGATATTTAGAAGGGACTCAGAGAAACTTCCCTGTCTTCTGAGAAAAATATACTGAATATTGGACCACACTAAGCTAAGGTCCTGAAGAGCAAAGCTTGAACCACATAAGCATCACATCATTTCCTCCCCTCACCTAAGCACCAGTTGATCTTCACGTTCCAGCTGGAATTGCTCAGTGTAAGCCTATCTAGACCACACATCATGCCAACAAGTAGCCAGGCAGCAGCTTCTGGAAATGGGATACTATCAATTGAATTCTATGAAATACAGCACCTCTTCTTCTGAGTGCAACATAATCCCAATGACACGAGTTTAAACAGCTGGACTATTCACAAAGAAGAGAGGATGCCATACAGTCTGCTTTGTAGGGCAGAAAAAAAGACATCCCAGGATACGGGGGGAAAAAAAAAAAATGAGAGGGTAAGGAGACAAAATATAAAAATATCCAGATAACATCCAAACGGTTTTCATTTTCCACCCTTGTCCCTTCCCTCCCCCACCAGAAGGAGTCAGTCCTCTGCAACCAGAGGGCTGAGATATCCTGCAAGAGAGGTGGTAAGGGTAGACGTACTTTAACAGTACTGAGATCCATGGGGTGTTTGATAATATCGTGATAGTCATGTAATTCCAAGGCCTCTGCATCCACGGGCTTGTAAAAGGGCCACGCGTAGGCTGCGTGCTTCTTCGAAAGCATCTCCTTGAGAATGCTGTCACAGTACTTGAGGTGCTCAGACAGTTTGCCCTTCTTCCCTGCATGCTGGGGGACCTCTCCGTCCTCGAGGTCTTTCTTTGGTGGTTTGATGGGCCGGCCGCCGCTCTCCCTCCGAGCGATGATTTTGGCCTGTTTGGGGTCTGAGAGGGGCGTGGGGGACTCGCTCCTGCTGGCAGTGATCACCGAGGTGGTGGGGGTGGTGGTGTCCGCTTTCCGCTTCACTCCCTTTTTCTGAAACAGCAAATGGGGAGAGCTGATGAGTACAAGCCCGGTTCTCAGACCGAGCTAGTAGAAACCTAGCACAATTCATCCTCATTCCTGAGATCTGCCTGTCCTCTGACAGAAAACGCGATCATTTCACTGGGATAAGTGGGACTTGTGACTAGAGGCTTCAACGCGCAATTCAGTGACAACATCACGATGTATGACTGCATGTCACCTGAGCCACAGTAACCAGCCATCTGCACATCTCCAACCCAACCCCAAACAGGATGCAAAACACGTAAGCTCTATATATTTCACTGAGATTTAAACTAAGGACTCTTACCTCATGTTTGCCAAAGGAAAGGAGTGCGCCCAGTCGATTACTGCAGCTCAGCTGATGCATGGTGACTTAGTAAGTGTCAGTAACTTAACCACATGTCTGAGTCCCCAGTGGCAGGATCAGGCTATAAGTTCTGAACCAAAGCATATTAATCACCAAAGACCTATGAGCCTTCACTCCCTTTTACTTAGTGAATGTGCTAAGGCAGATTGCTTGTATGGACAAGAGTTAAGAATTTAATGATTTCGTTTCAAGCAAATAAAACACACATCCCACGTTAATTCAAGCTGTTATTGTCCAGTCAGTTCTTTCTTTTGCTCCTATGAAGGAGCAATTCTAGAGGAAACAAAAAAAGAAAAAAAAGGAAGGAAGGAAAAAAAAATAAAATAAAATGGTCCCCAGGGAAATTTAAGGCAAGTCTTAAGTAAATCCCAAGCAGGATTATCTTTGCAGTACATATTTGCATATTTTTGCTTTTGGGTTCATCCTTGAATTTTAAAACTAAAGTGATTCTCAGAAGCAACTTATTTGGTCAGACATTGCATTATGAAACAGGCTTCTGAGGAGGACAGCATAGCTGCGAGATCAGATTTACAACACCCTTAAGTAATTCCCAGTCTGTGAAATAGGGAAAAAAAATTCTGTGGCTCTACTGGCCCATGCAACCTCAAATCAGGAATGCCAATGCTTCTGCACTTAAATTCTTATTTTAGAGAAAAAAAAATGTTATCTAACGTATGTTTTTATCTCTTTTTAAAGCAATATACAGCTTGCTAGGAAAATTCCAATTATTTAAAGCAACATTTTCACTTACACGTAAATTAACATAGCAAAACACCATTGACACCTCCCAGAAGGTTACTCAGTAAGGAAGACAAAATTAATGTACCCAAAACCTGCAGGCAACACCAACCTCCTCCAGCTGGAGTGGCAGGCTTGTCTTGAACTGGTTTACAGCAGAGAGAAACACTCCTCGTGCTGGAGTGTGCAAATCTTAAAGGAACAGTCCCAGGAAAAATCACAGATTCAGTTGGAGGGAAAAGATGCTTTGGGTAATAAAGATCAAAATGGGAGAAGTCTCTAACAGCCTTCTGATTCATGGGGCATCAGCACTGGCTAAGGCTGTGGTCAGATAAGAGCTTGTAATTGAGTTGGAGCAATTATAGTCAACACCACCTGAGTTGGGCTGTGGTAAAACTGGCAAAACTTTGCCAAACCCACTCAAACCCAACCAGCAAGCACTCGTCTGAGCACATCCCAAAGGGACAACGATGGCCAGAGAAGCAAGGAGTCAAACGCAAAGAGAAATACTGCACTTAACCAGCAACGAGGGGATGAAATTAAAGCACTGCTTAGCAATACTGCTTCGTGAAGAGGAAGAGGTAGAGTTCTGTTTACCTTGACTACCGGCGGCGTAGGAGGAACCACGGGCATTATTGGAGCAGCAGGAGGAGGGGGAGCAGCGGCAGGTGGGGCAGTGACAGGTGGGACATTAGCAGTGATGGTTGGCACAGGGGTGGCAGCGATGACGGGCGTCTGGGACACGGCTGGAGGGACGCTCTGGAACGGGGCCGGCGGGGAGACAGAAGACACGGCCACTGCTTGCTGTGCTCCTTTCAAAGGACAAAGTGAAAACACACTGTGATGTACCGACGGTTACAAGACACGGGGAACAAAGCGGCAGTGGTGCTGCTGTACCGGGCAGTCAGGGGGTTGGGAAAATTGGTCCTCAATTCGAGGCCACATTGGTCCCCAATTCAAGGGAGAGCACATAGGACACCAAGTGAGATTTGCCTGGTGCTGTTACTCAGGCTCCAGCAAGAACTGGAGAATCAATCACTGACCTAAGGCTTCCTATCGTGAGCTTGAGGCCAGTCCAATGCAAGCACAATGCAGCACACCTGCACACGTCTACCTCCCTCGGCTCTCTTTGCCTTGGTTTCTTCTTTGCATACAGAAAGCAACAGCACTGCCCTCCCCCAGTCATGTGCTGTGCAGATGGATACAACACAGATATTCATACAAACAGAGAGTGGCAGTAAGACAAGATCTGAAACACTGGGCGAACATTATCTAGCCATCTCTCACTCCATTGCTCTGTTAGGCTGCACAACTCCTTTCCCAGACTCCTCACCATCTGCAAAGTCACGCAGCTTGGAACATGGGTCAGACCTTAGCAACAGGCTTGTAACATTTACTGACACCATATCAGGGAAATACCTGCACTCTGTGTGCCCACTGATGGTTTACGACCTTTGCCTTTAGGAACTGGGGGTAATAATTCGACTTCCTCCTGAGGCATCTGAGCAACCTTCTGCAGAAATATCTTCTCAAGGGCTTGGGCCATAAGGACGATGTCATCTGTGGGCTGCAGGAAGAAGACAAGCCTGAGCTGTGTCATCCACACATCAGAAGGAAAAGGTACAAGATCACACTCTGAAATCCCCAATGATGCCGCCATTCAAATAAATGATGGCATCCAACTCCCCGACAATAAACAGATTAGCTCTTTTCTCTCCTTGCATGCAACTCTCCTGCTCTTCTAATCCAGTCCAGAATGTAAGAATCACAGCCTTTAAATGCACTGCATCCAGAGAACATCAGGACTTCCAGCAGAAGCCCGATAACTAGCATCAGTGTGGAAGCAGAAAACTGGAACAGATGAGCCATCCTCCCTGCTTGCCAACAGGTCCCAGAGAAAAGTGTAAACATATAGCCTGTGGTTCAAACTAATTAACTTGTTTATTTCAACCTGCTTTCCAACATGGGTCAGTGATGACAAACCATTGCAACAAAGAATACCAGCTTTTAACAACCTAACGAAGTAGCAAGTAAGACAAATCCAAAACATTAATAGGCAGTTCAAAGATGTATAAGTATGAATGAGATACAGCAGAGGACAGAGTTATGCAGCTTACTGAATTGCTCTCTGCAGGAGACACTGTTTACTGCTAAACAACCAGTGCAACACAGCATTAATAGCCCACAAAACACCTGCAGAGTATTACACAAACTTCAGCTCATCCTGAAGAACTCCTAAATGAAAATAAAAGGAATCAAAACTTGCTATGCAACTCCAAAACAGAAATATATAATTATAAGGCACATTAGCCATTTTAACTACAGCAAGGGAAAAAAGATAAGGCAGAAAGACAGCTCTGTGCATTTCAAGTAATGCAGTTCCAACTGGTAGCATCTTGAATCCTTGCGAGGAGGGCCTGCAGCACAGAGGAGATGCCCTGTTTAAAACTTGTGCTGTAACAACTGTGTTTTTTTCCTAGGCAGTGCCCCAGCTAGGTGCTTGTCTAGGCTTTTTACCTTGTTATAAATATAACAATTTGTAAACATGGTGTTGAAATCCTGCATACATTCACTGGCACTCCAGTAATAGTTATGTTCCAGGCGTTTCTTGATAGTGCCCATGTCCATGGGGTTTTTTATTATTTTGTGATAATCCTGTTGGAAAAACAGGAAAGATGTTACATCTCCTGACATGAGAAAAAAAAAAAATGCACTCACATCTCACTCTACTCCCAGTATTCTCCTCATACCCCCTCCCAAAAACAAACATCCCCATATTTTTGTGCAAAATGCAAATACCATTTTTACTTCTATTTTCTAATTCATAGCCTATCATTATTATGAACTTAATTAGAAAGCATCAGAACCCCCTCTATAACAGCCAGCTTTTCCTAGCTCCCCCTGTACATGCTCTAACACACACACAAATGTGTCCTACTTGGACACGACCAGCTTTGTACAAGGACAGCTGGACAGGGAAGGCAGTAACAGCAGTATGTAGAAGAAAACATGCTTTCTGAGCAGCTCTCCCTTAAGCTGTTTGCAGCCTCAATACCCCTTAGTGAGGCTGTAGATGGTGTTCCAGATGATGAAGGCTGGCACACTGCACAGCCAGCTATCACCACAGTGATGCAATTCACACTCACACAGGAGCAGAAGCCGGGGCAGCAGGGATAGCACTAACTTTGGCTGGCTGTTCAGTTTAACTGGGGACTGGTAGCAATTTGGGAAACAGCATTTCTGCCTGCCTTACTATAAGACTGTCTTTTGACACTCAGCACTTACAGAAGTTTATCAGTGGCAGCACTGGCTAAGACTGCACTAAAATTTCCAGCGACTCTCTTGAAATGGTCTCCAAAGGATTCCATGCGTTAACCTAGTTTCTCTCTGGGCTGGACTCAAGCGTTTGTAGAGGCTGTGATTAGTCTGGAGACACTGTAGGCACGCAAGGTTATATGCTGTAATTTTCTCATTCCGAAGCGAGGCAGCAGTGCCTCTCGCTGCATGTGAACATGAAGCCACACACAGCCCCTGGCCACTCACAGGCACAACCTGAGAAACCACTTTTTTTTTCCAGGCAAGGCACACTAGGACAGAAAAGGCAATCCTGCTGGTTACTGGGCTTGTGCAGATCTGATTTAGACCACACGTGAAAAACAATTACTCTTCCAACTGACTCCTCCTTCCAATTCTCTGGTAAGCTGCCCTAAAACCACTTCAAAACACCTCGCTGAGAAACAAAATCCACAAAAAGATGACACAAAAGAGCAAAGACCTGGTGAAATCTTACACACGTGTTAAGTGTTTCACTCTTTTGCCAAGCACTTTAAATAGTGCTACCCATCATCAGGATTACCGAGTTCAGAAGACTCCTGACCCGGTCCACAAAATTAGGTCATAACCTCATGTAACTAGAGCTCTGCAGATTTCACATCCCAGAGCCTTGCTCCCTTGAATGCTACATGCAATCCTCCTGTTCAAAGCAGTCAGAGTAAATTTGCAATGGCCTGCCTGGAGGGACGGACAGCAGGGCAGCTGGGGGGCCTGTGTTTGATTTGACAGGTGGGAAGGGGCTTGCCTCCACTGCTGAGATTTTTACATCCACAGGACCACTTTGAAGAGGTAAATGTTGAGTGGTTCTGTTCACTGGAAGAAAGCTTATCAGAAAACTTTGTTCATTCATGAATAACCTGGCTGTCTCGTACTCTCTGATCTGACAGAGACAGGATATACATAATCAAGTCCAGGAGGCAAACAGATAAATGCAAATGTTCTGTTATCTGTGCCTCCAGTATGGCATTTGAAGCTATTTTGCTTCAAAGTATTAGCATCTCCCTCAACACTGAAGTCAACAGCAAATTGAGGAAAGTCTAGAGGAAGCACTAATGACACTGAGCCCAGTCAAACGCACTGCAGAGAATGGACTTTCAGTCTGTCACTCAGACCGGACAGAAGTGGGACAAGGAGTGAGAGGATGTAAGTGCAGGTAAGCCACAGGTGAAGCACTGTGCTTCAGTTACTGTAAGGCAGCTTGCCTGTGCATTGTTCTCCTCCCTCACTAAGTGAAAGAGTGGTTTTCTCCTTCAGAGACCTGCACCTCTCCAGCTCTGAAAAACAATCTTTAAGTTGGGTGAGTCTGAGACTATTCAAGGTAATCACCAAAAGCAACCTGAACCAACGATCAGAAAACTGATCTAATTAACACACAGCTTTCCAAGAACACAGTACAGAGAAGATGACGGATACGTACCGGTAAATTCAATTTAATTGCGTCAACAGGTTGGTAGAAAGGCCAAGCAAACTGATGTTTCCATAAGGTCTTTACAACAACATTTTGCATATATTGCAATTGGTTGGTCTTCCGGCCAGGCTTATTAGGATTAGTGACCTCCGGAGGTGGTGGATTCACAGGGCCCTGAGGAGCCTGAATTGCTGAAGTGACTGTCGACATTTTCCTGCTCGTGCTCTCACTCGCTGTCACAGCAGCAGCAGCTGGGAGATCCTCCTTCTTCCTTTATGCTCCCTGAATGGGACTGACATCCCATTTCCAGGGTCCAACCATGCAACCTAAAGCAAATGAGGGGAAGAGGACAACTTTTAAATGTTGATATTTATTTGAAGTAGGCATGTCCAAACACTGCCAATAGTAGAAATGCCTCAACTCAGGTTATTTACCCTATCTGCTTCATTTTCCATAACAAACTTAGTTACCTTGATGATGAACATAGCTCAAGACACGATAGAGAGCGGGAACAGCAATTCCCAAATTCAAAGCCTGCACGAAGCCAGTGAGCTTTACCTAGTTCAGAGAGCATCTTTGTGCAGGAACACAGGGTAGCATAAGAACACAGCTGGGATGTAATGCAGAGACTCCCATGAATGTGCTGACTCAAGCTAGTAAATCCATAGCAGCAGCTCTGGGTAAACACAGCCGTGCTGCCTCTAGAGCCATGCTGCTGGCACTGAGCCTGCTTGCACATCCCCATGCTGGTGCAGTGGTGAGTCTGACATCTCAGAATCAAGAGCTGGCAGCTACAGCTGTCAGAGGATCCCCTTCAAGAGAAGAGAACGGACCTGCAGAGAGTGCTAGGATCAGCTGCAAAATGAAAGGAGTCACCAGAAACATCCTAACTGGAAGTTATCTGCACACTGAATAGCAAATGCCTTAACTACACCTATTACTGCAGCCCCTTGTCTGGGCCCCAGTTTTATATGGAATTCTCAAGATACAGGCTCAATGTAAATCATTAGTATTATACTTAAATTGTTCCCCATGGCTTGGCTGAAAGAGCAGAGTCATGCACACATATGAAATATGGAAGAATACACAAATTGCATTACTTTATTCTATTTTTTCCTAGCAAACTCCAGGGGAAAAAAAAAAATGGTCGGTCTAGTATCACTGCCTCTTGTACACCATATGGTAAACAGCTCTGCTGTGTCATCTTCCATAAACATTCGATATTTCAATTCACATCAGAACTGCAGCTACCCTTCTTCTGGCAAACAGACCACAACCACTTTCTAGAGGCAAATTATTTGAAATATGCTCAGAAAACCACAGATACACTCTCACTGACATATGCTTCTTTCTCACACAGAGATGTGAACTGAGATGGGAACTGCAGTAATACAGAAAGAAGGAGAGCACACTAAGACATCCTAGAAAAATAACTCTTCCTCGATACAATCCTAATCATCCCTGCTAAATACCTGCACTAAATATAGAACATCACCTTACCCTTTGAGTCACTGATTAGATGACAGCAAGAAATAAACAGGTACCTAATTTAGGGGAATCTTACAAAAATAGATGTGTACAAACAAACAGATCTACAACAGAGAGGGATATTGATGTGCCCATCTTCGCAGGCTTGTCCAAGCAGCAGAGCTGTCTGCACTCAGGTACCCAACAGCTCTGTAACCAGGAGAGCACTCTGGAACCTGGCAGCTCTGTGATGCAGGGACTCAGGGACTGCTTCTCTGGGTGCCCAGCAGCTGCAGGCACCCTTTTAACCCTTGTTCCATCAGATTCCTTATTGTTTGCAGGGGAAGCTGCCCTGATGTCAGATCGTTCCTTTTTAGTTTCAACATAACACTTAAAGAAGCAAAAAAAAAAAAAACAAAACAAAACAAAGCAGGATTAGGAGAAATCTGAAGTGCAAATGCTTTGGAAATATCCCACTTCCTAACAGAGTGTATGACAACGAATTCAGATAGGCAATGGCTTTCCATGAGACATCTCCTAGCTGTCAGACCTCACTTATTAAATGAGGAAAGGCATGACATGCCCACCTTCTCATACAAATCATCCCATGTGTCACTTTAAATGGACTCACCCATTAAAAAAAAAAAAAAAAAGGAACGAATGAATTTCCTACCATTACAGGTAGAGTTAAAAACAAACAGCTCTGCTCTAAGCACTCCAGCATCTTTATAGTCTGCATTAGCATCAATAGTGATTTAAACTCCAAGAGAGCCCAGTTACGAACCAGAGCAGCAGTGCACAAAGTACTGCATAGACCTGGAAAGAGGATTGCCAAAACCACTCTCTGCACAGACATCACTTGCATCTTCCAGTGAGGGTCTAAGATCGGGCTTTTTAGCCCTGGAGTAATAACTTAAGTTTAAATTAAGTTAATTTAATTAACTTACCCTTTTCTACAGACCTTTAGTGTTCAAGTGACAGAAGCTGTTCTTGGCTTTTCTGGCTGCACAACTACACCTTTAATATTACAGATTTGAAGTACAACCTCTTGCTACCACAAATGAAGAGCATACACTGCTTCCATACTGCGTATTTCTCCTTATTCTTATCCATCTCAGTTAGAGATGATAATTAAAAGCAAAACTCAAACCCTCCAACAAATACTGCTTCTCTGGAGTTCTCAAGCCTGTCCTTTTCTGTTGAGCTGCAATCTCAGCTGCCGGGTTTAGCTTGTCCTTCAGCCAAACCAGTCACCAGAAAACACAGCTAGGTTGGAAGGTTGGTTTTCTGTTTGTTTTCAAACTTTTATTTCGTCGAGTTGCTTGCATTGGTCAGTCAGTGCAGAGACAGTCAGCATGAAAAAAACAAAACAAAACAAAAACACAAGAATAATTCCCTGTCCTAGTAGGATAACGTATTTCTCAGCTGATGCAGCCCACAGGCTGTCTGCAGTGGTGGAGACTATTTTAAAAGCAGCCATAAAGCCCCACGAAATGCACACTGTGCCAGTAAGCCTGCTGCTCCAGCTAACGGCTCTGCCACTTCCTTTGGCAACGCAGAACATTTAATGGATGGCTCATTCCCTTGCTGCTGTTCCCGCAGCACAGGGTACTATTTGTTTTGATTACAAAATTAGAAGGTAGCAAGCTTTATGTTATCATGCGAGCCTGACAACTCTTTATGTCATATAATATTTCTGCACGGTTACTTGGACACTGACCAAAACCTGGAGTGATTCCAGCCCAGCCAGAAGCAGTGACACATCCTCCCACCAGGGAAGATTATCAAGTTGAAGAGATGTTCCTTGACCTCATCTTTATCTACACATCATTGTTTACATTTTGGTGGCACAGAGGCCGTGCAGATCAGGGCCCCCAGCACTCAGCAGACCTGCAGTGAGACCCTGCTCCCACCTCGAGGAGCTGCAGTGACGAGGGCTGCAGCGGAGCCCCAAAGCACAGGTTGCAGGTTTTGTCAGCCGGCTGCTCAGAGAAACATCATTGGCGTGGAAGGCAGAACCAGAGGCTTCATGAAGGCAGGAGGGAGGCAGGATCACGATCAAGCAGCCGGCAGTGGGAGCAGGCGCTGCTCTCTGCAGCTCCAAGCATCGCTCCCCACCCAGGCTCTGTGCAGCAACCAGAGCAGATGCTTGCTCCCTTTCCCCAGGCAGCAGCAATAGCTGAAAAGTTGGTCAGATTTGCCACCATATGCTATTCTCTATCTCAAAGAAGCAGCAGGCACATGCTCGTGTTGCCCAGGCTTTCTTCCAGCCGTGGGAGAGCTTTAGCACACTCCTACTACTTCTGAGGTGCAGAAATTAGAAATTAGTGTTCTGGGAAAGATTGCCAGCAGATCAGATTCCCACAAACACAAGTTCCAAGAGAGACACATACAAGGTATTTGGTAATAAAACATGTACCAGGCAGTGAGCAGAACTGCCTTTCTGGCCTTTCCTGAGTAGCCTAATGGAAGAGTAAGATTCCTTTTCTTGCTGCCACTGTGATTACATATACATTACTCAGTGCACGAGCCACTTTAGCAGGAAGATGTTGGATGGCAGAGAACTGAAAGTACAGAGCATTAAATTTTAACAGCAGCCAGACAACGTTTAGAAGAGGCAGGATGTGAATTTGGTTTACTTGAGAGCCCAGAAATCACATGGGGGTAAATGAAACACCACCCAAGAACTGGGAACTTTTATCTCAAGTGCCTGGTGGCAATCATGTTCCCACCCAGAAGTCTCTTTTTCCTTTTTAAAGGTAGTAAATTCCACTATCTTTAAAATAAGTGATCTCAAGAAAGGAAATGCAGGTATAGAGGCTTACTGGGTTGACTCCAAGCCTTACTATTACTACACAGTCCAAAGAGTCCCTAAAGCAACCAAGTTTCAGATCCAGGCAGCTTTGTAGTCCCACAAATGACTGTCATTGATTTTGAAGACAATTGTATCACCACTCATTGTAGTATATAAACTGCATGGCCCAAAAAGCCTACCTGTCAAAACAGATCAGATTGTGAAGTCATCTGCAGCCATTTCGTGTCTATGGCTTTAGAAAGCAGGAATTCACCACCACTCCTCCAGGCTGCCCAAAAAAAACCAGAGCTGGTGCGTGCCCTCTTCTTCCTCCCACTCTGCTTTCCTTCACAGCCCTGTCTAGGAATCGAGCTCCAGGCAGCTTTCACTGCCTACTAACTCCATGTCAGCAGGGATGTTCTCTTTGAAAGCAGAGGGATCTGCAATCTGAGACCAAGACTTGAGGGCAGACAAGCTGCTTTATCAGCCAACGCTTCCTTGGCAGACACATGCTTGCTACACACAGCGTGCCACCCCTTCAGGACTGGGGATGAAGTATTTGCATCTGGCCTCAATGCAGGAAATGGGAATTTGGCTTGCGTGCTCCTATAGAACACTGCAGCTATCCAGCCATCCCTGTTATCTCCTATATTGCTAATTCCACATATCAAAGATCGGGGTTTTTTTGTATACCATTTTGAGCACAGCCCCAGTAACATCCTGAGACTCAAAGATGGAACTGCACCCTTAACTCACCTCTGTGTGAGGGAGGGAGAAGGAACAGCAGATCAACTCAGTTCCTTAGCTTTTAGTTAGTTTAACGCTCATCAGATTACACAGATGGATTTCCCACCCTTGGTCTCTCCTTGGCTGCTACAAGAGCAGGTGCTTCCTCAGCCAGGAGCCTGTCCATTCCCAACCAGTAGATAAGAGTTAGCCAGAGCTGTAACTGGCAGCTTCAAAGGCTTTCAGCTCAGCACACCCCACAAACAGGGTTACTATAAGATGGCTTACATCATGCTTGAAAATCAGGGGAACCCAAGAGTTACTTTATCCTGACTAAGAACCTACTGTGGTCTACAAGCACTTTGCTGGATACCCCAAATAAAACGATGGCCCTTCTGATAATTACAGGCTGAAGCATTTCTCCCCACTGAGCTGCTAATGACACAGAAAGCACCTTCTAATTGAGTCTAGGAAGAATTCAGATGCACGTCATCTACCTTCAACACAAACCACACAGGGCTCAACTGCCTTCTAAAGGCTGCAGTTTCAACTGCAGGTGATGTTTCACAGTACAAGAAGTTTATTCTCGTAGCTCTGAATTTGCCTTTGAAAAGAGCTTAGACACCTGCTTCTGCAATGGGTTACGTGTGGTTCATCTTGCTTTGGAGCAGGGTAAGGACAGAATGACCTTTGGACATTTCTTCCACTATTTCTTGCGGTTCCCCAAAAACACGGAGACAAATTTCAATTCAGCCATACGTCAGTTTTGCAGATGTTGAGTCATGCAGTTTTGCTAACAAGGCTACAGTGGGAGACAAAGTGTCAGACAGTTCAAAGAGTTTACTGAGTATTGGGTATCCGACTGGGGGATTCCACCCCCTTTGAGATCTCACTCTGGAGGGAAATTTCTGAAAAAAAGCAAACTGCACTTGCCAAAATTTTGTAGGGGGATCGTAGGGGTTACTGCAGTCCTCCAAAAGCCTATGGGCAGTAGAAGTCCTGCAGCCTTGGACACCAGGCAAAAACCAAGTGGTGGCACACAGCCACATACCACGCAAGCTCCCAGCACATTAGCAGCACGATGGAGAGGGTCTGGGGAGGCTGAAGGCACACTGGAAGCATGATATAAACAACAGCACAGACAGCAAACATCTCAGCATCTCTGTGGATTCAGTAACCACTTCAAGTCTCATCCTGCACAGCACTAAGCAACTCTCCCCTTTACTACGCTGCATGGTTTCTGTGGTTCCACACCACTCTGTTGATGGGTTTTGCAGATTTATCACCTAGAAGAGAGAACTAATTGCCCATCAAAATAAACCTCTAAGGAAGGTTTGGGCAAAGACACAAACTCAGGCTATGCAGAGGTTTGGGTCCCTCTCCCTTGAGCTGTCTGTTAGGAAGAGATGCAATGACAAAGGTGGTTAAGCGCTACCTGGAGTTGGAAAGTCTGTTCAGAAGGAGATTTGTGGGCACTCCCACTGTCAGGGCTGATAGTTCGTCTAGACAACACTGCCCAGACCTGAAGATACATCTTCATTACAGGACGGCAGCAGAACAATTCCCACTGTACAACCGTAAGGTGTACAACGTTATGGAGGCTTTGGTGTCTCATCTTAATTCCTAAAACACCGCCCTAAGAAGTTGGATCCCAGTCAAGGGAAGGAAGGAACCCCCATGTTCACACAAATACCGAGTTTGGTAGTCAAAAGACTACAGACCTGGTCACAACTTCTAAGCACTGGACAATCCTGCAAATTCAGAGCCAGCACAAAAGCTGTTTGCTGCATCCTTCTCTTGATGTTCCAGATATGAATTATCACTTTAAACTTCACAGATGGACAGAATCTACTGTTCCACCTCTATTCATGTTTGCTTTTGCATTTAATTCCCTGCCTTACAATCAATCAGAACGACAAATCCACTTGCTCGCTTGGGTTTGAACTGCAGTCACCCTCTATTAACAGCCTTCACACCAGAACTCCCAACTGCCTTGCAAGTGTCACAACTTGGCAAGACACAGTGGTCAAAGGGAAAAAAAAATAAATAAATCAGGGTGCAGGTCAGCATCAGCCTCCTTCCCCATCTGCACCACATCCCTTCCCTGCAAAGCTCTGTCTCCTAACTCCTCCTGCTCATCTATTACTCTACAGCCAAACTTCTCCAAAGAGTGATTTATCCTATGAATGAGACTACTGCAGATTCACCCTGTGACTCCAGAAATAAGCTATGCCAATTTCAGGTTAGTGAACCATTTTTTCAGCTGTATTATTTAAAAAATAACAACACTCTGTCACCAATCCAAGCTTCAAATGATACAGACATAATAGAAACAGATGTACGCCCATTAAAGCTTAACATGGCAACACCCACAAAGGCTTCAGAACTCTTAACGGGATTACAGTGTGTGTACACTCACACAGGATCCTCTTTTTCTGCTTTTTAAAGGATGAGATCTGCAGTTAAACAGTTGTGTTCTGAGAAGGAGTCTGCCCTTCCCCCTTTTTAATCAGCACATGGAGCTCTGCGTACCTTGGGTATGAAAATAAAAACTTATTCAGTTCAGTTTGACTCAGCATACTGGGAATCAATTCTACAAAACCTTTCCACAACAGGCTGTGTCATGATTGCTTCTTTTTCTGCTTTTTCATGTCCAAAGACAGATTATTGGACACAAAACATCTTAAAGGGGGGAAAAAAAGCAAGAGTAAATCCTTCCCCCTTGGCGGAGCATCTCAGAGTTTCTGCTATACCTGCAAGCAATTACAAAAAAGAAGCTAGAAATCAGGATGTTGATATTCAAGCTCAGTCCTTGACTCCCCACTCTGTGGGTTTTTCAGTTCCCCACTTGCAAAATTAGGATACAAATACTTCCCCTATCATTCACTAACAACGCCATTAGTCTCTTTATGTAGCCCATAGAACATCAGTTCCTAATGCTGCATGACAACACACCCGCACCACCACCACCACTTACCATGTTACACATGTTATCCTCAGGGGTACCTCCAAGCCAACACCTTCAGAGAAGACAGACTTTAGCAAACAGACACAGATTGGTACACTAACTCATTACAGGCGTTTCACAGCACACAGCATAACCATCTAAGAGATTCATTAGAGAAAAATACCTTCTTTCATCAGCAGACCTCTCTCGTGCACATACTACGCCCCAGTGCAGCCTTCTATTCATTTTTTAAAACTCATTTTTATACTATATTTAGAGCAGATTTGTTTTAGGACATACAACGTTGAAAGTGGAGTAAGCACGGATCAGCTGCTGCTGGTTTCAAACGTGCTGTGAGTTGTGTACCACAACTTTCCCAAGCAGATGAGGTCTGTCTAAAGCAGTATATGACACTCGAGTGGCTTTGAGGCGAAGGACAACGAAGTGAAATGGATGAAATTACTATGACATAAAATTACTACTTGTTAGCTGAGCCACAGTAATGTTACACTTGGTAATGGGGCAGAGCAAGTACACCCACCCACCAAGTTAATTACTGCAGGTTGACAGATGAGCAGTAATGTATCACGCTGCTGCAGCCCTCCTATTTATGACCAGCGTTCACCCCCTACCAACGTTCCCTTAGACAGGTTGCACCGACTTAGCTTTATCTGTTTCCATACCATTTTAAGCACCTCGTCCTAACAAACACATCGTGATAATGCGGTATTAACTCAAAGTAAATACGTGCAAACAAGTGCAAAAGAGCCCAGGTGGTCTATTTCATGTGAAAGGTGCCTCACTGCTTTTGCTAAGGTTGGATAGATCGTAAATTTGCCCAGCTATGCAAGGAAGCTGCAGGTCAGCTCGGGTGTGATCAAGTGTGCTAGCTAAGCTGCTGTCACTCCTCAAAAGGACATAAGGCAGTTTCAACTGCTTGCATTTATGCATCTCATTTAAACTCCCAAGCAGTCAGCAAAAAAAGGGAGGGGGAAATGTATTCTGAATTCTATTATCCCTGCCTATGCAGGGAGCTATGCACTACTAGGAACAGGAAGGTGCCCCCCCGCCTGCCAGCCCCTCTCTGCTCAATGGGGAAAGGAACAGGGCTCTCTCCACTGACGGCTCAGGGAGCTGTGCTCTTGGCACACTTGCTCACCTCTAACACAGTTCAGACAAGCACTCCAGCAAAAACCTGGGGGAGCAGACCCTCTTTCACACAGCAACTTGAAGAGCTGCACTTTACAGCCGTTTCACAGATCGTAAGCAGAACTATAAACACCAGAAGGCAAGGCTTTCCAGTAAGAGCGAGCTTTCTCTCTTATACCCACAAACAACTCTGGTGCCTATTGCATAGAACAAATGTATTTTCAGCAGACCAGTTTCCATACTGCCCTCTGCACAGCAGAGCTCCCAAACCAGCCTTGGTAAGGAAGATGTCTGCATTCCAAGTCCCCTATCAGCAAACTAGCACAGCACTGCAAGCTTCCCACTTGCTTATAGTCATCTGTTGGCCAGTGCAGTTCTAAAAAACAGATTTTCTCTTGGCATGGTCACCTTGGAGAATTGTGAGAAGTGTGATTCCCTCCAGGCACCTCCCATGGTTTTATACAAGCATAAAAAGACAAAGTTACACAAGGAAAAGTGTGCCTTTGTTCCAGCACTGCCGGGGTTTGGTTACAACAGGTCGAGTCAGTCACACAAAGTGCATCCTTGCTGGTGTGACTGTGTCAGGGAGCACCCTGCAAGACTTATCAGTGCAGCTGCATCGGTGAAGTGCTGTGAGTTTAAACTTCAGAAGTAGAACGAGCTCTCAAAGCCAGGAAGGAAAACTGCGATGTGTCTGTCTCTGCCTCTTCTTCTTTTAGATGGGGAAAAAAAAGATTTGAAGGAAAGATGAGCAAACAAGGTTATTTCCACACCAGACCTGCATCAGCTAGGACTGAATCTAAATCTCAAAGCTGGAAGATAAATAAACTCGGGAATCATTTCAGTCAGTTCATGCTGTTCCAGGTTGGTTCCCATTTCATGGAACTTTCACCTCTTTTTCTTTGTTCCACCTGTTGCAATGCTGGCGGAGGGGAAAATGCCAAGTCCTGGTCCCAGCAAAGGACTCAGATACACAAACCTTCCTTTCTGCCCAGGTTATCCGTGTTGCCGAAATACATCCAGACAGGATGGTGTCTTCTTATCAGACTCAGGCTAGAAAGAGAATGAGGCCCAGCAAGGTGTGAAAGGGATCCAAAAAAAGCGAGTGTTTCTTCACTTGGTGCCTTATCAGCAAGGCTGGGGGAAGGAACAAGAGCTAAGAGAAAAAGCAGCCTTAGCAGCACATTACAGTGAATTTCCATACTGTTCTCCAAAAGAATTTAAATCCTTTCCTTTTCACGTTGGCTTTAGCAGCAAGTGGGTTAAAGAGTACTTCCTCCCTTTCAAAGCAGTGTTAGTGTGCCCCAAAGAAAGTTGCTCATCTCTGACAAGCACTAATGACTGACAAAAACCCAGCAACATCACAGTAAGACACTGTGGAATGAAAAGCTTGAGATGCACACATCCTTCCAAAATGTCCTGACAGCTCACTGAGCAGCACAGCAAACAATGGCTCCTTCCTAATTCCCAGAACTCTATTGCTTGCAGTGGTGTTCTGGGCTATTACTGGAGAATAATGTGGTAATTTAAAAAAAAAAACAAACAAAAACACCAACAAAACCAACACAACAAAACATGCAGTTCATGGTAATAATGATTGGGAAACTCACTGCAGATTAATGAATTTTGTAAATTAGCAAGAGAAAGAGCAACTGGGATTAAAGAGAAACAAACAGCAATGCTGAGAGTCAAAATGCTCTTTGTTTAGGTTAAGTGCAGCTCTGCCTATACTGAAATCACCTGATAGCTTACCAAAGCCGACAGAGTAATATATTTTGTCAAAGTAATTAAGCCTTTGAAACACGAGCCCCCACTACATCACTCAGCTGCTGCTGGGGAGAGGGATTTGACTTGGAGTTGTTTGTGCTGTCAGTGAGCTCCCAGATGACTCCGGGGGAAGGAGCGGGGCTCCGGGAAGCAGCCAGCCCCAGAGCTGCAGGCCAGGAGAGGGGCTGCAGACACCTCGGTACTGCTCCCACTGGCATTAGGGGGCTGAAGGATGACATCACAAACAGCTCCTAGCTCAGGAAGGCAGCATTTGGCTAGATTCTTAATGGTGATTTAAGTCATTGCTCCTGATGTAATTACAGCAACCCAAGGAAACTCCAGTTCTGAAGCCCACCGAAACGCACTGCACTTGCAGACGCCAACCAAACCAGCATTTGCTGAAAGTGCTAAAGTGTCAGAATTATTTCCAGCAGCAACAAAGCTTAGTTTTTATTTATGACCAATGCGGCTCAGACACCAAAGTCAGTTTGAGAACAAACCTCAGCTATTTCACACGCGTTCTATTTGTAGGTGCATTCTCAACTTCAACTCCGCAGGCACAGGTCACTGCAACGATCCTTCAGTTGGGATAACTTGAGCACCCAGTGCTATGCAAATAGAGCTTAAAGACAATATTGCAATCAAGCTGATGCTGAATGTTGAATAACACCATTAACCTCCATTCAACTGTTTTACTAAGCGTGGTCCTGAAGCACTAGTGTGTATTTTTAACCAGCAAGGAGTAAAGGGAAAGAAAACACAAGCTTAGCATTTTTCCTTCAGAAAAAGGAAAGCTGGGAGGCCAGAAGTTACACTGTTTCAGAACTCCCTAAACTTCAGCTAACAAAACGGCAGCAGGCAGCACTCTGCACACACAGCACACCCGAGCTGCTGGGAGCTGCAAGCAATACACATCGTGGGTTGGTGCTTGTAGTGCAAGCAGATTGCAGTGGGGATTTCTTGCCCACCCCACACTTCTCACTGTGCAGCCATACAGCAGCCAGGGTCCTCTCTAATACCTCCACTTGAGCAAATGGGGGACAAGGTTTTGGTGTTAATCCCAACTCCTCAGTTTAGAGATACCCCCTTAGCACACTCACACACACCGAACACGTTCAAAGCACTTACAAGCCTACAAAAACGCACTTTCTATTCCCAGCAAGCAACAGCAGGTGTGCTCTGCTATTTGCATTACCCCCCAACCTACTGTTTACCAACGTGGAGCAACTTACACACACGATTTATAAACATCGCAAGTATTAGCGAAGCCCGTCTGTTTGCTTATCCGAAAAAAAAGTTTATTTCAGCAACTTCTGCTTTCTGCAGACAGCAAGAGAAGAGCTATGCCAGCGCACCCAGCGCCTGCTGGCACTCGGAGGGACCCTGCAGGGCTCAGCCTCACAGCTTAGAGACGCTCGGAGATCCGCGACCTGAACACTGCAGCTTTGTCTGAAAGTGAAACCAAGCAGCCTACAAACAACGCTCTATCAGCGGCGCCCAGAGAGGTGCAAAAGCTAACGAGCAGAAAAAAAAAAAAAAAAAAAAAAAAAAAAGGAAAAAGCACGGCCGGTTTGAAGTTTTGCATTTTATTCCAACCCGCGAGCCACGTCGCCGCGCACACCGCAGAAACACGCGAAGTTGAAGCAACAAACCCTCGCTCCCCGCGTGCAGCCCGAGTCCCGCGGATCGCCGCCGGCCGAACCCCGCACCGAGCGGCTCCGGGAAACGGCCGGGAGCTGCGGGCTGAGCCCCAAAGCCGCTCCGCCCGGCCGCCCCGAGCCCCAGCGCCTGTTCCCCACCCGTGTGCTTCCCCCCCCCTTTCTCTCTCTCTTTTCTCCTCATCTCTGCTTCCCCTTTTTTTTTTTTTTTTTTCTCCTCCCTTTCTTATTTTCTAAGAGCGCCTACAGTCCCTTCTTTTCCCTCGCTAATTTTTTTTTCCCCCCTTTCAAAAGATGGCGGGCAGAGAGAGAGCGAGAGAGGGAAAGCGAGCGAGAGAGGGGGAAGAAGGAGGGAAAAAAAAAAAAAAAAGAAGAAAGAAAGAAAGAAAAATTTCCTCTGCGCGGGGCTCGGTGGGGCCGGGAACGGGCGCGCACCCGGCCGGGCGGCTTCGGGCTGGGCGAGGCGGCAGGGGGAGCAGGAGAAGGAGAAGAAGCGGCAGAAGAAGAAGAAAAGGGTGGGCAGGAGCGGCGGGGCCGGGAGGAAATCAATGGGCAGGCTGTGCCCGGCCGCGCTTTGTTGCTTTGTCGCGGCGCACAAAGGCTGCGGGGAGCGGCGCGGGGCTCCGCACCGTGGAGGAGCGGAAGAAGAGGGAAGGGGAGGAAAAAAGAAGAAGAAAATCAGCGTCGGCCTTTCCCAAGTGGGTTTTGCCTCCCCTCCCTTCTTCCCCGGCCCCCCTCCCTCCCGAAGCCGTGGCCCAATGCTAGCGACGCACCCCCGAGCATCTAACAAATAAAGGGAAAGATTAAATAGATTACTTTGCCCCGGCAGCTCCAGCAACGTTTGCCTTACAGTCCCTCCAGTTGCTCTTCTTTTTATCCTCGGCAAGGCAGCAGAATAGATGCGCTAAGGCGGCCGACGGCTCATGCGCCGGCCGCGGGGCCGTGTGGGGCCCGTAGTGCCGGGCCGGGCCGGGCGGGAGGCGGCGGCGGGGCCCGGACTACAGCTCCCAGGAGCCGCCGCGTCCCACCGAGCTCCGGCCCCGCTCCGCTCCCCGGCTGCTGTGCTGCTGCGGGCACGGCCGGGCTGCGCGCCGCGGAGCGCCCCGGGGAGCGGGAGGGCGGCAGCGGGCGGCCCCGCGTCCCTCCGCCGCCTCGCGGTGCCCGCACGGTCGGTGCGAACCTCCAGCCCTGCCCGCCGGCGGGAGCTGAGCGCTCGGTGGGAAGCGCTGCGCTTCGCTCGTGGGTTTTTTTTTTTTTTCTTTAAGCGTGGTTTGCATTGGGTAACGCGCGCTCGCTTTTATTACGCAACAACAAATACGAGCTGCAGTAAAAATAGAACGCGGGCAGAGCGAGCTGGAGTAGGAAGTCACCCAAACAAATGAGAAGCAGCGAGGCTGGGGAAGACCTCCAACATCACCGCCCACCATCAGCGTTTCCCCGCTAAACCTTCCTACAACATCCAAACGTTGCTTGAACACAAAGAAACACAAGAAAACCCCAAACCTGACGCAGCACGTGCTGCTTAGTGCGTCCCACAGTGCTGGTTTGTTGATCGTAATCTAATGCCTGCAATAAAAATAACACTAATTTCACAAACACGCACCATAAAGAGCATCAAACATAAAAACAAACACTCCGAAATCAAAGACCAGCAGCCTCTACCGCAAAGCAAACAAATGCAATTAGGAGAGAAGAGTTTGAAGAAGAGACCACTGCAACCCAAAATATGATTCGATTGCTGCAGCACAGAAAGAAAAAGTGTTGGAAAATAAACGAATCCAGGGGAAACATCGGAGTGCCGACATAAAATACGAAGTAGTGATGGGATTTCTCTGCAGACACATAATCCAGCAGGCTGCCACACAGCCAGCCATGAGGTGACACCAATTAATAAAGCAGTTGATTGCAACCATCCGGTGGAGGCCCTTTCACTGGAAGGCTTCATTTCCAGAAGATCAGCTTTCAAAAGAATGAGACCAGCAGAGCTGGGACTTCTCAGACTGCCTGATATCATCTGAAGATTGATTTTTGCACAGGCAAGAAGACAGATGCTTTAGAAAATTCTGCTTAGGCAGAAGTGTGGTTGCCTCAGGATGAAACCAAAGCCGTGCAGATGCTTTAACCAAACCCCAAAAGTTTTTTTTTTTTTTTTTTTTTTTTTGCACTTAACTGTAAAGCTGGTGCAAATTCAGTAGGTATGGATGTGTCACAACCTCACCTCTCCTGGACATAACCACTCTTTAAGACAGGACTGCAAGCTGCATCTTCACAAACAGCCAAGCTGCACATCAGGGCCACTTCCAAGCTGGCCTTTCTGCTCTGCTCATCAGGTACCCAAAAGCTACTTAAGCGCCCTCCACACCCAGAGCACACAGCCTCTGTGGGAACACAGACATGCAAACAGTAACAAAGAGGTGCTTCCTGCAGCTTCTTCAGGCAAACTTCCACATGCTGCAAGTAGGTTTTCACTAAAGCTGCCCTGTGTGCGGTTGCCATTCATTCCATGCTGTCAGACGGAGTGAAAGAACCCACCTGAAATCACTTGAATTCCACCCTGCCTGAGAGCACCTCAGGCACCTTACATCATGGATGTGAGGAAGAATCAGACTTTGAACACAGGGCAGTTTTTGTCGTTATCTTCCTATGTTATAATTTTCCAAGCAAACCTAAAAGAATAAACATACATCAAAGCATTTGAGTTCTGAAAAATATCAGGTCAGTTCTTCTGAATAAGATGTCCTGCTCCAATACATGCCTGTAGGAATTTGTGACTGCCATAACTTGCAGAGGTACCAAACCACGAACACCACCAAAAACACCTAAAAGAAAACTGCTGCTGCTGCTCAAAGGTTAGGGATCCAACAGGAGGGCTGTTCTGCTGATAAGAAGCAAAATTGCTTCTGGCAGATCGTGGCAAAAGCAGGCAAAGTATTTGCAGGTAGGCCAGTATTCACACACACAGAAAGAACCAAACTCACCCAGGTGGTGAACAGGCTCCCTGGCTGCACAGCACTCCTCCTCACAAAGCAGCCCAGATCCAAGCAATGCTCTCCCTTCAGTGCCTGGCCTTTATGTGAGCCCAGAGGAGCTGCACCCTGGGTCCACCCCTTCTGGTCATCAGGGGAGCACAGGTGCAAACAATTTGCCTGTGCTCCATGGGCAACCACAGCTCTTCACCAGGTGCTCAAACAGTTCAAGCCCTGACTTAACAGTTCATTCCCCTATAAGGGCCAAGGAAAAAAAGCACAAGCAGCAGGAACACCTGAGGAGGGTGGTCCTCTGCACAAGCAAGAGCCATTGATGAAGTGTTTGTTTGTTTTCCTCAAAACATAGAGAAATTAATGTTTAGCAATGGAGAACATCATAAAACAGCAAGCCAAGAACAGTTGGTAAGTACATCTTATACTTCTTTAACTCACATGGTGGGGTTATAAGATAATTTCATCTCAAATTAAGTTCCTTATGTATAAAACTGAGCTGGAAGACCAATTCATGTCCCTGAGATTTCGCAGTTAGCAGCTTTCAAACTGGAACATACATGTCGCTCACACACCTACCTGTAGGTCTGCAAACTGAAGTCCCAGTACAGTGACATTAGAATAATTCAAGCATAGGTAAAAGCCAAAAGTAAGAGCGTGTAGACTGAGTAAGAGATAGCTGCAATCATTAAATTAGCTTCTGAACAGACTTTGCTATATTAGGTTCATACTCAGGATCTAACACCCCGTCTATTTCTTAATACCTTACTTTCAGCTTTTACTATAAAATGTAAGACTACACCAAGAGCTTTTCACCACTGCTGCCTCCTCCCTAAGCTCAAAGGAGCATCCTAAATGCACCCAAAGCCTTTTGATTAACCTCTGTGGTCTTTTAAGATGCACCTCCAGTCACCCAATTAGTACCTTGTTAACCAACACCTGCAGTGTATTTACTCCTTGATATTACACTGCTTTTAACCCTTAATGTGAAGATGTAAGTACATCCTTCAAGGCAGCTTTCTGCAAAGGGTCTGGTGAGAAAAACTTATATATGCAAGAACAGAGTAATTTTCAGGGCTTATCCACACTGAGGCTTTTTGCTTCTCTGCTCCTTCCATCGCAGGTAGGTCTTGAGTGAATTGAAAACAAGGGTAGATAGAAACAGAACAGAGAGATACTTATCTCTGTGGGACTGTTGAGTTTTATGAGAACTGAACAAGCTCAGTACCTCATTAATTGTACTTACCAGTATTTAACAGTCAAGGACTGCTGAGAGCATTAACCTGGAGCACTGATTTTCATGACAGTTGCTATAGGCACTAATCGTAAGCTGCTGATTCTTTAGCTCACCATTCAGTGCTTGTTGCAGCACCAAAACTGCAGTTTCCTATAGCAAGGGAGCTCTTTGTTAGTATTTGTACCTAGAAACCACACAAGGATTACAAGTGGAGAAAGCTGTTGAAGTGGTTTGAATACCTTATCAGCAATATATTCTCTCCTCCATTTTTGGACACATCCTTCAGCACTTTGTTTACCTGCATACATGTGAAAGGCTGATGTGAGCTCTATGTGCCTCAAGGCTGGAAAATCTGGCCTTACTGACCATTTTGTCAGCCACCACGGGCTCCAAGAGACTTCATCAGCAGACTTGGGGTAAATTCTATTACCAGGAGCTGCTATTGCCAGAGTGGATGTCATTATACATTACAAAAAGTGAGTTTATTCTATTACAGTCATGTTTGGGATAAAGAAACAACAGTGTTCAAATAGAGCATTGCATAAGAGTGTATATTAAATGGCTGCAATTAAGTGAAACTCCAGTTGTTCCAGTGGAAAACAGAAGGATGTTGAACATAAGGGAATAAATGCACTTATTGCAAAAGAGAGTCATCTTCACTTGTGATTTTCTTTACCATAGTGGCAGAATTTCCTTGTTTGAGTAAGCATTATTCAGTAAGGTAAGGATGACAGGTCTAGGGTAGAAGTTTGAAATCATAATTACAGTTTGTTCTTCTTAGTACCTTTCATCTGTGGAATTCACAACAATGCAATAATCCTCCTAACAGCTTTTGTAGGTAAGGAAATATTATGAGCCCTGTTTTTCAGCTGATGAAGCTGAGAGAGAAGTATGATGATGCAGAAAATAATGGGCAGAGCTAGAACTTGGACTCAGCTCTTCTGACTCATTTTTTTTGTAGTTCCGAGAACTTGGTCACAGAGAAAATAGGCATGAAAAGCCCATCAAATATTCAGTCTGATTTCAGTTTCTTTTATCAGGATGTAGCAGGAGGCATTACTTGGAAGAGCCTGATATTTTTATATGTGTGGAAAGAAGCAGAGCAACTGTGGGAGAAGAGAAAGGGACACGACCAAAGGAATTTGAGAAGTGAAAAGAAACTGCCCGGACAACACAGCTAAGTAGCTTTGGCCACAGTAAATAAATTTATTTGGAAATTAGCTGCATCTAAATGGTTTTGTCACATGTTCAGTGTGATGTAGAAACCTAGACTTGCTGTTAACACAGTAGTTTGCACAGGTAAGCAAGCTTGTGAATAATGTGTGCTACTGAGTAGGCAGTTTAAACTAATAGATACCAGAACACACTAGATTTCAGCTGGCTAAAGCCTTAATGTATTTCTATGTATTTTCTTACTTTTTATTCTTCCCTCTACAGACTGGAAAAATGATAAAGAGAAGCTCTATCCCAACAGTAACATGTTCAAACATCTTCATTTCTAAATGACAACAAATAATAAAGATACTTACATTTTACTAAAACTGGAGATATAGTAAAATAGGGACGTGAACTAATTGTATCAAAACATCCAGTATTATAGTTGTACCAGCCAAGAACAAAGTTCCTGATTCACAGAAATGCTGAGAACCTGCTGCTCCAGTTGAAGAGGCTGGGAGAGGCAGGCTGTCATCACGTCTGGCAGTCAGACCACGTGTGATTCAGTTTGAGGCCCTCAAATCTGCAGCCTTCATGTATTACCTTGGCTGTAACTTGGTTAAATCTGCATTGGAGGTCGCGCTATAGCACACTGCTGGGCTCTAGTCTTGCACAAAGTCCTAGCTTCTCCCACAGAAACAGACTGCTTCTCCACAGGTCATTCCTGACATGGAGCTCTATAAATGCAGTGTTCAATAATCTTACTTTAAAATAAGTTCTTCAATATTCATTGGGCCTTTGTGCCCAGGTTAAATGTTGGTGCACATCCTGCCCAGGGCAGAATGAATTGAATCCAGAGCCTTCTGCTGGGGTGAGTATCCCTAGTTTTAAATGAACAAACGTTGGCAGTGATACAAGTAAGGTTCATATTGTAGTGGGGGAGCTAGAAATATCAGCTTGGAAAAGGTTCAGTGTTTGGATTTAAATCCCAGAAGAAACATATGAATGTGATGTATTTTTTGATTTCAGCATATTAGCAACAGCACAGGAACAGCTATATGTCAGGGATCAGCTGCTCTTTAAAAGTCTAAGAGAAGCAGATCTCTCAAGTTCTTGCTCCCTCTGTTTCTTGAACAGTGTGTAACACACGGTATGCCTGTTCTGTGCTCCATTTGCTGAGTGGCTCAAATAAATAAAAAGTCCTAGCAGAAGTTGCTAATTGTGCCAAAACATAAACATGGGCTTATATAGCTTGTAAGCTTACTGTCTTATTACTCACCATTGCAAAAGTAAGCATGTGCTTGTTTGCAGTAGTCTAAAGAGCAGATCTAGCATGTGCTGAAGTTAGTAGGAGCTTTTCTGCAAACGTTAATGTCCCTTGGATCAAATTTGCAGGATTGGATCGGTTCTTGTCTCACTGGAACCTGTGACAGAATTGTATACATTAGTCATAGCAACATCCATGGCCTTGGATCTGTTCCTGACATTCTTAAAGACATCCAGAGGGCTCACATCAGCACTGAAAGCAGTCGCTTCCCTATCATCCGAGACACTCATGGACTTTTCTTTCCTTTTCAACATTATGGGAAGCTTTTCTCCCCCCCCAGAAGCCTCACAGACAGGTGTCTTTTCCAGTGTAACTTGGCAGATCACCAAGTTCAGGCTATTTGGAACCAAATGGAATGAAAGACTTTGTGAAAGAGGCCTGCCAAGGCCCAGTCTTTCACAGAGAGGGAATTTGGACAGAGATCACATCCTGCTGATCCCAGCTGTGGCAGCATGGCCTGCGGAGCAAGAAGGACCCGCACAGATGACTCATAACCCACAAGTTAAATTTCATCCAAAGACAACGGGCTGTCCGTGCAGATTCCCTAGTGCTCACATTATGTAGTCCCAATGAAATGGCTTTGCATGCTGAGCTTTTTTTTTTTGTCACAAAACCCAGTTTAGCACATGATTAAATACTTTGCCAAATGGGACTTACAAAACTTTCTGTTCGTTAAAGATAAATCCAGGACACTCAGAGGCAAAGGGGTTGTTTAGGGTTACAATTACCATTTGTATTTGAAACTACAACTTCCAGTTCCAGAAAGGTATTATTCAGTATAGATATGGATTAATATTTATACAAAATATCAGGCAAAAAAGCTTCCACAGCGAGAGGAGGCACAGTAGAGAAATACAGGCTCGTCTCCTACGTGAAAGCAACAAAACCACACTACCCCTATCACACGAAAGCTGCTTAAATACATAGCATTACCCTGCTGATTTGAGCTATTTATTCTTTAAGAACAAGGACTATACACCAAGTCCACCAAGTAAGTTGGATTTATTCCCTAACAGCATGGTGTGGATGGAACATCTCTTACAGTTTCACACCTGCGTTTTCCCTGTGCTCGCAGGGCAGGGTTAATGCTGCAGACTGTGGGTTTCCAGGCTGGAGAATGGCTTTGGCTTCACCGCACCACAGCTTTTTTCAGCTTTTTCCTTTCTCAGCAGCCACCAGGATTTTTGGAGCCCGCAGGTCTTCCTGTGTTACAGGGCCAGCACATGACACGTGTCTCTTGGTTTTCTTCCCTCTAACTGAAGGCAGTTGGGTTGCGGTTCAGAAAAAAAACACTGTTTTCCAGAAAAGCACCGAAACACACACTGAGCTTTGAGGAGAATGTCTGCATGTAAGCTGAATGCTTTCCTAAGCAGGGCACGGCCCCACAGCTACCCTCACCTGCTATTACAGCTTTACGTGGGCCACCCATCAGCCTGCTGCACTATTTACCCTACAGATTACCTCAGTCTCCTCACAACAGCGTGAGCTAAGGGTGAACTTTCAGTGCCTCCATCCCCTCCTTTCCCAGGGGAGTCAAGCCGTGGGCACCCACCTGAGGGAGGAAAGGAGGAGGGAGGGAGGGAAGAAAGGAGGGAGGCAGGCAGCCAGCCAGCCTGGACCCAGCTGCAACCCCTCGGTGCCAACTGCCCCTAGCGCCCAACCCGAACCGCTCTCCCTCAGGCAGGAAGCAGGCTGAGGAGGGCGGCGCCTGGCCCTTTAAGGTGCGCGACCGATGCTTTTTGGCCCTCGTGCCGCGCCGTAGCGCTCCCGGGAGAGAGCGGCATTGTGCAGCCTTTGGCCTACAGCGCGCATGCGCCGTGCCACATTCCCCGCCTGGCGGCTCCGGAGCTGCCGCCGCCGCCGCCGCGTTCCCCCCTCCGCCCCTCCCGCGGCAGCGCACCCCGCCTCGCCGCGGTGGAGGAGGCGGCGGTGCCGGGTTCCCGCCCTTTCCCCTTCCCCTGGTAAGTCACCGCCGATCCAGGCTGGCTGGGTTCCTTCAGCGCCGGCCTCGCGTGGGGCGCCGCCTCTTCTCCCTCCCCCACCGCCCTCAGTCCCGCGCTGAGGCGGGAGGGGGGCGCGCGCCGGCTCTGCACTGCCGTGCGGTGCTTTACGTTGCATTGCATTGAGCTGCCCTGCTTTGCTTTGCACTGCCCTGCTTTGCTCCCCGGGCCGGAGCGCGTGCAGCCCTGCGGGTGTGAGCACGGCAGTTCTCGTGGCCGCTCACGGCTCTGTGCACGCCTGGATGTGCGTGTGCCTGTGTGCGTGCACACACGTGGCTGTGTGTTCTTGCAGGCTGCTTTTCCGGCCCTCGGGATGTTTTCCTGCTGAGTTCACCCGGGCTTCTTGCTGAGAGCATTCCTTTGGGTGTGGTGAGAAAGGGGCATTTCATAGAATGGCCTGGGTTGAAAAGGACCACAATGATCATACAGTTCCAACCCCCTGCTGTCACCAGGCACCAGATCAGGCTGCCCAGAGCCACATCCAGCCTGGCTGTGAATGCCTCCAGGATGGGGCATCCACAACCTCCCTGGGCAACCTGTTCCATTGCCTCACCACGCTGAAGCTGGGGCTGTGCTGGTTCCACTGCCTGCATGCTGCAAGCCCTCATGCTGTGCAGCAGGGTGCTGCCTGCTCAGGTTTGTATGAAGAGGTGCTGCTCTCCCTGGAGCAGAGCTGGGTGCAGGGAGCAAGCTGTTTGTTTGCTCTGGTTCCCAAATGAGTTCAGGCTGTAAAGAATCTGATCTGCATTATAGAAGTGAAGTCGCTGTTACCAACAGTAAGTAATGAGTCTGCGCTGTGCAGCGTGCTTGTAAAGCAAATGGGGAACTGGTGGTACTTAGCTCTGTGCCCTCCTGAGGACAAGATGCTCAAAATGTCAGCGGTGGCTTGAAAAGTGAGTGCTATTCCTCCCAGATTTGCTGGCACAAGAAAATGAATGGTGCTTGGGATGGGATATCACAAATGGACGATGAGGGCAAATCCTTACAGCGTGAACTGGAGGTTATTCTGTTATGCTGCTGAAATGGAACTGAACTGCAGTGTGCTTGTTCCCTCTGCAGCATCAGCCCTGATTGCAGGATACAGCACAGCACTGCTCAGGTTTTGCTACAGAAAGCAGATCTGATGAGGTTAATGCAGGGCTGCTGTTAAGCAGGGAGAACTGTCAGGCAGGGCTATGGTGCTCAGAGTATTTAGGGGGGAAGATATGAGACTGAAATAGTTGAATTAGGAGATGAAAAAAACACCTGGTGGGGTTTTAAGCTTTGGAAATGCCTTATATACAAAGCGTTGTATTTGCTGTGTTGTACAGGTGTTTCTCAGGTCTTTTGAGGAATATGAGATGAACCCTTTCACTTTCACTAAAAGCTGCTCTGCTTTATTTCTAATGGTTGACACAGAACACGGTGAAAAATGCTGTCCTGGATCTGATAAAAGTCCTGTATTTGGGTTCTTGATCTTGCATGCTAATAGACCTGAAGGCATAAAATAGCGTGTTGCTGAACAGATGTAGAATATGCTTCTTCATCATGTTTTCTGCAGATCTGCAGTTAAGCTGATCTCGTTCCTTTAGCTGCTGCTGATCTTTCTTTGACAGCTAATGTGAATGTTTTGCTTCTCTTCCAGGGTTTTGTTTCCAGTGCAGTTCTGCTCCCTGTGGTAAGGGCTGCCTTGTGAAGCAGCACGTTCATTCTCCCTTTCAAGCACCATAAGTCTCTTTTGCCAGCTTCAGAACCATGGCAACAGAAGAAAAGAAACCAGATGCAGAATCCACCAAAACACAGTCTACTCCTTCTTCCTCGACCAATCAGAGCAAGGTGTGTGTGGGGCTCTGAACAATACCTGTGTAAATGCACATGGCACTTACCTGCACGTGCACAAGGAGAACAGCAATTAGAGAACTGAATCAAGTGTAGATTAAGAACTTCTTAATACGTCTACCTCTGCGGTTGTCTGGAGAGGGAAATGTGCTGAAGGTTCTAGGGGAAAAGCAGGTGGAGTACAGCCTCTCTTATAGAGCTAGGTTGGTTTTTTGGTTTGCTTTTTAAGTCCTTGTTAAGGAAATACTGCTCATCAGTTCGAGTGGTAGAAACTTGGTTTGTGTTCTTGGAAGGCCAGTAGGTGATTGAGAACGGATGGATTTGTGATCTAGCTGCAAAATGAGAATGCAGTCATTACTCAGATTCTTTGAAGCCTGCAGATGCTCAGATGGGATATTGCTGTCTAACCATGAAGCTTTCAGAAATGATGAAAGGCTGAGAAAATAGAGTTTTAAGGGGACAGGGGAGTACTACACAGATCAGTACCAAAATTTTATTTTAATCTGCCAAGCACTCTGTGCTTGGCCTGTTGTGTTACTATCATCTGTTAGTTGCTGGCTTGAATGGAATTCCTATCAGGGATGAGTTTGGTTCCATGTGGCTGGAAGGTGCTGCTGGCTCCAGTGAGGGCTTTTTGAATTTGGAGAGGGAAAAGAATGTAAGCAGTAGAATTCGTTAAGATGAATGTTTATGCATTCCATTGATGTATACTGACCTAGTCTGATACTGAGCTTGTCACTGAGAAACTAAATTGGGAATTTATTCAACTCGTTCATATGTATTTTTCTTCCAGCCTGCACCAGTAAAACCAAACTATGCTCTGAAGTTCACATTAGCAGGACATACAAAGGCGGTCTCGTCTGTAAAGTTTAGTCCTAATGGAGAGTGGCTAGCCAGTTCCTGTAAGTATTGCTTTCTTATTCTTCTTCAAAAATGTGCAAATGTGGGCCCTGTAGAACTACTTGTCTTAACTGATACCCTCATTGGATGGAGAAGGGATAAGTGTCCTTATTCTTCTTAAAAGGAGCAATACCAAACCTGACAGACTTTGGGATAATCAAAGATTTTAAGTTCTGCCACTTGCAGGGTGTTGCTAAATCAGAGTCCTCTCCTGTTCAGTCTTCTTACTGAGCTAGGGGACAAAAGCAAATGGGATTCTTGCCCCATCCTTGTGCTTTTCTGTAGTGCTAAAGATGTAGCTTAAGCTTTTAAATTAAACTTCGTGTGCAGTACCTGCAGGCAAAACTCAGCTCTGGGAAATGTGGGAGTTAACTTGGCACTGCTAGGCTGGATTGTAGAGTGTGGTGTGAAGGACTGCCCATGTGCTTCTGTGCCTGTGGCTCTTAGCGAGTCACAGCCTTAGATTACCCCAATGAAATATGCAGATCACAGTGTTTTGCTGCTCTCTCTCTCAGATTGAGTTCTCCCCTGACAGTTTTGGCATTTCTTGCGACGTTTACCACCAAGAAAACTGCCTGGTAGCTTTCCTTAGGAAATGTCCTTATATTAACCTCAGTGAGGCACCATATATGAAGACAGGGCAATTAAAAAAGAACAGTGTTGAATGATATGCTGGGGGCCAGTCAAACATCTTCCAGACATGGGAATGACTTTTGTCTTTGGCTTAACTTCAGATTGCCTTTGTAAGGCCGGTGTGCCGTGTATAAATCACTTCTATGTTCTATTATCCTTGTGAAAGACCCTTTCCCCTGTCCCAAAGTTTTCCAACCTCTGGCAAATACCAGCCTCTTCTATCTGGCCCGTTTTGCCATAAAATGGACAGTATGTTTGGGCTTTTGCAGGCATTAATTGATGCCAGGTAGTGATGTAATTTTTGTTCTTTCTGGGCAAAAGCCTTTCAGCGTTCCTCATGGAACAGTACTTCTACCACTGGCAGTCTTAAACAAAAGTAGAAGCTCAAGTTGTCATCAGAGAAACTAAAGCGACTGGAGACTGTGCATTCCAGGCAGCTTATGTAATCTCAGTTGCTGCACTGAGTGTGGTGTGTATGAAACTGTTCTTTACCAGTTACATACTGCCTTACACACTTGTGTCTGCATGGAGAGGGAGGACTCTACCTACCTTTGGCAGGGACGTGGTTAACATATCCCTTTCCTCCTGATGTCAGTGCTGCATGTCTCTTAACTGGCACGTTCTTTTCCAGCTGCTGACAAACTTATTAAAATTTGGGGAGCATATGATGGCAAGTTTGAAAAAACGATATCTGGCCATAAGCTGGTAAGTATGAGGAGATTGCTGTGTGCTTGGGAATGAATTTTCTTGTAATGAATTCATTTTCCCTTCTTTTTCCTCATCTAGACATTTCCATTTGTGGTTCCTTTGGTGCAGAAGGCTTGTTCATCAGTCTGTATTTGTATCTCTTTGTTTGTACAGTCCTGTGCAATAGCCTGGGGGTGGGATTGCTGAGGTGACACCAGGTCAAGCTGGAAATGTGGGTGAAGTGCAGGCTGATAATGAAGTACCTGCATGCACACTGCCTGGCCTTTTTGCTGAGTCCCTCCATTTCAGCAGCACCAGCCTCCTACAAGGGATTGTATATTACTGGGTGAAAATCCTTGTGAATGCCATGTCCTCTTCCATCTTTCCCTTGTGTCTGGAGCAGAATGGCTTGCTTTGTAAGGAGATTGAATTTTCCTTGTGGCTTTGTCTACGTAAACACAGCACTTACTCATTCAGCAAAGTTGCAGAGAAAAAACAAGTTCCCAAACTCTTCCATTTTGTTTCCCAAAATTTGTTACATGCTGAAGCTTCAGAAGCAAAGATGAAGATTCACCAGATGAAAAACCAGTAGAGTCCTGTTCTCTTCCAGCCCTCAGGAGCTCAGACCAGAAGGAGTGAGCTATTTGCCATGATGAGAAACCACTTATTCAGATTAGTTTATATAATACACTGTATGTGAATTCCATGAGAGGGTGTTGGTGGCCACAGTAAGAGCTATGTGAAGAAGTCATTGGTGTTTATGGAGTGCATAGCCCAGCTTAAAATGAAGAACTGTCAAAGGAGCTGTAACCCAGTCAAATTAATGAATTTGCATCTGCCAGTGCTGAATTTTTCACACTTCAGCTGTGAATACGGAGTCTATTTCCCATTTTCCCATGTCAGTAAGCAAACAGAGCTAAGAGGATTGTTTTCTTTTGTTTTAGGGTATCTCTGATGTCGCTTGGTCATCAGATTCCAACCTTCTTGTCTCTGCCTCTGATGATAAAACTCTAAAAATATGGGATGTAAGCTCGGTAAGAACAGAAACTGTTATTTGCCTTCCATTTCCCTAGAATTGCTACCTTAAATCAAGTTCTTCTGAGAGATGAGCTTGACATGCTATGATAGGAGAAGACAGAGTTATAAACACTGGTCCTCTTTAGGTAGTAGCTCCCACTTTGCTGCTTAAAACAAGCAGCTGGCTGAATGGGCAGTGACTTATGCTGCATGCTTTTGGAATGAGGGCGATGCTTCTGGGTACCAGGAGGACTCTGGTTATCTTCTGGGAGTGTTTCAGTCTTAGGTTGACATTGCAGGCTCAAGTTTCATTTCTGAAAGCAGCCTCTCAGGTGGAACTTAAGAGTATTTGTAACTTCTCATCACAGGCTCACTTATCTTTGCTTGTTTTTTTCCCCCTTCTTTTTCTGCAGTTACAGTGAAAACTGGGTAAATTGGTTTAAATTTGACAAGATGTGTTAAACTGTTTGGTTTTCCTTAATTGCCCAAAGGATTTGAAAATTTGTCTGTGGTCCCTGAAAAAGTCTTTCCTTTGTTTTTCTTCAGCTGGTCCTCTGCCTCTCTAAGTCTATGGTTAGAGATGCTTTCTTTTTGTTCTGCACCACGCAGCTTGTCTGATTGCATGTATGGCTACAGAGGATACTGAGTATTTAAATCTGCTAAATCTTATTTCAGGGTAAGTGCTTAAAGACATTGAAGGGGCACAGTAACTACGTTTTCTGCTGCAACTTCAACCCTCAATCAAACCTCATCGTTTCTGGCTCAGTAAGTGATTTCTGTTCCTTTGTGCACAGCAATTGCTGCACATCCCTTATTTCGATTATGTCTTCCTCCACAAACACAGCTTGTAATTAGGTGAACTGAGCAGTGTTATTGCTGTCTTGGGGAAGCAGTCAAGCCTTTAACCCATCCTTAACATGCAGTTTTCTTTGTGTGTAGAGGAAGAGAGAACTGTCTTTGCAGTCTGTTATTGCTACTCTGTGTAGTGCTTATGTCTTAGCCTTTCTGATGCAGCTGCAGTGCGACTCGAGGGAGGTGTGTGTGTCTACACTTGCATCAAGCTGTAATGTCTTGCAGGTCACAAATAACTGTATCATTAAACAATGTTCTGTGTTTCTTCAATCTTCAGTTCGACGAAAGCGTGAGGATATGGGATGTGAAAACAGGGAAGTGCCTCAAGACGTTGCCTGCTCATTCTGACCCAGTTTCAGCTGTGAGTCTTTTCTGATAAATGAACACTCTAACATACTTATGCTCTTATTATGATACCCTTATAAAATGTAGTGAATGGGCTGTGGTTTGTGGATGGGCATTGCTGGATGAGAACAAAATTAAGAGCCTTAACTGCAAGGCTTATGTGGTTTTGTGTCTTGAGCCTCAGTGTGGGGAGCAGTGAATAGTGATGTGCTGGTCATGTCTGAGCCTGGCAGTGTGATGCTGGGGTATGGACTGGTGATCACTTGAGGAATGGAGAGCAACCTGGAACTGCTGTACATCTGTTACTTTCTTGTTCCAAGCAATTGCTGAGGTCTGGAGCAGGGTAGTTTCAGAGTGCACTCCAATCTTGTTAATTCATTTTGTGAAAATGGCTTGGATTGCAATCATCTCCCTTCAGATGAAGGAAAAGAAGATGCTCAACTCTTAATATTTTTGAAGTGGAGGGCACACTAAAAGAATATAGTATTAAACCATACCTGCTTTAATGTGATTGGTCTGGTTGTTCTACTTGACCTAAAAGACATTTCACACTTATAAATGTACATTAGTAGTAATTATTACTTTAAATTGCAGCATTTTCAGATGGAGGTGAAGGCAGTAAGTTGACCTCAGAACTTGTGAGGCTATACGTGGGGTGAAGTTCCATGTTAAAATCTTAAGGTGTTATCCCCAGGTTAGACATTACTATAAACTGAGCAGCTAATGGTGTCTGAACAGTGTCTGTGTGTTCGTGTTTAGGTGCTTCTCTTAGCTTCTGAGGAAACAGGCATTTCAGTTCCTGATGCTTGAATGTACAGCTGTAGCTAACAGCCATTTCCATTTATGCCAGGTGAACTCAGTGTAGAGGGGGAAAAAATTTTGTTCTGATCCTATTGCCCATCTGAATTCATATCTATTGTTTGGATATCATTGGCTTTTTGCTTTTATCCATGTGAACCACAGTGTCAGCTTTGGGAGGTGAATGCTCTTGGTGGGGCTTAAAAATTTGATGCTAATGAAGAAAGTGAAGTTATTTCCTCCCTCTTTTCTAATGTTACAGGTGCATTTTAATCGTGATGGATCCCTGATAGTGTCAAGTAGCTATGATGGACTCTGGTAAGTGGTTCTTTCTTGTCTGCTGCAGTGTTCAAATCTATTGCACTTTGAAAAAAGATTAATGATACTAATAATGAAGCTTATAGTGGTAGTAATGAGTCCCATGTGTGTTTTTTGTTTTTTTTTTTTTAGTCGAATCTGGGATACAGCATCAGGACAGTGCTTGAAAACACTCATTGGTAAGTAGGAAGGCTTCTTGTTTGTGCTTCATTCTTTGCTGTTCTGCTGTGATACAGGTAGTCTGCGTCATTGCAGTGAGCAGTGACTTCCTTAACCCCTATTTTTCTTCATACTGTTCCATTAGGACACTGTTATCTTTGTAGCAATGACAGTTAATAGGAGCCATCCTCCCATGTGTGTGGGAACTCGGAGTGTTCTGTAGTCCAGGTGCTGGATGAAAGACTTCCCAGGTTTTCTGCTGTTCAGCTATGTGGTGACTGCTGTGCAGCAGCTCAGAACTGTAACAACAAAGTTGGTTGTGCTGTTGGATGTGGTGGAAACAGTCTGACTGAACAAGCTGCCTGCTTTTATTACTGATGACTGTTAGCATAAGGCATCTTGTGAGCAAACCTAATAAAAGGAAACCACCTATAAGGCATATGTTCCCAGTCTTTCATATTCTTATAAAGCATTATATAGACAAGTTGACATGGCACTGCAGGTATATATACTCTAAAATTTAAAAACTATTTTATTACAGATGCATTCTTGCTCTGGCAAGTGCTGATGGAAGGAATAAAAGTTAAGTTACAAAGGGTGATTTAGTAGAATGCTTGTGAGCAAAATGTTTAATATCCTTTTATTGAAATAGTGAGAACAGTCACCTTCTTAAACCTGTATTGCTTGAATTACCAAAGGATAACAAAACTCAAAGCTTTTAACAACAGATTACTGTCGAAAGAAATTCTCTGCCAATGAGGCAGTAATACTGTTTAACAATCACTTTAATAGTTACTATTTAACAATCACTTTATTTTCACTTCAGATGATGATAACCCTCCTGTGTCTTTTGTGAAGTTCTCCCCAAATGGCAAATACATTCTAGCTGCAACTTTGGACAAGTAGGTATTTAAAAAAAAAATAAAAAATCTACTGACTTTGAAGTGTTAATGAATATCAGACAAAACTTTAGTTTGCTTCTCATTACCTGTGATGATAATGACCCTGCACAGATGCATACATACTGCCATGTTATATCCAAATCAAATTCAGCTTGCTTATTCTCTTACTTGATCTAGCTTATGTTTGAGCTGTCTTGAGAGGGCTTCAATCCTTTGTTTACTTGCCTGAAACATCTCAGTGCAAGACTTGAAAGTTGAAAAGCTGGAGGCAGTGATTGTACTGGGGAGGGGGACAGTTTGTAGGGCCATCCCTATTTCAAATGGGCTTCTTATCCTGTGAAAGAATGCAGCCTTTTTATGGGGGAGAATCTGAATGGCATGTTGGTAAAACAGATACTTTGGAGTTTAACTAAAGCTGCATTCCAAAGTCAGGCTAAAGTTCCCCTTGTAGACTTTGAGAACTCAGGTATGGAGAAACTGTCTGCTATTAGGAAACTGGTGAAAAAACACAAGAACTAAATCTTTGGTTTTCTGTTGTTTTCTAGCACTCTTAAGCTTTGGGACTACAGCAAAGGAAAGGTAAAAAAAAAAACAAAACTTGATACATAGACTTAAATAAATTTATAGGAGAATCTGGGCTTTATATGTGCTTTACATTTAGTATTACAGCAAAAAAGCGTTTGAAACTCTTTATTGTCTTTTTTTTTTCAAAGATACCTTTTGGGGGGGAAGGAAAAAAGGCTCGTGCTCCTGCATAGCCCCAAAACACTGAATGCAGCTGCATTTCTGTGTTTCTGTCAGCATTAAATTTCTCTTGCTGTTTTTCTCAGGGGGAAGTGACAAACTGAGGGCTTTCTTATTTTCCTTCTTTCCTCAAAACTATGTAGTAGTAGTGCAGAGATGCCCTCTGCATCCTTTAGATAAGCTGGCAGGGTGGGAAGCCTGGGCAGATATATTTAATCTGCTGTGACAAGAGAGTTTGTCCGTGGCTGTGAGAAAGCTACTTCTCAACTGTGCCTGTGCCTTGTGGCTCTTCTCTTCCAGTGCCTGAAGACGTACACAGGACACAAAAATGAGAAGTACTGCATATTTGCCAATTTCTCCGTTACTGGTGGAAAGGTTAGTGTTTAACATGGGCTGCTTTTTACTGATGTGCAGTTCTTACTGCTTTTCTCCACGGGATGTGCAAGGCTGATGTGATGGCAAACATCAGTCTGCTATCTGAGGGTAGGTGGTGTGCTCTGGTTGAGGTGGTGGGACACATTAGCAGAGTAGCACATTAACTCTTGTGTAGAACCACCTCAGCATCTTTCACTCCTTTAGTTTTCCTCCTTTAGAAGAGATTGAACAAAATTTTCTGCTGCCTGTATGCTCTGAAGGCTCTGAGAGACAGTGAACTGCATCAAACAGTCGTGTGGTGTTGGACCTTCCTTCTAATGTAGTGCAGTGAAGTGTTTGGCGAGAAGTAGCTGTTGCATATTGTTGAAGAGAGATTAAAATGTCTTTACTTTGTCCCTCCAGTGGATTGTATCCGGTTCAGAAGACAACCTGGTTTACATTTGGAACCTTCAGACAAAAGAGATTGTACAGAAATTACAAGGGCACACAGGTAGGAAAGAGCATTCTGTCTTTATTGATAGAATATCCTTCATGTCAGCTTGTAATGAGGGCTTTGGTGTTAGCATTGGTGTTGTCTTGTTTCCACTGTCAGACCTACTAAATCTGAGGTCTTGGCTGAGGCTTGATTGAGCCCTAAATGTTCACTTCTATTTTACAAAGTCTTTTATGTCATTGCAAATGTTAATTTGTTCAACGTAACAGCTTTGAAATCAGCGTGCAAAAGAGACTTGAGTTCAGAATTGGTTAAGATATTTAAGTGGCTCAGAATATGAATGGCTTGGAGTTGCTTACAGACACCTTCTAAAGCTGCAGCTCTTGGAAGGATAAGAGCTGACATGGTTCTGTTGTCTGTGCTTGTGTTGGCTGTTTCTTGAAGGCAGATTTGAGTATGTATTGTGATGTCACCTGCTTAGGACTTCAGTCTCAGCTCCATAGGAACATTCCATCAGCATGAACTAGAAGGAATTGTGATGCAAAATTTAGTCATGCTTACTCCTTAGCAGGACCATTGGTTTAGGCTGCAAGCTCAGGCAGTGGCAGCAAGCTTTTGTTTTTTAGACTTAGAGCAAGTTGCTGAAGACTAAGTGCTATCTAAATATTGAGTAAAACACGTTCCAGCTACTGCTCTCAAGCTGGGGAGCCCACGAAAGGGATACTTTTTTGCTAGCAAATAACTTCCCATCCCATAAACAGAGTGAATGTCGAATAAGGTGTTTTTAACTGCAACAAGGGAATAGCGACTTGGCAATGCTGTGTTAACATGTAGCAGCAGTACAGATTCGTTTTCAGAAATGTGTGCTATGAACCTGATCTCATTGCTGTAAATAATGTTTGTGTGTCTTTTTCTTCTTGCTTAGATGTTGTAATCTCAACAGCTTGCCACCCAACAGAAAACATCATTGCATCAGCAGCGCTAGAAAACGACAAAACAATTAAACTGTGGAAGAGTGACTGTTAAACGTTCCAGCATCACTTGAGAGACTGTCAGGAAAAAAATGTTTTTAAAAAAAAAAAAAAATTTAAAAAACCACATGAGAATAATAAATCCAGTTTGGCAGGAAACCTGAAGAATATTTGATAAAGTGGTTTCTGTTAGTCTTGGCCCAAAGAAAACGTCTTAGCTCTTTGCTAGAACCGGGCAGCATGGTGGGGAGGAAAAAAAAACAAACAAAAAAGATGCAGTGTCTCCTTTCCTTGCCTAATCTTTTGGCAGACAAATGGATCGTTCTGACATCGCGTTACGAGTGTCAGCCTGGTGTCGGACACCCAAAGATACTGTACTTTATGGTGGCATTACTTCTGGGCACTGCTGCTGCTTAAGGAAGAGCTGCCAGCCTGCTTTGTGACAGTAAGTTAAGTCATGAGCCTAGAGATGCGTGGATTTTTTTTTTTTTTTTTTAAATGTCTAATTTTTTATTTTTTCAGAATGTAGGTTTTAGTCTCTTGGAAGTTTCTGTATTGTTTTAAATAGGAGTACTGCATCTTCAAGGGTGCTTCATTTTAAACACTCAGCTCAAACTTTGTGACCAAATAAAACCATGCAGTTCCAGATTTCCCCCTTCCTGCCCCCTGACTTGACTCCTGTGGTGAAATCTCCTCTTACCTTCTGTATAGTTGCTTACCTCTTGTTACGTGTGTTTAATAGATGCTGTTCTAGAGCAAAGTTACATTTCTTCTGTTAACCATTAAAATGAATTCTGCTTGTAGTTGTTCTCAGCATATTTTATTTTTTTCTTCTGGATAAAAGGAAGCTCACACAACACTGTAAAATTATTTCAATGTAAAAAAGAAAAAAAAACCCCAGACTTTTGTATTTTGAAAATCCATCGTATGAAACTGTACTGATAATGGCATGACTCTGTATCTATTTCAGCGCTGGTATTTCTTTCCTCTTTTGTCATAGCCACGTAGTGTTTACACATCCAAACAAATGCCATATGCCATAATAAAAAGGTGGGATTTTCTGTGTATGCTTGTTGGTAACTGTAGTACTGTGCAGTGTTTGTGTCGTCATAGAATCATAGAATGGCTCGGGGTGGAATGGACCTCGAGGACGATGAAGCTCCAGCCCCACTGCTGCAGGCAGGGCTGCTGCGTTTCCTTAGCAGCCTCCCTTAAAATCAGGTTTAAAAGGAGGTATTTCTGTAGGAACTCTGCTGACTGAAGAGGGGAGAGGAGGGGAACCAGCTGTGCTTACGTCTGCTGCGAAGCAAGGAGCGTTTGAGGAAAGTAAGGAGTGAGCTGAAGGTATCCTTTGCAGGGGCAGCATTAGTACAAGCCCTGACAGAGACCTTGAGCTATGATGAAGTCCTGCTGCCCTCTGTGCAGCACATGCAAGGCAGGCTCGATGATGATGCAGGGTTGCGGATTGCTAATGAAAAGCTTAGCTTCCTCCAAAGGGCTCTGCCATAAGGTGGATAATGGCTTGTTTGTTTTGCTGTCAACCTCCTGCTTGATAATAACTAAAAATCACAGCACAGACCTCTCCTGCATGGCTCCACCGTGGCACTGAAGTGATCGCTTTTCTTAAAATGACTTCATGAAGTTCAGTCCCCCCCCATCTGGTGAAGCTCCTTAAGCGCAGGACGTGGCTGTGCTTTGTAAGTGCAGGGAAGCTGCCGCGTTCCACCTGTGAGCGTTTCTCATGTCGATTCAGTAGCGCTTTGTGTTGTATTTCTGTTACCAGCTGGCGGTGCAGGGCAGAGGAAAGTCGCTGTGTTAAGGAAGGGTGAAAACGGTTTCGTTTCAGGCTTCCCAGGGAGGTGGGGGAAAATAGAGCGAAAAAAACATGGTTAGATGCCACGAAGTAGGTGGCAGTGCCTTAACCGTATGCGTGTTGTATAGGCCACTAGGGCCTCTTCCATCCTTATCAAGGGGAGTGCTAACCTTCTCTCCTTTCATACAACACATTTTTGCGCTTCCTTACGGCGCTATTTAAACCTTGAAAGAATGCTTTCTCTTCAGGACAGGGTGAGAAAAATTTCCTGCCCCTTTCTTCGCTCTGAAAAAGCTTTTATTTGTTCCCCAAAATAATTAAGCCCTTACAAGTGTTTTAAATCCTGTAGATTCCGTTAAATGACACAAATACTTTCTGTTTACGGCGTAGTTAATGTATTCATCGCCGCCATCCAATCAGAGCGCAGGCACTGGAGCCTTTTCGACGGCCAAATCGCTCTGACCGGCGGGAGGCGCCTCTGCTCCGCCTCGCTAATAGCGGCACGACGACAGAGAGGCTCCGGGAGTCACGAGTTCGATTCCCGTCTAGGCTGCGTTGCAGGGAACAGGAGACTGGAGCAGCCCGAGCACAAAATCCATGTTGGGGGGTAAAAAGGGGCGATATTTTTGGGGCGTAGAGAATGGGGCTGTGCGCAGGAAAGGGACTGCTCAGCGGGAAGTTCTGTCTTTGCTGGGGATGAGCTCTAAAGCAGGATTTGCTGGCTAACCCATCTAATCTGTGCAGGGCTGAGCCGTCTTTCTGGGTATCGCAAAGGTTTAAGTGAGAACATGAATGTAGTGGGGGATTTGCTAATCAAATCTTTCTCAGTCGGGGCAGGATGGCAGTTTCCTAACCCAAAAATCTCTGACAAATCTCTGAATCTCATCGGAAAGCTAATGACAAGTTAAAATAAATGCATACTGTTTCCAGGTTGGTTTGTGCTCATTTGTTAGTTTTTCCTTTTCCCCAAAAATTTTAAAGATCTTTCCCTCCCGCATTCCAAGGAAACAAAGCAAGCAAACAAAACTCCTGGCTCAGCCCAGCCTCAGCATCACCAGCAGTCATGCCATCGACACGGTGCCCCGTGCCTGGGGACCAGGCACAAATGTGGCCCCATGATGCTCTTCCCACCATTGCAATGGAATGTGTATCTCCCTATGTGCTGCACAGCCATGAGCTGCCCCGCTGGCTTTTTTTGGGTCTCCATCTCAGTGCCTTGCAGGGATGGGCCACCTGGTGCTGCTATGGAGCAGTGGCTTTGCTGGCTGAGGCTGCAGAGCCAGGTGCTGTGCCCAAAGGTGTGCGTGGTCTCCAGCTTCTGCATCACTTCTGCATTTCTTCAGCATCACTTCATCAGAGCCCGGGCTGCTTCTCCCCCTGCCAGACACCAATGAGTTTATTAAGGGATTAAAAGTTAGCTTCCCCTCCTTATTGAATGCTCTGATTTATGCATGTGTTTAAATCAATCCAATTTCCTGCATTTTATCCCTTTTCCCCCAGGCTTTCAGGCTCTGCTGGGTGAGATGCGCTATAATAACATTGTTTTGAAGCAAGCGAGGCACCGTGGGTGGTTTAAGTGATTTGAATAAACGAGCTGCATTACTTAGGCACCTCTCCCAGGTGCTAATTGCTACCCCTGTAGCTGTAGGTGTCCACGCTTGGACAACTTTGTCCTGCCTCCCAGTGAAATATTAATGAGTATGCTGGCTAATGAAGATGCTGGGATGGAGGTGGGTCTGCCTGCCTGGAGGCTTTGGCTGGCAGCAGAGATGCCCACTGGGCCGGGGTCTCCTATCAGCCCTAGGCTGTCCTGAATGGGTGAATTCCAGGTGCTGGTAAGTGGTTGCAGGATGCACCGCATAAGCAGCTTATTTTGTCATTTTAATTTTTTAATCCCATGCATTCAGTCGCGCTCTCTTATTAGTAAGCATTAGCTCTCCAAGTCCCATTAGCTCCACTCAGAGCTCAGGCTTTGCTCGTGGGGACGCTGCTGGGGGAGCCAGTGGTGGTCTGGGGATGGATCCTGTGGCTGATGATGTCCGTGGGGTCCCACGTGGCTGTGATGCTGATCCTGACCCACAGGGCTGTGTGCATTGCCGCATTCGTGGCCTTGACCCTCACCTCGAGCAGCCCTAGCTGGGCTCCCCGAGGCTTAGCCCCATTTGGCATCTCACTGTTTTAAGAAACAGATGCATAAAATATATCCAAACCCACCTCAACTTCCATCAGGTTTCCCCTTTAACCCCACAGCCGTCCCCGTGGCTCTGCTTTGTCAGAGAATCCCAAGCTTTGGATTTAAAATGAGTTGACTGCTTCTTCTTAATAAAAATATTCCTCCCCTCTTTAAATCGAATATGTCACAGAGCCAGTGGGTCTGTTTGCGAAGAAGAGACAGCTCAGAGAGGAGAAAGAGGGAAAAAAAAGTAAAAACACACATCTCCCCAAACCCCTTCTGCCTAATCCAACTGAATTAGAGGATTTTGAAGTGGATTTAAAACTAAATCTTGATTAGGGAGAATTTCTCTCCAAGAGCTGCTGCACAGTAGTATTAATGGGAAGCGATCGTGGACAGAGGAAATAGGACAGAAATAACCGAGGGTAGCACAGACGCGCTCACGTCTGTGCACAAACTGAGAGAATCAGAGAATTTCTCGGGAGGAAAAGGAAGAAATTAAGCGTCGACATAACAGGACTCAGTGCCACGGGGCTGGAGGAGCAGGGAGCAGCCAGACCTGCTGATCTGCCTTTATTCGACACAGGGCTTGCAGGTGGGAAGCCAGCGGTGTGTGGAAGCTGGGAGGACAGGCAGCCCGTGCCCCCATGCTCTCAGGACACATGCCTGGAGGTGCCCATGGGATCCTCTCTCTGCTGACCGTGGTGTTTGTCCTCCCAGAGGGTAAGTACTGATGGGTGCAGAGTGCTTTGTGGTCTTTCGCGTCCACCTCAAACCCCGCTTGCTAACGTGTGATTTATTCTCGGGGTGGATTTGGTGGAATTCCCACCTCGAGTGATGTAGCTGCATGTTGCCATGTTGGTGGTTTTAGGAAGAGAGACAACGTCATTGTGTTTTGTATAAAACGAGGGCAGGTGGGTGAGGAGCGTGGGCCAGCAGCTGGAATCCCAGCAGCTTCCCTTCCCCAGTGAACCTCTTGCTGTGCCTGGGGAGGCTCACACAGCACCTGAAAATGCTTTGGGAGCAAAAGAACAGGGGCTGGGGAACGGCTGTGAGGCATCGTTCTGAGGCAGGGGGAAGGCAATGGCAAGAAGAAGCCTGCAGTGTGATTTCTGCGATTAGCAAACACAGGAATCACGTACTGCGTTTGCCTTAAAATCTATGGATGATGGAAAAGAATCTCCTTTTTAATTTTTTTTTATGGAATGCGAGAAATGGCTCAATTCCTATTTTGATTTAGGGGAAGCCATTCTCAGGCACTGCCGTTGTCCCTGCAGGACAGGGCTGAGCTGCCCTATGCAGAGCTCTATGGGGACAAACTGCTGAGGCATCTGCTCTTATTCTCTCTTTCCTGATTCCGGGCTAGTTTTTCTCCCTGATGGACTCTGTGATAAAAGCAGGAGGAAACCAAACTGTGCTTGAACCAGAGAATTTTGTAGAAACAGGCAAAAGCTGTTTCTGAGAGCAGTTGAGCTTGATGGTATCTAACGCTTGGAGGTTCCACCTATTCTTCTCAAACCCTGCTTCAAAGCTCCCTTGTTTCCACTGTTGGATCTCAGCTCAAATTTATTGCTAATCTTTGATTTCTTACTGACCTCTAGTGGGAGTTGGTTTTGTGTTTTTGTGCCCAATGGGTAAACAAGTGACGGGCAGATTTAGTCTCTGACTCAGTGCTTAATGCAACCTGGCAAGGCAGAGAACGCTGCAAATGCTTCGTTAGAGAGCAGCTAGGAAGGAGCCCAAGTGTTTTCCCCTGGAAAAATCCAGCTGTTTCATATGCTCTCGTTCAGTGTCTGGGCTCCAGTGCTACGGCTGCAACATCATTGTTGGCACCAAGTACGTGGACACGGGGTGCTCGAACCCAGAGGTGATCACCTGCTCACAGTCCCATCAGGGCTTCAAACACCGGTTCTGCATTAAGACTGAAAGTGGTGAGTCTACCTTATGGCGGGGCCATCATGGCAGGGGGAGCTGCTCAAACCAGTCCAAAGCAAACCCCAAACCTCACAGCCTCCATCCCTGATGTTCTGCCATCTGCTTGCCTTGCAGTGGTCCTGGGCATCTTGCTGACCAGCGGCTGTGCCACCTCCCGTCACTGCCAGCAGCAGGAGCTGCCGGGGGTCCGCATCCACTGCTGTGACACCGATCTCTGCAATGGCTCTCCCCAGCCTCCCCCCAGCCTTGCTGGTGGCTGCCTCCTGCTGCCCAGCCTCCTGGCAGCCCTGCTGCTCTCCTGAGCTCCCCAAGGCTGGGGAGTGATGATGTGTGACCCTCAGAGAGGATGGGAGAGGGGATGAACCCGTCCCTGCTTGCCCCTCTCCTCAATAAAAGCCACCGAATGCTTTGCTCTGGAGAGACCTCAGTGATGTCCATGGGGGGTGGCTGGGGCTGTGTTCAGCTCTGGGGTCCTGTATTAATACATGGAGCTGCTGGGTCCAGAGCAGACGATGAGAGTGCTCGGAGGGCTGCAGGACCTCAGAAGCTGACATTTGGGACAGGCTGCTGAGAAGCCGTGGGTGCCCCATCCCTGGAAGTGCTCAAGGCCAGGCTGGAGGGCTTGGAACCAAAAGATCCATGACGCCTCTTCCAACCCAACGTCACCTCCCCAGCTGTAGGCCGCAGAGGCCCCGCGGCCTGGCCCGGCTCGGCCACCAGGGGGCGCCCGCAGCCCAGCAGCCGCCAGCGCGGCGCTGCCCCGGGGTTGCGATCTACGCAAGGCCGGGGATGCGGCCGGGGGGTGCGGGATGGAGCGAAGACCGACGAGAAAGGGACAGCGGGGGCTGGGAGCGGGGTGTTTGTTGAAACGAAAGCTTTTCAGCTGCTATCCCAGCCGAACAGCCCTAACGGGAGCTCTGACGAAGAGCTCCTCGCATATGGAGCAGAACTGAAGTGGCTCTTTCAAGGTCGCTGCGGGGGTTTGTGGTCGAGGCAGGAGTTAAACGCGAGTGTCTCAAGATGCAGCCTTGTGCTTTTATCACCAGGGAAACAACATAAAGCTCGCTGCTGAGGACTCGATGAAGTATTTTTATTCTAAACTTTTTTTTTTTCCTTTAGATAGAAAAAAACTATATTTCAAAAGATCTTTTCCTTGCAAAACATCAGCTTCTGATGACATTTTGCAGAAAACAAGTCTAAACTCTACTAAAATTGTTGTCTGAGGCACCTTTGCAGTAGAATCACCTTGGGGCTGGAACAAGACATTTTTAGATTCTGAAGATTAAAAAAAAAATGTGGAATTCAGAAAACAAATCCTGAGAAAAACAACAAGAACGGCAACAAGAACCAATTTCCCCTCTTTCCCCCTTAAAACATTCCTTCCGATTTTGGTGGGGAGCACAGAACCCTTCCTCGGCACCTGGAGTTATTTTCGCTACTGGTTTGTTATCTGTCTGGGTGAACGCTGTGCTGAGCTCTTGCAGCAAAACCCGACTGTTTTCCAGTGGCACTGATACTCCTTCCCATCTGAGGAGGAGGGGACGGGGCTGGCGGCTGGGGGTCCCGCTGCTGCTGTCCCCTCTGCGTGTCCCCCGCCGCCCGGCTGCTTCCAGATGCGCTGCTTTGGCCCTGCTCTGCCCCCCTTGCCTGGTTTGAGTCATCCATCTTGCTCTGCGTAAGAGGCCTGTTGCAATTAAGTAGGCTGAAGTGCTCCTGAACTCTTTAACCTTTGCCCTGGGATTGCTCCTTTTGCCCCAGGGCTGCGGATCAGCTCCATTGCACTCTCCAAACAGCGCCTACTACTTAGCTGACATTTCTTTCTCCTGCTGGATCCTATTAGCACCCTGAGGTTGAAAATGCTACTTTGGAGTGTTGTAAGGAATGTGATTTATACTGGAAAGTAGCGGCAATCTATCTTTCCCTATACACACACTACACATGAGGCTGGAGAGCTAAATCCACATGGCCTGAACAAACAGCAAGCAGATTAATTGTGGAGGAGGCTTCGGACACCTCGCGGGAAGGGCAGGCGTGAGGCTGGGGGAAATGGGCTTGGCGCAGGTGGGGAAGTGCTGCTGGTGGGATCCCACCCCTGTCCCATGCAGGCTGGCCATGCCAATGCCTGCTTTCCAGGTTGTTCTGCAGGCAGGGCTTGGAGCTGGGCTGTTCACAAGGGCAGCGGTCACAGGGTATGTCCTTTATCCTTTTCCCTACCTGTTGACCTCGTGGCCATCAGAGCTCAGATTTTGCATCGGTTTGCCTGCGTGCAAGTGCGTACCCACAGCGTGCATGAGAGCCAGATGGAAATAAGAATTGAACGGTGCCCGAAGGAGGGCTGATGAGCCTTTATCAGATATGACACGCTAACTACTGAGGCTCCTTGCTGAAATACCGGGTTAAAACCTTCTCAGTGTCAAATTTCATCCTCCTAAGTAAAGAGACACTTTCCATAGTGTTTGTGTGAATCTTCTGGATAAGCCCCAGAGACTGAAACCGTCTCGGCTTCATGTGGGCATTAAAAGTCCCACCCACATGTTTAAAAAAAGCCCCAAACTCAGAAACGCAAAAGCTGACATTTACTCTAAAATGTCTTCTTCCTGCATGGCTGCATGGCATCCCGTGTGATCCGTGCCTCGCTGGAGCTGGCGGCGTGCGAGCAGGGCTGCAGGCATCCCCCAGGCTGCCACCGAGGGGCCCAGAAGTGTGAGCACAAACAGACACATGGACACAGACACTAGCACAGTGCTTTCCGGGAGAAAAACCAACAACAAAAAAACCCCTAAGCAGCCTCTCTGTCAAAAGCCCTTTTATAAAAGCCTCAGTAGCTAAAGAATTGCCATTGTTTCAGTCTCCAGTGAGTGCTAGTCTTAAAATATTTCCAGCTCAGAGCAGGCTTTGACATTCTGCCCAGACCCAGGAGAGGGAACAAACATGAGTTCAGAAATGTTTCTGCAGTGTGCAGATCCTTCTTTTTGGAGAACCCTGCTCAGCATCTCATGTCCTGTGGCGGCATCCCCTCCACGCAGGAGAAACACTCCAGAAACAGGGAGGTAGGGGCTTCTCAGGACCCCTGATTAGACAAGGAGAGCTGGATTTCACACTGAGGCACCAGGGTTTGCTTTTCATGCTGATTATTTGGCTTTTCCCTCGCAAACAGCAAAACCATATTTTTATCCAGCAGTACAGTGCTCCAGGCTGTTCTTGCTCCAGTGCTGCTGGTTCTCACTGCTGGGGATCTGGGCAGCTTTTTCTCCATGGTCACCAATGGCCCGGGCTCTGTGCCCGTTTGGAGGAGGAAGTTCTCAATGGCTACAGAAGGGCAGCTGAGGGTTGAAGCGTGGCACATGCCCACCTCATCAGGGCTCCTCGTCGGGGAGGTGCAGCAAGTTCCTTGGCCCACAGTCACAGCGTCTCACCTTTTCCCTTTCCATGCTGTGAAATAAGGAAGACAGGAGCTCAGACATATATGATCGGCTTGGCTACCCTTCTGCAAACCAAGGTCTTCCCTGCCTACTTACAAAGCAGGTTTTGGCAGAAAGGTGCAGAAGACATTTGGAGGTCTGTAGGAAACCAGGAACAAGCTGTCTGCCTCAACAACATGCACAGAAAGAAAACACAATCGGGCAGCATCCTTCTCCAGCACTGAAAGAACAGCCAGCAGCCATCAAAGGCCAGGCAGCAGCAGCATGGGACCATACACGGTGCTGATGCTGTGGGCTGCAGTGAGCTGCTTCTTGTTTGTGCTGAGAGCACTCAGCACGCTGGTGAAGGGCAGTGTTTACCCAGGAACAATGTGGGGTTAAAATTTAATAAGTCCTTGTGCAACTCTTTATAGAGCGGCAGTGAGGACAAATAAACATCTCTTAAAATACAGTCAGTACTCAGGCTTGCTGTTTAATTCATTCTCCGGAAATGCATGTTGTTTACAGCCACTCATTTCAGGAGCTAGGAACAGCAGGAGGTTGATCCACTCCAAATTTCAGGCAAAATAATGCAATCCTCACTCTACTCTTGCTTTTTCCTAGGAGAGAACACAAGGTCAACCCTTCAGCTAGTGCAAAGTTTGCTCTAAACTAAATAACGTTTTTATTTGAAAAAGTTTATTTTCTGCTTTCTCTCTCCCCCTGCTATGCTTGTGAGTCCATGTCTCAGGAGGATTTGGGTTTCCTTTGGAGAGATAAAGGCTTCTGGAGGGAATTGAAGCTGGGTGGCCAGAACCAGAGGCTCTCAAGGCTGAAGGTTAGGCAACCACTCTCTTATCAGCTCCCCTCCCATGCAGCAACAAACAGGGGAGCAGCCTGGTGTGCTGAATCTCTTTCCTCCTGGGGCTGCCCAGCCCACCCCGGGATGCTGCCGTGCAGAGAAATCTCCCGTGCTGGGAGCTGGGTCAGTCCCATCCTGCTCACAGAGCTGAGTGGGAGCAATGCCAGTGCTATCGACACACAGCCACAAATTGGGTCATGTCACCCCTTCCCTCCCATCACAGAGCTCTGCTCCTGCAAAGACAAACAGGGAGAGCATTGCTCAGGGCGATGCACGGGGCGAAATCCTGGCCCAGGAGCTGCAAACGTGCCCAAAGCCTCGAAGAAGTGCTCTGCTCCTCTAGGAAGAGAGCCAAAGCTGCACTCTGCCAAGGGCTGGGCATCAGGGGGTTGGGTGGAGGCAGAAGGGGGGACCCTTGTTCATTTTAATAACCTCACGGACCATGGAGCCAGCTCTGCCGGCCTGACCTACATAGGCAGACCAGAGCTCTCTGAGCACAATTGATCCATTGGCAGTGGACGAAGATGGAGTGGGGGGACGTGCCTGGTGCCAGGAGGGAGCTGTGCCTGCCTGCAGCGATTGGGCATCCTGCATCCCTCATCCACATCCTACATCCCTGCAGCCTCAGCACCCTGCCTGTGCCTCCCTGCACGGAGCATCCCCAGCCACATCTTTTGGGATGTTCTCCCATGAAAAGCTTTCCTTTTTTTTTTTTTTTTTTTTTTTTTTTTTGTAGCTGGCTTCTGGTAGCAAAAGTTATTCATTTGTATGTGCCCCTGGGACATCTCTAAATAATGCACGCAAGGATTTGGCTGCCAGTGAGTCAACAGGAGTGTTCTTTGGCTCTGAAGCTAGATGCATATTTCCTTGCAGAGCCTGCTAATGGATTGTCCTTCCTGCCCAGTTATCTCGTGTATCCAACACACCCCCAAAGACCTTCCTTCACCTTTCTTGTTTGAGTCTTACACCCTTGGGCCACTCCTGCTGACCTCACAGGTTCTGCTGCCCGGATGGATGCACATTTCTGCCATAGTCTGCTCCTTGCTGAAGGTGCTGAGATGGGTGGCAGGAATATCATAGATGGGGACCTTTGTGAGGAGGGAAAGGGGAGAAACTACAGAACTCTGTGGTTCTTTTTCCCCAAGTCCCCTGGGCAAAAGGCTGTGTTCTCCCCTTTTGGAACAGAAGTCAAAAGTTCCTCCTTTTGGATACCTTCTCTATTAGACCCGTAACAGTGCTGCCTACATGGAGCAGCAGACCTTATCTCTGACAGTAATTACAGGAGGTGTTAAACATAGAGATCCAAACCGTGGTGCAGAATAAGGAAAAACAAGGCTGGTTAAAGGTGGGCAGAATCTGGCGTTGCCTCTTCCTGGCGGCTGCGGGCGATGCGTCTGCTTCTCTCTGTTCCCAGGAAAGCGCCGTGCCAAGTTTCAGTTCTCCGCGGCACAAATGAATCAGAGCAAATTGCTCACGGAGCCTCTGCAGCCGGCAAACACCGACAGCTTAGGTATAAAGGAAAAGCACAGCCGGCCCCGCTCCTGCCCTCTGAGTACAAGGCTGCTAATTAGTAAATAAGGGATAATCCGATCAATTAAGCGCTCAGCCTGGAGGCTGGAGAGGAGGGAAGAGCTCTGCCAGGGAGGAGGTGGGGAAGGAAGGGAAGGGAAGGCTGTGCGGGGGGGAGGGGCAGGTTGGGATGCTCAGAGCAGATTGGGATGCGCAGAGCAGGTTGGGGTGCATGGTGCAGGTTGTGGTGCACAAGGACTGCTGGGGGCTGCCCTGGGTCTCTGCAATGGGTTCTTCCATGGAGGTGCAGCTCATGCACGAGGTGGAAAGGAGAAATGCAGAGGTATAAAGGGGTCTGGTTCTAGGGCGTCTCCATTGCACACGGAGAGCTGTGGGAGCTGCTGCCCGTTTCCAGGCTTGTACATTCAGCCTCAGGAGAGCAGCAAAAGGAAATGGAATTCCCTCTCCCTGGTGAAAGTTGGGCTCTCCTGGGCTGTGCAGCTCCTGGGACTCAGCTGCAGGGACCCACTCCTCTGCTGTCCCTGTGCCCTGCCCACAGACTCCCCTTCCATCAGCTGCTTCCTCACAGCCATCCCTGGTGCTGTTTAACCTTCTCCACAAGCCCCAATTTCGATTACATGTTTTTAAAAAGTCATTAAAGAGAAGAATTCCCCATGAAATTATTTTTATTCCCCGCCTCTCCTCCCCACCCCTCCGTCTATTTCCAAACTAATGAGATTAATTGAAAGCTGCAAACGTTTTCCAAGGGCCCAAGGCAAATACAGCATCAAACCACTATAACTCTCCTCTGGCAGTGCTGGATCCCTGTGCCACTCTGTTCCCTGCTCTGAGCTGCACTTTGCAGCCTCCAAAGGTGCTCCCATTTGGAAACCTTTGATATTTTTTTTTCCTTCTCCAAGGAAGGGAAGAGAAAGCGCCCGAGGAATGAGAGCTGTCAGATGCAATTGTGTGAAATCTCACTTTTGGAGAAGGGTTCTCTGTGGCACGGTGCGTTTCCCTGGGAAGTTGGAATGAGGGAATATAGGAAAAGTGATCCTGTTTCTCTCAGCCCCGTGGGTAGGAAAGGAAAAATGAAAACCACCAGCCCCAATGGTTATGCTGTTATCTGCTCTCAGTGTTTGATGCTTCACATCCCAGTGCTCGGTCAATCAATAGAACAGATCTCCTGCTGCACCTCTCCTGGCTCCATAGGCTCCTCCAGGATTGATGAGAGCAAACATCCATTCCCAGGGCTGCACGCCTCTGGAAACATCACACTCCTTCAGACTGCTTTGCTGCCATGTGCTCAGGATAAATAGCAGAGAGGGAATGATGCAGATTTGTTGCTTGGGGAGCAATTGCTCAGCATCGCATTTCCTCTGGTGCTGCTGTAAGCAAGGAGAGGAAAAACCCTGAATTAAACCCGCAGGGATCCTGAATTAGGAGGTCCTTTTGTGCACGGATGTATGCACACGTGCTGATGAAGAAGGCGGTGATAGTTTTGGAATTGGAAAAAGATACTGATCTAGTTATATGGAAAATGCTACAAAACCCAGCTGGGGTGAACTTCAGGTTCTGCAATCCTGGGTCTGGGGCATGAAGGAAGGAAACTTAGTATGGATTGGAGAGCCTGATGGGCATCGCAGCATGGCAGGACTTTCAGACATGTTCTTCCAATTGCTTTCCCCAAATCCCACAGCAAGTGATTCCTCCAGGCAGTGACAAACAGCACGGGCAATGGGGAGCATTCCGACACAGCCACAGCACCGCAGCACCTTCACAGCACCCTCACAGCACCCTGCTGCACAGCCACGGCCGCAGGACTCCGCGCTGGATCCGGCCCTTCTTCCAGGCTGAAGACCTCCAGTTTATTAAAGACACATTCCTGTGCTAATAAAAGGCGTGTTGTCTGGTGGCGGAGAGGCTGCAGGATGTTATGGTTGGAATGTTCCTCGGCCCTTGTGCAATTAAAAGACCCACCAGCTGTGGGTCTGCAAGGAGCTATTTTTTTTTTCTCCCCCCCACACAGACACAGCTGATGTTTGCTGTGATCTCTGTGATGTCACCCGCACCTCTTTGATGTGTGCAACTGGGAACCGCTGGCTCACGGCTCTGGGGGGGATATCTGAGCAGTGCTCATTAGATGGCCTCTAGGATGGCGACAAGACTAATTAATGAAGGGAAAAGACCAACTCCCGCATCCATATTCATTTGTGCATCAGGGCTCGGTGGTCACTGTGGAGAGCCCAATGCAAAAATAATAATGGGATGAAGTCAGTTCCCTAAGATTTCAGTAATGGAACAAAAGGGTGGATCTGGATGGATCCGTTTGGGTTTGGGGTCCAGGAAGCACAGCTGGAGCCCTCCCTGCTGCCCAGGCTTCCCACCGTGGCACAGCACTGAGCTGCTATTATGGGATAAGTGGAAACCAGCCCCACTGCAGCGAGGTGGGCAGCAGGAACACACTGTCCCCTGTGCTCACTGGGGCAAATACCGGTCTGGTGAACATTTACACAGGTATTTACCCCGCAAGCAGCCCAGAGCTGGATGAAGATAAGGTGAGCGCTGGGATGATGTGGAAACGCCTGTCAGCCCGACAGACCTGCAGGGCAAATTAAGCAATCGTGTTCCCAGGACACACGTAAAAATAAGTAAAAAACAATATTAATCCATAGCAACAAAAGGCGATAGCATGGCAACAGCAGCGACGGTTGCAAAACAAAACAGCAACAAGGAGAGAGGGGGAGAGAGAAAATAAAGCCCTGCTCTGTCCTTCTGACAGAGCAGGCTAAAATGGGATGTTGCATGAAAGTCAATGGGCGTTAGGGCAGCAGGTGGTGCTGGTGCTGGTGCACGGGGCTTGGGCAGCACACAGGGCATGGGTGGGGAACACCGTGCTGTTGGCTCCCATGGGCAAAACCACCCCAAAGAACCCAAACTGGGCTAAACTGGCGTGGCAACAAGGCTTACCCCTCTGCTTTGAACTCAGGTGCTGCTCTGCTGCTGGTGCGTAGGAAGAGCGTTATGGAAATAAGCCCTAATGGGTGTTAATTTGAAGTGGCGAGGAGAAGCGCTGCCGCTGGGGTACGTGGGCTTTGGCCCCGAGCGCTGGCACAGCGTTGGGCTTAGGATGTGGATGGAGGATGGGGAATCCAGATGGGATTGCATAAAACCGAGTTGCAGGCAGCTTGGCTTTATCAGAACCTCACTAAATGGATAGTTGTTAAAAGGAGCAGATTTTCCATGCTACCAGAGCCAAAGCAAATACAGTGAAATTAATTAAAAGCTTGCCTGCTAAAATAATAATTTTCGTAGGGGTTGAGAAATGTAAAGCACAATGAGAGATGGGGCTGATAAGAGAACAATGATTCTCCATTGTGCCTGCTGGAAGCGCGTAGATAAAGAGCACAAATAAAGATGGGGGGTTCTGAGAGCAGAGTGTTTCGGTGAGGGGTGCTTCTGCACTTTCTCTAGAATAGAAAGGAGTAACTTCTTCCCTCTTTGTCTTTGTATGGGAGTCAGGAACGGCTCAGTCCATACAATCATTGCAGTGTGTGCGCAGCGAAGGGAGATTTTGACTCCTGCCATCTGCAGCAAAAGGCAAAAAGTTGGCAATAAATTTAAAGCAGTTTTATTTACCTTGAACTGCTCAGCCAAGAATGCACATTATTTAGGGACTGGAATAAAAAGCCATTCACTCTAGTTCAATTGGCCATTTAGTTCAATTTGTGTGTGTTACTGCAGGTAATTACTATGGTAATAATGTACTGTAATCTGCGCTGATTTGGAACTTGTCCTGTTTCTGTATTAATAATAAGTGCCATATATGTACTAATTACCAGTTTGTTACCATGGTTATTTGCGTAGATGCCGTGTTAATGATACCCTGGAAACATAAAGCAATCACATTTTTGAATTAAATCTTTGTGGCCTCTTTAGCGCTAAAAGCCCAATTCACATAAAATAATGATGAAGAAAATGAGCTCATCGCGGCTGACTCTCCAGCGAGCTGATTAGCGGCGCTGCGCAAACACCCGGCTTTACCATACTGAAAAATTAGAGCCTCCAAAACATTTTCCACGGTTGCTAAGTAACTTCCCAAAGATGACATCACTTACAGGAATACGCGGTGCCAAATCTGTCATGCACACGTATTTATAGAGCGCACGGCGGAGAGCCCTCGGCTGCTGCTGCCGTCGGTGCGAGCTGCTGGCTCAGTGCCGGAGCAGGGGGGTAAAGAAGCAATAAGCAGGCATCTCCCCCCACCCCACATACACACTGCTCCTTGGAAGGAGCCAGCAGGCGGTCTGTAGACGTAGATATAGATTTTAGGATTATTTAAAGCTGAGAGGGATTGTTGCTATCCCTCCTCTACGCTGCAGGTCCTGTGCTGGGTTGCATCTCTGCTCCCCACCTGAGCAAAGCAGTGCGCCCATCTTGTGGATAGTGGTAGGACAAGGGGAATGGTTTTAAAATGAGACAGGGGAGGTTTAGGTTGGATATCAGGAGGAAGTTTTTCACTCAGAGGGTGGTGAGGCACTGGAACAGGTTGCCCAAGGAGGCTGTGGATGCCCCATCCCTACAGGCATTCAAGGCCAGGCTGGATGTGGCTCTGGGCAGCCTGGGCTGCTGGTTGGTGACCCTGCACACAGCAGGGGGTTGAAACTGGATGATCATTGTAGTCCTTTTCAACTCAGGCCATTCTGTGATTCTACGTTTCTATGATCCCAGCATTGCACTCATTCCATTCATCCCCTCCCTGAGCTGGTCCCCAAATCCCATCTGTCCATCCCACTCTGGTGCCACTGATGTCCCCATGCTCTGGTTTGTGCTGTGACCAACCTGCTGTTCCCACGCAGCAGCACCTCGCTGGCCATGCTGGATCTCTATTACAAGTAAAAATAGTTTCTTGGCAATGAAAACCTTCCCTTTTCCCTCATCATGTAGTAAACAATGGGTCCTTCCTCGTCTCCATTAATGGCAATCCTTTCACCAGATGGCAAAGGGATGGGGAAATGTGCAGTAGTGAAGCTCTGTGTTGTCCCTGCAGGCAGCAATGAATGAAAACCTGTAGGTCCCAATCCTACAAGTAAACCTGGATCCCTTCTGCTATGCTTGAAGCCCCACAGGTCCATTGGGGTTCAAATGCTGCCAGTGCTCAGCATCCCGAGGTGGCTGAAGGCTGGAGCAAGGCTCTCCTGTCTCCTGGCTGGGGATGCTCAAGAGGATGGGGCAGAGCATCCTGCTGAGTCTGCTTAAGCATAACGGGTGCCCTGGCATCCCGCCTCCAAAAGCCCCCAGGAAACCTCTCCATCACGCTGCCCACTAAAGCGCTGACTCAACGCACAGAGGAGCTGTTTGACTTCGTCCTCCTCCTGCTCCGTTCTGTGCCAGCACCACAGCAGGGCCGTGGCATGTGAATAGCTGCTCAGCGCTCTTTATTATCTGGTCGTTATTTTTCTGCTGATGCCTGAGATAAACAAAGCATAAATCAAGGCAGCATAGGAGCTGCTTGGAGCAGGTAAAGGATGGAGAAGGTTTTAATCGGCGGAACTGGGTGCAAAAAGCCAAAAAGGGAGAGGGAGGGAAGAAAGGCGGTGAGAGACAAAGGGAGGGGGAGCAGCCCCTCTTGTTGTTGGTGGGACCAAGACAAATGCTTCCAAAGCAGCATTTTCCACATGACTCCCAGCAAAAGCTCCTGGTTTGATGATTAATCGCCAGCCCCCATCCATCACTCCATCCGTTGTGCTCCAACCCCATCTTCCTATCACCAGCTTTGCCGGGGGAAACCAGCAAGTTACTAAAGAAAATGTGGTCAAATAAGTAGAAGGGGGAATAAATAAGGGATTACTGTAGGAGCTTCTGTGTTGCTGGCAGGGTACCGCGCTCCAGAGGCTGCTGCAGAGCTGCTGACACCAGGAGCGTCTCCCAAAATGGATGGACTTTGCCTCTTGCCTCATATATCTGTTTAATGACCTCTCCTCGTGGCCACTTGACGTGTGATTTATGGGATATAAATGTTACCTCTTCCACCTTGCAGGGTGGGAGCACCTCGCCCCACTGCCTTCCTCTGGCCCTTCCTTCCGAAAACAAAGCAACAAACCTTTAAAAAGGTGTTTTTTCCTCTCCGAAAGCAAACTGCTGCTGACGCAGCGTTCAAGGCTGATGGAAAAGGAAAACAGCAGCATCCCAGCTGATTTCCTGCAAATAATAATAATAATAAAAAAAAACAAAGCAAGTCCTTAATTCTTTTACTGGCAATCTGTAGCCTCTAATTCATAAATTCATCAAGACTTTCCCAGGATGTCAGTTTTGGCAAATGAGCCCTGAGTTGCTTCATGCTAATGGAGCGGTGGGCTGCCTGACCTCAGGAAATAGAGAGGCCAAACATGAAAAAACAGAGCCGGGTTCAAGGCTGGGGCTGTGAACCCCAGATTTGAGGGTGAGGTCAGGGGAGGGTCAGGAAAGCATTGTGTGAGCGCGAGGAGAAGCGCTGGTTTCTATTTAGAGCCTTTCATGCCGCTCCGAGGGACCTCTGGCCATTGTGCACGGAGCAGCGCTGCTGCTCGAGGAGCCCTTCTGCAGAGCTCAGAGCCCCATGGACGCCGTCAGCCAAACCTCCCCACCTTGCCGAGCCCGGAGCGAGCCCTGCCTGGCTCCTCCCGGTGGCTAACACAGATGGATTTGCTTTGGCATGTAACGGTGATGAATGTGCCAGGTGCTATTCATTAGAAATGATTTGTTGGCGCGGGCGCAGCTCGCCTGCCCATTAGGACACATTTACTTTGCAGGTTAGTAATGATGGGTGCGCTTAATCGCTTCTGAGTATAAGAGGGCATTAAAAAGCCCTGGAAGAAAAGGGCTATCAATATTTACAGCTTCAGTTCGCTGGGAGAGGAAGCCTGCCCTGACTCCCTGCTCACCGAGGTATGCTGGCATAGGCAAGGTGTTTTAGTGGCTTCAGTACTCCTGAATGTGGTGGAAACAGTGATGTCCAGCTCCAGAGGGGACCCATTACAGCCAGAGATGTCCATCTTGGCTCCATCCCATGGTGGATGATCGCTGGCAGAGGGATGATGATGGCCATTTCAGCCCAATTCCTCCCCTGCCCTACAGAGTGAGATCCTGTTAGCAGCCCTCTGCCAATGGGCGGCCATTTACTTAAGTCCCAATTTTTCATTAAAATAGCACATATGGCCATCAAGCACTGCAAGGTCACAGGGCTGCATTGTCTCAGCTTAATATGATGCTATTAAAGCTGGGCTATAATGTCCCAGATACAGCAAGTTCAGCAGCATAATCTCAAGCACTGAGCAAGGCTGCAATTTCCTCCTGTCCTCCTGCTATGATCTTATCAAAGTCTGAGTGATCTCCGTAGACGAAATCATGCTGGAGAGCATTAAGCATTGTGAGCAGCTCTGCTTCTCTGCTTCCATGGGGCTGCGAGGAGGCCGTGCTCACAGCGTGGTTCCCCCTCCTCCTCTGGGCAGCATCACCTGGGAATGCTCCACAGTGGGCAGAGGTCACATTTTCTCTCTGCAAACCTGGCCTCTGTTGGATCCTGCCTGCTCTCCAGACAGGCAGGAAAATGGGAAGGCGTATAGTAATAGAGCAGAGGAAGAGGGACTGGGAATGGTCTGGTGGCATTAATATGCCAAGCAAAGATACACCATGTGCTGACTCAGTGGCGCTGATACGAAGTGCTCTAAGGGTGCCCAGATGGGACGTTTTCATAGAAAAAAGCAAGTATGTAAATAACAGCAAGTTTGCACACACATCAGCCTTGCCAAGAAGGAAACGTTTCTTGTGATATCTCCGTGAGAATGGGGGAGAGCCAGCAAATGTGCTGCTCCATCCTGGCGACGGGGAGCGGGGAGGATGAGCATGGGAGAAGCAAGCAGCTGCTCCCCCTGGGCATGCATGCTGGGCTGCAGTGCAGTTTTGCCATGGTGCAGCCATGCCATGGTGCAGCTCTTCTGTAACACAGCTTTCCATGGTGCAACCATACATACCATCTTGCAAATGTGCCATGGTGCAGATGTACTGTGGTGTAGTGAGGATGCAGCTATGCTATGCTGCAGCTGAACCACGATGCAGCTGTGCAGTGATGTTCTTGTACCACGCTGCAGCCATGCCACGATGCTGCTGTGCCACTCAGCACAGCAAGCTGGGCAACTCAAGTAGCTGTGGGGAAGGTTTTGCTTGGGAAACAGACAGAACAAATGCAAAAACCGTGCTCCTCTGCTATTATTTCCCATTTGAGTCAAAACAGCTTAAAAGATAATTAGTTAATTGAGCAATGGGAGCCATCTCCTTTTAGCTATGTGTCAGCTCCTATTAGCTGCTCTGAAATGCTATCTGAACATACGCAGATCCGCTCTGCAGATATCAGCTGTGCTTCCCCCCAGCAGCAGCGGTGCTCTGGGCTGCTCCATCACTGCGCCCCACCGGCGGCCGTCAGCTGCAATTGTTTTCTAGTGGAAATAGATGTTCTCTATCGATCCCTTTCCTCCAGCGGAGTCCGGGGGCCTTCTCCTTAGTTACACCAATAAAACACAACTAATTAAATTTGTGCCTCGCTTTTCCGATACTGCGTTATCCTAATCGCTAATTAAGGGGACTGCGTGGAAGGGATAGGCGTTATTCCTTGCAAAAGATCTCCTCGTGGCCCAAATGATGTCTTGTGGAAGGAGCAAAGCTTTCAGCAAAGGCCAAAGCAGGGGCATGGGGGTGTGGGGGGATCCCTGGGGCAACTCAATGGGCGCTGCTGGGGTTCTTTGGCTGCCATCTGCCTGGGGAACCAAAGGGAGGATGGAGGATCCCTCCAGATCCCCCACTGCGTTTTTGATGCCAATTTGCACGTTGCTTTATGCAGTGCTGCTACAGAACCAAGTTGGCCGAGGAACCACATCGGTAATTGAAACTTGAAAGGACTCCAGACAATATTGATGCCTGCCATTCCACATCCCTTTGGTTTCCATTCTGCTCACAGGTTCAATTGAAGACGATCTGTTTTGGATTATTTTCTCTCTCCCTTCCTTGAAGTGATTGAAGTCTTAATAATCAAGGATAATACCGACGCCAAAGTTTTAAGCAATAAACATATAAACAGAATGAAGAGAAGCAGAATGCTCACGTCTCTCAGCAGCGAAAATTGTTCCGTTTTATTTTGCTGTAGCAGATGTTAAGTTTCCAATAATAAAATAAAATAAAAAATCTAAGGGAGACATTTAGCAAAGTATAGCTTTACACTCCAGAGTTATCACTCCAATTTCAACCGGGACCATAAAGTTTTATGACCTATTAAATTGTCCTAAACCTCCTTTAACACACTAGCTCTAATGCTGGAGATTAACCATTTAGAAAAAGGAGGTTACCTTCGCCGAGATTGGGCCATTTTCCTGAGCTCATATTCAGTCAATAACACTTCTGTGCAGCAGAGCCATTTGGGGCTGCTAATTAGCCACGTGCCCTGCAGGTGATGCAGCATTGATGCATTTAATCCCACCAGCAGCTGCAGGATGGCAGCTCTGCTGCTTGGCCCCTTCCCCCATCTCCTCCACTGTGCAGGAAGGATGTTCACCGTTTCTTCTTTTCCTGCGTTCTTTCTGCTTGGGTGACAAATCCATCTGAGTGTTGACTGTGTTTTATTACTTTGCAGAAGGAACCCTTAACTTGAATCCGCTGGATGCTAAAGCAGAGCCGGTCCATCCGTGACCCAAGAAAAGGTTAAAAGCAATTTCAATTTGAGCTTGCAGAGCTCTGTCCGGAGGAGGACCTTAAAACCACTCTGAACACATCCTCAGAGTGTCACAACGCCCTCCAGAAGCGCGATATTATTGTATTGATTTTTGAACAGACACAAACACAGGTCTGGATTCACAAAACGACCTTCAGCGTGTTTAAGGGAACTGATGGGACTTCAACCCTGACAGCATTTGGTCCCTTCTGTGGCCACACTGCCTGCAAACCTGGGCTGGCCACACCTGGACACATCTGTATGGAGATGGTTGTCTCACGGCAGTGACTTGAGTTGTTTTCTCCTAAAATTTCTGCTGTAGCCTCTTCCACCCTGAGCTCTGAGCCGTCACCTTGGCCAGCACGGAGTTGAGGTGGGGGCTGGAGCTCAGGGAGCAATTCAGCTTCCTATGGCAGCTTCCCCTTCTGTTTTTGGGGGAACCTTCAGTGGGAGAGGTGGGACCCAGCAGTGATATCACAGCACGGCCAGCATTCCAGGTTTGGCCACTCTCGAGGCTCTTTGCTTTCTGTTAAAACCATCAGCAGTTAAAATCTGAGCTGAGACTTCAAATGTGTGCACAATCAGTGCAACGAGCAGCCAGCCTGGGGTGCTAGGAGGAGTTGATCCAGCTTCGATCCCTTCATCAGACCGCAAGGACAGGGCTCCCAGGGCTCATGTCTGCTGCAGCTTTCCTCTTTCTGATCAAAAAGATCCGCTCTGCAGGCTGTGATGCCTCCAACATCAGCAGAGACGTGCTCGGAGCGGCCGCAGAGCACAGCACGCCTCGGGCTGCAGCAAGGCTCTGAGCGAGCCAGCCTCCTCCAGTGCAGATGTCACTCCTGTCCTGTGTCACCGAGCCGTGAGGTTTCACTGATGCACGCTTGGAGACCAAAGGGACGGCACATCTATAATTAGGTCTCAATTTCTGGAGCCATTCTTTCTCCAGCTCTGGAGGAGAAGTCCCTCAGGCTGAGCACGCTACATGCCACGGACGTTTTGATTGAGCAAGTTTTAAGAATGAGTCAGAGAGATTTCCTAACACTTCTTCCCTCCCCACACTCCGCAGATAAGCAGCATCAGCTCTGAAAGACAGAAAATCCCTGTTCCTTGCTCATCCTGCCCAAAGCCTGAGTCAGATGGAGATGTGATCTTCCAATGTACTCGACTACTGCTGAGATCAGGGCTTCCTAAAATGCTACATATCCTAACAGAGCTGATTGCACAGTTTTACTATTCCAAACTCTTTCCAGGCTTAAAATTGCTGCCCTAGAGCTGTGGCAGGCGTGGTGCTGCATGGCAGCCCCATAGAGTCCTGCTGGGGCTGCGGGGTGTCCTGCTCTCATGAGGGGCACTCAGACACAGGAGAATAAGACCCAGCACCCTGGGGAGGTGTTTTGTTGCTCAGCCCCAACGGTTAAAGAGAGAGAAACAAATGCAAGGCCCCATTGAAACCAGGGACCTGTCAGCATTTCCAGGCCATTCATCTGCCCCTTTCAGTTCCTTTGCTTTCTTTTTAATGTATGTAGATGGAGAATGCAAATACCATCGTGAGAAAACTGACCTTTTGGCTGAATGTCACCAAGTTCTGCAGCAGTGGGAGTGTTTGCACTCAGTCGTTAGCTTTAGCCTGTACAATTATTTATATACATCGCTGTGAGACTCAGGATAACTCAAAAATGCTTTTGCCCTTGGTTGTGCTGTTGGTTTGATGGGCTGCAATCCTTAAATGTGGTGTTGCTTGCATCAGTGCTTGCCTTTCAGATGAGCAACTCTGAGCGTGTGCTGGGGTCTGGTGCTGCCCTGGAGATGCTATCGTTCAGCAGCCAGGACAGCAGAGTAGGAGTGGAGTCAATTAACATCAGGTGTAATCTTAGAAACCTTGAAATATAAGGTATTGAGCTTGAAATTTGTAATGGGCCTGATTTCCAGAGTTTCTAATTCATAGAAGTGTAGAATATCCCAAGTCAGAAAGGACTGACGGAGATCATTGGCACCAACGCTGAGGAAGTCAACTTCCAACACTGATGAAATCAGCTCCCAGCATGGAGGAAATCAGCTTCAAAGACACCCCAAAGCGTTTTGCTTTGGACACGGTGAGCTGGCTGTGACCACGCAGCACTGCTCCACTGCTGACGAACATTTTGTCACAAATACTGAACCTCAAACAGAGGCACTCCTGAAGGGATTGCCCACAACTTGCAGCAATGTCATGGTGGCAGCTCTGCCCTCACCTCCTTGGGAAAGGTCCCAAAGACAGAGCTGGATGCTCCGGCCTTTTCCTGCCTGGATTTCATGCTGCTGAATGAAAAACAGTTCCCTGTGCTGCAGTACAGGCAAGCAGCCTCCCTCTCCCTGCATACTAAAGCCTTGCTTTTGTGCTCGCATATCTCTCCTCGAGGCTCTGTAGAATTTCATTCCAGCAGACAGTATCACATCGTCCGCTTCCTTTACACAGCGCTAAAATCCATCTCTGCTTCTCTGGGGTGGGACAGCACTGGGGGCACAGGGCACAAATGCTGGGAGGGGGCTCGAGGTGAGCGGTGGGGAGCTCTGTCCTGCCATCCTGCCATTGTCATTTTGACACCCATCCCCTTTCCTCACCCTTTTCCGCCCTGATTTTACATGCCACAGCCATCCTGCCGCCTGCATCTCAGTGACGGGACTCGGAGAAATTAGGGCAACTGCTGCACGGGGTTTTTATCAGGATTGCCAAACTCTTTCAGCATTTTTAGAAAGGGTTTGAAAAGAAGCCAAGTCGTTTCTCCTTTTTCTATTTCTTTTCCTCCACCTCCTCCCTGCCCCCCCCCCCCCTCCCCTCCCCCTTGGCTGTCTGCGGATGCTTTGGGATGAATTAATTTAGACGTGTGGTTTTGAATGTTTTTGGCTCCTGGTTATCGAGCCATTCAGCAGCTCTCGGAGCCTCCCCCATTGGCTGTTACTGAACCAGACAGAGAGGGGCGGAGGAGATGGCAGCGGCCTGATTTGTTGGCTTGTTAGTTCTGCTCCTGCGAGCCGTCCATCGTCTCATATTTCTGAACGCTGACAGGGAGAGACATCAGCCAAAACGCTGCTCGGTGCCTCCTTTGCTCTGCTGGGAGCGATGCTCAGCTCAAGCCAAGCAAAGTGCTTCAGTCTCCCCTTCCCATTCCCAACCACATCACGCCCCATACCAGAGCTGGGGCCGCCCCATCTCTGCCCTGGGGTGCTTTGGGCAGCATGGGGAGGTGGAGGTGATGGTGACAGCAGTGGGAACATGGAGACATCTCCACTCCTCGCGTGCATCCTGGACTGTGGGTAAAAACCCCAAATCCCCTGGATACCCCCATTCGTGGCCTGGGGTGCAGCTCTCACAGAGCATCCCATGGTGTTTGCAGAAGCAGAAATAAGTGCTAAACCCTCCTGTGCAGCTCTGCCTGCTGGTGCTTTGCTGGGGGAGTGCTGAGCCCTTTCATTACAGGGAGGATTGTTGGAATCCATCATTTTCTCAGCTGCCTAGTTAAATTTTAAAAGCCCACCTGAAACCCTCATTAGTACCTGTCAAGACTTTCTTTGAGTGTACTCCTGCTCTGATTTCATACTGAGCTAATATCTAAGAAAAATATTATCTCTCTGCTTGGCTTGCTGCCATCCCGGAGTGTTTGCATTGCAGTGGGGGATGGAGCTGCCCCACTTCATTGGTGCCACTGGTGGGGTTCCCTCCAGCTGCAGTGGGACTTGCCTTGATTTGGGGTTGGGGCCCAGGTGAAGTGGGGCTGGGAGAAATTCCTTTGACAGAGTGATGTTGGCAGTGCTCTAGGCAGCAATGAGAAGTGCAGAGCCCTACTTGGTGCCATTTGTGGGGTGGCATTGGGAACAGGTCTGTGGGTGCAGAAGTTCTTGCTGTCCATCTGTTTCATCCATCTTAAGCACTGGGTACCTGCTGGTAACTTTCCTCTGCTTGTACAGCTGCTGGGGCCGGGGCTGAAGGATGTTTTAATGCACTCATCTCGTGCAGAGCACTTGATGCATCTCCTTGCAAGAGGGGAAGAATAGAGAGGCATGCAGGCGGGCGAGGAGCGCAGTGCAGGGCTTGCTGAGTGCTGGAGAAGCAGCGAGACTCTCAGAGCAGCCTTCCTCCAGCTGGGCTCCTCTTTTGCAATTCCAGTGCCTTGTTTCTCAGTAATTTATATTGACAGAGTCTTTCAAAACACTTCAGGGCTGTTTACAGCATTGAGCAAGAACATTTTGTCTCTCCATTCTTAAAGACGATCCTCTCCTATGTTCTCCCTCATCCTGCTGCCCCACTCCTGCCCTGCTCTGCCCTATCTGTGACTGAGATGTGTGGTTGTCCCTGGTCCCTTGGCACACGGGTCACTATTGTAGCAATGGCACAGAAGTCCATGTTCAGAGCTGTCCCCTTCCCACCAGCACCGACCAATTTGAAACCTTTCACAGCCTCCTTCAGCCCAGCAGGCAGACGCCTTTTTGAAACCCTTTAACACGGGCAAATGAAGCAAAGGGATGGGGCTCCTCGGGTGGGCAAATTCCTGCCATAAAAGCAGGCGTGCAGGCAACGTGTGGCCAAAGTGCCAGCAGTGCCCATGTAATGCAGCCAAGGAGAAGGAGCAGAGAGCAGCACGGTCCCACGACAGGTGAGAGGCTGAGTCTGCTTAGATTAAAGCTCATACATTCGACTCCCTGTGTAACAGTAATCCTCCTGTTTGCACTTCCCTGGGAAGGCTGGAGTGCCCAATTATTTTAGAGTCTGCTGTTCTACGTGCTCTTGGCTTTGATTACGACTTTTCATCTTTCAGGCAGGCATCAAAGCAAAACCCAGAGTTTCCCAGCGCTGTGTCATGGGCTTGGGGTCCTCTTGATGTTTCCTTGTGATCGGGTGGCAAAGCAACAGGTGGGTTTCCCCTGTCCATGTAGGCACAATGCAGTGCTCCTCCTTTCTCCTTCATTAGAAGAACCACCGTGACAGCATTCACCCAGATCAATCCTCTTCCTCCCCCATTCCCATTTTCATGCAGAGACCTTAAATGTGTTCAGGGGAGAAATGGGGGTGCATTCCTCCAGGATGCTCACCTGACACATGGCATCAGGCTGCTGAGAGACTGTCTGGAACTGCCTGCGTGGTGGGATGACAACTGTTCAAAGTGGATGAGCTTTCTGTCAACAACTTAATAATCTGTGTCTGCCACCATCCAGTGCCAGCCAACACTCCTGTAACGAACGGCTGATAAGGATGAGGTTAGACTGGGGAAAATGGGCTGTTTTGTCATCACGGTGTTCTTGTCAACAAAAAGGCACTGGAAAAGCTTGCCCAGAATGATTCACCAGCCCTACAACCCCATGTGTCCCACAGCCTCCCTTTCCCCAGCATCAACTGCAGCAAAAGGAGCGGCAGAAAGCCCTGCTGTAAGCAGATGTCGTTGCACCTCCTCCTAACCCCAAGCAATTAGCCTGGTTTTAGTCCTCAGCCTTCTCAATCTCTTCCCCACATTTTTATTTTTTCAAACTCTTTGCTCTTGAACATGTGGGATTTTTTATTCCCACCTCGAATTTGTGATGAAATGACTGCGGCTCTGCCCTCCACCCAGGACTGCTGCAGCCGAGCCATGCTCTGTGCAGGGGAACATTCCCTTCTGTTGTTAAAATTGGTTGGAAAACAGGAGCGAGGGACCAAGGCATGAAACATCTCAGCCAGGTCTTGGCCCAGTTCTGCCTCTGAATGAGCTGACGTGAACCTGGGGGCCAGTAGGGTGGTGGGGAAAAGAGACTGCTGCCCTTAATCTGTCTCAGCTCCACCATGGATGGAGCAGCATGACCCATCACCCAACCCTGCCATGAATAGAGCATCTCAACCCCATCACCCATCACCTACCTCCACCACAGACACAACCCCATGACCCCATCGCCCAACCTCACCATGGATGGAGCACCATGACCCCATCGCCATGACCCCATCGCCATGACCCCATCCAGCCCTGCATGAATGGAGCACCCTGACCCCACCATCCAACCCCATCATGGATGGAGCAGCACAACTCCATAATCCAACCCTGCATGGATGGAGCACCAGGGCCCCCTCACCATTGCACCATCACCCAGCTCCATTGCAGATGAAACACTAAAACCACGTAACCACAACATCCAGCCCCGCTGCAGATGGAGCACCATGACCCTATACCATCCCCCCATCATCCAGCCCCAATGTAGAGGTGACCGAAGAGCCCAGAGCATGGGTCAGGAGTGCTGGCAGGACATCAGCCCGTCCTCATTGCACAACAGGAGTTGTCCCATGGGATTCTTCTGGGGAAAGGAGAAATAAGTGCTGGGGGAGCAAATTCCTCCGGCTGCTTGAGGCCAGATCTAAGCACTCTGGAATGCCAGAAAGATAACACTGCCCGGACATGGGGGTGGGTTTATAAAGGGACTGCAGATGCAAACAGCAGCCCTGCAGCACGTCCTTGGGAAGGGCAGAGAGGGGCTGGGAGCAGACCTCTGTCCAGGGACCTTCCTTGAGCACCAGTGCACCGGCTGAAGCCCAGAACTCATAGCTTTAAGCCACTTCATCTCCTTTCTTCATGCTGGCACCGGAGCAGCAGAGCCAAGCAAACCTCGGGGCTGCTTTTCTGCAATCCCCCCCTCAGGTGTTTGCTATCCCTGCATTTGCACTCACTTTGTCAAAAAAACAAACTGCTTGGCTGCAACGCAGGCAGGAGGCTTTTGGGTCTGAAACATAAGGTAGGAGCCTTCAGTTATTCAAAGCATCCGCTGCAGGAGTATTAAGCTTCCACCTATTCCATCAGAGATTGGCATGTCCCATTATGTTATGACATGTTTGTTAGAAATGACACTTCCATTATGCACTACAGTTTCCGACATGCCATCAAGTAGTGGAGAGAAGTATTAAATTGACACATCCCCTAGAATAACATCAACGCTAAAGCTCCTATTTTTCTTTATTTAAGAAGACATTCTGATGCCATTTTTTAAACGGATATATATATATACATTTACTTTTGAAAAGAAATATGAATATTTTTCTAACAAATATTTCAATGCATGGGGAGGGTGGGGAGAATTTCCCCTGAAGTATATGGGGCAAAGTGGGGACTGCAGCCAGGCCATCTCCTAGCTTTGCTCAAGCAATGCTGCTGCTACCAGAGCTCATTAGGAGGAGACGTCTGCATATATGATGCAATCACATTTCTGACTGCAGGGAGGCACACTCTCTCGTTTCTCTTTGCTATAAAGTTTTCAATGTGTTCAACAGAATAAACTTTACGGGCAGATTTGGACACGTAGGAAACCAACGCCCACAAACCCCAGCTTTTGTCAGCCTTCATTTTTGTAGCAAACTCTCAGATATCAACACCTTTTCAAGTACAAATCCTGCTTTTATAAAAAGTAGTCATGGGATATTCATTTGAAACAGGCATTTGATACGCATAGATGTACTACTCCGTAGGTTCCAATTCATCAGGTAAATTTGCCATTAGCCATACCTGCTCATACACTCTGCTAGAGCAGCATGGCAAATCAAAGCCACTCTGCACGGCTCGGGAAGAAGAATCTTGCAAGCTGCCAACATCTGCTTTGATCTTACTGCTGCTGGAAGTGCAGAGGGGGAAAGGGTTTGTGACATAGCATCACAGAATAAGAAGGAATCATAGAATCATAGAATGGCCTGGGTTGAAAAGGACCACAATGATCATCTAGTTTCAACCCCCCTACTTTGTGCAGGGTTGCCAACCACCAGACGAGGCTGCCTGGAGAAATGGGAGCAGCCACGCTGATGGACCCCAGGAAGAAGAAGTCATCTTCATCCTCAGTGCCCAGGTGAGACCGAGCCATTTTCCCAGTACCATATCCAGAGCAGAGAGAGCGGTAGCACCGTGAGTCCATCTGCTCAGGGTTGATTCCATGCTCAGAAGCAACGCTGCTGGTTTCAGTGCTGGCAGCTCACATCGCTCCCCTTGGAATTGAGCAGCAAAGCTCTCAGTCTCCCCATCCAGCCTGGGAAGCTCAGCTTTGCTGGCCCAAGCAGAACTATTTCTGGCAGGGCACGCTCACTGTGAGAGCCGGAGCTGAGCTCACTCATTTCCTCCATGCTAAGGAAACGCAGAGGGATTTTTGGTGGATTCTCCATAACCTCATTTTGGAGATGAGGATTGCTTAAACAGAATAGAGCTCAAGTTCTCAGATGCTCAGAGTCCTACAGCTCGGGGGAGAGGTGCTGCTGCTCTCACTGCGCTCATCCACTGCTGTCAGTTCGTGCTGCTGGCACCAAACTCCTGGCACCGGCAGACATCCCTCCTTGTTTACAGCATCCACCTCTGTGAGGCTCCGAGTCATCGTTTCCTGAATGGCTCCTTTAATGGAAAACATGACATCTCACGCAGGACACCGAGCCAAGCTGGGCACGGGGCTGTCCCAGATCTTCATCCAGCCAGGTGAAGCCGTGCTATCTGCACATCCTGTTTTCAGAAGAGATCCGGGCAGGTGCCCACATCCTGCTTCAGGAATGCTGAACTCCATTCACCTCCTTTGGAAGCCTGGTTTAAGCCCATGCTTGGCTTCAGTTGTGTCCTTTGGTCTGAGGGAAGCCAACGGGTCTTCTGTACATTGCTTAAAGATTAACAGCAGCTGAACCCAAATCTGGATATTCAAAAAGTGGGTCTGTTTCTAATAGTGACACTTGGAAGTTTGTAGGACTCCAAATGCTTTGCAAAGAACCCAGCGTCAGTGCTGACTTCTTGCAAACAGAGGGTCACCCAGGATGGCTCAGTGGGGTGCTGGGAATGGCTGCCCCATATCCCCTGCTCCCAGGGGGCTGGGGGATGCAGTGGGGCTGGTGGCAGGCCTTCAGCCTGACTGTGTCACCAGTTATAATGGCAGCTCCTATCTGGGCACTCCTGGAGTGACCAGGACCAGCAAGAGGAGATCCCTGGAACCAGTGTGTTTGCATTGCAGGGTAATTCTCCTCAGTACTGCCTTCAGTACTGAGATGGGAATCCTGCTGATTCTGGGGGAGGGAGGACCGAGCCTGGAATATGTATTTAACCTGTTCTCAGCTCTTTCTTTTTAGACTTGTTTAAAAATAATATTTTTCTCCTTTTTTATCCTTTTCTTTGCACTGGGAAAACTGCCAGAGGAGAACTGAGCTGCTTCTGTCTGCACAGACCCAGCTCATTTCCAGGCAGGAGCTGGGCAGGGAGCAGGAGATCAGCCCAGGTACAATCCGTGCATGCACCTCACAGCCAGATCCTGGGCTCCTAGCCCCACATCTGCACTGTGCCTCTGCAAGGAGAGGGTTTGCACTTGGAGGGTGGATCTGCCTGGGCATAGAGTCATAGAATTGAGTTGGAAGGGACCCATATAGACCATCTGATTCAACTCCCCGCAATGAACAGGGGCACCTACAGCTTGGCCAGGGAGATCTGGCATCTTGGAGAGCCCCTCCAGGTTCACAACCCAGAGCATAGCTGGCTGTGAAGGAATTTGAGTTTGCAGAATGGGGAGCAGAAGAGCCAGGAGGTGAGGTTTAAAATAAAACCCTGATTTTTCTCTTGAGAATGGAGGCATCACATACAGAGATTTCTTTTACGTCACAGTTCCTCAGTTCCTAAAGAAGTAACCTTAATTCTTTACCTGTTTGGCACTTTTGGAGAGCCACGAGGACAAATCTCACCTGCACTGAGCAGTGGGTTCCCACGATGGTACATCATCTGTTCGGTATATATTCATTTTGAATTCCACCTGTTTAACACAAAACCTTATTTCTGCTCTGAAATACAACAGGACTGCAGCATCCCAGGCTGGGTCTGGCCGCTGCCCTACAGATAGGGATTGCCAACTGCTCTTGGCAGGAGCCTGGCAGAGGCAGACTTTGCAGATTTAGCAGTGATGATCATTCTTGGCAGTGCTGGGGCACCGCTTGTAGGTAGTTATCTCTCAGCCCTTCGTGGCCATCAGAGGCTGCCCTGGAATGCTGGGCTGCAGACTTAGTTGTGGGAGTGACAATGCCACATAAAGTCCTGGGTGGGTCTGATGCCAGGAGCAATGTCCCACAGTGATTCTGGGTTGTGCGTGGGTTGCAAATAGAAACCAGATATCCCAACCCCCTGCTTTGTACCTGGGGCAATCCCAGTACCAGAGACATTCCAGGCAGGTGGGAAGGGGATTTGTTTCATAGATATTGATGTTGGTGGTTGAAGGATCAAAGTCTGGAGCTGATGCTGAAAGAGGTGGGTGGGTGCTGGAAATGGGCTGTTCTGGGTTTCCATTGAGACATCATAGAATCAACGAATGGTTAAATCAAAGTTGGAAAAGACCTCTAAGATCATCTACTCCATCTAGTCCATGGGAGCCCTTGGACAGCAGCATGTGGGAGATACTGCTCCATCAACCACATTGACATTGCTCACCTTTAGACTTTAGTTTCTGGAGTCCTGATTCTATGGACATTTCAGTTTAATTACAGTAATATGTAGGATCCTTGGCATCCCTGACAAAGGCTAAATCCAGAGTTTCAGAGGAGGGCAAGGGGTTGGAAAAGTGAAGAAAATGGTCCTCTCCCTGTGAAAGGCTGAGACAGGGCACTCTGCATCATTCTTGAGATAGGATGAAGATCACTGTCCTGGGAATTCTTTTCCTGAAGGGAATATTCAGCATTTTCATTGCTTCAGCCTTATCAAAACCTCTTGCTTTGACACAGCACGACAGCCTGGGACCATGACAGTCAAATCAATATGCGTCCAAGCTGTCTAAAGGACTGTGATCTTTTTCAACTCCAAATTAAGCAGATGTTAGTCCTTCCCCACCACAAGTGTGCTTTGGGGGCCACAGGAAGATGTGAGGCTGCATCCCATGGTGTTGTATCAGCAGCTCTGCCACCTTCAGGAGCACTCCAAGGTTTGTGGGTAAGGCTGTCCCACATCCAAGTTACAGGGGACGGGGGGTTTTCTTACACTCAGATCCATGGATTATTGCTGCCGGGAGGATTTCAGCCTTTGCTCAGCCTGTAGGCAAACCTGTTCTGCTCCTCAGGCTCACAGCTTCCTCGATAGCTGCTACAAAGAGCCATTGTGCGTCCTGCCCGCGGCAGCCTTCGTCGGAAGAGGCACCTCTTGCCCACTTAGTGGGGAGATAAAGGCTGGTTTGTCTGGAGTGGGAGGGAAGCACAGGCTGTGCGCTGCCAGGATTTGAGGAGTGAGGGTGGGTGCTGGGGGTGAAGGCAGCCCCTGGGCTTCAGCTGCTGTTGGGGGCACTCCAAGGCATTCCTCCCCCATCTGGATGGAAAACAAGGATCCCCCCCTCTCTCCGAGCTCTGTTTCTGTTTTGGTTTCTATACCTCCCCCAGCCCTCTCTATCCCCCCAGCCATCCTGTGACTGGGTTCAGAAGCAGCCCCTCCAGCGAGGCAAGCCCTGGCATGGGGATGGGGTGCATCCAAATTCCTGGGGTTTGTCTGTGGGCTTTGGCTGTGGGATGGGCATGGATATCACAGGGCCCAAATATGCAGCGAGGCTGAGGGTGGGCTCAGTGGGGAGTAACACCTCAGTCTGAATCCCACAGGGAACAAAGCATTTCAGCACCTCCTTCATCCCAGCTGCTGGCTCTGGGGGCACTGGGAAGGAGGGAAAAATAGGAAAGTTGAAGTATAGGTGCATCACCAGGCAAAGCACATCTGGCTGATGGCTCTGTGAGAAGACAACGTGTCCCAGCCTCTCCTGGGTGCCACAAGGCCACTTCAGTGCGATTGATGCTGCTCAAAAATATATGCTTCCAGGGTGGTGTGGCAGATGTTGCGTTCCTGACAGATTATTGCATGCCTCAAGAGCTGCTGTAATGCGGGAGGTTTGGAGGCTGAGTGCCTGGCACCATATAAGCAGGCCGATAGCCCTACAGAGACGTGCTGCCTGCAGTGCTGCTCTGCATTAGCAATGCAGAATTCAGCAGTAAGGATGCAAGGCAGAGTGGGGACTTTCCCCAGGACCTCTATCTGCTGTTGGGGTTGGTGCCAGAAGGTTTGTCCCATTACTGAGCTGAGAGATGAGCAGAGGGGAAGCCTTCAGCAGGAGCTGAAAGTGCAAAGAAAGGAGTTATGGGGATGCAGACGATGAGTGGGAGCAGAGGGATGGATGAGGTACCCATGGCCATAAAACACATGATCACCTCCGACCTCTGCCTGAGGCCACATCTTCACTGCCTGGGAAGGAGTGCAGGAAGCTTTTGTCAGGCTGCAGCTAGTAGTTGCATTGTAGCTAATGCAGAACAGTCCCTCCAACAGTTTCCTGTTGTTGCATAGCTTCTGGCAGGATGCAGAGGGAGAGAAAGCTCCAGAGCTGGTGGGGATTGGGAGCTCGTTGCAAAAAGGCACTGCCTTCAGGTCAAGAACTGAAGGTAGATTCCATGCCTCTGTCCTATGGGAGAAACTCCATACTGCAGCATGACTTAGGGCTGGAGTGCTTCAGTCTGGATGGGTTTAAGCAGGAAAAAAAAGCAGGCAATGTGGTTCCTCCATATAAACCCTGCACATGTGCTGCCATGGCCGCGTCTGCATGTGTCTCTGATTTCCATGCAGCCTGGGAAATGCCACATCCGCCTTATGTTTGGAATATTTCAGCTGTGAAGGCTGAATTTAACCCCTGTTTTCTCCTCGTGGACAGACGGACAGACAGGCTAGAGGCGGCTGAATAGAGACGAACGCAGCCTTTGCAAAGCCTTGTTTAACTGCCCTCACTTCTCACGTGGGCTTTGCGGGTGTTGATGCCTTTGGAAGGGCACTTTGTGTATCTTCGCACCGCTCCTGTGTGTGGCACTGTTTGCACAGTGTTGGTTGCTCATCCTGGACTCCTGTCCTTGTGCACAGCTTCCGCCTGGATGGGGAAACTGAGTCACGCAGAGCAAAGTCACTTTTAAAGGTCCCACAGTGGCAGGAAGCCAAGCTGGGATGGCAAACCCAAGGTCCCCTCTTCTCTCTGTCCTCTCCTCTTGCTGTTTTGCCCAAGCCTTGCTCCCTGGAAAGATGTCACCTCCTTCAGAGCGTGGCAAACACCCACCTTTGGGACGCTGTGTGCCCGCGTGAGTCACGCAGGAAGAGCACAGAGCCGGGAGGTGGGAGCTGGGCACTTTCCAGGAAAAGCTGGGCTGAAACCACATAAGCCATTTCCTTGCAGACTCGAGCCATTATCCCACCGCCAGACACAAGCACGTGGCGCTCGGTGAGTGCTGGGGAGGTGGGAGGTGCTCCCACATGGCCTCACCACAGAGCTTTGCTCCCAGCAGAGTGCCCTGGCAGGGGATGGCCGTGGGGCCCTTGCTGCCACATTGCTCTTTTCACTTCTTCTGCAGCATCCATGCAGAAACCACCCTGTTACCTTGTTAGCAGCAACGGGCGCAGGGCAGTTCCCTCCCCGCATGGTTTTTTGGTTTGTTTTAACCCAAGATAGACAAGAGCTAAGAAAAATCCCTGCGCCCCAGTGGGAGAAATGGGGGCTTTTCCTGTGAGCTGCAGCCCACACAGCTTTAAAGCAAATATCCACAGCTCTGGGCTCTTCTTACTGCGGAAGAGGCACTCTTGGCTCCAAGAGCAAATTTGAGGATGTGATTGTCTGTTCTGTGCTGAAACATTGCAAGATCAATGGAAAAATGGTGTTGGAAGATGTTGATTTGAGTCGCAGTCAAGAGAAGTTGTAGCTTTCTTGTTACTGGAGCTGTAGGAGTCCCAGTGTTACCCCGGGCAATTCATCCCATTCCTCGTTTCCAGAAGAGGTGAAACAAAGGAGAAACCAACGCCGCAGCTCATGGGACACTGACAGGTTGCTCAGCCAGGCAGCAGAGCTCAGGCCATGAAACAGCGATGTTACTGTGAGCTTTGGCCAGAAACACAGCAAAAATGCCACAATTCACTGCAGAGAGTTGGGCTGGGTGGCCTTTAAAGGCCCCTTCCATCTCAAACCATGTGGTGATTCTGTGATCCCTTCAGTGCATCTCCCTGCTCTCTCCGTGCAGTTGTCTTTGTTCACAAGTCGACCAGCAGCAATCGTGTGCGCTCTATAAACATTTAATGGAAGAGACACTTTTAATGTAATTATAATTTAAGCATAAAATATGTCACTTCTGTAGGATTTTGTTGTCTGGCACATAATTACTTTATGGCACTATAAAAATATATTACATTACGATGCCTTGCCATGCTTTGCTCAAATAATTTATAGCACAGTAATAGTGTGGAACAATATTCAAGACCATTGTACCCGATCTAGCATATACATAGGAATTGTGGAAAATAATGATGGTGGTTAAGTGCTCATTTAATTATTTTTCAGTCCGGGCTGTGGTGTTTTTTATCCCAGTTTCATTCCTACATCCCCAGTGGGTTATATTCCAAGTATTACGGGGGAGACTTTTAAAACTCAAGGACATGAGAGCTGAATACGGAGGATTTTCTTTAGTGTCTCTCTTCCAAACAACAAGAGGGAAGAGTAGAGTTGGCTGCAGGTCAGCAGGGATGGATACAGCTTCCAGAACGTCTTTCCAAAGCCACGTGTTGGAAACCTTTCCATTGCGAGCCCACTGACTGACACAAAACGTGGATGGTTGGCCTTGATGATCTTAGTGCTCTTTTCCAGCCTTAATGGCTCTGATTTCTCCAGATTTGCAAACCAAACCCTTTCTGCTTTTGAGGTTCCTAGCATCGATGCCCTCGAACCAAAACTTTAGTGACTTCTGAAGCAAGACATTGATTCGAAAACAGCCACCCAGTTTTCACCTTAAAAAGAGGGAAGTGAAATATTTCTCTCTTCCTCTCAGCAGTGTTTCCCATCTTGGCACCCTCCCATCACACATCGGCTGCTTTGGGGCACCCACTGCACCCATGCATTGCTACGGGAGTGCTGCAGTGGGGCAGAGCCTGGTTCTGCCCCTCCACCATGGGGGGTTCTTTGCCCCAAGGCCATTTTTTTGTCTTTTAAAGGAGCTTTGAAGGCAGGTGGAATGGGAGCTCCAGGCAGAGCCATCCTCATGAGCAGACTTTAAAACTGAATTTACAGCTCCGGAAGGGTTTGGAAGGCTCAGTGGTATCGTAGGACTCGCTGTTAGGAAGCAATAATGCTTTTCTTTTTAATCTCCATGCTTTCCTCTGTGCGCACGTAGGAAGCTGCCATGGATGTGTGGAGGAGAACCCGTGGAAGTTGGCATCCCCTGCCCTCCAACCACAGCGATTCCACTTTGGGCTGTGTGCCACTCCTCCATGGGAGCACTGAGTCACAGAATTGCTCCGTTGTGAAACTGAATAAAAGAAGGGGGTTTTATTATTTGGGGCTGCAACCCCAGGGGCAATGTCCCCAACCTGGGCAGGTTTGTGGCAGCATCACCAGGGAAGAGCCATCTTCCTCCCACCACGTCCACGGCTGGGAGCTGGGGCAAGGGTCTGAAAACAGTGGTGGGCTCTGTGTATGCATCTTCAGCAAAGAGACTCATAAATGCAGCTGGGACTGAAAATCAATTCTTTAAAGCTGAAATCAATAACAATAACTAATATTAATAGTGATTATCCTTTCTTTATTGCACTTTGCAGTTGGAAATGAATTGTTTTTAAGGATTAGCGGCAGCTGAACTCTGTAATGCAATGTAAGACCGAAGATTTACTATGAAAACACAGCTTATGAGGAAAGACCCATTACTGCTGATGGAATACACTTCTGAAATAGCTACTGCTGCTGCTGCCGTGGAGCAAATGGAGCCTTGGAACCTGCAGTCAGCAGAGGGTTTAGATTGCTGGCAGGAGACGGGGATTTGGGGCTCTAACCCTGTCTGGTTTTCTTGCAGTCTGACTTCTTGGTTCCCAGACATCCCAAATGCATTTTCATTTTTGGTATCTTTTATCCGAAACAGCCTCAGACATGCAAAACTCCGGGGGGAGGGGAGGAAGAAAGGGAAGTATGCTAAGCCAGCCATATATCTATCTGAGTCAGCCATACGTATATGAGACAGCAGTGTCAAGAGCTGTGTGTGTCAGAGTTTCCAAAAAGCAGAGAGCGTGAGGTGTTTGCTGAGCACTTTAGGAAAGTCTGGTCTCGAGCATCCCCATGGGAGCCCTTCTGTTCTGAAGGGCTTCTGCAGACTGAGTGCTCTGATGAGCGGTGTCAGACTGGGAGGCTCCTGCAGAGAGATGGATGCAGCACGCCCGGGGCACCAGGCTCCATCCCATTCTTCTGCCCATCTGTCTGCTGAGCCCAAACCGCACTTTGTGCTTCTGCTTCTCGTCACCAGACAGTGGTGATGCTTCAGGTGTTGGGAGCGGATTTGGGTTGGTTTGGGTTTCTTTGGTGGAGTAGAGGGGATCGTGAACCAGGGATACTGTGGGTCACTCTGCTGCCAACAGTTTATTTGCAGTCCCTGGGGGTTGTTATCCGTGAGAATGCAGGCCCCATCTCCTCCCATGCTGTTCCTTTGTGGGAGCTCTGGGCATCTTGCTGTTGGACTTGGAGGCCACCAGCCATTTCCATACTCAAAGACCAGCAGAGCAGCCACCTGGCAGGCACAGGGCATGTCTTTAAGTTGCCTTTAACTCCACTTTCTTCCGGGAGAAAACAACGTCTGCAGTGAGAGCAACCGAGAAAGCCTACGCATGGCAGCTGTAGCAGAAACGCTAAGTCAGGGCTTGAAGCAGTGAGTGAGCACCTGGTGGGAAGGCAGGGCCAACCCAGGGCAGCTCAGGTGCATTCAGTGCACTGAGTGATTGACCAGAAGGGCTGCAGCCAGGATCCACCCCAGCCCAGACCTCATTTAAGGGTTGGCAGTGGAGGCAAGGGCTTCTTGCTGGAGATCTCTGTGCATTGAGGCCTTCTGAAGGTAAGCAGCTTCTTTCCTTTATTTCTGTGCTTATGGCTGTTGCAATTGAGCAAATTCTCACTTGCTGCAGCCTGGGGCCTTGCTATTGGATTGCTGCCTGGTTGGCACCTCCAGCACGCAGCATCCTGAGGCCGCTCAGCTGCAAAGCTCCTCCACTTTTGATTCCTGGGTCGTTTGCTCACTTTTCTTTTTAACACTGTGAAGTTTTTCCTATTAGCCAAGTTGTAAAGACAAGCAGAATGAAAGCCTCTGCAAACAGCAATAGATCAGTGGCAGCTGGTGTGAGCAGACCGAACCCATTGCCTTATTGATCTCTGTTAAAGGGGATTGACATTTTTCACCCAGTGCAGCTTCCTTCACTTTTATTGGAAGAATGGCCTTTCCTCCAGGAAGCTGGGCTCTGTTTTTTTTCTACCATGTTAGTTCACAGCTGCCTTCCTGTTGTATGAAGACTCATATCACGCTTGTCCTGTCATCCCCAGGTTTGCTGGAAATCTGTGTTTGAATCATGAAATGCACTTTTCAATGGACACGACATTCTGGTAACTGGAACAGTAGCCATTTACAAAATGAAGGTAACTCAGATGACTCAATGTTTCCCCCTGAGCTGCTTTCCTTCCCTCATTTCCGCCTTTCCATGGAGTTTTCAGCCTCTCAGAACAGAAGCACTGGGAACTCTCCTAGTTGGGTTGAGTGCTCTGAGCTCCCTTCCACTGGTGCCAGCCTGGAAGGATTTATGAGCACTTCTCTCAGCCTGGCATGTGGTGTGCAGATGTCTCAAGACTGGCTCAGCTTTGAACTCCCTCTAACCATTCAGTTTTTTTTCAGTTGTGCATCATTGTTAATTTCCTCCAACTCATCTTCTGGGGGTGGAGGGCTGGAAAGCAGCTTCTTTTTCCCTGCTCAGAGACAGCCTCTGTGGTCCCACAGAAGGGAGATGGCAGTGTCACTCCCTTGGGAAGGGCTGCGAGATGGCAGCAGGAATGATGCTGGAGTTGCCCCATTTTTGAGAGGCTCGAAGGGAAAAACTTCTGCCACCTGGGTGGGTGTGCATGCTGTGAGGATGCACTGAGATGTGCACGTTACCTGCCCACCTCCTTCCAGTGCAGCGTCTGCTGGTTGGCATCTCGTTCAGATGCTCATACTTTCCCAATGAGTGTGTTTTCATTCACAGAATGAGTCACAGCAAGGGGCAGGAAGAGCTGACAAGCAGCCTGCTGGTCCACACAGGGTGGGCACACACAGATCCGTCCTCGTGGACTCCCAGGGGATGCAATTCCCAGCTGCCTGAGAGGGAAATTCAGGAGCTCAAAGCCCTCTGTGAGGGCTGAACAAACTATGCTGACTATGGGAACTGAGGACCTTTTGCAAACTGCTCCTTTGGGCTCTTTGCAAATTTGGGTTTTTCCTCACATGTACTCCAACTGCATCCTTCTGAAGGTCTGAGGGCCCTGCAAGGCACAGGATGCCAGCAGGTAGTGAACCCTGCTGCTGCTTATACGCACACTCCTTTTCAGAAAGGAAGTGGTTAGTGAAATATCTCTCTGCAGCACTGGCTGTTCTGCAGTGTCCCAGCTCCCTGCCACCTCCCCGTGTGTCTGCCCACTGCCTGGCATCAACACAGTGCAAAGAAGGAGGGGACAAGGTGTGGGGGATGGAGAGGGGCTGGGGAGAAGCGAGATAACGCAGGGATTGATCCGTCCAAAGGTTAAGGAGCTGAACTTATTTAACTCCTGTTAGCTTATTTATTGTCCCTGAGTTATATTTGTGACTGAGCAGATTACTGCAGGATTGCTGGGTAGGTTTAGAAACCCGGGGTGTTTTTCTAGCTCTGTGCATGTGTTTGTGTGCGTGCGCTGCTCGCTCTGAGCATTCCCCTTCCCCACTGCCATTAGGGACGAATGTGAGCACTCATCTGTACATTTAGAGGCAGAGAAGGGGAAAAAAAAAAATCTTGCTCATCAGATCAGAAGCTAAATTTATGCCGGGTACAACATATGCTCTTTGTTATACCATGAAAGCGTTGGTAATAATTCCTCTGTCCTCAGAAACAGGGACACTTACTGCAGTAAAAACATATAGATATATATAAAACCCTCCCACCGGTGGTAAACACATGCGTCATGTGTGACTGCTGGAAGCTGGAGCTGGTAAGCACTGGATGGGGATGAGTAATGTTTGTTATGGCCCTGTGACTGCCAGGCACTCGGTAGCAGGAGCAGCACAGCAGTGGCATAGGACTAAAGAGAGAGACCAAAGTCTCATCCAAGCTTGGCTGCAGGCTCCTGGCTCGATCTGTTTGGCCTCCCTGCCCCCCTGGAGCCCCATGGCCATGTGAGGCTCTGCAGGAGTCAGAGGAGTGGGACGGGTGTCTCAGAGAGGGGCAAGGTGTGTTGCTCAGACAGCTTTCTCAGAGCTGCCTGCTGTTACATCAGTTTCTTTTCTGTCTCTGTAAAACAGCCACAAAAAACAATGACTAATTTCTCTGTGGAATATTCATCTTTAAAAAGCCAGACCTGGGGCTTCAGTGCTTGTGGAGCCTTCCAGCTCCTCAGGTTGGAAAAATTTATTCTCTGAAAGATTGGTAATGCTTTGGAACTGCCCAGGGAGTGATGGAGTCCTGGTGCCTGGAGAAGTTCCAGAGCCATGGAGATGTGGCACTGAGGTCAGTGGGCATGGTGGGGTGGATTAAGGATGGACTTGGGAATCTTAGAGGTCTTTTCCAACCTTAATGATTCTATTTTTCTTCCTTGAAGTTTGAGAGTATGTCTGGCTTGTAGACCCAGCTGGGAAAGGATCTAAATGGGGAGCACATGGAGAGATGTCCTGGATGAGGCCATGCACAGCAGGTAGTGTGGGGTGGGTTTTGGAGCTTTCCATAGGAGTTGGACTTGATGATTCTTATGGGTCCCTTCTAACTTGGGATATTCTATGGGAATTTGGAATTGTGGGGTCCAGGCATTGTGGGATCACTCGTAGATCTGCTGATGTCCCAGATGAACCCTAGTGATTGCTACAATGGGTCAGAAAGATCTGAGAGATTCTGAAGATGTCCAGGAAGAGGATGTCAAGGTGATGGCTTGGAAGACGAGGCTATGGGACATGAGATCAGTAGGGCTGGTGCTCCACCCATTCATCCATCGTCTCTCCATCCATCATGGGTCACTGGGATGAGGAGACCAATGGGAAATCAATGAAAGAGAAAGAGTTGGTGTATGGAAAGTGCCTGTGCCCATGTTAAAAAGCAATATGTGTAAGGACAAAAGGGAAATTGCACGTATGTATGAATACAAACCTACCCATCATGGTAAGTCAGGAATAGGGCCATGAAGAGCCATGGAGTGGTGCTGCCACCAGGAATCGGGGCATGTCCCTCCCAGGTCTGATCACACGTGACATTGAGTGCTAGTCCAGCACTGGCCCCAAAATCTTCAGTGTTAGCAGTCAGATGGAAATATCCTCCAGCATAAAGGCAGCAGTGTGCAGGGCTTCAGCTTGAAGGCAAGCCCAGACTGCAGTGCTGGAGCCATGCTCCTGGAACATCGGCTCAGCTCCTCCAGCAGGTCTGCTGCAAACACATGGGGACAGCTATTGTGTGTGCAGTCTCTGGCTGCTTATTTTATTTGTCGGGCAGAGGGATAATTGACAGGTGGCTGTCTGGAAGAGATGAAGCCCTCCAGCAAAACTCTGCAGCTCCAGCAAGATGCGAGCGACAGAGAAATGGCTCCAGAGGTGATAGACTTGTTACTTTTAACACCGCTGGAGATGGAAGGGAGCAGGGTTGAATCGCAGTTCAGAACAATCATACCTAACTGCTGAACTAAATAAAAGCAATGATTTCATACCGGTGTCTGCGGCTGCCTCAGACTGAGCTGGGATTAACGAGTGTGCTGTTGCCTTTGGAAGGGAAGTGCACGCCTGAGGACTTTGGGTTCCTTTTTAGGGGGAGCATCACCAAGGAGGAGGGCAGAGATAGAGAATGGGTTGCACCCAAGGCAGTGCTGATGTTTACCCTCCAGCTAACAAACCTTGCTGAGAGAGGCAGGGAAGAGGACCGTGTTAGTGGGATGGGCTGGTGCCCAGGTACCCCACCAGCTGCAAGTATTCATCTTTCCTTGTTTCCTTTTTTTCTTTCTTGGACCTTTTTCTAAATGCCCTGCCTGGGACTTTGATGCCTACAGATCTCCTCCAGGCCTGGCCTGGCCCTTATGCTCCTCAATGAGTCTGTACTTATTCTGATGACATGCAGCATTATCTGCTCCAGACTCATAAACAAAAACAGAAGCTTAACCATTAACCCCCTCCAACACAGCACCCCGACCTATCGCTCTCTGAGAACTGACTTCTCATAGGGCGGGTTTCTGTCTGTGTTTTTATCAATCTCAAGCATTTTTTTTTTTAACTGTTTACTAGAGTTTGCCCCCTGCTATGTTTATGATGTAGCACTACAGAGGCTCTCGCCCTGCCATGCTGCGTGCTGTGGTGGTTTGGGGCTGAGATGGGATTGGCAGAGCTGAAGCCTGTTGGCCACCTCCCTCTGCTCTCCTACCTCCGTGTAGCTTTGCAGCAAATCAAAGTGCAACAAATGGCTTTGCATCATGTCTTTGAGGAGCCCTGGGCCTTGTATGTTATCTTGAGGGCAGAGTATATGCTCCAATAAAAGAAGGCTTTATTACCAACTGCAACGGAGCCAAGGATTCAAACATGTATCGCCTTGTGAGTTTGTCGTAAACTCCCTTTTATGGCCCATCCAGTTTATGGCTAATGGAGATTTACAGTGGGAAGAAGGGGCTGTGTGCTCTAATTAATGTTGTTATTAGGCTGGGAGGGCTCAGCACAGCCAGCCCCATGCTTGCCCTTCAGCACAGCCCTGCAGAGCGCACAGGTAATATCTGTCCCCACATGAGGACCCACCGTATGGATGGGGAGCTGAGGTCAATTCTATGGGCTGTCAGAGGAGCTGAGCACAGCATGGGGCAGTGGAGGCTGTGCTGAAAACATCCATCCCTCCTGCTTGGGTGGTTCTTCTGTCAATTAGAAGTCATTGTTCCTCATCTGTCTTTGGGCTCTAGATGAGTTTTGACCCTGCTTCCATCCCCACCATCACTGTGGACCTGGGATGTGGCCCTGTTAATGTCAGCCTGACTTCCATCGCATGCAGCTGTGCTGGAATGAAGCTACAAATGAGGCAGATTTCATGTGGTTGCAGCTCCTTGCTGGGAATGCTTCATGCCGCTTCGCTCAGCAATTAAAAGCGAGGAGCTGGGGCGAGAACAGTCCTGCTAATGACTTGCAGTCCACTCCCTTGAGCTAAGCTGTCTTTGCAGAGCCAAAATTATATCATATCAGTCTCCAGAAGCTACCACAGAAGTTAAACATTAAGTGGCTTATGTTGCTGGAAACTTCCGTTGGCTTCAGCTTGATCACAGGTCAAGGATGCCGTCATCAAGAGCGGCCTTGATCTCCAGCAGCCGCCATGGAAATGGCCAAGCCCAGAGGGACTGAAATACAGCAGGGCCATAAATCTAGCCCTGTGGGACAGCCCTGTGCTCCCAACCCCACAGAAGAGTGGGAATGCTGCTGGAGGAGCCCACAAACCCAGGAGGGGCTCTGGGAGCTGCATCAGGTGGAAGAGTGCATCCAACTTATGATGCTGGAGAGCAAAGCGCTGATTCCCCACATCTCACCCAGCCATGAGAGCAGAGCCAGCTGAAATCCTGAGTGCCGATAGGATGGTTTTGCCCTGATTTCACTCCAGGAATTTCCTGCAAAGGGAAAAAGGCACAGGCTGAGAGCTGCAAGGATTTTGGAGGGAAATATCCAGGAATTGGGCACCCCTTTGAGGCATGGCGAGGTCTGCAGTGGAGAAGGAGAGAAAAGATTCAGGGCTCCTTCTCACCACTGTTATTAATATTCAAATTAATTAACTGTGCTGAGGGCTGGAGGAAATTGAATGTCGAGAACAAACTAAGCTCTGCTTTAGATTTTAAGCCATTCGGGGCTTTGATGTAAAGCTTGTGCTTTTATTATTATTATTTTTAAATCTCTTGATTTTTATTTTTATTTTTTAATGCAAACACCTGGCCTGCTCTAGAGGCGATATAACAGTAATAAATGATCCTTATTAATTGGCCGTTGGCTGATGGGGAGCAGCAGGCTCCCAGCAAAACAGGGCACATTCATAGGGGTTATGGAGCCAGGTTTGGGGAGGGGATAATGGGGCTGAGCCCCCCCAGCATCCCAATGTGGGGCTCCCAGCCAGGTAGGGAGCTTTGGTGAGGTTAAATAATAAAAAAAAGAAGCTTTAACGAGGCAGAGCTTAAATACGCACTCCCTCTTTACCCATTTATTAAGTAATAATGAAACACTTTTGTCAAAGCTTAGGCACCAAATTTCTGACACCAGATGAGCTCTAAAGCTAATCAGGGGCTGGAAAAATGGGAATATAATTAAGGCTGCTGACAGCCCCGTGTCATTAACCTCACAGCTCTCAGGTGCCATGCTGAACCACAGCTGCAAAAAATACTGTATTACGGGCAGTTGGTTTCAGCTGTGGAAATGAATTTGGCTTTTAATGGCTCTGTAATGTCTCTGGGGCTGAGGTGGTGGCAGGAGGAGGGTGGTTGTGGTGGTCTGTGCTGGGTCAGCTTGGCTGGAGCCTGTGCTCCAGTGGTGAGTGAGTGGGGGAAAATGAGGGCTTTCTGGGTGAGGATTCAGGCTGGGGTAGTGCTGCTCCCTTCTCCCCCATGATTAATTATTGTCATTATAAGGAGTGTGGGTGTCTGTTTTGTCCTATTACCCAGGATTCCTGCTTGTATCCAGCGTCTTCTGATGTGGGGCTGGTACCTGTGCCACCTACCTGCACTGTGACTTGGCTTCCCATCCTACAGAATGGGATGTAATAGTGGGGACCTGGGGCTTCCAGTATCTCACACAGCTGTTTCCTAGGCAGGCACTGTGGGACATAGAAAGGGGGAAGGGTTTGCCTGGGATGGAAGGAGCTGTGTTACTGCCAGGAATAGCACCCAGGCATCCCATGACCTGAGCTCTCCTGCACAAAACGTGATAAGGTTCCCAGGCACTGAGCAGCCATAGGAGAGCACCGCTGGGACTGCTGTCGGTGTTGCCTCTGAGGATGAGCAAAGTACCTATTAGGAGCTGATGAGCAGAATGGCACTGAACCTGACTCAGCTCCAATGTTAGTCATCATTCACCCTCTGCTGTCCCTACAGGGAGATCTGTTGTCCCACACTTCCTAAGTGTGTCTCACGCTTTCTCTGCAGCCTTCTCAGTTTCTCGGGTGCAGAACTCAAGCTTTGGACAACAGCAGAAGCAGTCAGTTATGTTCTCACTCTGTCTGCTTTGGAAGTCCTGCAGTGTGCTGGTGTGGCAGCGGGGCAGTTCAGGATAAATCAGAAACAAAAGTGCCATTATCCATATGGGACCTCACGAGTGCATCGCGTCCGCCAGCAATTCCGAGCACTCTGGGTATGGTTCTCGCTTGGTTTTAACTCAATTTCTTTGAGATGCAAATCAGAGGGATTATATTCAGAGGCTGCATCAGAAAGTCTTTAATCCAAATGGGCTATAAGATTTATTTGGAAGAGCCAAATGTCTTGTCTGGGACAGAAGCAACAGAGCTGAACTGAAACAGATGGACATAAAGGAAATTAAGCAACTCTAATGGTCTTATCCAGAGTTTCAAAGTATTTGGTCTTCGGAAAGCTCCAGCTCCTGGAAGCACGTGATGAGATGGGAAGCTCAAGTTTCATTTAAAAACAGGCTTTGCAGTTCACTGGGAAAGACAATAATAATGTTTTTATTCCTCCTGTGTACAGAGGGAAGGCTGCCTTCCAAACCCCAGCTCCTCAGCTCAGCTCATGACGTCAGATGGAAGTGTATTGCACAACGTTTGAATTCCTTGTCTTCATCACAGTATGGTTATTTCAGTGGGCTGGATTTGGGATTTCAGAAGGTTGATTCTTCCCTGGGTTCTTAGGGTGCCAGGAGGTGATCGCCCTCATCTCTGCAAGGGGAAACCATCTGCAGCCTGAGCTGTGAGCCCTCCTGCTTGTGGCTGCGCCGTGCCCTGCTTGGCTCAGTGCTAAGTACCCAGGGCAGAGAAGCTTCACGTGTCTGTGCCTTGGCCATCCTTGACCCCAGAGCTTTTGGATTCGGATTAAATAAAAGGTGAGAGAAGTGGGGAGGGAGGGGGAGGGAGCGTGAGAAAGAGCTCATCCATTACCATGCTGTGCACAAGGCGGGAGGTCTTGGCCTTCTGGTTTGAGTGCTTATTCCCCATAAAATACATCTGAGAGAAATCAATACAAGAAGCACGCAAGAACTTAAATCAAAGCACAAAGAAGCTGCACTTGGCGAATGGAGCGACCTTGCAGAGAGCTTTCAGAGCCAAGGGCCCAGCCCTGCAGATGCAAAAGCTGTTGGTAAAAAATAGCAAGGCTGGCATGCGGGCTGTCGTGTGCTGCCTTGGCACAGAGCTCAGCCACAATGATGTCTGTATAGGAAAACATGGACAAGAGGTGTTGGCCATAGGCTGGGTGAACAGCATGGGGATAAGCTGCCAGTTTTCCCCTAGAACAGCAAGGAGAGCTGATGTGCTCCGGGACAGCTATCTCAGTTCAACAGGTTGTAGATACCAGCACTGCACTTGGCTTGGCAAAGCACCGTGTCCTCTAGGCTGTAGCTGTGCCCATGCAAGGCCTCAGCCCACAGGAACAAGCGTGCAGATCAGAGCAGGCTTTGCAAGCAGCAGGCTGTTTCCAGCAGCAGCCTGTGCATCCAAGCAGGGCCACCTGAGCACAGGTGCCGGCTGCTGACCCCACTGCTGGGTCACAGCACCGTGCTGCAGACATCATAAATCTGCAGAGGTTTGCTGCAGTCAGAGCTCCACCTCTGCAGACCGCGGGGCGCATGTTCCCATGCTGGGAAATCTGACCCCATGGTAGCCTGAGAGACAGGAGAAGCCTGGGTTTGGTGTTTTGAATAAGTGGCTTTTTATCTGAAATCCCTTTGGGAGCATGAGCTCAGTAACCAATGAAATTATATCTGTTGTTTCAAGCAGTGAAGAAAACTTGGCCTGATGTTTATTGAGATTTATGGCTTCCCTTGAGCTTAATTGTCTTTGGGAGCCCTGGATCTTTTTAACGGTTCAGCTAAGTGGTACTAAGAAGGATGGTAATGGTTTGAGCAGCCTGCCCCCTTAGCATATCTCTTTCTCTCACACAATTTGCTGATATTTGGGAAATATAGCCGATGCACTCCCCTCCCGAGGTCACAGTTATTCACTGGTGTGAAACTTCAAGAGACAAAATCAGGTGTGAAAAGCTCCCAGGCAGTGCCTCCTTGTGAGGCGATAGCTTCACCCCTTGGGGCCATGCAGCGGGGATGGGGAGGACACATGGGTTCACCTGTACCCCTGCAGAGCCCTGTGGCTTCTTCTCCCTTTACTGCAGGCTCTTGGGTATATGTAGCTTCATTTGCTTGCCACTGTTTCCTCCTTGCAGGGGCTGCGTGGTGGTTGGGGCATTGGCATCCATCTGTGGAACAGCCCTTGTGATGCAGGGCTTGGAAAGGAGGTCCTTCCATTAGTCTGAACTGGGGAAGGCCCAGCTCCCACCTCGTGCTCTGTGTCCCGGTCCCTGGGTGACCATCCTCAGACCCAGCACTGTCACCAGGAGCAGAGCATCGCCCTTCACACACCATTATTCCTCACCGCCCAGAGCCTTTTCATCTCTTATCAGCTGTGACCCTCAGGCTGTTATCTCCCCCCAGCCATCCACCCAAGCCGTAGAGCTGTCAACATGGGGAATGACCTTCACCTCCTCGCTCACCTCCAGGAGATGCTGTGTCCGCTCGGCCGGGCGCATGGTTGGCTGCAGCAGCACTGCCTGCTGCCCGGAGCCAGGTAATTACAGCACCCGTTATGGTTCAGCAGGCACCTTCATTAATAAACCTCGAGTTTCCGAGGTGCCTAACTCAGCCATTGGAAACCACATCTGGCTGTAACTCTACGGCATGTCTAAGCTTTCAGCTCATCTCCGACTGCCTAAGCGGTTTACAGGACGGGCTGTAAACAAAGTCTGTTTTGTTGGGGTTTTGCGTGCTTTGAGGAAAAAAAAAGCAAACCATCCGCTGGGCTCATCTCCTCGGTGCAGAGCTGGAGGCTGACAGCTCCTTCTCACGTTATTTTTTGCTTCTGAGATAGCCCAAATAATGAACATATGGAGTCTTCCCATGCATGCATAGCTCTGGTGCTTGGTGCTGGGCAGCATGCTTGCTCTGGCACAAGGCTGGCTTGCAGGAGGGGCAGCCACCAATGGGAAGGATGGAGTTAAATTCCATAGAGATGTAAGGAGCAGAGACGGGGTAAGGAGATGAGTCTGGCATCAAAGGGAGTGGGCAGGCAGTATGCAGCCATAACCATCCCCACCCACCAGCAAAACACCCCCTCTAGTAACCCGCCAGAGCTCAAAGGCAAGTAAGTCCACATCTGTGCAGGGGAGCTCTGGGGTTTGCAGCTGGGAGGGAGAAATGGGCTGCTGGGGAGGCTGGACTGCTGGGCTGGGCTGTGTCCCCAGCTCAGAGCCTTCCCCTGGCTGTGGGACAGGGGCTTGTGGTATTTGAGAGGCAGGATTCTGGAGCTGGGGATATCCAGACTGTTGGGTACCATCCTGCTGAAGGGAAAGGGCACCAGTGTGCCTGCAGCCCTTAGTGCTAGAGCCAGGTGCTGGGGATGCAATGGACTTGGACACCTTTGGGGCCAATGCTCACCATGACGCTGGGCATTGGCTGCCAATCTGAAAGTGAGGGGAGCCCTGTAGGAAAGGCTGAAATTTCTGCTCTGCATCCCTGTCACAGAGCAGGTGGGGGCCACCTGTGTGTTTCCCAGGTGCTTTCCCACCCTAGGGAGTTGAAGAGGAGGTGGCAGCATTGGCTGTGGGTTGTTGCTGAACTCGCTTATGGATTGCTAATGATGTTTGTGAAAGCCCTGAATGAAGACCACACACGGGAGGCTCAGGCGAGTGATGTACCTTAGACCTGGAGGGTGAGAGGGAAAAATGCTTTTGTGCCTGACTCACCGGCTCTGTGCTAACACTGACTCATAATTACTGATTTTGATTCAGGGAAAAAAAAAAAGATTTATCTGCATTCAGACCTTTGGAAGAGGCCAATGCAACCTACTAATGAAGAGGGGAGGTGGTGCTGCTGTGCTGTCCACAGCCCTATGTAAGGTGTGGGGAGAGCATGGCAGATTGGCTCTGGGGCTGCGATGAACCCTGGAGATGAGGAGGGTCTGATTATCCCCAACCCTGCCCAGAATTGGTCACGTAGGAGGGAAATTTCTTGGACCACAGGAGTACCTCTGGCTCATTTTCCCATGGCTCAGCGCAGGCAGGCAGCTCTGCAGATGAAGATGTCTCGTGAGCAGCACGTTGGACCTGAACGCGTGTTTGTGTGGTTCCCCTGCCATCAGCACAACGGGAGCTACACGGCGGCCAGCCATGCAGAGCCAACAAGAAAAGCCTGCTGAAGAAAAGCACCGGCGATGACAATACCCATTTGCAAGACGGATTAAGCTTAGAGCAGTGTCTGGGCTTTGTGCAGGGGCAGCTCTGAGCACGAAGCGTGATGGCAAGAGGCTACAAAAGCCGGGATCCCACGCAGCCCCATTGCCAGCAGTGCTAACCCAGCCCATGCAAGGCTCAGTCCCCATCGCTGCCAGGACCTGCCGCCTCCTGCCCTGCCCTCTCCCACTGCCCTGCTCGTGCCACCTTGCCTCCCTGCTGCTCAGCCCTGCTGGATGCTAAGTGGAAATCCCCCCCCCTTGCCAAGTGTTAAATACTTATCAAGCTAATACAGCGTCTTTGCGGAGGTGCGTACATGAGACAACATGTTACCATAATTAACAAGCAGCTGGAGTTGGCATCGTGCTGCAGCTGCTGGCGGCGGCTCCCAGTGCCTTTCCCAGGGCTGCAGCTCTGCACCCTCCAATAGCAGGGGAGTGCTGAGGGAGGGAATGCCTTGCAGCTCCCTTCCTACCTCGCAGGAGGTGGTGGTGGCTTTCAGACTGGGGTCTGCGTAGCCACGGAGGTCTGGGAATGTTTCTGGGTTGGGCAAATGGGTTCATTCCCAGCGGGCAAATGCTTATACAGGGGGTGAGGAGCTGTTGTGGGAGGCACCGAGTTGGGTGCTGTAGGGAATCCTGTCGCTGGAGTCTCTGGGAGTGGTGGCTTGTCCCTGTGCCATTGATGTGGCCATGGAATCACAGTGCTGGGGCAGTGATGGCCAAGTGCCACTGGGTCTGTGTGATAGGTGTCAGGGACCAATGGTGGCACCAGTGCTGGAGAGAGCTTGGGAGAAAGAGAGAGTGGCTGTGATGGGACTGTAAACCCAGCCCTGGGGATGAAGGTGGCAGAGTAGGGTTGGTGGGCTTCCTTTATTTGATCAGACTTACTGAGATGATGTAGATCCATCCCTCTGCTCAGCCCTATGCAGATCTGCTGCACAAAACCTCCCCATCCTTTTGAATTGCCTTGAGCTCCCTAACTTTCCAGCCCCAGAGAAGTCATCTCAGCAGTTGATGTTTGTATCATGACCTATGTTGCTACTGGGTTTTAAATATATATATATATATATATATATATTTTCTGCACTGTATGCTAGCTTCCCACATGCAAATTGCTCTGAGTGAGCCATTTATCTGGAAAATAAAGGTTATGTTCTCAAAAGGCATTTAGTTCCTTTCTGAATGATTGAGCGAGTTTTCCACCGAGAAAACAAAGATCTTTAACACAGTCCAAACCGATGACAGGGAAAAAGGCTCAGGTAAAACCCCTCCATTTATTTAATAGCTCCCCCTTCCTCATTCATATTTACAAGATAAAAGGGGCTCCATCAACCCATTAGAGTTGAAATACGTGTCCTGTCTTCAAGGAAAGCAAATCCCATCTGGCATCCCTGGAGGAATATAACCTTAACTTCAGCTTAATGCCACATTAGGGTATCTAACAGATCCAGCCTGAGATTTACCTGCCTTTAAGGGAGATTTATTTTGGAAGCAAACAGGCTCATGTGACAAATCGCTTTCCATGAGCACCTTAGGCGAGGAGGAGCAGTTCCCTGCCGGGGGTCCTGCTGTGTCCTGGGCTGGGTGTGGAGCTGGGAGCTGCCCTAGGGCTGGGCTGTTCCCCCACAACCCATCGCACAGACCCCATTTCCTCCATGCCTGCAGGGGTTGGGGAGAGGCTTTAGGGAAAGGTGGTTCCAGCTTCTGTGGCTCTTGCATTTGTCTGGGAAATCAGAGACTTTTCCATGATGAAGGTATTGCTGCCAACACCTCTCTGCATCCCCACCCAGCACCGCCCGTTTCCATCACCACCCCCACCTTAAGGACAAGAGTGAGAGGGGCACTTTCTCTCTTTCCCATGCAACTTAACCTTGGGGACTCGGTGTTGTGGTCCTAAAAATGCATTAGCAGCTGCAGGATTGGGTTCTTGCAGCGGCTGCAGAACTGGGTGACTCCATCCCAAATGACATCTCAACGATGTGGTTCTCCAGGGCAGCAAAAATGCTGATGGCCTGGGTTGGGAAGCACGGCCTGGTTGTGTCTGCTGAGAGATTTTGGCCAAAGGAGCATAGTGGTATCTGAGAAGAAAGTGTGTTTCTGTACAGAGCTAGCCCAGAGGTGAGGTTTGCAGCAATAGCTTTATTGTCATTTCTGGTTTTATTGATATGAATAGAAACAGATGAGGGTTTTGTAATTATTTAATCAATCCCAAATGTATGAGACTGCTTGGGACTAAAGTATGAGGCATTTCTTGGTGTTCCCTGCCTGCCTATGCCTAAGGTGGTAGCTGTACTCTTTCCCTCAGACCTGGCTTCCGCTGCAAATGGAAAACCTGGGAGGTTGGTGAGACGGAACACACACTGTGCCATGTAAGCCCCCTGGGCTTTGGATGCTCTGCCTCTCCTCCTGGCTCTCGCCAAGCCTCTGGGCTGCAGAAACCCCGGTGTCTGCTGGCAGAGCCTCCCCAGCAGCGCCCTGGGGAGAGGCTGCAGATGCCGGGGATTCCTGCAAGCTCCTCTCCTCTCGAGACAGCACGCAACGTGTGGGTGGTTGGGTAGGATGGGGGGCATGGAGCATCCATCATGGGGAGCCACCTCCAAAGGGCTCTATGGGATAAACCCCAACACAAAGCTGATGGTGGGTTTGGGATCAGGGCTGCTCATGCTGAGGGGCTCCAGGGACGGGCACAGCTGGCTTGCTGCCTTGAGTTACCAAACTGCATCTCATCAGACTGTTGATGTACACGCTGTTCAGCCTGAGAACGAGAGGGCAAGTCAGCTGCAGGTGGGTGAAACCTATCTCCTCTGCACTGACCTGGCCTGCCTGACTGGTTTTTTATGATTATTTTTTATTCTGTCTCCAGTTAGGCAATACACTTGCCTGTTAGAAATATCGCCCTGGGCTGCCAGCTCAGCGAAGGAGAAAAGCGGGTGTGTGTTACTGAGGGAAGATGGGGGTCACCTCCCTGCCGGGGGGACACCTCATCCCTTCCCTGCCCTCCCTGGGCTGCTGCATCTGCAAAAACCCCTCCTCGGGCTCTGCTGCTCATGGGGTGCTCAGAGCTGAGCATCCTCATGGGGGAATGACCTGGGGGAAGCTCCCAACATCCCCTCCGCAGCTCCTACACCCCCATGGTCGCTGGGCTGCAGTGGATGGATTTCAGCCCAGCCTGCAGTTTGGGATCGTTAACCATGAAGGTGCCCCTGGGAAGAAGCGAAAAAGGTATTTGGGAAAATTTGCTAACAGACTCTAATGACTTAATAATCCCTGCCGGAGAGAGCGCGGCAGGTTATGTGAATGTCAAGTTTGTTTGCTTTGCCGAGAGCCGGCTGCTGTTAGGTAATCAGAGGGTGTGACCTCCTTCGTGGGGAAAAGGCAAGGGAAGGAAAGCATGTGCCTGCTGCCCTGCTGGGGTGAGCAGCAGCGATGGGCACAGAGCAGCCCTGGCAACCCCACTGCTGTGCTGGGGAGAGCAAAGCCCAGGGGCTCAACCCATTGGGAGCATACTGTGGGGGTGGGTGGTGGGGTGGGATCCAGCAAGGAAAGCAACCAGGAGCTCAAGAGAGGGGTGTTGGGAGCATGAGCTGCCCAGGGAGTGTTGCTGAGTGGGCACAGGGTGGATACAGGTGCCTGAGTGAGCTGTGGCATAGCACAACACCCTCTTGGCCAAGCCTGCACCCCAGCCTACTCGGGGAACACTGTCCCTTTTTGGGGATGCTATTGGGAATCATAGGATCATAGAATAACTTGGGTTGGGAAGGGCCTGAAATATCCTCCTGCTCCAACCCCCCTGCTCTGGACAGGAGTGCCACACAGCAGATCAGGTTGCCCAGGTCCCATCCAACCTGGCCTTGGACACCTCGAGGGATGGGGTGTCCACAACTCCTCTGGGCAGCAGCACCAGTGCCCGACTGAGCAAAGTGTGGGATTTGCTGAACATTGGGACCTTTCCTTGTTGGTAAAGGAAAGTCAGGACAGGACTCTAAGCATACTTTGCATTATCTGCCATGACCCGCGGCATCGGTACAGACTGCCCCACATGGGACGTGACGTCTCACTCTGGAAGCCAAAAGCAGGCAGGTGGGCGCTAACCTTCTCCCCACTGCTGGGTCCAGTGGGAAGGGGAGCGTACGATTGCAAGCACCGGAGCTCCTGGAGCACAGGTTGCCACCTCTCAGCCCCAGCACTGCTCTCAAGCCCCAGCTTGCCTGCCCCCATGCTATTTGAACAGGCGCCTGTGCAGACGTAGCTCTAGGCCAAGTTGTGGGGCAGCCGGGAGGGAACGCCTGGCTCCAGACCCCGCTGCGGGAGGTCTGGGCGCGTGGGCACCGAAATGCTATGTGCCAATCACAGTTCTGCCCTGGGGCCCCAACACCTGTGGCCACTTTGAACCCCAACCACAGCCCCGAGGTGCCAGCAGAATACGTGGGAGCGCCGGGGCTCGGCTTACACCCGTTTTTACAACCGTTCCTTAGAACTGTGGGGGCAGGTTGCATTTCCCAGCAGATGCACATCCTCCTAGCAAAAAAAAAAAAACCAACACAACTGCATTGTGAGGTCAAGTCTTCTGCCATCTCCCCTTGCTCTGCCTGCTTTCCCAAGGCTGCCATGCTTTAGGGGATTTGGGGAGGATGGCAACGTGCGCAGTGCACAGCACCTAGCATCCTGCAGGGATGCAGCTCCAGAGCGCATGACACACACTCTGCAAAAAGAATTAAAGAAAACAGACAGACACAAAAAAAGAAAAAAGGAAAAGGCTTCTGAGGCTTAGCGTTGGATATTTATACACTTGACATAAAGGATATTTCTGCATTGAAGTAATAAGCGTGACTCAGTAAACCAATGGGGAAAGGGTGTTCCCTTTGCAGCAAAACCTCAAAAGATCAAAGAACTTCTTGAGCGGTTTAACATTTTGAATGTTAAATGAATTGGTTTCCCCTCCCTCTCCCCCTCATACTTGCCTTAAAGTTCTGAAACAGAAAATGGTTGGATTTTAGCTGGGAAGGGATCGCTTTGAGAACTCGGGGGATGCCTGGTTCTGAAATGGCACAGCCACAGGCCCAGGGGATGTCAGCCCTGGATGGGGACATGGTTTAATGGAAACTGGCTTTCCCCTCACTGCCACCTTCCAGACCTGCTCCTGCTATGGGATGGATGCAGGCAGCCCTCACCAGAGGGATGTCCCAGCACACCAAGTCCCCACACAGTGCCCACTGCTGGTCCTCAGGCAGAGCTGAGCATCACCAGCTTCCAGCAGCTCCTTCCCTTGGGAGAAGCGAATCGTGCCATTGCTGTGCTTGCATGAGATGTAAGGGGACAGCCCTGTCCCCGGCCTGCAGCAAGCAGCAAGGGCTGGCGTGTATTCACCAGGGAAGGACAGAGCTGTGTCAGTGGCTCTCAGACACATGTGCCTTTGTGGGATCGATAGGCTGGAGTAATATATCGCACCGAGATAACAAATCACTTAGCTTATTGGGTCTTAATTAAGCCTCTTTTATCTCTGTGACAGCCACACACCTGGGCTATCACCCCGACCAACAGCGGCTGAGCAGAGGGGGACGCGGCACTGGAGAGCGGGGATTGATGAGCTGCACTGGCTGGAATTGCCTCATTGTGCCGCAGCTCTCAGGCCATCCATCTCCTGCTCCCCACACCGTCCTGGGCCGGGACCCCCCACTGCAGCCCCCCTCCTCCTGGCGCCGTGCAGGCAGGGGATGAGGGACGGGGGCAGGGGACACCCAATGGCATTAGCCAGGCGCAGGGCGATGAGCTCAGGGCGAGCTGCCCCGTTAGCCCCCCTGGGTAATAGATACAGTTGTTATAGTCCCTGACAGCGTGAAATGAAGACCTACATCACCATAATGTATTGTCAGGCTGCGAGCACACTGCGGCCCCTGAGATGAATGAATGCAATATCTCTGTGTGAGAGGGGGAAGGCGGGGACGGGGGCTCCGCTGTGCCGCTGCCCTCTGGGCGCTTTGTGCGGTGACAGAAAAAGGCATTTTTTCTGGGTGATGCAGAGGCTGAGGGTGTCCGGTCCCTGCAGAGCTGATGACAGGTCCAGCCCACGAAGGGCAGAGTGTAACAAATGACCGAAGTGCTGCCACGATGAGTTCAGCCAGCAATGAAGTCATCGCGCCCTGCCTTGCTGCCAGCTGGGGCTGCGGGGCAACTGATGGCACTGGGGCAGGAGGGATCAGTGCATGGCAGAGCTCCTGTGAGCTGAGAGCAAAGGGAACCTTCCAAAGCAGGGAGACTAGAAACGTGCGTTCGTGACAATGGGAATCTGAGGCACGTATCGCATTATTGGAAAGTAGGACAGTTCTCACTCTGAAGTACGACTGCTGATGTAGTGACTTGGAGTGGAATAATGAGAGCTGGGAGTTGTGAGTGACTTACAGCTGAGCAGCCAAGTCCTGCAGGACCCCTCCGTCTCTGCAGCAGTTGCCCTGCTTTAGGATGATGCTTAAATCCTTCCGCACCACGGACTGCTGCTAGGGCTCAGTCTTTCCTCTCTGCTTACCCCAAGGCAGGCTGACAGCAGCAAAACTGATTGGGAACTGGGGAGATATTCCTGAGCATATGTCCGAGCGTGGCCGCAGGCTTATTTCAGGGAAAGGTTGCTTGGGATTTCTCCCTTTCCCTGTGTTTGGGATGGCAGTGACCATACCCAGCCTCTCCTCATGGGCTTTGATTCTTGCAAAGCGTTGAGCTGTTCTTGCTGCTGCACGGCAGGTACTGCATGTATGCAAATACTTCCTTAAAACAATAAAAATAAGGGTCTGGTTTGAAAGACAAGCAGCTCATAATTCAGCATTGCATTAAACAAAGTCCAAGGTACTCACATTACACAAAATCCAACCGAAGGGCAACACCCTTCCAGTATTCCTGAATTTTCACGACTGTTTGCAGGCTTTAGGATGAACGTGAGGCAGTCGATACAGGAGTGGCCAATCCCCATAAGCTGTCAGTGAGACTTTCCTCTCCAGGCCAGCTCAGCTGGGCATACAGTATTGTCAAGGTCATTTCCAATGCGTGATGGACCTGTTTGCTGACGCTTGTGACATTTCCCTCAGACAGGACAGGATTCCCCTCCATCTCATGAGGTTTTGGGCTGGATGTGCCCAGCAGCTTCCTTCCCTTTGCCCAAACCCTAAGCCTGAACCACAGAGTCATTTCGGTTGGAAAAGCCATTTCAGATCCCCAAGCCCAACACCATGCCCACTGCCCACATCCCTCAGTGCCACATCTCCAGGTGTTCTGGAACACCTCCAGGGATGGGGACACCACCACTCCCTGGGCAACTGTGCCACTGCACAATTCAGAGAGGAATTTTCTCCTAATATCCAACCTGAAATACTTCCTAGCCCCGCACCCCTCCCACCAGCCATCCCTGGGTGTTGTTATTGCAGCAAACAGCGCGCAGTGATTTTGGCATCTCCCTCAAGCACGCAGCTCTGCTCTTTCTCTTGGCTATTATTGCTGCTTGGAGGTTTTTCCCTCTGAGGTTGGGTCTTCCCTCGTGCTGCCGCTCAGAGCCCGTCCCTGTTGGTGATATACGATGCCCTTGTAATCTCCAGCGACATAAATTTCTCTCCTGTTTGTCTCCCTGTGTCATATCCTTCTCGCCCCGTGCCTGTTATTGTGTCTAGCTTTGCAGCTGCATTTCAGCATTTTCCCTTGTTTGTCTCCTTCACCTGAGGATGTCCATTATGGGATGTAACAGCTTTAATAGCTTACAAACAGGAGGCTGGAGATTTTGTGCTTCAGGGAGCAGTGCTCACAGCAGTCACCACTCAGAGTGGCGTTTCCTATTGCTGTGTACCTCAGCTGATTTCTTCCTTCCTTATTTTAAGTCCAGGGACAAATGGCTTGTAAAGCTGCTGGTCCAATTCGTACTGCTGGTAGGTGGAGCTGGGTGAGTGAGTTGTCCCTGTCCCCCTCCATTCTGGTCTGCTCCCACTCTGAGCCCCAATAACAGCAGCACTCTGGGGTGCAGCTGGAGCCAAATCCCAGCGTCTGGCAGCAGTGGTTGGGTACTTCTCCTTCTCACCTCTCCAAGAGCAAAGTGCCATGCGACCAGGATCTAATTAGGCAGGCTAATCTGAAGGAGGTACTACATCTCCATGGAAAACTGCTTCAGTTTGGCTTCTCCGGATAATAAACAAAGCACTTGGGCAGATGATAGGGCATTTAAGTGTTTACTCTTCAGAGCATTAAGTGCTAAATTTGTTTTCAGCTCACTTATGAAAAACCCTCACCGAGCAAAGCACACAAGGGGCTCAGTTGTACCTTCAGCTCTGCCTTGAGCATCCTGCAAGGAGCCCGGTCCTGCGTGATGGCAGCACAGCCATTGGCAGCACAGCGGCTGAATCTGCACTGTGGGGATGCTGCTGGGGCAGAGAGGTGCTGGGATGGAGCAGCATCTTCCCAACCCCACGCAGAATGCTGTAGGCTGTGCTGAGCACATCTGGCCACCGCTGCCACACAGGGGAGGCTTCATCCAGCACCATAGAAATGGAGCACAAAACCAACAAAACAACTCTCCGTTTCTAAAGCTCTATGAAGTTTGCACCCCACCATGCTGGGACAAAGGGGGAATTAGCAGCCAGCAAAAAGAAAAGCAACACAAAGCCACACCATGGTGTCAAGAAGCCAAAAAGCCCTTTTCCTTCTCAGTGTGCGGGTATGGCTTAAGGGACTGTTCACAGCACTGAGCCCAGCGCGGGTCAGCTTTGCAGTTCTTTGCATCTGCATGTGCTTGAGCCGAGCTTTCCCTGCTGCTGTGATTTATAAACCAACTTTGACACATCAAAACCAATGCAGAATGACTCAGAAGTTTTCAGACAGCCATCAAAAAGTGGACGGAGGGGTGCACCCGGATCTGACAGCAGCAGCCTCCTTTAAATCAACCTTTTTCAGGAAGAATACTGCGGTTCAGGCCCCAATTTGGGATGTGTCTGAGCATGCTTCCCATCCAGATCATGGATTCAATTACAGCGCAACGCTTTGCAGATTTCTGTTAAATTTTAACTCGTTTCACATGGGTTGTATGAACTTTGCCTGACATTTGGAAGCAGGCAACTTGTGTCATCAGGTTACACTCACACTTATCTCTGCAAACATATCCTTGTACCCAAACCAGCACCAGCACACCCGTTTTCACCGTGGCTGGCATTAATTGAACCTGAAATGTTCTTTCCTCCGGCGCTGCGCTCCCTCCTGCTCGCAGAGCCATGTGTGTGACCCCATCCCCTGCTCGACAAACGCAGCTGCAGCAAATGGGGTGGCCACGGAGATGAGGGCAGCGGGCGATGCTGAGCCAGCATCTCACTGTGGGCTTTTAGAGAAGGGCGATGCCATTGGAAAGGGAAGACTTTGAGATGACTCTGTCCACCCCCAGCCTCGAAGTTGCAGGGATGAGCCTGCAGTGTGTGCTACTGATGGCCCAAACCCCATCTCCTGGGGGACTCTCCTGTCCCCAAAGCCTTGTGGCTTGGCCAGTGACCTGCCGGGCAACCATGCCATGCTCACCTTCGTTCCATCAAGCCATGCAAACCCAGCTCTGGCCACCTGATGGCTGAAATTCAGGTGTGATCATAGCCCAGCCTCTCTGCTGTGTCAGGGGTCAGCAGGAGAAGGGGAAATGTTAAAATCCTGACATTGCTCAGTGGCTGGCTCTGCCTTCAGCTGTAAGAAGTGGCCAGCTCTCCTGATCAAAGGCCTCACCACTGTTGTTTTAAAGGTGACATTAACATTTAAGGAGCTTTTGAAAGTCCTGGCTGGCAATAAAAAGCCAGACACTCAGTCACAGAGCAACTCAAATGCAAGTTTAATGATAATGAAACAGCCTTTTGTTCTTAAACTCAAAGAAGGACCACAAACCTACTTATAGTCTTTATAACAAAGACTGTGAAACCTTTTGCACATAATCCAGCAAAACGATACCTGCAAGCCTCGGTGCTACTCAGTGATCCCCAGAGTGTGCAGAACAGGCTTTTGAGAACACTTTTCCTCTTTTCTTGCATACACAACCACTGCTCTTTGTTCCAATGAAGACTTTGACAGCATGATGTGGATGCTTCTGTGTGCTTGCAAGCCCTGGTTTCATAAAGTGTGTTCCCATGGCACAGCATGGCATGGCACAGCATGGGACATCGTAGTATGGTATGGCACGGCATGGCACAGTGTGACACGGCACAGTATGGCACAGGACCCGTCCTGCTCCTCATCATGGCTGCACAGAGCAGCGTGGGACAGCAGAGGAGGAAACCGTGCAGGCAGTGCTGGGCTCAGTGCACCACGAGCAGTCCCAGCCTAAAACTGGGTTATAAATAGCCTGGAAATGAGAGCCAGGCAGGTCAGAGCCATGGCTGGGTAGGAGAATCCCCCGCTCCCCACATGGCTCCTGGCTGCATTGCCTCTTACCACGTAGTTCTTTGCTCTACATCTCCCAGCCCTGCGCTGTGTGTTACCTTGAAGCTCCAAGAAAAGCAATTGCATGTGCCTTCCTTAAAGCATGCAGTTGGAAACGCCATGCAAATTCCCTCACTCCTCCTCACCCTCCTAGATGTGGTAATCAGCACTGGGTCCTCATTCCATCCACTGAGTGCTGGGCAGGGTCAGCAGTCCCAGCAGAAGATGGTATGGAGGGCAGATATCCTACATCTGCTCCAATTCCTGCTGCCTGTGGCAGAGCCAGAGAGCTGATTCACTCCCTGCCTTCTGCAGTAGCAGCAACCATCTCTGTGCACAGTGAGTGGTGGACTCCCATCCCTGGAGGTGTCCCAGAACCAGGGAGATGTGGCACTGAGGGAGATGATCAGTGGGCACGGTGGGATGGGTTGGGCTTGGGGATGTGAGAGAGCTTTTCCAACCTTTGCGATTCTTTGATTTTCCAGAGATGCACCCAGCCCCAGCTTGGCCACTGCCTCTTACCTGCTCAGCTCACAGCACACTGGGCACTACTGGGGAGCTCAAGTGAGGGGCATAGGGGTCCCTTTGTTTCCTAAGGGCACAAGTGACCAAAGGAGTCAGTGATGGGAATGCACAGGGTGGGGGAGGCAGGCGATGGGAGAGCTTGTGGCTGGATGTGACCCAGACCCGGGGAACAGATGCAACTCATAACGTTAATGAGGTTTTTTTCTTCCTCCCCAAAGGCGCTGCGGTCCTGAGAACCGGGGGCTCTCTATCCCATGGCAACACCAAGTGGGGAAAAAATGGGCCTGGCTTTTATTTCATTTTTTTGTCCTTTACAGGAATCGCAGGCAAACAAAAGCCCTGAACAGATTTATCATTTTTCTTTCTCCCCCACCCCCTCCTTTTCTTTCCTTTTATATTTTTTTAAAATAGGGTTAGAACAAGATGGATGGTTCCCCAGGCCCGCAGAATGAGCAGATAGAGGCAGCCCTGTCGGCTCTGGCATCCCATTAAGCCAAGCTGCGGGAGGAGGCCACCGTCAGACTTATTACATTTGCCCCCATCCAGACCCCAAATATCAGCCCCAGTGTGGGGTGCCCCCAGCTCAGCTGCCCGTGCCCCACATTGCCCGGTGCCACCCTCACCCCCACCCCACTCCATCTCCCACATCAGCAAAGGAATTGCTTCTTGCATCCCTCAGCATCAGCCCACACCGATTTGTCACCGATGGGTGACAAGCACTGTGTGGCTCAGTGTGGCTCTGGGTAGGGGCAGCGGGGGGAGCTCAGACATCCCTCAACCCACTGCTGACCCGGGGCTGCTGTGCCTGGTGAAACAGCAGTGAGGAAGGGGGGAAAAAAGGCAAAAAATAAAAGGAAAAAGGGTGGGGATGAAAAAAATAAAACAAACCCCATCGCGTTCACGAGCCCAGTGCAGCCCCATGGGGGGGTTGGCAGCGGTGCACAGGGGCACCTGGCAGCCCCATCTCCACCACCAGCTTCCTTCACACGGATATTTCCACTTAAATACTTAACAAGGATTTAAAACCCTTCTGCAGCCGGAGTTTGTTGGCAGCGATAAATTTTGAATAGCTTATAAATAATGAAGGCAAGGTGGTGCCTCCGGCTGGGAGAAGGGGTGAGGCCCCACCTGCCATCAGGACGGGGTGAGGAGCAGCCCTGGTGGGCACCTCTCGGTGATGATGGAATCACAGAGCACAGCCAAGCATGGCCACGCTGCCTCACACCTCCTGATAAGGATCACCCAGCATGCAAGAATCACAGGATGGAATTATGGATGGACAGAGAAATGCATGCAGTCCCTTTGTGTATATATACGTGTGTATGCACACAGAGAGAGACAAACATATGGAGCTGTACACAGCTACAAGCATGCATGCTTGCACGAATCAATATGGCTCAAACTGCCCACCTGCTCCTAACCTCCCCTCCATGCCTTGCTCCCATCGAACCCACATCCCACCCCACGTGCTGCAGATGCAGCTGACAGCCTTGCAGGCAGCAGCTCCTGCAGTGCACCTCACGCACTGCTCCACACTTTGGGGCCGGGAGGGGATTTGGGAGGAGGGCTGGAAGAGATGATTTCATCCCCATGAGAACTGGAGAGTGTTTCTGCGCGCTGCAGGGGTGGATGCAATGTCTGCTCTCTGCTTTTCCCTGGCACCTTGTAGCAAGTCAGTAATTAGGTTATAGCACTGCTCTGGCTTAATTTCCACACACCAACATCCAATAAATGCGTATGGAGTTTGTATGTGTGCCTGTAGTATATAAAAGCTATAGGAAAATAGCCAGACTTCACTACATTAATTCATAAAGCAGGTCATTCTTGTCTGGCCCTTTACCTCACTTGTTATTTCTATTTATTAGTAATATTGATGTTTCAACCAGGGATCAGGACCCCATTGAGCCAGCTTTAATAACAGAAAAGATTTAGCAGGAGAGAGGCCTGTAATGAACCAATAATCACAACACCGGCGCTCACGTAGTGCAGCTCACAAACAGCATTGTTATTTGTACAAGGTTTTATTTGCTATTTCACTTTTGCAGCGAGCCCAGCATCTCCCACTGCACCAGTCTGGCAAAGCAAAAGCTTTGTGGAGGCTGAAAATGGAATGAATGAGTGTTGGCTTTGGAGGGCCATCAGCGTGGGCTGGTACCCGTGGTGTAAGCAGGGGCTGCCAAAGGGTTTGCTGTGCATATGGGTGGATTCTGTGCACGGTGGGTTCCCTTCTCTGCTCCCATCACCCTTCCAAAGGGCTTTCACAGCAGCTCCTTTTAATGCTGTCTTCTGCCGAAGCTGCAGCACATGATGGAGAGGACGGAGCACCAGCATTCTGCTGACTAAAGCAGGGGGTGATGTGGGATGGGGGGGATCCCACAGGGTTGTGAGTGATTGGGCAATGCACACCCTAAGGGCTGGCACCGGGCTGCTGCCTGCACAGCAGAGGCATTTGGGCTGCATTAAGGAACGATCACACACTGTGAATGCCAAAACTAATTTTTCAATCAGAACCACTTGGGAGCCGTACAAAGCCCAGGACCACATCTAAACCAACTTCAGTTTCGTCGCCTGCTGAGACATTGAACACGAGCCAGTCCTCAGCTCTGAGCCAAGATACACTCAGGGAGGGTTTGTCTGGCAAGAACCTCTGGAACTATTGATCCGTGAGAAAAAGTGATCAAGGGAAGTACAGCTGGCCTGGTTATTGCTCTACCGTGTTCTCTACCAACTGCAAAACTTCGCCAGCAGAGATAACGAGAGAAGAGCTGCACAGCATCCTTCCTTCATGTAAACTCTGCTCTGTTCCTGAAAGCCCAGTGCGAAGCTGGAGCTCCTGCAGCACTGGGGACGGTGCAAGGTGGGGAGAACTGGGGATCAAACATCATCTTAACAGGGACAAAGGCATTACAAATGAAGCAAGGATGCTGATGGATCTCCTGTCAGGCAGGATGGTGTTACCTCTGGATTTATACTTCAGTACTGTCTGTATTTCTGTAATTTCTTAAATTGCCTTTAAGATGATAATATTTCCTAGAACATGGGGAATAGATTAACTGCACGCTACGGCGTTATCCAAAACTGCTTCGAGCAGCATTAAAACCAGATGTTCCCAAAGAGCCAAGGGAAAATGTTACCTGTGCTGCTTGCCAGCCAAGGGGCAAACTGCCTGTGCCTTATGTAGCAATGCTGGTTTTCCTGGGATCATGGAAAGCTATTGGAGCAGGGAGGGCTGGAGCTCCAGAACTGCAGCGACGTGGCACTGTGGGGGGTGGTTGGTGGGCACAGTGGAGCGGGTTGGGGTTGGGGATTTGAGGGGGCTTTTCCAGCCTTAATGATTCAATGATTCTACGAGCAGCACCAGGACACGCCGTGCAGCAACATGAGGCATCTCCACAGCACAGCTCTGGCAACGTGTGCTCCACCAGATCCCCTCAGTCCCCATGCTGTCTGTTGCCACCCATGGCTGCGGGGCGCAGGGATGGCACGGCCAGGAGCAGCAGCCTGACCTACTTCAATGCAGTGCAATGCAATGGCCTCGCTGCCGTGCATCCTCCCACAGGCACCAAGCACAGTTTGAGGGCAGCAGATCCACACGGGGTGGGATGCTGTCCCAGCCTCCACCAGCATTGCTCCGAGAGCTCTCACTGCTGCATATCAACGCACAGGCTCCATTAACAAATCAAATTGCCACTGATGTGCTTCTCATTATATCTCAGGGCTTACGCGTCGTTATTTCATTTAAAAGACGGCGTTTGTTTTCCCTTCCCTGATTCCACGTCCCCAAAATCTCATTAGGAGATTGCTGCTCGTTACAAAGCGCCGCTCAGTGCAACGTGCTGGGGGTGCAGGACCCAGCAAAGGGCCCCACGTGGAGGTGGGGGGGAAGGGGGGGGGTAATGAAGAGCCATTGCATTAGGAGTGCCAAGGCTCATTTGGGAGGAGAGGACCGGACTGTGGATGCTGACAGCACCGTAATGCAAACCCCCCTTGGAGCACCCAAAGAATCGGCCTAAATGGATTGATGTGAGGACGGAGAAGAAACGACTTCAGTTGTTTCCCTAATTCAATTCCATTTATTTTTATACGGCGTCTTCTTATAAAGCATCTCCCAGCTGCTTCATCCAGAAGAGGGATAATAGAGATTCACTGCTCTGGCACAGCTCTCACCAGTGCTGGCATTGCGGTGGGAGGGAGGAACACAAGTGCTGGCCTTGAGGATTTGATTTCCCAAATCATCAGGAAATCATATGCCATTTTTTTTCTCTTCTTTTTCCAATTCCAATATTGGTAATTTCCCTAGGCTTTCCTCAAACCATCGCTGCAATATACTCAGGCTGATTCTAATCTCATGCTGCTTTTATAGCACTGTAATTCCGATCTCACACTGGTTTTATACTGGTGCAGCCCCACTTATTTCAACTGAGTAAATTCCTGATTTATGTCAGTGCAAACGATGGCAGAAATGGGCCCACAGCTCTGCCTGGAGCAATGCCTGGCTCCCGCCAGGGTGAGGAAGAGGAAGATCAGCCTGTTTGCAATGCAAATGGTGTAGAAAACTTCTGCCACATTACACCCAGACCCTCACTTTGCAATGCACTTTTGCTTTCTTCTATAAAATGCACTTTGTTACATTTTGGAAACCCACGGAAGGTCATTGAGAAGCGATGTGTGGCTCTGCTGGGTGTCCATGGGGACTGACCCATTTAGTGCCTTCACCCTTCTCTCTTCCTCAGCCCCACCACCGTCCTGTTGCTGTTTCGAGGATGTTTCGTTGTCTTGATTTACTCTCTGTGATGTGAAGGGATGGAGCAGGCTTCCTGATAGCTGTCCCAGATGCAATGTTGGTGTTGGTTAAACAAACCCCTTGCAGACCCCACCAAAGCAAAACCGTGATGCTGCATCCACCTGGGCAAGCTGCGTCCTCTCTTGCTTGTGCTAAGGGAGGAAAAATAGGGGCTGTTGTAACTAATGGCTGTGGGGTGGAGTGATTTTCCCCTTTCGTTTGCCCTCAGGAAAGAACAGGATGGAGTTGGGAGAGGAAGGCAGTCTGATGGTGAGGAGGGATGAGGACCTTTGTTGGTTGTCACTGCTTGGGTGCTGGTCCCTCACAGTGGGGGCCCCTGAGCTCCCACCCATTGCTGTGTGCTGAGGAGCACTGCTGCAGTGCGAAACCCACCCGTTGTGCATCTGTGTGATGCTCAGACAGTGAGAAGGTGAGGGTTGATGGTATCAGCTCTCCTGTGTTGCTCTCTCTCAGCAAACTCATACTCACTGATGACCCTTTGCCATTGCAAAGGAGGGAACAACCTTGTGCAGCTGCTGGACAAACTCTTCCCTTCGCAGCCAGCATGGCAGCACTGAACCCTGTTCCATGCAGAGGAGCAAACCCTGACCCCACAGCCCAGCAGAACTCCCCCAGCCCATCAGACAGACCCACAAGCTGACATCAGCAGAAGGAAGCATGGCCCCAGCAGTAATCTGATAGAATCCAATGGCAGTTTGGCTTGGGGGGGGGGGGAGGGAGGCAGTGAAAGAAGAAGCACTGAAAGTACAGTTCCTTCTGTGCATTGCTGGGGAGACCATTAGGAAAACCACTAGATTATTTTTCACATTCTTCAGCGCAAAACTACTGCGTTTTATGACCACTATCAATAACAGCTATCATATTACTAATGCTACAGTTGCCACATATATAATATTTAAATCACATTTGTGGCTGACAGAGACCTATGGATATTCTCGATCCCAACAGGCTATTACAGTTCATATCGTGTCTGTCATATAAATATTATGAATCATTTCCCACTATCTTTATGGGGGCTACATTGACATCGTCATAAAGGCTCTGGGCCGGATACTGGCTGCATATTTATATACACCTTATGTATAGGTATGTGAATGGAGGGAGATTTATTCAACAATCACCAGTAATAAGTGCCTATGATAAAGCATATTATCTTCACACTTCATTTGCAAAGTGTTTTATATGCAAGGATGGGGGGAAGGCCCTGGTAGTGACACATCCTCAAGCTCTGGTGTAAGGCTTTGTGGTGAGGTTGCAGCCCCAGGTGAGGCAAGGGGATCTTTGCTGGTGCCCAGCCCTGGGCCATGTGCTGCTGGCTCACACCAGGTGAGGATCTGGCTCCTGTCCCACCCGCAGGATAGGTGATGCTCGATGTGCTCTCCCCAAGGAGCTGTAAGTCTCATAGTTCACGTTCTGCACTTCATCTTCCATCAGCTAATGGATCGGTTTCCTTAGCTTCCTTGGCAGCCAGGCTCTGGTCTGGGTGATGAGATGAAGTGCATCTCCAGGTGTTGTAAGAGACAGAACTAGACATTCCCTCTACAGAGCCTTCTTGCAAAGCAATTAATTAAACCACAGCTCCTGCAAACCAGGTAAAATGTGTTCAACCCAACCCACCAGCAAAGCACAAGAAGAACCTCCCTACCATCATTCAAGTCACATCCAGACTACAGCCCAGGTGCCCCAGCACCTCCCCAGACCTGTGTCAGCTGCAGGAACACATCATTAAGTCCGTCTCCACGTGCAGAGACAGACAAGAACAAGTGTAACTTTATGGCTGGGAAGTTGGGAGGTCCCTAATAAGCATTTAATGCCCTGCTCTGAAGCAGCTGAAAGCGCAGCACAGCGCCTCTGACTGTACAATACTCCATCTGAGCAGTTTCCAACAGAGGGGATGAAGGCAGCATTTCTGCCTGTCCCTGGCGTGGGAATGCAGCTCTCCAGCTCCAGCAGATCAAATAAATCACGTGCATTTCACTTCATAAACAAACATCATCAGCTTGTTAAATGCTGCTGGGGGAAAAAAAAAAAGAAAAAACACACAACAAAACAACACCAAACAAAGTAGGGGATTTGAATCTCCAGCGCTGAAGAAATGCTTTGTGCCTTTGAGTATCTGCTGGTTCGTGTGTGCTCGGGGCAGGGGCCCAGCTTCTGTAGCTGTTTGGGTTGGTGAGGATGGGTCTGGATGGGGATGGACTGCACCCTTTTCTAGGCTCTGTGAGGACAGCAGTGTGAGAGCGTGGGGATGGAGGGAGAATGGCCTATCTGACTGCATATACCACCTGAACACGGGGTGAATTTTGCCAAACCCTAGGATTGAGTGATGAAGACAGGGAGACCCCAAATCATCCCATCGTATACAGCTGCCCTCCTTCAGGTCTCACATTTGAAGGTTTTTGCATTACCCAAGAGCAGAGGGAATGAGGACCACACGAAGGCTTCCCATACAGCTCTCCAGGATGGTGGAGGACCTCCAGGTGCCCTTACATCCAGCAGTGCTACAAACCAACCTCACCCCGCTCCCCTCCGTGGCTTCGGCTCTTTGCAAGCAAGTGCACAGCTACAGGCAAGCAGAGCTCGTTAGATTAATGGTGAATTAAAGAACTGAGGGGAGGTGGGTGGGGGAAAAAGGAGGTTTGTAACATCACAGAAATATTCTTGCTACCTTCTGGCATCTTCAGGAGACGGGAAATGTGGGACTGCATCCAGCTGTCTTCTCTGGGGCAAAATTCCTTTGGCTTCTGTGGGAGGTTTTACCCAAATAAGGACTGCAGGATCAGACCTGTTATTGTCACTGCAATTAACATTTAGATCCACATCTAACACAAACTGTTACAGGCTGGTTAGGGAGAAATTTAATTTGCTCTAAAGAGCTTGATGAGAGAAGAGCATGAAATGTCCCAGTTACGGTAATTCCTTGGGTTAGAATCCACAGAAGTGGATTTTCGGCCCCGGATCAAAAGCTCTGCTTCCACCATCAGTGTAAGCAGGCAGGTGTCCCCAAGACCTGGGGCTTTGGCCGTGCCAACCCACCCACATTTTGGTCTTTTTAAACAACCTCAACTTTCTCTTATATCCTTATGTAGTATTTCCTTTTTTTTTTTTTTTCCCTTCTTTCCCCCCCCATCCCCCCTGCTCCTAGGAGTTAATGCAACTCAGCCATAAAAACTGACTTGGAGATGAAACTTGGCATTTCAGGTCCCAGCCCGGGAGCAAACGAAGTTACCAGTTATAAACAGGCTCCAAAATCTGTTTGGACATGCAGAAATTACAGGAGCAGAGGATAAAAAGGATCCGAGGCGCTTTCTTTTGCTTCAACTTCAGCAGCTCCGAGTGCCAGTGATGCAAGATGGATCCTCTCAGTGTTTCTCTTCATAGAATCATAGAATGGCCTGGGTTGAAAAGGACCACAGTGACCATCTAATTTCATCCCCCTGCTGTGTGCAGGGTCACCAACCAGCAGAGCAGGCTGCCCAGAGCCACATCCAGCCTGGCCTTGAATGCCTCCAGGGATGGGGCATCCACAGCCTCCTTGGGCAACCTGTTCCAGTGCCTCACCACCCTCTGAGTGAAAAACTTCCTCCTAATATCCAACCTAAACCTCTCCTGTCTCAGTTTAAAACCATTCCCCCTTGCCCTATCATTCTCTTGCTGCAATTAGAGCTGATGAGCTGCAGCACGCTGCTTGTGCTGGGAGAGGGCAGAGGTCCTGCGCTGGGACCAGGAGGGAAATCCAATAGGAAAAGCAGGGATCCCCTTTTGGGATGCACGCAGGAGCAAGGAGGAACGGGGTGCTGGGGCATCGATGTGCATAGTGATAGTGCAGTGATAGCTGTGGGACGGGCTGATAACACACACAGGTGATAGACTGGGATATGGCAATGGGGAGAGATAAGGGAGTGCGTTTTTACAGGGGGAGGTGCTAGGGTGCTAACATTTATGGCACCGGGAGCTTTGCCAATGAAAGAATCAACCGAGGCAGATAAGAGGCTCGGAAATGCTGGGGATCACACAGAGAGGTGATGGTGGTGGCAGTGTGTCCCGGGGGTGTCACCCACAGACCCCAGCCCATGCTTGGGGGGAGGTAGGATGCAGCCATGGGGCTCAGCAGGGAGGGTGTGTGTGAGTGCAAAGAGGTGTTCATTGGGTCTCCACGATGGCAACCCAGAGGTATCGTGCTCTGAAGGCCACTGGGGTGCAACAACTGGGGGGGGGCCTTGGAGGGGTTCTCCCTGTGCTCCACAGGTGCCCCCACCCCGGGGCTGCCTCCCTCCTCGCCAGCACCTCTTTTAATTTTTAATGTTCATTTCTCCCCTATCGTTTTTAGTTTTTCCTTTTCTTCACTTTTGTTTTCTTCTTCTTTTTTTTCTGACACTTTTTTCCTTTTTCACAAACCAATTTTTTTTTTAAATTTCCTTTCCCCCACTTTTTTTCCCTTTCCCCGACACACTTTTAATCTTTCCTTTCCCTCTCCCCCCCCTCCATTTTTCCTTTCTCCCCCACCCCCTCCAATTCACCCTTTCTCCCACATCACTTTTCATCAACCCCAACTCCTCCATTTTTCCCCTCACCATTTCCTTCTACCCCACCTCCAATTTTCCCTTTCCCCCTTCCACTTATAATCCCCATTTCCCCACATTTTCAATTTCCCTTACTCCCACTTTTAACTTCCCCATTTTTTCCCCCATCACTTTTAACCCCCCTTCCCCCCTAGTTTTTCCCCTTCCCTTCCCCACTCTCTACACCCCTCCTTTTTTTAATTTATTTTTCCTATTAATTCTCCTTTTTTTTTTTTTTTTAATTCCTTCCATCCTTTCCCCCTCCCCACATTCACACCCTCCCCTTATCCCCCTCCTCTTTTTTCCTTTTTCCTCTCTCCAGCGCGGGGGCGGGGCGCTGCGGGGCGGGCGCTGCGGGGGCGCGCGGGGCGGCGCTGCGGGGCGGGCGCTGCGGGGCGGGCGCTGCGGGGGGCGCTGCGGGCGGGCGCTGCGGGGCGGGCGCTGCGCTGAGCTCCCCCCCCCGCCCCCCTGCGCTGGCCCCGCGCGGCGGCTGCTCGCGGAGTTACATTGTTGGGAGTTTGCACAACTCGCGGCTGCGCTGCGCGGGGCCGCCGTGCGGGCCGAGCCTTCCCCTCCCTCCTCCTCCTCCTCCTCCTCCTCCTTTTCGCCCTCCTCCTCCTCCTCTCCCTCCTCCCCCCTTGGGTGGTTTTTTTTTTTTTTTTTTTCCTCCCCTCCCTCCCTTCCCCCTCCCTCTCCCCTTTCGCTTTGATTTCGCTCTCCTCCTCCCCTGTGCGCGCCGTGTGTGTGTGTGTGTTTTTCGCCTCCGCCGCCGCTCTCCACCGAGCCCCTTGGCATGAGTTAAGCACCAGCGATGGACACCAAACACTTCCTGCCACTGGGTGAGTTGGGTTCCGAGCGGCTGCTTCGTTCCTACAGCGGAGGAGGAGGAGAGGGGGGGAGGGAATACAGAAAATAGAAAAGAGCGCAAACAGCCTCCGGAGCTGCCGCCTCCCCCCCGCCCGGCGCCGGGATGCGCTGCGCCCCTTCTCGGGGAACGCCGGGGGCAGTTCCCCCTCCCACCCCCCCTCTCCATCCGGCTGCCGACTTTGTGCTTTTCTGCGCTCTCGGGTTGGATTTGTATTGTTGTTATTATTATTATTATTGTGTTGCGAGGCGGCGCAAGCGGTATTTTCAAACGGGGAAGCCCCTCGTTGCCCGGTCTCGGTGCTGCGGGGGGGGAAAGCGGGGGGGGAGGCTGGCAGCGCGCTGCCTCGGCTGTTGCTTTCCTCTCTCCGTTTCTCTCTTTATTATATTCCCCCCCTCTCTTTTCCTCCTCTCTTTAGTTCCATTTTCAACCCTCTTTCCAGCTGGAGTTTACCATCGTTTCGGTGCTGGAGTCAAGTCTTGGCTTGTTAAGGGCGAATGCCTCCCTGCGTCTGGCGTTCAGCAGAAGCGATATTGCAGAGCTCAGAGCTCGGGGAGGGGGAAGAACAAACTTTTAGCGAAGTCGCCTGGCGCCGAGCCCTGGGAGGAGGAATTGGGGCCGAGCCCGCATCGCTGCCACCGCGCAGCGCGGTCGGCGGGGCTTTAAATCAGTGCTGGGGCTTTAAATCAGTGCTGAGGCTTTAGGAACGGAGGGGGGGAGGAGGAGGGAAGGGGGTTATTTGGGTTTTGTTTTTACCGAAATGCCCCCGGAATCACGGTTGTGCAGTGCTCTGTGCTGATAGTGGAGTGCTGCTGCTCTGCCTGCTCCCAAGTTGGTGCTGGGGCTGAAAGCAACTCCCTGCATGGTCCCGTCCCCCCCCTCTTCCAAAAAAAAACACCACCACCCAGTTCTGTTATAGGGTGAGCAGATGGATGCAGAATCACGTACCCCTCAAATAGTGGCCATCAATGCCCACACTCTTGGTTTAATAGTGAGGCTGGCTGCCCAAAGTTCTGGCATTTCCTTTAGTGCTGCTGTGGGTGATGGACCCTGAGTGGGGTGATCAGGATTAGGCCCCGGTGATGTGCATGCGTTTTCCTGGGGAGCTCGGCTCGCTGTGGATGCTGGTAGCATGCTGTGATGTTAGTCATGTTGGAGGAGGGGGGGTGGGAGCAGTGTGTGTCACCTTGCTGCTGTCTGGCAGAGGGTTTGCATGCTGGTGTGAGTGAAAAACAACGGGTTGGTCTGCTCAGTTCTAAATGCAGTGTGTGTGTGGTGGGGAGGGAGGTGTGGGGGGCACAGTGGTGGAGTGTGGGGGGGAACACACTGTAAGCAAGAAATGCAAAGTTATGGGGAAAATGTGGCTTGCAGTTGATGGAAATGCATGGTTGGGGTTTGCTGCAGGAAAGCCTCTCCAACTTTATCCACTGGCCTTTGGTCACACGTTGCTGAAAACCTCAGCTTTGGCTCTAAGGGCTGAGATTGAAAGGGGGGAGTTGGGTCTCGCTCTGAGCTTGGGACGGGCAGAGCTTGTGGGCAGCTCGAGGAGCGTGTGGAGTGCATGCTGAACGCTGAGGGGATGGAGAAGGGCCCGCTCCTGTTTGCATGGCACTGGGGTGCTCTGGCAGGGCAATGGCTGGGAGCTGGGCAAAAAATAGCCGAGCTCGGATGGTTGGTGCCTTCCTGGAGCAGCCGGGGGTCAAAGGCGGGCTCTGGTACTGCGTGGCCCCATCAAAATCTCAACTCAGTTTGGCCTAAAAAGGATAACGGCACGGGGGCTCGTGGCCAAGCCCTGCCCTTGGTTAGACTCAGATAACCCCGCTGATGTCATGGGTGGAAACGTGGCCAGCACCGGGCACTTTTAATAGTAGGATCTCGTTTTGCTGCTCACCTCATCAGCGGGTGGCAGACGCCGGGCAGAGGCTCCTGCCAGGGCTCCACATCCCCAGGCATCTCTGCAGCCCTCGGTGCCCACTGTTCTATGGCTGCAGCCAGGTTGGGTCGGTGATGGGTGTGAAAGTAGCAGAGCTTGGTGCTTTGGGCAGCAGCCTTTTCCCAGATCTCTGAATAAAAGCGTGGCTCGCCGTAGCTGTTGCAATTCATACATTGCTTCCTTCTCTTTGCTCCCGAGGAGGTGGAAGGTGCTGGGTTGGGTCAGTGGGAACCCAAACCTGTGTGCAGTCCCCCTTTCTGCTCCTTGTAGCTGCTGGGAAAACCCATACGGAGGGAAATGAAAAATAGGCTTGATGCACACGGTGTCACTGCCTGGGTGAGCGTCCCAGTGAGCATCGCCATGCCCCTGTTTGGGGGATGCTGAACGTTGCTGAGGTCCCTATGGGATCAGGAGATGAAGAACAGACGCACTCAGAGCTGTCCGAGTGCAGGGCTCGACCTCTCCTGACTGACACATGCAAAAGAAGCCAAGAAGGAAGTGTTGTCTTTATCAGAATCTCGGTTGTGATGGTGAAATAAAGCCTTGGAGGGTCCCTGAATTTACTCTGTGTTGTCCTGCTGGGTAGGAGAGAGCATCTGTGCTCCCCGTGTTTGGGGCATTTTATTTATATAAAGGAGAGCAGAGGAGAAAGCCGCAGAATTTTAGTTATTCCTTGCAAATATTATGGTTGGCATTTTGCTCCCGCTGAAGGAAAAAAAAAACGAGGGGGCAATCCAAATGTTTCACTGGGAAATACGCCCCGCCTTCATCCCACCCACATCTGGTGGGCAAAAGTGAATAGTGATAGAGAAACGGGTTAAAAAACCCTTTTGTTGATATCCCTGGGTGCGGGGATGGATCCCCGTGTGCCGGAGTGGTGAATGTTGGGTTTGGCTGTGGGATGGTAAAAAACCAACCAGGGTGTGGAGGTGTCTGTGGAGTGGGGCGGGGGCTGCCTGTGGTCCTGAGCCGCCCCAAAGTGTCCCCACACATCGGGCTGTGTGAGCGGGGATTCCCTTTAGGCTCTTGAAGTTGGAATCACTTTTATGGCGTTGCTCTTGCCATAAATAATCTGAGGCCCCGTGTGATGAATATCCCAGACCTCCTATCATACGTATCCCGGGAGCCTTTATGGTGCATCTCTCCTGCTGTTGGCGAGGGGTTAGCAATGCCACGTGTGAGCCTGGCTCCTGAGTGCAGCTGGGACACCTCACATCACTGCGGAGCGCTACGGGGCTGCATGGACCTCAATCACCTGATGGGCCTCTCGTTAATCTTGCTGCATGGATCCCATCCCCAGCACATCTCCCCATCCTATCCTCCGTTTGTGGTGCTGAGGGATGCTCGGGGCAGTATGTGGGGTCAGTGCTGGCAGTTCCCTTGTTGCTCCCACCCAGGCCCAGCTTGGCTCTCATTTCAGCCCAGCTACAGAGCAACAGGGGAGGCAGCCCGGGTGGTTTAATTCTAATTGATTTTGTCAGGAGTTGCTGTATTTTATTACACGGAGACTCCGGAATAACTTTGAACGTTTGACACGCGCACGAAGAGCTGCTTTCTGACGTTTCCTTCTTTGCTCGGCTTTTATTCCCCCCTCCTCCTCCTCCTCAAAGCAAAGCTGTGCCTGCAGGGAGGAGCAGCGGCTGCGTCTCTCCGAAGGCTGCTGGAACATCAAGGCAGCACGGAGCAGACGAAATCATATTGCAAATAAGGGTTTAAAAACCCCTGCAGAAGGATCCCCGCATGCACCGTGATTTTCAGACTTAGCCTCGGATAATGCCCTCTTGTTAAATGGGAACCGGCCCTGGGAAGTGGCCTTATTTTTGTTTTGGACGGTGTTTGGCTTAGAAAAAGTGAAGGAAAAGGTGAAGCAACCGGAGATTTTAGGAGCATTTGGAAATAGAAGGTGTTGTCTGGGATAAACAGAGAGCAATTCCCATGCAGACAGTTCACATGAAGCCCGAATGCTGCTCCCCCCCCCCCCCCGCGAAACGTTGTTTAACGTGGAGTTAAAAACTAATCCTGTTCAAACAGACCACTCTAAGCACAAAACATTTGTTTGGTTGGGTTTTTTTGGCTGCACCTGGGGCTGCCGGGCCCCCAGCCTGGTGTGTGGGGTTGGGTACTGGGATGGGGCTGGGTGGGAAATGGAGGCAGGTGGGATTTGTTGGGAGTTTTGGGGGCTTTGGCCTTGTGGTGGTGATGCCATCGGGCTGTGCTTGTATGCTTTGGGCTCGTGGTCACTTGGAGGTTCAGGTGGCCAATGCAAGTGGCTTTTAGGGCTGGGAGTGGGGAGAAGCTTGCGCTTGAGTGCTCCAAGTGGGGAAAGAAGCAACACCTCAAGTCTTGGTTCTGTTGGGGTAAGGATTGGGGTAAAGATTCCTCCTGCTCTCCCGTGCATCCCAATGGAGGTGACATTGGGAGCTTGGTCCCCCGGGGTGCTTTTGGGGTCCGTCTCTTGCTTTCCACTGTTGCGTTGGTGGTGAAGGGAAAGCTGCTTTGGTGGCCTCACTGCCCTGTGGGGCTGCAGGGAGCTCCCAATGGCTGGCATTAGGGCCGTCAAAGCCAACTTTCTGTATGGTTTGAACCTCGAGTTTGGGTCTTGTCTGATCTTTGACCCTTCCCTCACGTTGCATCGGGTGCGAGATCGCTGCGCAGCGAGGAGATAAAAGGTGCAGCCCTGGTATTTGCGACCAATAAAACAGTAATGGCATTCCTGTCTGCTCGTTACTTCTCATGCTCTCCTCTTTTGCGCAGTCTTGGCTTTCTTCAGATTGCACTGACTTAAAAAAAAAAAAAAAAAAAAAAAAAAAGAAAAAAAGGGGGGGGGGGGGGAGGGACGAGGGGCAGCCCCACAGCTCTATGGCAAATCCTTTGCAGTGGGGCTGCCAGCAGTGCTGGGCTGGGTGCGTGCCTGCTTCCAGCTGGTGGTGTGAAGGCAGCCCCGTCTCATTCTTGTTTTTCCATTTTTGGCCGACGGGTGAGCGCTGCCGGAAAGTTTTCTTTTTTTTTTTTCTTTTTTTTTTTTTTTTGTTGCTGTGAACTCTGTGGGCTGCGGAGCTGCGATTTCGTCTCGTGGGCAGCGCGGCTCCCACGTCCCCATTGCAGAGCATGGTGAGGCAACGGCGGCGGTGAAGCAAGAGCGGAAGGGCTGGCACGGGGCGGCTGTGCTGCCTGCAGAAGGAACAACCCCTGCGTCTCCCCTCGGTGCTGGAGCATCCCCCACCCCTCCCAGCTCCTCATTTTGGTGCCCTGTTTTTTGGATGAGGATCGGCTTTATCGGCAGTGGGAAGCTGTGTGCAGAGGAGCGGTGGCCCCTAACGCTGCAGCTGGCGGCAGATAGCGGCGTATCAGCAGAGGTTGTGCCGGAGGTGCTCGCTGGTGGGGATGTTTGCAGCCCCACGTTGCTTGGCCGTGTTCAGAGCTCCCACTCCTTGCACCTTAGTGTGGCTGGGATGCGGGGTTGGAGCTGAGAGCGAGGAGCTGGAGTGCTTTGCAAGGGGCTGGTTGGCAGCTCGGCACCTGCAGATCCAGCCCTCCTCCCGACCTGCACTTGCTCAAGTGTGGCTCTCAATGGATTGTAAAACCCAGCGTGATTCACAGCTCTCTGCCCTCCGGCCCTCGCTGAGCATGAGAGAGAAAATCATCCTTTGGTTTGTCATCCTCCTTCCTAACGGGGAGCTGCTGCTGTCCGGCTCTTCTCCCCCCCGTATAACACCTCGCAGTTACCCGTGTTGTAATTTAAATTTCACTCTCATTTTTGATTTTTCTTGTTTTGGGTAATTAAAACGTTTCAATGCAACCCCCAAATGTGGGGAGGAAGGCAGGGAGGTGCAGCTCCGTGCGTGCGTGTGGCTCACAGACAGTGAAATTGCACCCTAGAGTTATAAAGCAATTGTCTAGCTCAGCAGCAGAATGAGCATGAAATGGTGCAGAAAGCAACTAAATAAAATTGGGTAAGGCAGATGCATGAAAATAATGACATCTCTATAGTGGAGTCAGGCACGCTCGCTCCCGTTCTCGTGAGAACAGATAAACTTTCAGAGCAGCCTTAGCATTTATTTTCCCAGGATCTCTTCTGGAGTGGGAGCGCAGTGGTGTGGCTGAGCTCCATGCCCTCTCTTTGGCTTTGGGGCCATGCTGAGCCCCTCTTCCCCTCCTCTCCGCTCCCCAACCCCCTCTGCTTTCCCTGCTTGTTTCCCATGTGGGTTTTTCTGCTCAGCCAAGCACCCAAGCGATAACCTTTGCAACTTCATTTCCCTGCTGTGCAGCGCGAGGCTCGGGGATGCTGTGAGCGGGTGGCTGTGCAGGAGACCAGCCTGGTGCGGTGGCAATGACACCGAGCTGCAATCCTGGCTCACCCTGCAGCTCTCCTTCTGCTTCTCAGCCTGAAGCATGGCACTGTGCTCCTGCCCCATCCCTTGCCCTGCTCCCAGGCGCTGTCTCTCGGTGCTCGGATGCTGCCCGGAGCCTTTAACCTCAGCAAAGGCACGTTCTTCTCTGTCAGCTCGGGGAAGCTGATATGCTTCCTGACATTGTCTGACGTTTTGCACCCGGATTCCTCCCAGGCTGGAAACAAGCTGCTAATCCCCCCACGTAGGGGACATGGAGGTGGCACGCAGGCTGCCTCCCCGCTTGGTTGCAAGGCTGTTCCATCCAAATTTAAATCCATCTTTTGCTTTTTGGGGTTGGGCTGTAGGTGTCCTGTAGGGCTGTGTCCCCACAGTCCCTGCTTTGGGACACAGGGATGTGTGCACGCTGCCATCTGTCCTCAGAAGGTTTCCCTGCAGATGTTGCTGAGGTGGGCGCTGAGGTGTCACTGTGTTTTTTGCTGGTGGAGAGGAGGGGAAATGGAATTGCACGCATGCAAAAAAATCAGTGTGAAGGCATAAATCAGGGCTCGAGTGAAAGGTTAAAGAAATCCAGAGGAAACGGAGCGATGAGCGCAATAGAAAGGAGTTTCCTGTACCTACATGGGCCACCCAGGCTCCCTTCCTGTTAGGGTAAACCTGTCAGAAGCTGAAATTTTCTGCACACCTAAGCAAGTTTGTGGGCATGCTGTGCTGCACGGGGCAGCGTTAATGCTTTGCACCATGAGTGTGCCTGTCCTGAGCCTCTGTGGGGCTGTTTGGGGGATGCTGCTGTGCAAGTGGGGCGTGATGCAGTTATCTGGGCTGGAAGTTGTCCTACGCAAGGCAGCCCTAAATCCCTTCTCCTAGCAAAGGGAAGGCTTGTGTCTGCCTGTCTGTCCTGCACACCCAGAGTTGTGCAGTGTTGGCTGTGGATGGGGGAAGAATTCATGCTGCAGGGACGGATACCTGCGGGCCCCCATTGAAGCACTTAGGGAGGCTAAGCTGTGATCCCTGCTCAAGATAGGCTGGCCCTGGGGCAGCTGATACCCATTGTTTGCAAATGTCAGAGGCTTTATCTAAACAGCTCCCACCCGGCTCAGAACATCCCAAGTGCACCGAGGGGCTGCTGCACCCCACGTTGCTCCCTCCCAGCGGGGTTCTCTGCTGCTTATAGGGTTGGGAGACATGGATTTAATTCATTGGGGTTTTGAGGTCAGACCTGGCCCTGTTTTGGTTACTGGGGCAGCGCATCCCGCTCTGCTTCAGCCTCTGCTCAGGGCAAACCAGCAGTTCCCATCCAGAGCTCTTCGGGCCCCACCTGCAGGGCAGGTTTAACCTGTGGGAACGGGAGGCTGTGGGTCACTGTAGGGTTGCTGAGCCCGGGTGCTTGGTTTGCTCACGGCTGCTGCTTTTCCTCCTGGGCTGGTTGTCTGGGTGCTGCACCATGAGAGCAGAGGCAACACCACGTCTGGGTTCTGCAGCAGAGCTTTGAGGCCTCCGGGTGTGAGCAGGAGTTGTTGCAGGGCAAGGGTTTCTCATGGGGAGCAGCACTGTGACCCACACACCTCCCCACTTCCCATGAGCCCAGGCACTGTGGGGCTGATCTGTGTACCCATCAGGTCTCCTGCTTGAACCCATTGGCCCCAGGTCTCTTTTTGTCACCCACTGTATTTGTCACCTGCTCAGTCGGATGAATGGATGATGCTCTTGTCCCCACTGCTCTGCTGTAAGGGGTTGGGAGCAGAGGCTGCATGGAAAGCACCTGGAGAGCAGGCTCTGATGTAGGCTTAGGAAGTCTTTTGATTCCCTGGGTGGGACTAAAGGCTTTACATGGGATGGGAAACTTCAGCTGGTGGGGGGGACAGTACAAATTAATCGGGTAGAAGTGACTCTACCAAAAAAAGGAAGCGTTGGCCTGTCTGGTAGTTATCAGTGTAGAAAGGACAAGCACACGAGGACTTCCATGCAAATGATTAAACCCACAGCCTTGCTCCAAAACCTGGCGGAGGGAGCCCTGAACTGTGGGGCTGGGGGCTGCAGGTGCCCCCCCAGCTGCTGTGCAGTCAGCATTTGTCATTGACCCCATTGGGTGGGCTGAGTTTCCCACCAGGGAGCTGTGGGCTGGGACTGACGTGCAGTGATTTGCTGACTTTATTATGAAGGCATTAGGATGGCTGGGGTGGGGAGCAGGAGTTCGTGTGTTCTAGACTTTCAGTTCTATGTTTTGCTGTGAAAAGGTGAAATCCTGCATGTGCTTTGGAGGAGAGTTAGGAGAAAGGCTTTCACTCGCACTCCCGGCCCCGTCGGTAGCTGCAGAAGAGGAATGTTATAAGGAGCTATTCATCATTGCAATTACTTTATTAAGAGTACACAGTGTGCTTGGGAGCTGGAAGAGATGGAGCTTTGGGATGTTTTCAGCATTATAAATACCGGTTGATTACATCACCCAGCTTTTAAAAAAGGGTATGTGCAACCCTGGTGGCAGAGAGGCTGCAGCACCGGAGCCGTGCTGTCACTGGGGCTCCGGTAGGGGTCCAACACCCCATAACCACAGCACTGCCACTGCTCTGCAGCAGCACTGTATGACCTCGCTCTGCCTTAAAACCCCACGCTGCTCTGAGCCCCGGTTTGCAGTTTTCCTGCCCTGTGTTTTTGCAAGGGACACCCACCTTGGCAGCACCCATCCTGCAGCTGCCCCGTGGCACTGCTGTGTTATCGTGGCTGTGTGCTGGGGCTAAAGTCCGCAATGAGAAAATGCCCGGTGGACTTTTAACCAGAGAGCACAGCTGGGAAAACTTTTAACTGTTTCGTGGCAATCTCTGCTGGGAAGCAAACAGAGGAACGGGGCTGGGTGCAGGCAGGGGAGGGATGCTCGTGTGTCCCTGTGTGGTCCCACATCTTGCTTTCTGCTGGCTGTGCTGTCAGCCCCTCGGCTCTCAGCCTGGCTGTGCCATGTGGGTTGGGCCTCCATAGTCTGGTTGTGGCACGAGGAGGCTGCAGCTGTAGCACTGGGCTGTTCTCCATCATTTCGCCCTGCTGCAGGGCTGGGAGCTGCCCTTGGCTCTCCTGCTGCATGCTCTGAAAAGGTTCACCCCGTGCAGTGGGCAGGAGGTGGGCATGGCTGTGCTGCATCCATATCAATGGGAATCAGCATCTAAAGCTTAAAAGGAGACCTGCTGCTGCTTTTTCTCTCTCCCATTGTGTGGAGGGGGGTTATTCCAGCATCCTGACCCTGAATCTTTTTGCCCTTTTTTTTTGCCTTTGTTTTTTGATCCCCCAACGTGGATTTGCAGGGTGCACAGAGCACAGCTCCCACGAGAGCTGTAGGGCACTGCTGCCATTTCCAGGCCCCTTTCTCCCCACTCTGGGTGAGGCTGGGCAGGATTTTCCTGCAGCCTCAGTGCTCTTTGCAGAAAGGCTCCATTCAGCTCCGAGGGCACGGGGCCAGCACGGGAGGGATGCTGATGCTCGGAGCTCAGCACTGGGCTGGCATGGGTGGATTTGGGGAGGCACAGCTTCGTATGGGAGCCCAGTAGCTTCCCCTGGCTGTGCCGTCAATGGAAGCGATTCCAGGGTGAGACATTCCAAACGTGAAAGCCTTTATTGCTGGGTAGAGCTAGGTTTGTTTTGTTTATCATCCATTTACTTGGCTTTGGAGGCATGCCCAGATTTCTCCAATTTGGTGTGCGTGGATGTGTGATTTATTAGGATTCAGGTTTTTTCTTTTTTGTCCTGCTTTAATTTCACTTCCTCAAGCTGACAGGCCGGGTGAAGAAACTTCTTTTGGATGATTTCCTCTATAGTTTTAAGGGGATGCCTAAAAATAAAGAGAAAAAGTTGAAGTGGGGCCGGCAGTCAGAATCCACACAGTTTGCTGCTGGTGTGATAGCAAGGAGAGCTCGGAGGCTCCAATGCAATGGGGTTCCATATTGGGGTGTGTATGGCCGTGGGCAGCCCTGTGTGTCTGCAGAGCCCATCGTGCTGCAGTCCCCGCTCTTAGGCACACTTGTAGCATGCGAGCAGCCCGTAAAAATAGCTGTGCATGTCTAAAGCTTTGCCAGCTCAAAGTGTCGGTTTCCTCTCTTTGGTTTGATCTGTTCCGCAGCAGTCAGGAAGAGGAGGGGGAGAGAAATCCAGCTAACACTGGAAAACAGAATTGCAGCCCGCAGGAAGCAGGGGGGGAGCAGGTAGGTGAGCATGGAGCACCTGCAGCCGCCCGGAGCTGCTGCTGTTCAGCCGATGTTCGTCGGGTGGGTTTCGCAATTGCTTTGGGCTTTCGAAATAAGGAGCTGGGATTTTGCTGGGTGTTCTCAGAGGCCGGCCCTGGGTGTGCTTGGCGACAGGGAAACCACAGCGGGGAGGGGTGGGGGGGACCCGGCGAGCTGTTCTCTGTCTGCCTGTCCGTCCATCCATCCGTCCTTCGCGCCTGTCAGCAGAGAGATTGAGATGAAGGCAAACTTCTTCCCCCCACCCCCTGCGAGAGAGGGAGGGAGGAGGAGGAGTGAGAGAAAAAGATTTCCCCCCGGGGATCAGCTGTGATAAAAAGCTTCTCCTTTGAAAAGCAACGAGAGAAAAGAAGTGTGTCTAATCCTGCAAGAGAAGAAAGGCGGAACATCCCTCCTCTGAGAGCTGTCCTGGGGATGGAGGGATCCCGTGGGGATACGGAGCTTGGGCTGATCCCTCTGCAGGATGCTTTTTTGGGATGGATGAGGATTGGCTCAGAGGAGCTGTGACTGGGGGGAGGCTGTGCCCCACTGCCCTCCTCGTGCTGTCATTGCAGCTCAGCAACGACATGTACAGATTTTCTTTCCCCTTCTACCCTCAGTTCTGGGGCTTGGGAAGAGGAAAGGGGAAATGCTGTGCGAGGATGGATGCTCATCCCTGCAGTGGGCCTGGAAGGCTTCCACCATAAGGCTGGAAGCGTTGACTCCAACGGGCTCCTCTTGAGCTACGGGCACCAGCGGTCCTGCACAGCCTCCTGCTTCTGTCCTGTTGCTGTGGTTGATGATTTATCCTGAGCTGCATCCGCCCTGTCTCATGACTGGGGTGAAAAAACTCCACGAGGGCAGCGCAGGGCTGCGAGCTCAGAGTTCCTTCTGTGCCCTGAGCTGCACCGTGCAGTGTGAGCAGCACTGCCTTTGGGGATGCTTTTGGAGACCAGAGAGGTTCACCTGGCTGCTGAGAATTTCCCGTGTCTCCTCGAGCTGAGTGACGATGACACTCAGACAGCTGAAGTCCATGCTGTGCTGCGGTTAAGGAGTTGGTTTCTGACTGAGGATTGGAGAGGCCAGCGGGGTTCTGCTGTTGGAGAATGGGAAGCACTGACTGGTGGGCAAGGATGGAGCGTCCCTGCGTGCCACGAGCCTTTCAGGAACTCTGCATTAGCACACATGGGGTGTCACCTCCTGCCCTGATCTGCCTGTCTGCTGCTCTTCTTGCAGGGGAAGGCAGTGCTGAGGTTTGGTGTCCATGCTGGGCTGGGGCAGCCTGCAGCACTCAGGGTGTTGGCAAACCCCCCTCCCCCCCGCCTTTGTTTGTATACAGAAGGAGCGAGTGACTCACAAACCCTCCCGTGGAAAGGGGATCAGGAAATTAGCTCAGGCTCTTGTGAAAGACCGAAGCCAACTCGAGACCTATAATTAAAGCGGGTGTCAAAGAATGAAGTGCAAATTCCTCCGTGGGCATATCACTGGGAGGGAGGGCAGTGCTGGCCCGGCGGCAGCTCCTGGGGGGGCACAGGGCTGTGTGGGACCTGGCTGGGGCTGTTTGCCTGTCTGTGTGCCCCAATCTGGGCTGCTCTGTCTCTCTGGGGAGAGCAAACCTATACAGGAGGTAATGCCAACGGTGTCCCATCTCGTTACCATCCATAAAGGATCCGGTTGCAGGACAGTGCTTGGAACAGGTTTGCTCCATCCTCTTGCCCGCACTATTACCATCATTACATTTATTACTGGCTCCTGCTGCTGCTGCTTTTCCTCTGTTTTGGGATGAGACCAGGGCTGGGACATCCTTTTGGAGAAGTTGGCGTGGAGCAGGGAGCTGTGACATGTGAGCTGCCGAAAATCAGGGTTTCTGCTGGAACCCAGACTGAAGACCACGCAACAAACAGAGCCTTGCAGCAGAGCCGTGCAATGAACAGAGCTGTGCTCCTCCAGGAGCTATTCTGAGCAGCAGCTGGGGGTAGGTTTTCCCCTCTGCAGCCCAAGCACACCTCTGCAGGACGGGCTCCTGCTTTGCGAGGGGAAGCTGAGGCACAGAGTTGCTGCTGTTGGTTTGTATAGCGCTCGCAGTGGCACCAGGCTGTTGCACTGCCCCTGCTTTTCCCTACCTGCAGCCCCTGGCTTTGTGACAGGGACACGAAGCGCGGTGCCCCTGCTCGGACCCCCAGCAAATGTCAAATCTGCTGAGCAGACGGAAAAAAAAACCCAAAACCCAGCCCCACTGCACAAGGAAGAAATGCTGGTGTGTCCTGGGCGGATTAGCAGAGACTCCTCGGCGGATTCCTCCGAAGGGAGGTGCTGGAAGCCGGCCACCAGCCGGGCCTGCTGCATTTTTCCTGGATTCTCTTACCATTTGGGGACTGAACTTTTGTCTGAAAAATATGTATTTTTAACTCGGCGGTGTCTGAAGCTCGTCTCGGCTTTGGGCTCTGCTTGCCTTTGTGCTGTCCGAGATGGAGGCAGGGCTGAATGCTGCTACCCGCCCAGGCTGGGAGGTGGGGATAGGAAGCTTTTCCCTAACCCACAAACCGTGTTGGCTACAGCTGCCTTGGGAACCAACATGTGAGATGTATCCATCCCCAGGTGCTTGCCTGCATCCCAGCTGCTGCAGGGCACCTGTGTGCCACCCAGCTCAGCATCTGGAGCTGCACTTTGGCTGCGGTGAGCTCTGCAGGCTGTGTTTCCATAGGGTTGCCATGCTCTGCGGTGCTGTTAACTCGCTTCCCCCCACGAGGACAGCGCCTGCCCGAAGCAGCAGGACCATCCGGGCTGTGTTTTCCTAATGAAAACAAATAAAACAAACCCATCCGCGGCGCTGTTTACAATAGGAGCTTGGGAAGAGTCAAGCTGAATATTGCTTCCTCACTGAGTTTTTTCGCACACGAGTTTGTTGCTGTTGGCCAGCTCTGCGTGCTGGGCTGCTGCCGGCCCCCCGGGGTGCTCGGATGGGGACACACGTGGCTCTGTCCCTGGGAAGGTGCCCCAGGAGCGTGGTGGTTTGCTAAGCAAGGAGGGTCTCAGCGTGGGGATGTCTTTGGGGTGAAATAATGTTTTCTGCGGAGGGATGCAGGGTGGGTTGGCCAACACCTGCGCTGCTCGCATCCATCCCAGGGGGCTGCGCTGTGCTCCAGGTGCATCGCTGCTGTGGTTTGGGATGGGAGCTGCTCTGCTCCCGCTGCCCTGGGGTTGGAGAGGGATACAGGCTATGGGAGGGAGGTGGGCAGGGAGCTGTGCGTGGCGGTGCCGTGCAGGGATGGCTTCCAGCTGTGCACGGAGGCTGAAGTCTAGCTAATGAGTCAATGGCAATTAATTAACTCCAGGGCACTTAACAAATATTAACTAATTGTTTTGCTCTAAGCGAGGTCCGTCTGATTACCCCACCGGTTAGGTTGAGCGTGGAGGAGCAAATTGCACATGCAGCTTTGCACCCTGAGCATCTCTCTGCTCCCCTGTGAAGGTTTGCAAGGGGAGAGCTTGCAGTGCTGGTGGTGATGGCCTGGGTTGTGGCCATGCTCTGAGCCATGTCAGCAGAATGCCACGTTGCCGTGGGTGGCAGCAGTGGTCGTGCGGGTACGTTTATTTTTAAATGGAACAGTTTGGCCCTCAGGTGGTTTCCAGTTTGTTTGTTTATTTACTTCGTTTGGATGGCAGGAGAAGTTTTGCAGGAAGGTTGCAAATGGTGGCTTATGGTTGGGAAGGGATTAAATCTGGGGCCCTGTTGTGTGAGCAGGGCTAATTTTAGGCCTCTGATCTTAAAATAGATGAAACGGGGGGGGAAAAAAAAAAAAAAGGGCTTTTCCTCTAGGCCAAGGGAGGGATGCCCCAAGGAAGGGACGCAGCCAAAGTCAACAGAGTGGGCTGCAGGTGGCTGGGGGAGCTCACCCCACTGTGGTGCTGGGAGCACTGGGCAGCATGGCTTCGTGCTCTGTTTCAGTGTCCCCATCCCCAGCTGGGGGGGCTCTGCAGAGCTTGGGAAGCATTTGGTGGGGAGTTAAATCCTCCTGCAAGCACATATTCCAGCTATATTAAAATGCTTGGGATTTTCAAGTGAATGCAAAGCGCACCGAGCAGTGCCAAGAAAAATTCAGCAGCCTCCAAAAACAGCTTTCCTGGAGGGTTGTTGGTTCCCACTGCCAGGAGGAGGGGGAGCTCGCTGGGTGCAGGTGATGCAGCCCTCTGGTGCTCCATCCTGGGTGGCATCGCCAGGGTCCCCACTCCGCTGGGATGATGCTGAGCACGGGCTGACTTGCGAGCAGGGCGTCTTGACAGCATCCTGCAGGCTTGTCAGCACTTGGTAATCTCCTTTCTCCCCGCTCCCTAGGAAACTTCTTGCAAAGGTGTTGACAAATTCAGAGGATATTGCAGCTGAGGTTCTGCTGAGCCGCGGGGCTGCGTGCCCGTACCCTCACCTGGCTCCTGGGCTGCAACCCAGTGACCAGAGCGGAATAATTCCGGCCATTCTCCTCATAGCAAAGCTGGAGGGTGCTGCGAGCCGCTTTGCAAACCGACAGGCAGCAAAAATGCGAGGCATGCGTTCCGGCAGAGCGTCGCTCTCCGGGTGTTTTTGCAAGGGAGAAATCTGTGCGATTCCATTTTCTTCTGGTTAAAAGCTCTCCTTTACCTCCCTCCCTCCTCAGTTTCCACGGGTTTGCAACCAGCAGCTCATCTGGAGGTGGCTGGCTGTGCTGGGAGATGCTTTTCCGTGCGCTTCCCATAGCTTTGCTGTGCACCTGGGAGGGGAGGGAGAGGTGGGCTGCTGCCGTATCATGTGATGGTATGAAATCACAGCCACTTTGCATCCAATGAAGGCTCCCGAGCGCTGTTAGGCGTGGGGGGGGGGGGGGTGGCGGGGGGATCTTACCCTTCACACACGCACACACACACACACAACACACACACTGCTGTCACCCCAGCGCTGTGCCCGCAGAGGGGGAATTCCATCCTGCAGCCGGAATTTGGGTCAAAGGTGTTTTCAGTACACGGCGGAGGGATCTGATTGGGGCCCTTCTTGGTGTGTGTTTGTTTTCTTTTGCTGGGACTCGTGTGGGTGGGGGCTGGGAGGACGGCCTGGTGGGGAGGGGGGGGGGGTCTGGTGCTGGGATTTCCCAGGGCAGGGCTGGGATTTTGGATGGAGGTATGGGGTGATGCTGGGAAAGAAGGGGTTGGCGCGCGGTGGATTCTCCCCGTAAAGAGCCCAGAAAAGGAGTTTGTATGAGGTTTTCAGCCTCTTGAAAACTGTTTGTTTTCATCCCCGCCATTAACGTGAGGTCTAAAATAAGAACTGCAATTTGCAGACACTTGTGCTATTAGCAATAGGCAGGAGTTAACCATTCAAGCTTAAATTAATTGTGCTGTGTGGGTTTTTTTGGCCTCCTCTCCCCACCCCCCCACACCCCCCCTCTTATTGATGCATAATGTATGATGAGAAAAAGTGAAAAAATAATTAAAGTCTGAAGAGCGCTGCATGGATTCATTCATTATGAAATCTGGGTCAGCAGTCGGAGAAGGAAAACGAGGAAGGCGGGGTGGGGGGGGTTGTGGTGGAGTGGAAAAACGGGACTTCAGAAAGGCTGTGGGCATGGGGGGGGGGGGTTGCAAAAGGCCGTTTGGAGGCAGCCTGGGAAATGCAGGCTGTGTGGTGCTGCTCCTGGAAGGGATTCCCTCGCTGGGAATCACTCCTTGGGGATGGGCTGGGGGAGCACTGATGGCTTGCTGCTTGGGTTTGAGCAGCCGTGTGCTTCCTGAAGCATTGCTTGCTGGTGGGCAGTGCTGAATCAGGCTGGGGTGTTTGCCCGTGTTGAACCTGGGGCATGAGAGGGCTGCTTGGTTTGCCCAGAAGGGTGATGGGGTGCTGCCCTGGGGTGTGAGCCAGCATCCATGGCAGAGCTGTGCCGGGGTTGGGCACAGATGTTTGTCTTCCACTCCAAATTCTTGCTATTATTTTAATAAGGCTCAGTAAACCCTGCTTTTGTGCAGCAGCATTGGAGTCTGGAGAGCTGTGGTGATGGGTTTGCCATAGGGATGAGGGTGGGTGTGTGGGTTCTGCAGCCCTGGGCACCACGCGGGGTTTTGGTCCTGGTTTGGGATGCAGCTAATTGGGTTGCAGAGAGCGTGGTTGGAACTTGGAGTCTCGTTCCCCTTTGGCAGGAAGCACGGATGCTTCAAACAGTGCTTTTGTACTGATTTAGAAGAAAAATGTAGGACTTCAGGGTTTTAATCAGAAAATGGAAATTCTCCTCCTTCCTCTTGCTCCGTTCACAGGAAATGCAGTCGGAATTGATTGGACTTAGCAAACAATCAGTGTTCATCCTTGAGAAATGTTTTCATCGTAAGAGCATTCATCCTTGAGAAACAATCTTCTGACTGAATCAGATGAAGTGCTCTCCATGCAGGGACTCTCCATCCCCATACCAGGAGAATGAAGGTGGGAGCTCTGGGGCTTTCTGTTCCAGCAAATCTTAATTCCAGTGGTTAGAGGAGACCCTTCCTCTTGTTTAACCCCACTAAATATCCATGGGGACGTGCACAGCAAATATGGAGAAGCCCTGTAATATCTCCTCGTCTGCAAGCACGCACCCATTCTTTTATCTTTCTCAGGAGGTCCATTTCCTGCTGATGCACAGATCTGCTTGCATCGTGTGGAGCCCATAAATCAATTGATGCTGAGTTGTGATGCTCCTGTTGTAGCAGTGAGGCTGCTGCAGTGTTGTGATTTGGTTTTGGGGCTGGATGCCATCCATTGGTGATGGGTTGGGGGTGATATCGATGTGCCAGTGATGGGGATGATGATGCTCCAGCTTTGGGGAATGGTGGTTTCTATTCCACTGCTTTCGTGCCAATCTATTTCCATGCTTTAAATAGGAGTAGAAATGGTTAAACCGGAGGGTCGGGATGTTTTCCCACACCCTGAATGGTGGGGGAACACAGAACGCGTATTGAATCGGAGGGAAGTAATAACGCTTCTAATTTTCCTGTGTGATTTAATAAAAATGTAAATTGACTTCGGGTGGATGACTCACTATGGAGGGTGGTGTCGATCAAGATTAATTGGCGGCTGCATGAAACCAGTTAGGCTTTGTTCCTTCCCCTCAGAGGCAACTGGAATTCCTCCGCCGTAATAACGATGCGATGTCCCAGATGGGGGCTGCACAGTGCTGGGGGTCGCAGCCCCAAAGCTGTAGAGTGAGGGGGTCCCGGCGCCATGGGGAGGCAGCCCCATTGGGTTGGGTCTTGCTGGTGGCGCAGTGTGGGATGTGGCCCCACAGCACAGGGATGTCATCGTCCCGCTGTCACCGAGTGTGCCAGGACACTGCACTCTGACCCGAGTTCAGCTCTGGACACTAATGGATTACAAATAACAGTAATAAATTACAGGAGATGGGATAATCTACCTACTGTAATGTTGTATTACCGTGACTGTTAGTTATATATTAATGTATAATTGTATTACATGAGCTACATATGCATAAAGTTCATGCTTCGGGGCCTCAGCCAGCCTTTAACTCTCTGTGGTTCACAAAGAAATGTGGGTCAGGGCTGATTTTCCAAGGCATCCTCTGCCTGGGTGTCTCATTTGGCAAAGGCTGGTGCAGGAAAGGGGGGTGCCCGTGGTCCCCCAGTTACCTGTGTGCCCATTTTGCTTTGGTTTGCACCTGAATGCGCATGGTGCCGGATGGCTCCCGGCTGGTGCTTGGCGTGACCAAGACCCAGTTCTGTCGAAAGTAATGAAAGGAGAGTCCTTTCCTTCAGTTATTTTTAATGCACTGAACACTGTGGTGGTTCCTGCTTCAGCTCTTGTAAATGGGAGCGAGCTGCTGTTGGGTCACAGAGCTGCCCTGTGTCCCCTGCTCCCCACCGTGGCTTGGGGTGCAGAGGGGCTGTGAGCTGCAGGGTGGGTGGGGTGGGGAGACCCCATCCCTTCCCTTGGCATTTCTGCTCCCGCATGGGATGGCATCGGAGCACCCAGCCACTGCTGCACCCCATTGCAGTGTCAGTGTGCCCAGGGTCTCGGTTGGAGCAGTGGTTTTAGCACAGGAGTAGGATGTGCACACTGCAAGGAGGGTGCAGTTCTCGTCCTAGTATGAAATGAGGATGGAAACCCCATTGCTTGGCTCAACCCCCCCCTTTGCTGCTTTTTTTTTGTTCTGTGGATGTTCACTTGCTTTTCCCTCATCCCATCCCCAGCAGTGCTGGCTGCCTGTGGGATGGAGAATGCAGCTCTAGAGGAAGGGGAGAGGGGGATTTCTGCCCTTCTGCCCATGCTGGAGCACCCACCCCCACCATCCTGCCTCTCTGCTGCAATCCCTGTCCTCCCGCAGGCGCGAGAAGCAGGGGCAGGAAGCGCAGCCTGCTGCCAGATGGCTCCAAACGTAGCATCTGTAATACTTGATCAGAAGAAATTACGGCCGAGTCGCTCTCCCTGATTAAACAGCCTGGCCAGATCTCCTGCCAGCCAGCTGGGCGGCCTCACCCTCCCTGCTCCAGTGGGGAGGTGACAGAGCTGGGGACACGGGATGAAGGGTGGTGGTGGGATGGAGGTGGGGTCGGACCGGCACCCCGCAGTGGGGTATCCTTATCCTCTGGGCACACTGTCACCTCTGTGATGCCCCACGGCGCAGTGGGCATCCCCTGCTGGCACCCCAACATCCCAGCTCTGCTCCACGTGGGATGCTGTGAAAGAGGAGCGTGTAGGAAGTTCGGTGAGCAGGGAAACAGTGCAGGTCTCGGGCTGCCTCTGAGCTCTGAAAGGTCACTGAAAAGCTCGCAAGCAGCCTTGGAGCAACCTGTCCTCTGGCTCACCCTGCTCTTGTGCTTGTACCGAGCTCCGTGGCCAAAGCGCAGCACTGCTGCTTTCAATGGACTTGGCGTAGGGACGGCTGTTAGATGAGTTCACTCTGTCTGGCTCCATCTATGCTGGTGAAATGCAGGCGTGGATTAATGCCACTCATTTCCACTAATACCAGTAGAAAATCTCTGGCACTGGGCACGTGGCTCGCAGGGAGCACATCCGGGTTTGCTGCAGCAGTGCTGGGCTGGAATTTTTTTCTGAATGGAAAACAGGAGATATCTATACTGTTAAATGCATAGGATTGGCTGTAGGCTGGAAGAAAGAACCCTGAATAGCATGGAAGAGGTTGGGAGGGGGTGTCCAGGCATGGCTTTGAAGAGGATGCTCTAAGGAATGCTGGAGCAATGCTGTAGCAGAAATGCTAATTCAGGGCTTGAAGCAGTGATTGAGCACCTGGTGGGAAGGCAGGGCCAACCCAGGGCAGCTCAGGTGCATTCAGTGCACTGAGTGACCAGAAGGGCTGCAGCCAGGATCCACCCCTGCCCAGACCTCATTTAAGGGCTGGCAGTGGAAGTGAGGGATTTCTCCCTGGAGATCCCTGCCTACCTGAGGCCTTCCGAAGGTAAGCAAAATTTGTTCTTTTATTTTTGCATCTGTGGCTGTACTGGGGCTTGTTCTTATTTGCTGCAACCTAAGATTGTGCCACCTTGCTATTGTTGCTGTACTTTCCATCACGTTGTTGCATTATAAATGCCATGTCCCAGTGTGCAGCCCACTGAGCCCTGCTGCACCAGACTTATGCCCTTGGTGATGAAGAGGCAGCTGTCTGAAGCAAGCTCCCGTTCAGCACATTTTGCACACGCAGGCAGCTGGAAGGTGCTGTGCCTGCTTGGCACCAATGCAGAACAGTGATTTGAGCAGATTGGTGCAGGGCAATGGTGTGAGAGGGTCTGGCTTAAGAGGGTCTGAGAAGCGGTGTGGTGAGGAAAGTGAAGTGTAGGGCGTTTCTCTGTAGGGTGAGAAGCAGCTGCTGTAGGATGAGCCCAGGCCCAGCATCCTCCTGTGGGGCTGGGTTTGGTTCTGTGCAGCTGCCCTGCTCCTGTGATCACCTGGGAGCCTGCAGCTCAGGAGGAATGTGCTGGGGGGGAACCATACACCCTGAGAAACGTTATCCCTTTCCTCACCCCTAAATGTTTCATGAGCAGATTAAAAATTGAAGCCCAAATGAGCCCTGCCATCAGAAGCAAGCAGCACGGTTTCAAGTTCTGTTTAAGTATTTTTCTTGATAATGTCGCTGTGTCAATTAGAAAATGACATTGCTATTTAAAATGCTGTTCCGTAGCCCTCTTTAATTAAGGCAGCGATATAATACCAATCTGCTCTCATTAATGAATTTTTAACAATCAAAAATGAGGGCTGAATGGCGCACAGTTGGCTTCACGGTGTGGGCATTTCTGGAGATGCTGGGAGGGAGGGGAGGGGATGGATGTCACCCTGGAGGAACACATTGGCTGCTGCAAGGGGAAAAGCAGGCTTCAGCCCTCTGCAGCAGTGTTGGGGGGGTCAGCAACTCATGCAACCCAATAACTGGCAAGGTGCTGTGCTCTGTCCTTGAAGGGTTTGTTCTTTGCTGTTTGGCCAGGGCAGATGGAAGGATGCTCCCTCACCTGGCTTGTGCTGATGGCCTCTCACTTGGACAGCTATTCGTGGCTCTGTCCTTTCCCCAGATGCTTTGAGGATGGCACAGGGGTGTCCCCGTGGCCCATGCTGGTGTCGGGTGGCTGTGGGCTGATGGCAGCCCTGCGGTGTGGCCGCAGCTGCTTTAATGGGTTGAGGTTTCCTGGCTGAGTTCGTGTTGCCATAGGGAAGAGAAGGGAAGCCTGGAAACCATCTTGTGGGTGATGGGGGGGAAGTGTTGGGGGAGGGGAGGGGGAGCAGAGGGAGAAGGGGAGCAGCACTGTGCTGTGTGGGTCCTCACTTTGGGTCAGAGAGGCAGGGGGTCCCCAGGTCCCCCCTAACAGCTCCTCTTTGCAGGGCTGGGATGGGGAAGAGTGTATTCCTAGCAAAGAAGCCAAACATCATATATCCTCATTTTCAGTTTCACATGGAGGAGAGAAAAGTGAAGGCGGCTCTGAGCTTTTGCCCAGGAAGAGCCAGAGATGTGCTTACATCCTCCTGCAGATAATCTGGGAGCTGAGTCATCTGCATTTTTGCTGCTCCTGAGATAGGGTCAGGAATAAATGTCCCCAGCATATCAGATACACGGTTTTTTGCATGTTGACAATGGGCTGCATTAAGAAAAACATCCCAGCTGACCTCTCACACAGACATCCTTGAAGTCTGGGCTCTTGTTGCTCATCTCCACTTCAGACGCCTCCTGGGGACGTGCCTGGCTGGGGTGGGTGTGCAGACAGACAGACGGACTGGTTCGAGTGGTGCATTCCTCCTTGCCCATAGCGTGCCCTGCAGTGAGGGCAGCTGTTGAAGCTGGGGCTGTGCGTGTTCAGACCGTGGGATAATTAATTGCAGAGGGGCAGGGGGTGCAGCAGATAGCTGCATTTTTGGAGCTGGGTAGCTACGAGGTGGCCTCATTTGCATCTGGAGTTGCTGGGATGGCACGAGGGTGCAGAGGATGGATGGGAGTACTGACCTGCGCATCCTCAGCCCCCGTGGCTGCTGGCAGCTCAGGTGTTGGCTCCTTGGGCACAGGGAGGTGGCCCGCAGCAGTGTCACACAACTGCCCTGCAGCTCTCTGTGTCACTGCTGCCATGGTGAGGGGCAGCTGTGGTCACCCTGCGGCCGCAGCCGTCGGAGCAGGTTAAGGTGAGTGATGCACAGAACAGGTGGGGGTGTTGGGGCTGCTGAGCCCTGCCCTGCAGTGCCCATCCCTGAGCACCTACAGCTTAACCCATGGTGTGCCAGGCAGCCCCGTGCAGCGCTCTGAGTGCCAACCAGGGCTGTGCTGATTGCTGGAAAAAAAAAAAACAACGGAGGCCTGGCTGCGCTCCGAAACAGCACGAGGGAACAGATTTCCCCAAGGAATGCCTTTTGTCATCAGCCTGCTGTCACATGTTAGCTGTGGGGCAGTTCTGTCGCTGCTCCTGGTGTGTGAGAAGGGGCTGAGTGCCCTGTGGTGCCCTCTGCGGTGAGCTCCACACCAGGGATGCGCTTGAAAAGGGAAAGTTTTTATTTTGTTTTGGTTTTCCCATGCTCGTTGCTCAGGGTGTTGTTGGGTTTGCACCAGGGCATGGGAACTTCCCAGTCCCAGGATGCAGCCGTGAGCCCCGCTGGTGTGCACGGATGGCTCAGCTGAGCAGGGAGAAATCCGTTCTCCTTCTCTGCATTTTTGCAACGGGAAAAACTTTCCAGGTTGGAAAGTCCCCATCTCCTCTCGCACAGTTACTGTCCTGCAGCTTTTAGCACTCAGGGATTGCAGAGAGACATTGACAGAGCATGCAGTCACCCATCCCTCTGGCATCTGCCTGTCCATGCACATCCAGGACTCTTTAGAAAGCCACAGCTGCTGCCAAAATGCGCTTTTTTTCCCCTAAAACTGCCTCCTCTTGGGTTCAGCCAGGGCTGCGTGTCCGTCATTGCAGCTGCCCGCAGCAACACTCCATCACCCAGCCTCACACCTGCTCCCTCCCAGCACACGAGTTTCATTAAGGTACTAATTAGGATGTCTCCACCACGTCCTCGGGGAGGGCGGCTGGGCGCTAACGAAGCTGCTGTCACAACAAACACAGCACACAGCACGGTGGCAGTGATGTATGGGGAGGCCTCGAGGCGTACCGCTTTGGTTTATGAAGGTGAGAGATGTTTCCTCCTGTTTCCCCATCCCGTGAGGTTTCCTCCCAGTCTGGATGCCATCGTGCTGTTTGTATCTGTAGTATTTTGGTGTATCTAGAGGTGGCCGCTTTGCACACAAGGGGTTGGTTTTAACTTAAGTGCTAATGGCACAGCATTTTTTTTCCTGCTTCCTTTCCTTCCAAAGCCCAGAGCTTTGGGTTTGTTTTAACCCCCCCAGCACCTCCATGCAGCCCCTGCTGGGATCCATCTCCCGGCAGTGCTGGCGCTGGGGTTGCTGTCAGTGATGCTATTTGTCTGCGCGGAGCTTTCTGTGGCTGAGCAGCGTGTTCCTGTGTTGTCACGAAACAGAAGATGGGATAATTAAATTGCCCTTTTCCCAGAAAAATGTTCCTGTCTGCGTGTGCCGGGGGCTGGCGGTGGCTCAGTGCCAAGGGCACATGGCTTGTGCTGCTGGGAGGTGTGAGAAGTGCCGGGTTGGGGATGGTGCTGGCAATTTGGGGCAATTTGAGATGGCAGTAGCAGTGCCATGGAGTGATCTCAAGGCACTTGTGGGTGATTTCCATCCCATAAGCAGCTCCAGGTGATGATAACGGAGTTATTCCTTATGTTAACCCCCCGATGCAGGGATGTAACCCCTCCATACAGACCCCCATGGCATCTTTGTGGAAGTCTGATGTGAAGCTGCTGTGCAGAACTGGGGTGTATTTATGCTGTTTGTCACCCTTCGTCATCTGCGTTCTCCTCCTCCTCCTCCTCCTCTCTCTGCAGAGACAGCTCCTCAGATCCATCAGCATTATTGCTTTGCCTTCAGCTATAACCCGCTCGTTGACTTCCCAGGGATGGCTGTCCCCAGCCTTTGTCACCTTTTCTCTCCCCCCTGCCCTTAAATATTAATACCACAAATCACAAGTGACAGCAGCTTGGCTGGAGCCCCACACTCACTCCATATCCTCTCCGGAGGGCAGTGATGGAGGAGGGCTGGGCTGTGCCTGGCCCTGTGCTTTTCCCTTGGGGCTGTATTTGGCTCTGGGGTCAGAGTGCAGAGGGTTAATGCCTGTGTAAGGTTGGGAGGCAGAGGATGAGAGACCAAGGCTGGGGCTGGCAGTGCTGGATGCTGGCTCCTTCCCTCTCCTACTCGTGCCACCGCTGCTGTGGTTTTCCTCTCCTCAATCCATTCCAGCCAGGACCCCCCTTGGCTTTTCTCCCTCCTTTTGGCACAATCCAAAGCCAAATTCTTTCTCTGTGTGGAAAGACTGGGTCTCTCCTTGGGGTGTGCAGTGTGCTGATGGACCCTCTGGGGAAGCTCTGCAACGAATGGGAGCTGCTCCTCCTGCACTTGGTAGACGGTGGGTTTGCTCAATGGTAGCAGCAGGCAGAAGGGAGGTGATGGGCAGCTCTCAGTGTGTGGGCACACGTGTGCCTGGTTTTTGGCCCCATGCCTGAGTTTCTACAGGAGTGAGAGAGGAATGGGAGCTGTGGGTTGCTGCCCACATCCCCACGCATCCTCCCAAATCGCAGTTCTGGGGGCTTCTTTGCTCCTCTCATCATATTAGGAGCTGATCGGGGGAATGAGTGGGGGATGTGGGTTCTTTGGGTACATGGGGCTGAGTGGAAGTGGAGGGGTTGTGTGGGCAGGGTTGGGTGGCAGCTCTGGGCTGTGTAATTCAGGGACTTCGGCTCACTAGCAGAGGTTAAAAGGGGAGTGGTGAGATCTGTTGGGAAAATCATTACTGCTAACCTCTGCCACTTGAGCTGCTCATTAAGCTCCCCTGCACTTCCACCTGCCTGCATACTGCAAACAGAGTGGGAGGAAATTGCTGTGGGGGGTGAGGCTGCTCCCCATGGCCCATCTCTGTGGAAACAGCAATGTGTGGGACTGCCTGGCACTGGAGCACCTCCAGTTGTGCCTCTACGAGAGCCCCTGAGCATCCCTTGGAGCTGAAGCTTGGTGCAACCTCCACGTAGCCCTGGAGCCATCCTGATGCCACGGCTGCCTGGGGAATGTGAGGAGCATTGTAAGGACGTGGGTGACAAAGCAGCAGTGCACCTGTGATTTGGAAACGTTTCTCACCAACTCACTGGAGCTGTGCACACCGGAGTCCCTCCAATGGATTACAAACAGGAATGGCCGTTGGGCACTATGTGGCCAATTCTGCAGATGGTTGGCACTCTGCTTGTGGTGTCCCTGGCTGATTAAGACCCTGTAGATGCTCCTTGAAACCCTCAGAGGTCCTTTTGGGGGTTCCACACATTGGTTCACTCCACAGCCTGTTGCAGACCCTGGAAGCTGCTCTCAGACTGCAGAAGTTGTTCTCCATCTGAGGGAAGAAAGTGTTGAAATACCACAGGAAATGCTGCTGGTCTGAGATACCTGCTCTGGCCAGAATGGGGGAAAAAACCCACCGATCTTGGATGGCAGTCAGGCTTCTGTGAGGATCGCTTCACCTCAAATTGCAGACAGAGTTTGAGCACCAAGCAGGCACAGCATGGCCGAGTGCTGGTGGCTGCAGCGTCACCATGCTGGGCACATTGGACTCCCTGCACCCTGGCACCTCTGGCCTGAAGCAGAATGGACTGAGTTTGGTTCAGCTTGCAGCAGAATTCCCTTGGCAGCGCGCATGCCAACCGTGACATTTCCCAGGCGAGAGGAAGCAAATTTCAGCTGTTGGGGACGTGGGGAGCAGCATGGTGGCTGTCCCATGGTGCATGGGCTGCCCTGGAGCTTGCAGCCAAACTAAGGCTTTATTTTGCAAAAACAACCATGCTTGTGGGTTTTGATGCATGTCAGCCTCGTACAGCTGACTCAGAGGCGAATTTCCTGACTCTGGCTTCAGGTCCTTTTTTTTTTTTTTTTTCTTTCCTCATGGCAAACATCCGTTTTATCCCTCTGCAAGTCCATTATTGCCAGCTAAACTGTCCGCCCAGCAGCACGGCTGACTCTGCAAACACAGCATTGTGAAGGCATGGGGAGCAGTGAGCTCCCTGCTCCATCCCAATAACGAGGAATGTGAGTTGCATGGAGCAAGGGGTGTGCATATATAGATGTTCATATCTGTTGCATGGCCGCGAGTTTGCAGTGCTGGAAGAGTGAGGTTGCAGGGCAGGGTTCGCTCCAGCTCGCTTTAGGGCTGCTGCTGGATGAAGTGGTGGGCTTGGGTTAGGGATAGGGTTATCCTTGCTGCTGGGGAGCATGAGGTGTGCAGGCAGGGCAGTGTGCTCAGTGCTGCAGTTACCTGGCGAGGGGGCTGAGCCTCCCCCTCAGAGGAGGAGGAAAAACTAATAATGTGCCAGCCAAGAGAGCTGGAGCTGCTGGGAGCGTATTTATCACCGCAAAGAAAAAGGCTCTGTTCCCTGCCCCTCTGCAGCGCCTGTTTATCACACACACACACAAGGGGATGGAGAAAATGTTCCATTTGTTGGGTACGGCCGTCAACCCACACAGTGTATAAATTAAGGGCTTCTACATGCAGGGTTCCCGAAATAAAACACACACACACAAAAGAGAGAGGAGTTCTGTATCGGCCCCGGCGCTCTGCCTCTCCCTCTCTGTCTCTTTGCCCCGGCAGGCGTTGGCTCTCATTCAGGAATTCCACATTATCTCAGCCCGTTTCCAGCTTCCTCAGCAGGGAACAGCTCTGCTTCTGTCTTCCTGCAGCCACATCTGGAAAGCGTTATGCGGGGTGTCAGCCGTCAGAGCCGGGCGGCTGGCATGCGCTCCCCCTGCTTGGGGTTCTCTGCCTTCTCCTATGGGGAGATACGGGGGATTCTGTGGGGTTGGGTGCCCTGTGCCTCGAGCTGCTTGCTTGTAACAGCTGTGGGCTTATCCCAGTGGGTTTCTTCACGTGTAATGGAGGTATTGGGGCTGTAAAGGCATTGGGGTGTCATCGTCTCAGTCCTAGAGTCAGTGCTGAGGGGAGCAGCTGTTTGCCTGGGAGTGATGGAGTTCCCATCCCCAGAGGTGTTCCAGAACCACAGAGATGTGGCATTAAGGGACATGATCAGTGGGGTGTGGGCTCTGGGGATTTGAGAGGTCTCTTCCAGCCTTAATGACTCTGTGAGGCAGTAACGGTGACCTGGAAGCAGGCGTGCGCGCCATAATGGGTGCGTGTGCAATGCACGTGGGGGTCTTTAGCAGTGAGAGATGGTGGAAGTGGTTAAATGGGCCCTAAGTCAGCATCAGTGGGAATCAGAGGGGGTTCCCAGACTGCTGGCTTTTGTCATCTGTTGTTGTTGTTGTTCTTGGGTTTTTCTTTTAAGCTGGTGGGTCTACTATTATTTAAAATTAAAAGGGAAGAAAAAAAAAAAAAGAGAAGGAAAAGCAAACAGGCCTTGGTTTTATAGACCCTACAGATGCATCCGGCATCAAACTGATCCCAGATGCAGCTCCACTGTCAATAGTGTTACACGAGGGATCAATCCCATTCATTGTTTTATGTGGCCTCTCCAGCATCATCAGCTAATTAAAGCTAATGGTTCCCAGAGCAGCACTGACAGCGGCTGATGCTATCGGTGCGCAGCCGGGTCAGTTTGCTGGGGCATTGCAGAGCTGCATCCTGCTCAAAGCCTGTGCTGATTTTGTGGTCAGTGGGAGATGTCATTGGGCAAACATTAGTGTGCTCATGTTGGCCTAAGGATGCTGGTCCTTGGGGACCCGATGGTTCCCTGTGCTGATGTCTGAAGGAAACATATCCCACTCCTGCTCAGAGATGAAATATCACCCTGGTGGCTCATTTGTTTGCTGGTAAAATCAGGAAGTGCGTGGCTTGGCACATGGATGCCTCCATCCCATCCCTATGGAGCTGCTGCAGTGCTGTGTGCATCACCAGTGGGTGCTTGGTGCCCTCCAGGAGTGGGACCCTGGGGTCAGTCCTCCCTTGGCTGCTGCCCCAGTGCCTGCGTGGCAGTGGATGGGCAAACACAACATGGCTGGTTTCACTGGGACCTTGGACTCTGCCCTCCTGGAGGCTGAATGGAAATCAAGCATGCTAAAATTAGCTGTTCCTGTCCCTACAAGGCAGGAACCGGCCAGGGGAATCCTCAGGGTGTTGCAACCCCCGCCTCTTCGCTGTTGCTGTCTGCCTCATTGGTTTCTGCTGTCTCCCTCCTGCACCAGGTAGTGTCACCTGGCAGAGAGAGCTGGCACTGAAGGTCCTCGTGTGAGGAACGTTGGTGATGGTATCCCTTGGATCTACCCTTCTGTCCCTGTGCTCTGTGCTGCTGGAATAGAGCGGTGCCGGTAATGATGCTCCCCCAAAAGCATATGGGTGGAAGGATGCTCCTGGCCCTAAAGTGTTGGGGATTTGCACACTGCTCTCCTCTTGTTGCTCGGGTTCGGGCTCTGTGGGTGCCCGGGAGCTCAGGTACCCCCATGCTCCCCCTTGCAGCCCAGCTAAGCTGGGAGGCAAAGTCCAGGCTGGCCAAAGGGCAGTGGAATAGGGACAGGCTTACAGCACCCTGCTCAGTAAAGCAAGTTGATAATTAAATCCTGTGGCTTTTATATGAATTCCAGGGCATTTTCCTTGGGCTGGGGCCATCTGCGCCTTGCACCCCACCCGCTCTCTCTTCTCCTATTTGCTCTGTGCAGCTCAGGGCTTTTGCCGTGGCGTTGGCAAAAAGCACAGTGTTGCAGGGAGCTGTTTTTCATGGGATTTGTGAGGCACACGCAGGAATATGGGAGACAGAACTCCTGGGGCTGCAGATGGATCAGGCGCTGTCGTTGTCCTGGCTCCATTGGGTTACTGTGCTGTGCTGACCTGCTTAACTCTTCCCTGTTGTGATGGCTCAGTTGTTATTTGGCAGTCTGTGAACAGAGGTGCTGGGAATCTTTGACCCGAGCCTCTTGAGAGATGAGTGGAGTGTTTGTGTGACTGTTGGTGGCAAGGACAGGAGGGGAAACTTCTGTTTGGTGGAGAAGCAGGACTGATGCTCTCTTACTATCATTGGGTCTTTTTGGAACTAAACGGTGATAAAAAGCAAAAAAGATCAAACTGGAGGGGCTGCATGTTACAGTTGGCAGCCCTTCCCTAGCTGGAGGCTGGTGGTGTTCCCACCTTGCAGCAATGTCCCAAAGCACCGCAGAGAATCCCCAAAGTCCTTTGGGGTGTGCTTGGATCCCCCTCTACCTGGGCTGTTCCTGGGATCCTGGGCTGTATTTCCAAAAGATGTCCACGTGGGCATCCAAGACACCTTTTGTCCGAGGATGTCCACTTACTAAGTGTCTAAGGGCCTTACTAAGGGTCTGCAGTGGGGCTGTAGGCATTTCTTTAAGCTGATGGATGCATCCCACAGCCTGGAGGATGCTCCAGCACCAGGAGGCAGCTTCAGTTGGGGCATACGGGGAGTAACAGCAATCTCTGGCTGGGACAGTGTTGCCCAAGCTCCATCCTTTGGGTCTCACCCTTGGACTGTGCACTCCCCTCTATCTGTGCAAGGCTTATAGTGAGAACAAACCCAACACGGACTCCTTTTTATCCCTCCCCTCCTGCATCTGCTTGCACTGGGTGCCTCTTAACCAGGGTGTTCCCGCTGAGCATGATGAGAAGATTTGAGCACTCATTTGAACTGCAGACTCAAAGGAAGTGGCAGCAGAGCTCCCCAGAGCTGTTACCAGCTGACATCTGGGCGTGCAGCCGAGTTCTGGTGTCAGCGAGACGTGCGGTTGAAAGAAGAGGAGGTGGGAAGCCCAAGACACCTGCAATTTGGTTAATAAATATTTATTCGGAGGTGACAAATACTCTTCTGGATAAAACAGAGTTAGCAGAAGGATTGCGAGGGAGTGACAGGGCGTGCTTTTAGAGGAAGGTTTGCAGCAGGGATGTTGAAATGAGCAGATGATGTCGAAACTTGCGTTTGTTTCTCAGTGTGTGATGTCGGGTTGCAGGCAGATGTCCCACTCCACTGAGCCCCTGCCTGGGGAGATCCCCTCCTGAGATGGGTGAGAGCATCCCCGTGGGGTCTTTCTCTGGGCACCTCTCATGGGTAAGGTGTAAAGGGGTGGGCTGGGAGCTGCAGCAGGAACTTTGGACAGGGCAGAGTGCAGGATGTGGAGGTGCTGGGTCTGGATGTCTCAGTTCTTTGCGGGGCACATCTCCTGGCACACAGCCATTGGGGCACATCAGGGCTCTGGGGCCGGCGTGCTTCTCTGAGTGGATTGCAAGCACCAAGTGATTTTTGGTCTTGATTTTGCATGAGCAAAAGGTTTTTCAGAGTTTCCTGCAGAAGGGCAATGGGGACAGCCCATGCTGGGGTCGGGGTCTGTGTTTGTGCTCACCCATACCATGACCCAGGGAGCTCTGCAGCTCTGCTGTCAATCTTGTCTCGATCGTATCTCTCCCTGGGCTTTGAACCCCAGTGATGATGCTCAGATGATTTTCCCACTGAGACCATTATTTGTGCTGGGGTCTCAATTGCAGCAGATAGCTGGTGTGTAGGCACTGCCCATTTTGGGGTGAAGGCTCAATGCGAGCCCTCGGGGATGCTCTGAGCACAAGGAGCCATCCCTGCCCACTGCTGCCTGCTCATCTTTGCTGGCTCAGTGATACCCAACCTTAGCAAACACCTGGTCCCACACAGGGAAACGGTTTTGCCTCCCCAAAAGCAATGCATCTGAAGTGAGAGCAGAGGGGAGGGGCTGCAGTGCTGCTCCTGTGGAGTCTGGGTTGGTGACAGTGGGACTGGTGATGAGCCCGTGACCTGGGAGGTTGATGATAGAACCACTGGCATCCGTTTGAGATTAACAAGAGAAAGCTCGGTGCCCATCTCGCCCAGCATGTAACTTTAATGCAGAGATAATGAGCAGTGATATTTATTTGTAAAAGATCTGGAGATATCACTGCCCGGAGAGCAGCCAGGAGCTGTCAGAGTCCAGCCTGGCCCCGCAGCTGCTGTGTGGGGCTGTAACCCAAGCGCTGTGCTCCGATCGCTTTTCATGCTCCAGCTCTGCTGTCCCTGCAGGGCATGCAGTCCTGTGGCTGAGATTTGCTGGAACTGATGGTGGTTGGGCTCTGGCAGCAAGGGGAGGGAATGCCCTTGGTCCACAGTCCTAGAAGCTGGGGGGACAAGGCTGCTCCTGGTCCCCTTCTGGTGGGGTTAGACCAGGGGTGCCCATGCAGAGATGCCCTCGCATTGTGTAATGGCAGGCTTAGATGGGGTATGGCAGGTGGGTGTCCCGTCCTTATTAAGCCATCCCCTGGGTAATTACTAGGTTAAGGCCTGATGGGATAACGCTTCATTATTTTTGTGCTGTGGAGGGATTAGGAGCAGCAGGGATTTCTTGGAGCTTTATCTCTGCTAAGGCCCTGGGGCTGCGATGGCTCCTTGCACTCTTCCCAGCTCAGCAGTGCTGAACGCTGGTGCAGCACAATGAATCTGTGCATCTCTCTTACATGCTGTAAGTCAGAGGGAGGAGAAGAGGTGTCACTTGCAAATAAACAGGGAGGTGGGTGGCAGAGGGCTTCCCAGGTGGCTTCTCTCATAATTTATGGCCGAGGCAATGCGGAGCTGTTAGCTTTGGAGGCTGTTTGCTGAGTGTCACCTCCTGGCATGGGGAGCAAGGGAAAGCACGCCTGATACATCACTCCAGTCCCATAGCTCCAGGGCTGTTTGCACCCTTCCCCAGAGCCTGGCCAGCTGCTGGTGGACCTGGCATTCGACACCCTGAGCGTGTCCCAGGGATGCTCCTGGGATGGATTTGGATGGCAGAAATGGAGTGAAAGGCACTCAGCGGGCCCCAGGCTGAAGGCTGGAGCTGGCACAGCATGGGGAGCAGGCAGGCTGGCAGTGGGCCAGGCCGTGCACTTGATCCAAACACAGCTGGAGCTGATCTGATGAAGTGAGAGGTTAAGAAGAGAGCATCTGTTATCTAAAGGGGACACACAGTGGGAAACTGTAAGCTCTTTATTCCCCCCTCCCCCCTCAACCCTACCCCCTCTGTTCAGTGCATCATCCCTGACTTTATTTCTTTGATTTATTAAGGAAGCCTCTGCTTCCGGGGCTGTAATTAAGTGCCACTGTGCAAGCTTTTGATAACTGGTGGGTGATACAGCAGCTCACACATTCGCTGGCTGCTGGAGTGCTTTAGGACTGAGGTAGCAGGAGAGACCCTCCCTCGTGCGGGGGTTGTGCACAGGGAAGAGATGGTTCAGCCCTGCTGCACGTGCCAGCAGGTGAGAACGTGTTGGCCTGCACTTCCTACCTGGACGTGGAGCTCCTTGATGGGGCTGTCATCTCTGGGCAGGTGGTCACAGAGCTTCCACTGACATCCCATTGGTGTTATGGTGATGCCCAGGGGGAGGTCCTTTAGGGGAAGGTCCTCACTGCCTCTTCAAGCTGGGAGCAGATGCTTTGGTTTGCACGGCTATTGGGTGCTATGGTGCTGCTGGGGCACCCTGCTGCTCCCCTGCCCTTCCCTGGGCTTCTCTTCTATCTCAGACAGCCCTGAGCCCCTCTGTGCTGGGCAGTGCTGCTCTGACATTCAGGTACAGTTTTCTATCTGCTCTGCGGACTGTGTTTTATACATAAACGGGATTATTTCAAATAGTGATGCCTCAGAACTGTTAGCTGGAGATGCTCGGTGATCCAGCACTGCGTCCCCCAGCGAGGGTGAGAGGAGGGGGAAGGGTGAACACCTCACCTGTAAATAAAATAAAAAGCGACGGAGATTATGCACTGCTTAATGAACTCAACCATCCAACCCCCTGCCGAGCGCCAGCGCTGTTTATAAACTACAGAAAGGGCTTTATTTTAATGGGCAGTAAATCTCATTCATCCCAGTGCTGGCAGTCACGAGCACACGGGATTAATGGGATCGCAGAGAGGGGCTCTGTGCCTCCTCACCCCGCTCCCTGTTGCCCTCCTTTGCCCATAGTTGCTGTTCTCCTCCCTTCCTCCTCTCCTTAATCCCCTCTCCGTGCTGATAACCAGGGTTATCTGGCCAGGAAGAACAGAGGGCTCTGTCCCTGTGACTCTGCATGTCACATCCGCTCGCTGCTCTGGTTTGTTTATTCACTTGAAAATTGCCCCCCCTCGATCCCCCCCCTCGGCAGCTGGAGGAGAGCTGAGCTTATACCATGCATTACTACTTCTTAACAAAACCAGCTCCCTTTCCTCCAGCACCCGCTGCCCAGTCCCGTAGCCACGCGGTAGCAGGCACAAAATATTTTGTCTTGCAGGGAAAGGAACTGAAAATAAACAGAATGTGACCTTCTGGGGAAGGGATAACACAGGAGCTGCTGGGGAGGGACGGTGATGAGTTGTTGTGGGCTAAAGCCACCCTGTTGAGGAGGTAATCAGGCCTGGCGTGACACACAGCTGTTCTGGGCGAGTGAGCTGATGGGATTTAAGCCGATCACTCTGGAGGCTTTGGGAGCTGTTGTCACCGTGCTGGGGTGATGGAACGGGTGGGGAACCGTGGTGCAGTGACATTGGTGGAGTCCCCTGTGCCATCCTATCCTGTGGGGCTTCAGGATGGGGTCTGGGGCTGTGAGCTGTGTCCCTGGGTGCTGTCCCTGCTGTCATTGGAGCAATTTGGGGGGTAGGTGGGGTTTCGGATGTGCCTCAGTTTCCCTCTGGACACAGCAGGTTCCTCGAGGACTCCTGGGTGTAACTCACAGTGTGATGCTCTCCTAAGGCGAGGAAGAGAAGAGTGAGTTATCTATTGCAGTTTGAGTTTAATATCCATAATCTGCCATTAATCAAAATAGGGCTGTAAGATCCTTACTTAGGCCTAATCAGTGCATAATGGATTATCTGCAGGAACTAATAAAAGGTAATTATCTATGCTTTGCAAGTTCCAATTACTGTACTTATATGATCAATTAATTCTTGTAGCGGCTCCGCAGGTGTGGGCGCTGCTGGTGGGGATGTGTTCCTTCCCAAAGCAAAAGGAATGGGACTTTGCACGTGGAATAAAGCATCACCCTGATATCAGCCTTCGCCCTTCCCATCGCCAACCCTGCCCTTGTTGGGCTGCAGAGTTCTTGGGGTGGCTGAAAGGAGGAGGAAATACTGCAGCAGTGTCTGTGCAGTTGTAGGGATGGCTTAAAATGGCAGTGAATTGGAGGCGTGCTCTGTGTCCGTTTGGGACCCGGCATTGTTGTGGTAATTGGAAGCAGATTCAGTGTTTGTGGTGAATTGCAGCTTGGAGGGCTCTAAGAGGAACCCAGGATGGGGACCAGGGGGTGGTGGGAGAGAGAAGAACACAGCTTTGGGGATGTGGTCGGAGTGGTGCAGCAAAGCTGTCCCCATGGCAGCAGCTGACCCTTGGCTGCCTCAGGTCTCACCTTGTTGTTCTCCCTTCTCTGTGTGGTTATTCATCTTCTGAACCTCAATAATCTATGTTTTGGTGTCCCTGAGACCGTACTTTGGGTGATGCTGCTCACCTGGAGCCTTGTGGGTGATGTTATGGGGACATGAGAAATGTGTCACCTCCTTTGCCCCAGCCCCATGGAATCAGGAGCCCAGGGCTCCCCAGCAGTGGGGGTACTGGGGTGCATGAAGGGCAGAGCAATGAGCAGGACCTGTACCCAGAAAGGAGTAATGAGGACATTTTGGGTTGGTTTTAACCTTTGTGAAGGTTCTCATGGCACTGCAAAGGAACAGTTTAAAACAAGTTTGTTTCAGTGCAGAACTGCATTGAAAAAAAAGAATCTGCATGGGATCTTTTGACAATTACCATTGTTTCCCCCCTCCTTCTCTCTAAACACAAAATAAATTCATCTGTGTAATTTCTTGGGAACAGCCTTGGTTTCATTGGCATTTCTGTTTAAAGAGGAAAAAGCAAAGCCACGAAAAATCCCAAACCCTTTCCCCCAATCCCTTCTGCTTAAAAATGGAACTCCCAGCTCTGCCAGTGACCAGGATGCAGCTGTGCTCAGTTCCCAGTCTGGCTGGGGCTGTCCCCAGCTCACTCAGAGCTGCAATTTGTGCTGGGGAATTGTCAGTGCAGGAATCCTGGAGCAGGACAGGGCTGTCCCTGCTGCTTGGGCAGGGTTTGGGACATGGTGGCCATGGGTGCTGTGATGTGAAGCATTGCACTTTGGTGGGGTTTGGCAGTGCTGCTGCAGAGGTACGGGGAGCTGGGTGGAGCTTGGCTGTTCCTTCACCTGCAGGGGAAGCTGAGGCACACACATGGCTGAAATCCAAAGTGACGATGCCAAGGAGTGAGACCCATCCTTCAGCAGCATCACTCCGTGGTTGGAACTTCCCACAGCCTCCTGGCCTCCTTTCCAGCCCTTTGGTTTGTGTTTAGGAGCCGTGGTCACCAGACTGGCAGTGCACAGTGGGCAGGATGTGCTCTTCGTGCTGCTGGCGACCACAGTGCTCAGCCTCTGCCACCCTCTTCTGCCTTTTGTTTCTGTTCCTCTCTTTTATTTTTTCCATTTTCCCAAGCAAGCCACCACAGGCTCCTTCAAACATTCCCCCCAGAGTTGTTCTCCTGCTTTTCTGCATTGTGTTCTCAGTGCTGAACCTCCCATTGCCCCATCCCAGCCTCGTGCACCAGCTTCCTGCTCTTGGCTCTGCCTCTGGATTGTAGGGACTGAGCCTGGGCATGCCAATCCCTGCTCAGAACACGTCTGTACCTTTGATTCCACCTTTCCCTGGCAGTCCTGGGGCTGGATCCTGGGGACCTTGCAGATTTGAGTCACTGCCTGCAGGCCTGGTGCATTGTTGGGTGCTGGGTGCGGGGTTAGGAGTAGGGTTAGAGTTGGGTAGGGTTAGGGGTTGGATTAGAGTTAGTGATGGGCTTGGGTAGGGTTAGTGTTAAGAGTTAGGGATAAGGTTAGAGTTGGAGTAGGATTAGCCAGCAGTCCAAGCCATGCAATCTGACCAAGACACCTCTAGGGCTGTAGGATCCCCAAATGCAGCCCTGTGTGATGGATGTGTTGAGTGGAGCTGGGGGCACTCATGGTGCCAGGCAGTGCTTAGCATTCATTGAACAGTACTTCCATTCACACCAATCATAGGTGCTATTTGATAAAAGCAGCCAACCAAGCCAAACTGGGCCAGTCAACCATTTTAGCTAGGATTTGCTCTCCTGGGTTCTTCTACAACCCACGAGGTGTAGAAGAGGACCAAATTACACCTACAAATGCCATCCTTGGTGATGTAGAGCTGCTACTGGATACTGCTTGGCAGTGGGAAAAGCCCAGCAACTGTTTGTGTAGATTATGAAGCGTGTGGTTTGGCTTAGGGAGGATTGCACACAGATAGACGCACGTTCTGGGCAGTCTTTGCATTTGTTTGCTTGCTTGGTTTCAGATGGAAATGGAAGCCTCTGCTCTGTGGTTGGATCCTCCCAGCTAAGCAGCTCTGTGCATACAGAAGTTGCTTAAGGAAGAGAAAGGATGCTGGATGCGGAGCAACTGCTGTTACTGCGAGCGTTCTCCGACCTTTGTGAACAAAACCACTGGCACTCCTCAGTTTGCTTCTCTATGCTCAGCCCCTTTTCCAGCACAGTTACTTTCTGAGCCAACGCTGCAGGTTTTATTACTGCCAATTATTATTTAAATAGCTCCAGAGGTGTACACAGCGCCGTGCAAACACGGGGAGGGACAAGGTCCTTGCTCAGGGGAATGGCTGGGATCGTTCAGAGGGGTGTAGCAGTGATAATGAGGGCTGAGGTTGGTGTCAGAGCTGTGAGGCAGAGGGCTGGCTTTGCATCAGCCCATGGGAGGGGTCCCCGCGTGGTCCTGCAGCTGAAATGGGGATGCTGATCTTTAGCGAGGTAGGTGATGGGGGAAGCATTGGCCCTGCCACACCAGATTAAGCCACTGCACCTTCAAATGCTGCTGTCTGACGTGGGTGAGAAGTGAGGGCTTTGGAAAGAAAAGGGAAAACCAGTCAAGGGCTTGTGCCACCCGGTAATTCACTGACCCAATTGTGCACTGCTGTGTGAGGGGAGAGAAATTCCTTCCTGACCCTTGTGCTCATCAGCCTATGCCCTGAAGCATGAGATTTGATTTTCTTTATCTGGCTTTCTGTAATTGCAGATGTCATGATGGTGCTCCCTGTGTCCCACCCCTCGGAAATAGCATCTGCCTCACTTAACTCGATGGACCTTCCCCTCTTGGGGTCTGTTCCTGACCCCTTTCTGGGATGAGCAGGGAAAGAGAATGGGTCCCACCCACCTACCTCTTTTTCCCTATGAGTGGTCCTGTTTTTCTCCCCATTGCCATCAGTGTGGGTCATTCAGCTCCGTAACTCCTGCCTTTCTGCTGGAAGCAGAGACAGTGCAAAGCCCCCACAGACCCCATTGCCATGTAGTGATCTCTGTGCAATACAGCAGTGGTACCATTTGTCCCCAAGCCTGGGTGTTCCCTGTAGGGGGTGGAAGGGAGGAGGGTGAGGAGCTTTGCTAAAAGGGTAATGCACGGAAAAGTGGGATTAGACGCAGCCTTCAGTCTGAGTGCTCCTCAGGTTATAAAAATGATGAGCACAAATCAATAATGAGGTTACTGTTCTCTGGGCATGAACCCATCAGCCTGGGCAAAGCATTGCCGTGCTGTGCTGGCGCCCGCTGTCCTGCAGGGCATCCCCATCCCGATCCCTGTCCCTGCTGGTGCTCTGCTCTGTGCCCTTTGCAGAGGCTTGGGGAGTGTTTCCGCAGCGCTGAAGTGGCTCAGGAGGCCTCATTTCCTTTTCCAGAGTGACTCGGGCATTTTTGGGAAGGAAGCAGCCTTCTCCTTAGATGGCTGCAAAATCTTTAGCGTTGCTCTTTGCAAATGCAGTAGTCAGCACATATTGAAAGCACTGTGGTGCAAAACAGATGTTGTCATTATTATTTCTTGTTTGGATGTGGATGCATTTAATCCCTTTCCATGTTCAGCACTGACTCTCTGGGCTGCCCCACTCTTCATTTCGGTGGCTTTCATTCTTTTAACCCAATTCCAGGTGTCACAAACTCCTTCTGCTCCATAGCTTTGAGTGGAAGCTTGCTCTGTGTGAGCTCCCATGCAGCACGGGCTGCCCAGCTTTGTCCCCATGCACATGGGTAACTCCTGCAGCCCCTTTTCTCCAATGGATGGGACTGCCATGGATGTGCCGCACTGCAGTCATCCCAGTGGACCCAGTACCCAACAACTGGGTGCCCTCAATGGCTCAGGAAGAGCACTGGAGGCACTTCCACTGTGGAAAGCAGCCCTCAGGCCTCCAGGGAGAGTTGGCTGCTGCATAGCAAGTGCATGGGGTTAATGGAGGATGGGGGTGATGGATGCGTGCCAAGAGCTCATCAGGGAAAATGGCATTCCTTCGAGGAAATCGATAATCCGGGGATGCTTATGTTGCTAATTTGCAGTGGGTCAGCTTCGTCACGCCTGCTGGGTGTGCAGATGTGGGTTGGTGTGAGCAGGGCCCTCGGCTGTAGATTTCAATGGCCACCACACATGCCTGCATTGCCTATAGTTCCCAACTGGAAGCGGTGGGGCTGCTCTGAGCCATTTGCTTTTCCTTCTCCCCCTTACGATGTTGGTAGGAACTTCCCACGTTCTCAGTGATTTTTAGGTGCAGGAGAATGGGGAATGCAGAGCTCAACTCCAGTTGGACTCGAATGAGAACCTCTGGCTCCGTGAGCCCTGAGAGCTCAGCAAACCTAAAAAAGACCTCAAGCTGACCCCAAGACCTATGTTGCACGCTCAGAAGGGGTGAAGTAGTGTGCTTCCAAGTGACAAGCTGGCTGGTGGCATGCACAGGGACCCATCCCCTGGGGGATGCCCATTTGGGGTAAAATACAGAAGAAGGGCAGTTCGTACAGAGAGGGTGCCGAGCTCTTTGCTCAGTGGCACTTTTTCTGCTTTTTTCCATTGTTGGAAGGGAAAAAAGCACGGGATGCTCTGTGTGGGTATGACACAGACCTGGGAGTGCCACCGGTGCATCTCTCCCTGCTCCCACCCCACCTGTATGGGGCACGTCTTGCTGTGCTGCTGGGCTCCATCGCTGCAGCGCTTACGTCTCAACCAGGGCTCAGCCCCACATCCCGTAACGCGTGGTGGCACGGGGCCAGGCTCTGTGCTAATGAGACGGCTTCAAATCAGAGTTAATCATTTACCAGCCTGAATGCTATCGGGGTGTATCTGAATTCCTCGCTCCTGTAGATGTGCTGTCGCGGATTTGATTGTCGCGCTCTCGCCAGAAGCTGCTGCGCCAAATGTTTTGCAACGAAAAACCCCAAACCACATGAAAGCAGCTGAGTTTCACGTTTCATTGTAACCCCAAATTCAGGTTTGCCAAAGGGTTTCAATCGTTTTACGAACTTTTCCCATGAACCTTCAGCAAAGGCTGCAGCTTAACCTGTTTTTGATGAAAAACCAGGTGTGACTCTGCTGCTTTTGAACAAATCCGGAGCTTTGTGCCACGCTGGAGCTTGAGCCCATTTGCACAGAGCGTTGTGCACGCTTTAGGAAAGCCAAATTGCGCGCATCTGGGTCCAAGCTGCATTTCTCCATAGGGACACGCAGCCACCAGCAAGCTGTGAGTGCCACCGGGTGTTTTCCAGCCACTGTGAGCACTGTGGTGCTTTGCTTTGGCTTGTTTTTGGAGCCTGCCCATTCAACATCCATCACTGTGCAGGGAGTGCCAGTGGTTTGCATGGGGCCGTCCCATAGCATCCATCCCATTGCGTTGCTCACCGCTGTGGCAGCTTTGCTTTGGAGCAGCCAGGGCTGAGCCTGAGCATTGCTTTAGGAATAACTGCAAAACTCAGTGCTGTGCAAAGAGCTCAGGGCCCAAAGAACACACCGGTGCCGTGCAGGGTGAGAATTGGGCTCTTTGTGAGCTCAGCCTGGGGTTGCAGTGTGTTATTGTATCCACACGCGGATTGCTTTTTCGGCAGCGCCGTCTTTCCTTTCTCCAGCAATTTCCTGAAATAATGTTAGGGAAATGTGAAAATCTTGAACTTTTGAACCTCCCTGGAGGACGGCGTGCAGGGGGTGGGTGGTGGCAGCAGGAGGAGGGGTCGCCGGCCTGTTGGCTGCCGTTTATTTTGGCTAAGGGGCCCTAGGGGTGCATGGGGGGGGGGGGGAGGCTCACCAGCCCCCAGCCCCACAGAAGAACCCCTTCTTAATGGCTGTCCCATTGGTGGGTTGTGGAGGCGAGGAAGGCAGAGGAAGTTTTCTTTTGCTTGCAGATGCTGGGAGGAGTAAGGGGTGCCCGGGCTGGGTGGTGAGGGCAGGAGGTGACACACGAGGTGATGGATGGGAGCGGGTTTTCAGCTGGGTTTTGGCCACGGGCAGAGGAAAGGAGAGGGGCAGGGGGGGGAATACGGAGAGCCTGGAAAGTACTTTTCCCTCTGATGAACTTCAGAGGCGTATAAATCACTGCCAGGCTGCAGCTGCGGAGCATGTGATGCTGGCAAATGAATGTTCCTTCGGAAAACGGCCCGGCCGCGTGCTCCCTGCTCACCTCTTAAAGGCACAGCCTGGGAGTGTGGGGCGTGGGAATGGGGCTGGGGGTGCTGCCTGCACCTATGGAAGGGAAGAAGGCACGAAGGGGGTCCTGCAAAACTCCCCATAGTGCAAAGCTCCATGTAGTGTGAAGCTCCCTTTAGTGCAGAGCTCAGAGGTGCTAAGCTCACCATGGTGCCAAGTTTGCAGTGATGCAAAGCTCTCCATGATGCCAGTGCATGGTGTAGAGCTCTCTGTGATGCAAAGCTCTCCACAGTGCCAGGAACTCTATGGTGCAAAGCTCTCGTGGTCCATAGCTTTCCCTGGTGCTCTCTGTAGTGGGCTCTTGCTCTGCTAGGTGCAGTCAGGATCAAGATGCTGCTGAGGGCATCCTGCTCCAAAGTGGAAAAACCAAATGCTTTGGTTTCTGTGTCACAGTGCTGCTGCTGTGCTCTCACACACCTGGGCTCTTGTGCATTGCAGGGGCTCGCAGAGGATGGAGAAGCATAATGTGGGCTCCAGGACACGCCAGAATCTTGCAGTGACAGTCATTGAGCTAGCAGTGTAGGTGGCATCACGCTGGGTGCTGGTTGCCTGCTCAGCACAGAGGTTGCCAGATGCTGGGGCAGAGGGTGGAGGAGCATCTTCCTCATGAAGGCATCATGGGAGGAGAGGAACCCAGTGCTGCAACTTCTGCCCAGAGCTGCTGGCATGTGGGAGGGGGAGGGAGCCCAGCCACTAGCAGAACAGCTAAAAATGACTCAGTGCTTCCATAGTACCATTAGGTTTCTGTGCAAGCAGTTGCCAGAGGGCCGTGGTGGGAGCTATGGGAAGCCATACTTCCTCACCCGTTGCCCCAGTGCTGGGCTGGAGGGGTTCCTAGTAAATCCTAAGTGGGAAGTGGGTTTGGAAAAGTGTTTGGAAGGCACGGTGAGGGTTCTTGGTGGGAGAGCTGGTGGCTGCACTTTTTGTTATAGTGGGAGAGGAGCTGGGGGGCTGCTGGGGCACACTGCAGCTTCATTCACTGCATGTTCTCTCACTACTGTTTGAGCAGGGAGAGCTGGGCAGGCAGGCAGGGAGGAGAAAACCCAAACCCAGAGCCATCTGTGTGATCTACGTGGTGAAGGAGATAAGGAAGGAAATATCTGATGGAGATAAACATGTAACGTGAGTGTGGATCCAAACGGAGAGATCACCAATAGAATTCTGTGCTGGAAGAAGCAGAGGTTTTTTAATGTGCTTTAGCACTGCTGTTGGAGACAGCAACAGCCTGCCTGGGGAAGGGGCACCTCTGATGTCTTCTATCTGTCGTTCAATGCCCATTTCTCTGGCTGAGACCCTGAGAGGTGCACACTGGATGGGGGGGGGCTGCTCACAATGTTACCCCTCCATCTGCTGGGGCTCCTGGGGTGCAGTGCTGGGGGTGCCCAAGGGGTTAACCTGGGGCTGCTCTCTGTCATGGAAGGGCTCTGGCCCTTCTGTGCATGATAGGAACATATATTATTTTTTAAGGGTTATTCCCCTTCCCAGGCCCTCCCTGTTATCTGTGGGCTGTCAAAACGCCTGGAATGCGGAGACCCATTGGACATTGACCCAGCTCAATTAGCGAGGCTATCTGATTGGACTGTGTGCAGCCTAATTAGCTTTGGCCTCCAACCAGGAAATGAAACCCGAATGCAGGGATAGCATCCTTCCCTGCAGCTCACCTTGGGAAAGGGTTCTTAGCCTAGGAAGATAGAGCCTTTCCCAACCTGTCCGTCTGTCCTTTTGTTCCTCATACCAGCTGATTCTGGGAAGAAAAACCTCAATCTGGGGATAACCTCCCTGCTGCCCAGCCCCTGCTGCTGAACCCTGGGGGTCATGTAAAACCGGAGGCAGCTTTTTTCCCTTGAAAAACAGCACGTGCTGTCTGGCGTCCAGAAGGAACTTGCTTTTACTGAAGGCGTGCTGGCTCTGGTGGCTGCCTTCCCTATCTCATCAGGCCTTCCTGCAGCACGTAGGCACCCAGTTCCCAGGCTCCTTCCCCCAGACCTCCCTCTGCAGTGGATGGAGATGTGGGGATGAGGTGAAGGGATCAGTACGGTGCTGCTGTGGTTTGGGGACAGCAGTGTGGGGACCGAACCCCATAGTCCTTGGCTTGCATTGGGTTTCCAGCTTTGGCTGCTTGTCAGGCACAGGGAAATGGTGGTGGGGAAGGACCTCAGGGAACCCCTTGGAACTGGAGGAGGGCACTTCCCCAAGGGAAGTGCTGTTCGTAGGCTGCTCTGATGTCTTCTGCCCAAAGGCCACCTCTGTTCATCGCTGTGCTGGCTCTCACCTGGAAGACCCACGCAGTTCTGTCCTTGCCATCCCCTGTCAGCACTTCCTCTGCTACCCCAAACCGCCTCCAGCTGCTGAAAACCCACTTTGCAGCATTGCTTTTTGTTGCCCACGTTGTGACTGGTGACATTGCAGTGCCAGCTGCACGTTGGTGGTGAGCACCGGTGCCAGCCGCATTGGATCAATTAAAGCCCATTATGCCAAACGAATGACTGTAATTATCTCAAATCTGGATTAATGCACGAGCGCAGCACCGTAACTCAATCCGTCTGGCTGACGGTGAGCGGGTTGGTGCTGCTGGGCAGGAGGGCTGCAGGAGTCACTCCTTAGGATTTGTCTGGTCCTCGGGGGGAAGATATTGAGAGTTTTGGGGTCTGGGCCGGGTGGGCATTCTGTTAAAGGGTTAAGGCTGCACGGTGCTCACATTACCCACATGCGCCCTCACCTCTGCTCATGTAAGATCTGTTTGCAGGAAGGGAGGGGTTGTGCCAAGCCCAGGGCTGGGCAGTAGGGGGGGGTCAGGAGACCTGGTCTGGGTTTGCCTTGGGTTTGTTGGATGTGCAAACTTGTCTGGAGCAGAACCTGACTGCAGCACCAGCAGTATCCTTCCCTTTGGCCATTGGCAAAGCAGCGGATGCTCTGGAGGAGGTATTTTTTCACTGGATCTCCAGGTCTTCCATTTGTACCTTCCACCCACATGAAGTTGGAGTGTTTCTCTTTTCTCTGTTGCTGTTTGGCATTCGGTGTTGTCTTATCCCATGATCTGTGAGCAGTGGTGCAGCTCTCCCTCCAACAAGACATGTGGGTGGTCAGCCCCATTTTGGAGATGGAGCTGCAAGCTCTCGTTAACCAGAACTCTCAGTGCTGCTTTCTTGCACTCTTCTTGCTGCTTGTCTCCCTGCCTGCTTTGGAGAGGAAGACTTTGGGGCTTGATGGAGTGGCTTTCCCCAAAGCATTGAGACAGGAGAGGAGTCCATGACCCTGCATGGGGATGGGACCTGTGTGCTCAGGATAGTAGGAAGGGCACTGGGGATGCAGGTGATGCTGTGTTCGTGCTGCCCAGCTATTGCCATGTATGCAGCCCCAAACTTCTCCTTTTGCTGCAGCTAAAGCGAGCCTAATACTTCCCAGCTCCTCTTGCATCTCTTTGCCTCCTGCTTGGTTTTCCATTGCTCAGAGCGTAGCACCCCCTCAAGGACAATTAGATCACTTCCAATTTGCCCGTAAGCTCATAAAACTGCAATTGAATGTAATTAAAAGGCCATAACAAGCTTCAGCAACCTGCGGGACCGCTGCGCTTTTGCTCTCGCCGCACTGGTTTTGGAGAAAGGGATGAAGTCAGGGAGGATGCGAAGGTCAGCGTGGGCATGGGGGGATCTCAGAGTCATAGAAACATAGGATGGTGTGGGTCGGAAGGGACCTTAATGGTCAGCTGATGAGGATGATGATGAAGAGGAGGAAGAGAATGAGGCGCACTCTGCCAGCCCTGCAGCCCTGGCAGCCAGCAGGACCCTGCACCTCTCCTCGCCTATTCCTGCAGCAGGTTCCCAGCCTGTAAATCAGGGGCACTCTCGGAGCTGCTGACAGCAGAACAGAGTGCATTGTGAGAGCAGGGACAGCGCCGGCCCTTGAGGGATGAAATAGGAGCCTGTAATTTCTCAGGACTGTTGTGACATCTTTGCACAAGCGTGTGATTGAGTCACATTTGCTTTATCAGCAGAATCCTTGTTTGCCTGGGTGCACCCCTCCGCCCCCTTCCCACTCCCCCCGGCCCTGCTGCAGCATTCCCCCCTCCCGTAGGTCACGCTCTCCTCTTGCTCACACTTCCTGCTTTTGCCTCCTCCACCCATAGCACTGCTCACAGCGAGGAGGGCTCCAAGCCTGCCCTGGGATATCAGGGGGATACCAACCCCAAAAGTCAGGACTGTGGGTTCTTTGGTGTGGGTCACCAGAACTCGGGGCTCTGGCAATCCATGGGGTGCTCACGGGCTGAGAATCTCCCAGCAGGGCCCCCGTGGTGCTTCAGGGTGGGCTGCCAAAAATGCAAACGTTGGTGAACCCTTCCTCACCCCCACAGGTTGTGCTTCCGTGGGTGGTGGGGAGGTTTGATTCTATCCACAAAGTTGTATCCAGAGGTCAGAGAAGATTGAATGGGATGGAGTGCTTTTGCACTTCTTGCCCTTGGTATGTTCAGGAGGAGAGCAGAGGCTGCACAGAGCCAGGGATTGAGGCTGGGGATGCGCAGGGTGCCAGGGAAAAGCTGCCCACGGGTGCTGTGATTCAATGCTGCAGCCTCATAAGACGAAATGTGGGCTGGAGGCAACATCTTGCATTTACAGGATGTGTGCAGAGGGGCTGGGTTGGCAGAGCTGCACCCTGTATTGATGCTGCGAGCCTCTGGCCAAGGAAGAGACCCCAGGGAGACCCCAAACGTGTCCGCGCCCCATCTGGCATCACTGGTCCCATGGAAGTGGGGGAGATGGGGGAGCACAGCGGTGTGGCTTTGAGGTTTTAGTTCGGGCAAAGTGAAAACTTGTGGGGAGGGGGAACCCACTGTGAGCAGTGAAACTGAGCTCCTTGCCCTCCCTTCGAGGGAAAGCACCGCGCGGCTGCGGAGATTGCTCCCCGAGGAGCAGATGCAGGCTGTGATTTCTTAACACCCACAAGAAGAGATATTTACATGCGTTCTCCCCTGTGCAGCTTTAGGGAGAGCCTGAAAGAGAAAGGGGGGAAAAAAAAAAAATTGAAGTGATTTTTTTTTTTTTTTTTTTTTTTTTTTTTTTTTTTTTGGTGAAACCGCACGACTTCCTCGTGCCTGGTTTTGGGGGATGGGCCGCCTGTCCTCGCCGTGCGATGTGCTGTGAATGCTGTGTGGTTTGGTGTCTTTGGCCACAGGATGCTTCTTGCTCCTTGGTCCCATGGGTGCCGCACTGCTGAGCGGAGGGTTTCCCAAGGTGTGTTTGGTGCTGTGTGCCACCTTTGATTGGCTTCTCTCTTTTGCAAGCTGCGGGTGGAGGTTGTGGAGCTCTGGGGGAGGTGGGTGCAAGCTGGACATGACGTTGGTGCTTGGGATTGTCACCTCCTTGGAGGTGGCAGGATGGGACTTCACGCCATGCCTTCTTGTAAGATGGGGACCTTGCTGTGCTGGTGTAAATCCAAAGCAAACTCACTCCAGCCTGAGGGCTATTGAGTATCGTGCACTGCAAACGTGCTCTTTTCCTGAGTTCTTTCACCAGGGACCAAAGCGAGGACCTGACCTCTGGTGGTCACCACTCCCATGGCAGTTTCCAGGTGAAAGCTGGGGTCGACCCATTGGGTCCTACCACGCTGCAGGGCAGGCACTCATCTCTGCACCGAGGTTCCTCAGGGGAAAGCCTGCTGGGGCTCTGCTGTGCTTTTGAGGCACGAGAGAAACAGGCAGTGGTTTTCACTGCTGAGTGCTGCTAGGGAACCTCGCCTGCTGCAGAGTCACCAAAAGAAGCAAGGAGTGCTCACCTCGCTCGGCGTGTTGCATTGCATTGTGGATTCACGTGAATTTGGCTGTGGGAGCTTTGCATGTGGCCAACCCCAACGTTATCCCTGGGAGCAGAGCAGGAGGAGCATTCCGACATCCCCATCCCTGCTGCTGCTGGTCCTGACTCCCATCTGACTGCAGCCCTTCGGTGTAAGGACTGCACTCCGGAAGGGAGCGGCTTCCCAAATTTAGAATTTCCTGCAGTGCAATACCCAGAATTGATCTGTGTGCTGATTACGGAGGAAGAGGTGCTGAGAAAAAAAATAAAAAGAAGAAGAGGAGGAAAAAAAAAAAAAAAAGCAAATAACGGAAGCGTGGGGGTGCAGACGTCGTGCTGGGGATGCTGGGCTGTGCCCCACCCCCAGGACAGAGTGGGTGCTGGGGGCTGGAGATAGGCTCTGGGGCTTCCCCCCCTGCCAGCAGCACAGTGAGCTCCTGGATAGACCAGAAAAGGGTTTCCAGCAGAGCTAGGTCACCGTAGTTTTACTTGCAAAGCCTCTTAAGCATCAATGAAGATTATACTGGTGAAAGCTTACGCTGGTACAGTTTATTCTGGTACAAATGAGCTATCCTGAGAAAAATCGCCCCTGTGCTGTTGTAATTGTTTCTGCTCTGGTTTAGAAGTGTTAAAATCACAGCCCGAGGTATTGCTGTGTCAGCAGCTGATGGGCTGCCTGGGGCTCCCCGTGCAGAGCAGTGCTGAGAAATGCAGCTCTGGTGGTGAACGCAAGTGCTGAATGCAGAGGGGGAGCGGTGCATGGAGGAAGTGATGCAAGGCACCTGCCTTGCTCAGGTGCTTTAGAAAACCTGGGGCTGAAAGCTGTGTCCTGCAGGCAGCTGCTGGTGCAATTGGGAGCTTTGGGCTTTTGGCCCAGGGAGTGCCAAAGGGAATGGAAAATAGTGGTGCAGAGCTGCAGAAGGACGTTTTGTGCTTGTCTGCTCTGCTCTGAGGACGTAATGTATTTGGATGAGAATGGGGGCAAATGTTTTATAGTGATGTTTTCCTATTGAAAACTAGTAATAGTTAATAAACGCTGCTTGGCACAAAAACATCAGGCCAAAACCAAACCAAAAACAAACAAACAGGGAAGGTTGATTCAGCAGCTGAGACACTACTGGGGTCTTGTCGTGCCCAGGAGCTATTCCAGCTTTGGCTCTGGTTTCTTGCGTGACCCTGGAGAGATGGTGGGGCTCTTGTATGCCTTACTTTCTCCAACCAGGTACTGTGCACCCAATCTGGGCTCTTCTGTATGTTGCTTTCCCCCAACTGGGCTCTTCCATGTCTTGCTTTCCCCAGTCATGAAACCACGATAGTGGCACCCAATGGATGCATTGCAAGGGTGGAGGGCAGTGATGAGCACAGTGGGCTAAAAACCCCAACTTCTTACAGAACGAGGCTCCTTATCATGTGGTTGGATCAGAACCCTCCAGCTTTGCTCTGTGCAATGCTTTATGCTGGGACACAAAGAGCAGTGCCCAAAGCACGGCTCTGTGTGGCTGCTGCATTCCCCGTGCCACGTGGCCTTGCCTTCCGTGTCCATATCTTTGGGAAAATATCCCTCCGGATTCTGTGGCTTGCAGGTTCATAATTTAGAGAGAGAAAAGAGCTTTGCTGCACATTCTTCAGCTGCTGAGCATCTCTCGGTTCTCTCCTTACTGCCATGGGGCATCTTATAGGATATATAGAGGTCGTTGTGTTTAAACAAAGGACACATAGAGAAAATAGCTGCAATTTATGGGTGCGGCAAGAGGGGAAATGCTTTGAGAACTGCTTTTTTTTTTTTTTCTTTCTTTCTTGTATTTAGAAACAGACACAGAGTTTATTTTGGTCAGGAGATAATCACACACGGTGGCTTTAAACGGCAAAAGTACGCAAGAAAAAATGAACCGCCTCACGCTGCTTGCACTGAAGCAGCCTTTGGGAAGTGACCTCCCCAGTTTGCTTAGCCAGAGATGTATCCTTCGTTGTAGGTGTTTATTTGCTTGGAGTTGTTTATTTGAAGGATGTTTCCTCAATCTGGGTGTTAGGGTTTCAACATAGAGAGATGAACAGTTTGGGCTGTGCTTGGAAGACAGCTCGTCCCGGGACTCCCTGCCTGCTTCCTTGCAGCTGGGTGAGATTTGGGGTGAGTACGCTCTGCCTGTGCCAGGCAGTTTCCTTCTTGCTTGTTTGGGATCTCTGCAGACAAGGAAGAGTTTGGGAAGGAGTGGAAACTTCCCGGTGCTTTGAGCCACGCTGCTTCCGTGTGCACGGCTACGGGCTTTGGGTGCAAACACATCCCAACACGTGGCTGTGCCTACACTCACTTCTCCCCGATTTGCGTCTTCAGCACGAAGTAAACAGGATGGGTGCGGGGTGCTGGGGAGCTCTGTGCCCTGGGGATGGTTATTTCAGGAGAGGGGCTGGGACGGTGAGTCGAGCCCACACGTGCTTTGCTCTCTGACGTGCTGCAGTCGGCACGGGCTGCTCGCCAGTAACCTGCCTGCGACCTCGCCTCGGCAGCGCCTGAGATTCCCAGGACCATTGGAGGCAGGGCTGCATGTGCTTCCTTCGCCCTGCTGCCAGCACAAGGGCCCTGTTCCACTCTGCTGCTTCAGAGCTGTGAGCCCAGTGCGTCCTTGGTTGTGGTTTGAGACATCCCCATTCGTTGCCTTGGTCCTCAGTTTGGGACATCTTCATCCCCATCCATCATTTTGGACCCCAGCTGCTGCGGTTTTTGGGGCTCCTCCAGAGCAGGGCTCCATGCCCAAATGCACAACCTGCTGCAGGATAAACACCTCCTTTTGCTTTGAGCACCCTGAGAGTGAAGGATAGGAGGGTGACAAGGCATAGCTCTCATCCCATGTCCGCAGAGCGCACTGTGGTGCCAAGCCATACTCCAACCCCTTTAAAGAAGCCAAAAAGCAGAGGACTGGGAAGAACGGTCCTGAAGCCTCGAGGAATGTCCTGAGGTTCCTGTTGTGCAGCACTCGTGTCACTCATCCGCAGATGACGCAGTGGCTGGTGGTTATTTTAAGTCAACATCCTGCAGGAGCCAACAGGAGGCCAAGACCCCAGGGAGCACACGGAGATGTGTGCCAGGGCTGGGCTTTGCCGTTGGTGGTGGCGTTGGGTTGGGGCATAGGGTCAGGGCGTGTGTCCCCTCTGTGTGTCCAAGGTAGGATGCTGGGTGCAGTGGTGTGATGCTGAGTACAGTTTTGCAAGAGGAGCACTGCAATCTTGCTGGGGGTCTGCACTTCCCCGTGGTGGGATTTCCTTGCTCTCTTGGTGCTCTCTGGGGGAGCTGGCTAGGGCTGGGTTTGCTGTGGGTTTGTCAAGCACATTTCCCACTGTGCAATGCTTCTGTTGCTTAAAATCCTGCTGGTCTGCATCTGTTTGGCAAGAGATGTGTTTAGGGGCAGCAGACTTGCTTGCAGTTCCCTCCCCCCCCCCCCCCCCATCCCTGGAGCCATGGAATTGCAGTGATGAGACGGAGCCTTGCTTGCCCTTACACCATTTCTACATGCCCATAGGGGCAAGAAGAAGTGGGACTGGGGAGACACCTGACCCCATGCAGGTGACAGAAGCCATCATTTCCCAGGACAGCATTAACTTCAGCAGCCTGCAGCCAAATGAGTGGCTCTCAGACTCCACCACAAAGCCCTGCGCTCCAATCAAGGGGCTTTGCTGTCACCTGCCCCTCACTGCCCATGTGTTTGCTGCTGTGAGCCCAAGGCAGCTCGGGGGTCCCGGGGGGGTTCCCACAGCCCCACCCCACTGCCTTCCGGCTGCTCCCCCCGCAGTCAGCCTGGGGGCCACGAGCCTGCCTCTTCCTTGCCTAGGATTGTTTTGCAAGCAGCGTGACAGGATGAGGAGGAAACGTGCCAGGAATGGCTCCATGTCTCCTCTCGGGAGAATTGCTGGCTATTTTTAAACACCCCTCTCTCGCTCCCCTGGGACAGCCGAGCTGCTCAGAGCACATCGGGTGCAGCCCCCCCAGTGCTGCCTGCAGCAATCTGTGTGTCCTCTGCATGGCTCAGCTTGCACAGCCCCTCAGCGCTGCTCCTCGTGCGTGGTATGTCCCTCTGCACCTTCCCTTTAGCATCCCCTTCAAATCTGAATTGTGGTATCTGTAGGGTGGGCCCTGGTCCTGCATCCCCTGGTCCTGCATCCCTTAGTTCTACACCTTCTGGTCCTGCACCCTTTGGGGAGCGATGCTGCTGGGTACAGGGGGTGAAGGAGGAAGGAGGGCAATGACAGCTCTGGAGTTGGGAACTCTCTATGTTGGTGGTTCTGGGGTTCTACACCAAAAAGACCCAAAACAGAGGGGGATTTCAGAAGCGGCGCTGGTGGAGGAGAATGCATCAGGAGGTTGGGGGTGTTGAAAAGCAGCCTCTAGAGGTCTGGCTGCGATACCAAAAGAGACTCAAGCCCTTTTCTCTTTTTTTCTTCTCTCTTCCAGATTTCTCAAACCAAGTGAATTCCACATCCCTGAACTCCCCGACGAGCCGAGGCCCCATGGCCACCCCATCCCTGCACCCGTCCATCGGGCCGGGCATCGGCTCCTCGCTGGGCTCCCCGGGCCAGCTGCACTCACCCATCAGCACCCTGAGCTCACCCATCAATGGCATGGGGCCACCCTTCTCCGTTATCAGCTCCCCCATGGGCCCACACTCGATGTCTGTCCCCTCCACGCCCAGCCTGGGATTTGGCACCAGCAGCCCACAGGTGAGGGGAGAGCGGCAGGGATGTCGCTGCTGGTTTGATGGGGCAGAGCCGTGGTTTTGGGATTTGATCCAGTCCCACTTGTGGTTACGTTCTCCCAGGTTTTGAGGAGTGAAACCCCACTGCAGATAGCACAGGGAGCAAAACCCTATTTCAGACAGCATGGAGATGTAGGCAGGCGCCACAGGGTGGCAAAAAGCAGAACCCAAAGAGGGAAATGAAGCCCGAGGCTTCCTGCTGCTCCGGTGTCATATGGGGGACTGCTGGGGTGTAGAGCAGGACCACAGCCATCCATCAGCTGTCCCCTCCCTGCCCACTGCCCCTCTTTCCCTTCACAGAGGGAGGAACTGGTGTTGGTTGGCTGAAGATTATGTAAAAAAACTCCAACTAGCAAGAGATAAGCTCTTTTTAAAAATAGCAGGATCGGGGAGAGCTGGCCAGCCCCTGCCACCTGTTGCTGGCTGCTTGCACGATATATGTTTAGTAAAAGGGCAGATTAAGGAATTGGCTACCACCTGCCACTCAGTGCTGGTTTATTTATCCCAAGCCCTTGCTGGGAGTCAAGCACCTGCCAGCACTTTTATTTTTAAATATTGGCCTGATTTATTTCCAGCAATAACGGGGTCTTTTTGCCTCTGGCTGGGGAGGGACGTGTCGTGCAGGCACTGTCAGCCATCCCCGATGGAGATGCAATGGGAGAGGCAGTGGAGGGTTTGCCCATGCCCCTGTAGGTTCAGGGAGAGCTCTCTGCGCTGCCTCCTATCCCATGGCAAAGGGAAGGGGAACTGAAACGGTGCCTTGGAATGGGCAGCGCCAGCTCTGAAGTGGTGGGGAAGGAATGGGAGGCAAGGTGGGGCTGAGCTGCCAGCTGGGGGGGTGGAACGAGGAAGCTCTGCTGCTAGGCACGATGCGGTATAGGAGCTGGAGGAACCGAAATAAAACCCAACCACAGAGTAAAAAGGGGAATTGAGAGCACGGTCAGATGGTGCCTGGAAGCGAGCCGGCGGCACGGTGTCTCCCAGCCCTGGCGGCACGGTGCCGGCACCACGGACTCATCTTAAGTGGTTTTCCTCCAGGAGATGGCGAGGAGGTTTCCAGCCTAATGGCTCCTGCCCATCTGTCCCCTGTCTGGGCACATTAGGGCCCTGGCCCTGCAGCAGACACCTACCTGGTCTTGCATCGGACCACAGGAGGAGGAGGAAAAGGAGGAACAAGAGGAGGGACTGCAGTCCCCCCCATCGTGCGCCGGCCGGCAAAGCGCCGGGGGTAATGAGGCATGCGGCCCCAGCCGCCGGGTGGGGATCACCCTGATGGAAGGTGGTTTGCATCAGATGGCAGATGCCACTTGCCATCAGGCCATGCCTCATTGCCTCTGGAAAGGCAACAGAGCAGAAGGGTGTGGGGCAGCCGCGCAGGGGTGGGACGGAGATGTCAGCTCCCAAAATCCCGGCTGCGTTCCCTCTGCTGTTTCTTCCCATGCAAGTTCTGACCCAGCTCCTCCCGGCCTGAGCTTTGCCAAAAGACATCAGCTCTGACCTTGAGCATCTCCTCCTGCCTGGGATCTCACGCAGACTCCAGACGCAGCCCGACTCCCGGGCGACCTCTGGGGACCCTGTGGGGAGGGGGCACGAGCACTGAGCTGGGCACGAGCTGGCAGAGAGCCTGAGCAGTGTGAGCGAAGTCTCAGCTTGACCAGAGGGCTGATTGCTGGGATTCAGTGCATGGTTAAGCCCTCTTAAAATTGCTGGGAAGACAAAGAAAGCATAATTTTCTGTAAGAGATGGAAGGGATGGACTTCCAGTGCTGGAGGTTTCTTCTGGAGGCTTCTTCCTCCCTTCTGCTCTGTGCTGCCCCAGCCATCGCTGGCAGCAGCTCGGGGCACCCAGGGGCATGGATCAGGAGCAGGATTTAGGCTCCTCTAGAGCCTTTACACAATGATTTTTGAATCTGAGTGTGTTACGGCTGGAAAAAGAGGAAAGCTCTGGTTGCCGTTAGACCGAAGGGGATTTGATCCCCCGTGCAATGAACTAAAAAGGGAAAAGAGAGGAGCCGAGGAGTCCCGGCGCATGGGGCTGCCACATCATTGGGGAAGCAGAGCAGCAGTTCTGTGTCCCTGCTCCACGCTGTGCATGGTGCACTCCCATGGCACGTGCTCCCAGCTCCGCACCAGACGTAGAGGAAGGAGTGGGGCTGGCGCCGGGGCGGTGTGGGAACCTCATAGCACACGTGGGGCTGGGGCTGCAGGAGGAACTGGTGACTTCTCCCATCCTGGGGCTGACTCAGCTCCAGCGGGGCTGAGTTATGGGGGCGGTGGCACCCCATGTCCTGGTACCCTTCAGAAGGAAGATGCTCACATGCTTCTCACGTGGAGTTCCCAACATGGGGTGGGGGGTGGGCTTGGTGATGAAAGGCTTATTTTAGCAAATATCTAAAGTTCTCTGCCCCAGCTCTGATTGGTGATTGGCTCCAAAATGTGTTGTGGGGGTGTTGCCAGAGCCAGTGACCCCAAAGCCATGTGACGTGCTGCAGCTTTGTGTGGCTCATGCCTTTCACCCTGGTGTTGTGTCACATCCCCAAGGGATGCTCCTGCTGCATCCCTGCTCACCGGGGTGGGTTTGCCACTGTGTGCTGTGGTTATCAGCCCTCTGCCTGCCAAGTATTCCCACCAGCTCGGAGGCTTGAAAGTCAGAGGAGTGGCTGTGGTCTTCTAATGGACAGAACATGAGCCCCAGGACTTCCCTGAATTAATCTGTGACAAGAGCAATTGCCCACTGTCTCTATTAAGAAAGAGAAAGACGACAAGCTGAGACACAAATCTTGTCTGTCCTGCTTGGTTTTAGTAGTTGGCAGGTGTGCTGCAGAAGCCTAGCTGCCCATGCAGAACCCCATTATACCTGCCCTGGGCTGGGCTTTGGTCCCTGTGGGGTCCCTCCTGCATCCCTGTCCCCTCTCAACAGGACTGTGCAGGAGGGCACGGTGACACCAGCACAGAGCATTTTTGCAGAGGGGTCTTTCTGATGGCATTGAGCATAAAATCTTCTTGCAGAGAAAATCCCCGAGGCCCTGAAGGTGCAGATGGCTGCTGTGATGGGGACAGCAGCCTGGAACCTGCAGGCTAGGGCTGCAGCTCTGTCCTCACACCTTTCCTTCACGCCTCAGTGAGTTATTTGGGCTACGCAGCCATGGGCAGGGTAGCAGAGCACAGGTTGCTGTGAGCTTGTTTCCATTGCCAGGACTGAGCTTTCTCACAGTTCTGTGCCTCAATTTCTCTCTGTGCAGGAGGGGAGCACCGTCCTGTCCTGCCAGGAATGTGGAAATCTAGTCAGGAATGTTTCATTGAAATCCCAGAGCTGCTGATGGGGCCATGCTAGCCCCTCTGTTCCAGCTTTCTTTGCTTTGTTTCCCAGTTCTCTTGGGCTCTGCTGAAGGCTGTGAATGGCAGGGAAGCATCCCACACCTGCAGCTCTGCAAAGCCAGGCCTTGTTGCACCTGGCTCACTGATCTTTGGGGCTCAGGTGTCCACATCCTCCTCTGGGCTCAGCACTGTGGATTTTAAGCTGTTTGTCTCATTTGAGGCTTGTCCCTTCTTTCATACATTTCCCTGTCTGTACCTGATCCCGTGTGCTCCCTGCTTGTGTTCTCACAGCTCAACTCACCCATGAACCCCGTCAGCAGCTCAGAAGACATCAAGCCACCCCTGGGGCTCAATGGAGTCCTCAAAGTGCCAGCACATCCCTCAGGAACAATGGCCTCCTTCACCAAGCACATATGTGCCATTTGCGGGGACAGATCTTCAGGTAAGGCTCCTTCTGCACTGCATGACGCCAATGGATGCCAAGGTACATAGGAGCTTAGCACCGTCCCCCTGCTTAGGGACAAAAGTGTGCTATGGGAAAGGAAAAGCCTCCCCAGGCTTGCTTTCTCCCAGGTGAGGTGTGCACAGCTCAGCTGTTTGACCTCCCCATCCTTCACACTGCCCTAATGGTAACCAGAGAAGTAAACAGTTTGTCAGGCTCCTTGGTAGAGCCAATCCTGTGCTTTATCCCCAGCCCCCAGCAGGGAGGACCAGCCATTAGCTGAGTGTCCCTCTCTCTGCATCCTTTGATCCATGGCTGGGCTCATCACATAGCACCAGATAAAAAGATGTGCTTGGTGGAGTCTCTCCACTGGTGGGAGATAAAGATGCGCTAATTCCCTTTATTCTCATGCTGCTTTAAAAGCTTTCAGCTCTGTTAATGCCCTGCTGTCTGAGTTTTGTGGTCCTGGGGAATGCCTCCTGCTCATCCTGTTGGGCTGGGGAGGGTCAGAGCAAGGTGCCCCCAGTCTTGCTGCATGGATAGCCAGTGGTGGTTGGGGCAGTTTGTAGCCCCCACAGGGCATCCTGGTATTATGGAGATCAGTGAAGGCAAAGCCTTCCTTGCTGATGCTCCGAGGAGCCTCTGGCTCTCCCGAATGCTGCCTTTGGAAGGAAGATGGAATGGCTTTGGGTTGGGAGGGTCCCTTTGAGCAGATCTGCAGGTCCACGACGAGGGAAAGCAAAGGATCTGTGGGTACCCAGCACCCTTGCTGAGCCCTTTCACCCATCTGCAGGTAAACATTATGGGGTGTACAGCTGCGAGGGCTGCAAAGGCTTCTTCAAACGCACGGTGAGGAAGGACCTGACCTACACCTGCCGTGACAACAAGGACTGCTTGATCGACAAACGCCAGCGCAACCGCTGCCAGTACTGCCGCTACCAGAAGTGTCTTGCCATGGGGATGAAGAGGGAAGGTAAGGCAGTGAGCCCCCTGGGGTGCTGTGGGTCCTGTGGGCACCTGGCCGTGTGGTTGGGGTGACGCACGGAGCTGTCAGGCACACGTTGTGCCCTGTCTGCTGGGGGCTGTGCTGACCCAGGAGCGTTCCCTAGCAGTGCTGGCTGCTTTTTTTCTTATTGGGAAGAAAGAAGAAATTCAGTCTTGTAAAAAGATATCCCTTCCCCTTACTGGAATTTAAATGAAGGATCTAAAACTCCCTGGCAGAGCTTCTTTGAAGTGCTCTTTTTAAATGCTGACTGCATCTCTCTGAAACTGCTGGCAGAATGGGCTTTTAGCAGGCACGATGGGAAAGTGACCCCACAGCACTGCTCAGGTCTCCGCTGCCTTCTCCCCTTACACCCTCACTGGGGCAGGCAGAGCCCTTTCCCTGCTGGCATCACTCTGGAGAGCCCTCAGGGTGCCCTCCCTGGTCCTGCAGAACTTTGGTGCTTGGAAACTTTGGAGTTTTCTGGTGCAAGCAGTGATGGGTTGTACCATGGAGGTGGCTGTGCCCGGTGCGGCTGTGAGCAGAGACCTCATTTGATGTGGTTTAGGGGAGTGGGTTTTCCATCCCCTTGGGTTTTCCATCCCCTTGGTTTGTGAGCAGTGACAGGGAACTGCTCCGTGCCCACCAACAGCAGCAATTGCACGGGCAGCACCAGTGAAGTTACAGCTCTATTAATTAATCTCTAAACGGTGGTGGAATTCCCCGGGGAGCGCGCGTACAGTGCGAGGGCTCTATTAATTCATCTTGATTAACATTATCGCAGTGAATAGCAAATGAATTCATAACGATCAGCCAATTATTTAAAAGTGTGACAGATGGGAGCTTCATAACTCTCCAAGCGTGCTCAGGCGGTGCTGGCATGGCATGGGAAGGGTTTTACTGGTGCATAGGGTATGATCCCCGTGCAGGCAGAGCTGTGCTTGGTGCCTTGCTCCCCAGGCAGCAGTAAGGCTGGCAGTGCAGTGGCTGCTGGCAGTGCGGAAATGTCCCACTGCTATAGCAGCTGGAGCTCCCCGAGCTTTGGTTTTGAGCAGCTCTTTAGTGCTGACCCACCTGATTTGCCAGCAGATGATCTCTGTCCCATTGTATCCATCTTACTGCTCCTGTCCTTCTCTCATGCCAGCCCTGAGCCTTGGCCGTAGTTGTCCCCACAGCACCTCTTTTGGGAGCAGCTCTGGGCTGCATCCTGCACAATCGTTCCTTTTGCCCCAGTGCTTGCTTACAGGAGAGCTGGCTGTTATCCTCTGGTGTAAACTCTTACCTCTTTTAAGTAACAGAGCTGGGATAACGGGCCTCATTTCCTCACAAAATACCTCACTCTGGAGACCTAATTTATAGCCCCATAAATGCAGAGCAGACTCCTGCTGAGAAGCATCTCTTTTGTAGCCCAAATGTGTTTGTATGTCCTGGAAGGACAGCAAAACCCTCTAAATTAAGTAGTGAAGGAGTCGCTGTTCAGTGGTTCTCCAGTGACTGCTCTACACCCTGGTGTTGGGAAGGGGCAGGACAGGGGGAGATGTCTGGGTGGAGGCTTTAGCAGCCAGGTCTGGGGGATCCAGGCGTAGTTCAGGGAAAGGATTCCTTCTGGAGCCTGTATCTCTGGCTGCTCCCTGTGAAAAAACATTACAGCACATCCTGATGCTGTATGAGCCCTATGGATTCTGGAGGTATTGAGGCTCTGATAAATAAGCAACCAGGAGCATTTTCCCACTGTGAATTATTGCCAGCTTTGTGAGCCTTTGATTTCTGTGCTGTCTCACAGCAAATACAACAAAATTCAGATTACCATCAGGATCCTTGACTAATGCAGGGACTATTGTATGGGGTGGCATCTGCATCCACGGGTGTAACTCTGGTTGATCTGGCAATCGTTAGGGTCTGAGGTGAGTCTTGGTTCACTAAACAGCTTTAGAGCCTCTAAAACTCTGTGCCAGCAGTTTTCTATTTCAGTGGAAAAAGTAGAAAGTGAGTGAGTTAGATGCAGTGCCAGTAGGGCAGGTTGGTTGTGGGATGCACTGGGGTCCCTGTGTGGCTGCAGATCATCACCATATGGAGCCCCAGGTCTGCATTGCCACCAGCAGGAAATGCTGTCCAGGAGCCCTTTCCCATGCTCTTTCTGAGCCACACGAGGACTCAGCACAGCCCATCCCATCCCTCCACCTCCTTCTAGTCTCCAGGCAGCTTTGTTAATTGCAGCCCTCACTAATTGCACATGTAATGGTGCCTGGTGGGATGGCTGCTGGTCCACCAGGGAACCTTCGGCACACCTGGAGACAGAAATCTGCCCCCTGGCATTGCTCCCTGCATGTCACACCATGGCCTGGCTCCATTCACAGCTTGCTGTGCCGTATGACAGAACCATCCCTGCGCCCCGACATCCTCAGGGTGAACAGGAGCAGGAATACAGGGAGAAAGAGCAGGAATTGGGTCTGCATCTCACTGCTCTGAGCAAATGCTGAACCAGGCAAGCGGCCACAGCCCAGTGAAGGGGCAGAGTTCAAGAGCAACAGTTATTTTTAGGAGTAATTTTGGAACGGAAAATGCTTTTCAGCTTAATGAGCTTGTTTTTTCTATCCTTTTAAAGAGCTGCTCTTTAAAGCAGCTGGTTAAGTGATGCTGGGTTTGTTTGTTGTTTTGGAGAATTCTCCAAGGTTGAGAATAAGGGTTTGGTTTGTGCTTTTCTCTCATTGCTTTGGCAGGGCTGTGGTCAGGTTTTGAGAGTGAAGTGACCTCGAGATTTTGGTCTTCCAAAGCCGTTCCCTGCACGGATTGATTTCATGTAAATACTTGGATCTACTTTTTAACACTCCATTTCCATGACATGACATTCGTAACGTCACAGCAGAATTTTGCCCATCTTAAGAAATAACCAAATGTGGGATTCAGTAAATGTGGAAAAAGACGGCGCCATTGATTTCCTGTATCACAGCCTTTGAGGTTGTTCACAGTAATAAGAAGCTGCAACAAAGGGGGAAAAAATAAAAATAAAAAAAGGAAGCATAGCTGCATGAGGGCAAAGCAGAAGAAATGTGCTCCAAGCTGGTTTCCTATGGCACCACTTTCACTATAAAAGGGTACCTGAGGCATAAGCACTTCAAGATGCACAGCTAAGATGTAGTAAAAAAAAAAAAAAAAAAAAAAAAAAAAAAGCAGTAGAGCCCAATAAATTCCACTGCTGGTGAAATGGATATCCCCAGTAGACCCTCCCTGAGCACCTGGTAGATAAACAGCCATGCACTGTAGGCTATGATGAACCCATGCAGGTTTGAGTACTGGAGGCCACCAGAGCTTCTGGGTCTCTAAAGGGCATCCCAAAGTGTGGTGGAGGGCAGTGTCATCTCCCAGTGCCCTGGTGATGTCTACAGAGCCACCCCAATTGCAGCGGATTGGAAGGGGCCGTTGTCATCGAATCATAGAATGGCCTGGGTTAAAAGGACCACAATGACCATCTAATTTCAACCCCCTGCTGTGTGCAGGGTCTCCAACCAGCAGCCCAGGCTGCCCAGAGCCACATCCAGCCTGGCCTTGAATGCCTCCAGAGATGGGGCATCCACAACCTCCTTGGACAACCAGTTCCAGTGCCTCACCACCCTCGTGTCTTTTCTGTCCATTATTGGCTGTGGCTTTTATTCTGCCTAGGAATGGGTTGAGCAAGCTGCCTGCTCTGCAGAGCCCACCTGTGGCATCTGACCCCAGAGAAGATCCCATCGGTTCAGTGGTCAATAGGTCGAGTTCTGGGGAATTATTCTCCTTCAAGAAAAGAAACTGAGTTCAGCCAGTAGTCCACAGTATTGTTCCTGGAAGGATGGATTTCTATCTTGGAAAGAAGTGTGCCCATCTGTATCAGCTCAGGGTAAGCCATAATTACAGGGCACTGAGCCCTCCCCAAGCCATGGCACTGCTGCTGGGGGCACCTCAGCTGCCTGCTGCCTGGAGGATGGATCCTGCATTTTTGGCACGTGAGCATCTCAGTGCTGTCTGCAGTCCACGGGATGAAGCATTTTGGTGCTTTCAGAGAGAGAAGCTAGCAAGAAGTGGTCTGAGCACATACACTGTTGTGCTTGTCCTGGGGAAGTGCAGATGGGCTTGGGATCGCGAGATGCAAAGTGACAGCAAGCAGCCTTAGGCAAGAAGAAGCCAAATCAAGCGGAATAACACGAGCACATCTTCATCAGGTGCCATGGAAAACACAGGCTTCTGTCTTTGGCACGGCTGAGACATAGCTGGAGGAGGCGAGGCTCTGACTGCAATATCTTTTTTCTCCTCAAGTGAATTGCAAGTTTTAAGCCCTTCCCTTCTGTTAAAATCACACTAGGAAAAAAAAAAAAAAAACAACCCTCTCAACCATATGAGTCTCCTTGAAGAAAAAGAAAAGCATTGGCACAGCCATCAGACAGGGCTGGGGCAGATGCTCTTCATCACAGGAGTGTTACTGAGGCATGGCGAGCAGAAATCCTGCTTCAGCTCCTGCTCTTAGTGCTGAGCAAGTGCTGTGCTATGACCACTGACATCAGCGTGGCTGGGAATGGTCCTGAGACCTCCGGGTCCCTGAGCTGCGTGCCCTGTTCTTGTCCATCTGCTCAGCAGGACGTGTTAGATGGGAGCAGAAGCATTCTCCAGAGCTGAACATGGTTGTTTCTTCTTAAATACATGTTGGTTGTGTCACCAGGGAGAATTTGGGTCGAGAAAAGAACGTATGGGAGTGAGAGGAGAGATTTAAGCGGGTTTGATGTGAGCTTGGGAAAGTACAGATAAGAACCAGAATCAGACGAGGTCCAGATGGACAAAAGGCACTGCACAAATCTGAGTGTTAGCAGCAGCAGCCTACCTGGCCCTGGGCAGCCAGGCAGAAAACACTGTGCGAACCTCAGGAGCCTCCGCAGCCCTTACATTTAAAAGCAGTTTGCAGAAATAACCTTTTGCTTTTTGCAGATTTCAGCCAGCAAACAAAATGTCCTGTTTGCATGGAGTGTTGCAGGGCTGGGCAGCAGGAGGGCACTGCAAACCAGGCTGATGTTAATAGGAGCAGTATCTGTACAGGATAGCACATGCTTTAATTTCCTGTTGTTAAGGAAGAAGTTTTATATTTTAGCTTGTATTTTTTTTTGCACTTGGGATGGAGTTGGTTTAGCAGCCTGAAGGGTTTGATTGTGCTGCAAACAGCTCTGGTTTCACTGCTGCAACACCTGCGCCCCTGCTGCTGCTCCTCACATCACACAGCCAGGTTCAGATTCAGCAAAGAGGGAAAGTGTTGGGGTAATTGTTAATAAATAGCAGGCTTCGGCACGGCTGAGTGCCTCATTCAGCCCTGAACAAAGAGCTGGGGAGGTTCAGGCCGTGGTCTCTTATGGTGGCAGCTCCTGTTGCTCGAGTTGTGTCCTGTGGGAACCGTGGATTTAGGGCATGCAGCACTGTGATTGAGACAGAGATAGTTACCAGTGTAACTGTCTGCGTGAAGCTGCTTTCCAGGTTTAGTGACAGCTTTGTGCAGGCTTCAAAAGGAGATGATTAATAATAATGCTATTAGCATCTAACGAGCGTTTTTCATCTGTGTACTCTTCAGACATTGACTCATCAGCATGTGACATGCTTCTGGCTAGGTTGCTTCTCCTGCATGGGACCTGGGGCAGGTCTGTCCCGTCTGATCAGAGCTGAGGGCTGGGTCCTGCTTTGCAAGCAGCGCGTGATGGCACAACCCCACTGCTGCTCCAGGGGCCTCCGTGGGAATCCAGCATCAGCAGCTTCAGGAAATGGTCTGACTGTAGGCTTATCTGTGAAAGTGACCCGTTTCTCTTTTCTTTAGGATTCCCCACTGCTGTCCCTTCACCTCCTCGTTTTCTCCCCCTGCAGCAGCGCCCATCCGTTCCTCGCGCCCCCTGAGCACACTGCTGGCAAGCTCAGGTTGGAGAGCAAGGCAGCAGGTGTGTGTGCTCTGCAGCTCGTAGGGATGCTGAAGGTGTCCAAGGCTCCGTGGAGCTCCAGGGTCCCAGCTCACCCCTGGCACCGCGGTCAAGAGCCCTGGGCTGATGCTGTCCCTTTCTTCCCTTCCCCAGCTGTGCAGGAGGAGAGGCAGCGGGGGAAAGACCGCAACGAGAACGAGGTGGAGTCCACAAGTAGCGCCAATGAGGACATGCCTGTGGAGAAGATCCTGGAAGCAGAACTCGCCGTGGAGCCAAAGACAGAGACGTACATCGAGGCAAACATGGGCCTGACGCCAAGCTCGGTGAGGCACCTGTCCCTTGGTCCTTCTGTTCCATCCCTTGGTCCTGCTGTCCCTGTGCAGGGACGCAGCAGGGAGCTGAGGCTTGGTGTTGGCACGGCAGTAACCCAGCAGCCAGTCTGTATTTGGGTCAGGGCAAGGTTAGCTTGTGGGAACCGGAGCTCTGCAATGCAGCTGCTAGATGAGCTCAGGTGAAAGCCTGAGGAAAGCAAACCCCTCTGCCCAGTGCAACCAGCAGCACTGGTGCTCTGCTGCCTGGTGGCCATAGAGAATGATGCTCATCCACAGCTGCAGAGAGGAACAGATGCCGCAAGGTGTAATTAAAAGGGCTCACGGAGATTTTGTTTTAGTTAACAGCCATTAGTGCTAAAAGCAGGAAGGCACTCCATGCTCTGAAGAGCTCATAGTCCAATCAAGGCAGTAAACAGAGCTTTGTGGCTGAAGTGCATAGAGATAAGAGCTGTAAAATTGGGGCGTGACTTTTTGGGTGCTGAATTACACAGCTGGGAGGCTGAGAGAAGGGGAAAGCTGTAGAAGTTGGCTCTCGAGTCCCTTTCCCATTGGAAGCCTGTGTTATAGCAGGGCTTGCTGGAAGCAGCAGGGCTCTCACAGGGCCTTGTGCAAACAGGAGAGAGTTGGCAGGAGGAGAGTGAAGAGTGAGAAAGAAGCTGTCAGAGGGAAACTGTCTTGGTGCTTTTTCTTAGATAATTCCCTTATCAGCATCCTTGCTTTGAGAAAGCCTCACTGCAAAACAGCTGCCTCCAAATGTGAGAGCCAACCTATCCTCTGGAATTTGGTTTCTAGGACAGAGCCCTCGAAAAGAGCCTTATTGCACTCGCAGCCCAGCAGTTAGGATGCAGCGCTGATTCCTCAGTACCCTCAGTTCCCGTGAAAGCAGTGTTCCTGTATCTGTAGGGCACCTCTTGGCCGTCCAACCCTCCTTTAACTTCCAGCTGGAGTTCTGGAGCACACATCTGCTTCATCCGGAACAGCAGGAACATGTGCTGAAACATCCCATTGCATCTCCTACTGCTCTGCACGTGAGGCCTGGGATGCTCTCTTTAGCTTTTACTACAAGAACGCTTTGTGGCTTGCTAAGTGAAGTGTAAGGCATCTTGCTTAGCTGATTCCTAAGTGAAACTCTTCAGAAGCTCCTTGAGCATGGCACTGCTGCTCCATAGCCAGGAGCTTGGCTGGGGGGAGCAGCACTGCCATGGCCAGCGAGGGGATGGAGGAGCTCTCAGGAGTGGAAATACTTGAGGGGAGTTGGAGGCAGCATTGTGCTGGCTTGAAAACAAACCCCAGTGAGCAAGGTGAAATAAATGGGTTTGTCTGGCATTGCGTCTCCTCAGCCTCTCCTAGCAAATTGAAAGCTGGTTCCTGCATAATTCAACACGCATTACTGTGAACAAGGATGTGTGTTGCATCTAAATAGAAGCAGGAGGCTTGTTGAAATGCCCTGTTATTGTCGGGCTTCTGCCTATGAGGTGACATTTGTAGCAGGTTTAGTGACTGTATGAGATCAGCAGCGTGGTGATGGTGAGGAGGGGGGATGGAGGTGTTACCCTCCTCCAGTGCTCCACTGTGAGACGAAGGCACAAATTCAGTCCTTAATAGATGCATGCAAGCTGTTGCCTTCAGTAAGGCAGGTTGGGTCCTTGTGTTTGTGCCCCACACCCTGGTACATCTCTGAGCACTGCTGGAGGGGCAGCACCCAGGTGAAACTCTGCTAGGTGCTGTCATGCTTGTGGCCGTCACCTTACTGCCACCATCCCCTGGTGGATGTGGGAGCAGAGGTGCCTTTGCTTTGCAGCCTGGCAGTGATTTTATCTTCCAGCCACAGGGCTTTGGCACAGCTCTCGGAGCTGATTAAAGGGGGGGCAGTGGGGGGAATGCTTGGCTCTGTCCCAGCACTTTGGTTGGCACCAGGGAACGTGGGTGCAGTCGTGCTATGAAGCCTGTGATGGGGAGGGGTGGCTTTGCCTCTGCCCCTGCACTCCAGCAGCCTGAGCACTACCTTGAATGGGCTCCTGACTGCTGAAAGGCAAAGCCTGTAACTGAGAGGTTTTATCCCTATGAGTTCTTAACCGGCCTTTAGCAGCTGGTTTCAAGTCACCATTTTCTGGAAGATGCCTCCAAGCTCTGGTTTTCCAGCAGGATCAGATGCCCTCCTGTCCTTTCGTTCTGTCACACTCCGGCACTGTGCCCTTGCTATTTACTGCAGGGGGAGATCTGCTTTCCATGCATGGGACGGTTCTGAGCACTGCATTGCAGAGCCCTTCCTGGAGGTGAGCGGAGCCCTCTGGCCCACGGGGTGATGCCTTCAGCTGCCTCTCAGCATTAAAATTCTGCCAGGAAGCACCTTGGTGGTCCCAGGAACTGCAGTGTGAAGCAGAATTAGCACCAAAAGCCAAGTGCAGATTATGCTGCCTGCAGAGCAGCCGTGGTGCATTCAACCTGTGGGAGCTAGGGAATTCCCCAGGGAATTCATACAGTCACAGAATTTGGGTTAGAAGGGATGACCCTAAAGCACATCCTACCCCAAACCATACTGTGGACTGTTTGTTCCGGACCAGACCAGGCTGCCCACGGCCCCATCCAACCTGGCCTTGAGCACCTCCAGGGATGAGGCATTGCCCAAGCTCTCTTGAGCAGCCACCAGGGCTGGGGGGCTATCCCCGTAATGCTCCCCCCTGGCCCGTGGAGCTGAGTGCCAGCCCGTCCCCATCCATCTCTGTGAGCAACAGGTGAGAATACTTTGAGGCCGGGTGCTCCTACTCCTGCCATATGCTGGTTATTTTAAGCCTGGAGACGAGAGATGTTGGCCACTGAGACACAGAATGGTGTTTGCTGCCAGGGGACGGCAGAGCCATCCAGGCAGGGGAACATAGGGATGGCTCTGGACAGGATTGTAGGGCTTTTTCCTTTTCTCAAAGCAGCATTTCTCACCTCCCTTTGTTTTATGAGCACTTGGTCAGCTCTGCAGTCAGCAAAGGAAGGGTTTCTATCCACAATGTTTTATTCTCTGACCTTTTCCCTTTCAATCCCCTGGGGCTGATGCATCCCTTATGGCGTGTCCACCTCCTGCTCCCTCCATGCAGCTGGGTAAGAGGCATGCACTGCATGCAGAGTCCCACAGTGTGCTAGGCAGGTACCTCAAAATCCACAATATTGAGGAAATACGAATGGAAAATTGAGAAGTCATCAGTGTGGGTGGCAGAAAGAAGGTGAAAAGGAGAGAAGGAAGGAGCACACCGCGGGACACAGACATGTGCATGGGGCAGCTCCTGCCTTGGCTGCACAGAACCCATGCCCCAGCCCCATGCAATGCAGTGGTGCAGCAAACACTCCTCTGAGTTTGAAACTGTTCTTTTAAGGACATAGAAGAAAAATAATTGTACAATCAAAGCTGCTAGGTATCAGTGGAAATCACAGGGATATGTGGAGGGGCTCATACATCCCTGTCTAGAGAGGTAAACCATATATACACACTTATGCTGGCAGGGTCTGTCTTTGCTGGGGTTAGACGGTCTCTTCCCATTCCTAATCACAAGCCCACTTGAGCTGTTAGCAGTTCCTTTAAACAGGGATTTGGTGTGTTTAGGCTGACTGTCCTCCTTGAGAGCAGATGGTTTGTGTTACTGGGTAATATTTCAAAGGAGAGGGTTTTCCTCCTTACTGTGATGCCCTCTCCACGCTGTGGGGTGCAGTGAGGAGGTGCTAGCAATGGGGATGTGCACGCTGCAGGGTCCCTGCAGATGATAACCACATAGGTTGAGCACAGAGCTCCCAAACTCGGGGAGCAAGCAGACAGCAACCCCTTCCCTCCTCCTCCCACCTTTCTCTTTGCTTTCTTCAAACCTTTCCATCTCCTCTTTGCAGCCCAACGACCCGGTGACAAACATTTGCCAGGCGGCCGACAAGCAGCTCTTCACCTTGGTGGAGTGGGCCAAGAGGATCCCCCATTTCTCAGAGCTGCCCCTGGATGACCAGGTCATCCTGCTGCGAGCAGGTGAGCCCCAATGCACTGCATCCCTCAACCGCCGTGCTGGGATTTGGGTGCTGGCAACTGGAGAGCCTTTAGCTGCTTCTGGGGAATAGCTTCAGATCACTCAATTGCTAAGTAGGATTGAAAAAGCCCCAAGGGACATGTTGCTGAATGGGATCCAGAATGTTGCACCAGCTGCCAATGGGCTGAAAAATGGCCTGGCCTTCTGTGTGATGAACGAGATGCTCAGGAAATCAAGGGCACGATGCGCCAGCATCCTCCTGAGCTGGGACTGGAAAGACAAGGGGGTTTGGGTCTGTATGAAATGTCATAGAACTGCAATGTTTGATCATAATTAAAAGCAGGCAGGAGAAAAATATATATCGCCTTCCCTCTCCCACCCACCAAGATGAAAATGAAGTTCTTTGGGTTTATTTTAAATTTCCTTATGCTGCAGGGGGTGTGGAGGAGCGGGGGCTCTGGGAGGTTACAGGCAGTTAGCTGGGAAGGAGGTGGTCTTCCAGCAAGTAAACGCAAGCCTCAGCTGCTGGCAGGTCCTGCACAAGGACTGGGGAGGGGCAGGAAATTACAAGCAGACTCAGTGAGGGTGCATTATAGGCACGAAGCTCTTTGCATAGCTCCCGTGGTCAGAGAAGTGAGTACAAAGGCTTTGAGTCAATGCAGCAGTTTTGTTCCCTGAAACAGAGGGGCAGGCAAGTTGTTGGTGGGATGTGGGAAACCCCTTCCAGCAAATGACAAACTCAGTGGGAAGGACGAGATTGGGATTGGAAAGAAAAGACCTCAGTAGTTTTAATGTTTCCACATTTTCCCCCAAATGCACTTGGAATGAATCCTAATAGTTCTTAAGTGTGGTGAGGCATTGGCACAGGTTGCCCGGAGAGGTGGGGGATGCCTTGTCCCTGCAGACAGCCAGGGCCAGGCTGGAGGGGCTGTGAGCACCTGGTGGAGCTGTGGGTGTCCTTAATCACTGCAGGGAGTGGGACCAGATGGCCTTTGAGGGTCCCCTCCAACTCAAACCATTCTGTGATTCTGTAATTGCTTCAATTGTTTGTCAGAAGAAGGCTGAGGAAGGTTGAACTGGAGATGTTCTGACCTGATGCTGTCTCTGTGTTGGTGAGGGGAGGGTGGGGGCTGCAGACCCCCATCGTGGGGTTCTGTCATGGGTTCCTGAGCACGAGGAGCTCCCACTGCTTCTCCGCTCCCAGCATCTCTACAGGGGCCTCAGATAACCTCCCCCAGGTCCTTTAAGCTGTGGCTTTATCTATTATTGAGTGGCGAGAGAACAGCTGCCCATGAAATATTTAAGTATTAAAACTTAGCTAAGAGCCTCAGGTGCACTCATGCATCCTCTGAGGCAAAACTAAGTGGAGCACGCATGGAGGAGCGGTGCTGGGTGGTGGCTGCAGCCTTCCTCTGCAGTCTTGAATCATTTAAAATCTTCCCTCCTTGGGCTTTTTGGAGGAGGAAACCCAATTTTTTTTCAGCTGTTTTCCCTGGCTTTCCTTTGTGCCAAACCTGCTATGGTTGAGACAGCAGTAATGTTTTATAGGGTTGAGAAGGGGAGCCTGGTTGTGGTTCCTTTTATAGGGCTGAGCCCACAGCGCCTTTCCATGAGTCACCATCTCTCCAGGTCCCCTCCAGCTTCCTGCAGGCTCTCCATTCTTGGCTTTCTTGGTGTTGCAATCCTTCTGCAAGGAGGATTGCACCTCACCCAGCATGTAACCAAATAAACGGTCCCTTGATTGGGGTGGAAAAGTCCTGCGGCCAATTAAGGAACAGTGAACTTTATTCCCCGGTAACATTTCTAGTGGCAGAACCCATCACTGTAGCTGTAGGTAAACACAGCACACATGGACCTTGTATTTATTGCAGTCAATGAGAAAAGGCACATTTCTGTGGAAGGAGGGGAGGTGGAAGACGTATTTGCATGGCATTTCCAGCCTGGAAAAAGAAAAGAAAAAAATGAAAAACTAAATAAATGGAGAATTCTGGGCCATGCTGTACAAATCTGTGTTCCGCATCTGGGCTGGGCAAATCAGGCACGTGGTGAGTGTGAGGATTGTAGAGGAGCCATCTCATCAAAGATGCCTCTCTGGTAATAAAGCTCCAGCTGGTTTCCAGGGCATGGTTGTGACCATTCGGGATGCCCATGGAGCAGTGTTGCTCCTCCAGATTCTGAGCTCCAGAAGCCATGCACCTCAGCCATTGTATCCGCTGGTGCCAGGGCAGTGATGCAGCTGATCCCCTCACCGTGAGGACGCGTGGCTCTGACCCACAACCTTTCTGTTGTTTTCTCTGCAGGGTGGAATGAGCTCCTCATCGCCTCCTTCTCCCACCGCTCCATAGCTGTGAAGGATGGGATCCTGCTGGCCACTGGGCTGCACGTGCACCGCAACAGCGCGCACAGCGCCGGCGTCGGGGCCATCTTTGACAGGTGGGAGAACGGAGAGAGTGGGAAATCCCAGCTCTGTCCCTGTGCTCCGTGTCCCCAGGTGGAGGATCTCCTACGTGCATCCTATGGGCACATCAAGTCGCTGCTCCTCGGTGTGCAGAGCCAGCAGCACAAAATAGCCGCAGAGATCACAGTGCAAAGCGATGCTTCTGCCACGGGGTCCGGATGCCTCCCAGTGTTATGAGGGGGCTTCTCCTTATTTTCCATTTCGAATTGGGCCGAGATGTGGTTTTATTGTCGAAGTGAAAATACACAGTGGGTTCCACAGGCACATCCCAGCAGCTCTTCAGTCGTTGTGCTTTGGGGAAGTGTTTTAGAGCAGTGCATCCAGATTGTTTGCCCCCCAGCGTGGCTCTGGGCATCGCTCACACTGTGGCTGTTATAAAGAAAATTTGAGGGAGCTGAGCTTGTTTGGCTTAGAGAAGAGAAGGCTCTGGGGAGACCTCGTTGTGGCCTTTCAGTACTTGAAGGGAGCGTATAAAAAGGAGGGGGAACAGCTGTTAGGTTAGATATTAGGAAGTTTTTCACACACCATGGTGAGGCACTGGAACAGGTTGCCCAAGAAGGCTGTGGATGCCCCATCCCTGGAGGCATTCAAGGCCAGGCTGGATGTGGCTCTGGACAGCCTGGTCTGCTGGTTGGTGACCTGCACACAGCAGGGAGTTGAAACCAGATGATGATAATGGTCCTTTTCCATCCAGGCCATTCTATGGTTCTATGATATGATTCTGATTTCTCTGCCCCAGCCTCATCCTGAGGCACTGACTTGGAACCAAACCACTGATGCTTTCTCACTTAGCAAAGAAATTGCTCTTTGGTGCTGGCTGACATCATTTGTTTCCTGTGAGGTCATAAGTGCAAGCGCATGACTTCACTGCAGGCTCCAACAGGAAACGATGGGCAATCACTGGAAAATATTTCAAGACCGGCACCTGCAGAAGGAGCAAAGGGAGTAATAAAAATTACCAGCAGAGGAAATTGCTTTTAGATACCTGCCTTATTTTTTTATTACTATTTTTTTTTTATTTTTAGACGGCTTTCTCAGGTGCCAAATTCACAGTGAGTGCACAAAGCCAGTCCTGCTGATCTCTGTTCTGTCTCACAGGAACCGCTGATGTTCCTGACAAGCAATTTTTGATACAGGAGGAAAATGAGGGCACATCCTGGTACAAACGAGCCCCATCCCATGACTTCATTAAACACACGCCTCTCTCTGGGTCTGACACCTGTTACTTTTTTTTTCCTGTTTCTTGTTAATGCTGACGCCTGTGCTTCTCGTGTCCTTTGCAGAGTACTGACAGAACTCGTGTCGAAGATGCGAGACATGCAGATGGACAAGACAGAGCTGGGCTGCCTGCGAGCCATCGTCCTCTTCAACCCTGGTACGTACAGCCACCTCCTCTTGTGGCTGGTGCTCTGCCCTTTGTGTTCCTTTTATTACCCATAGAGCTCTCTTGCAATTCACTGTGTGCACTGCTGAGAACGGGGCCAGCTTTCAGACATGTCCCATGCCTGGGTCCGGATCCATGCATTTCTCCCAGTGCCTCTCCTTTCCAAGAGGCATTTTCCCCTCCTTCTCTTTGATTTGATCCATGTACGCCTTCTCCCCATTCTCAGCATCCCAGCTGTACGGAGTTCTGGTGCTTTAGGGACTGTTGCTAAACAGGAGCTACAGTGGATCTAGGTCTTTAAGAAAGACAAAGGTATGGATCAGGGCAAAGTCAGAACATGTTGTTATTATTATTGTCCCTGTTCCCTGATCCCACGCCAGGCTTTTCAGCAGGGTTCAGCGCTGTCTCTTGGTTTCGTTTTTCAGCTTCACTTTTTTTTTTTGTCCTTCTTATAATCACCAGCAATTTGTTGTCTGCAATTTGGGATTAGCCGTATTTGGTAAAAGAAGGCAAATCTGGAGAGGTTCCCATCGTGCATGTGCTTGGGGACAGTGACTTTGTCCCTGCCAGATCCAGGTCCTTGTTGCATCAGGGGGACCCTGAGCAGGGGCTTTTTTTACTGTCCTGATGCAGGGCTCAGTGTTGGAGGGAGAAATCCCCCAAGCTGATGCCTGGAAGGCTTCAAACCTTTTGCTTCAGGGTCTGTGACCACTGGAATGAGCCAAATGGTTTGGGTTGAGATCTGGAGCGTGGTGAAACAGTGCAGAGGGAGACCTTGTGCCCATCTCAGGGCTGGCAACTGATGCTCCTTCTCTCACCCTTCAGACTCAAAAGGTCTCTCCAACCCGGCTGAAGTGGAGGCGTTACGGGAGAAGGTCTACGCATCGCTGGAGGCGTACTGCAAGCACAAATACCCCGACCAGCCTGGGAGGTGAGTCACTGCTGTATTGCCCCAACACACTGCCCCCTGAGAATTGGACAAAAGTCCTTGTCCTCCTGCTAGGCACCTCCCCACAGCCCAGCAGGAGCGGTCCTGGGGAGCCCTGGCTCTGCTGTAACGCCCACAGAGGTAAGGGGTATCGTTTCCCTTTTGGAAACCACGGAGAGCAAACCACAGCTGAAACAAGACACACACGGAGTTAATTTTCAGTGGCAGATGAGCATCATTGCTGGGAAGTGAAAGCCTCAATTGATGCTCCTCTCTCCTCCCCTCCTCCCTCAATCCAGCTGGGAATGGGAGGGGGAATTAGGAATGCTTTCCTGGACCGCTCTGGAGCTGAGTGGGCGCATTTTCCCAGTTACAGCCTTGAAGCTGGCAACTGCCAGTTAAGAGACTGACAGTCACTTGAGAAACCAAGCAGAGCACTGGAAGCGCTGCTGAGGAGAGAGTAGTGGGAAACACAGCCTGAGCTGTTGGGCTTTGTGTCTCACCTTCATTCCTGGTCTGGGTGGATTGGAAAAAGGATGCTCTGACAGCAGTGGATGCAGTGGGCAGTGTATTGATATCCCATAACCGGGTCCATTGTGCTGGCAGATGAAAAAAGACGTATTGTGAAAAGGCTTTGTGGTGTTTGTGGTTGAGTTGCGGTGTTATAAAGGCCATCCCCCAGTGGGAAGCACTGAGTTTTGCACAGGCATTCACAGTCTGCAGTGGGGGTCGTGCTGGCACCAGCGTGGACTCCGGAGCTTGGTTTGCTGGTTTGAATGGATGTGGGGATCTGCTTGTGCTGTCTGCACACCCTGCTTTGCAAAAACCTCTAGGGGTAAACCTGTAGGGCTGCCCACAAGGGCCAACATTGAGTCTGCTCCAACGTAGGATCCACTGCAATAAGCCCCAGGGGCTCAGCAAAGTTAACTCTTGGGCTGCGAGTCTGGGGTTACACAGCCCCTAAGGGAATGCTCTCGAAGTGCTCCTGGCACAGCGTGGTCCCCAGCTGGGGCTGGAAGCAAGTGATGGAGCATTGCGTGCTCCCTGCTGCTCTGCAAGGAGGACACGGGCTGTGTGTGCTGCAGGGAGCAGGCAGGGCTGTCCTCCCCCCCCATTCCCCCCTCCAGCATGCTGTGCTGTAGGCTGGTGTGCTCACAGTTAAACATCTCCGAGGGCTGCAGCCATCATCTGGTTTGGTTTAAAGTGAAACTTCCTGAATGGGATGGTAGAGCTGATTTGTTTTTCCTGGCTCTGCTCCCGCTGTTCTTGCCAGCTCAGCAAAAGAAAAAAAAAAAAAAATAGGGAAAAGAGAAAGAGAAGTGTGCATGCGTGTATAACATCAGTGTGTTCGTGCGTGGGTCTGTGTGTGTGTTTTCTGCTCCCCTTCTCTCTGGGCTGGCTCTGTCCATATTGAAACCCTGACTGTGCTGCATTAAAGCCAAGTTAAAGGGCTTTTCTTCCCTCTGGTGGGCAGTGTGGGGGCTCCCAGGGTGGTCCTGCTGACCCCCATAGGACCCCTTTCAGTTCTTCAGCTGCTTTCCCTTTTGCCTGAGCAAGCTGAGAGCTGCTGCACTCTCCTTGCTGCAGGGACCCCATAAACAAGTCAGGCTGCTCCCTGCATTTAAAGCACGGCACGGATACAGCACACCCAGCCCAGCGATGGCCCTTCGTGCCTTATTTTTCCTCTTTCAGTTTAGCAGATGTTTGCTGTAAATATCCACTGCCAGATCTTCAAAGCTAGGGCTGTAATTAATGATTTCTCATTGTGATTTGTTTGCTTTGGGAGCAGAAGAGCCTGTGAGCTCCCAGCCTGTGGGCGCTGCAGCCGAGGCCCTCTAACTGTACCGTATTTCCTACCCCCAGGTTCGCCAAGCTCCTGCTCCGCCTGCCAGCCCTACGGTCCATCGGCCTCAAATGCCTGGAGCACCTCTTCTTCTTCAAGCTAATAGGCGACACGCCGATCGACACCTTCTTGATGGAAATGCTGGAAGCACCCCATCAAATGACTTAGAGAACTGCCGCTGGGTCAGTCCCTCACCCGGCCAGGGCCATGCGGGCTCCGTCCTCTGCTTCCTCCTCCTCCGCCCCAGCCCCTTCCCTCTGCTCCCCAAATGCTGGAGGCACCGTCCGAGCTTCTCCGCGTGGTCCCCGGGGCGAACCCGCACCTCCCTGCCGCCTCATCACGTTGACCTTTTTGTCCGTTCGCTGTCACTGCTGCATCTAAAGACCTCTGATGGCTGTTTTTCCCCTGCGGTAGATGTAGAGGAGTGGGGACGGATGGCTTCGCATCAGTGCTGGGTGGCACATGTCGTGGGAGCAGGGACGGTCCCGTGCCATCCCGGCCCCACAGTGGGGTTTGGACGAATCAAGGGAGCGGTTCGGCTCACCGGATTGCAGCTGGCTATTTTCAAAGGATGGAGTTTTTTTGGTGGTGTTTTTGTTTTTGGGGTTTTTGTTTTTTGTTTTTTGTTTTTTTGTTTTTTTTTTGAACAAGAGAAGAGAAAAAAAAAAAAAATTATTCTATTTTTGGTTTCTAACTATTCTTAGTAGTCTCAGCAGTTCCTTCGCGAAGGGAGAGGCTGTGGGGAGGGGTGGCTCTCACTGGGCTCTATTAGTGAGTCACCGTGGCTGCACAGAGCCTCCTCGCTCAAAGGAAAGGGTTTGGGCCTGAGCTCAATCCCCCTCTGAACAACGTGGGGCTGCCCTGTCCCTCTCTGCTGTCCCCAGTGATGCTGCTCCTCTGGGACACGTGGCTCTGGAGTGCTTGCTTTAAGGCTGCCAGGGATGTGGTTCCACCTTCCTGCAGCTCGTGGAGGTCCTGCTGTGCCCCCTGCCCTTATTGCTGTGCCCAGCGTCCTGGCACAGCTCTCCAGGAGCTGCCTTATTGCAGGGGCTGTCGTGCTGGAGCAGCAGGATCTGGTGGCTCAGCAGTGCTCCTGCTGGATTCTGTAGTCCTGAGTTCGTGCAGGGGAATTTCCAGCCAGAGGGTGGGCTCAGCAAAATGCCCCACGTGCAGACTGTGGGGAACAGCAGCCCTGCAACCACCGGCAGCCCATGCACGGTGTTTCAGTAGCTGTGGTGCAAGGCACTGCAAGGCAGCAGTTAGTGGGAGCTCTCAGCCGTGCTGCTCCCTGGGGGCGTTCGTTGGCAGTGATGCAGGAATGGAGCTCACCATCCCTGAATGTCCCTCATTGGAATGGTGGAGCACCTGTGCCGTTCACCTCGCCCTCTTGCATTAACCAGGTGAGAAAATGAGTGAGAAAATCAAAGCGAAGTCTCTCATTGGGGGTTTCTCCCTCCATAACAGGACTGAGTGTCCAAACACACCATGGCTTGGGGGGAACTAAGGCTGAGTGGTTGGCCCTGGACTGAGGGCTTCCCCGTGGCTTTTATGTCTGCTGTGCTTTAAGACAGCAAAGTGTTTGGTTCCAAAAAGAATGCCATCTCCTGCGGAGCCTCCCACCAGCTGCTCTGTGCCTGGGGAACACAGTTGTTCACCTGCCTGTTCTCACCCCACTGGCAGCTCAGGTCCCAGCTCCATCCCCATCAAGCCATCTCCTTGCTAGAGCACTACTCAGGATTTCAGGTCTGGCCCGAAACGGCAAATCCACAGAGGCGGGGAAAATCTTTTGGCCATCTTTCTCCAGCAGCCTGCATGCCGCTGAAAATATTATTAAACAGCTTCACCCTGGAAGAATTTGCCAAGAAAAGAAGGCGAGAGAAATGAAATGTAGTGAGAGTGCCAGTGAACAGGGCTGCGCAGTGCCTGCACAGTGTGAGGCTGGGGGCTGGCAGCAGTGAGGTCAGAGCGTGCTGGGGGTCGGTCAGCTGTGCACTATAATAAACCTGGACCCTTGTTTATCTCCCTTGGGTAGAACCACTTCTTGTTTTGTTTTGTTTTGTTTTGTTTTTAATGATTGACTGCTTGGAAGGGGCTGTTTTGGTTTGCACTGTTGGATGGCCAAGCATGTGCCCCCATCCCTTCCCATCCATCATATCCATCCCATCCATCATATCCATCCCATCTCTTCAATCCCATCCATCTAACTGTATCCCATCAATCCAGTCACATCCCTTCACCCCATCCCTTCCATCCCATCTCATCCATCCCATTCATCCCTTTCTATCCTTCCCATCCTACCCCACCCTGTCCCATCCATCTCATTCATCCCATCCCATCTTTCATACCCCATCCTCTCCCATCTATCTCATTCATCTCCTTCGTCCCTTCCCATCCCATCCTGGTTACTGTTTGACCCCTACAAACACAAATGCTGTGAGCAGTGGGCTGCCCTCAGCATGCAGCAGGATGCAAAGCCCTCATGCTGGGGTTCCCAATCAGGACACATCTCCGTGCCTCGGTTTCCCTGGAGCAGCACATTTCTAGGATTCCTGCCCTTTACAGAGGAGGCTTTGGGGAAAGGCTGAGCATTGTCCTGCTGTCAAGAGAGCTCCCACCTTGCTGTAAATCAGCATAGCTCTGTTTCACAGCAGCAGCCTTTTGGGGCTCAGCACCCAGAGATGAGCCCTGATCCCCCATCCAGGGCCACCAAGGCAGCCGTCCCCAGCAGAAGGATGAGCTCCCGTGCCCCGCTGTCACCTGCCACAGCAGCCTTAAAGCAACCTGCTCTTGCATGAGTTTGGCTCTTTCATCTGTATTCTTTTTCACTTTTTGGCTTTTAATTTTTATTTTTTTTTCCCCTCGTAGTTATTCTGACTATATTATGTGCTTGTTTGAAGAGGTGATACATGGGTAAAAGAAAGGAAAAAAAAAAAAAAGGCACATTATCCACTAGCGAGGTAGGACTTTCATTTAACCAGATCTTAGTACTCTCGCCAACATCTGGTTTCCATTAGGGTGATCATTTTTTATTTTTATTTTTTAATATATATATATTTTTAATTTCTTTTGTTGTTCTTGTTGGTGGGACAATCTTTAATTTTCTAAAGATAGCACAAACATCAGCTTTTCAGCCCCCACCATACAGGCTCAAAGGCGATGCTGTCCCCATCAGAGACCGCCTGGGCTCATGGATACGTGCTGTGTATACATGTATGTACTGTAGATATACACACTGTACAAATAGCCTCACTCACATATACATATATTATACCTGTAGCAATGACAGACTTTTTTTTTTTTTTTTTTTTTTTGGTGTTGTTTTAAGCTGATTCTTCCCCCCTCCCCCAACCCCATGTGTTATTTTTGCTTCCCGTGAGCGAGTCCGTTGTATGTGAACCCCTTTCCCAATTGGCACAAGCCAAACCTGGGTCCTTAGAACTCGCGACAAAGGAGATGCATCTATTTTAAGATGCCTTGTTGTTTCGTTTCTGTTTTGTTCTGTTGGTTCTTTTTGGTGTTTTTTTTTTTGGTTGTTTTCCCTTCGGAGCAGCAGGTGGTGGTGAGGAAAAATAGCTTTAGCCGTTCCCGATGCTTAGCGATGGATGCCTTGGCTATGGGGGTTGCATAGCTGAAATAAAACAAAATAAAATACATTAAAATTTCGAATAACAAAACAAAAAAAAAAAAAAAAAAGAGGAAAGATAAGGAAAAAAATATCTAAAGCGTCAATAAAAGTTTAAAAAAAAAAAAAAAGAAAAAAAATCTATTTTTGTACAAATGTAATTTTATCCCTGACGTATTCTTGGATATTTTTTTTTTTTTTCTCCTGGATTGTTTTATTTCTTTTACAGAGGTTGTTATAAACGCTGTCTCTATTTTCCTCTCCTTCTCCCTCTCTCTTTCTGTACGTGTCCGGCCGCAGGGACAGCGCTCACAGGGGAGGGAAGAACTTCTGACCGTGTTTTAAAGGCTTTATATGAGATCTCTTTTTTGAAATAATTTTTTTGAACGAACTTTTTATTTCTTTTTTTTTTTTTTTTTTTTTCCCCCCTCTCTCCTCCCCCTACTTCCAAAAAATGTTTTTTTTTGGGGGGGGGTTGGGGTGTGTATGGAGGGGGGGGGAGGTGGGCTGGTCTGGGGGTGTCTTTTGTCACACGTATATCTGGCGTTCCCGCAGGTCTGTTTTACTGTGAAATCACTACCGTATGTTATTATTCACTTTAAAAAAGGAAAGAAAAAAAAAAAAAAAAAAAAAAAAAAGAATTGCTGCTGGAAACGCCAGTATTTTGATGAACAATTGTATTAGAATTGTGGAGGAAAAAAAAAAAAAAAAAAAAAAAAAGAGAAAAAAAAAAAGAAAAAAGGAGAAAAAAAAATATATGAGCATTTTAAAATATAACCCAGTGCAAGTCCTCGTTTGTTCTGCAGGGGGATTTCCTCACGTTGGGGAGGGTTCTGTCCCTCCCAGGGTGATCCCCTGCGGGGTTCTGCCACTATTGGGGGGTGACCATCCTCCTGCACACCTCTCCCACCTTCAGCCCTGCAGAAAGAATTCCACATTCCTTCTGCCTTCCCATGCTGGTGACATGGGACAGCTCAGAGCCACGCAGGACATCAGTGCTGGGGGAGCCCCAGGCCCCATGGCATGTCCTGGGATCATGGCACATCCTAGGGACGTGGTACGTCCTAGGGTTGTGATACTTCCTGGGGAAGTGGCACATCCTGGGATCGTGGCACATCCTGGGGTTGTGGCACTTCCCGGGGTCGTGGCACATCCCAAGGACACTGGCAACTCTTGGGGACATGGCATGTCCTGGGGTCATGGCACATCCCAGGCAGCAGCAGCAACACCCAGCCATGGGGACGGGTGCAGTGACAATGCCATCCCCACGCACGCGGGCACAGCACTGTTCTCAGCCTCCCTCCCCTCCTAGTGCCATGGTGCCAGGGTGCCTTGAGTTGTCACCTGCCCTCGTTGCCAGGTGTAAATGAGACTGAACTCACTCTTGGGTTTACAGCAGAGATAATTCCCCAGTGGCAGCTGCTGGGCGCTGACACAGAGATGGCAAATGGGTGTTTCAGTGCAGTTAGTGCTGATCTGCATGCTGCCAGCTCTGCCACGATGTTGTTTCATTTGAGAAGCACAGGGACATGAGGGATGATGGTGCTCGGAGGTGACACTGCCTGATGCCTCCCGACCCACGTGGGCAGCACCCACAGGCACTGCGCTCGCACATGGGCTGGATGCTGTTCCAGTGGCTATTTGTCTTGTTAACCTCCAGGCAGCAGTTTGTGTTTGGAGAGTAAATATTGACCTCCTCCCTCCCTGAGGTTTATTTTTTTTCCCTCTTTTCCCCTTCTTCCCGAGGTGGATGAGCCGGGATGCGTGGCCAAGGCTCCCCACCGTGCTCGTCCTCGTGCCACCACCCGTTGGCACCAAAACCATGCTATGCTTTGGAAACGGGGCTTCCTTCTCCATTTAAAGCATCTAATGTGAAAAGGAAAGGGAAAGCCGAGCTGCCCGATGTTTCCTTCTTTGCCCTGTTCACTGTCCCCTCCGTGGTGGCACAGAGGAGGAGGAGGAGGATGGCCCTTTGGTGAACTCATGTCTGGTTCTTCAGCTTCAACCAGAATTGAGGTGTGTGTTCTGCTCCCGCCCTCCTGATTCCTTGATGACAGAAGGTGGCTGTAAGGGGATGGAATGCTTTGCACGTGCAGTAGTTGGGGTTTTGCTTTGCAGCAGGGCTGGGTGCGTGCAGGATTGGCCCTTGCCCTGGGAGCAGCATGGAGACACGGGGTTCAGGGATGGCACAGAGGGATGCAGAGCTCTCTAATCTCCTAATGGCAGACCTGCTTACAGCCCGAGCTCTTGGACAGGTGGCACTGGGAGGGGATTTCAGCTTCCTCTGCTCCTCCAGATACTTTTTGGGCACAGTGTGGAGGATGCTGTGCCGGTGGGTGTAGAGCTTTCTCTTGGAGATGCATCTCACTTAGTGGCTCTGGGCTGGCTGCTTAATTCCTGTGCATCCCAGAGCTGACAGAGATGGAGTGAGGTGTCGGCAGACGGTTTTGAAATCCTTAAGAGAAGGGCTGTGATCCCAGCGCTCTCCATGCCTTTGCTTTGCAGCAAGGAGGGGCTCTACAAATAAATACAGACAGATGAGCTCTTTCACTGGTCATTTGTCACTTCCTAATTGCCAAAGAAAAGCAGGTTAGTTTTCTCCTCCTGACCTCTCTAAAGGAGCCTTTTCACCCCAGCTGGGCCCATGGCTGGGTCAGGTCCCCAGGGGCAGAGCAGCCTTTGCCCCGTGCTGGGGCTGCAGGGGACACCTCAGCCTTTGGCATTTCCTGGGGCCTTGCATGGCATTTTGTGGTGCTTTGGCCACACATGGGTGCAAAGGGGCTGGGTGAGGGCAGAGAGCCTGGAGTGCTGGGAGGTCAGCAGCACGTGGATGGCTCGGGGGATGCGGTACAAACTGTGCTGAGCTGCGCTGTGCCAAGCTGGGGTGTGCCAGGCTGTGCTGAGCCATGTCATACTGAGCCATGCCAAGCCGTGCTGTGCCATGATGAGCCAAGCTGAGCTGTGCCATGCCACACTGAGATGTGCCACGCCATGCCGTGCCCAACTGTGCCTTGTTAGCTGTGCCATGCCGTGCTGTGCCATGCTGAGCCGTGCCATGCCACGCCGTGCCCAACTGTGCTTTGTTAGCTGTGCCATGCTGAGCCGTGCCATGCCACGCCGTGCCCAACTGTGCTTTGTTAGCTGTGCCATGCTGAGCCGTGCCATGCCACGCCGTGCCCAACTGTGCCTTGTTAGCTGTGCTATGCCGTGCTGTGCCATGCTGAGCCGTGCCATGCCATGCTGAGCCGTGCCATGCCACGCCGTGCCCAACTGTGCCGAGCCGAGCCCAAGAGCAAAGTGCTGCTGCCCCCTCCCGGCCCCGCTGCCCGCCGTTCCCTCCACCTCCCTCTCATCCATCAAGATTTTAACCCGTTTTCCCATCCAAATGCCTTCTTATTCCTTCGCAGTCCGACGAAGAGTTAACACAGCGCTTGCAGGCAAAGCGTTGCCTAAAACGAGTATCCTTCATTCCCAAAGAACTCGAGATCCCAAGGCACGGGCGAGAAATACTAGCCACAAAAATTTCGCATCCCTCCCCCCCTTACAGCACTGGCAGTGAAACCTAGTTTGGCTTTATAGGCAAGATTTTCCATACCGTGCTCCAACGCGACTCAATTCCACTAAGCCCACATCTTGTTTTTCTACTGACAAAGTGAGGTATGATTCTTGGCTCGCTGATTTTCTGCTGTGGAGGCCTAAATGAAAAGATGCTTTTAAAGCTCATTCACTCAACACTCAGCCCAAAACCCGGGGGAGGGTCAGATGGAAATTCACTGCTGCTATCGGATGGGCTTTCTGCTTTTACAGTGGGGGTGAGGCTGAAGAAAATTAAATGAAGGCAGAAGTGTTTGCTAGGATACCAGTAAAGGTAGAACAGAGTGCCGAGTAAAACAGCCAAATCATTTAATTTGTTCTCTTCTAGAAAGCTTCTGTTTGAGTCACTGTGATTCCTGAGGACACGGCTCTCGGTGCTCATTTTGTCTGGGTCTTTCAATTTCTGGCATAAAGTCATCCTATCCCTCAGGAAGGGCAGAGCATCCCTCTCTGTGCAAGGAGCGTGCAGCAGGGCCAGAGCAGCAGCATGGGACAGCATGTGGGAGACAAGTGGCCCAGCTCAGCTCTGGGCAGCCAGAAGCAGAGCAGGAGCTCTGCTGGCACCCTTCTGCTTTCAGCTTGGGGATTTTGCACTCTGCAGCCCTTTCCTGGGGCTCTGTGACCACTTTTCACTGCTCCAGCAGTTGCTTTGCACTGGGTTGGGGTGAGCAAGGGGCAGAGTGGGAGGTCCCCAAGGACAGTGTGACATCAGGAGGGCTTTGCCGGGATGCAGGGCAGGTGGTCCCCGATGTCGCCGAGCTCTGAGCAGCACCACACTGCAGGGTCTGCCCTGCTGTGTCCACAGCCCCCAACATCTGCTCCCTTCCCACAGCAGGACGTGGGTTCCTGGGCGATGCAAAGACATTACCTAATGCTTTGAAACCGGATCCTCCCGTCAGACTCCACTTGGATGGGAAAAGCTTGCTCCGGCCTGTCTGTTCCTGCTCCAAATAATGTTTCCCTCCTTATGGCAAAGAACACGCTGTGCACAATTTCCTGCTATCTGGAGGGTGGAGGTGGGTCCCGAAAGACCCTATGGATTAACCCCTGCCTGGGATGTCCTGCTCTTCACACGTTGATAGATCTTATTTCCTTTAAGGGAACCACCTTACTATGCTGAACAACCCCGCATCCTCAGCCCTGCCCCATGGAAGAGGCTCATTGAAGGGGAATCCAGGCAGCTCCTAAGTGCTCCCCATGGGTTCCAGCCTCCAGTACGGCTCAGCCTAGCCCTGAAGCTGCACAGCACAGTGTCCCCAAGCACCATCCAGGCTGTTCTGCTAATGGTGGAGGGAATGGGGTGGCATGAGCAGCGTTCCCAACCTTCAGAGCCATTTGCACCATCCATCCAGCTGTAGATTCACCGCTGTCTGATTCAGGATAATCTCTCCCGAGAGCTCTGTCCCTGCAGGGACTGTGATAGGAGGGGGGTCCAGGGCTGGGTGGGATTTGGGGTTGTCCCCTGGATGTCTCCGTTGGGTGTGCACACAACCCATTGCAACCCAATTGGTGGGTGATGCTGTCTCCAAGCACCTCTGCCTGTGGAAGGCTGGCAGGAGAGACAGTTTGTGGCTGGTTATTTGCTGTTGTCACTCCAACCATTTTACCTTAAGAGGCAATAAAGATGAAAGCCAGTAATAAGCAGCCAGCCATCATTTTGGGGGAGAAAGGCTATAATTTACCCCGTCAGGGCTGCAGGGAGTCCATTTGAGGCCGGTGTTATTGACAAGAGGTCTATATGGTTTGTTTCTCACAGTACTTACGTGCACTCCGAGCAGTCGAGGGTGACATTTTTGAAATCTAAAAATACACAGCCAGGAACAAAGTCTCAGTAGCACGGAAGGGAGAAGGATTTATGCCCTGAACGTTTGGAACGTTATGAAAAGTGCGTTTGCAGAGAAGGCTGTCAGGGGTTGGTGGGAGGGGAGCTGCCCTCGGCTGGATGGGGGCACTGATGGGGCTGTTGGGACCTCGTTGCTGCCCAGGGTGAGCCCAGGCACGTCCCCTTGGTCTGGCCTAGAGGACAGAATGGCCACGTACTCATTGTCAAAACAGCAGAAATGAGGTTTTAACTTCAAAATGATCTGGCTTCTCATTTTCTTCTGCTTAAAATAAGCCTTGCTAATGGCAACACTTCACCCCGCAGCACCAGAGCTTGACCCTGTGAGTTCGGGGAGCCCAGTGATGAAGACCCATCGTAGCCTTTCTCACACGGATCGGATAGTCAAACCCTTCCTTCTCCTCTTGTGGGGGAGGGAGGAGGTGGTTTCAGGAAGCACAACGGGTGACTAATCTGCCTCCTGCCTTTGCCAAGGAGAGCAACCAGCAGCAGCACCTCCCCGCTGCCTGCCGTGTCAGCAGGGCTGAGATTTACGGCCATCAATCCATCAGCTTTATTTATAGCAGCAGCTCTCTGTGAGATTTCACACACGAAGACTGGCTTGCACCACAGCCTCACTCCTGCCAAAATCCTCTCTGGGCCCCATCACCCTCCCGGGGGCTTTGCTGCGCCATGCCCATGCCCATGCAGGGAGGTGCTGCTGCATGCTCCTTCCTACCCCGTTTCTCCCCCTTTGGGGCCTGTGAGCACACAATTCCCACATCACCTCCTTTTCCCTTCTCATTGCCTCTATCTTTAGAGAGTTTTCTTGCAGCCAGAGCTTTCCACGCTGAGATGGGAGGGGAATTGCTTCTGTCCTGCAGCAGTGGAGCAGACATCTGCACGCAAGAACCAGTGTGATCTGCATGTTTCCTTATTCAAAACACGATTTTTATCTCCATGGTATGTCCACCGTGACTATTCAACACACCGAGCTGCTCGCCAGCTGTTGTTGTGCAGCCCTTCCCTGTCCTGCTGTTCCTGGGTGTCTCTGTACCTCGGGTCCATATGGGACAGAGCTGATTTCCAACGCCACGGGATCTCCATTTGGGAAACTCTGCAAAGCAATGGGGACTTCTAAGCAGCTTTGTGGTGAAACATTTGAAAACCCTCAGAAAACCCGCGGCAAATAAAAGGAACGAGAGCACAGGAGTAATCCTGTAAACCCCTTGATTCTATGACAGCAGAGGGACCGGGCGCCTCGGGGTCACCTGGGGATCCTAATTACGTTTCTCTCTGATGAGCTGGGAACGGGAAACCCTTTTTCCTGTGGTCACGGCAAGAGAAAGTGTTGCAGCCTCTGTTTAAACCTCAGCTGCTCGCGGCGGTTCGCTGTGTGTGTGATGGATGGGGCCTGGGGCCGGGCTGCCTGTAACAGCCAAATCACTTACCTTGAAAATGCAAACCTTATGGAAAGCGAATCAATAACTCCTGCAGCCTCCGCTCTGCTGACACGCGGCCCGAGCCCGCAGGAAATAAACCCTTTGTTAATCTTTCTCAAGAGGCACGCAGGCTCCTATAAAAAAGCTTCTGAAGTAAGTAACTCATTACGGGCTGCATGAGGCTCCAGTCTGTCACCCCGACAGCTCTGCGGTGCCGGGATGCAGTGCTGCTGGCCGGGATGATGGACGAGCACACGAGCTCTTGGCTTTGCTCTGGAAGAGAAAGAACTAATGGGCAAATAAATTACAAATCAATTATTAAACCTTAGCAACGTGCAGAGCCCTGTTCGGGCTGGGTTTCAAATATACATTTCTAATTAACTCCACAATTCTTGTCTAAGGCTCACTGGATGCTGCCTGCTGCTAGAAATATGAATTTTGGTCACGTGTGCTGGATGGAGCCTTGCATTTGTCGCTTTCCATCTGTAGCAGAGCACTCCTCGTGCTCAGGCTGTGCTGGGAGAGGTGCAGCTTTATGCTGGGACTCAGTCCGGCCCGGGGTGAGCTGGGAGGACTGGGGAGGATTTAATGCTGAAGTTGCCATAGTACCATTCTCTCCAAAAGAGCCAAACCTTGAAGTGTCTGTGCTCCATACCAAGGCAATATTTCTGCTGCTCACTAATCAATTATAACTCTTAGACAAGCTCCCATATGGTGCCTTTATAAATCACTCTCTCCAGCTATCAAGCCTGTCTTGTTTGCCTGACACGAGCTGTGAGGAGGGGAGTGGAGGGGGGGTTAGGCTAATGTTGACTCAAGTGCACAGAATGGGATTTATTTATAGAGTTTTGTAAAAGTGTTTTAAAAGTCAAAATCCGGGTCCTCGAGGAGCTCAACCAAAAGCTGAGGTCTCGTTCTGCTGTCTCTGCCTCAGCATCTTCACCCAGAGCCCCTCTTGATGAATCCATCCCACAAATCCACAGCTGAGTGAAGGGTTTGATGGAGGAGCCGGGCACAGAACCAGGACAAGGGGCTGGGGGGAAAACCAGAGCAAGAGAGAGGAGCTCTTTGACCCCCATGGGAGTAAGAAACCATGAAGCGTTTGCAGTACGTGGGGCTGCACGAGCTCTGAGCACAGAAAACAAGGGTACAGCAGAGCTGTGCGATCTTGTAGTGGGAAACACGACAGTCCTGGATACCGAGTTTTATTTATCAGTGAGATCTCGGCTTTTGCTTAACTCGGCTCTCTCTGTGACTCTCTTGCTCCCCCCAGTGCTGCGCTCACCCGGCTCAGCCGAGGTCCCTGGGCATCACCTGCCCCCCTTTCTGTCCAAGAACACTTCCCCAGTTGGGGACCTTTCTTTTTTCCTTCTTTACAGAAATACAAACCCTCTGCTCGAGAGCTCTGTTTTGCCAATCACCTCCCCATACCCACACACCTGGTTATCTCCCCCCTAAGACTTCACAGCGGGAGCTCCTTTATTCACCTGCACCAGCCCTGACCTACACTAATGCCTTCTGCTCCATTGAGAGGCCAAATGTTTTTTTGCCTGCCCATTGCTGTACATTTTAACCCCTCCCCCCAAAGAACTTTGGTTCTTTCCTTTAATTCCAGAAGTGTGTGTGTGAGTGAGTGTGTGTGAGTGTATGCAGGGCTATTTCTACTCCTGATAGCGCTGAATAAAGAGCATTTTTCAGTTTCCCATGGGAAAAGGTCAACCTGAAAGGAAAATCCACAGCTTGGTGCCAGATGGGAGGGGAACCACCCTGGTAACAGTGCGTTTATATGATTTGCATGAGCTGAAGAGGAATAAGAGTGGAAGGCAGTGTTAGAAAGCGGGGTGAGAGCTACAGACAGGTTTCTCAGGAAGCTGGCAGCACAGTGACAGCACAGCTGTCATCAATCTGCTTTGATTCCGGCTGTGAACAAGTTAGAGCTTGCACCTGTCTGAGAGCAGTTTGGGGAGGGATGGAAGAAGCCTGCAGCTTGTTAACAAGATGGTCACTATAAGCCCCATTCTCAGTTCTTAATCAAGCCTGAGAAAGAGAGCTAGGTTCTTTAGACTTTTGTTCTCTGCTCCAGGATGAAGCGTTGCCTTACAAGCCATCGGTATGGGGATGCTCAGGACAGGATTGCTCGGCGTGCCTTCAGCCCATGGGTGAGTCGGGGCGTTCGGGCTCCGCTTCCCCCCCTCGTGATCGGGACCATCCCGGGGCAGCGCTCCGACGGTGCCGTGCCTCCCGGCGCCCGCCAGGTGGCGCCATAACACCGCGCATCCAGCGCCGCCGCGCCCTTTCATTGGCTGCGCTGCGCGTCGCCCCGGCAACGCCTCGGGTTTGGTCCTGTGTCCCCCCACCGCCCATCACTTGGGGGGCCCAGCAGAGCCTCTCCTTTCCCCTGTTCTGCCGTTCGTGTCCTCTGTCCTGGGAGATCGGCAGAGGTGACCACGTGGTCAAAATCATGCCCTGAGTGGGTCGGGTAAGACGGCAGCAGGGGAGCTGGTGTGAGACAGTCTCCAAAACCACATTAAATGTAATGCAGAGGGAGTTGTGCACGGCTGAGTGCTTTGTCTCTGTGGCTCTGACCAGCAGGCATGTCCTCTCCTTATTTCCTTCTCTTTCTGCCCTTTTTTCTTTTTTCCTTTTCTCATGCTCCGGGCTGTTGTGGAGTTGCATGGTGTGTGGGCCCAAATGGCCCCCAGTCAGACCCAAAGGTCAGTTGCTGTGTGCTGAGTTCTCCTTTGTGCCAGCGTTTGTGCTGTCTGACTTGGCTTTTATGCAACTGAGCAATCATTCAGCCTGTCTGTTACCTGTTTGGAGCAGGGGGATGCATGCATTGCACTCGTTGTCATCCCTGAAACAACTCAGGAATAGACCCAGAGGTGCAGCTGCGCTTTCTCCCTCCCCTCCATCAAGGGCAGGACATCTGGAATGGGTTTGGTTGAGCTGTATTTACACTCTCAAGAGAGGCTGGAAAACACCTCCTGGTTATTAGGAGTCTGAGGCTCTGAAGACACTGAATGAGTCTTAATTCTGAGGTCTTTAAGTTGATTCAGAAATGAGCTTTTGACCCAGACTCTCAGCAATTCTTGGCTGGCTGTGTCTCTTCCTGCCCCTCCTATGCTATCCATTCAGAGGGTTCTCCAGTCCCTAGGAAGTGCTTGATTTGTTTCGGGTAAACCGTATTTGAACCATTCCCTAAGATCTGTGTCCTCTGGTCAAGTGGTGTCGTTGTGGTGGTCCCTGGGGTTGCTTTCCCAGCCCTGCCATACCCCATGGGCTGCTCATGGAGAGGAAGAGGCATTTCCAGCAGGGTGTGACCCCTTCTCCTCTCACTTTGGGGGAAGGGAGCTCAGCAGAGAGCAGGCAGCATTTCAGGCACCTCCTCTTGAGGTTGCGTTACCCTCCTCCCATCCAACACAGTGAATTACAGCCCTAATTGAAACCATGCCTAGGCTGTGCTTGCCTGAACTGTGGGGTGAGCACTTCTGCTTGGAGCGAGGCTGTTTGCAGGGACAGACGAGCCCTGCAGTGTCACTAGCAGGGCAGTCAGAAACTTACAGCTTCCAACACAAGTGAGGGTCGGTGGGTCTCCAAATAAATCAATGGAACTGCCTCCTGTGAAGCTACGTGGATTCAGACAGTGAAAGCTGGAGGGAGTTGGTGTTCTGGTATGGAGGGACTGGGATGGATGGAGAGCATGGTCCAGCAGCAGGGCTGCTCCAAGACAAGGAGCTCTTGCTGCCACGTGGCCTTTCCCAATGCAGCACCCTCTGTCTGCCTTGCTTTGCATCTTGCTTTTTTCTTTTTTTTTTTTCTTCTTCTTCTTTTTTTTCCCCAGGAAACATCTGGAAGCTGAGCGAGAAACATTAAAAGGAGGGGAAAAGAGGAGAAGGCAAAAAGCTGAGGGGGAGGGGGTCTTGGGAACACCATATGATTTCACTTTCCTAAGACAACTGCAATTATACCTTTGAGGCTTTACCAGTCACTGTAGATTCAAACCACGTTGGATGATGTAAGTGGGAAAGTATGAAGGCCCTACTGACTGCTCACAAGAAAAAAAAGAGAGAAAAGGATCGGTTTCTGGTATTTTATTTAGTGCTGTGAATCAGAAGAAGGGCAGCAACCAGATGGGCTTTATCTTTATTGCTTTCCTAGGCTTGGATGTGCCTTCCTGATCCCTTAGGAAGGGGGGAGTGCCTTGTGTGTCTGCAGGAGCCCAACACAAGCACTTCTTGCTGTTATTTACCCTGAGAATTGCTGTTTCCAGGCAGCTTCCAGATCTCTGTGCCTGTCTGGTTCTGCCTCCTGGGCTGCTTTCAGGAGTTGGGGATGTGGGTCTAAGTGGAACCTTGGGCCCAGCGATGGGTCGGAGCTGCTCTGAGCAGATCAGGATATTGCTGTCAGATTTAATGGGCTTTTCATTGGAGGCTGCTGGGCCTTCAACTGGCAGAGGTTAAATTGTCATCAGATAGGCTTGGGAGTAATGGAAAAAATACTGCAACTCCCATGGGAAGAAATTGGGTGAGCAAATAGAGGGGGAGGTCAATGCCAAAAGAGGTGCACAGAGCCATTCTGGGGTGATGTGCTGGGAGAAATGGGTACTGAGCACAGGAGATGATCCAAGAGTTTGGCTGGGGAGAAAGAGGATTATTTTCTAATCTTTTGGCTACTGAAGCTCAGGAAACTGATGCTCAGCTGAAATTTCTCAGCTCCCCAGCACTGAAGGCACAGAAACTGAATGTTTTGGTTAATAAATGAGGTTGTGTGGAGGAAAGCATCCAATGTTAAAATATGGATTTTATCAGGAGAAATAGGAAAAAAAAAAAAAAAAAATCCTGAAACAAACCCAAAGGGAATCCAGATGGAAACCCAGGGCTCTGTGTCTCCCTGTCCCTCCTGCATTTGCTCCTCCAAGCCTGGCTCACAGGCAGGGAGGTGTTGCTGAGGTTTGGTCCTCCTGGGGTTTTCCTGGCATTGCTCCATTGTCTTGTAACATTTTTTTCTCCTTTGCTGCTTGAAACAGAGTGATCCTGGCAGGAGTTGGGTTGTGCAGAGGGAACTGGTGATAAATCCAGGAGCTCATAAAACTCAAGGATGGGGGGGAGCCTCGGAGCCACCGCTCCTCCCTCGATCCATCCCCAGATCTCCTGCCTGCCTGACTTCAGGCAAGGCTTTCCTGGCTTCCCATGGAGTTGGAGAACCCTGAGGGATGTTATGGGATGGCAGCACTCATGTCAGGCAGCACCCTGCCTCTCCGACACAGCTGTAAGCACAGCTGGCTCAGAGTGAGCCCATACAGCTGATGGTCAAAATGGGCAGGAAGATGGAAGTGTGGAGTAAAACGACCTGCTGAAGGTCAGGGAAAGCGGCCAGGCTGAGTTCCTTCAGTGCTTGAGATGTGCTGAAGGCAATCTCTGGGCAGGTGGAATAGCGGCATCGTTTGTCCTAGCTGAACTTTAACCAGAATGATAATCACAGTCACAAATACTGTTAGCTTTTTCAGTTCTTAAACTAAGATAAGGTAAAAATAACTTTGGGGCTGGACGCAGCATTTCCAGGGCCTTTCTTCTCAAGGAGAAGCAGCGAAGGATACCTGGAAAAAGCAGTGACTTTTCCAGGGATACCAAAACCATGGTTTTACTTTTGCTTTTCCTGAGGCCAAGCAGTGTTGCAAGCTCAGTCACTGAGCTCGTGAAGTTCTGCAGAGTCTTTGCAAAACATCGTCTTCCTTCTCAAGTGCAATTGTTTGAAATGGGGCATGAACTGTTACAAGCCCAGCTCTCCTCTGGCACTGCTTTTGGGCTGTGTTGAAGCAGATGCTGCACACCAAGGCAGCCCAGATCCAACCAGCCCACTTGGATGTGCTTTCCCCATGCCTTGCAGTGTGCTGTAATTGCAGGAGACAGCCAGGCCCCCCATTAAAGCCAATGCAAATCTGTTCACTGTCTCCAGCAGGCTTGTTCTTAAGGAATGGTATTTCTGCTGCTTTTGGAGGTTATTAGTGACAAAACCAATTTCCTTACATGCTGGAAACAACAAAACAAATGTTCCTGGAAAGCAAATCCATCAGGATTGCAAACATGGACGCAGTAACAGCTGTACTGGGTTTAAGCAAGGCACACAGTGAGGCACTGCGGGTGCAGAGGACGAATGTGGTCTGCAAATGTTGGGTGTCACCTTCTGCTTGCGGCTTCCATTGAGCTGAGCACCAGCAGTCCGTGCTCAGAGTGCCCACGTGTTTCATCTCACCAGTGTACACCTCAGCCCTTCTGAGTACGTGTGTTTCTATCAGCCTGACCTTTTCAAGCTGTCTGTGGGCTGACGGCTGCAAGCCTTGCAGGATTTTCAGCCGTGGCAGTAAATAGCTTCTCCTGATATGTTTGGAGAGAGTCAGCTTTGGCCTTTTGGTGATATGCCATAAACAGCCAGCATGCCTCGCTCGCGGCATCCTGAACGCCTTCGCTGGCTTCTTGTGAATCCTTGGGGGCAGGCAGGAGTGCAAATGTGCACCTGAGTGCTGACAGCCCCCTCTGTGCATGGGATCCTCCTGTCCCAGTGGCCCCAAAGAGGTATTAAAGCACACCAGTCACACCAGTTTGGGTGTTATGTGCGACACGTCAGACCTGGGTGACAGCGGTCAGATATTTTCTATTGTTTTCCTGTTGATCAGGTTGTGGTTGAACACAGAAGTATAGAACAACAGGAAGAGTTGTTGAAGAGTCTGCGTCCTTCTGTAACGTGGGGCAGCAGCTCTGCCTGGTGCAGTGTGGGATGCAGCCAGGTGATGTGAGGGCTGTGCCAGGAGCTGAGAGAATCAACTGCTCTGTTCTGCATTTGGGACTTTCAACCACCTACTGTGTTCTGCCAGGCAGGAGGTCACCCCATGAATCTGGTGACAAATTGTCCCTGGTGTACCTGCAAACGTTGGGCACCTCTGCAAAGATAACCACCCCCCTGTACCCACCTCAGCTTTCCTAATGGCCAAAGGGTGAAAATACCGTTCCTTCACTTCTGTTCTTTGCACAGACTATTACCCTGTGCTATTGCAGCTCATGTTACAGCTCCAGCCTCCCGGTGTGAAGCCAAGACTTGTACTAAATCATGAGTGGATATTAGGCAGGTGGGGTGAAAGCCAGGGCACCTCACAGCGTGTTATTGCTGGTGTCACTGCTGCTCTGCTCCTTCCTCCTGCACCCACTGCAGCTCTTCCTCCTCCCTGGGGCTGCAGATCCCACAGAGCACCCATGGGTGCTGCCGGTGCCCCTCAACTTAGGACATCTAGCCCTCAAAAAGTGCGAAAAAGCCCTGAATTCCTTAATTTTTTCACCCAATAAAAAGGACTTCAGGACTCAGATTAAGTCACTTGCTATCCCAAAGCACATCCCGCATGGCTGAGGCAGAATCAGGAGAAGCATTTCAGTCTCTATTGAAACCTGTGACTTCCACCACCCCTTTGGTGGCTGGGAATGGCGCCCAGACATGAAATAATGAACTAAAACCCCTCCGTGCATTGACCAAAGAAAACAAGCTGTCAAACAGAAATATCCCCTCGCTCCTTTTCGAGGCGTACTGAATCTCCATCCCATCTGCAAGCTGTGCTGTGTTGGGAAGGCAGCATGAGTAAGTCAGCATGAAATCGTCAGCGACGGCGTGAGATGCTGTTTGTGCAGCATAAATCAGTCTGGGAAATGAAGAACCCCATCTTCTTTCTTCCAGGTTTGCTCAGCACTTTATACCTCTGCAGGGAGGTTACAAAGGAGGCTTTTTGGCAGCTTAAACCCACGCTTGCTGTTAGGGCCTTAATTGTGTGCTGTCATCTCTGTGCCGTTTGCAGGAGGCTATAATATCTCTCCTGAGCCCCAAAAGACCCCAGCAGTGTCTGTGATGCTGCTCCAGCACAAAGTGCTGCTGGAAAGGTTGGGTCTCTGCTCTCAGGGCGCAGCTCCTGCGCTTCGGTGGCTGTTCAGACTGCACAATGTGGGCTGTGAATTCTCAGCAAAGCAGCAATTAGTACCAATTTTCCCAGACAGCTGCTCCCATCTGTTCTGTGGGCTATTTGTATTTGTTTGGTGTGGGTAGCAGATTTCTTGTGGAGTTTGACAGAGTGAGACGGGCCGTTTGCTGTAAGCCTGTTCCTTGTTGTTGTTGTTGCATGGAGCTTAGCTGAGATTTCTATTTTCTGACTGCATGATAATGCTGCACAGCGCAAAACCTCCGAGGGGATGCTGGAGTTAGAAATGGCTCAGATTCTTGGCTGGTGAACTGCAAGAACTGAATGAGCTCTTCACGTGGCTTTGCGTTCAGTGCAGTCTTTGCAATTCTGTGTGGTTTTGCTAAATGGTGCAGGTTCTGCTCAGCTGCATGGGTATGAACACCTTTCTTCCTTGCTTTCTCCTCTCAGATTGCAAACCCAGCTGTGGCCAGCAGACCATGGTGGTGTGCCATGGCATTTAGGGCAAGAGGATGTGTGCTGGGAGGTACACCTACATGGGCTGCAGTGCCGCGTGCACCAGAAAGTGAGAAGGAAGCTGAACACTGCTTATTTTCTATCAATAAAGGTGATTATCTGACCATAGAATTAGCAGGAGGTGTTGCTACACCAGCCTTGCAAAGCTGGGTTCTGCTGCGCTCTGCTCTGCAGCCATCTGGAATGCATTTGGGATAGCGAGGAGCCCAGCTGGGCTCAGAGTTAACTGCACAGAAAGGAGCTGCCACGTCGTGATGCTGCACAGCACAGAGCGCTGATGCAATGGGTGGGAAGAGGCAAAAGTATTACATCAACCTGCTCACCCCATGGAGGGAGTCTTTATGGGGGTGATGGCAGTTGACGAGTGAGCTGGAGATGATAGGCAAATAGAGGCATGATTTTTGTGTGATGTTGACCTTCCTAGAGCTGGTACTGAATGCAGGTGAAGCAGTAGAGGGGAAGCAATAGCAGAAATGGGGAAAGCAGGTCTTGGGGCAGCTGGCTGCAGCAGAATCAAGCTCCCCCTGGTTACTGCTTCATGGTCAGGAATGTCCTCCCTATCTCAATTTATGCTGTGCTCTGCAGTCTGCTTGCCTTCCTTATCAGTGTTTCAGGAGAGAAATACATCTCGTAAGGCTGCTTTCCATTTGGTGTTGATTTCCATCTCCTAGAAAGCTTCTACTCCTCCCTTGTGACCTTCCATCCATTTCTTGAGGGAGAGTGTGGTGACAAGGGAGCTTTGTCTGCAGACTCAAAATAGGACACTGAAAAACCTTGGCCTTGTGTACCTGATATGAAATGCCCCTGCTCCAGTTCAAGACCTAAAGCACCAGAATATGGGTATGCCTGGCTGGGCTGCCATTCTCTCTGCCTGTGTGCTGCAGAATGTTGGTTGCCTGTTTTTTTCCCCCAAGTTTTGTTGCATGACTTGGAGAGAGCAAGGACACGCCAACAGCCCATGCCTTTATCCGTGCTCATATTCATGTCCATGATGTGGGACATGCCAACAGTCCATGCCTTTGTCTATGTGCTCATCCATGCTCTGGGACGTGCTAACAACCTGTGTCCATGTCCTCATCAAGCAGGGACAAAGGGTAACATGCAAAAGTAATGTTGCCAACCTCAACTGTGAGTGCCCAACACCCTTGGTGTGTCCCAGAGCTGCCCAGTACTGCACAGGGCTGGGTGCTCTGGGTCTGCATTGTCTGAGCAGTGCTGGTAGAGCAGTGCTGGTAGAGCAGTGGAGTCTCTACCCAGGCTGGATTGATGGGGCAAGGAATGAATAGCAGTTCTGTTTGGTGTGGGGGGGCTTGGGTTTCAGCTTGGAGAGGAAATGTGTGCTGGAGCAGTGGGAGAGGCCCTGGTTTACAAAACAAATAAACCACTGTGGCTTATAAGCACGGGTAATCTGTTATTCTAAAGGGTCTGGGGATAATTTACCACCTGATGTCAAACTCTTACATTTTGAGAGGGGAGTTAACAAATGGAAGTTGGTTCAACCCCCTTTGACCCAGGCTGTCCAAACCCAGCACAATCCTCTGCCTGGGGGGCAAGGGATGGAGAGGCTGCAGCCTGCACCCAATGTGGGCCGGGATTGGGGATGCTGGTTCCCTTCCCATAAAATCCTCAAAGGGCAGAATAACCCAGCCCTGATTATTTTCTTCAGCAGCTCCGTCTGCAAAGGACTGTGGCCGCCCCTTCCCTGTTTACATGACATCATTCCAGCACGGTCTGCAGTGCTTAGGCTTGGTCCTTTTGTTTGGACTACTGTAATCTTTCCATTTTCAAAACTGCTGATTTTTCTAAACAGTTTTAAACCAGAGGCAAAGCTAGATACTCTGTTTCCTTTCAGCATGGCACTTGCCCAACGCCGCTATATGAAAGCTGTATCTGGGTAATTCTGTAACTGTAAGAAATTTGGGTCTGAGATTCCTGGGAATAAAGCATAATGAATAGGGCAGGCAGTGTCCATGTTGTAAGCAGTCAGGGTGAGTTAGGAGCCAGAATTATCCCATGGCCACTGACTAAAATACTGGCACTGTGGCTGTGCTAAAGGCTTCTGAGGGAGTTTGGAGTGTGGTAGAGGCATTAGGTCAACCCTTTGCATAGTGGAAGCATCTGGTTCACCCTTGCAAGAAAGAAGAACGAGTTCCATGTGTTCCCAGGAACAAAACTCAGATCCTCCATGGGAGAGAAAAGGTGCCTGCAGCTGATGGGTTTGATGGCACAGAGCTGGGTGGGAAGTTGGCAGAGCTCCTGGGATGGATGGCAGCTGTGAGTGTGGCAAGGAGTGTCCCTCAGAAGTGTCCCTGTGACATGTGCATCACACATGGGCTTTTGTCTTGAGGATGCAGGCAGTGGTGAAGGGCTGTGAGGAATGTGGGGTGGGCAGCTGTGATGGTCAGGCTCTTGTTGCTAATGAAGATGGGCACTGCTGCAGGGAGGAAAAATGTAAATGTGGGGAGCAAAGAGGTGGGGAAAAGCTAAAGGCAGAAACTCATCACAGCTTTCAGAAGCCCTTTTCTGACCTCAGCATCTGTGCTGACCCTGCCGTCTGCTCACCCTGCTTGCTGGCTGACCAAGGAGGAGCGTGGCGGTGTGGGTCCCACTGCTGAAACATTTGCAGGAGCAGCTTTGAGCACTTCCAGATGCTGGGCTGGGGTCAGCTGGGGACTCTGACGGCTGTCGGGGCTGCCAGGAGCAGGGACAAGCGTAGGACAGAGCCGAGCATGTGCTCTGTGCACAGTGGGGGGAAGCAGGGCTCACCTCTTGGCCTGGTGTGTGCACCTGATTCTGCAGTGCTGTGGGATGCTGAGCAGCATGGGGAGCTAGTGGAGCAGTGAGGAGGGTGTGGAGCATCCCTATAGGAGCGAGGAGGTGGGTGACTGCCCACGGGTGCTGCTGCTGGTGTGCTTATAGGGTCTGCATCTACATTTTGTGCTGGGAATCGCTCAGCAGCTGGCTGAGTTATGGGTGCCTTGGTGATGCTGCAGGGGTAAGCAGCCAGAGCCGGGAGGGAAACACTAGATGGCAGGTTGGGGCTGTGTTGCTGCACCTGGATACCAGCTCAGATCCCAGAGCACAGCGATGGGCGATCGCTGATGGCTCATAGGCTTGTGCTCATAGGCTTGTGCTCACCCTGCAGGCTGGCTCTGTGGGATGGGATAGATATAGGAGCTTTCCTGCTTTATCCATCTGTGTGTTTTCATAGAAGTTATTCAAAATTCTTCCCCTCAGGGCTCTGGGTCTCTGCCAAATTCGGCAGAAGTTGGCAAGGATGTTTTAGAGGAGGATTGACAGCTGTGCCAACATCGTGTCCTGAATGTGTGCAGTGTACTGTGTGCATCGTGTCCTGAACACTGTATGGGCAGAGATCTGGGCTGTGAGCTAGGCAGAGAGAATTCCAGCCCAGCTCTGTGTAGCCCCTGTGCTCCTCAATATCTGAGTCCTTTCTGGGCTGCAGAGCACAAGCTGGAAAGAACCACGTGCGTGGATATGGGGCAGGACCCCATGGAAAATGCATCCCAAAATCCCCCTGCCAGCCATCTTCCAGACATCCTCAGGGGCTTTGCTTGCACTGCAACACCTCATGAACCCAGAACCATCTGGGGCTTCTCATGCAGAAACAGCTGCTTCTGAGAGATGACTTTTGAGGAATTGTTTTTCCTTTCTCTTTTTATTAAATCCATGCAAGCTGAAATCCCAGTTTTATTACTCTCCAGGGATCCAGCAGGCACATGAGGGCTCATTGGAGACATGCAGGGGCTCCTTGCAGACAGCCCATGGGATAAGAGGTAAAGATATCTTTACACTCTCATTGCAATTCAAGCAAGTCCCATTGCTGTTTGCTGTTTCCAGGCTGCTTCACAAGGTCGGGACAAATGATGTGGCACAAAGCTTAGTTTCAAATCATCACCTGCTCCGTGCAATGCAGCTGCTCACTGACTGGGCTGAGAGGGGCTGGCGTGAGCCTGGGCCACTCATTTCATATGGAACACTGCAGGCTGTGAGGTGCAGAAGGATTGCACGGTGTTCCCAGGCTCTATGATCGTTGCTTCCTGTGCAGTGCGGGTTTTTAGCCGCTCGGTGTCTCCGTGGGCTGCCTGGTGCCGCAGCAAAGCTGGGAAGCGAGCTGAGGAGGTCTGGGATTCAGATGCACGTCTGTCAGCAGGCATGGGAAGCTGTGGGGAGCTGATTCCCACTCGTTCTTTGATTTCTGAAGCAAAACATGGCAAAGGGAAGGAGATGGGAGCTGTGTGATGCTGCTTCTGGGCTGCTGGCTGGAAGCAGGGAGGAACATCGTGAGCTCAGTACAGAGCATCACTCTGGTTGCTAAAAGCAGCAACGTGAAAATAAGAAGGAAAAGTGGCAGTAGCATGCATTTGGGCTGCGTGAGCAAAGGGCAGCTGGTTTGAGGGTGCTCAATTTCGTTGTTTTTTTTTTTTTTTTTTAATCGTTCCTTAGAATTGGGGCTTTGATGAGAACTTGCAGCAGAATGCAGAGGTTTGGATGAGGAGAGGGCAGTCCCAGAGCTGGCGTCTCGTTCCCCAGAGTTGGATGCACAGGGCTGTCCCTATGGGGCTGTCTTCCAGTGAGTGCTGGGATCCCCAGTGGGGCCACGCAGGGCTCTCTGCTGCCTATGGATCTGGGCTGTGCCTCAGCAGAAGGGAATGTTCTGCTCGAGGCTCTGCAGAGGCAGCAGGAGCTGCTCAGGCCAGCTCTCATGAGTCACCCCCAGCTCACATGTGGACCACGGCTCTGCTCCTTGCCAACAGCAACACCATGTAGCCTAGCAATCGGGAGCAACCCTACCATAATAAAACCTAGGGAGAAGCTCTCATAACCCTATGCAGTAAACCCATCTAGCTTCATTATGTTTGATGAAGATTTTCCAGCAGGGTCTGCAATTACAGGGAAAGGATGTGCCAGAGGATTTGGGAATTGTTCATTGAGGGAGGATTGGTTCCAGGTCCCAGGTTTCCAGAACAAGGCACTAAATGGGTGGATCCTGACTGCAATACACTGCGCCCTGTTTGCTGTGGGTGGCTCTGGAAGGGAGAGCTCCTGCTGCTGCCCCTGTCTTGTGGCTGTCCATCCATCCTGGTGATTCTCATAAGCTACATTGCATTCTGCAGTAGGGCACTAACTCAGCTGTATTTACCTGTCCCTCACTGGGACAAACTCATCCTTTGGACAGCTTGGAGACGTGGCCAAACAGTCACCCAATGCCCTGTTAGTGTGCTATAGCTGTGGGAAACAAACACAGTAACATCGTGGTGATGCTGAGGGGTGTCCTCTAAGTAGCCTCCTGAAGCTGTCGTTACCTCCAGGGTAGAAAAAATGAGGTATGAGGAGAGAGAAAGTAGAGACAAAGAATTCATCTGATGTGGCCTTGGGGTCAGGGTTCTGTTCTCCTCCGAGGACTGCAGCACTGAGTCTTGTCTGGATGGTGCTTCCACGTGGGGTTGCTGTGAATCAAGCCCCTCCATGGGACTCGAATGTGTGTTGAATGCTGTTATTTGGAGGGAAAGGGGAAAGGGGCAATAGGTCCGACCTGGCAAAGTCCCTCAGCCTGAAATACTGCTGTTGGAACTCGCTGATTCTTGGAAAGGAAAACTTGTTGTGGCTACAAAGCAGTGCTGATTGTGCTTCTATTTGGAAAAGGGCTTTTTAGGTCCAAGATGGGATTTCTGGGCTACAGCTTGGCCAAGGGAGGAAGGCAGCAGTGTCAAGAGAAAGCCTGGGGCCTGGATGGGGATGGGGATGGGGATGGGGATGGGGATGGGGATGGGGATGGGGATGGGGAGAAGCTTTTCACAACCTCTAGGTATCTGCAGTTGCCTCTGTCATGAGCAAAAAGCCTGGGAGGTCTTTGGCTTTCCAAGGATGACTGGGAAAATAGGGCAGCCCTCAGGAGCAGCCTTGTGATGAGGGATGGCTCGCTTGCTCAGTCTGGCTCCAGGTGTGGGAAGAGGCACAGCGTGGAAAAACGCCGACTATTAGAGTCACCGATTGCCTGGTTCTGCAATGAAAAGAAACCCCATTAAATGTTCCAAAATGAGATATAAATTAAGTGGCCCAGCTATGGTCATTTATGATGTCTTTCAGGTTAAAAAACTGTCCTCATTTCTAAGGATTTAGAGTTCCCACCTGCCTTTAATGGGACTATTCTCCTTGCAGCTATTGCCGTAGGTAAAGACTTAAAGTCAAACAATAATTACTCCCAGGAAAGAAACACTGTTTTCTTGTCATGTTCCATTAAATAGTCCGCAGCACGAGCCAAAGAATTAATAGCCTTATTATCTGGCCTTCAGAATGCATCATATTAAGGAGAAAAAGAAGCTCTGAAGAGTGCAGAAGACACCAAGGGCCCCAGTGTCACACACCATAGGGCTGTTGGGGTGTTCTGTGCCACTCAGTTCAGTCTGCAGGATGGATGGTGGCGGAGAGAAAGGACAACCTATGGGTATGGCTGTCCCTGGACCAGGAGATGTTTCCTTTCTGCAGAGCTGAGGGTGATTTTTCCTCCTCTCTCTGTGTGGCTCAGGGTGGGATGGCTGCAGCAGGTATCTGTGGCTGGCATCCACACATCTTTGCATGATGGCAGATGTCAGCTCAGGAAGTGAATGTCCCACAGCCACGTGCTGACAGCAGGAATCTGAAATTCATCTGATTAACGCGTGGTGTTGTTGTTTCCCCTTGAGCTGGAGAACCTGGCAGCCTCCCCATGGCTTGGAAGTACATCAAATCCCCCAAGGAAGAGAGGCAGAGTTCCCAGCCCTCCCCCGTGACTGCAGGGCTCTCGTGGGGAGGATTCAGTGCTGTTCTTCTCCCAGACACCTGCAGATGCACTCAGGCGTGTGTGTGGTGTTGGAGGTTGAATTTCTTGTGGCTGAAGAGATTTGCTCAGTTTTAATGAGATTTGAGCAGTTCTAGGGGAGTTCCTATCATAAAATCATGGAATATCCCACGTGGGAAGGGACCCGTAAGGATCACTGAGTCCATGGTTCAGCTGGGCCATTTGTGATAGAGGGGAAGAGGTGGCACTGGAGCACCCTGAGGTGGTCCCTTTTCCCTGCCTTTGCAGAAGCTTCAGTAGAGAGATCTCAGCTTTCATCTGATGGCACAGACACATGGCCAGGCATGGTTCAGTGCCTCTTGGGCCGGTCGCTATGGAGCAATCCCGTGGGTTATTTTTTGTTTCCTAGCCAGACTTCAGATAAGAGATGATGTCACTTCTTTTTGTTGGTCTTTTCATGAATATTAAATTGCGGAGTGGAAATGAGGTGGAAATCGCTCACCCTCTCGTGGGCTGACATCCATGCTGCTCATTCGTCAGTCCTTAATTAGCTTAAGGACAGGTTTGACAATATTTCCATCCCCCTCATTTTTCTGGGGTCAGTGGGAGAGAATGTGAGCCCTCAGATTGCATTTCCCCCCCTCCTTTTTTTTTCCTCTATTTCTTTTTTTTTTTTTTTTTTTTAAGGTTCTGCTTTACAACCTCTTACAGACCAAATGTTATTTTTCAAGTCTGAATGGATGTAGCAGCTGTAACATTTTCAATAGCACCTTCCTCTTCTACAAAGCAATCCAGCAGACCCGCTGTTACATGCTTTGGTCTCTATTGCTGTATTTCCCTGCTTCCATTTCAATACTTGTATTGCTGGAGAACCGAAGCTGCTTTGGAGGCAAAGATAGGTGGCCATAGGAACTGTTGGGAGCAGCATGCTGGGTTTTTAACATGTCAGCTCATGGTGGGGACTAACAAGCCCAATGACAGGAACGAGAAGAAAGCCAGGCTTGCTGTTATTAGCCAACCCATCTTCTGACAGTGCTAGGACTCGTGGGGTAATATTCCCACAGTTACACTTGGGCATAGGAAAGTGGAACATTAGCCAGAAATTGCCTTGGGATTCTCTGAACGGGGAAAAATATAGAGCTCGTGCCCTCTAGTGGCTCCATGGTGTGAAGTTTGTGGCAGCAGGGTGCTAGCAGTGTTCTCACCTACTGGTTGTTATGGGTAGGAAAAGCAATAGGAATCTCCTCCTCTTCCTTGCCTTCAGTGGGAAGTTGAGAGCAGTGGTTTTGGAAAAATGCGACTCAGTTCTGCAGGTGGGGAGATGAGCCAAAAGGCACCAGGGACAGAGAAGGCCACTGCTTGTTGCCTGTCATCCACCCATGGGGTCTGCCCAGGACAGCAGGCTTTGAAAGAACGTGGAGCCTAAATAAATCACGCATAGCAGCGTTGTCATCTGGTTTTGAACTGCTCTGGAATGTCTAGTCGTTGTACCAATGCCATTGGTGCAAGCCTCCCCCGACACATGCCATTGCATGGCTGGAATATCTTTTAAGTCATGGATGTTAACATATCGTAACAATAATAATAATCTCCATATTTTTTAAAGCCCATATGCCTCCCCCACATGGACCTCCATTGGCATCTGCTTCTGATTAAACATCGCTGGGTTACATCCTGAAATAACTTCAAAGATTTATTGACTTCCATGATTTCAAAATAGCTCCTGAAGAGCATTGGAGAGCTGGTGCTGACCCAGGGGGATGAGTCAGTTCTTGGTGTTCCTTATCCCCCAGAACACAGAACCAATAGTTCTACTTTTGCATGTCAACCTGAAGCTGTTTCCGCTGTGAAACTTCAGGAATTTACAGTGAATACAAATGCTGAGCAGATCAGAGATGAATTCAATGACCCACATTGCCCAACGCAGCAGTGACCTCCCACTGCCTCTGAGAAATTCCCATTCCTTTGAGGTTCCAGTCCTAAAACAAGAGAACCGTGGCTCCTCCCTGCATTTGTTTCGGTCTTTTTTTATTCCAAATTGTTATTCTCTCTCTCCAAACAAATGCTGAGCGTCTGCTCAAGCCCCTTAACTATTTGGTGGCTGTAAGAGCAATTGGCTCTTACCTTTGGCCACAGGTCTGAAGGGTATCTGTCCTTCTGGTGGTGATGGTAAGCTACCAGCAGAGCTCGGTGGCTTTCTGAGGCATGTGAAGGTCAGGGTTAGGTGGCTGGAGCTGAGCTACTGTGCTATGGGATTGGGTAGAGCGTGCAGGAGGGAATCTGCAGCCTCTGAGGAGGGCTCTGTAGAATTGCCTTGCTTTCCTTCAGGCTCTGTTCAAAGCAGGGTGCTGCCCTCTGCCTTAAGAGCAGAGGCTCTCAAGAGGGCTTTTCTTTCAACCAAGTACAGATCTATTAAAAAGCATGGCTCTGGTCTCTGTCAGGAGCTCCGTTTCTGCTGGGATTTCAGAAGCTATTTATCCACTTCCTGGGAATCTCTTTCCAAGAGCTTTGTGTTGGTCCTTCCTCTCTTCGCTGTGGGTCTATGGGGTGGGGGTGTGGGGAGAGCATTGGGATGCCCAGACACTGGGGAGGAGAGGAGCTGTGCCTCAGCCAGCTGCAAAGCACAGTGCTGGGCACCACGTGTAGGCTGGACCCAGAAACAGGGTGGTTCTTCCCGATCCTGCTGCTCGGTTCCAAGCCAGAGACAACTCAGTGTTTTTCATTGGGTTTGCTTCCCACTGGCCCAAGTGGTGCTGTGCTCGAGATGCTCACATCCCATTTCCATTGCGATGATATCACTGAGCAGGCAAACAGCAGAGCTCATCACTTAGTGCCAGCCCCATCTAAGAGGCAGAGACTCTTAACGGGTTTGCACCAGAGGGCTGCTTTAGGGGAATGGCCATGCTCTGTAACAAGCCAGAGCTCTGCCAAGTCTCTGTTAACCAGCACAGCTTTGAGAGAGGATGGGAGGATGCTGCTGCTGCTCCCTTCTGCCTGCCGAGAGGGGGAGGGATTGCTCACCAGTGCTGCCGATCCCAGACAAAAAGGAGATGGAAAAGACTCCATCCTCACGCCTCTGTTGTGGCCTGGGTAATGTGAGTCACGCTGAGTGCCTGGGGCACCCGGGGCTGCCTCCCTCGTGCTGTCCTCCTCTGCTCCTCCAGCACCGGGCTGCCTCTGTGCCCGGCCAACGTGGCACAGCAGTGCTTCTGCCTGGGGTTAAATGGAAGATGCAGAGGAACAGCCTCCAGCATGGAGTGGGAAGAACGTGCCCCTGTGCCCTGAGCAGCTCAAAGCAGAGCTGGTGCGTAGCACAGGGCTCCAGTAGGAGCGTTCCCAAGCCTTTGGATCTGTGGTGGACAGAGGAGTAAATTTGACACATATTTTCCATCCTCAGCTATCCACATTGCCCCTAACCTGATCCCAATTAGATACACAGAGGCAGCTGCCAAGGAACTTTTATGACTCATTTGAAAGAGAGCCTGCACCAGAGCCGTGTATTCGAATCCAGCTGTCTGCACTCTGTTGTTGTTTAAAAGGACATTTGTGCTTGCTTAGCTCACCTAGGAAAGGGCCAGTGGGCCCCTGGACATGGGGGAACTGGTTGTCAGCCCAGGAACATACTGTGTATTCCTTGAAACAGAGAGAGAGAGCATGGAGCTGTTGGCAAGGGCTGGAGAAGGGGACCCCTCCCTTAGAAAGTCTCATCCCAATGTATAACAATCATAGATCAACCTAAATCCTAAAGAGGGAGGATAAAATTCCTTTCCCAAATGCTCACTCTTATTCTAAGTTATTCTGGGCAGTCCCCTGACTTGCAACCATTTTGGTTTTAGTATGGTATAGGCTGCATTCACCACTGATACCTTGCAAACTTCTACTAAGTAGAATTGTCCTTTGGCATCCCATCTTTAAAATTCAGTGTCTGCCATGCACCCTTCACTTGGCTTTTCATGTTTCTAAGAAACTACAGCTCTTTTAGCTCTTATTTTTCAGCATTTCCAATAAAAGCTGGGACTCCTGTAATGCAGAAGAGTGAGAGCTGACTGGGGTGCTGTGGTGAGCCCAGTGAGCACAGTACCTGCAGTCTCTACCCCGGTTGGGATCTCCCAGTTTCCCAGTCTCTGGCACTCTTTCCCTGGGACAGGGCACCCAAAGCACCAAACCCACATCCAGCATCACTAGATGGTGCTAATGCTTGCGTTTTCCCCGCCTCAGCCTGGTACCCTGCAGCCCGCACCTTGAGGGGTGATGCTGGGGGCCCTTCTGAGCACCATTGTACTGGGGCAATGCTTGGCCAGCCCTTGGCAAGACCTACTAATAGCCACGGTTACGAATAGCAGCAATTCCCATCTCTCAGCTTGTTTGCAGGCTCGCTAGGGGCAGAGTCCAGGCTCAGCACATTGCAGGGACCCTGCAGTGTTATGCCCTCCCTACTACTGCTCTTTTTAGGGGTGCAGAGCCTGGGATGGGGCACAGGGATTGCATTCCTTCACTGTATCAGTTTTGCATTGGTTTAAGCCTGTGGGTTGGTTGTCTCCAAGGGACCGAATCTGCACGTGGGTAGGGGTGAGTGGCTGAAATTCCTGGTGCTCCTTGTGCTGGTGATGGGCTCAGGACACGCATCCGTGTACCCAGCTTGGGGCAGAAATACAGATTTTTCAGGTCACTGCTGGGGTTGGGCATTTGGGTGAGATGTTGTGTGATGAGGACCTTCTTATGCAAGGCTCACCAGCTTTTGGGAACCCTGCTCCAAATACCTGGTGGATGAGGCATGGCCTGAAGCACAACTGGCTGAGTAGATCTGCAGGAATGGCCCTGAAGAGGTGCAAGGGCACAAGGAGGAATGAGAAGGTCTCACCCACACAGCTGACTCAGTGCTGATAAGCAGTCACAGCCAGACAGTAAACTGATGTGTCTGGGAATGGTTTGTTACTGCTTGCCAGGCACAGAGACCTCCACACCTCACGGGGCTGAGCTGGGGAACCGAGCTGCCCCTCATCCCTTGGAAGACACCACGTAGAGCTGGTTCACCTTAGGAGTGCTGAGTGGGGATGTTTTGGGTGAGCAGGGTGACAGTTGGCAGTGCCTTCCCATGGCATCAGCCCAGGCTGTGGCCATTCCCTAGTGGGGAGATCAACTCCAGCCAAGGATGCTTGCCAGCAAGAGCCAATGTGTTCAGTAAGAGCAGCACACGCCCTGCCTGGCACCCAAAGGATTTCAGTTCTGTATGGATGGAGAGATGGTTGGAGAAAAAATGTATCTAAAAGTATTTTTTTCTTGCAGAATTAAAAAAAGAGGGGCATCAATACTATGGATATTTCAAGTCTCCAGAGAGCCCTGCTTGGAAGGAAAGAGACACAGAGCGCCTGCAGCAGAACCAAAGCTTCAGCTCACTGAATTCTCTGCTTTTTCCTCCCACTTCTTCAAAAACACCCTTCAGACCACCATTGCTCCAGCCATGGAAGCAATATAGTGAAGGCCCACGTGAGAGCTCAGGAAGGGAGAAGGAGGAGGAGGAGACCAAGTGGTTGTTTTTTTGGTGCTGAGGAGGATGTACCCTGCTGCCATGTGCCAACCTCTGCACTGGGCTCCTCCACCTCCCAGTGCTGTGAGTCACTGCAGCCATCCCTGCACCACATCCTCCAGACAGAGCCCAGCTGCATCTCGGGACATTCTGTGAAGAAATTGCTTTCCATGACTAAATGTCAGCATAGAGAATGAATGAAGGAAGACCAGAAATTTACTTAAAATCTGCCACCAAATCCTCAGCACAGGGGAAAGTCTGGTGTTGGTGTCATGACCTGAAGGAGATGCAAGAAGAATGATTATTTGTGTTCACAGAATCCTCAATGTTGGAAAAGACCACCAGCATCATCTAGTCCAACCGTGTTGGGGCAGTCTGCTCAGACACATCTCCTGTCTAAGAGCTTCCAACTTTCTGCAGTTTCCTTATCCTCGTGCCTAAGGGAAAGCACAAGGGACACCAAGGCATGGAGTCCTTGTAGGCATGGCTGGCTGCCAGCCACCCTTGTCCTCTGGTTAATAGGGGAGCAAATGGAACCATTGTAGGTAACACGAACACTGCACAATCCCGTCATAGCCAGAAATGTTTCAGCTGCATCATTATTATACTTTTTTTTTTTTTTTCCCCTGCAGCATCTTATTTGCCCTTGGTTGTAAGAGGATTGAGCTGATGTTAGCATTGTTTTCAGTTCTTCAGCAAAAAAAAAAATTGGTATTTTTCTTAAGAAAAAGCATGAATGGACACTGCAGTTTATTATCAGACTGATCTGATAATAAGTATAGGAGAAAGCTCTTGTTGTGGTTGCATTGCCCTGTTGTCCTGGGCTGCAGATGGTCACTGAAGCTGTGCTCGCCCCTCCCAGGTGCTAACACTCAGCCTCTGCTGGGCAGCTGAAGCACAGCTGAGTAAGGAGCAGGTCCTGATGGGCATTGTTTGTTGGCCTGGGAGCCTGCCTTGCCTATTTAGGGACCTGACACAAACCTGGGAGCTCAGAAACGTGGTGCTCTGTGCTGTAGCCATTCAAGTTCTTCAAATTCAGTAGGTGTGCCTTTGCCACCACCAGCAGCAGTTTTTCTCCTTGGGTTCCAGGTACCATTCACATCCCACTGTTTGGAATATGGCCATCACTACATTTAGCCACCAGTCCTGGAAGGATGTGTTGCTGCCCTGCTGACAACCCACCAGAGGTGCCCCGAGGGCTAGGATGTACGTGGCTGTTTGCCCCGAGGCTGCAAGGTAAAAGATGCACCAACGTTCATTGTAAATGAGAAGCCTTTTCTTTGAATGGGGAGATTAAAAGCAAAACGCTCTGAACTTCCTTCTCCTTTGGTTACGTTACATAAAAAAATTAAGTTTGTTTAAGTTGGGAACTGGAGCAGTTCTTCATGGCCACTGATTCCTTTCTTCCTCCTCCTGGTCTCAGTAACGAGTGGACCATGCTGGACACAGCTATTTCTTTGCTGATGTTAATTGCAGCCCTTCCTGCAGCTGATTAAACTGAAGGCAAAAAGAATTTCTGCCTGGGCAAAGCAGAGCAGAAAACAAAGGAGTGGAAAGGGTCAGGAGTGCTGGCCATGGGGCTCTGCAGGGTGGGGAAGGACATACGTGGGTCTAGGAGAAATCCAAGGGGAAGCATAAGGAGACAGAAAGGATTATTTGCTAATAGAGAGAGCCAGGGTGCTGCTAAATACCCAAACCTTCACTGTTTCACCCAGAGCAGGGGTGGCTGTGGGGCTGGGCGTGTTGCAGGGTAGTTTGGGATGGTCCCAGGTTGGTGCTGGGTGCCCTGAGAGCCTCCTGATGCTCTGTGAGACCTGGGAGAATCAAGAAGGAGCACGAGCAAATGTGTTTCCACTTAGCTGCTCTGCAGAGCCAAATGATGTAACTGCTCAAAGCCCTGCACTATATTGGCAGGAGGAGCCGGTGACAGCTCCAACTGTAAGTTCCTGAGCTAATGAGCAGAAAAGTTGAATAAAACTTAAAAAAAAAATAAAAAAAAAAAAAAGCCTTTTTCTTTGGCTTAACATAGCGATCCTTCCCAGGACTGTTCCTTCAGCTGTTCCTCTGCTCAGAGAACAAATCCAGACCCAAAAGATGCTGGCTCCTCTCCTCTGGGTCTAACGGGGCAGAGCCAAGGTGTCAGTGCCCACTGGGAGCAGTGCTTCAGAGCAGTGCTGGGAGTTTTGCTTGGTGCTGAACCACATCCCTGCTCCAGGAGAAGCACTGTGCCATCCTTTCTTCCAGCCCTTATGGAGTTAACACAATTATTATTACTAAGGGTGGGTTTCTCTCTCTCTCTCTCTCTCTCTGTGTTACCAGCAAAGAATGTTTTACTACAGCTCTCCACACAGCCACCAGCCTCCAAATGGACCACGTTACAGTAGGGCTAAATATTGTGTCAGGGACCATGTGTTTCTTGTAAGATGGGCTTGAGCCATGCCTGTGTAGGAAACTGTTTATCTTCCCCCCCTCTCCATCCCCCTGCTGCCTTCATCCTCCCATGGGCCGTGTGGATGGCTGGGATGGGAACTTTCCCGGGATGCTGACAGAGATTTTTGTGTGCAGACTGCCATGAGGGCTGAGCTTTGGATGAGACAAAGTGTCCCCACATCTGCTGGGTGACACTTAGGTCCTGCTGCCCCCAAAAGTCACTGGGGTGCCTTGAGGCATTGCATCATGCAAGGAGGAGCACCACAGCTGCCTGGGGAGCCCTCTGCTAGAGGGTCTGGAGAGAAGCTGCACCAAGAGCATGGTGCTCTTGTGTGTGCTTGGGAGTGAAATTTGGCTGGAGAGTGTTGCTGCCTTGAGGTCAAGGTGAAGGTGAAGTACTCCTTTAGTTTGCAGGAAATCATGGTGTCTGTAGGGCAGGTTGTAGAGCTGGCTGATTACAGGAGTAAAACCTCTGATAATTGTTTTATTGGAACTGAAATCAGTGCAAAGTGGGGTCAGTTGGCCATGCTGCTCCAAGCACTGCTGTCACTGTGGCTCTGGTGGCACACACTGCTGCTGCACTTCTGTCCATACCACCGTGCTTGGGGAACAACACCCTCCTTGCAGGCTGGGGCTCATTCCTCCCCTGCACATCTCTGCAAAGAGGGATGGCAGGGAAATCTGAGCTCCCCTCATGCCTTCCCCTCCCTATCTGTCCATCTTGACGCCATCTCAGAATACTAAAAGGCACTTTTCCTTTTTACTGTCCATGCTCTCTCTTGGCCACTGATCTGCACAATAGCATAATTGTACGTAAACATCTGATTTCTTTTACTTTGCCTCAGTAATGGCTTGTAGCAACTCCTTCCAACAACTATTAATACTGTGCTATATATTAGATCCAGACTTCAGATCCCCAAATGTGATTGTCTTCAGAAAGGGGGAGAAGGCTGAAAGGAGATCTAACGTTTACCCTCTGGTCAACCTTAAATGTAGCATAGGCTGCATCTCCATATAAACTCAGCCGGGGCTCTTAATGCTAAACACCTTGGACTTTTGCTGTGAGAGATGATAGATGAGGCCCCGCTCAGTCAGAGAGATGATCTCTCACCATCAGCATCCCACTGCTTAGGGAGGGCTGGCTGACCCCAGGGCTGCTCTCCTCCTTCTGCCTTTTATGTGGAGTGGAGTAGAGCTATAGCAGATCAAGTTCTGCTCCCTTTATAGGGGAAAAGCATGAGAGCAGAAGGATGGAGTGGCCAAGGCGGTTGGATGGTGCCAGTGCAGAGGCAAAAGCAAAAATCAGCCAAAACATAGGAAAAAATGAAACCAAAATATAGCTAAAAATAAATGTCATGCATAGCTCTTGTTCCTTCCTGCTGTGGAATAGGAGAATTTTGGAGGAATTCTGTAAAAACCAGCCTGTGCTTTTAGCCCAGCTGCTCAGGAGCTGCAGTCTACCAGGACAGGTCAGAATGAGGGGAGTGGGCAGCACTTGGGCAGCACTTCTCATTTGGAAATTGTCTTCTCTGTCCCAAGAGAGAATATCCACGCAGGCTGTAATAGCAAGGAATTATGTTAGCCCTGATTGCATTGCTGGGAAAGAGAAAACCAGCCAGGGTCAACTTTCCAGCTGGTCATAATCTCTGGGAAGTGCTCCTGCCCTTCCTTGCTGGGACACTGAGATCCAAATCTTAAGACCACAGTTTTGCAAAAACTGAGCACCTGTGTCCTCAGCTACATTTGGGTTTTCTTCCACTGCTGCTTGGCATGCAAACATGCTGTTATTGGGCGGTCTGTTTTGCTGGGGCTGCTCTGTGCATCACTGCTCCCCTGCAAACCTAGCAGAAGGTTCTGAATGAGAAAAGGGCACTGATGAACTCAGCTTGGAGAGAAGTCTTTGAGGAGAGTTTGGAGCTTTCTGGTAGGTTTTCAGGCATGGTCAGTCTGCTAAAGGTGATCAGATTCTCCCTTTTCTTCACCAGAAACATCAGTTTGGTGATTTCTCCTTGGCTCTGTGTTTCTAGCCGGTGGACCAGCTGGGGCTGGGTGAAAGAGAGTGGCTGCACATCTTCCTGCTCCTTGTGGCTGGGACTGTTCAAAGTCAGCCCTGTGCCATGGGTTGCCCCAGCTCTTCAGGTGATAACCTGCTTCAGCAGCAGCTGTGCTCAGAATTTATTGGGCTGCAGCTGGGAATCTTTCTCTTTGATCCATCTCTGCTATTAAACAGCTTGTGATAACACCGCCGAGCTGACATTGAGGAGGGGAAGCCGAGCAACCTCAATTTTGGAGCTGAGCAGCAGCGGGGAGCCCATCTTAAAGCTGCACCACCTTACCGGCTTCAAAAGCAAAGGAGCTTCTTTTATTGCAGTGAGCTGCTCTCCAGGAATGATTAAGTCTTGTAAACGAGCACCTTCCTCATCACAGAGCTGCCTGCTGACAGGGTGCCAAGTACAACAAGCCCAGTCCAAAGCATCATCACCTCCATGGGGCTAATTGTCGTTGCCTTGTCCCTTGAACAAGAAGGGTGGTAAAGGAAAGCAGAGCCTGGAGGCACATGCACGTCCCTGTACAGAAATAACCCCTGAAAAAGAATTGAAAAGCAATTGAGGAGTCGGCCTACAGGCTGCAGACAAAGCGCGGAGCAAAGGAGAGGTAACCAGCAGTGAGCCCTGGGAAATAATGCCTTAAATTCCCTCTGAGCCCGTTCGTCACCGTGGCTTCGGTGATCATCTCAGCAACAAATTCCCTCATCATCCAGCTGGAATTTGATGTTAATGACCTGTCTGCTATTTCAGAGGGAGATGGACTGGAACCGGTGAGTAATTGGTAGGAAAAATCGCCGGGTGCAGCAAAGAGCTGATGCTACTGGAGTCGTTACACCATGGGAGAGGGAGATTAGGGAGCTCTGCTTACCACAAGGGGTTTATTCATTCCGAATAAATGCACTAGGTGACCAGAGCTGTCCTCCTATGCTCTTGTTCCTGTCTGGTGGCATCTCCCCACCACAACTCACCCTGCTTTTCCCAAGAAACAGCAGAGAGAGCCCAGCAGAAGCTGATAGAATCATAGAACACCCAGAGCTGGAAGGGACTCATAAGGATCAGAGAGCCCAATTCCTGCTGTTGAGATGATCACGGTAAGGAATAACCTGCTCTCTCCGAGCTCACACTAATGTATGCATTTATTTTGGTGTTCTCTCAGGAAAGACCATAATTACTCTAATTTCTTCATTACCAAAATTATTCAAACCCCTCTGCCCTGCAATGTTTTGCACAAACAAGCTCCCAGATTGCAGCAGCGTTAGGATTTGGGTCTGTTTCTCAGCTGGAAGGATTCTCTGCGTTCATTGCCATTTCTCCTTGCCATCACGTTAGCGGGGCAGCCTGCAGCCCTCACCAAAAATAGGATAACTGGAGAGCATCAGGGGAGAGCTAGAAGCAAGTCTGGAGGTAAAGCCTTTGTTCTGTTGCAAAGAAAGATAGCTTTGCTGGGACTTGATGTCTGTGCTTTTTCTCAACAGTTTCCCATTCCCACCTTGCACTTCCCAGCTAACAGGACCAGTTCACGTTTCGGTGAGCACACCTGCTTTATAAATTAGTTCCCAGGAGTATTTGCAAAAACAAAGCTGAGCTGCACGGCCACGGGACTGGGTTTGCTGCAGAAATACCAACACATATTCATAATAAAGCAGCTGCATGCTTTGCCCAGCTCTGTCTGTAACTTCCCGTCATGTCCTGTACCTTTCTGGGAAGAAGAATGGGTGATGGTGGTGGGAAAATTGCTTCACTGAGCCAAGACGGATTTTGCAATCGCTTTTAATGGAACTGGGGCTGCTTTTAACCCTATGTATTCCACACGTCTCTGTACAATCCTATGGGTTCTCCACACTGTAGGCAGTGATGGAGAAGAAAAAATGGGTGAGTAGGATTTAACACCCAGCCAGAACTGTGCATAAGGGCCAGCTCTATGCCTTTTATGTGCACTGCTGCCTGTCCCCAGCATCACCTCAGGGTGACATGAGCTGGGGACCATGAGTGGTGAGGAGCTCACCTGGTGCCTCTCCCTGAGCTGCAGACACAGAGGTTCGATTTCTTCCCTCTAGCTACGTGAAGAGCTGCTAACTGCTCCATCAGGAACCTAAGCAATAATCTCGGCTTGTTGCTTTCCTTTGCGTGGGAGACTGTGCAAAAACAAAACATCGGCAGAATGAATCAAACGCTGTGGTAGTGGCCCCGTTCCCACGTGCTCTGTGTGCTCTTCCTCTTGACTCACCAGTGAGGAGGTGATATCATGGGGAGGCTGTTCTGAAAATGCTTTACTTGATTTAATTCATAGCTGCACTGGGGCAGGAAGGTGTTCCCTCCTTGTGCCAAGGGATGGGTGAGTGTCTTCCAGATGCCCCCAGAGATGCAGTGCTGTGTCCAGGTAGCACTGCCTTGTTCTGGCCATCCATGCCAAGCCTGGGAATGAAAGCTTTGGCAATGGCTCTGGTATATGGAAAAGCATGTTAATTACTGCAGACAAACTGGAGATGAACACATCTCTAGAGCCCAGTGTGTTCGTAAAATTAATTCCCACATAACTGCAAGACAATATGTCTATAAAAAAGGCTTTCTTATCGTGATTTTTCCCTCCATCTTAGATTCATCACTACCAGATGAGGAACCTTCAAACAGATTTGTTTGGAGCCTTGGTGTGGATTCACAATGGCTGGGAATATTCTTGCTATTCCTAGAAAAACAGATTCTGGCTGGAGGGAAAGAAGAGCTCCAGCAGTGGAGATGACCTAAACAGCACATGTTGCAAATGAGATGGGAAGAGGAGAATTGCTTGAAACATCTCTGGCCCTTTCAGCAGAACTGTTTTCCCTTTGCCTTCTCAAGGCTGAACTGCAAACATTACACGGATGAACGCTGTTTCTTTTTGCATGTTCACAAGGCAGCTTCTGAAATATGTTTGAACACTGTTGATCTTGCACTGAACAGCCTCACATCAGGCTGCAGGGGAGCCCCTGCTCATGCTGCCCCGACCTCGCTGCTCTTACTTCCCCTGCTGATGCATCAATGTACTAGGTGGCTGGAAATGAGGTGGTGCAAGGTGGTCTACTTGGGTTTTGCAGCAGAAATGGGTTGCTGGGCTCCTGAAGGCATCATCCAGGACTGCTATGGTCCAGAACAGCCCTAGGAAAGATGTTCTGCTTCAAGCTGGGGTTGTGCTGGTGGGAGCTGGGGATTTCATGTCTTCCTCTAGTTGGATATTTCAACCAATGGTGCAAATAATGGATGTCCTCCTAAGAGGAAATGCATGGCAGGAAATACATTGGCCATATGAGTTTGAGAGTGGTTTCAGTCGTGAACAGTGCACTAATGAAGATTTGGTTAATGGGTATGTTGGGACATGCACATAGATATGCTCTTCTTTTGAGTCCTTCTCTTAGCCTTTCAACCCCTGAAATCATCCAAGCTGCTAACATTCTGAGGAGGATGACGCAGCAAAAATAATACTTTTAGCAAGAAGCAGAAAAATGAGATTTGCATATGTTTTTCTGGGAAAAATATCAAGTTTTCCTGCTTAGAAAATGAATGGGTTGGAAATCAGCTTGTAAAACTTGAAGCCTGACTCAGGCACTGATTTGTCACGGGGCTGTCACCTGCGGTCATTGTTAGTGAGGAGTCCTCAATGTTCTGTCCAAAAGGAAAGATTGCTGTCTGTGTAATTGATGGATTCGTGTTTGGGGAAGAGCAAATCCTGGTCAAGCCGGAGGACTTTTGCACACATTCAGCAGCGGGTGAGCAAAGTAGTGGAATACAGAACCATCCCTGCTCAGTGCAGAGCAGCTCCCAAGGAGCACAATGATAAATGAATTGCAGAAAGCTGGGGGGTTCAGCTCGGCCAGGGGAAATAACACTGGTATCTATCTGATCTCTGCAAACCTGATTTTCTTCTTATGTGCCTGATGATAAATCAGTGGTAAATGTGCTTACGTTGGCACGCCAAGTCTTCCCCTGGATGCAGCTCTATAGGCACGCACTTCCTTGACCACAAGCGCTCAGATTTGGTGCAGAAACCACAAGCATGGTGCTGGCAGGCGGCATCCCATCCCAACAACGCTGCACTGCCTGATCCAGCACAGCACAGCCATGGGAGGAGGACAGCAAGCCCTCCAGGAGAACCTCTTCAAACTGCAGAGAAGGTCTGATTTTGAATCTGGGGCAAAAGTTGAAATAGGATTTAATTTTATCTCAATTGATTCATCTGTCCCTAATTAGTAATAGCTTCCTAATGCGTGACGCAAGGATACGAGGAGGTTTTTTTTTTTGTTTTTTTTTTTTTTAAATGAATGACTCTTGGCTAAGATAAAATATTGCTGTTCTCAGATTGTCTCTGATAGTTCTTTTTATACGCCAATAGAGATTTGTGCAGTCTTAGATGAAAAATACATGAGATCCTGCAGTCACATATGCTGAAGACTAAACTCTTATAGATTATGGATCCTGTCTCGTTCCCAATTTATTTTGTACATGCCATTTTAGTGTCTGTATTTGCTTTTACTGAGAGAGGAGCCTCAGTCTCCCAGAACAGCAGTGCGTGATGCTGTGCAGGATGGAGCAAAAACTGATCTTTACACCCAGGGCAGTTTCTCATGGGAACAGTGTGAAATTGCCCATTTTTCTCTTTCCAGGATGAAAGTTGTGCCTGCTTTGCCTTACTTTCTCTTTCTGTCCTCTTCCCCATTTCCTTTCTGCCCATGAGTCAAGGGGCTGGAAGTAAAGCTGAGGCTGCATGGCAGGGATGCAGGAGATGGAGCAGTGCTTGAGGGCTGTGTTTGGGTTGAATTGCATGATCCCAGGCAGCAGGAGGTGCAGGTTGCCCACAACCCATTCCTAGACAACGAGGCCGCAAGATAATCCCTCTCACCTTGTAATGTACTGCTCTTCCACATCATTCCTGTGCTCCGACTCATACTTTGTACCATCCAACATATTCCATCCCAAACCTTAGTCTTCACACCCTTGAAACCCTTCCAGCCTTCTATCATGTCCCTTTCCCCAATTCATCTCTCCAAGCAATACCCCCAGGCTCTAATCCCACTCCATAAATCAGTCTCTCCAAGGCTCTGATTGCATTCTGAGATTTCCAGGGGCCGTGTGGCTCCTCCTGGGCTCACGTCTCTTCTCCCTGCATCAATAAAAGCCTGGAGACACACAGCAGGGTGAGGCTCAGGTTTCTGGGCTCGTTTTATAACCGGCGCTGAGCTGCACGGAGCCCTCCACGCAGTGAGGAAGCAGGGCAGGACATGTCGAGCAGATGGTGATTCTGGACTGCAGATGAGGGCTGAGTTACGGCGCACGCAGCACTTCTTTGATACACGTCTTTTATCAGATGGTGATACAGCTTTTATCAGATGGTTCCACTCAGTGTTTGGCACAGCTGATGGAAGGGAAGGCCAAGGAGCAGCCCAGCAGTGGGAGCAGCCCCCAGTCCCTCGGGCTGTCCCTCTCTGTGCACTGAGCCGGGGCTTCCCCTGCCTCTCCCACTCCTCCAGTACCAACACAGCTTTACCCCGTGTACAAAACTGCTGATATGCTTAAAGCTCCCCCAAGCTGCACAGGCTCCGCTCCCTTTGCCACATCAGCACGTGTTGCAAGCAGCTGGGAGGACGGAGAGCATGTGAGCATTTCTTGGAGCTAGAAGGCTCTGCTCCTCAGGTTTTGGCTTCAGATGACCCACGCTCCTAATGCACTCTGCACTTAATTCACCCTTGCCAGTGCAAATGCTCTTATTTATGAGGTTGGTAATCACTTTCTATCAACATGCTCTGGAAGTCTGCTTCATCCACAGAACGTTCCTTCAATAAATCCTTCCCCTTGAATATTCCCAGCCCGAGCTGAGCAACGCCTGCTCATGGCTTAGGAGAGGCTTTCAAGGGACTCTTACTGAGTTAGGTTGGCTATAAGCACACCCCAAGCCTTGATGCAAGTGGCCCCAGGTAATCTCACTAGAAGGAAACCCAAACCTTTCCCAAAGTCCTTGGAAACGCTGCATTTGGTGTCTTTTTCTTCCATAACTTAAAAGCCAAGAAATGTCTGTGTAGAAGAATCAATCGCATCATAAAGGAACCTTCTGGATCCTATGTCCTCCCATTCTTTAAGCCTTAAAATTTTACTCATCCCCCTTTCAGGAGGGAACATAGATATATTTTCCACTGGATAAATCCTGAGGGTCTCATGCCTCATGCTGAGCAGCAATCCCTGGTCATTATTAAATTAAAACATGTTATTCTGTTCAGCTCACCCTTAGTTCAAGCCGTAGGACAGCAGAGGTCCATGCCAGGACAGCACCAATGAACACAGAATGGAGCATCTTTAGCTCAGAGCTTTCTGCTCCATATCTTTCAGCTCTTTCATGGACCAACCAGAGCTCATATTGGTGCCATTTACTCAGCTGTCAAGTAGTTTTTTTTATCCTAATGATCCACAGTGGGGAAATAGGAACCTGCAATGAACCTGCTTCAAATCGAGACATATTTAACTCGAATAAACCAGTGGTCAGGCTGAATAAACACTGCAGGCACTTCAGAAATGATGCTAAGTTGACATAAGATCTGTTGGGTGAATTCAAGAAATAGGAGATTTGATGCTGGAGTCATAAATCTGCTGGGTTAAAAGGGGGATAATGCTGAGCTCTGCATCTCAGTGAGAGACAAAGGCAGGATGTTTGCTGTTCCAGTCTGTGGGCAGCAGGTTTCTGTCCTATGGCAGCTGCTGAGAAGTGTGGGCTTCGTCTCCACTGCTCTCTTCTGTCTCTGCTGCAGCTCATCAAAGCCAAGCAGGTAGAGAGAAGTTGTGTGCACAGCTGAAGTTCCATTTAATTTCGTGGAGTTTTTCCATGCTCCTAGGGCTGAGTGGAAGGGAAGGTTCAGAGGAGGCTATGGTTTCTGCCTCCACCTCCAGCTCCCATGTCTTGAGGAAGAAGATTATGTTTCCCCTGTCCAGGTGATGTACCTGGGGCTGCTCTGAGCAGAACATGTGCCACGTCCCCGTGTGTTCGCTGCTGGAGGGACTCAGTGGGTCAAGGGGTGAGAGCTTGCCCCAGCCTGAGCTGAAGGATTGCAGATGTTTCATATTTCTGCTCTGAAGAGAGGGAGAGAGAAGCTGCACAAAAGACAGCAATATTTTTTTTCAATACATTCCATATGTTTCCTCCATAAGTCAAGATTAAAAAGTGGTGCTGGTCCAAATAGAAATAAGCCTGCAGGCTTTTCTGCTGCTTTTGGAGGGAGAAGGAGCCTCAGTCTGATTCACCCCTGAGGGGAGAAAGGCTCTGAGCTGACTTGAGAACACATTTCCATTGGACTTGTCATCCACGTTGTCCCTGCTTCCAGCACTGCTATTGTCTTTGCAAGAAGTGCTTCTCAGCCCTGCCCCACCTTCCTGGTAGAATAAACCAAATTTTGGTTCCCAAGTGCCTGACATCAATGCAGGGTGCACAACTCATCGCCCTGGGACCAGAGCACACAGGGGCTGCCAATTACTTATTTCCTTGCTACCATTGCCACTCTGCTTGCTGAGGTCCAGACACTGGGGAAAAAAAAAAAAAAAAAAAAAAAAAAAAAAGAAAAAGAAAAAAAAAAAAAAAAAAAAAAAAGAAAAAGAAAAAAAAAAAAAAAAAAAAAAAGAAAAAGAAAAAAAAAAAAAAAAAAAAAAGGCAGGTCTGGATGGAGGAGGAAAACCCAGCAACCACGAGGGGAAGGAATTTGCTCTCTCCGAAAGGCCACGCTAAGTATAATTATGCCAGCCAAATGTGCACAGAAGTCCTCAGTAATTGCTACGGTGATTATTTCATATGTATGGGATTTTTTAGGCTAAAGCATAATTATGGCTAATTGCTGTTTGATTTTGTTCCTGTTTATATAGCCAGTAAGGGAATCGTTGAAATGTCTTTACTAAAAGATTTTTTCCCTTCCTTTTTCTTCTCTTTTTCTTAAATCATCCTGGAAAAGAAAAGAAGGGATCGTGTTGCAACACTGTGAGTTATGAATGGCCGTCAGCTGTCCAACACCTCACAGCAAAGAGCCACATCAGTTCAGGGCTGATGTTTTCCCAGCATTGGGAACTGATGATACTCTGATTTGCAGAACTAACGAGAACTTGCAAAGATCTTGGCTGGTGGTTAATGAAACCCTCCTGGGCAAGAGGCTGAGGCTGAATTTATGCGGGGAGATGGGAGGATCTGAACTGCTCCTCGCAGTCTGTCCACTAGAGCGCATGGAGAGAGAAGTGGGGCTCAGCACAGCTCCACCACCAGGAGCTCCTCTTGGCGTGGCCATTGTCTTTGTCATGCCTGGTTATCTTTTCTCAGCCCTGGTTCTTAACATAGTTGTCCCACATCATGACTCAATGGGAATTAAGGATCAAGTTTGCTCCAAATGCTGGGAGTTTCCATGTTCAGATGGTCTGCAGTGAAGCCAGAAGCCAGATGATCCCTACATCGACCCATCAAAATAGACTTAAATGTCTTTGAGGCTTTACTTTTCTTTTGGAAAATTGGCTGTGTGTTTGGGTGCTTGCACTCACATTGCCTTTAAACGCATCCTACCTCACTCAAATGCAATGTTCCTCCAGAGGGAGAAGAGACAGCAGCTCACGGAGGCTGCGATATTCTCATTCCTGAGCACTGCATCCTTCAGAGGGGACTGAGAACACACAAAAACTCTCTTGGCTGTGGTCAGCCTTCAGCAGCTGCCCCAGCCCTGTGCCAGACACACGCTAGATTTGGAGCAGGGAGCGATCACAGAGAGTGCAGGGTGCTGTTGCTATGGGACAAGGTGGAAGGAGCAGGCGGGTGCCACTTGTAGCCCTCTGCTACAAGAATGCAGAGCTTGTTTGCTTTGCTTTTTTTTTTTTTTTTTTCCATTTTAATGCTCTTTCTATCTGGCTTCTGCCTCTGCTCCAGGAAGCCAAATTAGCTCATGGTCTGAGGCTCCAGCATTGAATATAAGCAGAAGCAAGCTGACACTGGCTTGAAATAGAAGCAGAAATAGAGCTGTTTACTGTCATGTTTCACTTTGACAATTCAAGGGAGCAGGAAACAATCCCAGGGCATTGGGCACTCACACAACCACCATAAGCACATCCCTGAGCCCCACTGTATCCATCACAAAGACTTGGGAGCAGCAAACTGGGGGGAGTTTTAGTGCAAACATATCCAGAAAACTTTAAAATCCGTCAGATTCTTTGCCCCAGCACCATCTCTGTGTGCTCTGATCCAACAGAGCCAGGAATTTTGTACCCCAGGCATTTCATCTGTGCCTTGGCTGAAGCTACACAGGTTTAGGACATCACCTACATCCTTCAGATTGCCACTGCATCAGCTGGGTGTTAATTATAATTATACCCCTATTTATAGGGCTGTGCTTCTCAGCCCAAGTCTCAAAGTCTCCCAGCCAGGATGCAGCATTTGCTCAGGGAATATCAAAGAAAGATGGAAAAGCAGTCCCACAGCTGCCTGCTTGTGCGTTGGGCAGAGCCCTTCTGGCTGCTGGCTCTCTCTGGAAGCTGCTGCCCTTCCTGGCACTGCACTCTGCATGGTATGGAGTGTATTTTTAACTAGGAAGATAATGAGACAGTGGCAGATCCTCCCTGCAATTCTGTGTTTGGAAAATTTCAGCCATGGTTCTTGCAGGTTAAATAGCAAGCAGAAGGAGAATGAGCTCTTGATTAAAATATGTCTAGACAGCCTTCTGTGTTTTTAAGTCCTAATTTAGAGGACCGAGGTAAGAAGGGATTTACATCATTTCCAGCATCTGACCCGTTGTTTCTGATGGTGGTAAGACAGCTGGCACAGCCAGCCTTCACTTTTACCTGCAGTCTCAGGACATTTAGTGACTGCAGCTACGTGTGTGGCTATGGAAGAACTCTGTTTTTGTGACAACGGGAAATACTCATTTCTAATGGTTGCAGAGCAAGTGAGACCCATACAAACGATATTAAGTTTGGCATTCCAAGACACCTCATGACTTTTCAAGGCTTAGTCTAGGCCTTGGGCACACATATACTCCACTGCAATTATCGCTGGCGCTTGGCTTGATTTGGAAATCAAGCTCCCTAAGAGTCCTGTTGCTAAAAGCTGTCACTGAGCCTGCAGTTCCCAACCACTGCCAACACAGCTCTGACAATCAGCTCCAGTGCTTTTGGCATTTGCACCACTTGGCCACGCATTTGGCTCCAAAGGCTCAAAGCGATGTGAGCTCACTGTCAGATGCAGTGTGATGGAAGGACTCTACAGCTCTTGCCCTCACATCTGATAGCCTGTGTTGGCTTTGTTGGGAAAAGAGGAACTGAAACTCTTCAGACTCTACCAAAAACAGGAAGCGACATTTGGATGTATTTTGAAGAAATCCAGAGAAAAGAGGTACTGGACTGTTTGGGCACCAAATTGCTTGTGGCAAAATGTATTTGTCCTGTGGCAGCAGACTGCAGTGCCACGAGGCAGGGAGCTGCTGGGCAGGGCTGTGTGCTGGAAAGGCTCTCTGCTCTAGGGAACTGAAGCAAGGAGAAGGAAGGGAGACACCAACCGGGTGAAAATGGACTCAAAATGAACTCCTAAAAGGGCTGTAAATGCAACACCAGAGGACCTTCTTGGCCCTTTGCAATCGTTGCCATGACCAGATGTATTGAAAAGGTGACAGGATAAGTAAAGTGAAGACTTTGGATTTGAAAAGATTTCGATTCCATTAGCTTTAGTGCCTCTTTCTTAAGAAGGACTTCATCCTCTGAATGTGTAAGCAGGATCAGGGTGAGGATGGCATTGTGCATCTGGAATAACACTTCACAGCGGTTCTGTGGGGGCGGTGGGACTTGGAAACTTAATGAGAAACACAAGCTTGCAGAAAGGGGGTGGGAAACTGGGTTAGAGATACAGCAGAGTGGTTTGCATTCAGATTGCGGGAACTGAGTAAGTTTTTGAGCTAGAGATGTTGTCAGCTCCTTAATGACTTCTCCATCCATCGCCCATTACGTTGGGTGCGATGCATTTAAGATGTGAGTCATTGCTTCTCAGAGGGTGACAGGACCCGGGGGAACACATGAGAGGTGCTCATTCTGCTTGTGGGTGGCTGCTCTGAGCTCTCTGTCTGTGTCATCACAGTGGCATCATTCTAAACCAACAGAACCTCAATGTGTTGCTATGGGCAGGGCAGCCCAGGCCACTAGGGAGAGCTTTATTTTTGCATCTGGGTCTCGCTTTCGAGCTTTCAGCATCCTATACTTCTTCCAGCTGGGGATGGTTGCATTTCTCAGAGGGGAGCTCATTTGGGAGGCAGACAAGCTTTCCATAGCCATTGACCTGTGGCTGTCTGCATACTTCAGCCCGCCACTCTCCCTGCTCCCAGTGAGCATCTCTGTCATCTGAAAGCACAGAAATTAAACTTTGAACTGAATAAAAGCCCCTCCTCCTCCAACATTTACTGAAGTACTCTTTAAAAACAAATCCTTATATATTCTAAACTCAAAAACATCTGGGTTTCCAGGCCCCAGGAAATTACAGCTCCCATTCTGGAAATAAAATACATGTTTGTCCATAGATCGCATTAATTAAACCCCATAATATGGAAAGAATCCGGTAAAATTCTTTCCCGATGGCTGGCAGATTTGCATAGCAATTTCTCATATTACTCATTGCAATTATTATTATTTAAAGGGTCATGTTTTCCTCCATGTCAGTGCAGGGTAGGAAGATCAAGATCTCTCTTTGCGATCAAGAGAGGAGAGTTTTTGATCCACGTGCATGTCTTGCAGCGGGGGATCCCAAATGAAGCCCCGAGTCCTGCAGCTCCTAGAAATGCCACATCAGAAAAATTCCTGCTACTGGGGAAAACACTTTCAGTACTGGGAAAACTGCAGACTACAGTTGTTCTTCGTGGCTTCTGCAATTTTTTCCTAGTGAGGTACACTGCACGGAAAACCATCGTGCCCAATGTGGTCAGCATTCTTTTTTACCGTAAGCAGAGCAGTTACACATTGTTAAATTATTATTAGCTTAGCTACCATTGGGAAGGTTGCCTCGGCCCCTCCAGCAGGGCTGAAACAAACACCCACTGTTGCACAGAGTCAAGCAGCAGTGTGTTGCATGGATGCCCAGAACGTGCCCTGCTGCACGGCTGTCCCCACAGACAGCAGCCTTTGAGGAACACAGGCTGAGCTGGGATCTCTTGCAATGGGATGGGTTGAACGTGTGGATGATCCGGAGCTGAATCTGAATGTTCTTAGCGTGAGCCTTCATTCACACATTGTGTCAGCCCATCCAAAGCTGAAGATTTCATTGCCCAAGGAAATCTGGAGCTAAGTTTTCAATTCCAAGCTCTAACGCTGGCAATATTTGCACCAAGAAACCTGACGAAATTCAGGAAGTTTTTCATGGCTGATTCTTTCTGCCTGGATAGAGCTCATGCCAACAACAATATCAGCTTTGTGAAAGAATTTTGTGGTGTTTTGCTGTATTTGTGCCACGGGAAAAAGGGGCAAGGATGGACTTTATGAAGTGTTTGTAGAAGGACGAAGCTTCTTGGGGAGCTCGTCCTCACCCAAGGGGAACCCATCAAAGCAAAGCTGTAGCAGCAGGCAGCTCTTCTCCTCAGCCTGAACTGGGAGCATCCCTAGGCTGGGAGGTGACTGCAGCCTCCAAAGCACTGCTGCAGGCAGACAGCTGAGACCTGGCATTCTGCACAAACCAGTGGCTCCAGGCTGGGCCATGTCCCACATCTCAGCACCTCAACACTGACCCACCCAGAACTGCTCAGCAATTAACAGCTTGGCTGTTAGCCAAGGAACTGTGCACTCCATGTGTGAAATGCATGAAGTCTTGTGACAGCCACCTCAAAGCAGGGGGTGCTGAGAAAGACAAAACATCCCATTCCCTCTCCTCTCTCGTTAAAATACACGTCATCCGCTGTGATCAGCCTCTGTGTACATCCACACAGCCAGCAGGAGAAAATCAAACACCAAAAGGGAAGGGAAAAAAAAAAAGACCCGAACAGGATATTGACATCAATAGGAGTTCTGCAAATGGAGATGAAATGTAAAATGAAGTTGCGATCTGGCTGGTAGAAGTTAAGGACTCGTTAACCCTTGGGCAGAATTGCTGTTTGCTGGGATGGGAGGAGAGCTGCCTCCATGGGCACACGGGCTGTGATTTGCTCAGGAATCTGGGGGGAATCTGACACCCAAATTCCTTGGGAAGTCGGACACGTCATGCCATGGACTGCTTGGGAATTGCCAGTTCTCATTAATCTCTGCTGTGGATCTGACAAGTCAGCTGAAGGGAAATGGTTCATTTCATTTTCTTCTCATCACGATTTTCCCACTGCTCTTTCCCTCCCTGTCTGTCCCATTGATGAGGCAAGGAAAGGATGACAAAGCAGAAAGCGAGGGAAGAAGCAGGGTGAACATTTCTGCCAGGATTTTTAATGATGAGAAAGAAAAGAAAGCACCAAAAGAAGTTCCTGGCGGAAAATTCCTCATCGCTTTCATGTCGCAGCCCCTGACATTCGGCTGCCCATAAACACCCTGCAGCCACCCCCAGCACGTTCCCAGCAGCCTGATGGGGCTCTGAATTGAGCCACCCTTCCAGCAGCAAAGCTCAGATTGGGAATTCGAACCCCCAAATCTGGCTATGGGATGTGAGAAGCCAAACACAGCCTGGCTTGGCACCCTGTGCTCTGAGACTGTGCCCCAAGGAGCCATCATTTGCCACCATCTGTGATGCGTGGTGTGGGCACATCTTCAGAAACCCTCAAAACCAAATAGGATATCGCCGTCGCTAGGAGTTCTGTGCATAGAGATGAGATATAAAATGAAAACAAGTATTTCCTTAACGTCTTTTTTGTTTGTTTACTTGGGGAAATAACCATGCACGGAGCTGGCATTAAGGACTGGCTTTTCTGGCACATTTTTAGCTGACAGAACAAGGGGATTTATTTCTACAGTGAAGGAACAGAGGAATAACTTAGAAAGGCACTGTAATTCCATCCATTTGAAGTTGCCTGTAGCTCTGAAGCAGCCGCAGATAACTTAAGATGCTGCAAGTTCAGAAGGGATTTTTATCTCACTGTTTGGAGAAGCATCGCCTTGACTTCATCGGCACGATCTCAGTGAGAGGCTGTTGTTTAAATAACAGGAAGGAAGAGCGGCTGCCCTGAGTCCAAGTTTGCCCCAGGATTTGGGATAAAAGCCGGGCTGCCTGGCAGGGAGTCTCTGTCCCCATAACAGCCCCTTCCCATGTGCTCTGGGGCCATGGAGGGATGTGGGGGACGGTTGGATCAGGACATTGCTGCCATCCAGGGGGCCTCGGCATGAGGTGTACAGTGAAGCCTTGATGGAAGAAAACAGAGCAATGCCATGCTGAGCTTCCCAGAGCAGGGCAGGGTGAGAAGATCCTGGCCCTATGTTGCAGCCCCACCAGGATCAGTCTGTGTCTCGATTGCTGTCTGTTCCCTGTGCCAGCTGTTAACCAGCACCATTTGCTCGGCCTGAGCTGACCCAGCCAGTACCTGGAATTAATGAAGCAAAAAGGCCACGAAGCAAGGGGCTGTTGTTACTTAATGTGTCTCAGCCCCTGAGCAACGTGTCCATCAGCACGGTGCTGCGCATCAGGAGGGAAAGGCGATTTGGGTGCCCCGCTGTGTGCTCGGCAGCTCGGATCCCCTCTGCTCCTTTACCTTTCTGACTTGCATTTCTTCTGCTGTTTTTATAGAGACAGCCTTAATTATTCCCACCCTGTTCTAGCGGGCCTAGGGCCAAGCTGCTTAGTTGCAGGTTTTCCTGCTCATGAACAGCAAGGAACAGCCATCCGCACAATACAGAAGAAGCATCCCAGTGGGTTTGCATTTGCACTTTGCTAAAGACAATGCTCTTGGGGCTGAATTTCACCAAGGAGAGGCAGCAGGAGACTGCAGTGCTCAGCACTGGGCAGGATCAGGGCTGCACGTTGCTCTGCCACTCAGACCTGGGACCCATCTGCATGATGGCATAGGGCCGGTGACATGGGACATATGGAGCTGTGCATTTCAACATACATTTTCCAAAAGCTATTTCATACATTCCACCGTGCCGAGTAATGCACTGGAAACGATCCAGGCTTAGGGATGTTTCTGTAAGCACATCATCTCTGCCCTTCCACTGCTTCTGCTGTGAGTGGAGGGGACCCGGTGCTTCCCCCTCCTGCTGTGGAACCGGGGATGCTGGTAGGACCTCACTGCTCCTTTGCAGTGCAACCTTTCTTTTTCACTCTGCTTTCACAGCAGCGTTTCTTACGGTCTGTGCCTTGATTTCCTAGAAGCATCCCTCCACTTCTCCAGCTATGAAAACACCCCCACAATATCCTGCATGTATAGATGGATATATGCAGCACACACACACATTAGATTGCTGTTTTCTAGCTCTTCATTTGATTAATTGTTATCTCACAAAGCTTTTTCTACTGCAAAATTCAGGTTTAAAGACAGCAGGCTGCTCAGAAAGTGTGTATCAAACCCACCTATCGCATCAGGTAGAGAAAGCAAAACGTTAGGAGATATTCTGAAATAGCTGGAGATACACCTATAGAACCAGCAAGCTGATATATGGGATGGGCTGAAAATACCAGAACTCTTAGGTTGGGATCAGTTTCTAAAGAAGAAAAAAGAAAGAAAATCTTGGAATGAAACCTGGATGCTTTGTTCAAAGCCAGGCAGATGTGTTCCATCTGGGGAGGAGGAGGTATTCAAAACAAGGTCTGATTGTTTTCCAGCAGTTTCTAAATTGCCAAAAAAGCCAAATCAGCATTGGTTGTTACATTCTGGTATTCAAATCCACCCTTAACTTTGTCTAAAACACAAAGTGCCCATTGCTTGGCACTGGAAGGGCATGCAGTGAGGCTCTGTATAGTACAGTAAGCATGTTGCCCTTCGGGATCTGTTTTATTAGAGCCAGAAGGAAAGGACAGTAAGTGAGGGTCATGTTCCTGTTTGATTCTAACATTTCATCAATGTCTTTGACTGCATCCAGCAGAAGTGGGCATTCTGCTGCATTTTATTCTCCTGCTGTAAACATGAAATATTACCTTTAATAGATCTTTTTCCCTAGAAATAGAGGCTGAACTTGTGTAATTAGAGCAACAGGCACATGTCTGTGTTCAGGGAGACACCCCTATAAAGGCAGTTTGCATTCTGAGCAGTCTGGAGTTAAATCTGAGGGCCGGATCTATCCATCTCCTATTTTATCATGAATGCTAACTGGAGTCTGAGGGCCTTTTGATGGAAGTAACACAGAAAACACAGCGTGCACCACTTCTTCCAATTTCCAGAAAGCAATAGGCATGTGAAGTGGACGTTGGGTTTAATTTATATTGTGAGAATCCCTCGCTGCATAATGCCTCTGTTTCCAGATATTATTAACAGAGCCGGAGCGTCCTTCCATGTGTGCTGGTGGAAAGGAACGATAAATCAAACGTGCTTCTGGGACGACTGCAAAACCTCCCTGCAACTTGACTCACAGTCTAAAAATGTGCTTGTGGAATGGTTGTGGTTGCATCACATAGGTGCTGCAAAGCAAACACTGATTTAGGGAACCTCCTCTCCCCATCCTTGCTTCCCTGCACCACATGGCCATACATATCCTGCCCCTCTCCAGGGGCTGCTGGATGCTGAAAGAGCATCCCTGGGAGCAATGGTGCTCTCCTCTCTGCTACCACTACAGCAAGAGGGGAACTAGAAGTGGGATTAAAGAGGCTTGGTTCAGCTCCTGAGAGGAGCATAAAGAAGGGAAAGGAGAGGAGGAGCACATCTGGAGGCTGGTGCATGGCAGCGTGGCCTTCCCCTCCAGCGAGCAGCGTTTGGAGAGGAAATTGCCTCGTGGATAGCTGATACGGGTGTTTGCTCAGGGGAAGCAGTGCGCCTGGGCAGGGAAAGGAAATTCCTGGATGCCAAGTCAAATATAGGGAAAAGAAAGCAGATTCTGCAAGAAAAACTATATGCTGGAGAGAGAAGTTGAGCAGCCAGTCACTGACTGGGCACTGGGTTTGGGCACGTGGGTAGTGGTCCAAGGGCTGGCATGGAGCACATCCCAGTACACCAACATCCTGGAATCCCAACATCCCAGCATCCCAACAAGCCAATATCCCAACAACCCAATAGTTCAGCATCCCAACAACCCAACATCTCAACAACCCAATATCCCAGCATCCCAGCATCCCAACAAGCCAATATCCCAACAACCCAATAGTTCAGCATCCCAACAACCCAACATCCCAACAATCCAACATCCCAGCATCCTAATACACCAGCACTGCAGCATTCCAGCATCCCACTCCAGCCGTTGGGCTCCGCTCACTTCCCAGCACTGCACTCAGGAACATAGGCATGGCCATTACATGTGGCTGGCTCCATTCTTTTCTGGTTTTGTACATTTTAGGAGCTATTCTGCATCATCTTCTTGATCAATAGTAAAGAAGAGAAAGAAAGGAAAAAGGCACAAATGAAAAAAGCAAAGCAAAACATAACCGTGACCCTTCTCTGGCCTCTGCTTACACAAAAAAAATGCTGGCATCCATAATGATCAGGCCTTTGATTGAACGACATTTTAATTTGGAATATATTAAAACAGCATGTTTTCAAATGAACGGTCCCAGAGCAGAAGGGGAAGAGCAAGTTCCCCAGAACCTCTCCAGCTTCAGAGTCACAAGCTGTGCCCCAGATGCCATCACAGCAGCTTTGATAGGCAGGCCCCTTGATTTAAAATAGGGCAGGGGGGGTTGGCTAATTGAAACCACTGTGTTATGATAACCAAATGTCTTCTGCCTTTTGCATCTCCCATAGATGGCAATGCATATTGAAAAAGAAACAATAATGCCACGTCCGTTTTCAGGGAGAGATCAAAGGCTCTCCTGGAAAGAGGAGCCCAGTTGTCCTCCCATCTGCATCTGGGCTGCAGACAGCCAGTGGTAAAGGCGACTTCATTCATCCGCGGGGCAGAGGAATGCTGTCTGGGTGCTTTGAAAAGTGCAAGGGCTGATGGAGGGAGGAAAAAGCTCTGTATATGGGGACAGGGTGGATTTATGGCCCTCATGCTGCAATGGGATCCTGCGGGTGCACTGTGCATTTTGGCACAGTTGGTGCTGCATTCATTACCCAGGAGGCTGAGAGTGGGCTGCAATGGGAGCAGCAGTTACCCAAAACAGAGTCAGTGGCATGGAATGACCAAACTCAGGGTGAACAGCATCCTTAGTTGCTGCCTGCAGAAAGGTAGCCCCCAGCTTCCAATACACTCCATGAAAGCATCCTCACAGAGGTTCATTCTCTCACCCTGACCACAGCTTCTGGGCAGTTCTGCCCTATTTGGCTCCAGTTTGAATTTGGACCAGAGGAGGTGGATGGAGTGAAGCTGCCTCTGAAGCTGGGGGCATCCTGCCTTGGTGTATCAAGATCACTGCAGCAAAACGTGCACCTCATGGGCTGCCCTGACATGTTGCTCTGCAAACGTCTGCAGCTGCCAGCAGGGCTCAGGGTGCCTCCCAGGATGCTGCTCTTGGAGGAAAGGTGGAGGAAAAAGGGGCAGGTTTGGCTGATTTTAGAAGGCATCTAATTGTACCAGATGGTACAGGCATGTTTTATTCACTCTCCAGGGAGGATGCCCTGTGAACGTGGCTTTATTGCTTTCCTCTGCATACCCAGCAAATCTCTGAGTGTAAGAACTCTGCTTTGTTTGCATGTACAAAGCAACGTTGGGAAACACCTGCCCATCACTCAGCAGACACTCAGCCCACTTGCAAATACATTTTAAGCCATAATTAAAATGACATGCCATCTTCTCCTTGTACTACACAAGCAGAAGTATGGGGTATGGCTTCCAGAAATCCAGAATAACTCAAAGCAGAGCTGGTTTGTATGTTTCAGCAGGCTGTGTGCTGAATGCAGAACATAAGAAAAAATAATAACAAACAATCCCAAGCCTTTATTAAATGCACGGCACTGAGTGGGGACTTTTGATCAATGTTGATGAGATATTGGAAAATTCAGCCCTCATGTTTCATCAGCTGCAGCAAAATACTTCAGTGCAGATGGACGGAGCCCAGATGGCAACCTTGGCTGCGAAACATTTCTGCCCCAACCATATGCTGCTCAGAAGGACAAGGGATGCAAACAAGGGTTTGATTTGAAGCTTTGGGACTTGCAGGTGCCACATGGAGCACTGTGGTGACACGGTGGGGACGTGGCACTGCTGTCCTACAGTGGGAAAAGGGCATGGCAGGGAGCCAGGGATGCACACACTGGGGCTTTGTGGGGCCAGTGATTGAGGCAGGCAGTGATGTAATTGGGCCAATACACTCTGTTAGGGGGAGGACTTTTTGGTACTGTGGGTTGAGCACTTTCTGCAGAAACAGGAGGGTTTTCTTTTTGAGAACATGAGAGCTGAGCAAACACCTCCAGCAGAAGCCTTTGTAAGTCTGAATCGTGTCTCACCCCTGAGATGCTGCTGTTTGCATGCATAAATTGGCCTTCTCTCTTCTTTCCACAGCCTCACGAGACATTCTGTGGAAGGTGCCAAGCATCGGATGAGCAACATTTCCCCACTGTGCATCAGTTTAATCAACACCTGCTTGGCCAAGCAGCAGTGAGTGTGAGAGGAGGATGAGTTGGGCTCCCAGACACACGGGGAACTGCTGAGACTCAGATTGCACACAGCAGCACAACAACGACAAAGCTGCCTTGGTCTGCACCCAGGGGCACTGTCACAATCCCAGCTCAGAGATGGGATAGGAGGTAATAAGATGCAGGTGGAGGCTTGATAAGAGGGCACATCATAAGAAGGGGAACAAGCAGCTTTAGGTCAGCTGTGTTAGGGTTTAATCCTTGTCTGTATTTGACTTTGCTCCTGAGTATGGTGTGCAACTTGTTGCTGGTTCCATGAGAGCTTCTCCATGATGCTCACAAAGAGTGGGGGGTGGCCTCTGTCCTCCTGGCACCATGGTTCCCTGACTGCAGTTCCCTTCCTCAAGCAGGATCAGAGCAGGGATTCGGAGAGTCCTAGACAGAGAGCATCATCCAAGGACGTGTTTTCAAAGGTAACAGATGTTCAGAAATATCTCCCTTCTAACTCTGATTTAACTGCTGCTCCAGGTGAGTTTTCTATGTTTATTTCCTTGGGAAACAGCAGCCTGCATGAAGATGCAGCACACTGACCTCCCTTCACACTGTGTGACTTCTCCCCTTCCCACACCTGTGGCATCCCTGGGCAATGAGAACAGGGCTGGATCCATCCAACCCACCTGCTCCCTCCATCTCCCATTTTTGCAAGGCTCTGATGGAGGCATATCCCCTGCGTGCACAGCTCTGGGTATCTTTTCTGTAGCATTTGTTTTTCCTAGATGTACACATGTTTGTCCACAGCCATTTCTGCTCCCAGTGATGTTAATTTGGCATCCTCAGTGGAAAGTTTTAGACATCTGATCAGGATCTGTACGAGCTTCTGGGAGCTGCTTGCCAGCTGAAGGAAAATGAAAAGGCCAAAATTAAAAAGGAGCCTTTCCTTCATAAACATAAGTACTGCAAAGATAAACACTCCAGCTATTAACTGTATGTAGAAAGTTTTGGTGAATCAATAAAGCGTGGAGGTGAAAGAGTCAAGCAGAAACAATGAAATAATACAAACTCTGTGATTTTCTTTTTTCCTTTTTGAGTGCCCTTAGAGCCAGGCTTCAAAAAGCTGCCTCTCCATCTGCATGTCTGCTTTTCTATGTGCAGCATAGTCTTTTTGCTTCAGGCCTGACCCAGAGTCCTTCAAGCTCTCTGTGCCTGCTTGGGGCTGTGCTTGTACCCGTTGCACGTGGGCACACCAGGCTGCAGCAGAGAGAAAAGCCCTGCACCAGTCATCATGCAAAACTAAAGCTGGCACCCAGCCTGTCCCCACAGTGATGCCATTGCAGGGGAATCTATTTGCTCTCCCTGCAGCTTGGGGCTTTGGTCCCACTGCCATTCTGATGGGGCAGCCCCTCAGGAAGAATGAGGGGTGTGAATTTGGTGTACAACCAAAGAGAGCATTTCTTCTGTTCTGTGAGGTAGGAAGGAATCTGTAGAACAGCATCTTTTTAAAGGGTTTCTGAGTGTGTCCTTGGGTAGAGGCAGGACAAAAGGCCAACAGCTGCCCCAGCATCTCACTGTGCTGTGAGTGTGGGAGCGGATGGGAGGAGCAGCCTCAGCTTTGAGTCACCACTGACCCTTGAAGAGTTCTGCCTGTGGTGAGCCTTTGGCTAGACATGAAAAAGTCATTGCAAAATTATAGCCTTCCTCCCATCCAAGCGACGGACCTAATGCTGCTACTGCTTCTTCCTGAAGGTACCATAGGATGAGAGCTGGGAAAAGCAGAAGGGACAAAATCCACTCTTGGTTCTCCAGCAGTTTCCAGTATGTGGGCACCTGCATGATTGGGTGAACCTAAGGGAAGTCCAGATTTCTTCCCTCTGCTGGAAAACATGCTGTAGATTTGCTCTTAGCCCACTATAAAGAGGGAGATGCTGTTGTGGCACAGACTGGCTCTGGCTTTGCCCACCACTTAGCTATGCATGCACATTGCTCTCATTCCTGCCTCCTCTCCCAGGAAGCACACAGGAAGTCAGAGGGCATTGCAGCCAACTCCAGGGATGTGCTGTTATTCATGGTTTTAAAGCTCTGCCCACACAAGACGGCTGGGCCAGCAGAGGAGCACAGGAGCCATGGCAATGGCAGCTCTTTGGGTGGTCTCCATCATTGCAGGACAAATTGTTTGTTCTGCATTTCCCTGTGGGAAGAAATGGGGAGGTCTGACTCAGATAAAGTTCAGCTGAGCACAAGCTGCATTTAGATAATGCAGAATTTCTCTTATAGACCTGAGATAGCTGTGTTTCCTCCACCATGTGGGGACTTGCCTATTGCTTTTCCTCCGCTTCTTCTCATTCCAATGTTCCCTTTTCTTTTCTCTCTACCCCTTCTTGTCCCATTCCCTTGAATCCAGCTTCCCACTTCCCTCCACTGCCAGTGTGGGATGTGAGCACGGAGGGCTGGTGGGGCTCTCTCACCACTTCCTCTCATCTTTGCACTGAGGATGGAGCACATGTTTGTCATGAATGAGAAAGCATGTGAGTGAGAAAGCAATTTGAAACCATGTAAACAGTGAAACAGTGATAAATAAATCTAATCGAGCAACCTGGAAGAAATTATTTTAACCAGGAATGGTCAAGAATTTCTTTTTTTTTTTTTTTTTTCCAATTCCCAGGCTCTCCATCTCCCAAAGTTTGAAACATCTCAAGAAAGGGCCCAGGAAGAAGTGCAATCCACCCAGAAGGGCCATTTGCAAGAGCGTGTTTCCATAACACTGCATTGTTACAGCATCACAAGGATTTGTCTCCTCTTCTGGCTCAAGCATGCGTGTTCCTGGCTCCCATGGAGGCACTGTGGACAGCCCATGCCATATAACATGCCAGAAACATGACCTCCCCTTGAACTTCAGGCCATATTTTCAAGTCTGCGCCCAGCTCCTTGCAGGCAGGGCTGTCTGGCCAATGCATTCTGGCCTTTTGCGTGGAAAATGAAGGCTGACACAGCTCATGGACCGCTGGCTTGCCAGCTGTGTCCCTAACAGCACTTTGCAACCTCCTCCCTCTGTGCTCAACATGCTGCCTTCACCCAGCACGTGGGACAGCAACGAGGGAACTGTGAGCTCTTCCTCAGTGGCTGGGACCCAGCTGGCCACCCCCATCTCCCCACTGCAGCCACCACACACTCCTCAATGCAACAGAACTCAATGTACAGCCTTTTTTTTTTTTTTTTTTTTTTTCCCCTTGGTTTTCCTGTTTCCAGAACAGTTGGATATTTTATTTGCATCGTGCCCCAGTTCCCCAGTTTCCAGCACGCAGAACAGGGCGATCTGTACCCGTCTCTTGCAGCAGCTGCTGCTTGCTCCCCTGGCAAAGCTCCAGTTAATGCTTTCTCCCCCAGCCTAAGGCACTTTATGATGATATTAATAACCAGACACTGAGGTTCAGCACTAAGGATTTCTCTAAGCTTGCTGCTTGGAGCTCTGATTGGGTTTTGTAGCCATCTCTGCTTCATCCCATGATCCATCAGGGTTGGTGGGGACACCTGGACCTCTTTTGGGAAGTTTCTCCATAGTTCCTTTCTCCCATAGCACCCACAGGGTCAGGGACAGACTTGGTGCTCCCAGACATCTTTCCTGTCTTTTGCCCTTAATGCATCAAAGGGAGATCTCTTGTTAAGTGGTTCTCTATTAACCCTATTCATGAGTCTTTTAATTAGCGTTGTCTTCTGCTAAGTAATTGCTCCAGTATTAGCTCCCCTGGGGCAATGCAGACAGAGCTGCAATGGGGCATTGCAGGAGATACAGGGTGCTGTTCTGCCTTCTGGATCTGCTCCTGCTGGCCACTATGCCCTTCCTTTTGCACAGACCCCACCGTGCCGGAACAGCCCACTAAAATTTGCAAAGAAAAGCAGAAAGAAGCATCTGAAACCCCACCAGAAGCTGCAGCAGGTAGAGCTTTACCCTTACATATGGGAAACCCCCAGCTCAGCTGAATCCTGCTGATGCACGGCTAATGGGGGCTTTGTAGAGGCCCTATTCAAAGCACTCAGCTTTGGGAGCACATTTCTCCCAGCACTGAGGAGCAATGTTTCCTTTGTCAATTCAAGGTCCCCAACAATCTGCATCACCTCATGCCTGGAAGCAGTGGTCATTCCCTCAGCTGTCAGCCCTTCTTTCTGCCTTGGTTGCCCACGTCTTCCATTGGAGCTCACAAAGTGGTACTTTGTACCAGAGCAAGAAACAAGAGACGTGCGTTGTAACACAGGAGAGAGAGAGAAAAAAAAAAGCCTCATCTCACCCCTTGTGTTTTTCCTGGAAGTGTCACTGCCCTTAATGTATCAAATAATTAGAATCACTTCTCCCCTGTTGTTTACCTTGGCCCTCGCTGCTTGCTTTGAGCGGGCCAACATAAATCCGTGCACACCGCAGGAATTTTGGGCACAGCCCATTCTGCAGTGCTGGGTGCAGGGGGAGAGGTGGCTGCAGGAGCTTTGGTTCTGCCCCATATGTCCCTGCAGTTCTGGGCATTGCTGGACATGGAGCTCCTATAGAGGGAACCTCATAGCAATGCTAGAGCTCAACCAGGTGCTGGCCCTTATGGAAATCCACTGTCCTGGAGAGAAGCATCAGCAGCTGATGCCCATTTAATGCCAAAATTCCAGATTTGTGTTCCAAAGGTGACATGGGAGAACAGGTCCCTTGTGAATGCTGAAAAGCTGTGCTGGGTGAGGTGGCATTGCACCATTAATCTGCATGGAGAGGAGACCAGCACCCCCTCAGCACCCCTTACAGACACAGATGGACAGATGGACACAGTGCCAGCATCACAGCCCAGCTGGTTGCCTGACCCCAGCACCGTTCCCATGGGCTGCACGTATGTCAATGGGTTATTAAAGAAACGGATGAGGGATTAGCTGTGCTGTAGGTAGAGACTCCATTCAGATTTGCTAAGTTTCAGCAAGTATGTTTTCAATAATTGGCTGGTATTTGTAAGAAATGAATAAAACCTAGGCTACTAAATCTGGTCCTTCTCTTATTATAAGGCATTTATTGCATGCTTAGAAGCATATGTCTTTAATATCTGAAGCAAAGGAAAGTAATATATAAGGATCCCTTCTTAAACACGAATATATGCAGCCATAATCACAATTATTAGTCATCGTGAAATAGCTAACAAGCTAAAGAAGCCCCATCAGCAGCAGCTTTACAACTGGGGGTGCTTAAGAAATAAAGACAAAGGAGCAAATTTCCCTCTTAGCTGTGTGAGACTCCACAAGGCTGAGGAAGGATCAGCTTTGCTGAGGAGCATTTGCATCTCGGAGAGGGTTCACAGATGGAGCCAATGGAGAAGGTGTGCAGGAGTGAGGCAGGCAGCTTGGAACCAGCACTGCTGCTGGTGCTTGTATTCTTCTGAAGAAAGAACACTGGAAAACTAAAACTACCTGTCACTGCTGCTGTCATCACAGAGGTATTTGGGAGAGGGTGAGCAAATGCTTCTGCAGAACTGCGTGCTGATTTATTTGTAGGGATGGAGCTGCAGCAGGGAAATCATTGTCTGGATTCTTGGTGAGAAGAGGCACGTGGTTCTCCAAAGATTTTTGTCTGAAAATGCAATCAGCTGAAGTCAGCGCTGCGCTGAGGATCTGAGCAGAGCTCAGTGCTGCTCAACGAGGCACTTTCATGTAAGAGGGAAAAAACGGGCCCTGGCTCTGTTTATATCCCTGTTGGTCTTCTAAACACTTTGCGTTGCGTCTTCCTCCTCACTGCACCGCCCTGAAGCGCATACAGAAAATAAACGTCAAAAATAGGGCATCCACGACTCACAGCGAGTGCAATTAAACCTTGGAACAGATTCTCCAGGGATATCACGCATCCTTGGTTGCTCGGAGGAGCCTCAGAGTGGGCTGCAGCAGCTCCTTCCCTTTGCTGGAGCAGCGCTGTGCCGCCTGGGATTTGTTCTGAACGGTCAGCTCTGCTCTGCTCCAGCTGCTCGATGGGTTTCTCTCCAGCACATTGCTGGTTTGCACATCGTTTCAAGCCTGCAGCTGTTATTGGGCTGTTGGTATGAGCATTATTCACTTCCAATCCCTCCCTCATTGCAGGGGGAGACCGTCCCTGGAGATCCTCCCCTCTCCCATCTTCGTGGCACTGACCCTCAGCCGTTCTGAGCGCGACGCAGACACCACACAGCCCCGCAGGTTTCAGTGCCTCTGCCACCAACTGCGACTCTGTCCACAGCGATTTGGCTTTGTTTTGTTTCTAAGTTGCTGCTCGAGCTTTCTTGGCTCACAGGCAGATTTTCCCTTCCAAGGTTTCAGTGGTGGAGGACCGTTTCCCTAATCCCCAACAGTTTGAGATTATCTCCAGCCAACAATTAATCAAAATCAGAATTTTGCACCGCTTGCTTGTGCTGCCGCGTTGAGTGCATGTAAAACTCTCTGTTTCCTCTGAAGAAAAGCATTTTCTACTTTCCTACGTTGCCCCTGGTCCTTTTAGCTGTCAGGGCACTCGGCATCATACCAGGATGCTGAATGGGTCAAGGGATGCCTTAAGCATACCACTAAAACAGGCAAAAGCGGATTCAGGAAGGCTCAACACAAATTGAAAGCTCACTGTTTAGGAAGCATCTCTGCTGGGGTGAGGGTTGACTCTTCTTACGGGCTTGCGTTGTGGATTTGGCACTTGGGCAGCTTTGTTTTGGTGCATGGAATGCTCAGAGGTGTTCTCTGAACACTGTGTTTGGGTAGTAGCCAAAAATTAACCAAAAGAGCTAATGGAAGCATGCATCCTTCCTCCTGTGCTGGGACCACGTAGCACTGAGCGCATTGGAAGCAGCACCAGAAGTGATCTCTGACTGCTGCAGATCCCAAACCCTCAGTCAGGAGCTGCTCTGTGGGTGAGCACAGCTGGATCTGCTCCATTAGGAACCAGTGCAGATGTGTGACCGGGGAATTTTTCCCAACCACTCAGTCTTCTGATGGGGCTTCCATCAGCTGGAGCTCCCTCTCCCTTCTAGCACCTCTTCAGGCTGAAAAGAAATCACATTTCCTGAAGCAACACCAAATAGGGAAGTGGTGCTGCTTGGTCACATCCAATTTCAAGTAGCTCTTCTACTTAAGATGCTCACAAGCAAGCGAGGAGAATGTAACACACAACTTCTTTCAGAAACAATTCTCTCCTGCTGAGCCCTGATCTCGTGCTGTCTGTGGTTCTGTGCTCCACAGATGGCACACGGTGCCAGCTCCTCCTGGCATCCACAAGCTGATAGGATTTGTATTTGTCCCATCACCCCTGAGCTGTCGCAGGGGTGGATCCCACTCCCTCCTGGCACTTGCTGTCTGCTGAGGATTCCCATGTTATCACTGCTGTCAACTTCCAAGCTGCGTGTTATATGGGAAGGAAAGCTGCCAGGTTGTTCTGCCTGCCAGTAGGTATTCTTGGAGACAAAACACTCAGCCTGGACCCAGCATTGGTGGTTAAGTTTTATTTGGTTCTCATTTCCTCAAGAACTGGATGCTCCTCTCCATCTGTCGGCTCACAGAGCTGGGTCAGGCCAGCTGCATTCTCTGCTTCAAAGCAAGGACCCCAGAAGGGATCAGCTCCTCTTGACACCAATGGGCCCTGAATTGGGCCCTGGGCAAAAGTTCTCAAGAACATGCTGCAGTTTGGGAAGTGGAGAAGCTGTGGTTTAACGTGGGATAGCTGGAGAAAGAAAAATGTTATTACCAAAAATCAGCTTAAACTGAGAGTACCACAAGGTCAAACACTGCAGCCGGTCACAAACACGGTGTTCTTGAGGATTATTATACTAGAGTTACAGGAGACAAGATGCTTTTGTGGTAAATGGAAAACACAGCTCTGAAGAGAGAAGGAAGCTGCAGGTTAAGCTGCTGCCTCCCTGGTGCCAAGCAGTGATGCACAAGTGGGAACATCACACCCATGGGTCAGCAGCTGGCGATCTCTAAGGCTGGGACCCCCCAGCCCCTCTTAAACCTCTCTTGAAGGATCCCACGCTGCTCTGTACCACTATGTGTTCAAATGTAAGTACATCCATATACTTGGCTGAGATGTATAAACTCTGCAATGGACTTTGGATGTAAACGCAGTCTTCGCTGCTGGCTCACCGGAGAGGGTTCTCAGTTAATCACGGGTGGATTGTTGGACTAGGTGATCTTATCCAACCTTAATGAATCCGTGATCCTATGAAAATAAAATGTACCCAGTTCGCCCCTGCTGCTGTCCCCTCCAAAGCTGCCAGCCTGCTCCATCATAGGCAACGCCAGGATGAGTCCCTGAGATCGTACCAGCACTTGTATTCAATGTCAAGGAGCACAATATGGAAACTGTGCCAAAAGAGGCCTAATCTGTCACAAATGCCATCTCATCATTTTCAGCTGCTTTGAACTTCCCAGTGACTTCTATTTGTGCCTCCCTTTTCTTTCTATGCCAGAACTAACTCGCATCTTGAAAAGCTCTTCTCCCCACGTAGCCGTTATCCTGCAGCCCTTCCCAGATCCCCCCAGCTGTGCCTCCTCTGCTCTGCTTTGCTGGGATAAGCAAGGGAGGTTCTTTGTCTGCAGGTGAGTTGTCTGCTGGTCTTCTTTTTTAGGGGAAATTGGAGGGCTCCTTGTGGACCCACAGAGCCATGAATGGATGGACAGAGAGCTGCTAGACCAAGATCTGATGTGAATCAGACAAGAGATGAGGAGTGATGGACTTGATAAGAAAATGGGCTTGATGATCCTTGTGGGTCCTTCCAACTTGGGATATTGTATGATTTTATGAAAAAAACCATTTGCCCACATTACAGCCAAACAGCCCAGGCATGGAGCAGAAAACATCTTGATAAAGGCCATGCAAAGAGCATCAGAACAAGTTTCAGATGTAGCCCTTTAACCAGATGGCTGTTGTCTTGTGAGCAGTGCTGCAGCACGAGCCGTCATTGCCCCTGAGCCATGTTCTGTTCCCAAATAAAGTGTAGGGTGGGTGGACAACCCTGGTGGGTGACCTGGAGCTCCCCAGGTGGGAGGGCTGAGCTCCCTTGGATGTAGGGACAGTGAAAAAGGCAGAGCAGAGCCTGAGGTGCCAGGGTGGCTCTGAACCCTTCTCCGAGGACATGCTCCACCTTCACATCTCACCTACGTCAGAATGACCTCATGTTCATAACAGCAGGAATTTCCAGCCGGCGCAGCCAAACCCTTTGCTGCTAAATTAAAATTTCTACCTCTCTCCGGAGAGTTATTTCCCCTCCACTCTTTTTATTAATAAATTAATAATAAAGCAGTTTGCTGGAGCTATGAGGTGGATTCGGCTCCAAGCGTGGCAGAGCGAAACAAGTACAAACATCAGCTTGTTTATACGCACGTCTGCCTGCAGAGCTGGGTACCCAGCAAGCAGAGCTCTGCTGAGCGCTTGCCAGAGCAGCTGGAAGGAGCCATGGATGCTTTTGCAGACATAGAGCCTCCTTCTCTCTGCTCATACCATGGCACAGCTCATTCAGCGCCAGGCTCCATGGATGCAGAGCTCTGTTGCCTTGCATGGGTGGTGCAGACCCAAAGAGTGTTTCAAGCCTGATATATGGAAGGCAGTGAGGCCCCTGGGTTCCCCACCGCTCACTGGAGAGGTTCCCTTTGTCCCCTTGCAGAGGGTCACACGCTGTATCTCCAAAGGTAAATCCAATCCATGACAGGCAAAGCTGATATGGGACAAAGCAAGGCTCGGTGCTGGGGTCCTAAGGGTGCAGCTCAGCAAAACACCTTTTGGAAAACAAGATCTCATCCATTCTTCTTTGTATTGCTCCCTACACATGGCTTTAGTACTTGCCAGCAATCAACATGTAGCACCGCTCCTGCAAGGTGCCTTCAGGTTTTGCCCATTGGACAATGTAAGGACTGGATGTTTGCTGCTACATCAACATGTATTCTCTTTTATTCGTGTCAGGAGCTGGCTGCAATGCGACTGTGATGGCAGGGAGCTCCATATACAAGCAGTGAGCCGAGGGCTGTGGCTTGGAGCAGGCCCTGAGTGCTGCACATCTGTGCAGATGCTATCAGCTCCCACGTGGGCAAGGTTCCATCGGGGCAGGACACCAACAAACCATCCCACTCTCGCTGTGGCTCTGGTTTCTGTTCTGCTCTGAGCTCTGATGCCAAGGGACATCACGCAGTCTTAAACACAAGTGGAAAATTGCAAAGTCTGCAATCTGTGTGTTTGGTTGAGCCCGTGTGCCTCTTCATCCATTAAGCTGGGACCTGGCTGTGTAACAGCCGTACAGACCTCCAGCTGAATGCTGACGTGTTCCCAAGAATTTTGGTGCTCTGCAAGAGCTGCAAGCTGACTGCACACAGGATTTCTCAGCAATGCCATGTGCAATTTGCTCTCTTTGGACCGCATGAAGCAGCTTTAATGGCACACGGGAAAGTGGCAGAGATGGGGAACGCAAAGGAACAGATGCTCCTTGAGCCTGCAGAGCTGTGGCACAGTGGCAGTGCAGAGCTGACAGACTGACATGACACTTTATGATGAATTATACATATGATGCTGGAGAGGAAAAGTTACCAGCAGTTGGCTGGGAATAAAAAAAAAACAATTCTGCATTCACTTAAATCAGAGGGACTTTGTGTCAACAGAAGTTGTATCCCTGATGTGGGAATTAGCCAGGAAAGTGCTGGCTGATCCCTCTGCTCTCCCTCTCAGCACAGCAGTGCCTTTGGGGGATCCATCCTTTTTACATCCCAGCTAGAGAGCTGCCACAGAGCCCTTGCTTGCCTGCACCAGGACAGTTGGGCAAACCCTGCTATGCTATCCCATTGTTACCCACTGTATTGTGTTGTGCAAGCAGAGGTAAGGGGCTCCTCACTGAGAACAGAAGGTGGGAAATGCTGTCTGTATGCTCCATGCAACGCTCTGCTCCTTGCTCTGTATGGGTGACACTGGGAACCAGAGATCTGCCCAGGAGAAGCCCACAGCCAGGAGTGGAGGAAGAGGGAAATGTTTTCATTCTTAGGGGATTTTATATATTCTTTGTATGCTGATCTAAAAAAAGCCTGTATGATTTTGATGCGGGCTGGGCTGGATACTGTGGGTAATGACAGGCTAAAATCCCTGAATAACACTGTAGAAACAGCTGGCTGAATGTTACAGCCTGAATCTGACCGAGCTTGCTACTAGATCTAGAAATGACAGACATGCCTCCGTGTGTCTATAGTGGCTGAGTGGGAGAGAGAAGTGCAAAACCTGCTCCCACCTTGGTTTGATTCAGTTGAACCTGAGTTTCAAAGCCACGTTAAAGTCAAGGGGTGTGAACTTGCTCAAATTGAAACCAACTGACAGCTGGCTGGGATCCCAGGGAAGGGGAGCCATGGGGCTACATGTGCTTCCCTCTGAAGCTGATGGGAAAATGTTGTGTCAAGGGGAATGCTCCCATTGGCTGCTGGTGGCAAAATCAGTGTATACATGCATCACCTGTGCTTGGGAGCTTGTCTACATGTGGGCCTGGTGTGATGGAAGCTCATTTGAAGCCTCAGCCTGGAAGCTGGTGCAGGTTACTTAGGGTACAGGCTGAGCTTCTGAGGAGCTGTATGCAAGGAGAGGAGATGGTTTTCAGCCTAAAGAATTAGAGTAATTTGTGGTGTGACCACTGAGTAGCATCCCATGGACTAGGGGCAACACGTCTTCTTCCACATTAATTAAAGATAATCCAAATGTATGGCTTCTTGCTTCTTGCAGAGGATGGCTTAGTATTGCTAACACCATGCAGTGTTTGAAGCTGAGAAGTTTCTTGAGGACAGCACAAACCAGCATCACTGATGGTGAGTATCTGTATGAACAGTTAATATGCACAGTTCTGAATCACCGAGGAGGGTTGGGGTTCCCACAGCACTGGGATGTTGTTTTGGTGCTCAGATGTTTGGAAGGTTGGTTTGCTTTCCTCTCAGCTATCCTGTGTTCCTAGTCCACAGTGAATTCATCCTGGTTATTACCAGTGATTGTCAGCTCCCCCTCAAAGTGGCTGTGGGGTGGTGGCTGCGTGCCTGCTGGGAACCAGAGCTGGTGCTGAGTTGGCACCTCTGTGTGCTGAAGTGAAAAAAAGCAGTGGAAGGGAATAAGGTGACACTACTGCAGACTGTTTGCCAAACAGGCCCTTGAAAACAGTGCTTAAAGCCTGGGGAGTTTAATTGGGAAGTGGTGTGGGGGAGAATGGAGCTGATGGAAAATATGTGGTTAAAAAGCACTTTCCACAGCATTGCTAAATAGGTGGGATTTGAGCTCTTAAATCGGGTGCAGCTGTTGCTCATCATGCACCAGGGGTGCTGCCCTGAGCTGCCACAGCAGCTGAGCCCACAGACTCACACAGTTCCCCTTACCCAGCCTCAGCCACACTCCTGTAGTGTTCTATCCCTGTTTTATGGATTGCTGTAGTCCTGTGGCTCCTGAACTCATACTTTCCTATGGAGCAGCTTCACAGTAAATCATCATTAACTGTTACCAAACTTGCTTAGCTTCCTACTCTGATTTCATGCTGAAATAATTCCTTACTCTTTTCTGGAATTACATGAGCTTTTTGTTAGTACTTTGGCATTGCCATATTGTAATTTAAGAAAGGAAGAGGCATAGGAGATGCTTTAGAGAAACTTTAGCTTTTCATCTCAATGCAGCAAGCTGTCTCCTAGATGTGCACTTGCTGCACAAGGGATTGCACTGATGCATTACTGTCAGAGTCAAGATGCAGGGATGGTTGTGCTGTGCTTTGTGAAGAACTCAACGGAGCAGAGAGCGCTTCAGACTCCCCCTGCCAATTTGTGCCATCACCTCCTAGCTTAGGAAAAAAAGGGAAAAAAGTGAGAATAGCTTTGGAAAGAAAAAAAAAAAATTATAGTTCCATCAGGGCTTGCATAAGTGTCACCTTGTAGTGTCTAGCCAGGAGACAGTAGTGTCTGTAGCTGAGAGCAGAAAACCCATGGGCTCGTGCTGATGCTACCAGCCCTGTGCTCCCAGTGCTGCTGCTGAGAGCAGGACCCGGAGCTGGGCTCTCCCAGCATCAGCTCCTTCCATTGTGGTGGGGGCTTGGGGGTGAGTTCTCTCCCCAGTAAGAGCAGCAACAACAGTCACTCTTAGAGCCTGCCAGCTGAATGGAAGAACTAATCAATCTGTCCTGCTCTGCTTGTTTAATGTTCCTCTTCTGCAGAGAAGTGAGACAGTTACTTACACTTTCCAATATGCTGGGACAGTCTTTTGGCCTCAAAATGCTCCAGAATAATGAAAAAGTCTATTTACAGTAGCAAAAGCTCAGTCTGCTCCCTCCTGGGATTAATTTACTGCGCTGGGATTTCTGAGAAGACTGTTTTCTGTCTCAGAAATAAGAGTGGCTTGGCAGCTCCTTATTAATGCCAGGTATTAAGCTTTCTCAAAGGTACCATGTGATTTATTTCTTTAACATTTTTTTGGGGAACCTTATTGAGGGAGAAGGGGAAAACTAAAACCTCATTCTTCCTGTGATGGTAGAAACGTGGGAGTTCTGCTCTCACACCACAGACGTGTATTGAGGGAGGGGAGCTGAGGCTGCAGGCGGTGCATGCAGGAGGGATGGGCTGCCCAAATTCTCCCACCAGCCCCAGGGTGCTCTCAGCCTGCTGGGGAAGGTCTCAGCCCCATCACCTGCAGCAGCAGGCCAGGAAACCAAGGCCCTGCCCTGGGGCTGGAGCCAGCGTATGCACAGTAATCCCTTTTGCTTTGCTTGCCTTGATGGCTGGCCAAAGTCTCAGGGAGCTGGGTTTGGACAAGGAGCTGCTGGGACAATCTCCTTAGCTTAAATTGTCATTTCAGTTTAAAGCTTTGCTTGGTTTTCTGCTGGAACCCTGGGGGTTGCTCCTGCAAAATGTTCTGCTGAGTGTTTGGCCACGCAGCAGTGCGGCTGCCACCACCATTGCCATGAAAGCTGGTTTAGGAGCAGCAGGAGCCAGCAAGCTGCTGGAAGCATCCTGGGAGGTGCTGGAGCTGCCCTGTGCTGAAGCTGCTGGGTTCTGTGCCATAGCAATGAGTTTCGTATACTGATGTTTCGGTGGTTAAACGGAGAGGTCAGCACTGTGAGCACCAGACACATCCCGTTATTTGGGACTGGCTAAATCTGTCCCTTCTGGAGGCTGCACTGTTTATTACAGTTATTGTTTTGCTTTGCTGTTTTGCTGCAGAGGAGTGCTTGGGAGGTTCTGGCCCTCGATGCATGTGTTTGCTCGGTGTCGCACAGCGCTGTGATCTCTGCTGCCCTAACCCATAGGATATATTTGTCTCTCCCAAAAATTGGTGTCTGGAGCAGTGCCACAGGAGAAGGCTGGGTGCTGGGGAGGGAGCGCTGCCCCTTGTCACATCTCAGCGCTCTGTCAGTTTCCCTCTTGTAAATCCATTCCCCGCTGCAGAGTGTCGCAATTTATTTGCCTGTGTGAAAAATGAGCAAAACCACCCGAGTGCTGAACTGAAAGGAGTACAAAGGAAACAGTTTTCCATCTTCCTGCATTCCTTTCACCCTGAATGCAAACTCTAGCCTTCCCATCCCTGTGCTGGTGCCAGCATGCTTTCTTGCTGCTGCATTTACGTTCGTGTTGAAATTGGACTCGCAGCTCCTGCTGCAGATTTGATTCACAAAATTCCAGGCTCGCATCACTGGAGGCAGTTAAGAAAATAAGAGCAGAGATGAAATGACAAAGCCAGCTGTGTGCTGTAGTAGAAGTGCTGGGAGTCTGGTATTCCAGGTCACAACTGGGATTTCACTTCTGGATCGGGATGCCTGTTGTGGTACACCATCCCTGGGCTGTGCAAAGCATTGTGAGTTCCTTCATTGCAGCCTATAGATTCTGTAGCAAGACAGCTGATTTTCCATTACTGAGAGTCTCTGGACCCCAGAGAGTCCCTGAACTCAATTATTCCTAAGGCTGACCGGCTCATAAATTTCTCATTTCATTAAGTTGGTTGCTCTTGGTTAAAAACAACATCCCAACTGTTCCTCATGTCCACCTCGGGTCTAACAAGGGGGGAAAAAGTAAGACCAGTCCAACAGTCCCAAGGACAAGCCATTTGCATGTGATACCTCCCCATGCATTAAAGGTCTGGTAGTTACGATGCTTTCGAGCTGTGAGGTGTATATGGCCAGAAATCTTTTTTTTTTTTTTTTTTTTTTCCTCTTTACATCAAAAGAAAGCCACGGTATGCATTGAGAAATGCAAATTGCTTTGCTCATTTTGGAAGGCAGCGGTGAAGATGATGGCCCATGTCCCACCGAGTGGGATTGCCTTGGCCCCAGCTCTCTGTGCAGTGTGTATTGTCAGCTGTAACTGCACTGTTTTCAAACCCTCTGGACAGGATAAGTGATGAAGGCAGCGAAGCCAAAAGTAATTCAGCTCTTAGGAGGCAGTTGATATACTGAGCTGTTCTTCTTCTTGCAAGAGATTTATTTTCAGTTAGCCTTATTGAATAGCCTGAAATTTCTCATGTTTAAATCTTCCCTGGTCATAAAAGAAAGCCCAAGGTGCTCTGTGCTGGTTGCAGTGTGTGCAGGCAGCCTGCAGTGTAGCCAGGTAAAAATCAGACCCAGTGAAAGCTTTGTGTCTGTGGCAGTAATATTTTTGTGTGTGTGTGTGCCACTATTACAGCTGTTAGAGCTCGTGGTTCTTCCAACACATGAGCTGGGAGCAGTTGCTAGTAGTTGCTTGTGGTGCCCCCAAAAGTGGCTGTGGTCATCAGGACAGCTGCACGTGGGAAGGGGGCAAAACCACCAGGGCAATGGCCTTTCTTCAGTGGGAGAAACAAACAGTGAGTGCCCCAGGGGATGTTGTGCATAGAGAGGGCTGTTGGGAAAAGGATGCTCATGGAATTATCAAAAGCCACAAAGGTGGGGTTCTGCTGCCTTCTTGCTAACAAAGCCTGTAGATTATCTCCTGTTCACATTACTGTGCTTTAAAAGAGATGGGAGCGATGGCTGGAGAGCGCAGCTCTTCTCATCCCCAGGGCTATCAATGCCATTGCAGCATCCAGGAAACAACAGAGCCCCTGTTTAACTTCATAATGTTAACTCCATAGCATAGCATACCCAGCAAGGAGATGAATAACCCTGTGCAGCTAATTGCCTTTCAGCTTAAGCACAATGATGAAAACATGCTGTTTTATTGTGTAACCTTTGGAGTGCCTGCATGAGAAATGGTGATATTCCCTCCCAGTGCTGGAGGAGCCTGCTGGGAGGTGACCACAGCCCTCCTGCCCACTGCTGTCTGTGCTGCCCTCTGCTCTTTAGTGCTTTGTTTTCTATTCATTGTGCACCCCTTTAGGGTGACCAGGGCAAGTTCTGCCCCATCTACCCCAGGGTTCTGTGAAAATGGCCCAAACTTGATCTCCCTTCCCTCCCCCCCCATCACCTTTCTTGCTGTGATGCCACTGCTGTTGTCAGAATTGCTGCCTCTTTTCTGTTGTGTGCGTTAAGCTTGCTGGGCAAAGCTCAGTTTTGTGCAGGAATTACAATTCAGCCTCTGAGAGGACCCACACGTGAATGAACTGCCACACTTTGCCTTAGATGGTACCTGTGCTGGCAAGCTGCATAGTTTCTGTGAGCTGAGGTGCTCAGCTTCTCTGAGGGCTGAACTGTGCATTGCAAGATAGGATTCCTTCCGTGCTTCAGTGACTACGAGACGCCAGAAATGAAGAGCAGAAAAGGATGATAAGAATGATGCATGTGTGGCTTTTATCAAGCATCGCGTATCAGACTTGCTGCAGCACACCAGGGAGGAAAGTTTGCAGTTAGCAGCAAATAAAACAGCCACCGGACAGATTTTTTTTTTTTGTCATGTCACACAGGGGAAGCACTGATTGTGAGACTGAACCACGGGATGCAAATGGAGCGTGGTGAACCACTGTTGGGATAGGAGGTTGCTCTTGCTTACAAATAGTGCGCTGGGAGGCTAACATCCCCTCCTCTCAGCTCTTGAGAGAGCTTCTTCATAGCAAGGAGAAGGCAGAGTGAGCTGGGCTTGTCTGTATTTAAGCCATAGGGATCTGTGTGGGAGATAATGACTTTTCAGTGGGCTCTAGGCTGATATTTCCATAAACGTGTTTCCAACCTGTCTGAAGAATATGCTCAATGGTCCGTGGTTAAACTATAGACTTGAGAAGTACAAATATTCAGAAGTATTTAGTTACTCATTTGGGGATGCAAAAATGCAGGCGCTGGAGAGGTCAGCATCGAGTTCTGTTAGGAAACTTAAATCTCACATCTGTGATGTTCCCAGGATTAGGACACAGCTCAGCTAAAATGCCAAAATCTGAACTTTCTGGGATGTGACTCTCACTGAACATGAACCTATGACTGACACCTGCCTGTACCCTGGAACTTGTACTGAATTAACCCAGGGCACTTGGCACCTGAGAAGAGCCACTTCTGACCTTCTACCTTGTCCTGCCCCAATGCAGATAACGTGCAAAGTCAGACGTGAAAAATTACCAGGATGTTATTCAGAGCATTCTATGAATGATGTTGACATGTTTCAGAGCTTGCCAATAGCAAAGAGAGCAATCTGTGGGATGAACACCGGTAGGAATGTTCCATACGTCTTCTGCAGCTGGGTTTTAATCTCTGCTCCAAACCAAGGGAGGCAGTGCTGGGTCTCTAAATATGCAGCACTGAGTGGTCCTCTCCGAGTGGTTTTGCAGCCCAGTGCAGGACTGCTGCCGAGCTTCAGTGGCTGATCCACCAAAGAGCCAGTAAAGGGGCTGGGAAATAATTCAGGCTGTGACCAAACTGCTGCCTCGGGGAAGGTGCTTTAGGTGCTTTCCCTTGGCTGTGTCATGGTGAGCTCCCAGTCCAGGAGGGAGCCGGGCACATCTTGCTGCTGGAAGTCCTCAGCTCTATCTGTGCTGCTGTTTCTTGGTATCTGCGAGAGGCTAGACTGCTTCCTGCTGGGTGAAGGCATTAGGAGAGGCTGTGAGAGAGAACTGGTGGGTTGGTGTGCCTGTGCTGTGCTGCTAGGAGCATACCTCTGGCTTTAGTGGGGCAGGTGCTGTTCCTGCTGGCTGCTCGGTGTTTCCTTTCCTTGTCATCTGCAAACCTGACTTCCTTCACTCCACTCACATCTGCTTTCCACATTTGCTGCCTCCTGCTCTAGCAGAGGTCAGAGCTGCTGTAAGGAGCCCAGCCCCCTGCTCTGCCCATGGGGCCACCCAGCAGAGACCCTCCAGCAGTGGGCAATGGGGGGCTGCACTGCTGCTGCCACTGCCTAGCGTGATGGGGAGGGACGGTGGACCCACATACAGGAATACACGTGCTGACTTCCCAGGGTTGGTTGTCTGTATTCAAATATCAGCTCTCAGCACCTGGGCATTCTTGCATGAGATAAACCCAGCAGCCCAACCAATGAAGCCAAGTAGAAGCTCATGGGCAATAGGATTTCTTTGCCTCTATGTAGTTCTAACAATGCATTTGTGTGTCATAGGCAGAGGTCAGCTGTAGACTCTTAAAGAGGAGACTTCTAACACTTTTGAATTTTTAGTTTTGGATTAACACACTGCTTTGTAATCACATCCTTTTAATTGGGTGCCTCTGGTGTGCTCTATGATAGGTGCTTTTGGAGAACTGAGTGAACAAGAAGCAGCTAGCAAATTCACTGAGGAGCTCTTCTGTGAGCTTCGTGATTTCCAATGGCACATAAAAAAAAATAGAAATAAAATCATTTAGCTTAGAAAAGCAGCAAGTGTTGGAGCTGCTTAGCCAAGCAGCAAACATCCTACAGGTCACTTACAGCTAATCAGAGGCAGGCAAAATTGATGCAATGAGAAGTGAAGTGATTTGGAAATTGGAATGCATTTGCATCTGTGTGCAACTCAGAAAATTGTTTTTGTTGTTGTTCTTTGGGAAGTGGGCCCCTCTGCCCTAGTTACGAAAAGCCTGTAAAAATAAGGCATTTGGAGTAAAAGCTGCTTTCCTTCAATGATGCAGCATGCAGTGATGAATACAAGGGTGGGCATGGCCATGTAGTTATTAGTCTTGTAACCACTAACAGGGAAAGAAATGTGGTCTCTGCATTTTGGAGATCCCAGCTTGCAGTAACTGCTTTTAACATGACCACAGCAATTGGCCATTTATTCCAGGGGGATGGACTCCTGCAAGGCTCCCTCAGTGCCACTGGGATGCAGCCTTATGGACAAGTTAGCATCCATGTCTGGGTTTTCCTATGTTATGTCCATTCTGTTATGGTTTCCTCCCAGTATCTTTGAATGTCTAAAGAAATGGCCTTTGTTTTGAGGGAAAATGTAGTATTTGAGAGGTAAGAAACGCAAAGAAAACAGGAGATGGACACTATGACATGATGTCAGTGATGGGACCTGCCAGTCCAAACTTGGCTGGCATGCAGAAGCAGTGTCCCAAACAACCTCCTCAATGTGCAGGCAGCAGCCGCTGATCCTCACGGAACAAATGTGTCCCCTTCCAACCTGAGAGACAACACAGGCTTCTTTGATTCCTCCTAATTGCATTTCAGTGTTTGTGGTCCAATTGTACTGTTTCTGCAGAAGTTCAGCAATTTTGGTTGCTGGCTTCCTCTCCGTGCTGACCTACAAATACCAGTTTTCAGGGAAAGATTTATGAGCAGCATGAAATTACCATCTTGTAAAAGCACAAATCATGGCTATAAATAGGGGTCTGGAATATGTGCAGAAACCCTGAGGGAATGGAGACTCTTGCTTTGTCTGTGCAGGACGGCCCTGCTAACCAGGTTAAGGAACCCGGTGCTCTGACTCTTGTAAGCTGGCGCAGTGCCTACCAAGCTTCTACTAATCCCTATCCCTGCAAGGATGGAAATAACATCTGGCCAGCTGACATTGGTCAGGCTTTACAGCTCTGAAAACTGAACCTTCTCAAGCCTCGTATGCATTTATCTTCCTTTCCAGAACATTAGTAGGCAAAGTTTGTTTTCAGTGAGTTATTTAGCAGAAAGAGGGATTAGACTGAGGGCTAGCATTGATTAACCCCTGCACGTTGAGTTGTTTAACAGCATAATGGATTAGTCATGTTTGCTGGTGACCTTTTGTCAATCGAATCCCTCATCTGAAGTCTCTTCTGTCTTTCTAAATACACATATGCTTAGAAGTGGAATCTGTACTAAAATATCCCTAAAATGAATAGCTAGCTTATAACAGCACAGGCCTAGGGTGAATAGTCCTGGAATCTCTGATCTTGCTTTGACATTGTGTGAGTTAAGCCATGGGTACCCTGCTTCTGCAGCAGGCTGTTTCACACTGCCCATAGAGTGGATCAAAGCGTAGGCAGGACCCTGCAAATAAGCCACGTATGGGGCACGAGTTATCTGATTAGAAATGCACTGCTGGAAAAGGACTGGATTTTCTCTTGGGATTTGGAAATTAAAAACTGTAATGCTTGGTGGTTAAGAAGTCAGCTTCATTTAAAGGAAAGTGGAGCTTCGTTGCCTTCAGAGCTATGTAGATTTAAGTTGGCTGGGCATCTTAGGTAGATGGTATGTATTTCTACCCCTGAAGCCAGGGACAGGGGGAGAAAAGCTGCTCCCTAAGGCCAGGTATGACCCCAACGTGACATCTCCAACAGCAATAAGGTGATGATGACAGTTCAAGGTCTCTTCATGCTGCCAAAAGGGTATAAAGGGCCCTTACATAAATCAGCCTTGGACCCAACAGAATGTCTGGGCTGAGGATTTCTCCTCAGATCTTCCATTCTCTCAGCAGTGCCATGACAGAGCTGTTATACTTGACTTTTCAAGCAAAATAAGGAGTTTTCTGCCCTTGTTTTGCTGTACTATAAGTCAGGTCAAGAAGCTTGCTGGGTTTGCTAAAACAGATACTTTAGTTCAAACGAGACAGAATTCAGCAAAGCCCCCTGGCCTCTATGAAACTCAATCCCCTCTGGCCTCCTGATTTATGAACACAAAGCCACAGGGAAGTCTTGCCAGAAGAAAAAAAGGCTGTATGAGAGGTAAATAAAAGGGCAGGTAGGTGTTAGGAACCCATTGGTGTGGGAGCCACACAGCCAGGAGGTGTCATGAGCTGCCAAGTGCTCTGCTCTCTTGGAGGGAGATCTCCCAGGGGTGTGGGAGTGGGACTGCAAGTGTGAGCCAGTGGTAGGCATGCATGTAGCTAAGTAGCTCTGCCTGTATGCTGCCTGTCCCCAGCACAAGTGGTTTTGCTTAGCGAAAATAGTTTCTATGCCTGAGGAAAACCAATTAGGATGATGCTCTGTTGTTCTTTATTTTCTAGATTGGATCTTCAAAGAGATGCCAAGAGCTGGTGGATTATTCTGCATGGCTGATGGAAAATTTGTGGCCAAAATTTCTCGGATTTGTATGGAGAGGTGTCTGAGGAGGAAGGCCAGCCAACCTGAAACTTCAGGTAGCTGCAAAAACCACCAGCACTGGAGCATATCATCCTCCTACCAGACACTGTGCTTCTGCTGTAGGACTATTGTGAACACATGGGTGATGCAACCTGGAAATCCAACAGCACTGAAGTTGTGTGGTTTGCCCCAGAGTTACCCAAACTGGAAATCTCATCAGCAGGAAGAGGGACTGCAGTCACTCTGGGGACCTGTGGCAAGGTGCTGGTGTGTCTGAGAAGGTGACTTATTGGAAACACTGAATGGACAGAAGTAGAAATTAGTCATGTCAGAGACCACTCGGCAGCTGGATAGGATTCCTTGCATGATTCATCCACAAAAATGACTGCTTTTACTGACGTTATATTTCCCCTCTTTATTTAGAATGCAGCTTAGACTGCCGTGGCTGTGGTCCGTTGTCTGGATTGCTTTTTGATGGCTGGGTGGTACGCATAGCATCCTTGTATTCTCATAATTTCTAAACCACTACTTGCACCAGGGGAAAAAAAGACAACCAAATGAAGGGCTTTGTCACTTCAGAAGACCTCAGTGGAATGAACCTGTAATCTTAGGAAATCAAAGGGGAATCTGGGGAATGTGTCATTTTTAGTGTCTTTAAGGGAGCAAAAATTACGAGTGAAAATAGCTGCCTATAAATTGTGTTTATAGGGTTAATTGACAGGAATATTAGAGAAGGGAAAGTCTGGATGAAAGCCTCTGGGTCTGAGCTCTTTTTCAGGGAGAGGTCTAAAGAAAGGACCGTCACCCGATGCAACCAAGACATACTGGGGTGCATGGATCAGCTCCTGTTCCTCAGCAGAGGAATTCATAAGTGATGCAGCTCTGTGGCAGTGCTGTGACCACCCGTTCTTGTGAAATCCACTCACATTTTTGCAGGATTACCGAGCTGCAGAAACCAGCAGTGGAAAAGGTCTCCGTGTTCTCTCTAAGCCCACTGATGGTGGAGTGGGACCGTTCCCAACCATGCGGAGTTCTGTGCAGACCCATCTGATCTGATTCATGCTGTCGGATGTCTCACAGCTTCCTTTGGGAACTCTAATTGACCTTCTGTAACTAAGGAGGCCTTAATATACAGATTTTCTTTTTACCATAGACTGAATTTTATGCCACTTAATTTCCATTCTCATTCAAGCCATAAACTCCACCTGCTAGGTGCTGCACCCTCCCATAGACACAAGCAGCACACTCAGGTAGCATGGGCTGCAAGAATTATGTCAGCTTTTGCCACTGTAGAGCTCAGGAACTGCTGTGATGAAAAGGAACCACCAGCTTTACTCGTGGCTGCAGAGTGGATACCCATAAACGTGGATGTCATATTTGCAAAAGTAATTCCACATCCTATGGGTTAAGACTTACAACTTCCAGTTTCTTATTCAGCTTATATCCCAAGATTTCCAGCATTTTGTTTCAGGTTTGAGACATCCCTGGGAAGAATTCCAGCTCATCTCTGATGAAGCAAGAGGGCATCTTGAAGAATGTAATTAGCTAATTGTGCTAGGGGAAAATGAAATGCAGACCTTTTTCTTGGTACAACACAAAGATTGTTTATACCTAGAAGCCACCAAAGCTGATCTTTAGCAATAACAAATAACTGTGCATGGAATATTTGGCAAAACCAGAATGATGATCAAAGAGGCTGGTAACAAGAATGACTGGTGGATGTGATCACATCTGTCCAGATCATTATTTTGGGGAATGTAAGGTAACGGGGAGGTGGGATGCCTCATTTCTGGAAAATGAGCTACCCCAGCAGAGCTGCTCATCAGCATTCCTGGAATAGCAGTGAGAAACATGACAACTTCTGGGGAAAAATAAGTCCCAGTGACCGCTGTTAATGTGCAAAAAGAGGCGATGCATGGATTGCAAGCTGTCATCTGCTCGTTTGTGTCCTGTCCATCCCCTTTCATCCCTGGGGAGAATGCTGAAAGCAATTCTGGTGGAGGCACTTGGAAATAAACACCAGTGGTCTAGATGGAAATACTCCTAGTGGCGCACAAGGCTGACCCTGGAGGCCACTGGGAATTGAGGACCTGCACACAAGCCTTGTGGCTAGGGCTCACCTCTAATCTTCAGCCATGATTATGATGGACAAACTAGAGCTCAAAGCTGACTTTCGTAGCCTGTACTCAGCAAAGCCTGTGTTAGGGTCACCAGAGTTTGAGGAACAAAGGAATACCTCCATTTTTTTGGCCCTTGTGAAGATCATAGGGTAAGTTCCAGGTCCTCATGCCTTAACATAAAGCCTTCTGCAGCACCAAGGGTCATCTGTATGAAGTTTAGACAGATGATAGAGGATTTAGCCTGGGCCATCGGCCATAGATCACAGGGCATGGAGAAATGAGACATGGGATAAGGAGAGGGAAGAGCAGCTCTCCTGTCCCTCTCTCAGGCTGACGTTGGATGCAGAGAGGAGCCTGATGTGGGGTGAACTGAGTTCATCCTCTGCAGGCACTGTGGTGTGATTTCTGTCCCTGTGCTTAATATCAATGCTGTTCAAACACAAGGCTTGGAGTTGCTCACACTGAACTGAAGGGAAGGCAGCAATGCTGGAAAAAGAGGAGGAGTGGAAAGTCTGTTCACTTCATAATGCTATTTCCTCTCTTAAACAAGCCTCTTTGACTATGAAACACTTAAATGCACAAAAAACAAGCCCCACCTCGTGCTGGCTGCTCGCTGTCCTGATGGGGTTTGTCCTGGTGCCACCTCATGGCAAAAATCAGATCTGAATTTCCAACAGAATGGCTGAAGTACGGGCTGCCCAGCTCCCAGCCTTGCAAAGCCAAAGCAGGCGTTTAATGCTGGAGTGGTGCTATTTTTATTCTTGTTTTGCAGCTTGGCTTTCTGGGAGGGAAAAATCTTAACTAGGAGAAGTATTTCTAACCCTATGTTTCACATCTGGGGGGGTATCTGTCACAGAAATTGATCTGAGAGGTTGCAGGGCAGCATTGTGATTCAGAAAAAAGCACTTCAAGCAGGTTGAGTTGGGGATGGATGCAACAGCCTTACATCTTCACAAAGAGTAAAAGTGCTTTATCTGATTGGAGAGGAAGGAGGGAAATTCTTTTTACAGACTGTGTGCTGCCCTTGAATAGCATTTGAAATAATTCCTGATAGTGTTTGTCTTTCCTGGTTATTCATGCAACAGCTCAAGCAGTTCTAATAGTTTCATTTTCAGCCCGTTCTTGGCAGGCGTTCATAGGATTTAACTTATTATCAGTACAACCTGGAGTATTTCTGATTATCCCAATATTTACTTTTGAACGATAGAATGCTTTGGAGTGCTTTGGCAGAATGCTCATGTCTGGCTGGTTTCATGGCACATGGATGATTTTCCATTTATTTTACCCACATATCCTGGGTCTTGTGGAAAGCTTGCCAACATCTCCCTCTCTCAGTTAGCTGAGCTCAAGATGTGTTTAGCTGTGAAAATATGGTTATAAAGAGCTGCCATTCCCTGGAGATATTCGGCCATCCACAACTGCTCCAGTTGCTGTTGGCTACTGGGATGTTACCCTGACTGACTGCTGGAGGGTCTGAGTCGGTGCGAACAAACCCATCTGGTGTGAAGCTGCTGGGAGCTTGCAGCACTGTATGGAAGACCCAGGCAACTGCAGGGCAGGGGCTGGCTCTTTAAACTTGGCACATGAATGCTGGAATTTTCCAGTTTGCTATCACAAGCTTAATGCTGTATTGCTCTGCTATTGTTGAGGAGGGGCAAACAGGTCTGTGCAAGCTTCTACATCACCTGGAAAGCAACTGGAAACTCAGACTTGTACTGTTCAGCAAAACTCCCTGGGCCATGTTCTCAGCTGCTAGGTAAAGCAAAGTGGCTTCACGTCTGATGAGAGTTGAGATTTGGGTATTCTGGCTTGCTTTTGGAGTGGGACTTTGGGAGCATTTGGAGTATGGTTGTAAGTGAGGGTTGTACTGCTCTGACCTGCTTTGATTTCCTTGTGTGCAGCGCTGTCAATGTACCAGAAATCCTTCCTTTTGCTGTATGCCTCTATGAAAGGACTGGGGATTTTAACACTTTGGCTAGCGTTCAGGTGTTAGTGGGATTTTCACTTGCATCTGGGGAAGACAAAAAGGGTCTCATTCCCAAACAATGAGCTGTTTGTGCAATCTGAAATGCCAGCAACATCTGGAGCGGGAAGACGAGGGGTGCTGGCATTTGTGCAATGGAGGCTGAAATCTATGGTTCTATGAAATCAGATGCTGGTGCCCTGTGAGGGTTCCTGGGCCTCTGAGCAGGAGATGAAGCATCCATAGAAAGATTTGTAGATTGAGTTATCGCTTTGTTCTGCTATCACAGCAAGAGGGGTTACTGGTTAGGTAGGTCTGTGCAACCTGCAGGATGTGCTGTCCTTGTAGCTGCCCTGGGTCTGAATCCATACACCTGAGATGATTTTTTTCCATATGACTGAGGGGAGAGTCAGTATCTCTCTCTGTCCCACACCAGAGGAACCTGTGAGCCCACGGGAAGCTGTTCCTGTGAGTGTGACACGCAGAGCTGATGGGCAGTGCCACGGCAGGGCTGCACCCAGCGTGTGCTCAGCGCTGGTGTCTGCAGGGATGCACAGGTGTTATTTGTACAGCAAGAACGTGCCTCCAGGCTCCTCCCGAATATAGAGCACAACTTAATTTGTCTCGCCAGCCTCCTGCCATATGGTTACTCATGAAAGGTGGGTATACTGGAAGAGGCTTTCATCTGAGACGTGCCTGGGAGTGCCATTGGCACTGTGCTCACCTTGTGCGTAGCTGCAGCCAGCACACACTGTGTGCCTCCCAGCTCCCGGCGTGGGGCAGCCCATGTGCCTCTCACCTCCCTGGCAAAATGGTTTCATCAGGCAATCTCCTCACTTTGCAGCCTCCCCACTTTTGCAGCAATGCTGCTGGGAAGGCAAAAGCATTCAACAGGTTGAGGTGAAGGGAAGTACTTCCTATCCTCCTTTTCCACTGAACCATTAAATGATTTCCTTAGGCTGCTAGCTGAGTGCACTGGCAACATTTACTTTCCTCTTGCTCCCTTCTGCAGATCTGGTGGGATTTGGCCTCCTGTACTCGTGGGTTTTGATGTGCCACTTGATGTCAGCTACCTCTCCAAGGATCTTTCATTCCAGCAGGTTAAGGATTGATGTCAAGCAAGCAGCTGGAGCTGTGTGCAAGCCCCTGTTGTACTGAATCCTCTTCCTACAGGTGTTCCAACAGCATGGATGACCCTTAAATTATGTGTTGTTCCCTCCTTATATGTGTTAAGCAGAAATGGCCAGCAATTGCCCAGGTCTGTGTGGTGCTGAATGACCAAACCCATAGGCAGTGCAAGAGTCTGAGTGACAGCAATGATTTATCCCCTAAAAGCAATGAAAGCCCTCAAGATCCTGCTCTGCAAAGACTGGGGAGGGCTGGAAAGCTTTGGTGTGGCTGAGGGCATGAGTCTATCGGTGAAATCACTGCTCTTTGTAACTTAGTGTGACTCCAGTTGCTGAAGTCACAAGAACAGGGACCTCTCACCTGGGTGCATGCCATCAATGGGCATTGTTTGGATCTTTAAGTGGCACTGACAGCAAAGTATTGATGCTGGCAAGTGTCTTCAATGCCTTTTAATTAAGAGAGAAGGCTGTTTGGTTGTTTATTCTTTCTGGCTCAATGATGTGTGATTTGTGGGCTCAGCAGCATTGAGCCACCTCGTCCTGCAGTGTGAGATCCATCCTCTGCCAGGACCCTGGGGCAGCTGGGGGGGGAAGAATGAGATGTGGGGAGGTCAGAATGGCTGCTGTTTGCCCAGTGCTGTGCTAGCACTGCTGCTGTACAGTGCCAGAACGAGTGCCATCGTTTGAAGCTGATGTTTGTACCATTTGCAGTGCTCTGTGGCTCAGAGGGAGAAAGAGCAACAGGAGCAGAACCCGGGCTGGGCCCTCTGGCAAGCTGACAGCATGCAGCTGCTGCTGCTTTCCTGCCCTCCTTTGCAACGACCTCTTCATTTTATTTTATTTGCCAAATCTTCGCATTTTGCCACCGTGTCCCCTTCCAAGCCTCCCCATCTCCCGCACCCACCACACACCTCGGGACTGGGGAAGGAGCGGGGCGGAACCGGGACCATTCCATCCCGTGTCAGCTGCCAGGGAAAGGGAAGGGGGGATCGTTTGGGGGCCGGGACAGTCCAACAGCCTTCAAACTTGCCGCCGGGCCGGGCGCGGGGGGCGGGCGGGGGGGCCGGGCCGGGGGCCGCTCCGCCGGGCCCTGATTTGCTGAGCGGCTCCGAGATTGACAAAGTCTCGCCTTGGGTTTAAAAGAAGAAAAGGGAAGGAGGGAGGGGGGGAAGAGAAAGAAAGTTTTCGCTGCAGGAGAAGGCAGGGGCCGGGGGGCAGCGCGGCGGAGCGGAGCGCGGAAGAGCCCCCGACAGTTCAGTGGCCGTCCCATGGCTTTATAAAGCGGCTGCTCTCGGGGGGTGGGTGGCGGGGTGGGGGGGGGAGAAGAGAAAGAGAAGAAACCCCCAGCGATTTTTCTTCGCTGCCTTTTTTTTTGTTTGTTTGTTTTGTTTTGTTTGTTTATTTGTTTGCTTCCCCTCAAATTGTCCCGAGTTGGTGCCCCGTTTTTTTGTGGACCATGGATACGCACACGCGATGGAAAAGGCGCAGTTGGATACGGAGCTGGCAGCTGCACGTCGCGCTGGTGCTGTTGGGCATCGCGGCCCTGGGCCGGGCAGGTAAGCGGACAGGACCCCCGGAACCCCCCCATCCAACCCCCCCATCCCCCAGGAGCTGCAGCGCTGAGCCGGAGCGAGGAGACGCGATGCCCTCTGGGTGGGCTTTGTGCGGTGCGACGCGGTTTGTCCGTGTTCGAAAGTTAAAAAAAGAAGCCCAAAAAAGCCAAAAAACCCCACAACCCGACAGCCTGTAACTGCTCGGTCCGAGCGCCGTTTGTCAGGGGGCCCGTAAAAGGGGGGGAAAAAGTTAAAGCAGTTCTTTCTCCGTCTTTCTTAAAGAGGATCTGCCTGTTGCTGTGCTGCTTTTTCTTTTTCTTTTTTCTTCTTTTCTTGCTTGCTTTTCGGAGCAAAAAGTCCAGACGTGTTTCTGAAGGCTGTGGTTCGTTACGTGGCTGTGTGTGTATCTGTATTTAATCAACTGGAAGCCTCACTTCTCGTATAGCTCTTCTCCCCGTGGGGAAGAAACTTTAGTCCAGAAGTAATTTTGCCCTCCTCTCCGTGCAGATCTCATGCACGAAAGCCTGCAGACTTTGCTCGGCACCTCAAGGCGTGTTCTCTGCCCTCTCCTCCCACCCCAACCCCAATTTATGGGCTTTCTCCCCAAAATGATGACTCCTGAGTGGGATGAGAGAAAGCACAGTGAAGCAGCGGATGTGGAACAGCGCTGGGCACGCAGTGAGAAACCCCACAGTGTCATTTGTATGGCCCTGCAGAAGTGGGACTGAGCACTCGATTTTGCCAAGTGGATGCTTTGGTTTGCTGGAGTGCATTTTGAGAGCTCTGCTTTCCAAATGTCTGCCTTCCCCGGGCTGAACGCAAAATACCAGAGCAGGCTGCATGCTTGTGGGAATGCTGTGAAAGTTTTCAGGGTGTTTGCTAGGATTTTAGCAGATGTTTGGAGGAATTGGTGCTCCGGGATCTCTTTAAGTCGTATTAGGAAGGAAAAGACTGAGGAGCAGCTTGCTGGCAAAGCTCGTTTTGAAGTCTGAAAAGTTGAAGATGGAGTTTGGCAGGGTGATCTGAAACAAAGCAATGCCCGTGGAGCTGTGCTGTCTGGGTTTTGGTGTTGCTGCTCCATTCCCCAGGGCTGGCATCTTCCCTGCAGAGCCCAGGCAGCGGTGCTTGTGGGGGGGGCTGTTTGTGTGGCACCAGCACAAACGCTGGGGGAATTCTGTATACAGCAACCAGTTTGCTAATTGCTGTCATTTCGTTGTATCTGAAATGACCTTTAGAAAAAGTACTACGTGGGAGAGCTTTCATTGCTGGTTTGCTTGCAAATGTGAGCGGGGCAGAAAATGAATTGCTGGTCAGGGGGTAAAATGCTTGTGGAACACCAGGAAAAGCGAATGGAGCTACTGCTGGAGTTTGTCACAGTGCAGAAGTGTCAGACTGATGGAGCTCCGACCAGAAGAACACTGGGGCAATGCTGGCTCCTCCTGGTTCCTTTTAGTGCAGCCGGCTCTCTGACTCTGGCGGTAGTTCAGTTTTCAGCTAACACAACTGCAACTGTTTCAAAGGAAAGATCACAACGTTTTCTTTTCTTTTTTTTTTTCTTTTTTTTTTTTTTCTTTTTATCCCTTTTGTCTGCAGCCATACTCGCGTTTCAACCCTTTAAGAGCATCCTTTGCCTTACAGCTTATCAGGGTCTGCCCTTCAGCCAGCTTCATTCCAATGCCCTTAGAGCCACCAGGTAACCTTGCTGGAACGCCTGGCTCGCTCTGGGTTGCAGCTGCAGGAGTCTGGTCCAGCTGGAGCAGCGATGCTGTGGTGGCTGGAGAGCTTTAGTAGGGCCAGCTTCTGCTCCACCTAATGGCTCTTGTTGCAAAGAGCTTTGAGCTTTCCTAACGAACCTCTTAATAGGACATCAACTAATTTAGATGAGGGAGGAGTCGGATTTGGACTCTTGATGATGTTGACTAACAGATTTTGGAGGGTTTTTTTTTTTTTTAGCATCTGTTCAAGTTTTTTTGGGTTGTATTTCAACCCAGATTGTTTGTTTCGTTTTCATTTTAGCCAGTTTCTGTGTGCGTGGAGGAATAAAGTGCTTGTGCTGGTTCTCAAATACGGATCCATCAATAGCTCCAAAGAAAGAGGAAAGAAACCCAGGAGAGAAGGTTTCCAGAGCAAACAGAGAAATCACAATGCCCAAAGTGACACGAACTGAACTGCCTCTGAGCACTGCCCTTCCAGCTCACTTTTTCCCATATTTTAACAGATGATGTCACACAAAAATCTAACCCACAGACAAAGTTGGAGTCTGTCAGTGCTTTTACAAATGCCTGTAAAGTTGGATTGGGTTTTTGGGTGAAAATTTTTGGAAGCAGCAGTTTCCTTTAGTGGTGAAGAAGTGTAATAAGAATACATGGCGTGCTCTTTAGAAGAAATAAAAATGCTAGAAATTATGAAGTGTCCTGTTACCATCTGTTGCTTCTCTCCTTGGCTCTTCCCCAGCTATCTAGAATGAGCTAAAAAATAATCTTAGTGCAGCCAATTAGAAGCCTTTTGTTTAATATTTTGCCAATTGAATGTGTTGATATCGTTTCACGAGGAGAAATATGACTTGAAATTTGGCACTGATGGAAGCTCTGATTTCCAGTGTAAAACCTGGACTGTGCTGTCCGTGTACTGCCAGGTTGGAACGGGGCTTGAGCTTAAAAGCACCCCAGCTGTTGGCCATGCTCTGATCAGAGGATGCATAGAGGCATTCAGCTTAGGTCATCTGTTCTCCTTCCTTGTGAGCTGGGCTCAAGACTAAAACCCTTGTAGACCATTCCCTTCGAGGCTCACCCTCCTGCTGTGCTGGATGCTCAGCTGGTTGCTCACTCACCCTAGAGGAGTTGGTTGCATTGGTTCCTATCAAACGTAATGGGGACTTTGGTTCTTCAGCCCGCAGCGTTGCTGTGTTGCCTGGGCAATGATTCAGTTGGGGATTGGAGAAATCCCACTTCATGATGACCATAATGACCAGAGGGTCGTTGGGGTGTAACTTTCTTAAGACAAACTGCTGAATGGTTGCTGGTTTTGTGGGTGTCCTCCTGCCTGCTGGCGTTGCTGTGTCAGATCTCCAGTGCTGGTGCCTCCTATTTAAAATATCTCTTTAAAAAAAAAGCAAGAGCAATCTAACAAACACAGCTGGTGCTATCCCAGTGCTTGCTGATGATCTGCCCAAGAAGAGATAGGGAGGAACTGCCAGAGGGATGTGCCTTCTTGTACTGCCCACTACCTCTTATATTTTGTTGCTGAAGGAGGTGGACTTCTCAGGTTTTCCCTATGAAAGACAGAACTATACTAACAGGGAGTGAGTTAGATTCCTGATTATCAGAAATCGCATCACAATGCTGTGAGAGCGTGCTGATATCTCCAGCTTTTGGGAAGTGATGCAGCACTGTGGTTCCTGCTCTGAGCTCTCCCACCTCTGCCATGGGATGCTGATGGGGACCAGAGAAGCTCAGCTTCCTCCAGCTCTCACAGGGCTCTGCATGCGTTGGCCTTGGGGTTGAAGTGTAAGTTCTTATAACTGCTTTGAATTACAGATAGATCCTTTAAGCCATAGCAAACCATGGCAGCAGATGCTGAAAATGAAGAAGGCCCTGCTGTAGCATATTACTAATGCAGAGGCATTAGTGCAAAGTGCCATTTGTAGATGCATCTTCAGGTAATCTGAGTTCTGTCTGGACTTAGAAATAAATCTGTGGAAGTACTTTCCAGGAAACGGTTCTTCAGTCTGAATTTTTCTTGCAGCAGAAAAGCAAATAGGCCATTGAATTTGACAGTTTCTTTTTCTACTTTCCTTTGTGGAGTCTTATGCCCTGATTCCTTAGCTGGCTGCTGGCTTGTTCTTGTGTTAGAGATAGGATGCTCTGCATACAGTGCAGTTTGGATGCAGGGATGCCCAGGTCTGATTTGAGAAGAGCAGCTGCATTTTGGGCTTGTATTTTGTTATGGGGTGAATTGACTTTGAAGTTGTAGCAGAAATGCTAATTCAGGGCTTGAAGCAGTGATTGAGCACCTGGTGGGAAGGCAGGGCCAACCCAGGGCAGCTCAGGTGCATTCAGTGCACTGAGTGATTGACCAGAAGGGCTGCAGCCAGGATCCACCCCTGCCCAGACCTCATTTAAGGGTTGGCAGTGGGAATAAGGGCTTCTTGCTGGAGATCCCTGCGTACCTGAGGCCTTCTGAAGGTGAGCAGCTCTTTTCCTTCATTTCTGTGCCCATGGCTGTTGCATTTGAGCAAATCCTCACTTGCTGCAGCCTGGCACCTTGCTGCTTTGCTGCCATTGCTGCCCTTTTCACTGCACTGCAGAAGTAATGCTCTCTATGAGTGGGAATTCCCTGTTGTGTTACAAGTGTAAATTTGGCCCATGTACACGTGCACCCACGTCTGCTCGCCTGGTTTGTTTAGCAGTAGGTTTACTTGAAAGCAGTGGTTCTATAACATTATTTCAAGAAAAATTATTTGGGTTTTGTTTTGTTCAATATGAATATTTTGGAACGTGGAAGTTATGCTTTAAAATAAAGGAATGATTTGGGGAATGCGACAGCAGCAAACCAAATAAACCTCAAACTCTGCACAGATGGAGGAAGAGTTCCTCCACCCCTGTTGTGTTTCTATCCAGGATAGATTTCTATTCACGTATACAGAATAGCCCTTCTGCTGACACAGGCCTGGTAGTGACTGCAGATACTTTGAATGCTGAGGTCTTTCAGTCATTTGCTGACATTGAATCAGATTTAATATTTTCAGTATTTGTCCAGCAATGCCAGCATGAAGGGGTGTGCATGTGAGTGTGCTCCTGCAGCGTGGCTGGGAAGTTTGCTGCTTTCCCCTGCTGTCTGCTGATGCTGTTGGCTGTCAGCTTCTTTAGAATAGCAGAATTGGGCTGAGTTGTGGAGGTTTCTCTGCACTTGATTGTGTTCTGGAACTGAGCTGTCTGGTGTCTCTTTTGGCTCTCATCCCTGCTTGGATTTGTTTTGGGTTGTGACCTCTGCAGCCCTTGTATGGAGCTGTCAGGAAGGTTCTGACTCCCTGCTGATGGGAGGATGGCTTTCTGAGAAGGCCTTAGGGGATTTTTGGAATGGAAAAGCCTTCCTGGGAGCACGGTTCTGTGCCTTCTGGAGGAAGCAAGAAGCCTCATGTCCACAGCAGTGCACGGCGATAGCTGCGGTGCAGCTCCAGCTATGGCTGGGAGCTCAGCTGTGTTCCAAGGGCTGATTTGGCCCTGGGGAAAAGCTCCTGTGTTCATGTAGAGTTCCTTTTGTCAGGAGCTGCTTTGTGCTTGCAGAGCAGAGCTGCCAGCACCCTTTACCCTTAGTTTGAAGCCTCCTGCGCCCCATCCTTCAGCAGTAAATTACCTGACAATCTAAGACCAAGACTTGAGTAGACTTTGGAAGCTGAGTGTGAAGCCAGTGTGTAATACCGGATGGTTCTGTGGAGAGCTGAAGCCTTCTGCAAGCTGGAATTTCCTTGAACCAGTGCCTTGTTTCACTGCTTGGCACTGAGCACCAACAAAGCACACAGCAGCATCCTGAGCTTGCAAATCCACCGTAGGTACAAATCTTTGACCGAGCTAAGCAGAATGCTGTCATCTGAAGGTTTGCTACTGCCATCCAGCATTGCCCATAAGCTGCTTTTTACTGTTCCCTCTCGTGGCTTGCTCAAGAGGCTGCTGGATCCACCTCCTGCAGCTGCAGCCTGGTTCTGCTGTAGTATCAAAGCTTTTTTGCCTTGCTAGCTGGGCAGGAGCTGGTGGAGTATGTGCTGAGTTTGCAAAAGGGCAGTTTTTCTTAAAATAAACTTGAAACCTTCGTGCAAAATGAACGAATCGAGAAAATCCCATTATGGGAAGAGTGACCAAACCCAGAAAAAAAAGTAAAAAAAAAAAAAAAAAAAAAAATTAAGACATGAAAGAATGGAAAAATGGTTACAATCTGATGTTATGTGGAAAAAACCTGAGGTTGGCAATATGGTGTAATTCACCACTGGGTTACTGCTGGCAAATTTCGTGGCTCTTGAAGGGAGCTGAGTGAACCATCCAAATGATGCCGTGGTTTCTCTGCGGATATGTCTGGAAAATGTTTAGAACTAAAATAAAACGGAGGAGCTGCACAAAAGGCATTTTTGAGGTCGGTTGCTCTGAGTCTAGGCTCTTCCTCTCTCCAGAAGCCAACAGGATTCTTAGCATCGGTTGGAAGCCTTCACAATGTTCAGATGTTCCCTTTTTGAAAGGAGGAAAACGGCATTAATGTGTTTACAGTGCTGGGATTTTTCTTCAGGATTGCATAATAAATGGGAAAGAAAAAGGGTGGTTTAGGGATTGAATGTAAGGAGTGAGCTACACTGGGGATGGTTCCCAAGCTCTGCTGCACACCTCCTGGCTTTTGGGCACGTCCCTGTGACATCAGCTGCTTTAAGGACGCTATGAAGTATTGTTCCAGAGATGAAATCTGATGCAGGTAGAGAGGCTATCAGGCAGCTACAAGTGGTTTGGTTTACTGAAGAAAGCACTTTGGGAGCTGGAGGGATGCAGATGGAGGTGGTGGGATGCTGGATATTCCAGTTGGGTGCTGGTGTGGGGTACAGCGTGTGAATCCTGCTCTGTGATGCAGGTCAGGTGCGCTGCTGTCAGTTTGTCAGCTGGCTTTTTCAGGTAGTTGTATTTGGTTGTTTTGCTGATGTAATCCAGTGTGTTGCTATGGAATGCTCTGCCCCTGTGCCAGCACTGGGCTGTCTTCATCCCCAGTGGGTTTGGTGTGAATTCTCCTGAGGTTCCTTCCACCCAAGCCATTCGAAGTCTCCCATTTCTGACGCCGCCTTTCTTCTGGTGCTCTGCCCACTGAACCTGAAGCAGCAGGAAAAAGGCCAAGCCGTAGTCCTGCTGTGCTCAGGGACAACTTCTCACTCATCTGAGCAGTGTCTAGGTTTCACCTAAAGCAGCTGGTCACTCTGTTTGGATGAGGTGTGTTTCGGAGGCTGTCTGCTCTCCCAAGGAAACAGCAGCTTGCTGAAGATCCGAGTGATGGTCTGGCTTAAACGCAGCTAAATGTTTGTTAGCTTGAGGTGACCCTGGGTGCCATCCCTGCCTGCATCAAGCTGTGCATCCGCAGCCAGGGAGATGCTAATTCTTTCAGAGTAAATAAAGTTGGTTTTTTTTTTTCCTGGCTCAGCTTTTAAGCAAACTGCTGAAAGCCCTTTTCTCTCTTTGCCTCTCTGCACTTCACTGCTACAGCTTGCACAAGGGATGGGGGAAGTTCTGCAGCTCTGCTGGAAATGCTGCAAGAAGCCAATAGGGGGAAACTCCCAGAGAGGGGGGTCACCCAGGGGTCTGCTGGAGTCCCTGCTTTAGGAGGCTGGCAGGAAGTTTTAGTGGCCAATTTTAGTTCCATTGACATGTCAGCTGGAGCTGCTATTTTGTGTGTGTGTGGACATACAGGAAAGCTGTGCTGCAGCTGAGTGCTGCTCGTGTGTCCTCTCGGAGAGCCCCGCTGGCCCCTCTTCCTCCTCGGTTCCTCCCTCCACCCCCTCTTCTGTTTCCAAGACAATACTTCAGTAAGAATTTGTTGCAGCTGAATTCCTGGAGGTGACGCTGCCAGTTTCCCAGGATCTCTTGCACTCGTGCAGCTTTTTACACCGTGCTTTTTGGCAGTGAGGCATGAGCCCCTGCAGCTGCACCCTTCTTCTGCACTGCAAGAAGTGATGAGTTTGGGTCGGTCTTTGAGGGGGCTCATCCTCAGTGCTCTGGAATGAGATGCACACCCCTGCGTGTTCATCTGCTGCAGGGTAGAGATTTGGTTTGAGGGCTGCAGTTCACTGGCTGAATAATGAATGCATTGTTTGTATGCCCTTATTTCCAGCTTGCACCATTAGAAGTGAATAGAAAGGTCAAGGAGATGAGTCACTGTGAATACAAGTGTCATTCTGCTTAGAAGAAATGGAAAAAAAGGAGCTTCCAAGCCAGGTGTTTCAGCTGGTGCCAAGCAGCTTTGTTTCACTGTACTTTCAGAGTTACAAGCCCAAATCTCAGCTGAAATCTGAAATGTTCAAGCACCTAAATGTTAGCAGGGTCTGGGGCTGGGATTTGGCAGCTGTGATTGCCAGGGATGCTGACACCGATTGCTGATGCAGGCTGTGCACAGAAAACCCAAATAATATCCTCCAAGTACGCTTGTGGCTGCCCTGCTGCTGCAGTTTCTTTGCAAAACTGGAGCTGATAGTAAGCTCCTGTTCCTCCTTGTATACTCAGATCAAAAGACCACTTCCGTGTTGGTGTGGTAACCCCAAATACTTGGGCTGCTTTTCTCCTGCTTTTGGGTTGAGGCTAGCTGTGCTAAGGTGCCACCCTGGCACAGCATCTCTTGAAGTGCTGGCAAGAAATGGTGCAGACCTTGAGCAGCGTTTCCTGATGTGGTTGGTGCACCATCTTGGGGTGTCCTGGTGGAGAGGGGCTGCAATAGCAGCACAGGGTGGTGGGGTGTATGAGCCTGCCCTATAGCTTGCCACCATCCCCTTCCCTGGCCCTAGCGAAGGCTCAGTTATAAATTAAACTCCTTTAATTTCCTGCCCCCAAAGCCTCTTTCTGCAAGCCCTGGGCAGCTGGTTAACCATACTGGCTGGGCACTGAGAGTCAAAATGTGTCTCTGTGGGTTGCACTTATGGAGGGGGAAGTGGTGAGTGGTGGGTGGGTTAATGCCCTGGGGGTGGGATAGGATGGAGGATTGGTCAGAGTTTTCCTTCTGCTGATACTGCTGAGACAGTCTCGATAAAACAGCAGTGATGGCCACAAGGCCAGAAGTTGGTTCCAGAGTTGTTAATGCTCTTTTCGGTGGGCTAGGATTGAAATCACGGACCCTTCTGCCTGCCAGTTTCATTCTTCATGTGGCTGAAATGCCCTACTTTGGGAGCATCAGCCGTTTGGTGAATTGCTTGGCACTGTGCAAACCTTTTTACTTGCCTGCATAACGCAAGGTGATTTCCAGGAACAACTTTTGGAAGTTTGCCGCTGTAGGTTTTGTCCAAGCTGGCTGAAAGCTCCGCCCAAATTCCATCGGCTGTCAGATGATTGGGATCCTGGACTCTTTCACTACTGATGGGACGGTTTGGTCTCCAGATGCAGGAAGGAGCTGTGAGCTGGGCCTGGTTTATGCATTGCAGCCTTGGCTCTGACGGGTTGCTGCGACGTGGAAGCTGGAGATTTCTGCAGATAGATGAGGAGAATTTCCCCTCAGAGATGTGAGGCTGTCTGTCCCACAAGTATCACTGTTCCCTGGCTGCGGGCTGCTCAGTGTCTCAGCTTGGAAAGCTGTCGATTCCTTGAAGGATAAGAAGCCGTCGCCTGTGGCTGCAGATGCTTTCCTTAACGAGGCTGATGTTCTTTGTCTCCCGGTCCTTTTGGGTCTTCTGCTTCTTGTAACAAGGGAGGGCAGATCACAAAGAATCCCCTTGTTGTTTCTGTGATCTAAAAGTGATGTGAGGGTGGGAGGAGGAAGCGCCTTTCATCCTTGTCGCTGCCTTTGGCACAGGCAGGAGATCGCTCATATAGGAACACTGCTAGGAATGTTCTCTTGTATGGCTTTGCAGGGATCAGGAGAGGCATATTATCACGTCCTGTACGCTTTGGGAGAAAGTCCCTCTCTCAAATGTTTAAATTAAAACAATCTGTCTTTCTGCAACTGTTGGATGCTTTCCCTGCTGACCTCAGGAGCTGGGACTGGGAGGAGAAAACTGTGCAGTGTTTGTAGCTCCAGCTCCTTTAGAAACTTCACGTCTGGTTCCCTGCAGGATGCAGAGCAAGGCAACAATAAATGCCGTATCTGCACTGGAAACATCAGTTTTCCCACTGCTCTCGTGTAAGCAACAAGAGCTGTGTCAGGAAGCAGTTGTTGTCTTGCAAGGCTGTGTATGGACGGAAGGCAGCAGCACTCAGTCCCTGCCAGAGCTGGTCCAGAGGGTGACAGCATTCATGCTTGGGTTGGGATTCCATCTGGAGAAATGCAGTGTGAATTCTGTCCTTGGAGAATAGGTTCCTATAAAACGTGAGTGCACAAAGATCTTTGGGTTCTTCATCCAAAGTTAGTTTAAAAATTTGTGCTAATAAACTTAGAGGTGCTCCAAAACTTTCAGCTCGTGCTGGAAGTGATGTGTTCTGACCGTTCAGAATAACTGAGCAACCCAGCGCCCTTCCCTGGCTGCAGCCTTGGCCAGACAAGCTGGGGCCCTCCTTGCCCTGGGGACACATCCCAAATAAAAGCACTACTGAAATGGGCATGAGTCCTGCAAGCCCAGAAATAGCTGAGTCCAAGCTGCCTGAGCAGAGCTGCCTGCTGCAGGGTATGGATGGGGCTGGGGGGATTAGGGATGAAGCGAAACATTTGAACTTGGGGGTGTGTGAATTCCACCACATCTTTGCTCCAGGTTGTGTTGCCTCTAAGGAGCCTGGATGGGATTTGGGCCCTGCATACCTGCTCCTCTTGCTGTGCTGTGGGTAGCTAACTTGATTACTTTTGATGGTGATGAAATGCAGGTTCTTACAGTAAATCTCTGTCAGTGATAAAATGGCTGAAAATATGTGGATGGAATGGTGTGGAGCTGTGTTGAGGAGGGTTAGGTGGGGGTCGGTGAAAGGTTTTGCCCCAAAAGAGGAACACGTGGCCATGGCACAGGTATGGCATGGGCTGCCCAAGGCAGTGGGCATGGCCCTGTGCTGCCGGAGCTCAGGGAGCATTGGGACACTGCTCTCAGCTGTAGGGTTGGTGTTTGGGTGGTGCTGTGTGGAATGGGGGTTGGACTCAGTGATCCCTGTGGGTCCCTTCCAACTTGGATACTCAGTAGTTCTATGAAGGGCTCTGGTTCATGCTTGTAAGCTCAGCCTACAGCTACAGACTTGAGCTTGAAGCTTCCAGGAATGCAGCTGCATGGGAGGCCAGCTGTTACGAATCGCCAGGTATCTTTTAGGGTGTAGCTGCCTTGGGATCACTCGAAAATCCCAACTTCTGAAGCTCTGTGAAACAGTTTCTCCTATGCTGAGGTCCAGATCTGCAGATGTGTTCCAAGTAATACATGTGGGGGAGATACGTTCCTATACCTTTCTTTCCATTTTAGTGAGCAGTGCACGACAGCACGGTAGGGGCTGTTAGAGCAGGCAGGTATGTCACGCCTGTGCAGCATCAGTTGACACAGGATTAAATAAGGCATGTGGAAAATTCTTCTAGGAAGTAAAGCGTAGTGAGAAATAATCACCAGGGAGCTGGGGAGGTGAAATAACCTGCTCTAGACAAGCAACAGTCCTCGACTGTGCCCTTGGAGATCTGCCAAGTGATGGATCAGCACTTGGGGAGGAAGCAGCATACTTGGCACGAGTGAAGCTTGCAGGTCTGTGAGAGCATCCTGCTGAGGGAGCAGCTCTGCTGTTGCACTCAGAGATGTCTCATCAAGTGTAAATTCTCTCGGTGAGCGAAACGGATGTGGGACGGAGAGTTATTTGGTAAGGCAAAGTGTTTGTACCTCTTGGACTCCTCTGTGCCTGTCCTGGTGGCTTTTGGCTGGAATGGGCAGAAGGCCAAAAGGAGCCAGGATGGCACAGCGAAGAACAGAGTCCTTTCCAGGCCCTTGTGGGTTTGTATGCAGCTAATGCATCTTAGCATGTCTGTCAAACGGAATGACTCTCCCTTGAAAACCTCAGGGTATTTCCAAAGATTTATTGAAGGGAGGAACATACTGTGACCCCTTTGCACTTTAGCAAGGATAAAAATTTGTTTTCCCGTAGCTATGGAAAGCCTGTCCTCCCTTTGAGTAATAAATGATGGCACATCAAATGTGTGCAGATTGCTTTTAAGCTGTTGCATATACCCCCATATGAGGTACCTCGTACAAAGCTTATTTTCTCGACGGAGAGAATATCAAGCATATTCCATGTATAGATCAATCTTCTCAAAATATGCTGATAACTCTCCTTGGCATTTTCCCCGTCTCCAGTTTCCCAAATATTTCCTTACCTCATTTGGCTGCTTCTACAACTCAACACGCCTCTTGCTCATTTGTGTGACGAGTTGCTCTAGCCTGCTCTGCTTGTCTGCATGAATTGATGCCTTGATGTGTAAGTTACCTTCTCTCTCCGCATACGTGTAAAAAAAAAAATAGCAAACATTCCTTACACACATTCACGAATGGATGCACAAATGATTGGAAGTGTCAGCACGCGCTTTTCCAGATGGTGGAAGCACGTTCATTTATTTCAAATGTCAAACTCAATGAAATTAATTACTCCCAGACTTAACTGAAGCAATGGGGAGATTCTTGTCTCAGTTTGCCAGTGCGGGGTGAGGTTGCAGGTACTGAAGAAGCAGCAGCATTCAGGAGGTGGGATGCAGTTACTGGGCTGACGCTGAGCACTGCTGTTGTCCTGTTGTGGTTGCAGTGCTGCTGTCCTGGTGCTTGCTCTGGCATCTGCTGCACTCCAGCAAGCTCTGGCATCTGGATTTGCCCTTTATCTTTGGTTCTTCTGCTCGGCTGTCAGAGGATGCTGCTGGTTTTGTTTGTTATTTGGCTGTTTTTTTGTTTGTTTCTTTTGCAGCATTCCTTGGAGTTTGCAGGCTTCTTGGTGGCAGTGGTTGAGGAAGTCCCTACTAGCTGTGCAGGACTGTAGAGAAATAACTCTGGTCAAATGTTGGCCAAGTTCCAGGCGTGAATGCTTGATTTGAACATGCAAGGGCTGAATTCCAGCATAGCAATCCTGAATGAGAGCTGTGGGCTCTCTGCACCTCCAGAACCCAGGTTGGCTGTAGGGAAATCCATGCCACAACCAAAGATGAGGTTGTTTCCTGCTGTTTTGTCACACCCATGGTCTGCTGGCATCGTGGCTGTTGTGCTTTTGGGAACTGTGCAGAACTGCAGGGTGCTGCCTGGTGTTTCATGCAGGCACTGGTTCAGATGCAGAGCTGAGAGGCTTCACTCAGACCCTTAGGCACAATACTGTGGATCTGTCTTAAGAGTTTTGTGTCCTCCCTGCATTTTGCCCCCAGAAGAGCCTGTTCTTGTAAGGGATCTTAATGCCTTGCATTTCTGGGACCCTTATTCCTTCTTTCAGATGGAGCTTCTGTAAGCCAGTCATTGGTTTGCCACTTACCTTAGGGAAATAGCTGTTATCAGAGAATTTCTAATGATGGCTAATTTAGGATTCATCTGTTTTTAACCTCGCGGTCTCCGTGCCTTTAAGCCCCTTATCTGGGCCTGAACACCATCTTCCTTAGTGGCCACTTCTTCCAGTCTCTCCCAGCACTATCTGTGAAGCCTCCCTTGCCGACCATACCCAGAAAAATAAACAGCCAGGGCTCCTCTTGCCCTCTATTGTCTCTCTCTTTTGTATTAAGTACAGTAATGCCTCTGAGCTACCCTGGGGCTTCTTCGTTCCCATGCTTCCCCATCCCTCTTACAAAGGACCTCTTTTCTCCCTGCGTTCTGGGTGTTGTGGCTCTGCAAATGTGCCAGCGACCCTCTGCTCCGTATGAAAATAGCCCCTGCCTTTTTGTAGCTGTCACTTATTCTTGCGACTGTAATTAGACTTGATCCTGCCTGTATTATTCCCCTTGACCCTTCTCTTCTTACTGCAGCGAGTATGTTTTTGAACATGCTTTCAGCTCCCTTTCTACCTGCGTCTGTCCAACTGTGCTGGCTCACACAAGTCTTCTTTGGACTGAGTTGGAAGTTTAATTGCAAGACTGCAAGCTTTCCCAAATCTTTCCCACTTGTGTGTTGTAAGACTCCCCTGGGATGTGGCTGCACGCTCGTAGTTCAGATTGTTGTTCCATATGCTGTTGCCTAAAACTGGTGGCGATTTGTGTGGCTCCCTCAAATATCCACCTCCTTGGGTATTTAAATGCTGCTGTTACTGAGTTTGAAGTAACATCTTCATTCTGGTTGGTGGCTTGTTGGGGATTAGAGGTGCAACAGCTGCTTTTTGCAGAATCTATCTGCAAGCAGGCTGCCTTATTTGCACTGCCTGGGATCCTGTTAGGCTGCTAAGGGGCAATAGGGCAAGCAGGTTGGGTCCTTGCAGGTTGGCTGACATCATGGGGGGCAGTGGGAGGGCTGTGGAGCTGAGGCAGGTTCTCCTGCGTGTGTTAGGGTGGGACATTAAGATATGTTTGGGGCTGAGTAGCAGTGGCAAGAGATGCAATGTAAAGCCCATAAAGCACATGCTTAACAGCTACTCTCTAACATAGGTGATAAAGGGGAAGTTTATTGGTTGGTCAAGTCAGTCATGTCCAGTGCTTGTAGTGGAAGATGAGCTGTCTCCATTTGTCACTGACTGCTGTGGCTTTGCATATGGGCACTTGAATTATTCTGCTTTTGATAAAGGAAGAAAATAAATTCAGCAAGCACGGTGAGCCCTTAAAGCAAACAAAAAGGGCAATGCCAGTGTAAATATATTGCACTACAGAGAAAACCATGTAACATTAGCTTGTGTCAGGGTATTCTGTGCAGGTAGAAAACCTGATGCACAAACTGCATCTCTCTTGCTTAGAGCTCAGGGTGCTGGCGGTGCCTGTAGTGGTTATCATAGCTTGCTTTGGGTGCTCTGCCTGCTGTGATTGCATTTCTTAACATCGTGCAAATGGTGCTTGCTGTGCTGTGCTCTTCTACAAGTGTAAGGTCTGATTACCTGCCTCCTAGGGACGGATTCTGCCAGCTTTATCACCTTGCCTTAAGTAAATTGCTGCTGAACATATTGGGGTTGTTTGAAAGCAGTGTAATATACTGTTCCTTGGTGGGAATAAGGCCTGGAAGAATTGTGGGGAGCATATGGTTGGGCCAGGCATCCACAGCAAACCTCAGCTCTGCTGAGCCCCGTTATGTACAAAGCTGGAATTTTGTTTCCCTTTAGGGAATTCAGTTGTCTGATGGAAAATCGGTCCTTCATCGTTATCAAATGTCAGAACAAGACTGGGAGCCCTCGCTTACAGTGCTTTCCCTCTGTGGGGAGCACTGTGCTGTGGGTCCAAGCACTTTACTCACAGGTTGGATGCTAGCAGTCAAGGTGCCAGAAGTATCTCCTGCAGAGCTGTATGTATTGGGATATGGAAAGCATCTTTACGATGGGCTGTATGATGAGAGGCAGCTTGAGAAAATGTGTCCTGCAGGCAGAGCTGCCCATGTGTGACCCTCTTTTCTTACCTGCTGTAACGAGATCTTCAGCTGCTTTCATTCATTAGATGGGAAGAGTTGAGCAGAGGAAAATATTTCAGCTGCAAAACGTATCCTGCAACCTATAGCTTGTGATATGAAAGGAAGTCCTTGTGCTTGCTTTAAGCTATCAAATGTGGCCGCATGGAAACTACTGCTGGGCTGTGTGTGTTTTTAGCAGTAACAGGACTTTGGTTTTGAAGAAATCCGTTTGGAAACAGGGTCTTCATGTATGGCTGAATTCATATTTGAGAGTGTTTTACTAGAGAAGTTTTATTGGTGCCGTGGGACTGGTTCGTGGGAAGGTTACCCACCATTTATCTGCCATTTTACTAGCAGGGAACACTAATTGCTTTCTTGCTGAAGTTAAATGGGCTCACAGTGAGTCAGGTTCTCCTTATGAGTGTGAATGGAGGGTCACCTTTGCACTGGGCTCCCCAAGAGCATCTCCAGGAGGTTTGTGTTGGGCTGAGCAACTGGTGACCGGGCACTGATGTCTGTTGGAAGAAGCTTCCAAAGAAAATCTGCTGGGTTTGAGGTCCTCACATCTATCCTGGGGGTGGAAAGATCAATGGGATGGAGTGAGAAATTCCCTTTCTTACTGTTCCAGCTTAGCTTTGTGGTCCCAGATAGCTTCATTTCTGTTCTCTCTGCTGTGTTGTCATGGATTGTCTTGCTTTCAGTGACTGGAATCCCAGCCCTAAAGGCCTCGTGAGCACAATAAAACTGAGGAAAGCTGAGGAGAAAGCTACTGAGGAAGTGAGTTATGTACTTCAGCCATCCGCTGCCACCTGTCAGCTGATGGTGTGGATGTGGCAGTGAGGAGGGGAGGTGAGAGGATGAACCTGAGCTTCTTGTGATAAAAACAGGTTGTGCCCAAAGGCAGGACTGTGCCCTGGTCCTTTACAAAGGGGCTCAGGAGGAGCTGATATGAGGAGCCTGTCTGTGTGTGTGTGCATGGATTGCAGTGTATCTCCAGCTGTGTGGCTGGGTGCACAGCAGCGGCTCAATCTCCTGCCTGCCCCTCGCTGCACTGGGAATGGCTGTCCTTATCTTCTGCTTCATCTACTTGAAACCTTGCCTTAAAACTGGCCTGTGCACATTTTATTCTTGGTAAAGGCCACCGTAGGTACTTTGGCGTGCGTTTATCTTGACTTTCTGTGCTAAATGGATTACTTGTAGCCCTGTTATGCCTATGTGCTACAGTAGGACCTCAGAATTGAAGCTCATTTTGCTGGGCAGGCTGCATGTGTTCAGGGGAAGACTAGGATGAAAAGTGACGGCAGAGATGCACAGAGCTTGCAGTGGATGTCATTGGCCTCTAATTATTTGGTTAATGCCGAAGTAACAATAATAAAAAGCTTTATTTAAAGCAAACAAATGTGAATAATTATGTAAATATTGGTCTGGGCCAGCGTTAGAGTCCTGGGAAAGCTTTTTGGATGGTTATCTTGAATGTTTCTTTCAGCTTTTATAGTAGAATATGTCAAAAAATTCTACCCAAAATTATCTTTGGGTCTGAATTCTCCTTCGTGTTTAACAGAAGACCTGAGGAGTAATTTCAGTTGCTAAATGCAGCAGATATTTCCTTAAGCAACGAATGCACAAATCAGTGTAATCAGATTTAATGGAAAATATCTGAAGGGGGAAAAACTGATGGTGCAGACCCACATAAATCATGGTCGCTGCTACGGAACGTCATCGTGGCCCTTGGGGTTTTCCAGCAAATACAGCTGTGATCTCATAGGGATGCTGTTACACGATGAGCAAAAAACCTCATCAGTTCTTCAGGGCTCCTGAAGGAGCAGTGAGATTTGTGGTCTCTGAGGGTTTGTCTCCCACCACACGCAGGTAGGGGGAGGCTCATGAGTGGTAATTAGCTCCTATTTGCCTCCTGATTGCTGTTTGTAATGGAGCTGCTGCTCTGAGGGAGTTAATGGGTTGGCTTTCTCGTCTGATGACCCCGGGTCAGAGATCGGAAAGGGCAGTTGAGGCCAAACACCAGATTCTTGATATCACACTAATGCCATTTGATGTACTCAGCTGATGGTAATAAAACCCCTTCCAACCTTTGCCTGGACTGGGAAGCTGCGGTGTGGAGGAATCCTGCTCATCTCAGAATGCTTTGACTGCAAAACCTCCCCCGATGTGCTGTTACTTAATTTGGGCAGTAGGGAAATACGTAATGTGCATACATTTTTGATTTGGAAAGGAATGGAATTGGAAAGGAATGGAAGCTGAGTGTTGTGTTTGGATGAGCCTCTCTTTCTGTGCATGTTTGGATGTGGGCAGATGATATATTATTCTGAAGGGTCCATAAAACCTTCCAGTGGTCTGAAGTAAAACAGTGCTCGTTCCCTATTGGAAGTAGCAGATGTTGGATCAGGAATGGGATCTGGATAAGTGTGGTTGGAACTGAGAGCACCATGATGAGGTGGCCGTGTAAGCAGTCGATTCCTCTTTACCCTGAGGGCATCCAGGCTGCTGTGGTTGCTGAGAACTGATGAACTCACGGCCATGGGTCTGTGGCTAACTCTGGAAAACAAGCTTTGGAAATGGCTTTAATGAAGGGAAGCAAGTATTGGAAACTTGCCATCCAACTACATTTCTGGGGAAAGTCAGATATTAAGCAAATGCTGAGGTTTTATTGACTCGAGCATCTGAAAGGAAGAATTGGTTTTATATTTATTTCCAAAATATCCAAGTAAACAATAGTGCTGAAAATAATTCAACGTTGAGCTTTTAAAAATAAAAATCAATAGAATATTTGAGAATCGAAATTTATTTAAACTCGATGGACAACTTTATGGACAGCAAAACACCCGCAGTGCATGAAATGAGTCTTCAGTGGCTGTTCTGGAAGCACTGCAGCCACCCGTGCCTGGAGGAAACCTCTCTGTGGTTTCATTCCCCCTTTTTAGTGGCTGATGTGATGCTCTGGTGATGCAGTGCCAATCACTGCCCCACCTGTAGCTGCAGCGTGGTGGAAGCGATTGTAATTAGGCGGTTTGTGTGTGTTAATGTCTTTAATTAGGCTCGTGGTTGGGCAATTTGCTTGAAGGACTGCGAAATGTTTAAGGGCTGCGCTGGCTATAGGAGGCAGCAGAAAAGGTGGTTTGGAGTGGTGGATGTTCAGCCAAACTTTGTCCATTTGTTCTCTGTCCCTCTTGCACACGCTGATGGTCACTGCATGAAATAAACCAAGGGTTATTCCTTTGCAGGAAAGCTGCCTGTTTCTGTCTGGAAAGTTTTGAGTGAGATCTCACACAGAGGGGATCAGTGGCCTCAATCCACGTCTCCATGGTTTCAAACAAGGTGATGCCCTTGTTCTGGGTTCAGTGCCAAGTTGGATTGACAGCAAAGAGCGGATGCAAGGTGTTCTCTGCCATGAGCTCCAGCATCTTGGAATGGATGGGCAGCCCTGGCAGCTGCTGATGTGCGAAGCCAGTGCTCTCAGAGGTTATTATTGCAGGGTCGTTTTTTTGTGTGTATTATTCTTCTCTGCCCCTTCTGGGAGATGTGCATGCCAACTTCTTTGTTCCTTGCAGGAGGAACAATTCTGCAGCGCATTAAAACCGATTGCAAAACTTCTGACTTAAATGCGCTGTTGGATCGAGCCCTAATTGAAGACTGTAAAGAGCATTAATTAGTTGATCATTATGAACTGCTTTGAAAATGCAAATGTTGTCCAAGTGCCAGAGTGTCTGGAAACACATCGCGCTTCTTAGAGTGGGGACAAAGCCCTGTGATTTCTTTCCCCCCTGCAGCACACCTGCATGGGGCTCTGTGCTGCCTGCAGCTGGCTGAGCTGTGAGCATAGGGCAGTGTGGGGAGCTGGGCAGACAGCCGTGACCCCTCAGCACCACCTGGAAAATAACAAGGGCTTAGGAAAATGAGAATATTTGGCTTGAAACCATTCTTAGCCTGAAGTGAGACTTGTGGCTTGGTTGGGTCACAAAATGGTTACAGTGGAGTGGGACTTGGAGGTCTCCAAGTGATGCTGGTGGCTGCAGACCCCTTTTCTGCATGTGCTTGAGCAGCCAGCTGTGCCTTCATTGGAACAGCTTGATGTCAGAGGTGCTGCCCATGGATGGGGAGTCCTCCCTGCATCGAGCTGTGCTGTGGTTGGGTGTATACAGAGATGCTGGTCTTCCCTGCTTACCATGGGGAAAAAAGGTACTGTGCAGAGAGGAGACAGCTCGCATCAGTTATTTCCCTGCCTCAATCCAGAAAACATCACTGCAGTACCCACAGAGCTGCTTTCCAAAAGGCTGTGCTCCGGTGGGTGGCAGAGCCTAAGGATGAGGTTTCTATCCCTGCTGGTCCATCTGCACGTGTGCCCACAGCACTGCAGCAATCTGCAGCCTTGCAGGGACTCAGGTGGGTGGGTTGGTTGTTTTGTTTTTTTTTTTTTTTTTTTTTTTTTTTTTTAATAAAGGACCCAGATAATTTCAGGGGGATGAAGAGAAAGGGTGTCTGTACTTCTGCACCTCACTTACATCCATTCATGGCCGGCGTTCAGAATCTGCTCCCAGAATTGAGCTCTAAGAACACTGTTAATCATTCAGAAGATGAAGTCATGCACGGTCACGGTTTCCTTCTGCAGATCTGCTGAGTGTTTGTGGCTCTAATAACTCGGGAAGTTTTAGAGTCCATTCACCCTCACCACTTCTAAAGGGCAAGGCTCCTGCCAGCAACCAAACTGCTGCTGGAAAGCTTCCCAAAATGTCACAGTGACTCAGAACACCATCCAAGCAGTGGGGAATGGGGAAGGTTCCCCCTGGATGTGATGCTGCTCTTGTCATCCTCCTTCCTCAGGAAAATCTGAAACAATCCATCCTTTGGAATGAATGGGATGTTTGCTTGCCTTGAATGGGGATTTTCCCTGAAATCTTCGGTGCTTGCCTGTTAGCTGTGAATTGCCCTTAAGTTCTGCGTGGCATTTGCAGCAAAGATTTTCTGCGTGGTTTAATCATATTCTGCGGAGCTGCTCTTTGCTGCTGACACCACGGCTTTGTGAGGAACCCAAATGACTGATTATTTCAAAAGCAATTATTTATGCTCAAAGGAACAAAGATTATTTGATCTGTTGGATTTTAGTGTAGCTCTTGCAGAGCTGCTCCAGTGTCAGTTCTGGGTTTCTTTCTGTCCCTTTTGGGATTATGCATACGATCTTTCGGATCTGGCTTGGCATAATGGTTTCCTTTGTTCACAGTTGGGACTATTTGGGCCTTTACAAACCCCATAAGGGGATGATGTGAGTCACTGGTGAAATATTCAGCAATCTACAGCAGTATGAATTGACACATATCTGTTGCAGTTATTGGAACCGAGCTGATGTGCACCAGATGAGTATCCCACCCTGTTTGTAGACGGCCTTTTTTGCCATATTGTGCCCCTTCCTAGGGAACAAACTTCATAGCTTCAGCCCTGCAGTTCAGACTCCCCAGTTGTCCTTCTTAAAATGCCTTTCCTTTGTCCAGATGTCACTGCATTTTACTGGGCTGCTGCCATGCTGAAGAATTCAAGGGGCTAATAGTTCAGTCCAAAGGATGCTTGAACAACGGCAAGTAGAGCTTAATGTTATTGTTTATATTGCCTTAGCCTCTGCCACCTTGTTTGTTTAGTTAATTATCCAAGGGCTGGAGCTAAAAATTCACTGGTGGTGAGCAGTGAATATATGTTGAGATTCTCCAGGTGTGGACTGCACGTTGCCCAGGGAAGCAGTTTGATTCCCATCTGCATTTAGCTCTCTTTTGGATCTCAGTGCAGGAGCCGTTACCTGCTGGTGCTTGAATAATTCCTGCTATAATCTTACGTATTGATGTAAATCTTTGGGTAGTGGCTTGAGAGCAAGCAAACCCCCAGCACAAGTGAAGTGGGCACCTTTCTTATTGAAGGCTGTGCTGAAGGGCAGCATTAACTCACAGCTCGGGGGCTTTTGGGCTTCTGTTGGAAATCGTTTTTTCCTTTAAAAGCAGGCAATAATCTCTCCATCTCTTCCCAGGGGTGTATTTTTGCTGTGTGTTCAGGCAGCCCTGCGGAACCTTCCCTGTCTGTTTGAGGAGATAAGAGAGATGGTGTTGTTCTGCATAGTGCTGTTTGTGCGAGATGTATTGGCACTACTAGCTGGGGGAAAGATGGTAATAATGTCATATTTGTCATCTTAGTACCTGGAAATCCTTACAAAATGTAAGGAAATGTAAAATGTAACCTCCTCAAAACAGATGCTGGAGATTGTGAGGCATAAAGATGAGAGAAATGAGATGGGAATGTTAAGGAGCAGTCTCTCTGGCATCAGTGGACCTTGTTTCATTGAAGCCAGGGAGCTTCACATCTACCTTACATCCCCCAGTTTGCCTGGTGCTCACTGGCTCAGTCAAGGTGCTGTGTGTGACCAGCAGCACATCTGGGTGCAGCAGCTGGATCTACCCATGCTTGGGGCCCTGTGCTGCTCCTGGAAGTGGTGATGGGCATCCAGGGCAACTCAGGTGCAGGAAAGACAGGGCGATTTAAGCTAGTTCATCTTGGGCGACTGTGAGCAGGGTAACAGCAGTGCATCTCCTCCCTTTTTCTATTGCAATTCTTTCTACTTTTCTCTGAGACTCAGGGATCTTCTCAAAGAGATGCTGCTTTGGAAGTAATCCTCATTCACCTTACTTAGTGCTGCTGCTTGCTGGAGACTTGTAGTTTCTTTTAATTGCCTGTTCATATAGAAGGGCTTTCCTTCCTAGTGGGCCTGAATCGTTTAGCAAAGTGACACTTGGATACAAACACCCAGGCTGCTGGGTTGCACATTAAGTGATGAGAGAGTCGCAGAGGGCACCTGGAATCAATCAGGAACATAAATGCCTATTCATTCTTCAGCTTGTGGCCTTGACTCTTTGGCAATAGTTGCACGTAAGCTGTAGTATGACTCAGTGCTGTGTCGTGAAGTCCTGAAAGTCTTTGGATGCCCTTTGGCTGTTGAGAAACCAAATATAGAAGAATGGTTCTCTACCACAGCGGATTGGTGACCTCTTCTCCAGATGCTCAAATGTCACAATTATTACATTAATACAAAAATACATTGGCTGTGCAGAATTAATGCATTTCAGGGTATTGGAGGGGAATATTTTCACTTAGAAGGATGTTATAAAGCAAAAGGGTGAAGCAAGGGTGTTTTCTTGACTCCTGCACTTTGACATGCTGTCAGCTAACGCTGAACAAGCTCTGGATGTACTTTAAGATGGAAATAGCATGTAGTGAATGGGGAAGTCTTTCTTAAACCAGCTTTTAGACACTGTTGTCCATAAGAAGGCACCTGCACTGCCACACACACAGCCACACACACAGCCATGACAGCTACGTGTGTGTGTGCAAGTTTCCCTCATTTAAACTACTGTGTTAAAGCCTGTTCAGCTTCTGCTCCATTCAGGTTTCTGGGGACCCTGTGACCATTTTAGTGATGAGCAAAAGGAGCTTGGAAAAGCGGGTCTGTTTTCAAACATAGCAAACTTTGCTGTAGCATCCTTACTGGAAAATACATAGAGATCTGTGAATGGGAAAAGGTCAGTCTGGGTGCTGGCTCATGGAGTCTATCGAGTGCTGTGGGTACAGCTGGCAGCACCATTGCTCTGATTGGGGGAGTTTAACTACTGCAGCTTCCCTTGGGGATAAGGGTTTGATGAACTGCCATGAAAAATGATGGGAGGGAATTGTTTTGAGTCTTGTGACGTGTCGTTAGGTAATCTTTCAGACACTGGGGCTGCAGGTACCCACAAGTAATGTATAAGCAACTTATGTATCCTGACGCTCAGCCAAGTGCTTTAGGGAGTGGGGTGAGCAGAGGAATGCTGAGAAGTTCAACTTCTGTAGGTAAAAGCAAAACAAGATGCCTTGGCCAGGGGAGATGAAACACGGGAGAGCCTGGGCTTGCTATCAAACCTGGTGAGAAAGCAGTACAGCCTGAGGAAAGCTCAGTGCAGGTTAGCAGCTTGGTGGAATCGGATCTGACAGCTCACTCTCTGCTGCTTTGCGTTGTGGAGGGCGGTATTATAAACCTAATACCAGCTGCCTCTATGCCAGGCTTTAGCATGTAATTAAATCATTACAAACCCGATTAACACACATATTGGTCTTGTGGTTTAAGCTCTGAGTAGACACGGAGGAATTAGGGATTTCATTCCTACTCTTAGCACTGCGTGCTCAGCACAGGATCCTTCATTTCTGCCCTGTGCAGAGCAGGGAGTGATGCTCTGTTGTCTCATCACCGGGCGTTCCCACGCTGTCGGGTGCAGCTTTTTGGGCATTCTGAGGCCCAAGAAAGCCCCAGTTTGGATCTGAATGTGGGTATTTGTCACTTGCTGCTTTGCCTTTTGGGTTTGTGGCCATCCTCCTCTGGTGCAGCGGGGGCAGAGCTGCTGCCTTCCTTGGGCAGCCCTGTGCATCTCAGGTGAAAGAATGATCCAGTGTGTAACGTGGCATAGTAATGTTATTCATAAAACAGCAAGAGAAAAAAAAAAAAAAAGAGCTTTCATGAAGCAACAACTAATTGAGTTCTCGGATGCAGGCCAAGCCCAGTGCTTGTAAGAAATACCTTGCAGGGCCAGTGCTGGTCAGCCTGGGCTCTGTCCTTTTGGGGTGATTCTGGCAGAGCTCCTAACAGGAGGTTGCGGTGCTTGAACTTGGCTGAAGGGAAATAAATAAGCTGGTGAACTGGGCACAAACAGGAGTTGCTCCTGTGCGAATCCCAACTTTCTGGGTAGCGCTGGAGGATTCCACGCTGCTGAACTGCTCCTCAGAGCAGTGCTGGAGTGCAGTGGGAATGGGCTGAGGGCTTCGGTTGGCTTCTTGCCTCTCTGGGAGCGAGCAGAGGTGACAGCACGCATCTGACCCATGGTTTTCCACTCCTGTTTGCTGATGTGATTCACAGTCTGCATTCTGCTGCTTGGGCAGCACCCAGGCTGTTGTTAGACTTGAACATCTCGCTTTGAGCTCATCCGTCATAGTTAGAGAAGGACGGAGAGTCTTCCAAACGAAGATGAATTACACGTTGTGTTCAGAGCCTGAGAGCTGCGTGGGGCAGCAGACACTGAAATCATCCTTCAGAAAGGAGGAGAGCAGCACGGAGTGCCACGATGGAGGGTGAGGGTGGGTGGGAGAGCTCCGAGCAGCAGCTGGAGGCCTGGAAGGCGGTGTGATTCTGCTAATGCATACGGCCAGCAAAATGTGCTGCTGGTGCCTTCGTGCTGCTCTTCTCCTCTGTACATTGCACAGTTATAGCAGCGCGATGAGCTCGGCTCCAAATCCCCTGCAGCCGCCTGGGGAGCGCGGCTGATGTCAGGAGTCTGGAATTCGCATCCCCTCCCCCTGCCTCTGCCTTTTTCCCCTCTTCTCCATAAATAAGTTCTGGAGGTGGCTGGGAGCTGGCTGATCTGAATCTCCCGGAGCACAGGGAGGGGGCTGGAAGCAAGGCTGGAGAATAAGCAGTTGAGTTGCTTAAAGGCAGCTTGTGCTGTGCACATGCAGAAATCTCTGCGTGAAACAAAGCGTGGTCAAAGGCAGTGGGAAGATCCAAGCTGTAAAGGCAGCTTAGACAAATGTCATCCATATTCTGTGTCTAACAAGAGTGAGAGGCGAGGAAACGTTACAGCTGCGTGCTGCTTGGGCCAGGCTCTCTCAGCTGGTTTATTATCTGCAGCGTTGACTCGGATCTGCCATATGTTTGTAATCTCTCAGTTGAGGACCCAATTTCTCAGGATTATGGAAACTTTTTTAAAGCTGCCTAAAAATGGACATGATTTTTCCATGCAAATATTAGGCAGATCATCTTGGTAACCAAAGCTTTTTATGCTGTAAAAGATCTGCTCATCGTATTTCTTTCCACTGCTGTTTTTTGTGTGTTCAATGCTGATGTGTGTGCTGTAGCCCTTCCCCACGGATGCAATCAGTAGCATATGGTACAGGCTCTTGGGATGTTCTCCTGTGAATCCTTTTCTCTGGTCTTTCTAGTGAATGCTTGAGCCCAAGATGAGGCCCTTTATTCTTATTTTTCCCTCCCTTGAAAACTTTCTCCGGTTATTATATTCCTGTCCTACTGGAGATCTTTTTTTTTTTTTTTTTTTTTTTTTTTTTTTTTTTTTGCCATGTTGGTGATGGTGATGCCATGTGCCTTCATGGCCATTGCAGTAATGGGATGCCTTGGGACACAGGTGGGAGCTGGGGCCCGGGGGGATTGGCTGGGATATTGCAAATGTCAGGGTGCCCCATGTTTGACTGCCCTTGAGCTCTGAGTGATGTCTCTCTTCAGGGAAAATAATGGATCATGGGGCCAGTGAATACAGCTGTGATGTATTGTGCAGGCAGGGCTAGATGAAGCTGTCGTGCAGGCGTTTGCTTTGGGTGCTGCCATGGGTTTGCGGAGTTGGGCGGTTCGTCTTTCTGACAGCACTTTGCTGCAAGTATCAGATCAGGATTCAAAACAATTTATTGTAAGCATTTAAAGTGGGGTCTGGTTACTGCACTTCTGGAAATGCCATCTCTCCCAGTGTGAGCAAGACCAGATGAGGAAGTTAACGAGATGAATCACTCACATTACTGAATCACTAGAGACCTCAATATCTGGAGGTGACAGCCTGCTGGTGTGGGTGTGCTGTGTGTGAGAACCTCTCCTTTACATACTCATAGGTTTTCCTGCTGCCCTGTAAGGTCATGAGCCTGGTGGATAAGGACAGGGAGGGCTGAGGCCAGGAGCTTTTTTGCTTCACACTGTTAGTCTGTGCCTTGCTTCAGGGCATGCTCAGCTGAAGGTCATGCCATGCCCTGAATTCCCACAGAAACCAGAACGTGCTTTTTGGAAAGCCAGGGTATAACTAGACTTTTCCCCTTCCGTCGAGCTTGTGTTTTGCTGCCTGCACGTGTGTGTGTTTTGTGCAGCAGTCAACAGAATGCAACGCTTGCCAAAGGGGAGATCTCCTTTCCTTGCCCCAGGCAGGACTGGGTGCTGAGCACAGAACCTTCTGAGCCAGCCTGCAGGAGCGGGACGAGCACTGACACATCACACTGGGATGATTCTGCCACAGCTCGCTTATAACCCTAAGCATGGCCATGTGTTTACCTGTTATTCCAGCTGATGTGAATTGCCCCGTGCTTGTTTTTCATGGTACAAGTGTGTAATCCCTAGGGATACTCACTCTGGTATTTGCTTTAAAACTTATTTTTCTTTACATCGACTAACTTAAGAATAAAAGGTTTGCCTCAGCATGCTTCTGGCCCTGTTGCCTATTAATTCGTGTTCTCTGCTTTTCTTTTTGCAGCTGAACCTGCAGACCTCTTGAAGGTATTAGATTTTCACAATTTACCTGATGGTATCTCAAGAACAACAGGGTTTTGCACAAGCAGAAGATCTTCAAAAGAAGCAGACGTTGCTTACAGAGTAACAAAAGATGCTCAGCTCAGTGCACCGACAAAGCAGCTGTATCCTGGTAAGTCCGCAGCTTTTTGTTAGCTATATAGAAATACCTGATCCTTTTCTCAGCTTCTCCACACACATATAAAGCACTACAAACTTCCTTCCTATTCTCTAAGTATGCTCCATTGGCAGAGAATGAGTGATTCTGCTCTTTTTTGGGGCGGGTTGCAAACTTACAACCATCAAACGCAGCAGTAAGTCCTTTTGTCATTGCATTTGCATGTAGTGACAGGTTTCATCGAGGGAGATGTGGCCAATGCCTCCACGTATGTTCTCTCCTATATTAGAAAGTTTGTGCTCTCTCATTATCACACAGTGACGTCCAGCTGGGAGAGACTTGGAAGATGCAAAGGAGCGCAGGCTGCGTTGTGCTCTGCGTTTGTAGAGTGCCAGGCACAGTAGGAGCCTATTCTGTGGCTGTGGTGTCTCATAACACAAATAAGCACCATAAAAAAAGAATAGACTGCCCCACAAGAACAGATGTCCCAAGAAAATTGTTTGAAGAGGCTGAAGGTTCATTAGAGCAAACCACAAAGACACAGGAGTTTACAGAGCCCTTGAAGAACGCTGCTTTCAGGAAATGTTTCCAGTTTGGAACAGAGTGGATTTAAGAGCTTCCCAGTGGTTGCTGGAGCCACTGTGAAATCTTGTCTGACAGCCTTTTTTGATGCAGAAAGCAGAAAAGTAGTGACTTCTGGCCAATTTAGCAAATTGGTTATTGCTGCTTCAAGGAGTTCAACACAAGAGCATGCAGAACTGAACCACGGTTGCAGAGGGTAACTCCACATCGTATGAGAATCTCTTGTCTTTGACTCTTCTCGCTGTTTGGACATCCTCTGAGTTCTTGGCTTGCATCTGCTGTTTTTCATGGGTGAGATGCAGATGGTGTTTCTTTGATGTCATCAAGCAACTTCTCAATCACTTCCACTGGACAACTGTGGAGCAATTGAGATAGCTCTACCTCTCTCTGGACTCTTATGAAATAATCTGCTCTGCTTGCTCAGGAGATGGGAAGGGAAGAGCAGAGCAGGGAAGCCCTGCTGTTTTCCATCAGAACCACAGCTGTTTGCTCAGTACATCCCCATAACGAGCTGTGACTTGAGCTCACACCACCAGATGAGTGAGAGAGGGGAGGTAAAGGCATCGAAGTGATTGCAGCGCAGTGTATTAGTGGAAATGTGGCTTTGGTGACTTTGTGTGTCACAGAATAACTTGCCCTCTCTGCTCTTGAGCACCACAGGCAAATGTACACAGTGCATAATATTTTGTGCTAATTAGAAGTTGGTGTTTTTCTAAGATGGTAATTTTATGGACTTTGCATTTTGCTTCTGCAACCACCGCCAGCAAAGCAAGAGACACGTATATAAAGCCTGTCTGTTTTCAAACCCACAGGAGTGAGAAAATATGCTGAGATGCTCTTTGTCCTCCCTCTGTGAATAAGTTCTGCTTCCCCACAAAACCATGCTCTTCCAGCAGAGGCAAGAGAGGCAGGGTTTTCAGTGGCAGCCAGCAGAACGTCATTTGCATTCTTTCAGCAAATTCTGCCTTCTTTGTGCTGCTTGTGGGTGTCTGCACATACAGATATGTGTGTATTTAAGAGCTGAAGAATCTCTATTATAACTCAAACAGTCATCTCTGAGGAAAACATCCATTCCAAAACTGAAAGTTTTCTCAGATGAAGAACAAGACCAGAGCTTGGTGACACCACCAAGAAGCTGTTCTACTCTGAGAAGTGGCTGTGGGAATGGCACCAACTTGCACAACGCTTCTGCTCTGTGTGGTTGTGCTTGGAACTTGACCAGCTCATTGTTTTTGCTGGTTGTTTTTTTTTTAATTTTTTTTGTGTGATATATGGCTAAAGCTTTCTGGTCCTTCCTAGATAGAGTCAGGGCTCTGCCAGCCCCCTCTGCTACACCTGCAGACACACACCAGTGCCACACCAGCACTAGGAAGGCATCCCCGGTGTCTGTGTTTTGAAGGCTGAGCTTGCATGAGAGCCTTCCATCCTTGCTCCCAGCACTCAGGAAGGCAGAAGCTGGGCCTGCTGCTGCTCTGTGTGCAGCACAGCACGCTGCAGATGCCAGCTGCTCATGTGAAGCAGCGGATGCTGGGGCCGTGCCACCCTTGTGCCCACCCCACACACCTCATGTTGGCTGCTGGAGCAGTGATGCTGGCTCTCCCCTTGGATCCATCTGCAGAATGGGGGTCCGAACCCTTTGCTGCTTTGCAGGATGTGGTGAATTTGAAAGGCTTTGGTCATGAGGTTAAAAATAAAGACACCACGGTGAGCCAAACTCAGCATTAGTGCAGGGCTATTAGGAGGAGAGGGATGTGCAGCGAGCTCACTTGAGTGGACTGAAAATCAAGGCTTATGCCCAAGCCCCTTGTTGGAGATGACTTCCCTGTCTTTAAGGGGATTTGGAACAGTTTCTATGCTCTCCATGTATTTATTGTCATGTATATATTGTCCGTGCGGATGTGTTTTCATACATCACTCAATAGCCTGGGTCACTTCTGTGACAGTGAAGGCATTGTTATTTTGCCAGGACAGCAGAGCAGTAACAGTAATGTCAGCTATAATTCATCTGTTATGGTTATTTGGGTTGAGAAACTCGCGTCACCATGGAGACATTTTAATAATAATGGAAAAAAAAATTAAAAGCAGCTTTTTAATGAGTTGGCAGCTTGTTCAAGTTGAAAGGTACTGTATTGTGGATTCATAATGAAATTTTGGACATGAACTATTTTACATAAAAGACCCCAAACTCTAGCCTGTAATTGGAACCAGGAAGACGTATGGTCTTGATTGAGCTCTACAGGAGGATTTGTGTATATTCAGCAGGAGGGAGATGAAGCTCAGTTCATCCTAGGGGAGGCACCAAAATCAGATGCCTGCCTTTGCCAGATATCTGGGTCTGTGTCCTAGGAGGAAAATCTTTCTATTATTACCACACCACTGAACTATTGACTGAGTCCTCCACTCAGAAGATGCCTTCTGCTTCTTTACAAACGTGGTGTAACTGGGTGCGGGATGCTGACTGTGTGTCAGTGCAGTGTCTGTGCAGCTGTCCCCAGGTGCCCACTTGGTGCACCATCTGCATGCCTTCTCTTGTCTCTTCCACTGTTCTGCAGTGTAGTTCTCTGCTGGAGGGCTAGATTCACTTACAGCAGTAGTTAATAAAGTTTGAGCAATTCCCAGGCAGAAGAAAAGAGTGATTTCATGGCCTCTTTCCTTTTGAACTTGCGAGCTATGCTGTAATCAGAATTCCCTGCTCACGCCCCCATACCCGGGTCAGAATCCCTTATGTGCCACTGGGATACCATCTAAGAAAAGCCTTCCGGGGCAGAGGAAACCTATTGGAAGCTTTTGGGCAGTGAGCTTGACAATTTTTGTGGTTTATATAGCTGTGAATCTGCAGCTGAAAAATGCTCTATTGTTGTTCCCTTCGCTGCGCCCTGCTGCACGCAGATGGTCACACACATACCCTGCTGCCCATGGCAGGGCTGCCCCACTTTGCTGTGCTTGGTATAAGATTTCCCAAGCAGATACCCAGCAGTACAATGCAATCCTTGTTGTGAAAGCCTGGACCTTGGAGGAAAGATACCCTGCACGTCTCACGCTGCTGAAATGAGGTTATGCCCTGTAGGGTACCCTGATTTTTTGTAGGTCCCGTCGTCCACTGGAATTTGATCAAACAAACTCCTTTAGTAATGCATCTGGAGTTTTTAAGACCTCCTCTTCAGCGTGTGCGTCCAAGCTTTTCCATTTGTGATGGTTCTGTATGAATGGCAGAGAAAAGACAAGCTAAAGAGACACGTCCTGCACAGGGCATGACTTGGTGATGTTCGTTTCCACTTGAAACTTTGAGTGCATCAGCCCAGAGTTGCAGGGGACGGACCTTTCCCATGCAAACCTTGCAAAAATGGAAAGATACCACCTGAGATCAGAGAAGTCTGCTTTCCTGAGTGGAGAGAAGTCATGGAAACTTGTGAGCTGTTCAATATGCAGACAAACCGGCGTTTCCTGCTGTTTGCCAGATTTATTTCTGCTCACAGATATTTTTTTTTCCCTATACCAGCCCTGAAAGCCAAAGCCACAGAATGCTCTGTTCTGGGCCTGGAATAGATGAAACCTGATGCAATTCCCCTACGTCTTTACACACAGTATTGGAGAGTTTTATTTGCCTAACTGATGTGGAATGCTTGCCTTCCTCTGTCTTTCTGATGTATTAAGTTAATTTGGAGATGGTGTGATAAATGAAATAAAGGAAGTTTTTGCCTTCTCTCCTTAATTCTCCAGGACACACCGAGGAGGAGTTTGGTGCAAGTAATAGATTTAAACCAACAGTTTTTTAGAGCCTGTTTTCCTAGCGTTGTATTCTCACCCTAGAAGACCTTGAACTGTGCTGTGCTGCAAGTTGAAATATGGAGTGGCTTTTGGCTCTGTGGCAGGGCAGCAGGGCTGGCAAAAGGCTTTCTGATCATTAATGGAAGATCCATGGTGACGTTCAGTTCTGTGCCAGTAGAGTAGGTAGCACTTGAGAGGCACTGCCCTGCTCTGTCTTTGCAGGTGCAATCTGCTTTAGGTTCCAGCCCTGTGTCTCAGTAGGCTTTGGGGGAAAAGATGGAGCTCTTTCCCAGCGTATGCTTTTAGAGATGCTGGTGTACACACATTTGGAGGGGTGAACAATCAGCCTTCTTCATGTGGATCATTAGGCAACCTATCGTTTCTGTAGGGGTTCATTGTCAAGGAAGCCTGACTAACCTCTTTGCTTTTCCACTCCAGCTTCCCCATTCCCAGAGGACTTCTCCATTTTAACCACTGTAAAAGCGAAGAAAGGAGGTCAGTCCTTCTTGATCTCAATTTACAATGAGCAAGGGATCCAGCAAATTGGTGTGGAGATGGGTAGATCTCCTGTATTCCTGTATGAAGACCATACAGGAAAGCCAGGCCCAGAAGACTATCCTCTCTTTAGAGGCATTAACCTAGCAGATGGCAAGTAAGTGAAATTTTGTGCACAAAGGAACAAACAGTACATTGTTTATAACAGTACCAGCATGTGTTGTGTAAAATTGGAGTCCTACAAATGTCTGTACATACATCCCATTCTTCAGCTGTACCCTTTGGCAGATAAACAGTGCGTATGTAAAAGGTGAACCCTGTACCAGTTAGTGCAAACTGTGTTGATGCTTATGGGGGATAGCAGCACTGTTGGCTTCTGTTATGAAAAGTCCAAAGGAAACTCTTGTCAATAAAAAATCCCCGTTGGATCCCGCACAGGACATAAGGAGGGTGGAAGGAGGGTTAGCTAGGGAGTTACCGGGGTATTTTTCCCCTTCTCTGCCCTTCACTGAAGCAAGAGCAGGTGCTCTCTGAGCTATTTTGGAGGGTTGAAAAGCAAATGGCATCTGCCAACACAGTCATTTCTCTTTCCAATGACTCATGTAGAGTCTGCCTAAAGCTGATTTTCATCCATTTGCAGATAATAGCTCGTGTGAAGGTTTGCAGGAGAGTTTTTACAAGGGATTTGTTGCTATTGCAATCGTTGGCTTGCTCTTGAAAGACCAAGGCTCTGTGTAACATCTGTGGGCTGTGTTCTTCCAGGTGGCACAGAGTCGCCATCAGTGTGCAGAAGAAAAACGTCACCTTGATTTTGGACTGTAAAAAGAAAATAACCAAGTTCTTGGATCGAAGTGACCATCCCATCATTGACGTCAATGGCATCATTGTATTTGGAACGAGGATATTAGATGAGGAAGTCTTTGAGGTAAGTCATGATGATGAGCAGCTCTGGAGGCGTTCTGCAGAGCTGGGTTTTGGTTTTGAGGGCTTGACAGCTCTTTTTTGAAACGTATCTTGGATTTTTGCATGGAATTCCTTAATATGTGGTTTAGTTTCTTAGCGATTGTGTTCTAAGTAAATGCCTCCTCCAGTATTGATGTAAGCAATGGGCCAGGTTGGCTGCTGGAGAATCTCCCCTGGTTCTCTGCTTTCACTTCCCTGCTGAGATTCCTCTGCCGGAATCTTTTGGTTCTGTAGCTCTTGTGCTCTGTATTGATGTAAAAGGCTCCACTTTTGAAAGTAGCAGGACTTCATTTATCCCTGTGTTATGATTTAAATCCTGTTTGAGGGGCAGTAAACAGAAGAACGAGCCTCTCGCAAATCAGTTCTCAGAAAGTCCGTAGCAATCTGCTCTTTTTCCATGCGCTGGTCACTGATTCCTGGTTCCTTGCACTGTGACTCAAGGAGTCTCCTTGACAGCTTGTTTGGCAGCCCCATCACCTCCCACACAGCGACTCCTTTTTAAAATGCAACCCCAAATCGTGATGGGTGGAATGTTCCCATGAGCTCCTATGATTTGAGCAAAGAGATACAGGATTATTTATAGACGAGGTACATATGGTAGAAGTTCTTTTCCCATACTTCAGCAGCTAGTTGAATATATGCATTTTGCTAGCAATCTCAACTCCTGTGCTCTGCTGTACTTCCGAGGCTTTTATGCGTACAGTAATCTTGTCCCTGATCTTGCTTGCAAGCTAGAATTGCTTCCCTGAAATCAGCGCCAGTGCAATGGAGTGTAAACCAAGACCTGTTGACTTCCCTACCTCCTAATTTATTGAGTTTGCACGTAAGAAGTGCTGTATCTTATGGGCCTCCCAGCAAAGGGATGGGAAAAAAACATGTATCTGGGGGATAATTAGATCTGCAGCGAGGCCAGCTCCTGCCTGCACTGTGCTGCCACTCAGAGAGTTGCAGTAACATTACCAACAAACAGAGCAGGGATGCAAGGACTGAGCGGTGCTGCCAAAATCCCAGTTAGGGAGCCAGCACCGAGTTTCTACATTGTGTTTAAATTAATAGGCAATTCCTGGCTGACTATTAAAATAGAAAGTAGAAGCTGAGTTTAATGGGTGTTGGAGTGTTTCGCAAGCATTGGATGTGCTGTCAAAAATGTTGCACTGGTTGCTGGCTTTTAAGTGGAGCTCCCCTGGGGAGCTGCTGGGGTCTGGGAGATCTGGTGGCAGAAATGGGTGTTGCATCCAAACCAATAAGGAAATGCAAGCTGCTTCATTTTGCTGCTGTTTGGTGAGGACCATCTCTTCCTTCATAGAGAAGAAATACTCCTGGCTAAGTTATTTCCATCGAGGGAGGGGGCTGTGCTCAGCGAACCCTCTTAGATCCTTGGGGGGTGGTGTAGTATAGAGCAGTGGTTCCCCTTTGCTGGAGGCTGCTGCCCTGTCATCAGCCCTGGGTCCAGAATGCAGCTATGGGATTGTTGTGGGTGCTTCCTGAGAAATGTTCTGGTTATTTGACCAGAAATGAACAATTAGCAAATTTGTTTGTTTATTTTTTTCCTGTAAGCTGCACATCTCTGTTGTAAAGCATCGGTATGAGCTTTTGAGGGGGGAGGGAAGCAAGCGTGATCTCCAGTTCTGGAATTTGTCCTTTCCTTTTGTCATCCTCATCAAACAAAGAGGGTTTTCAACATATGCTCTCAGACAAACACTAATCAAGATACCAGCAGCTTTAAACTGAACGTAATTAATAGTTTTCATGAAGGCAGTGGACTATAACCTAATTTCCTCCATATCTCAGCAACTCAATTTCCTTTCGGCCCTCCTTTCTTCTCTGCAATCTGCACGCTGAAGCAGAAAGTGTGTGGGGAGGGCTGTGGCTCAGGATGATGGGAAAGAGGTGCAAACAATTAGAGGGCTGTGCATTCTTGAAAAGCTGATTGCTTCTGGGCTGAGCCATGGGCTGAAGCTGCTGCTGTCCTGCAGGCAGCTGCCCTGCCAGCCTTGGCTTGCTGCTGCTGTGTGTTTGCAGCCTGCCTGTGTGTCTGTCTTTGCTGCGGAGGTTTCTCCATCCTCTTGTGTGGTGTGGGATGGAAGGCAGTGGCTGGGAGGGCTTAGGCAGGCTTTGTCTCAGCTGGGATCAGCAAGAGCACTAAGTAGTGGGAATTCCCATCTGTCTGAACCCCGGGCAGGGCTGAGACCAAATAAAACCCCAGCACTTCTTGTTTGGAAAGTCGTAATTATTTCAACTGGGGTCACAGCAAAGCGGCTGCGCCGTGTTTGTCCCTTGGGTGCATGGATGGCCATGTCCTCACTTGTTCTGCTGCAGAACTCAGCCAGGCAGGAGGGATGGGGGGGGTGGGTTCAAAGCTTTTCTGTAGCACAGCGTTCTCCTGGTGGAAAAAAAAACTGCTTCCTCTCATTAAAATTCAATTAGCTGGGAGGCTGAGTGGGTCTCTGTGAGGCTCTGGGAACGCCGGGTGGGTTTGAAGAGTGGCCAAGCTGAGAGCCTAGGTTGTACAAGTTAAGTTTTGTGCCGAGCTGTTGTTTGCAACAGAAGTGTACAAATGTTAGGGCAGCAGCGGCTGGCATCAAGCTGTGAGTGAGAGACTGCTGTTGTGAGATTGCAAAGGCCCTTTGCAGGGGGAGAGAGCAAAGAAACAGCCCATGGGGTGGGAGAAACTCTTGGCACACGGGCTGCAGCAAGCAGTGCTCCTGCGGCTATGGCAGCGCTGGGAGGAGGTCAGAAGGCACGTGGATGTGTCTTGTTGTTTAGGGGGATTAGCAGTTTCTTTTGCAGTTTGGATATGTTAGAATGCAAATTTGTAGTGGTTTCCTTGTCCCCAAAAGGCTGAGCACTAAACCCGAGGGGATTGTTCCAGAGCCTCACTGCGATGTGCTGGGTGATGGGCCCCTCTTGGTGCTCTACTCCTCATCCACGTTGTTTGGATGCTCTGTGAGCTTTCATGGGAGGCTGCCCATGGAAGACGGCCTTGGCAGGTAACTTCTGCTCCATGCACAGCTTACTGCTGAGTTTGGGATGTCCACCCAAGCCAAAGCCCCACAAGGCTTTGCGTGTAGCCCAAACAGCATGCTGCTCATTTAATCCATTTCACTGCTGCATCCACAGACTCTGGGAACAGCATCTCCCATGGGATGGCTTTTCCAGCTCAGCACGGAGGTGGTCCTGGGGAAGGGCAGCCTGGGCTGAAGAAGGTCTGGTTTAGCAGATGTGGGTTGAACCAAAGTTCAGGTCCTGGCTCGGTAAGGTCACCGGTGCTGTGTTTCAATCCCAGAAGTGTTTGTATTATAGCAGTGAACAAAGAAAGGTTCTTTATGAATGGAAAGTGCTGCGTAACGTCTGAGGCAGGTACCCATTACCTCCGCAGCTGGGTGAGGTGAACTCACACCCTCTACATGCTGTGTTGAAGCATCTCATGTAAACCCACAGAAGCTCGTTTCCTGCAGCAGTGTGGGGCCCAGCCCTGTTCTGCTGCTCAGCCCAGCAAACTCAGCAATGGGCTGGTGAACAACATGCAGTTTGCCCAGCCCTTACCGGAGTCCCAGGCATGTGGTGTCTTCCATAGTTCTGAATTGTTTGTGGGTCAGCCATTGTACGTTTTGGGGGGGCTGTCCCATGAGAGAAGTGGCATTTTGATCCTCAAGAAGTAATAGTGGAATAGTGCCTGGTATTGGTGTAGATGAAATTAGTTTTCCCATGAGTAGAAGAGTTCAGAGTGCATGCTGCTTTTTGAAGGTTGGCTTCTGAGGAAACGAGAGGAGCTTATTTTGTACAGCTGAGTACCATAACTGTGTCTTATTGGTCCAATTGGTACCATAAAACCAAACGGTTTCTTTTGATGCTGCCAAACAAGGTGTGAAGTGAGAGGGTCTCCCAGACACCTGCATCTACCTTTCTGCCAATGCAGGGAAGCTGAGGGCTGGCGGAAACATCTGCTCTTGGCTTAAGCCAAATGCTGGCCTGGGGTGAGGCGTGGTGTACGATGCTAAAAGGATGGCACTTATCCTCTCTCCTCCTTTGTGTTTTTGTTGGGTTTTGTTTGTGTTTGAAGACCAGCAGCAGAATGAAAGTATCAGAAATGGAGGGAGGGTGAGCCAGAGTGCTGGGGCTGCTTTTAGGGCCACCGAATGCTTCAGTGCTCTCAGCTGAGATGCTTGTGCTGTTCAGGTGCTGTGCTGTTCTCTGGTTGAAATGCCAGCTCACATTTCATCTTCTGCCTTGTTTACACTTAGACAAAAACAATTATCGCTGGGGTTGATTATCCCAGATTTCATTTCACTGTTGTCATGGCTTTCTCCTTCCCTGTGCCCTTGGATTTAGCATTTCTTGCTCTGGAGAAAGCTCTTAGCTTTACTTTTTCTGAACGTTAATTTATTTTTTTTTCCAGATACCTCCAAGGTTACAAGATTGGATCAATAAATTTTGCTTTAGCAAAAGGTGTACCGCAGAAAATAGTCTTTCTATCTGTGCAAATGCATCTTACTGTATTTTTTTGGTGCTGGAGGACAGATTTAGGGCTTGCTTTTGCAGGCAGAGTGCTGTTAACGTGTCAAATAGCCTCTATCTGCTCCTGCAGGAGGATAACTGTGCTACTAATACAGTGGGCTTCTGGGAAGGTCAGGCTGGTGGTAACTGCAAAGCTTGCAGGCTTTCTCACCTCGTGGGGGTGGACCTCATGGGGAGCCTCAGCTCTAAATGTCATTCATATCTTTTGTGCAAAAGCAAGAAGAGCAAGGCGCTGGTGCAGGTGGGAGCATTTACTGAGGAAGAGTGGCAAGGTCCCCAGCATCCTTGAACCAGGAGTGCATTCTGCACAGTCTGGGGCAGGAAGGAACTGGGCAAAGCTCGTGCTTAAGATCTTGTCAACCTTCAAAAAACACTTTTAAAATTAATTAGGGGTGTATACTAACCTGGATTTCTCTGTCGAGATGCTCCACAGACGCACGCTCCCATGTACTTTTCCCTGCCTCAGCAGACTGCTGAAAGAAGTTAATTTACAGTTCTGGCTGCCTGCTTTCCTGGCCCTGCCAAATCTGATTTCACCTCTTTTGCTGTAGAGCCTTTCAGGGAGTGCAAAGAGTCGATGTTTTACACCACCAGCTTATACTGTGGTGTGAGATGATGGAAAATGAAACGTCCTGAGCCAGCATTAGGGTTCTTTATTGAAGATGTCTGTAGCTTTCCCCAGTCTCCTAATAATTCTCCATTTAGTTGCTGGTTTTCTCGTCATTTCTTCTGCTTTTTTTTTTTTTTTTTTCCAAAGGGATCCTCTTTAGTGAAATGGTGCACTTGAGACATATGGATTGAATCACAGAGCTAGGCTCATCCAGAATAGCAGTGCTGCCTAGAATATATCTGCAACTGCTGAAGCTTTTGCCTCCGGATGGCTTTGCAATTAATGGTGAGATTTTTGTGCCAGAGGCCAAGCAATGCAGTCGGTTTAATCAAAACCCCAACGTGATACTTGGCTCGGGTTGGCAAGTCTTGTGCATGGGATTGTCTTACCCAGGTGCCCAGGGACGTCATCTGGTTTTATCAGTGTGTCTGTGAGTGCGTGCAGAAGAACTGCAAAGCAGCTTGTGAAAGTTGCAGCCTGTGCTTAAGGTGGTTTATTCTCATCCCTAAAGCGACACCGTTCCTTATGATCCCTATCTGTCAGGTTCCTGTAAGGAGAGTGAAGGTTAGGGTGGAAACACTGGATTAATTGTTTGTGTGTGCTTTGCCCAAACGCCTGTTTTTCACTGAGATTTTCTGGGTAGTTGGCAGCTCAGACACCTGGACTGCAGTCAAGTTTTGTGACTGGGTCAGGGTTGCCTGTCATGATGTGTATTTTGTAATTACAGCTAATAAAGCGGCGTCGTTAATGGTTTAATGCTTTTTTTCTTTTTTTTGTAAGTGATAAATTCCATTTCTTTAACTGTAAAAGACACTGTGTGCTTGTCATGTGTAGGTCGTTACTGGAGTTTGCTGCTATCTCATGCCTCGTGGCCAATGATTGCATCCAGTGCAAGGAGAGACGTGCTTTATAGTTCAAACAGATCATAAAAGTGCTTTTATTGATGCTTAACAGCAATGCAGTGCATCGTGTATCTTTTTAATCCAGCCAAGATACACACCCAGGCTTGGGAAGCTGTATGCCATAGCTTCATGCAGTTGTCTGAGCCAAGCCCTGCTCTTGCAGCCAGAGTAACACAAGGCCTGATGGCACAGGTTTATCCTTGGCATGGGCACCATTGAATACTAGCTTCAAGCCAATGCGTTGCTCTTATTGGTTGATTAACGTGTAATTAACTGCTTTTGGATAGCTGAGCATCTGAAATGCTGGCTGTACAGAGGTTGTGTCGTGGTACACAGTTTGCAGTTGTGCCCAGGTGTAGAAGCAGGGTAGTAGTGGTACATAAATGGGAGGAGATCCAACTGGAGCAATTTCTGGAGGGGTCCTTCTTTGTGGCTTTGCTGGCACAGCATGATGGATTCTGTAGGTACGGAGCAATTAGCAGTTATTAAAATCTATTGGTAATACCTTTTGTAAATGAAGGGCAGAGGTCCTGCTCGAGTCAGGGGACCACTTGGCTTCTTTGCCTGTTCCAGGACAGTGGCTGCATCAGCAGAAATGTGCCATGGGCAAGTTTTTGTAATTATAGTTCAAACAAGAAGCCTTGAATCTCATTTCCCCACTAGCCATTCCTGCAAGCAATTGTTTTTGAGCTTTTGCCATTTTGGAGTGTATGGACGAGGATGCTGAGTTGGGAGAATGGTCAGTGGGGAAAGGATACTGAGCAGTAGCATGAGGCTCTCTATCACTGCTGTCCCTTTGGGCCACAGAAGCCTGGAGAGGACAGAGAGGCTGTGGCCCAGCTCCCCCCAGCCAGGAGACCCTTTTGCGGAGAGCAGTAAGCAGTTCAGACAGCTAACAAGGGGAACAGAGGGTCTCTGGTAGGCGAAGCTCATCTTTCAGTATAATTTCCATCCACTGCAGGGACTGTGGGGTTTGGGGAGCAGAGTTCTGTCTGATTGTTCCTGACGCTCACCTGGCAGGGTTTTTGTATCTAAATGCTGGCAGGCAGCGATGAGGCAGGCTCGTTACACGTGATGGATGCTGTTTGGAGCCTCCTCATTACTCTTTCAGCCGATGGCTTCGTTTGTAGCTCGCTTCCCCCGTTGGCTGGGGGAGGGAGGGAGGAGAAGGGGGCTCGGTTCTTCCATGGAAACTTTGAGGTGCAGAGGGCTGATTGCAGAGCCCAGACGGGTGATGTAATGCTGGAAACCCTCTTCCCTCCAGTGACATCATGCCAGGGCTCCCAGTGGCGTGGGGGACATCGGTATCTGCTGGGAGCCACAGAGACACTGCGAGAGGAACCGGGGTGTGGGAGACACTGCGTGAGAGCAGATGGACACGTTGGGAGACTGGGAAAGATTTTCTTCACCTTGAGCATGGGGGGAAAGCCAAATACTCATGCTATTGGGGAGAAGTTTCCAGCTGAGCTTTGCTGGCAGCACTGCTGCACAATATGTAAAAGCCATTACTGAGAGCAGCGAAGAACCATGGTGTGCCACTGGCCCAAATCAGTGCATGTTTCCCCTTCCCTGCTAATTTGGAAACCTTGTTCAGCGTGGGAGGTCACACCAATTAGTTTTATTTGCATAAGCGAATTTTTTGGCACCGAGGCTTACGGACAGGCAGGCATTCTCTTCCACATACAAAAAGCCTGCTTTGCATGGTTGCAGCAAATCGTTAGAGGAAGTGCAGGCTCGATGGAGCCAAACTGGTGCCTGGAGGAGCAGGGAGACAGGCGCCGAGCTGTGCAATGTGCTGCTCAGGCAGGGGCTGTGCTCACGTCCTCACTGACCCGCCAGTGCTCAAACTGAGGTTTCTTTGCAATTTAGGGCTTTGTTACTATTGTCCTCACTTTGCAGGACCCTGCTTTCAGGGGTCAACAGTCTGTCGTTTCCCTCAGGCACGGAAAAGCATCCTCTAACTAGGAGCCTCTATTAGTTGACTTGGTGTTCGACCCATTCCCTTGTCGTTTAGGTACGAACAAATGAAACACATGTTCCTTGCACATGGTGAGGCCTTCTTATTTTATTTTAATTTTTTTTTTTTCTTTTTTGAGGCGGTCTGGGCTGCTTGCCAAAGCCCAAAGGAAAATCCTAGCCTGCTCCAGACATCCCCGTTGTGCAGGTGTACTGCTTACTTCCACAGAGCTGAGCAGGATCGAATGTATGTGTTCACAATAAATATATCACCCTGGGGATGGGAGCTGGAAGAGGGTATTCCTAATGAGCTGTGCAGAGCACTGGATGGGATTTTGTGTACTCGTGTATGTGTGTTTTCTATTCCCTCCAAGAACACGGAAAAAAGCCTCTCACCGTGGGCTCATTGTTCTCCCCACGTAGCCACATACTGGCCATGGTTCAGGAGGTCAGAACCTATTTGAACAAACAGTGCTCTGGCCACTGAAGCGAAATGTGTGAGGAGACGAGAGAATTGGTGGTGAATATTGCATTTGTGCACTGTTCTCTGCTTTGGAATGTCTGTAAACACAGCATGGTTTTCCTGGGGCTTTGATGCCTTGTATAAGCAAATGTATCTGCAAATTATGTTTACCCTTTTCCAGCTTGCTGCTCAGAATGCTGAAATCTGAGTTGTGATGCTCAGCCATTGCGCTGGTCGTGCTGCAGCCATACCTGGTCCGAAATGAGTTTGTTCAGATAACAGCATTTCTAGGCTGAGAGTCACATCTGCATGCATAAAAGCTATAGAATAGCAAAACCCAGCTCCTCTTTTGGGATGAAAAGCTTGGCAGGTGCCCAGTTAGCTCTGCTAGGGGAGCTGAGCAGGGTGGTGCCATTAAACACAAGGCTTTGGAACGGTGAATTTAAGGTGGGAGAGGAGAGGTGTTTGAATGCAGAGGGCAGGCAGTCCTTTCTCCAGGAGGGAGGAAAAGGTGTGCAGATGGGAGGTGTTAGGAGTGCACGTGCACCACAGCTCTGCTCCCTGTTTCCAGCTCTGTACTGAGCAGTGTGGGGCAGATTTGCAGGAGTGCTGGGAAGCAGCAGCAGAAACCTGCACAAAAGTTTCCTTCTCGGGTGGTCCCAGCAGATGTGTCCCATGCAGCGCTCCATCATTTGGTAACCGCTGCCTGCCAAGCACTGGAAAATTCTTTCCCTACCAAAATTTGGTGTTAAGTTAAATTCTGAGTGTGTCAGCAGATATCCCCATGGCTAAGCATGTAATCCCACTTACATCCTGAGATAACTTTGGCAGCCAGGTCAATTTTCCTCCATTGCCTTTAATCCATAAAACCTGGATTCTTATACCTCCTGGGGCGGAAAACATTCCAAGAGCTGATTAAAAGCCTCTGTGTAGACAAAACCTCTTGATCCCGAGCCACCTCGGCGAGGAGGGCTGGGGTAAAACCTCATGGTGGATCTCAGGGTGGTGATGGTGCCAATGGAATGTCCTTCAGCTGAGATGAGAACAGCAGCTTCACTTCCAGGTTGATCCAGCTATGAGAAAAGTGAAATTGGGGATAGACGCAAGGGGTGTGCAGCTTTGGTACCTTGGTGCTTAGAAGAGCTCCAGCTGCTTTGGGCTGGAAGCAGGAAGCCCTGTTGGATAGTAAAGAGCCACCCTTGGGCAATGGGTGCGAGTCCATAGAGGGAGGCTGATGCTCTGCAGAGTGAGCCCTGGGCTTTGGAGCTGCCTGAGGGCTTCCCTGGGGTTTCCTGTTGGAATTTGAGAAGCATTCAGAGGGGGGGGAGAGGACAGGAAGGAAACCATGCAGGAGTAGAATGGGCTGGCACCTGGTTGCTCTCACTGCCTTTGTAGCAGAGTTGTGAATTTTCTGATGAAGCTGCAAAGTGTCCTCTCTGTGAGAGGTGAGTTTTCATCACCACGGATGCCCGTGTCTAGATGTTAGCTGGAGGCTTTGGTTTCCTTTCAAGCCTCTTCCCATTCTCTACCAAGGTGAGGACTCTTCACCACCTCCCCTAGCTCTCTGCTTCCCCTTACATCTCCCTCCTCCGTCATCAGTAGGGCTGAGGACAAAGCTTCCTGGGATCCACACCTTCCCAGGCCATGCTGCATACGTGGGGCTCAGCAAGATCTCAGTGACAGCCTCCAGTGGGGCTCAGTGTGACTCCAACGCCTCAAACGTGCCACTTCAGCCAGCAACTTCGCTTCTTCACCGCCTATTTTCCACCGAGCGAGTCCCCGTATGCTGTTTGCATCTCCAGCTTTGTGTGGGCGGCGCAGAGAGCAGAAGCTGCTCTCGTTCCTCATTTTCCATAGACGAAAGGGAAATAAATCAACGTGAAACCGGAGCCAGGAAACAGCCACGTTCGGCGCAGAGGGGGGAAGGCACAAAAGAGCAACGCCACGATGTGCGGTGCTGCAGCCCGTAATAAGGGGGAATCTGTTTTTTAAGCTATCCCTTATGGTTCACACATATGTCATTGAAGAATAACTTGTGTAGGAAAAAAGCTCTCCTCTCGCTCGGTTATTAGTGGATTATTTGATTTGGATGAAGAGGGGAAACTTTGGAACAGTGTGATCAGCACTTGGTAACCTGGTGACATCAGGAGGTGAGCTTGGATGGGGGGAATGCAGCACTAAATGGAACAGTAAAGAAAACAGGGAACTTGAGTATGTGGTCAGGCCTGCAAGACCACAAGAAGAAATTTGAAGGCTGGGCAGCGTTTGGCAGCCTTTCCCCTCTCTAATTTGGGCTTATGTAGAGTTTTCAGAGACTGCACGCTCCCCTCAAGGCTGTGTCTCCTCTCCAAGGAAAACTCTTCTGTTTTCTCATTTTGCATGAGAAATGGAGCTTGGCTTGAAGTGCTGAGCCCTCAGCCGGGGCACAGGGCTGCTCAGGTCAAGCATGGTGGGGGAATGACCCCCAAATGATGAGAACTGGGAGGAGAGAGATGTGCTCAAAGAGCTGTGCTGGGCAGGGGGAACAGCAGCTCGATGCACCGGGCACAGAATGAGGGACTGATTTCAAAACTGTTCATTGTTTCATCTTCTCTTCTCAGCTTTATTAACTGCTAGTTAAGTGCTGGCGGATTGTGATAGACAATGACATCCATTCATTTTGTCCCATTCATTTCTCAGAGGCCTGGGCTGGGCTTTCTGTCCTTTTTTTTTTTTTTTTTTTTTCATGCTGGACAGGCTGATGCTATGGAAATGCTTCCCACTAAATGCAAGCTATTGGTTAACAGTTTTCCAGTGGGCCTGAATGCCAGTTTTGTGGGATGATGCCTGTGGGGTTGCCTTGGCAGTGATGACCAACCTGCATGGCTCCCCGCACCCATGGACACCCCAGAGCTGTGGGCAAGGCTGTGGAGGGCAGTTGGGTGCCTGCAAGCAATGATTGCAAGGCAGTGTATCACCTTGTTGCATGCTGCCCTTGATTCATCCTTAATTCATCCTTACATGGAAACTTCTTGACCATCAAGATCTCATTGCCAACTGCATCCCGATCTGCCCTGCATACCCATTGAAGCCAACTTCAAAAGTGGTTATTAAAAGAAACGTTTTGAATTATGTAATTTGCTGCTTGCAAGTGTTCAGCAGCATCATCTGACTTGATGTTTCAGTTGGGGAACAGAACTGCGCTTTGGGAATAGATCTGAGCCAAACAGACTCCTATCTGAAAGCAATTGGAAGGAACTGCTTGCAAAACTGGCACTGTCTGCTTATCCATAGCCATTATTTTGCATGCAGGTTGGAACTGTCAGTAGCTTTAAAAACAAACATTTGGGTTCTGCATGGACGTCTGATAGAACGGTGTCTTGTCATTTTGAATAATCGATTGCTAGGAAGTCACTCTCAGCTCCTGGTGTTGGTATTGTAGAGAGGCAGTGGTTACTTTCATTGAAAAGAATAGCTGGGAACTCAGGAATTCCTTTAGAAGTTATCCTATAGATTTGCACTATTTCTGGCTAAATGTTTGTAATCTGCAGGGGGGAAATAAACCAACAAAAATCCCTGCAGTGACTCTGCTATAAAGGTTGTGTCTGGGCTTGAGGCAAGAATAGTGACAGCAGAGCACACAGTGATTGTAGGGCTTCTATTTTTAGGGAGCAGAGGTGTAATTTGTCTGCATGGGCTGTGACACGTTGATAATTTAAAGGCAGAAATCACAGCGTGGCAAACTGCTGTGTGGTCATATAGGGGGAAAAGAACCAACCTCCACGGTTTGATCTTAGTGTGTTTGATGGAGAGCCAGGAACAACAGCGTGTCTGGATGACACTGTGTGAGGGAAGGCTCAGGTGAGGTCGCTTCATGGCAATGGCATCCTGGACATGGCCAGTGTTGTGTAGTGTCAGCCCTTTGGGCTCCGCTGTGTCCCGTGCCATCCCTCTAAGAGCTCCCTCGCTGAGACCTGGTTTTGTCCTCCCCTCTTCTTGGGTTTGGAAAACTGAGGAGAAGAAGGGTGTCTGCTATGTATAGGCAGAAATACAATAACTGCTCATTTTGTGGTGCTTCAGCTCATCTTTTTCCAGTTACTGTTGTAATTGGGAACCGCAAAGATGCCTTGAGATACATCTGGTTGGCATTCCTTTTAATTTGCCTTGCGGTCACTTGCAGCTTCTCCTATGGCAGGAGCATTACAGAGATGCCTGAATGCTACTATAACCAATCAAATGTGAACCTGCTGCAAAGCTTTCCCTCAGACAGTGAACCTGTGTCGTGCCTTTCTTTTACCTGGCTGCCTGTTTTCATGATGTTTATAGGAATTTAATTAGCTTGAGCCTTTTTCCTCTGTCAAGTGCGATTGAGATCAGCATTGAGATGCAGGAGTTATTGAGGCAGACAGACACACCTGTAGCTGCGCAGATCACACATGGCTTGCTTTCGGGGTAAACCAGCCAAAAAAATGCACTGCTGTCCTAATGAATTCATTCGAGGGCAATGCCTCCTCATGTGCTAGAGTTTAAACCTTCAGATTAAATAACTCACTGTGGTTTCTGGCATACGCAGCAGAGATGAGTATTTGGTTGCTGGGGGTGTGGTGGTGGCCAGAAGGCTGGGTTGATGCTTCAGTGAAGGTGTTTCCCCACCGTGTTTCTATCAGGGATGTACCCCTCTGGGCAGGAGCCCTGTCAGAACATGGCTGGATTTGCTTTGGCTTCTTGTGTTGGCAGAAATGGATCAGCTCTGCCAAGGACCTCCTCTAGGTCTGACCTCAGCACCTCATTCCCTGTAAGATGGCACGCCAAGCTGGCCCTGTGTGCAAAGACTAAACTTGCTCTTCCCTCCTTCCAGCTCTTCTCAGAATCAGCTTTCCTACTTTTCAGTCAAAACTAGACAGGGGAAAAAAAGATTTAGGCTATTTACCACGTTCATGGGAGTTTTGGAGCAGCCAAAGAAAACGGAGTCGATTTGGAAGGGCTCTTTGCAGCCAGCTTTTTATCTTTTCTCTTTTTATTTTTTCACCCTGCCCCAGAAATAGAAAGAACACCTTTGCCCAGCCAGCAACTCAGAAATAACTCGGAGAAAGATTTATTTCTTCCATTTCTGCTTGGTTAGTAGCGTGGTCTGGATGGGTCGCTCTGCAAGGTTTCCATCCCACGGCTCTGAGAACATCTCAGGGCTTTGGTGGCTCAGTCCCAGTGAGCCAAGGGGATCTGACTGCTGTCCTGTTCTCTCTCCTTGGGAAGGTGTCTTTGCAGGAAGGAGATATGCAAAGGCAGAGGGCAAGTGAGGGAGATGGATGGAGTTCTTCATCCTGCAGCCTCAAAGGGCTGTGATACTGAGGCTGTTGTCTTCTTGCACTGCTGGAGGGCACAGAGAGCAGGTTTTGTGTCTGGGCTTTTGTGTCCTGCAGAGAGGAGTGGGCTCTGCTCTGCAGGGAGTGCCCAGGACCTGGTGGGAGCTATGTTTGCTCAGTGACAGCCTTCACAGAAAGAGAGGAAGAGGCTGATGATAAGGATTAAGCTACAGGAAAGCTGCTAGGAATGCCAGGCTTTAGTAGAGCGTGTGCTCCATGCAAGCCAATTTGTTAGGAAGTTAGTCTTGCAAAAGTACCCAAATCTGGATGCTTTCTAGAAAGGCTCCTCTGTCAGTGGATGGGCTCAGTCAAGTCACAGAATCATAGAATGGTTTGGGTTGGAAGGGACCTTTTAGATCATCTATTTCCAACCCCCTGCTGTAGGCAGGGACACCTCCTCCTAGACCAGGTTGCTCACAGCCCCATCCAGCCTGGCCTTGAGTGCTGCCAGGGAGGAGGCATCCCCTGCCTCGCTGGGCAACCTGCGAAGTACTCTGGAAAAGTGTCATGACCATAGAACATGAGTTAAGTGTCTGTACAGAGTGGTATTCCTGAAATAAACAGTTGAAATAGGGTTTGTGCATGTTCAAACAAAAAATGCAACTTCAGCCCTGTGGCCTCACGTTGATGGCTTTGAGGCTTATCAGCAAGGATGAAACAGGCATAGAGGGGCAGCTGAGCCTGTGCTTGTATGTGCAGATATGAAGCATCTCGTGTGGATAACCTAACCTGCAGCTGCTGCTTTAGGGAGAACATATTTACTTCAATGTGATGAAATTTGAACTAGAAGTCACGCAGTTTAATACAAACGTGTGGTTTGGATTCCTTGTTCTTCCCATGTGTTTCTAATCTGCTGCTGCAGGGTTCAGACATCTGCCCAGAGCATACGATTTACCAAAAAAAAAAAAAAAAAAAAAAAGTGCAAAAATGCTCATTTTGCAAATGTAAAGACTGACTTTACAATAAGAAAATGAAATCTGGGAGTCGTGTCTTGCCTATAGCGAGGCAGAGAGATGTTTGGGCTGTCAGGGTGTTTTTCTTTTCTTTGTCTTTCTTTCTTTGCCTTTAAAACTCCGAACTGTGCTCTATTCTTTTCCCCCACTTTGAAATAGCCACGGAAACCTCTCATATTATTTTTGCCTGTGTTACTGCAGCACTTGGCCGGGCTGTAAAGGAGGAGTGAATATAAAGCAGCCTTTTGTAAGATGGGTCTCTCGCTGTCCGTCTGTCCTTCCAGGCTGGGCTGTGCGGTATGAGGAAGCTGTCTGATGGCAGCTCCCTTTTCCTGTCCCTAACTGACTGCTTCACACCCGAACATCCAAGCAGATAAGATTGTGGCTTGTTTAAAAAGCCATAAAATGTATAAAAATAACTTAACGGAGCTGGGCATGATGGCTGGTGAGTTAAGGATATCTCTCTTTCAGTGCGTTCCAGCAGTCTTTTGTGTTTGCTTAGTAGCTTTTTGGAAGTCAGCTTGGCTGCCTTTTCCTTTCCTGCCGTCCCTGCTGCTTGGCGGCTGCTTTGCCCTGCCTGCACCTTCCATCCCCACCGGAGTGACGGTGTTGGTGCTCACTCAACAGAGAGGAACGCAGACGCATCGCCCCCAGAGCACTGGCCCGCTGGGAGGCAGCAGTTCTAAGGGGGATCTGGAGAGCTTGAAGTGGAAAGGAAAAATCAAAGCATGCAAATATTCAATCCCAAAGGGCTGCGGTGCACGGCAGCGATGCTGGCAGCGATGCCACCGCAGTCAGGGCGACTGCAGGCAGCTGTAGGGCGTGAGAATAACTGGGAGTTGTTTCTCATCACCACTTCCCCTGGGTGGGTCCGGCTCCCTCATGCAATTAGCCATGATCATTATTAAGAGTAGCTGTCGGCTCAGCAAAGCAGCCGCTGTCTGGCGGCTCACAGCCCCAGACATGAGTCAAGGAAAGCTGGCCCTGACCCCACTACGTGCGTGGGACAGCCGCTGCCTGACCCGGGATGCTCCTGCAGGAGCTCAGCTTTTAACCGTGGTCCACTTTCTGATGTGCTGGCCACGTCCACCCTCGGGTCTTTTTGCTTTTTCCCCTTTGGTTTTATTTCCTCCAAGCTTTGTTTTCTTTTACTTGTTGGAGCGAGTGCCATTGCTGCCTGCAGCAGTGCCTCTCGTGCAGCACAGTTCTGTAGGTCCTGCCGGGGCTTTTCCTCCTCTGACACAAAACCACTGAAGAACACCAGGGAAATGTAATTTACTTGCAGTAAATACTTGGTAGGTTTAATGCTTTCTATAGTTCTGCCAGTGCCACCTGCTTTCCAGACTGCCTGTTCCTTGGGGCAGGGAGAAAAACAATGCTGACATCCACTACGTTCTTGGGTTTTAGTTAAATGACAGGTAGCTGACCTGCTTTAGCTGTGTTCTTCCACCCAGTTGGTGAGTTCTTGTTCTCCAAGGTCTCAGCCTTGGCTTTAAGCTGAAAAGGACGTGGGGTGCTCTGGAAGCAATGCTTATTCCAGGCTTGTGGGGTGATGAGCTGCACGGTGTGCACGTAGGGTTCTGTCTGACCACCACAGCCCCCATCACAGTCTGTTAAGCTCGGGGTTGGATGAGGTTACATACAATTGCCCATAAGCATAAAACAGCCCGGGAGCTGTTCAAGACCTTAAAGCTGGTGATTAGATGTCCCCTCTGAAAGGACAAGGGTTTCAATTAGGCACTGTGCCGGGGCTGGAGCGGGGTTGGCATAGAAATGGCTGTTTGAGCATGGCTGGGTTTTTTCATCTTCTCCCTTTCTTTTCATGGTATTGACAATCCATACATGAGATGCTCTAAGGGTGCGGGATGTGAGCGTTGTGAATGGGCTTAGGGATAGAGATGTGGGAATGGGAAGGGAAAAAGGGCTCTGGGCTGCCAGAGTTTGGTTGAGGATTCCATGGAAAGTCTTGGGAAGAAATTGGGAATGATTAATGGCTATGACAAACTCAGGCATTTGGAAAGGCAAGAAAATCTTTCATCCGTTACAAATAGGAAAGTATCTGGAATAGCGGGTGAGTCTGTTGCCTGTAAAGCACCATTGTGTAAATAATCCATACTGGATGAATGCTGTGTATGTTGTCTTTGGGAATTAGCTGTGTTATCCTTTAAGCAAAAATGGACTTTGGTGTGAGCTCTGGCTCTCCATTTGCTTTGTCCACTTCCTCAGGTGCTCGGCACCATGCCTGGGGCTGCAGCCACTGGCCAAGGAGTGCTCACATGGGAGTGGGATGTTGTTGACATTGGGAGGCTGTTAGAACTGAGGCTAATGGAGAGAAATAGTATCTGCTTGGAAGTCGACATTGTATGAATATCTCCCACTCTATTAACAACTTGGGTCCTTGACTGCTGTTTGGGTATTGGCACAGTGATGGCTTCTTCAGTGGAGCTCTCCAGAATTAGCAAAGCCATCTGGCTTTTGCTCTCTTCTGAGAAACTTTCCTGTCCTCCTCTTTCACTAAGGAGCTGTTGCTAAGCAGCTTGTAATTTGTATTGCGATGTTACGCTGCAGCCTGTCATAACAGGCACTGTTGTGTGGTGGTCTGTGCAAGCACACAAGAAATGCAACCTCCTTGCTCTGAAAATCCTTGTTTGTAAGAGCCAGCCAGGAGAAGATGAGGTGAGGAAGGGAAACCATCGTCAGTCCTTGAGAAGGGCTTTTGCTTGAAGCCGTGTGTTGTTTTTTTTTTGTGGTTTTTTTTTTTTTTTAGAGGCATCTGTCCCCTTTTCTTTGCAAGATTGTTTTTACTGAAAAGGGCTCAGAAGAAGCTCCCATCTGAGTGCCAAAAGTCAGGAGGGATCCATTCTTGTGGTGACCTGAGCACAGGAGGGGAAATAGCGGAGGTCTCACAGCAGAACCGCCTGTCTGCTCCTGCAGCCCCCCTTGCACAGGGCCAGGAAGCAAACATCCGTGTTGCCTTTCTCCCAGCCACCAAGTGTTTGCAGCTGACTCATGGCTGCATGTGAGCCCTTCCCTTCTTTATTTTTGATTCTCTTTTGAGGCAGCTCTCCAACTGTTGGCTTCCAGTTTTGTACTGCAACGTGTTTGGAAGCCCAAAGGATGCCCGTTGGGTGCCAGTCGCTCCGGCTGGTCCAGCGAGAGCAGTTTGGGATGCAGGTCATGGTGTGACCTCATTGCTGCCGTTTGGCTTCTCCTCTGCAGAGCTGTGTTTAAGGGATGGACCTTTGGGTGATGGCGATACGCCGCATCCTTAGCAGTTGAGCCTTCATCCCCGGGCAAGTGCTGATGATAGCTTCTATCAAGCGGAACATCTGGGGCTGGCAGGCTGTCTCTGAAACAGGGATTAGGTTTGTTGGAAGCTCGCTGGTGGCTGGGATCTCAGTGCTTTCATCACAGAGCCATGCTGAACTTCTGCCGCTCTTAATGCGGCTGGCTGGGTCTGTGTTTGTGAAACCAGTGAGTTTGTCGTAGTAAAACTCAGCAACATCCCGATTGCTTCTAGTAATTAAGACTTTTTTTTTTTTAGTATCACAGCCACATATGGATGGTGGTGGCTATCTGAGTTAGATGTGGGAGTTTAAAAAGGCTCATCGAGCAGTGATTATTCTTAAAGATGCTCGCTGTCACTAAGGTGCCTGTGGCAACACAGTAAAACAACAGTCCAAGTAATTATTACAACAGTCCAAGTAATTATTAGTGCATTGCAGCGGGAGCCCTGAAGAAGCCCAGTACTTCTGGAGCTGCTGCCAATGCCAGATGAAGTCACCGTGCTTCTCCTCGCCAGCTGTTTGTTTTGTTGAACCACAGCAATTTCTCCAAGTTACTGAAGTTGATGTCATTGGAAGCGATGTGACATTTTTGCACACGTATAGAATAAGTGTTAAAAAATGCTCCTGAAGAGCTTTTCCAGTCTTGTCTGGGAGCTGGCTGGGGAGCTGAGTTCAACTGCCTTGATGGAACTTAATCCATAAAGCAAATGAGTCATCGGGCACCAATGGCTTTACCATAAATGTCAAACAATTTCTTACTGGTTGTGACAGTTAGCGCTTACATCTGTTTGGTGAAGCAAAAAAAAAAAAAGGAAAGGAAAAAAAAAAAGCCTCACAATTCAGAATCATTTTCATCAACGTGCTGTGCTCCTGCTTCCCCTTTGCAGGAAGTTGTAGGAATAAAGGTCAGCATTTGATTTATTTTCCTTTAGAAACACTGGCTCTTCAGGCAGGTGAAATATTGGTTCTTTTCAGAGGAAAAGAAAGAATTGATTTATCTGTGCGATGTGTGCCCAAGAGAAGCAAGTGTTGGGCTGCAGCATTGGAAGGGCTTCTTGAGAGCCCCCTGTGCTACCCAAGTGTCTGCGATTCCCCCACTATCCTTGTGGGACTTGAGGTTGGATGCTCTGTGGCTTGGATACCCCTTTATTTGAAGCTTGGTCTTCAAAATCTCCCCTACTTGGCTGGTAAATTCTTTAAGCCACCAAGGGAGAGTGTTCCCCCTCTTGCAAAGGCCTCGTGGAAAATCTATGGCTGTCGAATGGATGTGGGAAGGGGGGAGGTTAGTTTTGACTTTCTGGCATCTTCATTATCGCTGCTCGTGCTGAAGAAAGCAGATGCTGAAGTAGGAAGGAGAGAGGGCTGGCTGTTGTGTGTAACCACAGCAAGGAGTGAGAACTCGTGCGGAGCAGCAGAGCTGGGGTTGGGGGCAGCTCTTTCTGGGTGATATTTATTAGCAGCAACACACTTGAGAGGAGACACAAGCAGCAAACCTCCCTGCATGGCTTGCTCTAGTTAAGGTCACCTTTCTAAATCAAAGAAATGGGGCTCCTGACAGCAGAGCTTTGTGCATCTTCTGTGAAGTTCAGATAGTGGGACTTTTATTAGGGCCTAAATTAGTCCCTGTTATTGTTTTGTATTGAGGGATGAGGTCAACTGACTGGGAATTTTGCTAACAAGGTTTCACTCCTGTCTGCTTTTTACGGATGTTAACACGGGGTGCCCACCAGAGCTGTGCACTTGCTGTTAATGAAACAAAGATGAACAGTCCAGCAGCCATCAAGCTCTCCTCCCTCCCCTGCCCCTGAGCTGCTCGACCCACATCAGTGCACTTGAGCTCAGATTCTCCCTGGGGCTCTCATTCCTCCAAAACCTGGTGCATCGCTTTTCCTTGTGGTTTTGCATGCTTGCACGCTGCTGCTGGAACAAGAGAAGGATGAGCTTTGTTGGACAGGATGATTGATTGGGTTTGAAAAGGAAATGGGAAAATAGGAGGTACGGTGAGTGATGCTCGTGGAGCACTGTGAGTTTGACAGGAGCTCTCTGAGGCAGCTCGTGCTTTGTCGTGGCACACTTTGTGTGCTGGAGTTATTCAGGTGCATGCTGACTTTCTTAAGCCCTCAGCCCAGAGGGGGCAGGAAGCTTCACTTGTTTTCCTCACTGGGCCAATGTCATCCCCCAGTGCCTCGTGCTGAGTTTGGGCTTTCTGCAGAGCTCGAGTCCAGAGCTTCTGGGACTTGCAGTGATGTCCTTCTATGTTTTACAATGCCTTGAGCAAGAGGATGCTCAGCTCCCATTCTGCTGCTGGAAGCAGAGCATGGTTGAGACAAGATTTTGTCCCACATGTAGTTCAGGAGGTGCTCTCAGCAGAGGCTAAGAGTGAATTCAGCTATAGCCACTTCTCTCCTGTGTAACCTTTTGCACCATGTTTAGGCAACGTGCCTTTCTTTGCTTTATCTCTTCCTCAAGAAAAAACAACTTTTATTCTGGTCTCTGATAGGATACAGACTATCAGCTCTCCTTGAGGTGTAAATCCCACCTTATCAGGAAAAAAAGCTTTCAGCCTTCCTTCCCTGCCTCTTGGAGACAAAGACCAAGCCTGCTGTAGAGACTGTTTTATTTCAACTTCTTCCAGCAGCACCAGACACTGCTCATAACCTCATGCAAAATGGGAACCTTTAAGCACCTTGCTGAGAAGGGCATCAGTGTCTTCACGTGGGTGTCAGGGGGGTAGAGGTAGCTGGGCTCTTGTGATCTGATATAGCAGCTGGAAAGTTATTCCCAGCAGGAGCTCCAAGCGAGTTGTCATGGCCAGGCTGGGCATCCTGCAGTGATGGGGAGCCTGGGAGCTGCCTTTGGCACTGGGGTGATGTGGTGCAGGTAATCCCGTGGCCCAGCAGGCTGCACTGCAGGTGGTGGAGAGCTGGATATGGGGTGCATTCTGTGAGACGATAATTTGGCTTTATTTATTTGATTTGTTTTCCTATTTTTTTCCAAAGCTGTGACCCATTTTCTGTTCGCTTTCTAACCGTTATTCACAAAGAGCAATAGGCTTAAACCAAGGCTGAATTTTAGGGCGGTGTGGATGTTCAGAGAGCTCTGTGTGCTGTCAGAGGGCGGTCACTGCTGGAGTGTGTGTATGGAGTTGAGCCTGACCTCCTGTTTCAAAAATATCCTTTGGTTTTTCATGGGGCTCTGAGATGTTCTGGCCAGGCTCTGCTCTGAGCTTCTGGTTCCTATTATGTGCCCAAATAGTTGTGCTGTAATGCTCCTTTTTCTTCTTCCTGCCCCCCCAGCGCCTTCACAGTATTTTTCTATCATTAAAGAAGACTTTTTTCCCCCTAACTAAACCATCGGCTGCAAAAATCCAAGCAGTGAAATCTTTCCTTATGCTGCGAATAAACTGCTTTTGGTGCTATCATGAAACTTTGACTTTGGCTTCCCTCCCTGCAGGGTGACATCCAGCAGCTGCTGATCGTGGCCGACCCCCGGGCAGCCCATGACTACTGTGAGCACTACAGCCCCGACTGTGACACCGCCGTCCCCGACTCTCCACAGTCCCAGGACCCCAACCAGGATGAATACGTGAGTAGGAGCTCATGGCTGCAGGTGGGGATGCTCTGGGGGCAGCGATATCGGGCTCCGTGCTGCGGTTGCAAAGCTTAGCTTGCTTGTTTCAATCTGAAGGGACCTTTAAAGGCCGTGTGTTCACACTCCTTGCAGTGAACAGGGACACCCACAGCCCTGCTGGGTGCTCAGAGCCCCTCCAATCTGACCTTGCGTGTCTGCAGGGATGGGGCACCACTGCCTCTCTGTGCAACCTGCACCAGTGCTGCACTACCCTTAGAGGATGAAACTTCCTCCTCCTATCCAGTCTTTCTCCTGTCTCGCTTTCCTGTAAATCCTTTATAACGCAGTGGCTGAAGCAGAGGTTGTTTTTAGGATCCTGCAGTCCTGGTCTCCTTACCCACAGGGCTTTCCCTTCTCATCTGTGCTCTTCCAGTGAATGCAGTGCAGGTTTGCTCAGAGCTCAGAACCTTGCAGAGGACAGAGCCTGAGCCGATGGAAGCACTGACCTTCCCAGGCGGGCCAAACCCTATCCAAAATGTGCACCAGTTTCTAAAATCCAATTTTAGCTCTTAAACTTGAAACTTGAAACCAGATGAAGTACTTTTTCTTACTGGTACTCCTTTGAAACGACAGGTGTCAAAGGCAGGAGGAGGAACTTCTTTTGCCTGTACGCTTGCCATTTGAATTTCCTTTTGGCAGAAATGGTCCCAGCTGATCTGTAATGATTTCTCCCGTATGAGCTGCTGGGCTGCGCAAGGCAGCTTTTCCTACAGTCAGAGCTTATTTTCTTTTAGAAAAAGTAAAGGAAAAAATAAATAAATGGGGTGCCTCTATATTTCTGCTGCTCAATCAGAAACGTCTGAGTGGGGCTGATTTCCAGAAGACCATCGTCTGAATTTGACACATTTAGAAGAGGTCTCAAGCTCAGCTCACAGCAATTAAAGTGTCTGGCACCCTCAGGCACCTCTCAGTGCCTTGGCTGCTGCTTCTGCCCGGTTTGCAGCAGTGCAGTGCTCTCTGCTTTACTCTCAGCTGCTCCCCACTGATCTGCAGTGCCGTTGCTGTGTTCTGGCTCATGCACCTTGGGATTTGGGTTAAGAAGCTGCTTTGGGGAGCAGAGTGCAGCTTGCAGCAGCGCGGCCCATGGAAGCTGTAACCATGCTGCCAGTGCTGCTGGAGGGATAGACTCTGGTGTAGTCGAAGTGCATGGTAGTAGGAAAAGAAAGCTCTTCTTCTGGAGCCAGCAGTGCAACAAGGGCTGGCTTGTCTCCGGGCTGTGTTGCTCTGTGTAAGAATAACTCATCCATGCGTCTGCTGCCAGCCGGAGTGATGGGCTGGCTAAGAGATTGGCCGTGCCCGGCTGTAACCAAATGTTTGGTTTGTATTTCATTCTGAAGAATGACTGACGCCTTGTGGAAAACTCTGAAAATATCTGGGTCTTGAAGCCCTCCTGCCTGCGGGTCATGGGGAGATAGGAAATCTCAGGCATGCTATTAGGAGAGAAAAGAGCAGCCCGGTTTCTTGGAGTGGTGGTGTGATGCACGTTGCCCTTTGCAGATCTGAGACGTGACCCAGGAGGGCTCACCAATTGTGTGTGAAAAACAACACAACTGTTTTTCTGTTTTGTAGGGTAGCTGAGGGTGACCAAACTCCTGCTGAGTGGCTTTGCTCTCTTTGCTAAGGCAGAAAGTGTCTCTGGGCTGAGAGATTAGCGGGGACCTGAAAGCGCAGAGCAGCCCAAATCCAGGCTCCCGGTGTTGCAGAAGCTGAAGTATGAGAGGAAGATAAACTGCCATGGTCACTTCACAGCAGAAATGTAGCTCTGCATGGACCACTGGCGTGAAGGAAACCTACAGAGGGCTGTTGGCCATGCACTGGGTGCCACCGGCTGATGTTCTGCTGCTTGTATTCTCTCTGCAGTATACCGATGGGGAGGGAGAAGGGGACACCTACTACTACGAGTACCCCTACTATGAAGATGTTGACGAAGCTGTAAAGCCTGAAGCGCCCACCACCAAACCTGCACCCCCAGGAGTGGCTGCTGGAGAGAGACCCGAAACCAAGCAGGTACCCACGTGAGGCCCTGGTTGATAAATGGAGCTGGGAACCGGGGAGTGGAGGGCGATGCAGAACATCTGTTTTGTTCCACCTGTTGTGGTGTTTTTCATGTATGCTTGTTTGATTTTTATTTCCCACACTAGGACTATCCTTCCCCCACGCCATCCCCTGATGCAGGGGATCCCAGCAGGCAGACCAAAGGATCTGCACCCGTGGACGACCCCCTGGTGGATGAGTACAACTATGAAACCATCAACGAGGAGTACTTCACTCCTCTGCCCTATGAAGACATCAACTACAACGAAGAAGTAGACCCCCAGGGAGGGCTCACTGAAAATGCAGTGGAAGCAGAGCTCCCCACGAGTACCGTCATCACCTACAATGAGACTGATGTAATTTAATGAGTCCTTTTCCCTTCAGTTTGATTATATTTATTTTTTATCTCTGTTCTTCCTTAGCCCTGAGCAAAGGAGATGTGATGATCCGTATGGTAAACCTGCAGGTGGCTGGGGCAGCTCTGTAAGAGGAAGTGTCAGGGTGTGGGATATTTTCATTTTGCCATTCTTACCGAATGGCACTTTCACATTTTTCAGATTGAAACATAAAAAAACCAACCAAACGACTTCAACACTGGGAAAACCCCCACATTTGAGTAATTCCATTTGCCCACAGAGGCCCTCTGTCTTGTTGCAGATCTCCTGACAGTGGAATCAGCCCAGATCCCACAGCTGATACAATTTGGAGTGGTTGCATTTTTAATTCCCCACATCTAATGTCACCATGTCACACTTGAGACTGCTCTGCCCTTAAGGCTTGCCCAGTTTTTGTTTTTATTGGTCTCATCCTCCGATGAGACTGAAATGAGCTGTCATGCAGCTGTGTCGTATAGCTCGCCAGGCAAGGAAATGACTTTCTAGTTGATGAGGCAACTTCTTCGTTACCCGGGAGCATCAGCATGGGGAGCTGATGGTAGCATGAGGTTTCCTGGGGTGGGATTTGGCAGTGCTCTGTGCTTCTTCCTCGAGCAGAGAAGAAGTGAGTGATGGGACCATGAAACTCAAGGCTTGCTGGGAGGTGTCGGAGAGTGGCAAAGGAGGCAGCAAAAGCTGGCCAAGGTAGTTGGAGCTGGGCCTGAAAGTGTGAATTAAAAGGTGTCAGGGAAAGTGTCCAAGGAAGAGCTGAAGAGTGAGGGGTGTTGAGCCCGGATGGGTGGGATGGAGCTGTTGGGAGAAGCTGAGTGGGGTGGGAGATGCTCAGGGGGAAAGAAAAGCACTCCAGCAGATGGATGGACTGAGCGCCAGCCTGAGGGAACCAAAGGATGGGAAATGTTTCTGTTTCCTGACGTGGATCCAGAAATTTTTGGCCAAACTTGTGCTTTCTAATAGGGAGGAATTAAAGATTGGATAGGGTGATCTTAAAAATAAAATAAAATAAAAAAAAATTGGAAGCGGAAATAAGAGGCTTAAGGGCCTCTTTAAATCGTTAGGAAAATCAAATAGAAAAGGAGCAAAGCTCAGGTAGGGAAATATTGGGCAAAGCTTTCCTTTGTGAACACTCAGCCTGCTCTCCCAAAGCATCACAGAGCATCCTGAGGCTGCCCACCTCCAGCAACTCAGAGGTGCGTGCAAATGGGAAAGGCCATGGGACTGCTTGGGGTGAGAGTCTGCTCTGCTTCATCCACTGAATCCTGCAGTGATGAGCAGAGAGTGGACACGACTTGCCCAGCTGCAGGAGGTTCCCATGCACTGAGGGCTGATGCAGTGTGACAGAGCCCCAGCAGGTGCACATAGCCAAGGGGATGAGGGTTTGCACTGCAGGGTGGGAGCTGGGAGCCCCACCTGCAGCCATGAGCTCCTGGTGAAGCTGAATGCTTTCATCCAGCAGCAGAGCAATCTGAGCAGTGTGGATGTGAGGATGTCACTGCTGAGTTCACCTGTCTGGATTTTGGGCAGACTGTAATTCCTATGGTTGGAATTCTAAGGGACTTGGTCTTGCAGGAGACTGGGGGGAAGAGATTTTGGAGGCAGGCTTAGTCTGTTGACTTTCCTGGGCTTGAGTTTGCTTACAGCTAATGACTCTGTGATAAATGTTGGCGGAGCAATGCTGAGATTTAGTAGGCAGCAATACTCCTGTGAACATGAGGAGCTGGGGACAGATATATTCTGTTCATCGCCTGCTATTCATCAAGCAGTTTGCTTTGCTTGTCTGGATGCACGCAGCAAAGGCTTCCGAACTGCATCTCTTTCTTGAAAAGGAAGCCTGAAAGATGATTTAAATGAGGCTGTTATCAGCAATGGAGCATAGCAGTACTTTGCACAATGATTTTTTGACCTCCTGTTTTCTTTTTGCACTGTGTTCTGTATTCAGGCTGCTTTTGTTCTTTTTCTTTCCAAATCACCTGAAGATCTCAGCACAGAGAGCTTTCCTTCTGCTCTGCCCGGTTATTCAGGATATTATCTCCTTTCAAGCAAATTGATTTGGGGATATCAAAACATCAAAAGAGGCATTTCTGATGTTCATGTCACGAAACGCAATTTGAGGAAGTTTGCTGTGTTATCTCTAAGAGCTTTGTAGGAAGATGAACAAGCTTTAAGGTTTCAAAGTGCAAACGCAGATAAAAGAGTTTGAACAGGATAGCAGAGGTGTGACAGCAGCCCATCCGTTTGCGTGGTGCAAAGGAAGACTAACGCAAAGCTTTCCAAGCTTTCTAATCAGGAGCCATCATCAAGTGGTTCAGAAAGGAGTAGTTTAGAATCGTTTTGTCAAAAAATGGATCTGGGAGCAAGTTGGATCTGTTGGCTACGTGCTGCCAAATACTTGTTTCAGAAACACGTACAGACTACGGATGAGATGTGTCAATGTCTGGTTAAGTGCCTGCCACCCACTTCTGGCCTTATCCAGACTTCGGGTTAAGAATCGTTCCTTGAAGATTTCTTGTGAAATATTGGCAAAGAAATTTACTGTTGAGGCTCTCTGCTCCATACCTTGAATGGACGATTCGCTGTTGCTGTAATCAGACATAACCATTTCCCAAATGGCAACGGCATAGCAAGGAAATGGGGAGAGATGCGGGTTGTTGGGAGCTGCTTTGTAGCAGGGCTATGGAGTTCAGTGATGCCCTTTTGGATTTTGCCTCTGTCCCCACATTTTCAATGCTCTGGTTCAGGAAAATATGAGATGAGATGACTTGTCATGAGTTCTCCTTGCTGACTAAATGATGAAAGTGGGCAGGAGTAGGAAGCACGCTGCCTTCTAGTGAGGCTTCTTCTTTAAATCCTCCTGCATGCAGATAAAGATGCTCATGCTCATGGATTCTGAGCAGTTCTGGCACAGAAACAAGGTCTGCAAATGATGGTGGCATTTAAGTGATTTTGAATTCATAGCAGTGAAGAGATAATCTCTCTGGGAAGCACTGGAAGTAATTCGATTTATGGACCATTTTGTTCATCAACAAGAAGGGAAGGAAACAAAATGATTATCAGTACATTTCCTTCCTTATAGTGCTCCTCCAACTGAAGGATGCTGGGAGAGAAGTGGCTGCAGAGAGGGCAGGGAGATGAACATAGGCAAGGAAACTGTGAGACATGTCTGGTGTCCCTGTGTACTGCAGTATCTGTTGCTGTGAAAATGCAGAAAGGATTTTAGCGATTAATGCATCAGATTTGTAAAATCTGTCCCTGCTCTTTGGAAAAGCAGAGTGGACTTGGATCGCAGACAAAACAAACAGGAGGGCTTTGTATAAACAAAGTGGGATTTTTCCACATTTCCTCCTGTAATTAGCTTCTCACAAGGACGCACTGCATTTTTTGACTGGGATTGTGAGAATGGGACGGGGTTTGGTTTATTTATTTATTTACTTGGTGCTTGTTAATCCAATGGCTTCAATATTCAGGCTGTGGAAGGCGAGCAGGAAAATCCACATTTCTCAAAGCCTCTGGACTTCGTGGGGATGTCCCAGCACAAACCCCTGGTTTGTGCTGCTTTGTTTGCCTCACTCAGGCCATTGCACTTTTACTGTTATTTTGTGCTTGGGGGGGGATAGCTGCTGCTGGGGAAGGCCAGAATTGTGTGAAGATCCTTCCATTCTTCTTTCCTTCCTTTGGAGAAGACTTTTGGTGGTCACTGGAGACCTTAAAACTTCAGAATTAAATTGTCTTGTGCTCTCTATTGACAACCATTAGCATGAGGCTGCTTCCATCCCCAAACCCTGCAGTCCCCCCTGGGCTTTCAGCATGCACATCCTGCAGAGATTTGCAGCCTGACACATTGCTGCTCTCACTTCCAGGCTGCTCAAGGAGGAGACGACCTGGATAAAGACTTCACTGAGGAAACGATAAAAGAATATGATGGGAATTACTACTATTATGACAGGACAGTGTCTCCTGACATCGGGCCTGGGATGCCTGCCAACCAGGACACCATCTACGAAGGGGTAAGGGAGTTGGCTTGTTTGTTTTTTTTTTTCCATCATTGCACGCTTCAGAAACTATTTTATTCCCCCAGAGCTCAAGATGAGCAATGCAAGAGGTGGTGATCCCATCCCACTTGGGTTCATCCACCCAAGAGGCAATGTTTGCCGTGCCATCAATGTCTCCTTGCTCGGGGCAGGTGGTGATGCCCCCACTTGTGCTGTGTACAGATGTTGTGACATTGCCTCCTGTTCCTGCTCAGGACTGTTGGTTCAGGTGATGCTCTCTCTGACTGCTTGTCTTTGTTCTGTTCCATGCTGCAGATCGGAGGCCCACGGGGTGAGAAGGGGCAGAAGGGCGAGCCTGCCATTATTGAGCCGGTAAGGACAACCTCTCTGCATTCTTTATGGCGTGGTGCTCTTGGTAGTACAGCTGAGAAGAAAATTTCCCATTATTTGATCCATTTTAATATAAAATATCATAATTAATTCTTTTTAAGATGCTTCACAGAGCAGCTTAAATTAGGAAGGAAGTGCTCAATTTCCCATGACATCTCATTTGCTGTAGCGCAACCCCAGACCTTCCAAAATGGAAGTGCCTGGCAGAGGCCATTCTCCACCTCTGTGGGGATTTTGGAGGTCCCACAACGCCACTCTTGCAGCCTGGGGCCAGACCACACTCTGACCCAAAACCTCTGCTTGGGGATGGCTTTAATGGTGCAGCCAATGGGTTCGTCTCTGTGAAAATAAAGGGTTCTCAGAGCACAACTTGCTCCACTGCCTGCTCCCAGCTCCCAGCAGCTTCCAGAAAAGCCCTGTGTTGTCCCAGGGGGAACATCAGTGCTTTCCTTCTTTACAGCATCACTCTGACCTAGTTGTTTCTACAGTTCCACTCCAACCCTGGGGTTGTTTTGCTTTCTAAGGAATGGTTATAAACTGTGCAATCTACACAAAAGGTGGGTGCCCAGCAGAGCATCCCATAGGTGCAGATAGAGCTGGGGCTCCCCAGTGCAGCTCACATGCCCTCAGCAGGACAAGGGGTTGTTGGCACGTGTCTGTGTGTCCACGTCTGTGTCCCTGTTGAGATGCTGGGGTGCTCCTGGGCTGGGAGCAGGGATTGACATGGCTGTACTCACCTCGCTGGCCCAACTCCAAAGGGCCAAGCTGCACACCAGCAGCTCAGTTAACCCAGTTTCTCTTGGCAGAAAGCCCAAGCGGTGCCGAGCGAAGCAGCAGTACTTCCCATTGCCCACAATCCCTTCTTTTGTCTTCCAATTCTTCCTCCATTTCCTTCTCAAGGAGACTTTGCCAATGCTGGCAGAGTGAGGAGCTGGGGGCAGCAGTTGGGCTTCTCAGACCTTCACCACTGCCTTCCCTCCCTCCTTTCTGGGTCCAGCAACTCTGCAAACAAAGGCAAGGAGCAAACACTTTGCTGAACCATGCAGCAACATGGAGAAGGCAGCTTCAGCAGCCCACCCTGGGCCGGAACCAATCTGAAACGTTACAAAGCGAACAAAATAACGGTTAAGTTTAATCATCCAGAAAGAATTTGGCAGCCTTCGCTATTTCAAAACACTGGAGCACGTATAGCTTTTGCCAGAGAGTAAACAAGACCAAATGCCGCCGTGTTCCTATCCGTTCAGTTCCTCTTTAACAGAGAGAAATTCACATTTGCTGCGCTCTTTATCTGGTTTTTGATCGGAATTGCAGCAGAGGGGAGAAAATAAAAACCGAAGGCGGGTTCTGCTGAATTCTCTCATCTTTGCCTTCGAGCTGCCTGTCCTTCAATCCTTGCTCTGTGCTGACGCTCGCTGGAAGCAGCAGGGCAGCACAGGCTGCTCGGGGTTGTGGTCGGGATGCTGGGACCACTGTGGCTCAGTTGTGGGGGTGACAGGCTGCCTTTCCCTGCTTTGGGCCAGACTCCGGTGCTCACAGCTGCCTTCGGAGAGAGTTTGATCGGCTTTTGCACAGCTCCTCTCTGCACTGCGGCCAGTTTTTGTGCTTTTTCTGCAGTGTTAGCCTCACTTGTGGGTAGCAACGGGGTGTTGAGGGGAGTGACATCCCTTCTTCCCCTGGATGGCCCCAAACGTGCTCTGCTTGCAGTCCCCTATGGTGGTATACCCCCACAGCTTCCCACATCCCCACTGCTGATGAGCGGTCATGTAAACAGCAGTGATCTCTTGCCGAGGAGAATCTCCAGATGTCCCTAAAGCTGGAGCTCAACATAAACCAACTGATAAATATGGGAAGATGCCAAGGATGTTTGCATCGTGAATGGGCTAATTAACCCAGGCTGTGCATAGGAGCATCCTGCAGCCGGCCGTGGGAAGCAGAGCCACGGTAACCCTGGTGGCACCCCCAGAAAGTTCTGGGAGGGACAGATGTGGGCTTGGGGCTCTCTGCATCAGACTGGAGACACTGTTAGCACAGGGGAGGAGAAGGGTTGGTATTGGGTTCTGTATTGGAGGCTGCAACACACCAATGTGCCATCGTTTGTCTCAGTGGGGATGGGCTCTGTGGTCCCCCCCTGTATGGGGAGATGTTTGCTGAGAGCTCTGGGATTTTCTATGGAAAAGGAGCTAGGGCTTTGTGGGTGTCATTCCTGGGGGATCAGGATCACCTGCCCCATCCTGGTAGCCCTCAACAGCAAGGAGCTTGTATTTAGTGTGGGTTGAAGGAGTATGGTGTAGGGATGACATCTAATTCCCAGCCAGAGGAGAGCAATGCCTCCATGGTTGGCAGTGAAATTACTTCTAGAAAGCATTTGTCTGCTTGAATGGGAGGTTTCTTTCCTGCCTCTTACATAGCCATGAGGGGGAAGAACAACCAAATAAATAAATGAACAGAAACAGCTCAATTCCATTGAGTATGGGCTAGACCTGATTTAAAGTTAGGACAAAATATTTAGATGAAAAGAAATGGAATAATATAATTCTGCTGTTTTGCCTGCACAGTGATTTCCTGGGTACACAGAGTAAATCACAGTGTGCAGTCTGCTAGGAAAGTAATTTCAAAAAAAAAAAAGACCAAAACCCTTGCAGTTTGCTTATTAACTTTCTATTGTTTTTCCTCCCAGCTGCTGGGCATTAGAGATTGCTGCTTCCCAAAAAGGAGCTCTTCTCTCCATCTCCGTAACTGAGCTTTGCCCTTTAGTGAGGGGAGGAAGCAGTGAGCAGGAAGGCCGCCCCATGCTGGGGTGAAGGGCTGTTTCTTCATGTCCTGCATGATCCAAATAAATGATATTTGGCTTTGATGATGTCACTGAGGGAGTATGGAAGCTAGCAGCAAGGCCTGAGCTATTGAAGGATGGAGGAAGCATTGGGTTTTCAGCCCTGAAGTTGGGTTGGCTTTGAGGATGTGCCTTGCTAATCACTGTTATACCTTTCTCTTGTTTAGGGTATGCTTGTGGAAGGCCCCCCTGGTCCCGAAGGCCCTGCAGTAAGTGGTGTTGGGGTTACACCTTGCAGCTTGGTGGAGCTGGATGCGTGCATTGCGGGGGGCTGATGCCTGCATGGGGCTCAGCACACAGCTGGTCCCGGGCTCTGTTGCTTCCATACGCCGTGTGTGTGTGTGTATAAATGCTTTGGGGTTGATTTTCTGGAGTCAAAATAAACAGAAAGCCCTATTTCTTTTCCTCCTCTTTGCATGAATGTTACAAATAATAACACATTTCCATTCAGTGGCTAATTTTTTTTTTCCCCATCTTTTCTATGCTAGGGCCTTCCAGGACCTCCAGGACCAACTGGACCTGTGGGCTTAATGGGAGATCCAGGGGAGAGAGTGAGTATCCCTGTTCTTCTCCTGTTTGGCTGATGCCTTTCATCAATTTGTGTGTTCAGAGGGGGACAGCACTAGAGTCCTGAATGCTGCTGGTTGCACAAGGCGTTTGATAGCAATCTCCTCTGAGCCTTTGGTTTTAACGCCTCAAAATCTTCAAAGTCTTTTCCAAGCCAAGCCATTCAATGATTCTATGATGACTTTGTGATAAAATCAGGCAAAGAGATTGCCAGTCCTAAAAGGAGCTTCTGCTGTGGTGAAGGCAACCTTTGCATTTAGGGACAAACAGTTGGAGACCGCAACTTTGAGTCTTCACTACAGCAACGGGTTGGGCTTGCTTGCATCCCAGCACAACCCCTGGGGACACTCCACCACCCTTGCTGTGTTCCTTCCACCTTTTTTGTGTCCCAGACTGCTCCTGTTGGCAGGATCACTCTGTGCAGCATCTCACCTTTGCACTGGGTGGGTTAATGAACTGAACCAGCAAGCACTAGAGTGTGACTGATGTGATTTAGCAATGCTGTACCTGAGCAGTTGTGCATTAGCTTTTGATGTAACTTCAGCTTGGTTTTGGAGGAGGACCAGTGCATCCCCCTTGGTGCAGCTAACCTCTTGTATAGATAAATTTATTGATCTCAGCAAGTTTGCATGAGCAGAGTAAATGGAGCTTGATATCTGTTTTGATACCTTGATGCATTGTTACGTTGAGTGCAGTCATGTATGCCTTCAGAATAGCTGCTAGGATATTGCTGTTGTATTTGGGGCATGTCTCCTGCCCAGAACGCTGTGTGCATGATCTTCTCTTTGAGAGGTTTTATGTTTTCTCCCATCAGCAGTGAATGAGACTTGTTTTGACTTGGAACAGCACAGATTTCTATAGGGAGTGGCTAAAAGAGAAAGTGAGGCGTGTAGGGAAAGCCTGGATTATCTTCACACGGGGCAAAACCAGCTCCAGTGTGGTCGGGGAGCAGCACTGAGATGAGCATCCAGGACAGCATTGAGCTCGGGGGCTGCTGGGAGCAATTTTAGCGGGCATCAGAAATTCACCTAAAAATAAAAGCAGCCCTAAGGACAGGGCTGTTGGCGGCCTGAGGTATCCAGCAGTCCTGTTGGCCAAAAGGCCAAAAGCAAACCTGCAGCTGGGGGTCTGAAGGTAGTCTGGGACCTTTATTTCCAGCATTTCTCTGGGAAAGCACAGGAGCTCTCAGTTCCCAGTGTGATGGTCAGGGCTTGAGCGTGTTTTCCTGGCACCATTGCATCCTCTGCTTCTTTAGCAGCTGCTTTTGGGATGGGGAATTGTGTCCTATTTGTCCCTGGGACCTGGAAGGGAAAGGATGGGGAGACCCAGACCCACTATATCTGCATGGCTTCCCATTCCTCTGACAGATTTCCTTGGATTTTGTTGAGTTCTGTCCATGCAGAGTGGGAAGGTCTGCACAGACAACGGATGTTGTGTTGTTCTGATGTGTCTTAGCACAGCTAATTGCTGCAGCTCCTATTAAGGATTCGTGCTGTGGCATTGTTGTTTCTCTCTTCTTTTCACTTAATTTTCGAATTTAATTGCATAACCTAAGACCCGGAATGAACAAGAGAGAATTCACTCCATTACAGAGAATCAGAACAAGATCTCTGCGTGATAAAGGAGCTCGGTGCAGAATCATTTTTAATGTTTATGTGATACTGGAAGTTTGCTGTGGCCTCCTCTGAAGCCACCGTCAAATGTGCATCAAACCTTTGGATTTTATTGCTTCTTGCACCAGCCATGTCCCCCACCCTGGAAGTGGCTGATCACCTTTCCACTCCAGGATGGGATGCATCAGAGCGTGTGAACACCAATTGGATAGAACTCTGAAGTATTTCTCTCTAAGTCCTTCATATCTGGGCTCTCTGCAGTGAGCAGGGGCTGAGCCACTGTGCCACAGAAGCCTTTTCCTGGACTGGTTTTCCCCACCTTCTTCCATCCTCAGCTTTTAAAGCCCAACTCTGATCCCTTGCAGGAAATGCTTGGGATCACTCAGAAAAAGCATTCTTGAGTTTCTTTTCTATGCCTTGTCCTTCCCAGCTCCACCCTTTCACCCTTCCTCTCCCACCCATCAAAGTGCATCTCCATCCCACCCATAGCTGACCCACACTGGAGGTGTCTCTTTTGGTTTTCAGGTGTATTTGAGGAGATAGTTTAGACGTTGGTGTATTTTTCAGGGTAATGACCCTGACTTGAGCCCTGGTCTTTTAATTAAAGCTCTTTGTTGCAGTGCTGGTCTCTGGGGACTTGGCTGGCGTTCAGCTGCTGCCACACTCCTGCAACCCCTCCAAGTGTGCTTCTGTAAAGCCCCCCCCACCTCATTTACGCTCCAGGTGTATTTATTGGTTTTTGATGGAACAGTAATAACATTTCTTGTGGTTGTGACATGACTGAGAACGAGAGGCCCTGACGGAGCTCCATTGATCGGGGTCTGCGAGCTCAGAAAGTCAATATGCAGCGGTGGGCTGAGCCACTGCTCAGAGAAGTTAGTTTAACCCATGAATCACTGCACAGAGGTTGACTTAACGCATTGGATGCCACTCAGAATTTGCTGTGTGCTGTCCAACTTTCTCTTCCACTTCCTTTGTTGCTCTTCTTTGGCTCCCAACAGTTCATTTGCGTTATGAGATGGATGCTGACCATGCTGATGAGGGGGCTGGTACTTCTGTCAGTTGTCCATGCACGTGCAGGCATTTCCTGGTCTGGACATTTCCAGGCTCCCCTTGAATAGCCACACAAAGCCCATCAGCTTTCCCACGTCCCTGATGTTACTGTTACACACCTTGAAATAAAAGGCTCAATTTGCATTCAAGCACAGTGTGCACATCTTGCTTTTTCTAAGTGTCCAGAACAGAACATAATACGACATATTGCTCATAGAGAAGCAATGAACTTGCAAAGCCAGGAACTGCAACTGCATTGAAAACACTCTTTTCAATTAGAGCAGCTCCTCTTTAATTTGTTTATTATTAACCCTGCGCATTGCTCATGAATTTACATGGCGCTTATGTGCATACAGTGAGGAACACTGCATCTGATAGACTTTATATTTGCAATCAGACAGGTGCACTGAATTAATATAACAACAATATTCAGCTATGTTAATATTGGCCAACACTCATTTAGCTCTGTTTTATTCATTATGTTGGTTGGTTCGTTTATCCCTGTAATTTTACAGCATGAAGAAGCACTTGTGACACCAGTATAGCTGCAGCCAGCCTATTTGTGGGAGGAGTGATCTGAGGGGGTCTTTCCACTAGTGGAAAGAAAGGAATGTGGAGTATTCCAAAATGGAATGAAGAAACTGGGAGAAAAATATGCTTTTTTTGAACAAGGTGCTCTACAGCAATGGAACAGACCACAGCTTGGTCACTGACCCTGTTGTGTTGGTAACTGGGGGGGTGTCTGGGTGCTGCTGGGCTCCTGTCAGCCTCTGGCTCTGAGCAAAGGTTGGTCTCAATGCCTGTGTTGTGTTTCCCAAGACCACGCAGTCGTTGTGTCCCAGTGGACTCATTTCCTCTAAGGACAGTTTTGCATCTCAGGAGTGTGATAGGATCCCTAATGCCTTTCGTGTGGTTCTAAAAGTCTTGAAACTTTCAGTTCCTGTGTCAGACTGCTTTGCTCAGAACGCCCTGAATACTTTGCTCGTGTAATTCTCCGGCCAGGACCAAAAATGGGAGAAGAGTATTCTGTGAGGGTGACTTAAAGCACGAAACTGGACTAATAAGGGCTCGTGGTCGGTGTTGCTGGGCACTGCTCTGAAGACCATTGTCTGTTGCTGTCTCGTTCTCAAGGAGCCAGATAACAAATGCAGTAAGATTTCAGCTAAAGCACTCCTTTGAAATACTGCATCAGTTTTTGCGTTCAGCGTGGCATTTTAGAGCACTGCACCAAATGAAAGCTGAAGTCCCCATTCTTGGTTGCTATATATCAGCAGATCTCTATTTACGTAATGAGAGCAACACAGATTTACACCAACTGAGAGTCTGGCGTGCTGCATTTCTCAGAGGCATTCTAAGGCTTCTGCAAGCCAGCCTGAATTGCAATTTACAAAGTGCTTTATGGTCTGGATTCCCATCCATACTATTGCCCCCCACTGCTCCACACCGCATGGGGGAGACCTCACACACCTGACCTGGAACAAAACGAGGCATTGATGCAGAAGACTGTTTCCTCACCGTTTGTTGGGCAGAGCACACAAGGAGAGATAAACAACCCCATTCCTGATCCATCATCTGTGGGACCAGCGCTGAAAGAGAGGAGAGAGAGGGAAGAAAGTTTTTTATATAAAGGTGAACCTGGCCTAAATTATTTATGTGCTGTGCTGCAGCAGATGGGACTGCCCTCTGCACCTCATCGGTGGAGTCAGGGATGCTGGTGTCAGCCAGGCTAAGAAAACAGCACAAATGTAACATCACGAGCATGTCTTGAAAAATGGATGGGCCGGCATGTTACACAGCTCCCTTTGGTGCTGAGGGAGCTGCTGAGTGCTGTGCTGATCAATCACCAGCTGCAGTGCTGGGCTGTTATTCTGGGCTGGCCTTGGTGCTGGCTGCCCTGTAATTGTGGTGCAGGACACAGAAATAGCTCCGTGGGGTGGAGTAACAGTGGCTCTCATTCCCCAGAGCTGGGCTCTAATTTAGGGCTCGGTGCTTTTGGGTTCCTTTTAAGAGGGAGGTGACAAAGGAGATGTTAGGTTAAATAAGATGTGGAAGGAATGAAAGAGGAGGGAATGAGGAGATGTGAGGTGAAGCGAAGTCCTGTGCTCCTGCAGAAATGGGGAGCTGCATGGCTGAGCATCATCTTCCCACGTGGGGGAAGATGATGTGCTTCCAGTCCCCAACATGTCCTGAGACCTCAGCCCAAACCAGGGAGGGTCTGATGGGATGAGTTAGACACCCTTCTAGAAATAGACTCAATGAGCACCCAGGCGTGTCTGCAGGAGAACGGGGCAAGCATAATGCTTCAACTAATCTTATTAAAAATGCTCTGCTTTATAGATTTTGTTCTGTTTTCTCTTCCTCTCTCTCCCACCCTCATCCACCTTCCTTTGCCTTGTCTGGTGAGCATGAAGCTTCCCAGGACAAGGGCTGGATCTCCTGTGTCCTTGCTGCATGTCCATGCAGATGTGGGATTTGGGGTAGGGTTTTTATTTTCCCTTTCAATTGGTGTCTGTGCAGGCTTGAGAGTTTGGGGCAAGTTGAAGAGAGTTAGAACTAATGTAGATGTTTGTTGCTTGCTCTTCCAAGAGTGCTGGTTCCCCAAAGATGAATTTATTATTGGTGTTTACTGAGCAGGGGAGTGTCCAAGCCCTCAAACCTGAGCTGTTGGCCAGGTAATCCTGCCTGCCTTGCCATGAAATGAGCACCAGGGCTCCTCTTGGCCTCCCTGGGATGAGATCAAGTCACTCTTGCCTTCAGCTCCTTAAGCTGATGTGAAAATTGCAATTATTGCACGTGTGTTGGGTGGTTGGGTGTCCTCCTACTCTTCTGTAGGGTTATGGATGGATGTGCAAATTTGGGTTAGCTTAAACTTCTTGCCAAGTACGCAGCTGGGAGTGCAAATAATCTGTGGGCTGTCATAGGAAAATTGGCCATATTTGATTATTTACAGCTTCATCAATACGTCTTTTACTACATACTTGTTTCTTTAGTGCAAGTTAAAGACACTCAGCTGATGTTAATCAGCACAGCTCCTTTCAGGCCCTTGGAGTTTTGCTGATTTATGGCTGCTGACAGGATCACTCCATTGTAGACAGAAGTGGTCTCATAGGACGAAAAAAGGCAGAGGAGAGAAAAATGGAATGACTCAGGTGACTGAACATGTACGGAAATGTATTTATTTTCCGCTATTTCTATTTCACTGACTTGAGTTATGAAGTCTCATATACCTTTTTAACAGATTTTAACAGACCCAACTAACCACTGATTCCATTGATTTGGAACATGGCAGAGGCTTTTATTGTTCACTTGAACGTTGCTTATGGCAGATACAGAAAACAAGGGAGCCAGGATGTAAGAAGAGGGAATTGCTAAGAAAAACCATGTGTGCCTACAAATGTACTTCCACAGAGTTTGCCAGACCATCAGGATGCCAGCATGCTCGGTGTGAGCTGTCGAGATAGGGAGCCCTTTGTGTTGTGACATATGTCTGTACAGCCACAGCCACTTGTGTATGGACATGACTAAGACGATGCTACAGAAGTTTATTTTTATTTCTCCTTCTGACAGGGACCGCCTGGCCGCCCAGGTCTTCCAGGAGCAGATGGTTTACCAGGACCACCAGGGACAATGCTTATGTTGCCTGTAAGTATAAATGAAGCCAAAAAAAAGCACTAAAATGAACTTCGCTTCTTGGCTTTGCTGCTGCTGAGAGCCTGTTTTTGCAGAAGTCCCTATCTCTTGTACACCAAGGGCACATTTTCTCTTGTGTGAAAGATGGATCTGGATCATTTCCCTTACAAATTTACATTTTGCAAAGCACTGGCACATTTTCACAGATCAGAAGCTCAGGGCAGGTGAACTGAAATTTCTGAAAGCAATGAATAACCATCATTGCTTAGGCCTTGGCATAGCATAGGAGAGTGAAAGTCATGAAGAGGCAACTGAAGACACCTCCAGTGGCCAAATTCTTTTTGCAGAACCCTGCCTTTAGGGTGAGGAGCCTCTAAGGGGTCTTCAAAGCAGGTCCTGAAGCTGTAAGCACCTGAATTAACTGATCTGTTTTGGTGACCAGTGGTTAATTTGTACGTCCTTTTCCCTTACACGAAGCTAACAAGCACCAAGTCAGCCTTCTTGGTCCTGGGACACAAAACGAGCAGTTATATTTTGTGTCTGCTTTGATGTGAGGTTTCCCTGAGGAAACCAGCTGTTGGAAATAAGTGGCTAGGTACCAAAGGGAAAGAGCCTTGAGTGAAAAACCGCAGCACTCTTGTACAGGCTCCAAATCGTGGGGTGATATGCATGTAGGATACTGGCAGGGTGCCGAGCAGAGCCCAGGCCAAGCGCTCGACATGGAGCTCAGCTGGCCATTACAATGCATTTGTTGGCCCCCACGGTAAGCAACCTTAGGCCTATAAATTGTTTCTTTGAACCCGTTTGCCAAGTTTGTGTGGTCGTGCACCTAGTGCCAAGCAGGCACGGCGCTGAGGTGAAGCAGAGGTGAAGGAGACGTCCAAGGAGGTTCTGTGCTCTGCAGTCCCTCCTGCAAAGCCATAAGGACACGTGCAGCTAAGGCAGGAGGAGGATGTGTGTCCCAGAGGGTGGGTTTGTAGCCTTTGGGAGTGGAAGAAACTCCTTCCCTTTCAAGTTCAGGAAAATAAAAAAGCTAATGCTTTCTGCTTTAGAAGTCCTTTGTGTGCTGAGGGGCTGTGGTTTGAACACTGGGGCGAGTTCTGTTCTCTGAAGTATGTGGCCACATGTGGGAAATGCAGCCTCTGTCCCATGGCAAGCAGACAGCACCGTGTGAAGATGCAGAGGGAAATGCAGCCCAGCATCCTGACCTGACCCCTCCTGGCCAATAGCATCTGCGTAGGGAACTCCAGGCCTGGGAGAACTGTGCTGTTCATTTGGAGCTGTGCTGTGTGAGGTCCTTACAGTGCAAAGCCCACGAGCCCTCCTGTGGTGCACTGCTTTGAACCAGCAGAATTTGCTGCATGGGTATGTTGGTGAGAAACAGCTGGGGTGACCTGAGAGTACCACGGTTAATGGGGCAGCAAGAAGGATAGCGGTGGGATTGGATCAGTCATGCTGAACAGAGCTGCGTAGGAGCAACGCTTGCATGGAGTGACAGCAACCAGTGACCTGCTCTCTGCCTTGTTCCCACCAGTTCCGCTTCAGTGGAGGAGGAGATGCTGGCTCCAAAGGACCTATGGTCTCTGCCCAGGAAGCCCAAGCCCAGGCCATCCTACAGCAGGCGAGGGTAAGTGAGGGAAAGGGGAGATCTCTTGCAGCCCGTTGAAGTGAAGGACCAGAGTAAATTTGACAGAGCACTTGTCTGCACGCTTTCATCATCTGTGGTGGTAGCAGCTACTCAGCCCATGTCTGAGATGGGACGGCCACATGGCTTGAGGTGGTGATGCCTGCATGGTTTGGGCTTAAACCTTGGTCTTTCATTGCCTGCAGAGCGTTCTGTTGATGCCAGTCCCTACTGTAGCATTCACTGCTTCTGCTGACAGTTTTGAGAGTATATATGAAAAGCTGTGGTATATGCTGTAGGGGATTTCTTTCTTTCGTTTTTTCCCAGCAAATCTCACTCAATAATTGAATGTATGTCACAGATGTAAGCTGTTCCCAGCCCCGTGAATCTCAGCAGGCAGCTCGCAATTCCCTTTCATGCGTTCATTTGAAAATGCATGATGAATATCCGTGCAACTTTTTTTTTTTCCCCTCAGATGACCTTACTGATTGATGATCAAATAATCCCCTGCAATGTTTATTATTTAAACTGACTGGTGAAATGAGATCAGCCGTGCACGTTCCCAGTACGATTCCTGTTCTGTGGCTGGATGAGTATGTCAGCATATCAGGCTGTACATACTCATCTCTTCAAAATAAGACTTCATTTCTAGCTGGTACAACTTTGAATCTTCCCTTTCATGCGTGCTTCTCTGAGGTTACTTTTGATCATTAGCTTGTTAAAAGCAGAAAAGCAGCCGGCACAATTACAGCTGAAAGCAACACGTAGGCACCCCCCCATAAGCACATTGCTGCTGTCTTTGCCCCAGTCCTGTCCAGGCTGTGAGCAGCCAAGGGGAAAACGCACGATGGTTTAGCCAGGCTGTAAGCAGAGGGATGCAGCAGTGGGTGCTTTGCTCCTCTTCCAGCCAAATGCAGTCACTCAGGGCTTCCCTGTGCTCTTCTGCCCCGGATGCAGTCAGCCTGCTGTTCTGAGCAGCTTGCCTTCACTTCAGCTGCTGAAATGAGCTGAAAAACCTATCCCTTTCACCTCTGAGTGGAATAAAGTCTATTGGGATCACCAACCAGCAGGGTAACACGTGCCCCTTTCAGGTTTATAGCGAGGACTTGAGCTCAGTTGGGGCTATTTTGCTTTCCATCCAGCTCTCCTTTATCTGAGGAGTTCAATTTTTCACATGCTCAGGCAGAGCACAGGGCCCTGACGCCACCAGCCACTGCATTTTCCTATCCATTAACCTTCCTCTGAGAGTAATATTGGTATATTATGATTCTTGTGCTACCTCGTCACTCTTAATTTCCAGGCTGCCTGCAGTTTTTTCACCAGTATTTATTTTGCTGGGAAATGCAGTTTTTGACCAGACAAATTTTTCATGGGAAGCATCTTCTTTCTCAGACCCCCTATTTTTTTTTGTGTTGCTCTTGGCTTGTTTTCTGCTTTACAAAAGGAGTGACGGATTGGAAAAAACAAAGTACCCCCCAACACACACACACAGACAGAGAAAAGTCTCTTTTCTCTGTTTTATTTTGTTTTCCGTTTTTGGATAAAGGTTTTCTTAAAAAAAAAGAACAGCCCAAATCCTGAGTGAGCTGGAGGCTGTGGAAGAGAAGCCGAATATTTCCACAAAGAAAAGGATCCATTTCTTGGCTAACATCAACCTATCATCAGACGAGTTCAGCTGAAATCCCTGATACCAGGAATAGGGAAATAAAAGGCATTTCAAAGGGGGAAATGATAGGCTGTGGTAGAGATGAGAAAGGAGTCCTGCAGGGGAAATTCATCTCCTTCCTCTTTTTTTTTTTTTTTTTTTTTGAGTGTGTTGTTACTTGCATTGTTAGCTTGATTTATTCCCTTAAATTTGGCTTTCTGTAGTCTCCGAGCCAGCAGTGTTTTAGAGCAGCTCCCTTGTAAAGGAGAGTTGTGAAATGGTGCCACATAATCCCATGTTTTTGCAATGTTTAAACACTTTCAAGTTCAATTGTGAGTAGATTTTAATTGCCGGAACGAAGTTAATTAGAACTCTTATAAAGTGATGAATTGTCATGAGAGAGCACATAGTCCAGTGATGTTACGAAGTGTGGACAGCCCCATTACATAGAAACTGCTGATCTAAGGTCTGGTTGCATGACCCCTTACTGAACTAAAGCCCCCTCCACTGGAAATAGAGTTGTTCTGTTTGTGAGATATTACACGTGACCATGGGCTTGGCCCATTTATGGGTGCAGGAAGGAGTTAATTGGCATTACAGTGTACTCTCTGGGGTAAATTCATTGAAATGGTGGAAACTGCTGCAAGGATTCGTGCTTCTCAGAGAGTGGAGAGAATGCACAGTGCAGCTCGTGGCACGACAGTGGCTTTGTCCCATTGTAGCAAAGCAGGGACACAACTAAAGCAATGGTTCTCTTTCTGTTGCAGCTGGCACTGAGAGGACCGGCGGGTCCGATGGGTCTGACCGGGCGGCCCGGCCCCATGGTGAGTGACAAAGCAATGATGCTCTCGGTTATTACCTGCATGGATCCTCCTTAACGACCTTTGGGTCTTCCCTCTGTTGGGACAAAATGCAACGGATCTTCTTTTGTGTCTACAGGGACCCCCGGGCAGTGGAGGATTGAAGGGCGAAGCTGGAGAAATGGGACCTCAGGTGTGTATGAGAGGGTCGGGGAGTGAGGGGATGTGGAGAAGTGTGCTTGGAGAGCAGCGTGAGCACAGCAGGTTCACGCCAAGCCTCTCGCTGTGCCCTCAGTCCCAGCTGTTCCCCTGCCACAAAGATGGCTGGAAAAGAGCTGAGGTGTGGGTGGCCGTGTAAATACTATAGAGCCGCTGCTCTGACCAATGCAGGGTCCATTTGTCATGCTTTTGCCTGACAGCATTTCTTTCTCTTTTCTCCCCACATTGCAGGGTCCACGAGGCATCCAGGGCCCTCCTGGCCCGGCGGGGAAGCCAGGACGCAGGGTGAGTGTCCCGGGAGCGCTCCGTCCCACTGCCAAGCAATTCCTGAGCTCTGAGAGCATTGCACAAGAGCGGGCCGACGGCCAGCAGGGCTGCTCCAGGCCTTCTCGGTCCATCTGGGCAGACGGACGTGGGGATGGGAGCTCAGGGTGGGGAGGAGGGGAGCTGGGGGAGCTGCGTGGCTGTGCTTCCAGCGCTCTTGTCCTCAGATTTTGGCTCTGCAGTGCTGGGATGGGAGGTGTAGGAGTGCTGTGTGCTGCTTTGGGCAGTCCCACGTTTGCAGGTCATGAGGTCTCGGTCCCTGCGGGTTTTGGGAATCAGTCGAAGCGATGCTGACTTGTTCTGTTGGTGTCCCTATGGCACAAATGCAAAATTTTGGGTTAGGCAGCCCACTGGCTCTTTGTGTCAGCTTACTGGAGATAAAATGAGAAAGCCTTTAGTAAACCTTCATCTCATTCCAATTTGTGGGCATCAGCATTTCTTAAAATGTACTGGAAGGTCATTTATTCCAATTGGAGTTGCAAACTGTCTCCCAGCACCCCTGCAGTGAACCCAGGCCTTGGTTAGCACCAGCCTTGAGCTTCAAGGGCAGAGCAGCATTTCCCCTTTACCAAAGGCTGCTGCTGTCTGAGCGGAGAGCTCTGGCTTCAGCAGAACCTCCCTGAGCTGCCAAAGAGCAGATGTCCCTGCCACCCTACCTTGTACTTTACATTTGACTTTGCTTTCCTCTCCTGCAGGGACGAGCTGGCAGTGATGGTGCCCGGGGAATGCCAGGGCAGACGGGACCAAAGGTAGCATCGCGTGTCTGTCTGCTTTGGGAATGTGCATCTCTTGGTAGCAAGCAGGAACAGAAGGATCCTTGGCATGGGGAGCCCACCTTCCTTGGGGGAGGTGGTTGAAATTGTCTCAGGACACCTATGAAGATGTGGGCTCTACATTTGAGAGCTGAGGGAAATTAAACACGCACCTAGAAGGCAGAAGAGCGATAGATTGTCTTTTCTTTCTTTCTTTCTTTCTTTGGAGGCAACTTTTATTAAATTGCTGGATCCTCTTAAGAATGAAACATGCTCCCTTGACTGCATTTGTAGAACAAATACTTTGGAATCCTAATTACAAAAAACAAACATGAATGAGCAGTTGGAAATATCCTGAAATATAACTACAAAGGAAAAATACCTAATAACTGGGTGAGAAAATGTAGAAGGCGTGGTGAGGAATTTTAATGCGCTGTATTTATATTTGAGACAAAATCCTTTCATTCAGCCGAGATCTGCTGGTATTATCCAGCAAGAGAGGAGCTGTTCCACTGAAATTGAATGCAGGGAAAGTTTGCTCGGGGAATCGTGTATTAAAGGTTTAAGTACTTTATTATGTAGATACTTAAAGCTGGAATAGATGGGGGGTTTTGATACAGAGACAGGAGGCTGCGAATCATTTATCCAGTAAAGTGCTTTAATGAGCATCGACTGCCCCCAAAGGAGTGGATGCCCGGGAAGAAGGGAAAACAGAATAACGAGCAGGGCTGGAAATGAGCTAACAGCGCTGTGTGCAGAGACAGAGCAATGCCCCAGAACCTGGCAAAAATAAAGGAGTGACTGGTCACAGATCCACGGAGTCACCGCTTTTGCAATACCCCTCAGCATCCATGTGCAGTCACTGAGTCCACCAGCCTACCGTGCTCTTTAGGGCGAACCAGATCTGCCTTCTGAGCCTGGCTGCATTAAGACAGTTCTCAGAGTTTGTTTGTTTATACATTTGTCTCCTTGGACTGGAAGAACATTTTCTGGGAGCTTTCGATGATTGATAGGCTCCAAAATCCACGTGGAAAACTGATAAATGCGTAGGTGCTGGAGGAAAAGGGGAGAGGGAAAATGACTTTATTTGAGCTTGTTCCTCTTTCTTTCATTCAATCTGTAACTGTGAAATCATCACCAGTCTGATGGGAGGTGAAAGCCAAATGTCTGAGGGAGAAAATCAATCCCTCCTTGACACAGAAAGGAAACAAATCGGAAAGGTATTCAAGAGCAGAGGGAAATGTGCACTAACCTGTTTTTTCTTTTAGGGTGACCGAGGGTTTGATGGCTTGGCTGGTTTGCCTGGTGAGAAGGGGAACAGAGTGAGTTATCTCCCACTTGTCTTCTGACTGCAGTCTGTAAGGAAACGTTGGCAGGAGGATATTGTTGGGAGGAGGGCAGCAGTGCTGGGGACAACCCAAAATAATGTGATGAGGACAGGAGTGTCCTGCAGGATAGTGCTGGATGTCACAGCATTCACATCCCGGGAAGCTGTGACATCCTTCTGGGGTTGCCTGAAAGTGGGGGCAGAAATCACACTAACCAAATAGAGGGTAAAAAACAGGAGGCAAAGCCTGCTTTTAGTGCTGTTGTGGATGGGAACTGCAACAATACAATGGGATTCTTCTCTTTACCTTATAATTAAGCAGTGGGGAAAAAAGCAAGAAGCTCATTATTTTGGCAGGCTTGTTCATGCCTCCTCTCCCCAGAGGGAGCAGACAGTACTTTGTAAAGAATGCAAGAGTTTGAACAGCAGAGATTGCATTGTGACTGCAAGCTGCACAGGAAAGGAAAGACAGTGCCTGAGAGAGATGCTTCATCAGCCAGAAATGGAGCAACCAGCACATCTTGGATGAAAGGCTGGCTGTGTGCAGAGCCCCAGTTGCACTCGAGTGAAGTTGCTGGAGCCCATGTGTGGCACTGAGTATGTGCAGAGGGGCTTCAGAGAGAGCAGGGAGAAGGGAATGCGAGGGTACGAGTATCTGCAGCTCGTGGTGCAGGCACAGCAGTCAAGCCCAGTGTCAGGTTTCTCAGTGCTACCCAATATCTTCCACTGCTAGAGTTGTGTCCACCTCCCCTGAGGTTTTCTCTGTCTTTCCTTTGTAGGGTGAGCCAGGTCCCCACGGCCCCCCAGGGGCACCCGGAGAGGACGGGGAGAGGGTAAGTTTATCTCTTGATGCAGCAGTCCCTTGAATTTGTAAGTAAGCCCTGCAAAGAAGAAGCAGATGTGATGCCAGGCAGACATGTGGTGGGAGCCAGCAGTGAGTACGTGTCCCTCACTGCCATGCTGTGCAGCTCATCACCTCGTGCATAGGGTGAGCAGAGCACTGGTGGGAGGAAACGTTGTGAGGAATGTGTTTTCTAAAGATCTGGTCAGAAAGCTCTGGTTTTGTCAGGAAAAAAAAATACCATTTTCATCGTGTATCTGTGCTGCTTGTTTTCTAAGGTAGAGTAAATTGTAGCAAGAAATTCCAGCCAGATGTGGGAGGCAAAGATGAAATTGTTTGCTGCCTTAACACTGTGTAGTCAATAATCAGAAGGCCTTTAGCAGAGCTCAAACTAAGTGATTACAGGCCTAGGAGTGCTGGTATAAGAGGAGAGCTGGCAAATGTGTAGCTCAGAGGTATGTGTGGTTTAATTGGAGGAGCGAGTATGGATTTCTCAGGCTCTAATCCCGCTCCACAATGTTCTCTTTCCACCTTTGGCTATTTGTTTCCTCTGTAAAACACAGATAACAACACCTCCCTCACCGCAAAGTTGGGAGGATTAATTTGTTGTGGATGTGTGGTGCTTTGAAGTTGAAAAGACCTAACGTGTCTTTTGGGAGAGGAACAGATTTCTGGAGTCTAAAGTGAAAAAGAACCGTGTAAGGGGCAGAGAAGCTTGGAGGATGTAGCTGGGTATGATAGAATGCATTTTATTGGCAGCAGAGGAGAGTTTACAAGTGCTGGCTAGGATTGATTTCCTAAGAATGAGTGAGCCGGGTGTGACAGGGTGTCCCTAGGGGAGGTTTTAGTGGTTTAAAAGTGACTTGGAGGAAGCTCTGTCCTGTTCTTCCCAGTGGACCCCAACAGAGAGTGGGTGTTGGGGGATGAGGAACGACCCCTCTGGTTTATCTGAGGAGCCAATGGGTTAATCTGGCTCCATCAGATCCTTGGACAGCGTTCCCATGCTGGCTTCCCACTCCGTTAAGTACTAAATCTTGTGGTTATTGACTCACATGCCCTGAATTGTTCCTACAGTATCTTGTCTGTTAGCAAAATCCATCTTTATAAACACCGACGTGAATTATGAAGTATCCTTGCAGCATTTCTAATCCTTGGTAAATTCTGCACACGCAGTATTAGTCTCGCAGCTTATGAGGCCTCCTTTATGCACGGCTACCCTTTCCTTGCTCCGGGGAAGCTGCTTTTCAGTGTGATTATTATTTAACAAGAACGAAACACCTGTGATGTGACTGAAATATAACTGCTGTGCTCTGTCTCTCTGTGCCTTCGCTGCCGGGCAGGGGGATGATGGAGAAGTTGGACCCAGAGGGCTGCCCGGAGAACCTGTGAGTATCTCCTTCTCTGGCATGATGGGCACGGGCTGGATGTGATCATGATATTTAGGGGTCCTATGGGGCAGCTCTTCAGGTGCTGAGGACCCCTGAGGTTCTGCCAGGACTGAGCTTCCCTGGCTTGAAGACCCAAGGGTCTGCCCTGATGACTGCTCTGCTTTTCTTGCTCCGGTGGCCACTGCAGAAACACAGACCTTTCTGAGCTTTGATTTCTAATGAGTGAAAATTACTTTGCTCAGTGGCTAGACTTAAACCTGGTCATTTTAAAGGTAAAGCTTGACTTAGTTGGTCTCATTTTTCCTACCTGTATCCTTCTGGATTGTCTAGGAGTCAACTGTGGGCTGGGGGGCAAAGGATGTATGCTAGGTATATGTGAAATGTGGGGTTTTGTGAGTGGAAACTCTGGGACTGCATCTCAGGGTGTGATCCTAGCAGGGTTCACCCCATGACATTGGCCATGACCAATGGATTGGTGCTTTGTTCACCTTGCATGGAGCTGCAATTGTCAGTTTGTCAATGGCTGGGTCTGCAGCTCCACGTGTTGTCAGAATATCTCACCAAAAAAGAAACAGTTGAATTTTCAATTTCAGACTCAGAAAGCATTTTCTGCCTTAAGAACCAAGTATTTATGATGATGTTGGCAGTGATAAACTCTGTTTCTGGCTGGCTGTAGACTTTAGTCTGTAATATTGTTCTTGGCTGCTCATAATATCCAAAATGCATTTCCTTCATTATAAAAAGAACATTCACTATCTGCCATTGGCCATCAGCTTTGTTTTCAAGGTGTCTTATTTTGTTGTTGTAAGGCCCAGTGTGGTGGCTCAAGAGTAATTGATGGAACTGCTGGACACACTTCACATGGGAAAGGAAGGCTTGGCATTTATGGACTCATTGGAACTAAATTACAGACAAGATGTCTGATTAACTTCTGAGGATGATTAATCAATCCAGCTACCTGCTCAGCACAAGTCTAAGCAATAACTTATGGGTTATTAACTTCTTAAAAGCATTAATGAGCTAAGATAACAGAGTAACAAAAGGGGAAGTTAAACGTTGATAACGCTTGCAGAGAAGTTGATCTTTATAGCAGCAATGCAAGAAAAAATATCTGTGATGGCCAGAGGAGAGGTATTAATTGCACTGCAAGAAACTTTCTGGTCATAAATGTACATCCCAAATCTGCTCGTTTCTATCTGCTTTAAGCCAAAAAAGAGTCTTACCAAATATAATGGCAACTGAAACCAGTGGTGGGCCTTCCATCCCCATAGCTGGTTTGTACCAGCATCAGAGCAGCCTGGAAGGAGCCCTGGGATGGGGCTGCCTACCAATGTGTCCCGTTGGCCCCATAGCCACCAGGTAGAGGAGCTGCCAGGTGTGCTTTGCAAAGAGAAAAACCAAAGCATAAACTGTTAAGTTTACCCTCTCAATCAGAGACAATTCTCTTGCCACACCAGAGCAGTTTTCTCAGATGTCCCTGAATTTCCCTGAAGGTGATGCTGGTTTCAGCTTGGTGAGAAAACTAAAAACGGAAGGAAAGCACTGTGATAAGCAGTTGCGGCTGAAGAACCAAACGCCTTTTGAAAATGTACTTTTGTGCTGCGGGCTGAAAACCTTTTCCAGCCTTGCAGAGTTGTACAGATTGTCAATGATTAAAATTAAATCTGGAGCGACTTGGAAATGTTAACCCTAATCATCCATTAGTGGAATCGGTTCATTTTTCATAATGCTCTCAAGCTAGAATGACTTGGCTGCAACGTATTTTGCATCATTGTGCTTGCTACAGGGTAATCCAGGAACATGATTAAATTATTTATTAAAAAAAGAAAAAAAGTAGCTGAAATAGGCCTTTTTCCAATCCAAAGAAGAAAGGTCTGAGTGTATATTATTTAGTTTACCAAAAGCACTTCAAGGGTGCACGCACACAGGGTTTCTCTTACTGGTTTTGAAGCACAGGAAGATGCTGTTAGTGCAGAAGCAGTGGCCAGCACTGAAGCTGTGTGGGCAGCGTGATGCTTGTGGGGGAGCTTGGGGAGTGCTGACCCTGCTTGTTTTCTTCCTAGGGCCCCCGAGGACTGCTGGGACCCAAAGGGCCACCAGGACCACCGGGGCCACCGGTAAGTTCCCAGGGCTGCTGCCCTCCTTGGCCATCTCATGAACACCACCCTGTGCCCATCCATCATTCGAGCAGATTTGTGTAACTGTATACATCTGTGCCATGAGAAGAAGCATTCCAAAAAAGTTACAGCCCTAAGGCTGTATTCTGCCCTGTTTTTATGTGCTGTCTCATCTACCTATGGCAGCTCAAGGCTTGGCCCGCTTGAGTAGAAATTAATACCTAGCTCAGGCTGAAAGGGAAGAATGAGAGCTATTAACACAGTGCCTTGTGCTATTAACTTTTGCCTGAGGGCTGTTGAGCCTTTAGAATGGTTTGTTCACATTCTGGGCAAAAGCCAAGGCAGGAACGTGCAGTTTGTTACGCAGAAGGCAGTCACCTTATCTGCTGTGCCCTGCTGGCCAGGGAGGTGCTGATGTAAGGGCTCGTTCTGCAAATCACTGCAGCTCGCTGAAGTCCCCAGACTTAAGACCTGAACCCTGTGCTGCTGCGAGAGCTGAAGGGGTCAGTGCTTTAGTAGTGAGTGCTGGGAGGTCCTTAACCCCTCCCGAGACGTGAAGACATCTTCAATTTGAACCGTAGTCCTGCTGAAATTCAGTGAGTGCCAGGTCTCACACGAGAACTCTGGTAGGAATGGATAAGCCAACCTGCCCCAGAGCAAAGTGGTGAAAGCAGAAATGCCATCCCGAAGAATGCACTTAGCCACGTACACCTTGCTGGAGGTGCTTAGGAAGCTCTTGACTTTTTGTGGCCAGGCTGTGTGCTGCTGGAAGCAATCCGGCCAGGGCTCATCGATCAGGTGCTGATTCTGCTTTTGAGGAAGGTTAAACCAGTGGGAAAAGACCACAAAGACTTTTAAAGTGTAAATTTACACGGTGTCAGTTTAAGTGTAATATCATAGAATTGGCTATTTGACCAAACACCTTTAGGAAATGGTTCCATGTGGGCTGTAGGGCTTCCTGATGTTTTTTTGGTTTTACTGCATTTTTCCCTGTTTTTGAGGTACAAAACAGGCAGATATTTTCTTCATGCTGTTTCTTAAATCCTTTCCCAGGGTGTAGCTGGTATGGATGGACAAACAGGTCCCAAGGGGAATGTGGTAAGTTCTTGCTGCCCATTTTACAGACAGTTCAGGCGCTGCAGACAGAGAGTGTATGCAAAATGTGAAATGTACTCTATTAAATTAGATTTGCTAATTGGTTTTTAGTCTGGTCTAGACTCCTATCAGAGCCTGTGAAAACCACAGAGAGTATCTTCCTACAGCAAATGGTTGTTAATTTATTATAATTTCTGATGGAATTACACATTATTTCCCCATGAAAGATCAAACGTTCTCATCGAGATGTGTGCTGTTCTAATGAATATCAAAGTGCTGTAGCTTAAATGATGGGGGGGGGGCAGAGGGGGGGAGAGAGGAGGGATCTTTGTGTCTCCTACTTCACACTGCTGGGATGAAATGGACTCCTGCAGAATCGAGGCTCAGGATGCTGTGAGAGGGTTGGTGCCAGGCAGGAGCTGGTGGCTCTGTTCCTTGTTTTCCTGCTTTCAGCTCTGCTGTTGCCTCCTCACAGGGTCCCCAGGGTGAGCCGGGACCTCCAGGCCAGCAGGGCAACCCAGGTGCTCAGGTAAGAGGGAAACTCTTTTTCTATTGGTAGGACAGAGGGATGCTGATTTGGGGCATGTTTTGCTCACCAGTCAACAGAGGGACCAGCAATAAGATCTGGTGGGAATGTACATAGCTGGTCCAGAATCTTCCTGAAAATACTCCCAGATTCAGATACCTCTGGTTCTTAGCTGTGATGCAAAGCCAAGCCCAGGTCCACGCAGCCTCTTTGGCTGAGCCACATTGTGTGGCTCATTCCTGACTTTTAGAATCCCATGGTTGGGTCACTGGGAACCATAGCAGTGATGCAGATGTCCAAGTCCCACCATCTCCTCTCTCGGCGCTCCTCGCTCCTCAGAACATCCCCATTCCCATCATGGGGACAAACCACAAAGCAGAGCAGCTCTCCAGGGGCTGTTCTAAAGCAAAACTTCATCGTCTCTCACAAGACATTTTGAGAATGAATGGAGCTGGGGAAGTCCCCAGCCGTCGCAGGCACTGGAATGATGCTCAGCTGAGGCACTGCCAAAATGCATTTGGAATGAATAGCTTATTCCTTACTGACCCGAGGTTTTTTCTATTCTCAGGGTCTTCCAGGTCCGCAAGGCCCCATCGGTCCCCCAGGAGAGAAGGTACGATGAAATGCTGCTGCTCTGACTTAAGACAACTGTTACCATTAATATGCATTTGCTGCTTCAGCTGCTTCTCTGCCCCATATGCAACATCTGTTTGCAGCCGTGTCCATGAAAGTCTAATGTGGCTCATTCCAGACAGAAGAGAGACTAGAAAACACAGTTTACCTCTAATTCATAATATTTGCATTCATTTCCTATTTTAACAGAAACATTTTGCAGGCAGCCTATGGCAAAACATTAGGAGTGGGCTGAAAATTGTCTCTTTCACTGGGCTAAGTGCCTGTAAGTCTGAGCAGGATGGTAATGGGAAGAGCTGTGGGTTTGGGTCACGCTCCTTGTCCTCTCTCCTGACCCGTGCCAACAATCTGTGGTATCCTATGGCTGTTGACGTGGGGTAGCTGCTGTTCTTGCATCCTCTGGCAGCGCTGGGACCATTAGGGTTTAAACAAGGGTATGGGATCAGCTTCTGGAGTTGGCAGAGCTGTCATTCCCCAGGTGCACGTCGGCAGGGGATCTGTGGTGTGTGGATGGGGTGAATCCCTGCTCACCTTGGTAGGCTGCAGTTATCCATCAGTGGGAGAGGAGCAGAGAATTAGCAATTCCAGTGGCTAAAGGGCTCTTGGCTTTAAATGCTGAGTCACAACGCTCCTCAATAGGGTGAGAAATCAGGTGGCTGCTTAATTAGAAAGGTAATCACTTAGCGATGTTAAAGCAGCAAGACACGGTCAATGGGGGCAGCTCCACTCTTCTAATTTTCTTCCTTTGCCAGTTAATCTTCTTGCCATTTGTCACCAAGGAGCGGGCGTTTCTTGGTGCACAGAGCCCCGTGCATTGATACCCTCCTACCTGTGCCTGGAGTGCTTTCCAGCAGGGCTGCAGCTACTCCCAGCCTTGGCTCTGCTCCCAGCCTTGTGCCTGGGCTCCTGCTGAGCTCTCCTGGGGTCTGCTGAGGTGTGGGATCCATCCCGGCACGCTGCAGTGACTCTGCCCAGAGACGTGAGCAGATTCGTTGCAAATCAAGGCAGCTCTTCCAGCTGACCCCTATGTCTGCAGCCTTTCACAATTAGGGCAAGCAAGAATGATGCACTGGGGGCTCTCACTGTTGCAGCTGATGATTTTTTTTTCTGTTTATTTTTAGGGGCCGCTGGGCAAACCTGGTCTTCCTGGCATGCCTGGTGCAGACGGTCCTCCGGTAAGTGCTGGCCCCAGGGCTCTGCTTGGCACAGAGGCTGCAGGGCTGATCCTGCACCCATCCACCCTGGGTGCACCATGGACCTATGGTTTCCCCTTGGCTCATGGGGTCTGAGTTGGAGGAGCTCTGGCTGAGCTCTGGCCCTGCTCTGTGCTCTGCTCAGCCTCACAGTGCAGCACAGGGCCCTCTTTTGGGTTTCTCCTTCCCCTTCTCCTGTTTTTCCTCTCTGTTTCATGTGAGTTTGCAGCTCACAAAGGTAAGGATGGTCTCACAAGCGTGGGTACTGCAAACACAGAGGGTCCTCATCTCCCTGGGCTCTGCTGCAGAGCTCTGATAACAGCAGGCTGCAGTGGCTCATCAGCTGGATTCTTGCAACTTCCTCCTTAATCCGACTTCAAACATTTGCTCCTTTCTTTCGAAGTTGGTGTCTGGCCTCAAAAACAGGCCTCATTTCTGCACACCTCTGAGACACCTGATTTTGTGGATGACAAATGGAAAACAGTTACATTCCACTAATGCAAATGCAAAGCATGGCGAAAAAAGAAATACAAATAAATTTACATTTTCCACCCTGGGATTATCAGTCGTACGAGGACATTTCAAATATCCTTACAATTGTTAGCTAAGTCAATAGAGCAGCTAAAGCAAAGCCCAGAACATCTCCAAGGCTGTAGCTTTTAATGTGAAATTCTTGCAGCAGCCTCCAGGGAGCTTCGACTGGAGAAGGTCTATTTTGTGCAGATTGAAGGCTGTGTCACATCAGCAAGTTGAGCATGGACAGACGTGCATGGACACATGGCCACTGGTAGCCACATAGTTTGCAGCAGGTTGTAGGTTTGTTGCACTTTCCAAGGACAAAGCTTGCCCATGTTCTCTTCATAGCAATTGGTTTTGAAAGCCATCTGAAAATCCCTGAGGGCCTGAAGCACCTTGCTGCGAGAGCCAGCCGAGTTGCTCATCAATTTTTGATCTTAGTGACAGTAATGGAGATGGGCATTTGGGAAACGGTGGTGATTTAGTGTAGAATGGCTAGGAGCCTCTGAAGTCCTGGTGTGCTTTCATTCTGATTCCCCTGGGCTGCAGGCAGATGTCAGGAGCCCAAGGTGAGCAGTTATGTGCCCCCCTGATGCACTGATGCTGTTGGTGCTGTTTAAACTCACAGGACGAACTCAGATTGCAGTTTCTCTCCATTTTGTTGATGCATAACTGGCAGCTGTCATTTTGTTTCTTTATTAATCCCACTTGTTTTATGAATTCCTGCTTGTCTGACATTCCTGATATGAAGACTGATTGTGGAAAATTGTTCTGTGATCTCTTGCTGTATTGCTAGAAAGTCACTTGTGTATTTCAGGAAGAGTTCATATGTAAAACAACCACTGCAAAAGGTTTTAATCATAGAATAGAATAATAGAATGGCCCAGGTTGAAAAGGACCACAGTGATCATCTGGTTTCAACCTCCTGCTATGTGCAGAGTCTCCAATCACCAGCCCAGGCTGCCCAGAGCCACATCCAGCCTGGCCTTGAGTGCTTCAGGGATGGGGCATCCACAGCCTCCTTGGGCAAAAGGAGCTGGATGTGCTCTCGTCTTTAAAAGAAAAAAGGAAGAAAGATGCCTGGCTGTGCAGCACTGCCCTTGTGGAGGGTTTATTGCTTTCGTACAGATATTGCCAGACAGAGAACATCTTCTGACCTGGCTCCATTTTGGTTCCTGTAGTAGGAAAATCAACGCTACAAACTGCTCCCATGGATTTCCTCGGTTTCTCACCAGTCCCTCCTGCTGTACCTAAGGCAATTTGCACTTTTGCTTTCTGCTGATTGAACTCCCAGCAAAGCGCTGCTTCTCAAAGCTGTGATTGAGGACGTGGTGGGAGCTCTTGGACATTGGTTATTCAGCATCAAATCCCAAGAGGAATGCTGGCCAGCATCCGGCTGCCACCAGACAGGGATGCAGGTTAGCTGCGCCTTTGTCACGAGATCCTGTAACTGACTCCAGGAATTAAGAAATTAATGAGGGGCTCTGAGCAGTCTGGGCATCTTGTGACCTTCACAAGTTTGCTAACGTGTGGAGTTAATTTTATCTTCCTCCCCCCCCCCATCTGCAGCACTTCTGTGCTGCTTGCTGCTGAGCTTACTGAGGTGTCCTAATGTGTGACCAACACTGCAAAACGGTTTGTGCTTCTCTGCTGAAAGGTGGTGAGGAGTGAGAAGGTTTAATAACCAAGAATAATAACGCAAAGGACTAAACACAGTCTTCCTTTTTTTGGGAGACGCCTGCTGGCTTCAGAGGGGCTTCTCCTATCAGTGAGAGTTTCCTGGAGAGCAGCTCTTGTATGACAAATAAATCAGAGCTGCCTGAGTAAGCTTGTTGGCTTCCAAAGCATTAGCCATGCTCTAAATCCATTTTTTCCTCTGCTTGTCTCTTTTATTAATAGGGTCATCCTGGCAAGGAAGGTCCTCCTGGAGAGAAGGGGAGTCAGGTAGGTGTCAACAAGTTTCTTGTTACTGTTAAGTATTGCAAAATATGAATTAAGAATCTAACATTAGCTTTAAAACAGAAGATTCATTGCTGGGGAGGCATGGAAGTGCTGCAGCCAGCGAGCTGCTGCTTGTAGGAGTGAGAGGTTTTGCTGTTAAGGCTCGTGGTTCTTCCCAAAATAAAACAAACAATGTTGTTAAGAAGATGCTTGCCAGCACAAGGATTCTGCTAGCAGACTCGTATCAGCAGTTTCCCATTCCTGGCTGACACAGCATCACTGCAGTCACCAAGGTTGCTAACTGGGGCCAGGATGTGGGGGCAGCCCTGAGGTGGGGAATTGAGATAGCAGGGTCAGCAATGGGAGATCTGAAACTGCAGAGAGAAGCCTTCTCCTTTTCAGACATAAAGAAATATCCTTCGTGGCACAAGGGAATGCAGAACATTACTCTTTTTGTATTTCTGCTTTTCCATTTTCTCCTTCTCCCCTCCGACTCAAAGTCTCTATTTAACAATATATTTGAGAATATTGCCAGAGGCCAAAGTCCTTGAATTATACAGCTGTCTGTCTGTCTGGGAGATTTACCATCTGCCTTCCCTCTGCGTCCCATTCAACTGAGAAATGCTGCGTGTGTCAGCAGGGCCGTACGAGGGCACAGCCCAGCGCCCTGCAGTCCCTATGCAGCACAGCACCCATTTATCCATGCATCTCACATGGCAGAATGTAAAAACCCAAACGTGGCTGTGATGGAAGACATGAAACACCAGGGAGTCAGCGGGATGATTACAGGGCCGGAGTGCAGCTTTCTGTGTGAGTTCTTTCTCCAGCAGCATTAGATGCCTGTCTCTGTCAGGCTGGAGGAAGTGGCAGGGTATTTATTTAGCTGGCTAATTTCAGCAAAGTAAAAGCCAAGTGGTTCAGCAAAGAGTGGGAGTGGTGGAGAGCGAGGCAGCAGGGCGGTGATGGAGCACCTGCAGGGTGCACGCATGCTGCATCACGGTGTCACCGGTGCTTTGCAGCTCCCAGCACGGCAGGCATCTCCTCTGCTGTGTGGTGAGGCCGAAGGGCAGCACCTCAGGCGTGTGCCTGGGGCAGTAACTGCTGCCTGTGATACCACCCTGAGCTGTGCCTCATCCGAATGGGGATGCTGGTTTGGGAGTGGAGAGGTAACAGAAAAAGAGTTGTTTTTCTCGGAGTTGTTTTTCTTTCCAATCCAACGCACAAGTCACCTGTCTGATGTACAGATCCCTTTCTACCAGGTAGTTGCTGTCTTGTCTCCTTTCTTTGTTCTTTCCCATCATACACATCTTTGCTGCTGGCTGAGCTGGGCACACCTGCTCCCAGTGATGTTCTTGTGCTGTTCTGAGCTATTTTCAGGTGGCTGCTGCCACTTCCACCCAATCTGAAGCAGCCAGATGGATGGGATATTTGATTTCCTCACATTCTCTTTGTTGCTGCACCTTCTCATTGATTTGATGTGTTTTTCTTTCTGTGTTTTATTCACCCCAGGGTCCACCAGGCCCTCAGGGCCCCATTGGTTATCCAGGACCACGTGGAGTCAAGGTAAGGAGGTGCCAAAGCAGCATCCCCACGTTGTTTGCCCAAACTTAACTTCTTTGTCTTATGCAGGAGATGGACAAGGTGCTCCTGGGTGTACTGAGCATCCTGGGGAAGGGTGCTCTGTGTGCTCTGGTTCTAGCAGTGTGCTTTTAGTGCCCTCGTGCTTAGGGCCCCCTCAGTGGCACCGTGTTTGTTGCTTGACCAAGCCTTGGTCTTGTCTTTTCTCGCAGGCTTCCAAGCCTGTTGCTTTCCAATAGCACCTTCTAGCATCATTCAGTGCTTTGAGGAGATTGCTCTTTTAGTTCTTCGTGAACATGGCTCAATCCCCTTCCAATCATTTCCAGTTTACAGCCAAAGTAAATCTCAGCCAGAATGTGAAGATTTTAACAAGGCTTGTTAATAAAACAAAATGCCTGCTCCTAAAACAAAGCAAGCTTTTCATGCTACTGATCCAAAACCTTGTGAGATGGTGCCTGTGTGTCTCAGCAATGTTCTCCTTCAGTGGGCTGAATCCCAGCTTACCTCTCACTCCTGCTTGGCTCCATTTGCTCATAAGGAGACAGTGGGGATTTTTTCCCCGTTCAGCTCTGGCTGTTCCACCCCATCACGATGTATTGGTTCAGGTGCAGTTGCATCTCGCTCTCCAGAGGTTCAATGAATCCACAAGGGTCTGTGCTCATGGATACGAACACAGATTGGAGGCTATGGGTAGAGTTAAACCCCCTTAAAGCCCCTTCTGTCTTTTTTCAATAGCAGAATCCCATTTGCTGTTCTGCCCTCAAAACTTGAGCTGAATGCATGTAGCCAAGGCAAGCTTTCATCTCAGTTCTTGCGAAGTTACAGATTGGGCTGCTGTGGTCCATTAGAGAATGGTTTGCTATTGTGTTTGCCACTAAAGTGGAACTGTTCCACATTACAGTGATCTGCAGAAAACGTGTCGTGCACCAAATCCGTGGTGCGTACAGAAGAGGCTTTGCTTCCTACAAGCAGCATCCTATTAACTGAAAGAATCTCTAGCTCCGAGAAAAAAATGCGTCTCATTGGTTTTGCAGCTATAAATAGTGTTCAGATCTTTCCTTGCTTGTGTTCTGCTGCACACATTTCGATGTGTTTTTAATTATCCTTTGTCTTGACATGTACCATGTAACACCTTGGCTTCTCTTCCCCAAGGGAGCGGACGGTGTTCGTGGGTTGAAGGGCACCAAAGGTGAAAAGGTGAGTTAGTGTTTTGTGTTTGAATTGATTTTCTGCACCTTGGAGCAGTTTTACAGTGCCATCCTGCTGGATGCTGCCTGTGAAATTCTCTTGCATGAGGGAATACCATTTGATGAACATTTGGGAGCAATGCAGCCCCATGACCTGCCCAGATCTGGGGCCTTTTGCTGCAGTGAGCTGGTACCAATAGCTCAGCTCCAGCTTTGGGATGATTTCCTTCTGACAAAATTTGCAACTTGAGTTTTCTGGGCACGATTCCATGGAGATGAAGGGTTTGTGGTGTGTTACAGCTGGGTAATTGCTGGACCTGGGGAGTACAACATAAGGGATGTGCTATCCAGACTGGTCATTAGAGGAGCTTGTGAAACCCAAGTCAGAAAGGAAGTGGACCCAGTCTGTGTGTGTGCGTGTCAAAGATGCAGCTGGGTTCTCACAAACGAGATGGAGAAATGTCTTGCCCAACTCCAACCCTACACAGTTCTGTACTCCTTCATTCCTGTAACAAAAAAATCAGCAGCAAATCTAAGCAATTTAGCAGGGAAACTTGGCAGGGACCTTCCAAACTTTAAAGGTCTTTCTGGGAATGGTGTCCTCATTACCTATAAGAGATTTGCTGTAGGATGAAATACATTATTGATTTGAGTTCTACAATTAAACCTTCTTGGCTGAAAGAAATACTGCCACTGTCCTAGAGGTTCCCTCGAAGTGTGGTGTAAAACATCCTCCATGAAAATAAAGCCAGTTGTACTGCAGAAGTAATTGGTTCCCAGTACTGGCAAGGTGTTGTTAGTCACATCGAGCCACATTTGTGATATCCTGACTGGCAGGCAGCGGGGGATGTGAAGGAATCCTTCCTTGTCAGCCCTGTGGGACCTCAGTGGCTGCAGCCTGCCTGGATTTTCATCTGTGTGTTCTCATGGTTGTTTGTGTGCACCGAGGTCTTACAGAAGCTGATGTTGTTCTTTCTGGGTAAGGGCCACACAGTAAGGCTGGGTGAGCCTTGATTCTTTTGGTTTTATTTTTTTCCATCTATGTACCTTGTCTGTTTTTTCCTTCTCTGCTTTTTAGGGTGAAGATGGCTTCCCTGGCTTCAAAGGGGATATGGGCATCAAGGGAGACCGGGTAAGAACCTGCACCCAGTGAGGTCTCTAAGTGCTCCTGCAACAGCTCAGCAAGGCAGGTTTTTGTCAGGGTCCTTCTGGAGCACTCATGTTCACTTCCAGCACAGGCATCATAAATCCTTGTATTCCCTAGTGCCATCTTGAAGGTAAAATAAAACAGAGTAGTAATAGAGGGGCCCCGTCTTGCTGCTTTGATTGCAAAGAATCCTGCACAATCTCGCTGTATCGTATCTATTTCCAGTATCTCTTCTCTCCCATAATATTACATCTGGGCTCTGGTAGGCATCGTTATTTGCTGAGCATTATGTGCCTTCAGTGCCATCAGCGTGCAGTGCAGTTACCAGGAACACAGAGCAGTGAAAGCTGCTGGATCTGCAGGTTTATATTACTCCTATCTTTAGGTCCAAAAGCTTTTAAAAGCAGTGGAATGTGCAGGTCACCAGAAACCCAAAATCATGCTTGGGTGCTGTCTGTCCTCAGCACCTGGGCACTGGGAGCTGTGTTCCCATCCCATCTCCTCAGCAATCAGGAGCACTCTGTGCTCATCCATCCCCGCGCTTAAAGGGCAAATGAATGCCTTGCATGAAGGCTCGTAAAACTATAAATCAAATCCTCCATCTCTGCTTGGCATTTCAAACGGATAATCGATCAGGTTGGTGCTCCACCTGTCACCTTGGACTTGGTTGTTCCAAGGCTCAAGGACAGAAGGTGGCACGCTGTCCTTGCCGCTGCAGACAGCCGTAAGCTCACAACTCCGCTTCCCACCAGCGCTCTCCCTGTGTTTTATGATGCTATGAAAGGCCAAGGGTACTTGAAAGCCTCGCAGATAAATCTGCAGCCACCCAGCTCCTTGTGAGCCTGTGTTGGTGTGGTAGCATCTCCTGCTGCGCTGCGTGGCAATGTTGTTGTGTGTGCTGGAGCCCGCAGTGTCGTAACAATTCATGTTAATGGCTCAGTTCTCTCCGTGCTCAGATTTCCTAATGGTTTTCAGCACAAAAGCTCCAGCCTGATCTTTATTCTCCGGTTGCCCAGCTCAGCCCTCAATTAAGCACTTCCCAAGGCTTGCTTGCACATCAAACTGCAATTTGGGAAGCGGAAAGTGGGTAAAAGGGTGCGTTGCAATCAGAGCTAATGACGGCTGTTTCGGTGGAGATGCTCTGCACGGAGATGGGATAATTGGGCCACCGGAAAGACTGCTGCTGCTGGGGATAATGGCACGGCCAAGAAAGAGAGCTCTGATAACGCCCTGTGAGACTCTCGGTGACTGAATGCCTTCTCCAAGAGTCTTTCTGCAGTCTCTGATAATGTCTCTGAGTCCTCCTGTCATTCACAGGGTGAAATTGGACCTCCAGGCCCCAGGGGTGAGGATGGCCCCGAAGGCCCCAAAGGTCGTTCAGGTCCCAATGGAGATCCTGGTCCTCTCGGTCCCGCTGGAGAGAAGGTGAGCTGGAGGGGATGGGGTTGCCTGGGTTGGTTCTGCGGCACAGCCCTCTTTTCTTTGGGACTTTGCTGTAGGGGGTGCCTGGCTGGGGGCACAGGGGTGGCTGTGGGGTAGAGGGATGGGAAATGTGGGAGCTTCTTCTAAAGGCTTCAGGGAAAGCAATGATCCACTGGTTGTGTCCACCCAGCATCTGCATGGCTCAGGGTTTTCCAGTGCTTCTGTTTTTTTTCAGTGGCAAACCTGTAGCTGCCCACATTAACCCAATTTTCTTTGTGTTTCAGGGAAAACTCGGCGTGCCAGGGCTGCCCGGCTACCCGGGCAGGCAGGGTCCAAAGGTAACAGTGGGATTTCTGCTCACGAGGACGAGGCGGAATGGTGACACCACTGGGCTGAGGGACCCGGGGGACACATGGCAGGAGGAGCAGGGCTGGTGTCTCAGCTCTGCCGCGCTTGTGGCACTGCATGTTAGCACATCCAAGGCGATGGGAAGCCAAGCCCTTTGCCTTCCCTTTTAGAGCTGAGGGATGTGCAGCTTTCTCACATTTCATACCACTCCATCCCTCCTCCCCACACGCAGAGGATGTATTTATGGATGGGTAAAAGTAGCTGCCAGCCCTCAGCCGGGAGGGGATGGGCCACATTCTGCATCATCTCCTGCACAGTGCTGAGAGGAGATGAAGGGGACAGGAGCTGCAAAGTGCAGAGTGTGCAGAGCAGCTCCCACCAGGTGTGCGGGGTGCTTGGGTGGCAGATGGGCTCCTGAGAACTGCCGTGCTGGCAATTGGCAGAATGGAGCTATCTTCAAGGCTTGGGGCTACTGCTAGCTAATTAAGGGGAATAGCTAATGACTCAGGGTCTCCCTGAAGTTAAAATAGAACTGCTATTTGCAGATTCACAAGCATGCTTTGTATCTTATCTACACTCCCACCTTCGTTTGGGCCATTTTTGAATCTTCTTTTTAAGTTCAAACTGTGAATTCCATTACACAGAGTGAGGCTGCAGCCTGGCTTCCAGCTACATGCCCTTGAGGCTTTGGGAACTTATGCTTTCCTTAAGATTGAAGGTTTTTTTTTAAGAATCATATTTTATTATTCATGCTTGTTGCTTGAAAAAAAAAAAAAAAGCAGGCATGTTTAACACTGGAGACATAATTAACTGCAAGAGATGGTTTCCTGGTTGTGGTGTTGATGTTTTATTTTTTAATTCGCTTTTTTTTTTTTCCTTTGCATTTGTTTTTTTTTCATCTGATTCATATTTTAAAAGCAGCAGCAGTAGCTATTCTCCAGGCACTCATATCAGGAAGGAACAAGCCAGGAGTTAAATTTTCATATGCACCGTAGTGACTTAGGAGCTAAACACAAAAGCCTGCTGTTCCCCAGGCGCTCGGTGCAACCATGGGTTTGGGCTTTGCAGCCATTTCCAGCAAGGCATAGGCCTTTTTATTTCGGGTTGTTGTTTTTGGAGGCAATTTGGCTTCTGAGGTCGTTCCAGGTCTGTCTTCGATTTTGTTTTTATTAGAGGAAGGTTTTAAAGCAAAAAAAAAAAAAAAAAAAAGAGCCCCAGGAGATGTGGATGTCAACAGGGTTGGTCGGGGTTATCCCAGGCCAATGGGCGCCTGGTGCAGGCAGGCTGAGTTCAGTGTCCTGAGCCCATCTCTCTTTTCTCTCCCCCAAAGGGCTCCATTGGCTTCCCAGGATTTCCAGGCGCCAACGGCGAGAAGGGCACACGGGTAAGAGCTGCTCTCTCTGCTCACTTGGCTGAGTTTTCCCTCTAGAGAAGAGCCTTCAGGCAGGACTGCCCAACAGAGGATGCTCCAGCCCTATTACACACCATTACATCGAGATATTTTAGATTTCTCTGAACCTGAATCCTTCCTTCCCTGCCAGACGTTGCTCAGGGCATGAAGAGCTTTTTAATTAACGGTGATTATTGGAGATGGGTGATTCTGTTCAGAACCATCTTCAGCCCAACTGGAGATTCAAAATGGGTTGGTGAAAACACACTTACAGGTGCCTCCTTTTAACAAGTGAAGCTATCCTAGATTCCTAACCGCCCTTCAAATAGTGGGGCTCCATCCCCCCCAGATGTCCTTTACCTCTCACCTCTCTCAGCTTTGCTTCCAGGTAGCAGGAATTTGCCTATACACAACAGTGGGTTTTTATTTACCTATTTTCCTTTTTTAGTTTGAGGATAACGATGTTTATTTAGGGGATGGAGAGCACCAACATCCACTCATTCCGTGCTCCAGCTCTGGTCACAGGGTGAAGACTGGGGGGAGAGAAGAGGCGAGCAGAATTCATTTCCCTCTTCCTCTCATTTAAATACAAATGACTTCTAACAGACGTGTTTGATGGGAGCGCAGAAAACATAAATCACTTTGCACTGCATTAATATTGTGCCACTGAAATTTGCTTTATATTCCTCTTTTTTTTTTCCTCTCTCTCTCTTCACTGAGTAATTTTCATCTCCTTCTGAGCTATGAACCACCCTCCCTCAGCTCCAGCACTGGAACTGGGCAGCAGGAGGGAGGCAGCTGCCACAACAACCTCATATTTACTGTAGCCCTATAATTACCACCCGCCTTACCCAGTAGGCAAGGAAACTCTTGGGCTGCATTTTCAGGTGGCTTAAAGGGAGGCATCAGCACCACAGCCCCGGGGAGATGCGCTGCTGTGCAGCCCTGAGCGTTTGCTGCCCTCCTGCTGGTTGAATTCCAGTTCTCCCCAGTGATGGTTTGGACCATTTGTGCCACTCTGAACCCAGTCCTGCAGCTCGTCCATGTTTTATCCCCGTGTTTGTCTGCATAGAGAGAGAGAGAGAAAAACACTTCATGGACAAATCTCTCCTTTTAGTGAAAGGAGCTGCGCTTGAAAAATTTATCAGAGTAGCAGAAATAGAGATTTTCACTGACTCCTTTGGTATCTTTTTTTTTTTTCCTTCCCCTTTCTCCCAAGTATCTGCTTTGAAATAAGTGAAAGCGATTATATACAGAACAATAGACCGAGCGAGGATCGCGCTGCACAAACCAAATGGAGACCATCAACTGAATTTAAGCCTCGTTGAGTTAGACTTGATAAATTACACTCTGCTTCTCCCGAGACCAGTAAATTTGCTATTTTATGAGCATGTCCACACGCAGTCAGGAAAGTGAGTTTGTAAGATTTGCTTCTCTGGTGCATTGTGGAGTAACCCAATTTGCAGCTGAAACAACCCAAAATCATTCCTGTTTGTCTTTTCTTTTTACGAGGTATTACTATTATGATACTCTACGTGGTTGTTTATGTGTCCAGAATAATATGAATCACGGGTTGATTTTTTTTCTGGCAATTGTCATCATGTAGGACTTGAAATAAGCCTTGCATCTTAGCAAACATGAATAGTCCCCCAACCTGTATTAAAAAAAAAAAAAAAAAAAAAAAAAAGGTGAAAAATCTCAATTTCAGTGCTGGCAGCCCCTCCCAAAGTTGAAACCAAGTTGAGAGTGAGGAAATCTAATGAAAGCATCCCCTCCAAACATAGAATAGAATGGCCTAGGTGGAAAAGGACCACAATGCTCATCCAGTTTCAACCCCCTGCTATGTGCAGGGTCTCCAACCACCAGCCCAGGCTGCCCAGAGCCACATCCAGCCTGGCCTTGAATGCCTCCAGGAATGGGGCATCCACAGCCTAACATGGTGGTTGTTTTTGGTCCAAGGCTGCCCATCTCAGCATCCTGCAGCCGGAGTTGAGCTTGGGTGGGATGGCTGGGGCATCTTCAGAGCCTGGTTGTAAAATCAATACTTGGGAATGTGAGTAAGCAATCTTTATTTTCGGAGCTAATAAGCCTCAGCCATTAGCATGGGATAATAGATCTCCTTGCTCACCCCGTCTGACAGAGCCCGGAGGGTGCAGGGAGGTGCTGAGGTCCAGGCCATCCATTTGGGTGCCTGGAAAATAATCTGAATTTAGATGCCTTTCCTTCTCTGTCTGAAATATATAGGCCTGCGTGCATTTACAGTGCTATATAAATTCTTAGCGGTGGTACACAGTGCTGTATGCATGATTAATGGCAGCAATAAGCAGGGGGAAATTTTGCTTGAAGATAGAATTGAGGGAAAAGGAAGGGAGCATGGGGGGTGACCTGCAGGGGGCTGCACTCTGTGCTGCCAGATCCGAATTCAGCCTCACGTGGCACAGGTGAGGTGCTTTGAGATAATTTGGGTAATTAATTGGAGAAGTTTGCCAGCAGTGTTTACTACATGAAGCCACAGAGTAAGGAGGATTCGGCAGGGCTAATTATAGCAGCTGGAAGGAAGTTGACTTGAAAGTTATGCAGCTTCTGTGTTCTGCTCACCTGGTTAATGAGTGCCGAACACGAGAAGGCGAGATTGTGAGATGATGGATTTGGGGCAGAAAATGGCAAATGATATTTTAAGCATCTACGTTCCTTACATAGAAAGTCTCTCTTCCTTCAGCTGTGATTGGTTAAAAAAAAGTGGACCCTCTGTCCAGGGGAAGAAGTCGAACCTATTGGTGCCCTTATGATCATGATACCAGCCAAAATAGTGCCTTCAGTTAGCAAGCTGTGGGCCGTTACTTTTCTTTTAGGGGCATGGAAATGGAGCTTAACGTAATTCCAGATTTAGGACCCAGCCGTCTTTGTCTTTCTTCTGTCAGAATTAATCACAGTCCCCCATTACAGGAAACTGAGTGCATCTGTCAGATCTCATAAGCCTGCTGTTTTGTTGCGGCTGCAAAGCAATGTCTTAAATTACTTGTTTAGCACAAGGTTCACAAAGATGAAGAAGGATCTGTAAATATGTGGGGCGGCTTAATTGGCTTGTGTAGCGTAAAATAGCAGTGCAGGTGAGGATTTCTGCTCTGCTGCTGGCTTTCCCTAAATATTTAATGTCATCAGCTTGTGCCCTGTGCACCGTGAGCCAGCCTGGGAGGGTTACTGTTCACATGCATCCAAATGTTATGAAAGAAAACAAATGCCATCGTCGAGAGCTGTGTGTAAAACTGCTATTGTCGTTTTAATTACAAACAAGAGATGTAGAGGTGTGGGGAGCAATGGGTCTCCATTGGGCTGCATCTGCTGCAAGCCCAGTCTGTGGCTGCTGCTGGCCAGAGACTCATCTGTGTTTCTTTTCCTTTGCAGGGGACACCTGGCAAACCAGGTCCAAGGGGGCAGCGCGGTCCAACGGTAACGATGCTTCTCTTCCCTCTTTTTGATGTCTTGTTAATGCCAGGAGAAAGCACATTCTGGTTCGTGTCCTGGCTGGGTGGGATCTGGCCCTTTACGATGTGGCCTTCAGCCTTAAAGCTGAGCAGAGGGGATGCGGTGATTTGGGGATGGGGTTCACTGTTGGTTCTAGTTTGACATCGTGACAAAATAAGTTGAAACCACAGTGCAGAAGGCTCTGGTCTCCCTGTTACTGCTGCTGGTGGGACAGCATTTTGTCCCAGTGCAGCTTGGGTGCTGCTTCTCTGATGTCACTGTAGCTGCTCTTATTACCCAAGGCACTAAGATGTCATCTTTTGTGTTTTTCTAAGGGTCCACGTGGGGAAAGAGGCCCTAGGGGAAGCACTGGGAAACCTGGCCCAAAGGTAAGGTTCTGGGGAGCCTATGATGGCAATTAGGAAGAAAATTGCGTCCTAAAAAGTGTCAGCATTAGAGGCCATCTGCTTCATTGCCTTCCATTTGCCTTTTCTCCCTTTTCCATTTTGCATTTTGAAAGCTGAGCCTTCCCGGCCTTCATTACCCAGCCAAATACCTCATAACCCAACTGTGAAGTCTATGCACAGCTCCTAGAAACGTGCTGGCCTTCATTTCAGCAGGAGATCAACCGCATGTGCCAACAAAGGCCCAGAAGAGGAGGGGATACCTTGCAGCAGGGGCAGCACAGCCCTACATTCCGTTCCCCCTGAGCCCTATTTTGTGCACGACCTTGCACCTTGCTGAGCCACTTTGCATGCGCGCTGCTGCCCAACGACTGGCAGCCCAGCACAATGGCATTGTTTTGCCAGCCAATGGGGAGGCAGGCACAGCTCCAGCACCTGCTGCAGAAACCAATTAAGTGACCATCAATTGCTGGCCATAATGGAAGCGAAGCTGCCGTAATGAGGCATTGTCACCACCGCGCTGCCGGCTTTAAAAATAAATGTCTCGGCTTTGTAGCAGCATGAATTTTTGATAAATACCTTGGCTTTGCTGCGGCATTTATCTCTCAGAGGGCGGCTGTTATCTGGTGGAAATATCCTGAGCCCACCAGTGTTATCTTTCCTGTATTTTTGTTAAGCAGTGTGGGGGGAGCAAGCAGTTGCTCACTTGTCGCTGGATGTGGCTCCCGGTATGGAACTGTTGATGGAGAGGGGCCGGGCAGTCGGTGGGATGGGTGTCACCTGGGGTGGTGCCATTTGAAGCCTTTGTGCAAAGCAGCTGAAATGGTGATTTATGTATTCTTAATGATGTGTTGTGTTTTGTTTTTTTTATTTGTAAAAGGGCAACTCTGGTGGTGATGGCCCCCCTGGACCTCCTGGCGAACGGGTAAGGCCGTGTGTGGAACTACAGCAGGGATCAGTGCAGTCTGTTGATTTCTTACAGCAGAAGGGTTGGGTTTACAGCTCTGAGCTGGTGCTCGGGTCTTGCTGCAATGAGTGTCCTACCAAGTACTGTGAAGCAGAGAGCAGTGGGGAGCTCCCTTCAGCCGGGATATGGCTGAGCACACCTCAATCAGCAAACAGAAAAAATCTCTTTCGAAATCCACAGTGAAATTTGCTTGTGTAGAGAGAGGTCATACAACATCACCTCCAGCCCTTACAGCCCTTCTGAGTCCTTCAGGTGAGGCTCACGTGGGATTTTGGGTGTCCTACACCAAATTGATCCATGGGAAGAAATGAAGGCTCCCCATGCTGTTTGTGCAGATACCCAGAGCCCCTCAGTGGCTGATGACACTCCTGGTGTTTGCTGTGCTTTTCTCAGCTGGACTGAGCACTTGGTTAAACGTGCATTTCTATGGCATTTCTTTGGGCACAACAAGCCAGCTTTTGCATATCTTTGTGCTCACCTGGTGTTCACGCAGAGCTGTAATATCATTGTAAGGCGTATCCACTCCTTAAGCCTGTTTTCTGCCTCGTTTTGTATCCCAGGGACCACCAGGGCCTCAAGGACCAACCGGATTTCCTGGACCAAAAGGCCCCCCTGTAAGTAACGCTTCCCAGAACGTGCAAAGAAATACATCTGATCTTTTCCATCCAGCTGTGACTGCCTGTGCCAGCTCAGCCCTCGCTGCTTCTCTACGAGTGGTGACGTGCCCGATAAAAGGCATTACTGAGGCATCACAATAATAACTCGATGGTTTAAGATTTTAAAGAGCCGAGTAAATTGCAGCTGATTATAAATGTTCATTTTCTAATGACTCGATATCGCTAGGATCTTTCATGGTTGCTCTGTTCTTTTTCTTCTGTGTGCTGGGAGGACAGCACAACAGAGTAACGCTTCTGTCTCTGCAATTATTGTACACTGAGGGGGAGCCTCAAAAAAGCCTTTTTGGAGTGATTTCTTTCCCTGTGGTGACAGCTCACTCCCTCTCTGCATATCCGTAATACAGATCTATAAGATCACCAGGAGATGTGTGAGAAAGGACCGTGTCCTTTAGGGTTCTGAGCACCCCCATTTCTCTGTACAACGGGTGCGGATTAATGCAAAGATGCAGATAGGTTTGATTCAGTCCTTATTTGTACTACTGAGCACTCAGCCACATTCCTTCTCACCTTGGTTGTCTGCTGTAGGGTCCTCCTGGGAAGGATGGATTGCCTGGTCACCCCGGACAGAGAGGAGAAACTGTAAGTAGCCAGAACTCTTGGGCAGATCATTAGCCCCGAGCCTCATCTTGCTGGTTGGTTTCTCTAAACCCTCCTGTGCAGCTGGGGAGATGGGGCCACCAGTTTGCTCTCTGCAGAGGTCTGTGTGTCTCCAGCTGCACGGGCTGGTCTACAGGAAGCAACCTTCTTCTGAGCAGGATGGGTTGGGCTAATGATGATTTGCATGACGGCCACGCACCAGCCCCTCTCTCTGTCCCTGTGGTACACTGGGAGTGATGTGCATTGCACACAGAGTGCATGTGAATGGGGAGGCAGCGAGGCCAGGGAGTGGTACAGGAGCAGCTGGGGCTCTGTGTGCTGCAGGGGATGGGTGGGAGGATGCTGTGAGTCAGCAAACCAGAACCTGGCCCATGATGTGCACCTCACGGATTCCCCAGAGCCCTCCCAGGGGAAGGCTGTGCCTCAGCTCTGCTCTTGTAGCGCAGTGGTGAAGCTCTGCTTTCTTCCCCACTCCTCTCTTTGGAAATGTCCAGGTGTAATGTTGCTGTTGTAACTCTAGGTATGTGGGAACAGAGATGCAAGATGGACTCCCTCCTTCATAAGCCAGCACTCAGCTTTCTGCACTCCGTTGCCTTAGCTCAGGGGCAGTTTTGCTTTCTCAGGAGCCTGCCGTGGGAAGAAATAAACGCTTTTCCCTTCTTTATGCACCGTGCAGCCAGCACCAAGAGCAGTAGCACAGCAGAGAAGTTACAGCCCCGTTGCTGCAGTGCTTCTTTGGAGAGGAAAGCAGCTCCTGGCCAGGATCAGTGGTGCCATGGCTTTGCTCTAGCTTTTCTGCCCACGCTGGTTATTGCAGCACACGCGTTTATCTGCCCTGCCTTAGCACACCAGCACCTCTGCTGACACCGCCTTTGAGCCAAAGCCACTCACGGGGCTCCCCCAGCACATCTCTCTTGCTGCCCCCCGAGGAGCAGCTGCTGGGGCCCTTACCGTGTCATATGCAATACTGCTTTGTCAATTTTAAAAGGTTTTGTTGCACAGATGTAATCAGTCTTTCTCACCAGAGGAGAGTGATGAGGCATGCGGAAGGTATGATGGCTGTCGTGCGTCTCTGGTAGTCTGTTTCGTGCACCTTTTTTTGCTTGAAGGATACCCTAAGCAAAAATGACTGTTCTACCATGTATTCTTCTGCATGCAGTAATTAGTGCCTCTCTGTTTGGCATTTTGGGGGATGTTGATGCTTTTTTCCTCGCCTGTTTACAACCCAGCTCGTTTGCTGTTGTTGGTACATCACTCTCCCATCACTGCATGCTGCATGTTAGCAGATAGATTCTTTGTTCTGTGTTTATTCTACAGGAAAGAAACCCAACTTCCTCTATTCAGCTTTGCTTTTTTCTCCACCGCCTTTCCTAGCAAATGAGCATTAAAGAGGCTTTGCACATTATGCATCTTTTCCCCTCAACTTATCACACAACAGTTTAATTAACTTGCCTGGCATTTGCTAAGCGAGGCAATGCAAATACTGCTCAGTGCAACACCAGATATTTACTCACGATCCGTGAGACTGATTTCATGGTGATGGCTGTGGTATTTTGAAGTCACAGTCCTTACTTCAGGATTAACTTAAAGGTGGAGAGAAGGGTTCTCACCTGCCGGAGTCTGACTGTGACATTTACATTTCCTTTATTGAGTTATCTGAAATATCCAGGACACTTAAGCTGAGATTAGAAAAAGCAGTAAAAAATGTGCTCGTACCTGCAGCTCTCAACTTTTGAGACTGGAATAAAGCATCACATTCCTGAGTCTGTATGAATATGAGTGGACAGTGGGCTATTTGCGGTCTGAAAGCATTCCCTGGTAGCTATCTTCTGTCAGTTCAGGAATTACTGACCTATCGCCATCAAATAGATTCAGAAAACCGAAAATCTGTTGATATTTTTTTTTTTTGTCACAAACAAACATTTTTGTCACTTTCCCCTGTGCCCTCTTGGGTCACAGATTCACAGTGTTGAGTCACAGAATCATAGACTGGTTTGAGTTGGAAGGGACCTTTAAGATCAAGTAGTTCCAACCCCCATACTATAGGCAGGACACCTCCCTCTTGCCCAAATTGCTCACAGCCCCATCCAGCCTGGCCTTGACCCAGGTAGAAGCCCCTTTGTTTGTCCTCTTTGAGCTGAAAAGGGAGGAGATAGACATAAAACCAAATTAAATATCATTTCCACATCAGTAACCTTGCTAGCGCGCTCTGTGCCTTCATGCAAGAAAACCCAGACTTGAAGTCTGCTCGTCAAATAGCTCCCTTTAATTAACTTTTCATTGAGGAACAACAGATCATGCTGAAGGATGCCAAATATTGGGCCGTATTAGATTTATTAAGACAAGATCTAGAGAAGACAAGAAAAAAGAGCCCTAAAAGCTCTGGGCTCATGGTTTAAAAAGGATAACAGGAAAGCCCTTTCTTAAGCTTAAAAAGGAAAGTCCCACACAGAGCTGGTCGAGATGCTCTTCTAAGATAAGGGTTTGAACTGTGTGTTCTTTTCACAGTGGTGGTTTGCCATTTTCCTATTGGTGACACGATATTCTGCCATTTGCAGACAGCTAAAATAGCACAGAGTGGCTTTGTAGCATGACACAGTGCTATTGGCTTTGGGACTTATCCGATCATCTTTTGTGGCAATGAGGAAATAGCCTGCATGCCCTGAATGGCAACTCTCAGGCTTGTCAGCGTGCTGTAGTGGGAATGATAATTAATGTGCTTTTTAAGGAGTGGCTTAGGAGAACTAAACAACTGCAGTGGTGATAGCTCGTTATTGTCACTCTTTACATGTCATTATAATTAGCTGCTGTGGGGACTTCGTTACTCATCATTCGGCCATCTAGAGAGAAGCACTTTTGTGATTTCTTTCAGCAGATGCTGAGGAAGGAAATAAAACTCAGCAGGGCTGGAAAGTGACTCTGCTTGTGCCAGAGTGCAGGGTGGTCACCCAGGGCCAGAACTCCTGCAGGGTGAAACGTGGAGCGGGAGTCACAGCAGGGCTGGGAGCGGGAGAAGGGAAATGAGTGGCTGTGAAGAATTGCTCAGCGTTCAGAAAAATGAGCATTTTGACTTTTTAATAGCCATTTCCTCTGTAGGTTTTACGAGTGTAGCAATTTATACGTGTATATATACGGCCAGTCATTCAGCCAAACTGTGGTAGCTCCATCACAGCAGCAGAAGTGAGCTGAAGATCTGATGGCTTTCCATCCAAACACTCATTCCCCACTTGAGACTGCACCTGGATCCCTACCCCAGAGCTGAAAGGCTCATTTCTACCACTGTCTTTCCCCCTGTCAATGTACAAATACATATTTTGCATCTCCCGTTTGATTTTTTTCCTTCCTCCTGCCTTTGGGTGTCATCCATGGTCAGTGGTTCTGCTGGGGGGCAGCAGGCAGGCAGCACTCTGGGTCCTTCTAGGGAGCATCCCATGGCAGAAATGTCATCTCTTTGTCCTCTCCCTTTTCCTAACAGGGTTTCCAAGGCAAGACCGGCCCGCCTGGCCCCCCTGGTGTTGTAGGCCCTCAGGTAAGGAACAAACATTGGTGTTTGCACTGGTTCTTTGTGGTTCATCTTCACCAGTATGATCTGTTGTACCCCTTTGCTGGTGTGGCTGGAGTGCTCTTCCATTTCATTATGAAGAAATGCATCCCTATTTAATATAACGTGCTGCCAGATTCTTTCAGATTTGCTCTATTTCTTTAATTAATTTCTTTTTTAAAATGTTAGTTCCCATGAACTCCATGCCATCTGAAATGATAACTGCACCACCAGAATTTGTACCCCTTAACTATAGGCATGCAGGGCTCTGTGTTGGTTTGGTAGTCAGAATCCTAGACTGAGCAGCACTGGGTCTTCTTTCCTGAACTACCAAGGAGGTTGCTCTTTAATTATGAAATAATTAACTTGTCCTCTTTAATGATAGTGTACATTCCCTGGTTGATGAAATCCATGATTAGGGGCAATTCCTCGACTGTGTTTGTCTTCTCAAGTGCAGGATTAGGCTCTTGGCAGTTTCGTTCAGCCCGGTGCTGTGCAGTTGGTGTGATTCATGGCTGCTGAGCGATCACAGTCTTATCATTCTGCTGGTGCTAAGTGGCATCCTGCAGCGTGACATGAATGACAGCTGCAGTCCCAGCAGACACCAGCGTGCAGGGATGCTGTACTCTTGTGCATGTGCCTTTTCTCCTCCAGAATGGGCCACTTGGGAACCTTCTGTGCTGTGCCTTAAGCATACACTCATCACCATCAGTGCCCACGTGTCAGCAATTGCCATGTAGTATGGGCCTAATCAGTCACTTGCGCCCCGTACAAGGATGAACCAACGTGATAGTACAATACTTAAGTATCCTGAGTATGATAACTTTAGTAACATTATCTCATTTGTGGGAATGCTTTCATTCCAGAAGTTCTCAGTGCCTAATGCCTGTTACCACCACCTTCTCCCTGATCTTTGTTTCTTTAGGGTCCAACTGGTGAAACTGGTCCAATGGGTGAGCGAGGACATCCAGGTCCTCCAGGTCCTCCAGGTGAACAAGGTCTTCCTGGCCTCACTGGGAAGGAAGGGACCAAGGTATGGATGAAGCAGCCTGCTGGATTCTCCCTCCTTGCACACCTCCCCTCTGCCAGAGGTGGAGAGGGATGATGCAGGAAAGAAATGATGTTTCACAGTGGCTCATTGAGGCTTGAGCACAGAGAGAGGAGCTGAACCTCTGTGGCACCCACAGATCCTCAGCTCTTTGTCCCTGTCATTGCAGGGGGACCCTGGTCCCGCTGGCCTCCCAGGGAAGGATGGTCCCCCAGGCTTGCGAGGCTTCCCTGGAGAGAGAGGTCTGCCTGGCCCCATTGTAAGTACCAACAACAGGATGCCCAGGCAGTGCAGCACACAGCTCCTTTAATGACTCTTTTTTCCCATCTTCCAGGGTTCTCCAGGGCTGAAAGGCAACGAAGGTCCCCCAGGCCCCCCGGTCCTGCAGTGAGTATCCTTGCCCTCCCAGGCACCACCTAACATGTTTACAAGCTTGGCAAGCTAAGTGAGTGGGTTAGTCACAGCTTAGGGCTTCATCCATTATTCCCTTTGCACTAACGAGTGGCTTGCTGGATATTGCTTTATTTCACAAGACACGTGTAATTGCTCAGTTATTTTATGGTGTTAGCTGTGAATATACGTGACGAGCTGGGGGAACCAGGATGATCCAGGACATCCAGTATTTTGCTTCTAAGTCACCAGCTTTCCCTCCGAAAATTGTTCCCACTTGAGAGTCTTGGTCAGTGCAGTCCTCCTGGAAGAAAATACTCCTTGTGGAACCCTCCCTGCTGCATTAACCATGAAGTGGTCATGCACTTGTTCCAAGCTGATAATGTGTCCCCAGGAACTGAGCTCCCTGCACCAGCCATTCCCGGGATTTCAATTAAAAAGGATCTGCAGAACTTGGGCTGATGGTACCAAGCCATCACATGGAAGTCACCCCTTCAAATGTGCTCATTTATCGAGTTGGTGCATTTGAAGCTTCCTACTGCTGAATTTCTTTCTTCCTGTATATGGATAGCACTCAGTGTTCCAGTAATATTTTCCTTCCTCCTTCCCCACACAGGGCTCTCCTGGTGAGCGAGGTCCTGCGGGCTCAGCTGGCCCCATCGGCTTGCCAGGGCGACCTGGACCACAGGGACCTCCAGGACCTGCAGGTGAAAAGGGAGCACCAGTAAGTACCAGCTCACAGATTAATGGCTGTGGACCCTGTAGAAATAGAGCTGAACATGGAGACAGATTGGGCGAGGTGTAAAAAAGGAGAAGGGAAAAAAAAGAAGAAAAAGAAAAAAGGAAAAGATGCTACATGCCTCCTGCAGCACGAGCGTGCTGGTCGTCTGCTGACACCCATGCAAAGATGCTGTGAGCAGAGCTGTGCCATATGGTCCTGCCCAGCACCCAGCCCACGTGCTGTCACGTCTTCTGCTCCCCCAGCACAAGCAGGAGATGCAGCAGGCAGGCAGGGCAGTGGGCAGGATGCTGCTTTTGGGTTGGTGCTGAGCAGCTCAGTGCTGCAACAGTCCCAGACAAAAAGGAGGGGAGGGTTGTAACTCGCACCCCCGTAGCATTGCAGGGTAGTGTCGCTGATGTCTGGGTTGTTTCAGTTCTCACCCAGGTCCAGCAAAATGAGCAAATGCTGGCATTGGTGATTTCAGACTGAAAGACATTTGCGCTGATTGATTGTTGCTATCAGAAGTGCTTATCAGCCAGTGTATTCCACATCTGATGGCTTATTAGAAACACCAGCAGCTAGTCCAGAGGCAAGCATCTGCCAGTGAATCAGCCTTCCAAACATCTGTCCTGCCCTGTAGCTATGGGATATGTTCTTGAGCAGTTGCATAGGCAACTTATGTGGCATCTAATTATTCAGAAGAGAGCACCAAGACTCAGATGCAATTAAATTATATACAAGGAAACTGAAAAATATCTACTGTTCAATTCCAATAAACAAACAAATTTGAGCAAAGGCTCCAGGCTTGAGGAGTACAAGAAGATATTTAAGTGGGAGGCCAGCAGAGATTGCTTTATTTGCTTTATGTATTTTCCATTGTCCAGTGGGTCAGGAGGGAGCTTAGGGCCATTATTTAGCGATTAGCCATGGACAGCCTGGCCTAGCATCAGTAAGCACTGGCTTGTGGGAATAAAAATTAGTTGGAGACTTGTTTGTCATCCAGAGAGAGAGGGCAGAGGGTTCAGATTAAATGTAGTTATATTGCCACAGCAGTGAAATTGCAGCTGTGATCTGGGTATTCATCGTTTAGATTTGCTTGGGTTTTATCTCTGAAGATAGAAATTTTGTCTTGTTCAGAGAGCGAGCTCGGAGAGATATCAGCTGGAGGCCAGTCTTGCTATGCATGCCCGTACAAGGCAGGGGTCATTAGCAGCTGAATAAAATGCTAATGGCCTTTAATGGGTCAATTGGAGGATGGAGGAGAGCTCTGCTTGACCTTCCTACTCTTTCTGCTTCCAGGGTGAGAAGGGTCCTCAAGGACCAGCAGGTCGGGACGGCATCCAAGGCCCCGTGGGACTCCCGGGTCCAGCAGGTCCTGTTGGCCCCCCTGGCGAGGATGGAGACAAGGTGGGAACAAACAGCATCCCTGCTGTGCAGGGTCACTGGGAAGGAACTGGGCCGTCTATCCCATGGCCACTTTGCTGGCATTGCAGACCTGCAGGCTGTTGTGACACAAGGGTGGTTTATGGCGCTTGCAGTCCCATGGGATGAGTGGAGTTGGGTTTGGGAGAGAATGAGGCTGACTGCTTCACAAGCACTTCTCATCTGATGCTCTTAGCCTCCCCCAAGCCTGTAGCAGGTGGCCTGCCCTTGGGTGCATTGCCTTTCCTAATTAATTACCTTTCCCCACTCTCTCATTAAGCCTCTCTGGACTGGAGGGTTCTTAGAAAACGTTAGCTGGGATTTATCACTCATCGTTTTTTGCTAACAAGATCATAGGATGATGCTTCTGCATCAGGAAAGCTTACCAAAGGGTTTGGTTACACCTGGAGCAGCCGAATCTTTGGCCTCTTTCAGAACTCGCTGGGTTGGTTCTGTGGGAATTGGCATCAGGGCACAGGATTACTGCTGGGTGGGGAGATGTGGCAGTGGTCCCCAGGTGAACTAACTGTGTGTTTTGCACCTGGCAGGGCGAGATCGGAGAGCCTGGCCAGAAGGGCAGCAAGGGTGACAAAGGGGAGCAGGTGAGTGTGATGGATGTCATCTGTGGCTGTTTTTTGGCTGAACGTGTGGTTATGTCACACAACCTGCTGCAAGCAGAGAATGGTGTCATTTTAATTTCTTCCCTTTGTCTTCTCCTTTGCTTTGTCAAATACACAGACAGTGTAAAAATGAAAGTGCCTGCTGAAGTGTCTTTCTCCTCCAGCTCCCTTGAGATGTTTCCCTCTCACTTATATACTATGTAAATATCTCAAGCGTCAGCGACACTTGCCTTTGGAGTTGGGCATTTGGCTGCAATTGCTTTTCTAGATGCATATGACACACTGAAGGTCCCTTTGTGTGCTCAGAGCCTGAGGAATGGAAAATAAATTGCACAGGTTCTCCTGTAAATGTGCTGAAATATGAGGTCAGGTTAAGCTGGTTTTGGCTTCTTGGCCCTGTAAGCAGGTAGCTGCATCTACACGCAGAAGATGATGCTGGGCTAAGGGTGATCTGTAAGACATCTTATGTTACATAGACATGCACAGATGGCTTCTTTCTTCCCAGAAAGACATCCAGCTTCCACATCCCTCAAAAAGTGTTTTGCAAAATAAGCTTGAGTGTGTCCTTGGGCACCAGTCCTGCAGGACCCTGGTGCATCCAGGAGGCTTGACTCCATCCTCCCCCTGCTCTCATTTGAGGATTTATGCAGATTTAATGGATGCTATGCTCAAGAGCCTCTCAATGTACAGGTGAGGTTTTTCACTCTCCGCTCCTAAGTGTGACTTTGCACTTCTGTTTCCTGACAGGGTCCACCGGGTCCTACAGGCCCACAAGGTCCAATTGGTCAGCCAGGTCCAGCTGTGAGTACTGTTAGCAGGAATTCTTCTTACCCAAAAGCAGTGCTGGGAAGCACTGGACAGAAGTGTCGTTTCTTCTGGGTGCTGCTCGTACCCAGTGGATGAGCACGGCTGCTGGCTGTGGGGGGAGGTGGTGGAGATGGGCTTTTTGCCTGCCATGTGCCCATGCTAAGCTGAATCAGACTGTTTCCTCGTAGGGTGCTGATGGAGAGCCAGGTCCCAGAGGGCAGCAAGGCCTTTTTGGTCAGAAAGGTGATGAAGGACCTCGAGGTTTCCCCGGTCCCCCCGGCCCTGTGGGCTTGCAGGTAAGCTGCAGCATCCAGAGGGGGCTGGGGTGATGAGGGCTGAGGCTGTGCAGGATGTATTCACGGCTACAATTATCCCCTTCTACTCCACCACAGGGCTTGCCTGGACCTCCTGGTGAGAAGGGAGAAACAGGTGATGTTGGGCAAATGGTAAGAAGCTTTTCTCCTCCCATTTTCATCACTGATGCACGCATTTTTTCCAAGGAGCTTGTCTGAAATGTCTCCTTTCCCTCAGGGTCCACCAGGTCCACCTGGGCCCAGAGGCCCCTCCGGCCCACCAGGAGCAGATGGACCCCAAGGTCCTGCTGGGGGAATAGGAAATCCTGGTGCAGTAGGAGAGAAGGTAAAGCATGCACTCCAACCTGAGTGAGGGCTGCAGGAGCTTTGTTCCAACACTTGCTGTGAGTGGGGTGGTGATGGGGTAAATGCGTGGCTGCAGTCATGCACAGTCTGTAAGTAAATAGGTGCCACTGGAAGGGAGGAGGCTTCTCCCAGTTTGAAGTGCATGTAGTGCTGTCCTTGAGGTACTTATATTAGTGATTTCTTCTCAATTAAGTAAACAGATTCATGTGTATGTATTTGTATACTGTGCGTATTTGTTAATATAAGCCAAGGAAGTGGAAATGTACCTGAAAAAGAAAATAGTGATGCTCAATGTCCAATGAGCTCTCAGAGGCTGAATGGGTTGAGCACATCAGCAGAAAGGTCTGCATCCTGTAACTGTAGGCATCTTCTTTTCCCTCCTGTAGGGTGAGCCTGGTGAATCTGGTGAGCCTGGTCTGCCTGGTGAGGTCGGCCTGCCGGTAAGTCTGCTGCTGGGGAGGAGAGCTTTTCTCCACCAAAAAGTTGGCTAAAAGGGTTTCAGAGATGCACGGATGTTGCTGAGGCTGTAGAGAGACTGAACCAGCCATGTTCTTGGTGTGGGCATCAGGCAGAGACACTGCCACGTTCTGGGGTGTTTATGGGATAACTTCAGTCACCGAATGCAGGCTGTGTGTGACAACATGAACATCACTGAGTCTTTGTGTTTTAAGATGCAGACGGGCTTTTTCAGAATTGATCAGAGGATAATTAGAGATCAGTAATAGTAATAGACACAACTTTTTTCTTTCACAGGGTCCAAAAGGTGAAAGAGGTGAAAAGGGTGAAGCAGGTCCCTCTGGTGCTGCTGGTCCACCTGGCCCTAAAGGTCCACCAGGTGATGATGGTCCCAAAGGCAGCCCTGTAAGTACCCCCCTCCTGTCAAAACAGTGCTTCCTTGTCTTGCCTTGTGGAGATTTTCACATGGGAAGATATATTTCCAGAGAATTTTGTGAAATCTGAAATTGTTTCCCAGCCAGATAGTTGCCCATCTAATATTATGCAGTGATTATCCCATTCCTTTAGAGTGCTAATGAGGAAAAGACCCAGTTGTACCTTGTCTTCTAGCAATACTTGAATTGTTAGTCTCTTTTTGCAGGCTATCAGAAAACCCATCCCTATGTAGAAGGTGGTACTTCTACTTTGCACTTGAGTTTATGCATTGCCAGTGTCCTCTGCACCAAAGCAAAGCTTCCAAAATAGCCTAGAGGAGATTTATGTGAATTTGGGAGCTGTATCTCCAGGGTCAGATCCCCGCTAATGCACGTTGTTGTAGCTCTATTGAAGCCAGCAGGGCTGTACTGATTTATACCAGATGACAATGGTACGATATTTGTCTTGCCTGCTCCTTTGATGCTTGTTGGCTGAAGAAATTCATCATGCGATAAGCAAAGATGGTACGAAGCAGCAGAGGAGGCAGGGGAGTTAGTCATCTCCCTTAACAGATGGTTTTTGGGATGCTGCATTATTGGTTGAAACCTATTGTCTGAGCCCTGCTCTAAGGATCATTTGAAGTGCACAATAGGATTGTAGGGAGAACTGTGGTGAAGTTATTTTAGTCATCGAATGATCTGAGAGTATCTTCAGGTGAAAAATGTTAGACATTAAATGGAAAGGAAAAGCAAAACCTTCTAATCTTTGCATTCCCCAGAGCTGAGAGGATTCCGCTGTCACTTGTCTGATATATTTATGAAAAGCTCGATGAAATCCCATATTGATGCTGGAGCTTTGTGTAAACTGGCTGCAGAGCTGAACTGGTAACCGTGACAGCTTGAAATTACTGAGCACGCAAAGCTGGGATGGGATCTGGGCTTAGGTTTGAGGGTAGGGAATTGGATTTTGCTCCCCAGGGTGAATGCACATGTTGCACCTAGAGGGACGGGTACCAGTGCTCTGCAGGTTTGCAGGTGCAGTTTCTGACCTGGGGACCTCTCTCTTCTCTCTTTGCAGGGTCCAGTTGGTTTCCCTGGTGACCCTGGTCCTCCTGGAGAGCCTGGCCCAGCTGTAAGTGTTTGTCTCACAGAGGGGCAGATAGGTTCCTCCTCTTGATGGAACACAACTGTGTACTGTTCATTCACCATTAACTCTTTTGTCATTTACTTTTCTTGGGGAAAGGGTGGGAAGTGCCACCATAAGACCATTCTTCTGACCATGCTGCAGCCTTCGGGGCAGTAGCAGTGCAAAACTTGCATGCTGAACAACACCCGCTGCTTCCAATACTTTATTTAGCTCCATTCATACCCTCAATATGCCTGTTTATTTCTTTCTTCTCATATTTTAGGGTCAAGACGGTCCCCCTGGTGACAAAGGTGACGATGGCGAGCCTGGTCAGACAGTGAGTAACTGGATGGATGGGATCTGTGTTCAGTCCCCATGGTTACTGTGTGCAGGTGCAAAGGGTTTAACACAGAAAGATGTACAGCAGCTAATTCCCACCAGCTTCCTCTGAGCAAGTCCTCTGCTCCTTCCCAGTCCTGTCCTCCCTCTTGTCTGTGTGAGCCTGGCTGCTGCCATCCACCCAAGGCTGCTCAGCAATACGTCCAGAAAGCAAACAGTAGCTTCTAGAAAAAACAAAATCCAGCCTTTCATTTTAAATTTTCCATGCCTTATGGTATTACATGGTGGGAAGAGATAAAACAAGATACCACCTGCACCCCAGGGAGGTGTCAGGAGTTGCACTAGCCACCCACACCCTGGCTTGGAACAAACTCTGTATCTCTGCTTGAGTTTTACACACTTACTCGTTCCTCCCATGTCTCATGGTGCAGTTATGACTTCTTCTCCTCCACTCTCCATCTAGGGGTCCCCAGGTCCCACAGGAGAGCCAGGCCCTTCTGGACCCCCAGGAAAAAGGGTAAGCAGATCTTTTAAGAATGATTTTCTACATGCATTTGTATCATTTTTTAAAAGCTAATTTTATTACTAGTCTAAAGTAAATGTAAGGCAGTAGCATGTTTTTAAAAAAAAAAAAAAAAAAGTCTGCCATCCACAGCCATTGGAAATCAATGGGTAGTTTTGAGCTGAATTCCGTAGTTGTTTGTTTTGTTGTTTTGTTTTTTAAGATTCTAATACCCAAAAGGAAATAAAAGTTGCTCCAGCATTTCCTCTCTTGCTGGTAGAGCCCAGGGGTTTGTGCAGCAAGAAGCTAATTTGTAAAGCTTTTCAGAGAGATTTGCCTCTGTGTCGCCTTCTTTCCTGTGGCCGTGGCATTGTTTTGGTAACTCCATTAGAGCATTGCAGATCAGGATAATCTAACTGAGTTTTGCATCTATTTGTGCTTTCTATAGGGCCCTCCTGGTCCAGTTGGTCCTGAAGGAAGGCAAGGAGAGAAAGGAGCCAAGGTGAGAGCTGAATGGGATTTCTTTCTTACCGTGTCTTTCAATGTGCCAAACTGCTCACCCTCTGGCATTGTTATTTGAAAGACAGTGATTTGATTTTGCTGTGTTACAACAAATTAGCCTGAATTTGGGGTCACTGGCCTCAAGTCTAAATGCGTGTTTCATCTTTTAACAAACTCCGTGGAGATAATCAGAGCTTGGGAAGGTCACGGGTGTGTTTTCCTTGCTTTGAAATGACAGAGTGCCATATTTGGCAATTTAATGTGTTGTCAATGAAATGGCACGCTGAGTCCTACGTCGTATCCCAGAGCTAACACAGCATTACTGGACCGTGGTTATTTCTGTAGGGGTAATGGGGGAAATGTAAAGTGGGATTGCAAATTACAGCTCCAATTGTCGTGGCAGCCGCAGGAATGCTGATGGCGGAGGACATGCTCTGCTAGCACATCTCCCAGGGCATAAGCAAAGAAAGCTTTGTGCTCTGGAGAGCTTGCAGCAAAGGCTGTTCCCGCTGTAAATCAGCAGAAACAGACAAGTCTGAAAAGTGAAGTTGTTTGGGAGGACGCTTTTCCTCGGCACATCAGGGATAAGGAGTCAGAAAATCAGCAGATGGAAAATTTTATATGCTGTGCAGGGAATTGCATTCGCTCTGTGATATCCTGCCGTGTTTCTGAAAAGATGGGTCAGTGCTCCAATGCATATTAAGGCATTCTGTCTCTTGCATCCAGGGTGAAGCTGGTTTGGAAGGGCCTCCTGGGAAGACAGGCCCAATTGGTCCCCAGGGTGCTCCAGGGAAACCTGGCCCTGATGGCCTTCGGGGAATTCCTGGTCCAGTTGTGAGTATTCCCTAATACTCTTGTCACCTGAGAAAGCTTCTTGGTGGGGATGTTGCTGTAACCCATCTGCCTTGGAAGATGCTTTGTTCCCAATGTAAGATGCTGTCTACGAGGGAGCAGACGGTTTCCATGCTTAAGTGCCTGAGAGCAGATGAAACATCCTCAGTGGAAATGGTGTAATGATGGATACCATCACCCAGCATGTTTTAGCTGAGTGTTGGGTCTGCTCTCTCTGCATTAATGTTTTGTTGAGCTCACTTTTCCAGTAGAGATATTTATGCTCGTATTTTTGCCTTCATCTGCAAGAAAACAGGGCAAATATCCTCTAGCGTGGTAGCCAGATGAGGGTGGGTTCATAATCATCTGGAAGCAGTACTGTTGTGAATGATGACTTTGAGAGGACTGCACTGTTTTACAGGGTGAACAAGGCCTTCCAGGATCCCCTGGCCCAGACGGCCCCCCAGGCCCACTGGTATGTCCAAACCATCAAATCTGAATGAGTGTTTGAGATGGGAGAAGGCTTTTTCCACGAATTCATTCTCCCCTTTGTTTTCCCTGCTGTCTCCCAAAGGGCCCACCTGGTTTGCCTGGCCTCAAAGGAGACTCTGGTCCTAAAGGAGAAAAAGTAAGTGCTGTGCATGACTCCATTGGGTGACCTGGTGTCTGTGTCTAGGTGTGAGGCATAGGGAAATGTGTGTGATGAATGTTCACATGCAAAATGAACAGGTTCTCCATTGCAGTGTTTCTCTTTATGTATTTGTAGCATTTCCTGTTGCATAAAGGCAATGTTTTCACCTTACTCTGCTGCTTCCATGTGTCAGGGATAGCTACGCACTCCTATCACCTTGCTTAGATATTTGGGTTTGTCCCTATGAAATGTCTTTCACAGGTAAACTTGGCATTCTGTTAACTCCAGAGAGAGATTGTAATTAACATCTGCTATCTTCCCCTAGGGTCATCCAGGTTTAATTGGTCTTATTGGACCACCAGGTGAGCAGGGAGAAAAGGGCGACCGAGGTCTCCCAGGCCCCCAGGGCTCTGCAGGACCCAAGGGAGAGCAGGTAAGTGTCAATCTCAGCACGAGAACGTTTTTGAGTCATATTTTCTATCTGAATGCGGTTTGTTCTATGTGTGAAATATAGCGATGCTCTAAAATGACCCACTTTAGCAGAAATTGGATTCTTGAGAGTCGCATGAGAAGAGTTGAGTGGATTTGGAGAGATGGGAACACAGTATGTGTCAGGAAGACTGACGTACAGAGCTGTGTGCCATCCTCTTGTTTGGATCATGCACACATTTAAAAACCAATTTAAGCTTCAAATCTTTATGTCCTCCAAAGCCAGGTGGTCAGTGGTTAATTCCATAGTTGTGGACCAGTATTGCTGCCTGCAAATCAATATTGTTCTGCTCTTGTTTTTCAGGGTATCACAGGTCCCTCTGGACCAATTGGACCCCCAGGGCCACCAGGACTACCGGTATGTGACCAGTAAAAAAGTAACCTTTAAACTCCTGGGGAACTGTAAAGATCTTCTAGGGTCGCTTTGGGGTTCCCAGATAACCCAGCACAGCCTTTCTGGAGCGACCTCATGTGATGATGCTAACGGCAATGGGGGTTGCCCAGCTGAGCATAATAACAGCACTTGGATGAGTTTCAGGAGCACTTTTTTGTATGCTCGGAAAAAAAAGCAGCATTCATCTGAAAAATGGGCACAAAAAGGGAGTGAATGTAAAAAAATAAATAAATAAAAAATGCAGAAACTACCATAGTAGTGTTCTCTCTCTCTCTAAGGAGAAGCTGACTTCTCTGCTAACAAAGATACTAACTCCCTTCTGTATTTTTCTCTATGCAGGGTCCACCTGGTCCCAAAGGTGCTAAAGGATCATCAGTGAGTATAGACATTGTTAAGTGAAGAGGCTGAGGATCTCTTATTAAGTGCACAGCCTGCTGTGACTCCTCCACATCAGCAATGTTAAGGCAATTAGCCAAAGATGGCTGTAGCAAATGCAGCCTTTTCAGACTATCCCAGCTCAGAAATTATAACTGGGGAAGGTTTCTGTTACATGCATTGTACTTCACTGAACATCAGTGTAGCAAAGATCATAAGGAGGAATGCAGTGAATAGTCCTTATGAGAAAAACTACTACTATAGTGCAGAGGGTATTAAAAATAGACTGTGAAGCAGGAGGTGGCAAGCTGAAGAACGAAGAACTCTGTGAGAAATGCAACACTAAAGTGAGCTTCATGTTACAGATCTCCTATTCAGGCAGTTAAAAATTCCTCTTGGGCAACTTCCTAGTCTTCCTAGTCTTTTTTTTTCCCCTTTCATAAAGAATTCAATGTTTTATTAATTTTGAGCTTGGATTTGATTTTTAAATCTGCTGAATTGATTTGGAGAGGTAACATTTTCATCCATTGAAAGATCCTTCCTTTTCTGCAGGAAGCCTGAGGAAAATTTGACTGTTTAATCCCAAGTGTTTGACATTGTTTCTTAACCAAAATACAAATTTTACTGGGGACGTGGGGACGAGAGACCCCTTTGTGTGACTAAAAGGGCAGGAAGGAAACATTTACTGGTAGAGACTATGGAAAAAAATTAAGTTTGGGCTGTAGTATCAGTTACAAATGCTTTTTATTGAGTGACTTGTGTTTTTTTCCTTTTTTTCCACCTAGGGTCCAACGGGTCCAAAGGGTGAATCAGGTCTTCCTGGGCCCCCAGGGCCTCCTGTAAGTACAGCCCCATTACACAAACTTAATGGGTGTTGTCATGTAGATTTCCAGATAAAGATTCAGCATATCAGGAGTCCTGCAATGGAGTGACATGCATTAGGGATACTGGTGAAGAAAGCAGAAGGTGAAGGGAAGAATTAGTAATGAGAGGAGAACAAGAGAAGAAGGAACCAATGTTGGTGGCTGGGGTTTTCCTCAGTGCCACCATGGGTGTTTCAGATATCTAGTGTGCATCTTGTGATGGTGTTTCTCAGCACTGGTGGCTGCTTTGGCTGTTTCTTCTGTCTCCTCCCCATTTCCACTGAGAAGTTGCATCTTCTTCCCCCATCTATCAGGGTCCTCCTGGAGAAGTCATCCAGCCTCTGCCCATCCAGTCTTCCAAGAGGACCAGGCGAAACATCGATGCCAGCCAGCTGGTGGATGATGGAAATGCTGACAACTACATGGACTATGCAGATGGCATGGAGGAGATTTTCGGCTCACTGAATTCCTTGAAACTGGAAATTGAGCAAATGAAGCATCCATTGGGCACTCAACATAACCCAGCTCGTACCTGCAAGGATCTCCAGCTCTGTCACCCTGATTTCCCAGATGGTGCGTCCTGGGACAGAGGGGACACAGGGAAAACGCAGTGGGTTCCCAACTCCAGCTGGTGAATATGGTTCAGTGCAGGAAGAGAAAGACTTTGGGGACTCCCTGACCCTTGTTGCCCCCTGAGGAATATGGCTGACCAAAGAGGTCATAGAGACCTAGAGACATAGAGAAAAGTGGGAATATGTGTTTCAAAAAAGCTGTTCCTGAAAGATGCCACAATATTATATGGCACCAGCCACCATTTTTCTTAAAAATACACACAGTAGTAGCCTATGATGGGGATGATACGGCCCGAGTAAGATGGTTGTTGAAGTGCACTTGGATATCCCTTCACAGTGCTGATTCTTCCCCTCTCCTCCTTGTCCTGCATCCAGGTGAATACTGGGTGGATCCTAACCAAGGATGTTCCAGGGACTCTTTCAAAGTGTACTGTAATTTCACAGCTGGTGGAGAGACTTGTATCTTCCCTGATAAGAAGTCTGAAGGAGTAAGTCCACATGACTTTCTTTAATATCATGATGATAAAAGATTGTTTTCTAATATGAATATTCATATGCATGGTGTTGATTATGTTAATGTGTAATGATCTGCTTAGTTGACCCATACTCTTAATTTTTGTCACACATCCATGCGCTGTTTTATGGAGCTGCTCGCCCTGTTGCAGAGCTGCTCTGCTGGATGCGGGCTGTGATGCTCCTCAAATACAAATTGTGCTACTACTTGCAGAGTACCATAAGTGTGAGAAAGGCTCAGCCTGCTGTTTTTCCACAGAGAGGACCTTGAGCAGCTATCACAGCAGCATTAAGTGTCGGATGAATGGTTTTATTATAAGCCATAGCAGAGTTTAAGGCATAGCCCCCTTCTGTCCGTCCTTAACTCAGTAGAAGCCTGCTAATTTGCTTTATGGTTTGCAGACTGTAAGGAAAGGACAGTCCCAGGACACCTGCAGTAAAGTTTGCCCATTGCTTTTGGAGAGATTTACAACAGAAGTGAGGGAATTTTTGGAAGAGGAGGGGAGCACACAGCAGCCATTCTCCTTCCTTGTGCTCTGCCTGGAAAAGAAGGGGTTCAGCTGCTTGGGTGGGACTGCCATAAGGGAGGGATGCTCTGACACAGCCCTTCTTGCCAAGGTCACTGCTTGTCCCAGTCTAGGTGGTTGGAGCTTCACCGTGCTCAGTGGTCCAGCACTATCAAAGGATGCTGCATGTGCTGCCCCGTGTGCTGCACAGCCTCTGGAGGCACTCAGAGGCTTTTCCTTAATGCTGCTCTTTGCCTTTCCTAGCCCATCAGCATCTGGATTTGACATTAGAATGACAGCAGCCTCCTCCATTGCCAGCACTTTCACCGTTCATATTTCATTTTATTTTCCTGTATCTTTCCTTTTAGCTCTCCTGCCAATAGACTGCACTGACGGTTTTGCATCCAAAGTATCTAGAATTAGTGATCCTTAGCCCTTAGCAAAGGAGGCTGGTGCAGGCAGTGGCATCTCCTTCTGCTTGAGCTCGGCACCATAGGGCTCTGCCGGCTGGTCTTGTTACTGTGTATAAAGATTAAGAAAACATGCTTTTAGAACAAGTCAGCCATTTTCGATAAGACATGCAGATGCTGCTCATGGGACTGAATGTAACTTCATTTCTTTCTTTTTTCTCTTTTCTTTCCTTCCTCATTGCCGTCCACAAACTAGGCTAGAATTACTTCTTGGCCAAAGGAAAACCCAGGCTCCTGGTTCAGTGAATTCAAGCGCGGTAAACTGGTAAGATGCATCTCAGTGCTTTCAGTTTTCTTTAACCCGTGTCGTATTTTACAGAGTAAAATGGCTCGTTGGCCCAAAGAACAGCCTTCCACATGGTATAGTCAATACAAGCGGGGGTCTTTGGTAAGTGGCTAACCTTGGCCCTCTAGTCTGAATCAGAGCACGTCATCCGCTTTGGTATGGCCAGACCTGTTGCACTCTGCATGCTCGACTAATCACCATCACAAGCTGCAGTTAAAATGTTTAAGGTGGAATACTTAAGGTGAAAAAAGAAGCAAAACCACACAGGGATGCTTCTGGTGACCAGATCTGTGCCCTGCAGGAGGGTGCTGCTGCCCCTTGAGTTGCTCCCATCGTAGCAAGGGCAAACAGTGCTGCTGTTCTCAGGTAGAGCAGCCTTGTCCTGCAAGCCCTTGTGTGATGCTTCACCCTGGAGCTGAGCTCTGTGCTGCTGCACCACTTCCTTGGGGGTAGCCTAGACTGGGTTGGTGAGTCTGCACATAACCAGGTCAGGTCCTCTCCAAAGGAGGAATCTCATCTGCTTGCTGGAGATGAGCCACGCTGGGGCCTCCCACACCATCCCCAGAGCTTGGGAGAAGTGAAGTCATTGATTCAAAGGAAGAGATTTCAAGCCACATGTGTTCCTGGGATTGGATGTAGTCACAATTGAGGTTTATTTTTAAGGGAGAAAAACTGCTGTGAGGTCAAACAATGTTAGATGTCAGCAAGCAAACTAGACATCAAGATGCTAAAAAAAAAAAAAAGAGAGAGAAGCAGCTCCAGTATTTTGTCCTGTAGCAGAACATCCGTATTGTGCATAGATTGCTCTCCCACTGAGCCCTTCATCAAATGATGAGCATGAGCCAGCTCTCCTCCAGCAATGGAAATCTCCCACGTGTATCAATTCCTACAGGATTAGCGGGGTGCACATCGTGAGCTCAGTCAGATCAGGAGGATGAGGGAAGGAGGAAATACTCAGCAGACATGAGCAGGTGCTGAGGTCCCCGGTGCCCAAGGCAGAGGTTTCCTGCAAGAACATTTAACATCCACCTTAAAGGGCAAACAAAGGAGAATGCTGCCTTGTTTCCCTCAGCCACATTTCATTGCCACTAAACACGTATGCTCTGATTCTGCCCACAAGAAGGATATGGCTTCTGCAGCTTTTCTGCACCATCCAACAAGGCCGCAAAGCCAAGGCTTCAGCCTCGTAGCTCCTTGGAGGGCAACTACTCGTAGCTTAATTACAGAGCACTTCATCAATTAATATTACAAGTACATTCATCTCTGCATCTTCTGTGCCTTTTTTCCTTTTTTTTTTTTCCAGCCTGTTGGTCGGCTACTTTAGAGGCTGAATGGGCACCCTAGAGCTTGGGGCCCATTTTTTAAATAGGAATTTCAGTGCTACTTTGTTCCATCTTTCTGCTTGCTATTCTCTTGCCTTTTACCTGTCCCACGTTTCCCATTTGCAAAAAAAAAAAAAAGCCACCAGCACATAGAAGACCTTCCAGAGCAAACCCCAAAACTGTAAAGTTTGCTTTAAAAAAATAAATAAATAAATAAATTCATACCAGTCAATATTTGGAACTACGAGACTGGTAAACTGGGGAGGTGTTCGCCTGGACGTGAGTTGGTTGAATTCTGTTTGTGGTTTGGCAGGATGGTTGTGGGTGCCTCTCAGGTTGCCAGGGCTGCTCTGCTCACCCCAGAGCCTTTGTGCCCAGCCTGGAGCTATGGCACTGCCTATAACACATCCCATAATACTACTTACACCAGGTATGCCAATGCTTTCCTTTCTTCTGATGACACCCAAAGTAAGATGGATGGAATAAACGGGGAATACAAAGAAACCATTTTGTTTTGATGCTTCCCCACCATCATTAATCAATGACACAGTGGAGTTAATTTCCCAGCGTTCCTTGTGATGCAGCCAGACTGCATTTAGAGGGATAAGAGAGTTGCAGATGTTTTCTTTTGGCCTCTGCTTTCCTCCTGTGTGCATTATGCACGCACGTAATTCCCGGTAGCTCTAACAAGACCTGCCACCCATCCATCCTGTTATCCCTCACTGCCATATGGCATCTGCCACAGGCAAATATTACAGCACAGAAAAAAAGAGGAAAGGATTGATATTTTTTTGTTGTTGCTGTTGTTGTTGTTGCAAAACCAACACGCTTTGTGCACACAGCCATTTCCCAGTGGGTCCAGTTGTAAACCTCATGCAGAAGCAGAACAACTTAGCACACAGTCTGGCTCCCAAACCAAGCATCGATTTGAAATAGGAATGTACAGAAAAGTAACTCTTGCAGATCGATGGGCAGTGCCACATGTCACTGAGTCGTGCACTGAGTACTCAGCATTTTATGTCCCCATCCTTCTACGTCCTGGTGGTTTCTTGCTCTCTCTCCCCCTGGCATGCGTGGCTCTCTCATGGTCAGTCATATTTAACTCTCAGGAGGACAGTGCAACAGTATCCTGACAACCGGTTGGTATATTTTATTTATTTTCATCATCTTTGTACTCAGAACTTTGTTGTCTGGTTGTGAATCTCTTCTACTGTTTGCAGCCCGCACCGTGATCTGATGCTCACCGTACCTTGAAGAACGTTGTGCTGTTTGTGTGTATTTTTCTCCCAGTCATTTCTTAAAGAAGTCAGCTGTCCGTAGAGGGCAGTTTGAAGAGCTGCTCCAGTGGCTTTGCTGTGGCTGGAGGTGCCACTTCAAGTGCAGTCAGTCCATAATATTGCTCTGACTGATCCTATGGTGATTCCTTGTTGAGGAGCACAAGGGAAAGTGACAGAAATGCCTGAATCCTGAGGATTGAAGGGGCCTTCAATAACTTGTGTTTTGCAGAAATAGATTTCCAGAAACCGTTCTCCTTTGAGGGAGAAAAGGAACCTGATGTGCAGGACAGAGCAAATCCCCATGCAGGTGCAGCTGCGCAGCTGTCAGTAGGAACAGGATTTCTGCAGAAGTGGTTGCAAGGATTGCTTAAAATCCCAGTGTGGTGGTATCCAGGAAAGATGAATGGGAAACACCCCTGTGTGTGCAGAACAAAATACCTACAGAGGTCAGATAACTGTTTCAAATGGGGCAGAAGAATAAAGCTCCAGACCCTTCCATAAATCTTCATTCTCCTCAAAAGCTGGAGAAATGTGCTCAATACTGGCTTTATGCCTAGAGATGTACATCCCCAGATTTGTTCAGTGTTGTGTCACTTTGCAGCTGGGGCTGAAATCCCCATTCCTTTCTCCTCCTCCTGCCCTTGGTTTGGTTTTGTGTGTTTTTTTCTTAGCTTACCATCAGGTCACAGCAGGAGAACCAGAGCATCTCTATGCCATGCAGCGATGGCAGGAGCAGGATGGGATGGGGAGACCCAGCCCCGGAGCAGAGGGCAGGATGCTCATGCACATGGGGATAAGGATGGATAGGAAAAATCTGGTGGTCCTTGAAGCTCCCTAAATGCATTGCTTTGCCCCTCACTGCCCAGTGTTTCCCCTTTTCCACTTCCCATAGCTCTCCTACGTGGATTCGGATGGGAACCCCATCGGAGTGGTACAGATGACATTCCTCAGGCTGCTGAGCGCCTCGGCCCACCAGAACATCACTTATAACTGCTACCAATCCGTAGCCTGGCACGATGCCACCACGGACAGCTATGACAAAGCCATCCGCTTCCTGGGCTCCAACGATGAGGAGATGTCCTACGACAACAACCCGTATATCCGAGCTGCATTCGATGGCTGCGCGGTACGTGGGGAAGATGGCAGGAGGGGTCTGTGAGCAAATCGCTTCCCCATTTCCATTGATTTGGTTGCTCTGAGGATTGAGTTTTTGCCCTGAGTTCAGATGTTGAGCTGCGGCCCTGCCCTCCCCACGCACGCACAGCCCATGGTGCTCTTTTCCTTCTCTTTGGCTGTGAGCCATGTCCAGAGTTTTCCAAAGGTGGCACAACATCCAGCCTTTGCTTCTGCCTTCTGCTGGGCATCTGATCGAGGACTGAGCTCTAAGCAATCTGCCCTCAGGAACTGAAAATTTGGCAAAGTAGGTGCTGCTTGCATTTATTTCCAGACCCGGTTTGTCAGTGCAAAAGCACGCATAATTCTCACATTCTGCAACTGCAGTGCTTGAAGCCCACGGGACCGAATGATAGAGTTGTTTGACAGCAAAATCTCTCCACATAATTTGAGATTAAAGTGATTCTGTTCTGACAGACGTGCTTTTACTGTAGGAGCAATGAGAAAAATCAAATTAGAATTACTTCTTTTAAAACTCCTGCAAGAGAGGAAAAGGGCATTCATCCCTCTGCTGAAAACGCCCAGAAGTCGCATGGGGAGGTTTATCCTCAATACCACGTGTTTCTGGGTAACACAACTTGTCCTCAGCAAAAAAGTGCCCTCTCCTCTCTTCTCCTTTGTAAGTCTCAGGGAAGCTGCAGACCACATGCTGCACGTTTTAAGGCAGATGCATCTGATGAAAATCCTTTTAGGTTAAGTGATGCTGTTCAGGTGCCCTGCATTCCTCTTCCTTCTTCTTAATGAGGAATATTTGCCTGGAAACGGGACTGGAGCTCCTTTGAGTTTATTTGCTTGGTTGCTGCTTACTAGAGGCTGTAGCACCGGCTGCTGTCAGCACAACCAGCCTTAGTGCTGCAAGGTAAAGACTGGCAGGAGCAAAGCAGGGAGCAGCATGGGCTGGTGAGCTGGTGGAGGGGCACAGGGCTTTGGGCATCGCTTCCAAGCTTCAGCCCTTCCTCCTGCCCCTCTCTGCAAGGCTCTGGAGAGGAGGTAAAAGACACTGAGGGGATTCAGTGCATCCTGCAGGGATAGATTTGGTGCAGAGCCATATCCCAGTAAGATGCTGTGAGAGCCTCGCAGGGCAGTGCTCTGCCTCTACTGCATTCCTGTACTGTCTCTGGGACCTCAGCAGGTCATCCTTGCTGAAACACTGGCAATATCTATAAGTTTAAGAGCCTTAACGTGAAAAATGAGGCCTGGTTACCCAGCACGGCATTGCTGCAGAGGCCCCAAGAAGCTCCAAACCCTGGCTGTGATTGAGGCTGCTGCAGCCAGCGCCGGAGGAGCTCCAGGGCTAATGTTTGGGCCATTATTTGAATATGTTTTTCCTGATCTTACAGCCCTTTCTCAGTAACTATGATACAGCCTATTCTTCTGAGACATACAAATCAGAGGGTAAGGTAGAGCCAAAAGCTGCTCCATAAATTCACTTGTTTGTGCAGCTTTGTATGCTCCCGGGTGCACTTCTGCTCCTCCAATAATTATTTATATTTCAGAAATAACTGTATGGCTAGCAGGCACGATAAAAAGACAACACATCACCTTGTGAATTCCATCAAACTTTAAATGCGGGTTTTTCGGTAGCGCTCGGATAATAGTCAAACTAATATATTCAAATTAAATTGCTTATATTTGCTCAACAATCCGTGCGTGTCCTTGGGGAGGCAAAACAACTATACCACAGCCACAGCAGTACTGCCAAGCTCTTGTTCCAGCTCTGAGCTATGCTGAAAGCAGTGTTAGGACCACTCCATCCTCATGGAACAGCTCCAAAGTGAGTGCTCAGGGCAGCCATCTCTGCAGCATCCTCAGTGGTGCCTACTGGGGAGTTGGATGCAGTGTGCCTCCAAATTAGTGTAGGAAATGCCTGGGTGACATAATCTGTGCATTCCTAGTTGACCAGTGAATGTTTGCTCACGATAACCCGCTGGCATTGGGTTGGAGGCAGCACTGCCTCATTCATTCAGGAAAAACTTCTTTACAGAAAGAATTGTTAAGCACTGGAATAGGCTCCCCATGGAGGTGGTTGAGTCACCATCCCTGGATGTGTTTAAAAACCGTTTGGATGCGGTGCTCAGGGCCATGATTTAGCAGTGGGTTGTTAGGGTAGTTTGGTTAGGTTGTGGTTGGACTCGATGATCTTTACGATCTTTTCCAATCTGAGTGTTTCTATGGTTCCATTGGAGCTCTTCTCTCTCCCTCTTCTCCCTCCAGGCAAAGAAGGGCTATCAGAAGACTGTCCTGGAAATCAACACGCCCAAGGTCGAGCAAGTGCCTATCGTCGACATCATGTTCAATGACTTCGGAGAAGCATCACAGAAATTTGGATTCGAGGTGGGACCAGCTTGCTTCATGGGCTAAGAGCCACCTGAAAACTAGTCTCCAAATGAGCAACCTTGTAACCTCATTGCGCCATTTAATTAATTAAAAAAGAAAAGAAGAAAAAAAAAAAAAAAAAAAAAAAAGAGTTCCTCGTCGTCACATGCACGTTCTGAAACTGGACAGCGATGGGTTCTTTCCTTTTCGTTTTGTTTTGTTCTTCGTTTTGCCCCAGTTCCTCTGTGCCGCGGCACCCGCGCAGAATCGCATGACCTGACGCTGCCCACGTGGCCCATGGACCTGCCCTGCGTGTTCTGAGATGGAAACGCATCCAAGACTTCTTCTCTCCGCCAGATGATGCCAAGTGCTTCTCTGCAGGTTTTTGTTTGTTCGTCTCTAAGGAAAAAATGGATAATAACTTGAAACTCCCGCGCTCAGCTTGACGTTGAATCCCGGCTCTCTTGCAAACCCTGTTGAAGTTCTTCATGGTCATCTCATTGACTTCTGTGAGATTTGCATCGGGTCTAGCAAGCAGATATAATGGCCGTTTCCAGAATCTGTAGTATCTTCATAGAATCACCTAATCCCACTTCTTACAAAATCTAACCCGACCAATTTGATCGCTAAAAGCCACCCTGGGCATCTCTTTCCCGTGTCTTAAAGGTGCTTATATTTTTGTATGTTTGTAAGTAAATATTTGTGTTGTATATTATTTGAAATGTTCCCACGTTCCTGGCTTCAAAACATGCATGTGACCCCACCTGACTGCTGCCATCCCACCGGGGGATGCAGCTGAGGCCATACTCCCGCAGCCACTGATGCCTTTGGAATGATGTGCTCCAAAATAAGGAAAGCAAAGCCTCTTTTTGCTACAGAGCCCTACAAAGCAGGCTGCAGTTTGCATCTCTGCCTCTTTGTGCCCCTGCTTCACCTTCATGTATGTGTTTTAAGTTAATTCTTCTCGCCTCCATGTTTCCTTCAGCGTTCTTTTAAAATAATAATAATTTAAAAAAAAAAAAAAAATCTATTCCCAGTGGCAGATTGCAGTGGCAGGGAAGATCCATTTGTCCTCTTGGGATATTGAGTGTAAAACAACAACAACAAAAAAAAAAAAGGAGAGGAAAAAAAAAAAAAGGTGCTGTTTTGTTTTTACATGTCTCTTTTTGGTGCTATCTATTCGAATAACATTAACACTACACTGGTTGGACTCTGCCATTGGCCAATCTCCCACTGACCGCTGCTTCAGCTGCTTCCAACACAGACTGCACACTTCTGCTCCGGTCTCTGGTTATAAATGCATGCCAGCTTCATATTTGCTATGCAGAAGATCTCTTCTTTGCATTATGGGAGCTTAGAGGGCCCACGTAGGACGTATTAAAAGTGCTTACGCCTTTTCAAAAAAGTATTCATGCATTTATACGGCGGTGATCACACCAGGTCGTGTTGGTGGCTGAATGTTTGTGGTGCTAATTGATGTAATTGTCGTGAGGACGGAGCTGCGTGTGCCATTCTCTTCCTCTTCCCATGGTGGCTGCCAGGATGGCTTTCTTTCCCACGCAGTGTTACCGAGTCACAGCCCGCTGCCACCCCATTCCTTCTCCATGTGTTGCTTTGTTTTCTCCCCGGCTGTTTCCTTGTGTAGATCTCTTGGCTGGAAAATCGATGTTGCACGGGATTTTTGTAATTATTATTATTATTTGGCCTGGAGTATTATAGTTGAGCCGGGGGGACGGGAGGAGAAAAGGAGGGGGGGTCTGTCACCATAAAGGAAAGGACATCACATTTACTGTGAAAGAAGGCAATATATGATGTCTTTTCCTCCCTCCTTCCCTAGCAGAGAGCAGCAGCGCCCAAGGGAGGGAGCGAGGCGGGAGCTGCGATGCTGCACGGTGCTTTCGGGTCTGCAAGAGCCGTGTCCATCCGTCTCCCTTCTTGTGTTGTGTTCTGTCTAATTACTATTCATTTTTATTTTTCTTCTTTCCACCTGGGGGGGGAAAAAAACTCAAAAGGTGCTACCCTAAAACTGCAGACTCCAGCAGCATAGCAGTGAAAACGAGGATACATATGGTGACCTGGTGCCGAGTTCAGCTCCTGCTCACCTTGGCACGAGCCTTGGCTGGGAGCATTGGGAAGGTCGAGGAGGTTGCACGTTCCTGTCTGCAACAGATAAGCCATATCTTGATGTATGTACACACGTGTGCGTCTGTCTAGGTCATGTGATTCTGTTCTGATGAATTCTCATCAAGGGAGCTTTTTTTCTTTTTTTTTTTTTTTTTTTTTTCCTTTTATTTCCTTGCTTTAAGAAGAAGAAGAAAAAAAAAATAAATAAATAATTCCTCTGTTGAATTCCACAGTGTTGTAATTGTACTGAGCTCCAAACTGTTCCGATTCCCCCAGACCACTTAGCTACGGTATTATTGCAATAAAATTACTACTTGTATTTGCAGACGTTCTTTTTGTGTAATTTTATTTCCCTCTTCCCTTAATATATATGACTTGAACAAATGTTGATAAGAAAAATAAAACCTATGGAAAAAAAAACAAATTTAGTACATAAGGCCCTTTTTAAAATATACTGTCAAACGACGTATTGTACATTTCTTCAAAGTCCAATAAACATGTCATAAAATTTAAGTGTAATGCCCATAAGAGCTATTTTTAAATATTTTAAACCTGTGTAATAAAGGAATAAATGTAATAGATTTTTTTTTTTTTTTCAATAAATCAAGTTTACTGTTTCCACCTAAACCAACGTGATGTGAATGTCTTCTTGGAGTCGGTCGCAGAGGGATTTCCCCCTGACCCCTGAGCTCGGTGATCCACGAAGAGTTCGTCGGAGTGTGAAAGGGAACGTGTGCTGTAAAGTAAGGAAAGAAAGACCTCAGAGGGAGAGCTCCCAGGCCTGGAATGCTATTTCTCAGTGAGGATGGACCCAGCAAGGTGAAGGACTTCAGCTTTGTACCACAGCTGTGATCGTTGGCCGCCAGTTCTCTGCTCTATAGCAATGGACCCGAGGAGCCGTTGCTTGGCATCACAGCCTGTCCTCAACTCATTGATCCCTGAGGTGAACCCAGGAAACAAAATGCTTCTGCAACTGCTGGCTGAGCTGCTCAGCTCCAAAGTCCTGCCTGCAGGTGCTGCTGGCACGTGGGGGGAAGCAGCATGGGTGCACCTCTGCAATTGTGCTCCTGGGATGTGCAAGAAGATGATGGCTCCTTGGGAAACTGCTGTAGGAAATTGCCCATCTGTCCACCAGCACCAACCATGGCTGGTTGTGCACTGCTCTGGTTCTTCATACAAAGATTGTTGGGTTGGTGCTGCTGGTTTGCAGGTTGGAGAGATGTCTGCACCTTGAAAGCATGTTGCAATGCAGCAGGTACCTACACAAGACATGTATGCATATGCATGCACTCAGCTTCGCACAATGACCGTGGCAAGCTGGGTCCCATCAAAACCTCCCCCTCATTCTTTGGCTGTGAGTAGTGGTAAATCACAGGTTAAGAGGGCTGTGCAGATAAGGATTGGTTCAGGTAAGGATTGGTCTGGAAAATCTTGAGGTATTATGGCCAAATCCTCATCCAAACAGACCCCAAAAAATGCAGTGGTACCACAGCTGGGGAAGAAATACGGAGAAAAACAGCATGAGTTATACAGCCCCGGCTGGAGAGATTGAAGCAAATGCTGAGAAGTTTGAAGGTGATGCTCACCTCGCCCAGGCTGCCTTCCCACTTAGCCCTGCAATAGATCATTGCACTGCTGCAAACACTTCTCATGAGTGCCTCGGGGTCTCAGTGCTGAGAGCAGCTTTGATATGCCATTAGGAAGAAGCAGAGACCTGAGCGAGGATCAGCTGTTTGTGGAACTGCCAGATGTGAAAGCACGACATATTTTTCAGCTCTTTTCCTATAACAAAGAGTTTGGTGTGAGAGCTACAGGGCAGTAATTCTGCCAAGTGCAGCTGGAGGGTAATTTTCGGAAGATCCACAACAGAAAGCAGCAGGTTACTGAAGCACAAAGATAATTCAGTTTTGCTCCGTGCTCTGAGGTTCCCCTCTGGCCCAGCTGACCTCATCAGTGCAAACAGAAACCGGGACAGAATCAGGCAGTGGGCTCCCACATGTGCTGTATGCAATGCTCTGCACCCACCCCAGCACAGGAGCAGCACTTAACCCAAAGCGGCTGAGTTCCCAGCTGCCATTAAAAGAGCTGAGCCTGAGCAGGGTGCAGTCTAAAGAGTATTTCCTCTTCAGCTCCCCAGGGATGAGGATGCAGACATTTGCCACCGTGCTGTTTCCTAAGGTAAAGCATTAATTGTGGCTTGTTTTCTGGGTAAACTTGGAGTTTTTCTTTCTCCTATGTATTTTTTAGCCCTATTTCTGAAGGAAGGGGCCCAGGTCTCCATGTTGGCCATGTGTCTGTCAGCTCCCTGGTGCTCAGCAGGGACGGATGTGAGGACAGATGCAAGGACAGGCAGAGTGCTGCAGTGTGCCAGGAATGGGTGCAGTGCTGGCATATAGTGCTCAGTTCCATCTGCACCACCACGATCACACCCTGTTAGCTCATTGCAAGACACGCCAGCATCAGTTGTGATGTGTCCTGCTCTATTATTATCTCTGGAAGAGATGCTGCTCCCAGCTCCTTAAATACCACGTTTGCATGAGATGGGTAAAAATACAACTGGCTAAAAAAGAAGTGGTGGTTACAGTTAAATTTAGAGACCAGATCCTGGTTTTTTTTTCCCTATGATCTCGTGAGTTTGGGCAAAAAATAAGTAGGAGAAAACATGTGAATGGGTGCTCTATATGAAAGGTTGGGCTTCCCGAGTGCGACCAAAGCCCTCCTGGAAAGGAGCAGCAAAGAGAGGTGGGAGGCAGTCATAGGGAGGGAGAGGAATGAGCTCCAGCATGGAGAGAATGTGAAGTGTTGGGCAGAAGGTGGCTTTTGTGGTGTAAAAGGCAGACTAGAAATATTCTCAGTGCTCAGCAACTTTCTGTCCAGCGTCTTTTCCCCAGCTTTGACCTGATTTCTTTTTAATAACTTCTCAATCAAATGATGTGAACTGATCTGACTCGCAGCTCCAGGGGAATAAATAAACCAGCCCTCTCCATGGCCACGAGGACACGCAAAGGAGCTGCAGGTTTCTGGCAGCTTGCTGCCACCTGTGAGCTGAGCTGCTGAGTCCCCAGCAAAACTCACCCAGTGCACGTTGAATGCATCCCCTCCCCTTCAGCCTCTCACAGGTGAGCAATGCTGCTGCAAATTCTCTGCTCTGCTTACCTACCAGCCAGCACTCTACCAGTTGTGCAGTTTCCAAGTTACTGTGATTTTTCACGTGAGTGCCCTGAGCAGGACACCCTCAGAGGTTTTGGGTGCCTGGAGAGTTCTACAGAGCTTTTTGCTGTGTCTGGGTCCCACATCCAACTCAGATGCTGGGGCTGGAGCTGAGCCCACTGGGTGCAGATGCCTCTGCTTTCCTTTTTGGCTCCTTTTTTGCACAGTGCAAAAGCAGCAGGTGAGCAGCAATGCTTCAGCATAGAATTATCCATAAATCATTATTGCAGTGGGGCCTTGGTTTGTTTTCTTCCCTCTCTTAATTTCTACTCATGTATTTTTTCCCACTTTCAAACTATAGTGAGGTCACTGTTTGGCAGCCCTTGCAGCCAACCTGGGCTGCTGTTCTCAATATCTGCCAGCTGTTTTGCCATTGCACTGTTGCACAACACAGCAAAGTCTCGGAGCTTTTTGAGGCTTAACTCAAGGTCTGAATTCAACCAGAAAGCGCTGCTGAGGAGGAATTGATTTTCAGCCCATCTCTTCACTACTGCTTCCAGCTGGGGGGATGGCAGCCTTCCTGCAGAATGGCTGCGTTTGTATCCCTTCCAGCGTAAATGCAAGGAGAGCTTTGTTCCCAGCACCTTCTCTGGGCGTGTAATCAACTTGCTGGATTTAGGTCTCTCGCTGGGTTTTCCTTATGTCACTACACTGAAAGCTATTTTGCTTTTGATCCCCAAAGAGAGAGGAGCATTAATGCGCTGTAGCTTTATTTATGGCACCTATTGCTATTTCATTTATTCCTTGTAACTTCTGGCTGCAGATTTTTCCATCCTGGGGCATCATGGCAGCAAAGTGATTTTCTCCAGAGGCACAAACTCAATAGTTCAGGCAGGCCCTGTGTGTTTCTACCTTCCCAGCAAACAAAACTTAGCAATTTATGCTTGTATTTAATAAGTTTTCTCAAATAGCCCAGAGCAAAACTAAACACCCTAAAGAAATCAAACACGTGAAAACCCTAAAGAAGAGGCTGTTTTTCTTCTTCAGAGAGAAGCCAACATGCTTGTTTTTTTTAAAGAGATGCATAACCAAGAGAGCTCTGAAGCTCTGAAATTACATCTTGTACAGCACAGGCTGTCACGCTCAGAGGCACCCCAGCATCGCTGCTCGACACAGCTGAGCGCAGAGAGCAAATCTGCCATCCACGAGCCCTGCGTTGGGACTTAGCGTTCTCGTTCTGACTAATTATTACTATGTTAATTTGACAAAGAGATGTTCCTCTTTGCAGGAAATTTCCAGCGCTGCGCTGCTTTTATTTTTTTCAGCTGCTCTTTGATTCTGAACATCTTCTATTCTCTCCGTATCCTCCTACCCGTCCATACTCCTCCCACAGTGTATCTGTGCTGATGGTGACCACCATGGGATGCTGGGCTCCTCCCTTGTCGTGCCTGAGTTACGGTCTCAGGCTACAGAAACATGCTGAGCTGCTGCCCTGGCAGGAGAGTTGGGTGGAGAAGAACCTGATGAGGTTCAACAAGGATGTGTGTAGAGTCTTGCACCTGGGGAGGAATAACCACATACATCAGTACAGGATGAGGATACTGATGCTGAGTATCAGTAAAGGATGTCCTGATGAAGAGGAGCTTTGTGGAGAAGGACCTGGGTGTCATGGTTGACAAATGGTTGACATATGTCTGACCATGAGCTAGCAGTGTGCCCTCGTGGCCAGGGAGACCAATTGGTGTTCTGGTTGACCAACAGTTGACCAGTGGTTGATCACAAGCCAACAGTGTGCCTTCATGGCTAGGAAGGCCAGTGGAACCCTGGGGTGCATTACAAAGAGCACATCCAGCAGGGTAATGGAGATTCTCCTCCCCTCTGCTCTGCCCTGGGGATTCAATATCTGAAGCACTGGGCCCAGTGCTAGGCTCCTCAGCTCGAGGCAGATATGGAACTGATGGAGAGGTGGCAAGTCTCCTTCTCTGGAGATATTCAACCCCTTCCCTGAACATGGCTTCTTTAGCAGGAGGTTGGTTGCACTAGATGATCTCCAGAGGCCCCTTCCAGCCCTTGCAATTCTGTAGTTCTGTGACATGCCTGCCTCCAACCCATCCACCTGAGACCTGAAACGTCCCCACTGCAGGGCAGATGATGGCCAGCAGTGTGATGCTGAATTTCAGGAGCAGCCACCCGAAAGCTCAACGTCCCTCTTTGTGCTTCGCCTTTCAAGCAGGCTGATCAGAGACTCTGTTGAAATGGAAATCAAAAAGCTGCCAGGCTTGGAACATTAATTAAGATACACAACTGGGAGAAACGCAGAGGGGAGCATCTGATTGTGAGTTATCTGCTTGGAGAGGAAAGTGTTTGTGGATTCGATGTGCATATATCATTTTGGTGTGAATGAAAGAAATTGAATCCAACTACAAGGGAAGTTTGTATACCTCCGTGGATTTAATTTTCAAACTTGCATTGTGCAAAGATTAACCTTGCTGAAGGGCATAAGCAGAACAAGCAGAACATGTGAAAGTTAATCCTTGATATCAGTTTCTTCAAGAGGAAGCACCAAGCTGAGCTAAATACTTATTGTGTACAAATACCTTCTTTCTCCTCCCACTGCTTTCTTCCCAGCTCTGCATTGTGGCTGTTTCTGCTGAAGGCTCTGCCCAGCACGCCTGCAGGCCTGGACAGACAGCACTCCTGCACAGTGTAGCTGTTGAGCAGCCTGCTATTGCTAAGGAATATTAATGATATTTTTGAGTAGGAACCTGTGTCCTTGAGCGTGCGTGGGTACAGATATCTCTGCCCCTTGCTCCTGCAGCTTCAGTTGCTACAAAGCCCTGCATTCACATCCACGGAGTAAAGAGAAGGCACAAATCAGCCCAAAGCCTCACAGCTCTGTGGAAGAAAGCATCAGGACTGAAGAACGCCTTTGGAAAAGCCGTTCGGTTCCAGATAGCCTCTCTCATCTCTGTCTTTATGGGCTCTGTATTCCGAGCTAATTGCTTTCCTACCCATTTTGCTGTGGTGCTTATTACACCAAGCTCCTCTCCCTGCACCAGGAGGGATTGCACCAGGCAACTGTGTCCCATTGCTGCCAATGGGGCTCCAATTCCAACCCTGGCACAGACCAGGAAAGGGACCAGCAGCACTTCTAGCCTGCCACATTTTAGCTCTCCAGGGATTAATTAGTGCTCTTCTAGGGCGCAGAGAACTCCAGGAATGGTGTGTGTATTTTTAGTAAGACTGAGGGGGATGCATAACTCACTTCTCCATGTTTCTCTCCCTTATCTCTTTCCTCTCATTTCACGTCTGGCAAAACACAGCCATTTCTATTGTGGAGTGTTTTCCAATCTAATTAGCTAAATGTTTTCACTGGGGTTTGAGACCCTTGGTTGAAAGCCAGCTGTTTGCTATTAGGCACTGCTAATAAGGTCAACCACACTCTAGGCTCAAAATATTTGTGTGAAATGCTGCAGATAAAAACAAGCAGGAACCCACACACAACACTGCCACAGCATCTCCCTTTGCAGCCAGCGCTTGTGTGGCCATGGGGCATCCCTGACTCCTCATGGCTGTGCATCAAGGATCACACAGTTTTCCTTTATCCTCCTCTGTTTGGGCTGAGGAATAATTTATTTGCTACCTCGATTTTATTTATTTATTTTAAACTCACTCCCCTCTGAAGATTGATAACGCTTTACTGTAAAGAGGAGAAAATCAACTCATGCTGATCTATGGCCAGACGTTATTTCTTCTCGTGGAGTCTCATCTGCAATTTGTTCAGCATCTTTGAAATTAAAATTCTTTTGCAATCTCCCCAGATAGCTGAAAATACGCCGTTATTGCCCGCTCTCAGATGCCTGCTCCCTCCGATCAGGGCACGGCATTATCAGCACCGTGCATTCTGCTTTGCATTCAGAGTGGTGTGGAAGTTTTGGGCTGTAAATAATGTCCCCGTGTGGCTCAGGGAGAATTATTCGGGGCCGTTTCTTTTTCATTTTTTTCCTCTTTTCCTTCTTTCTCCCTTTTCTTTCCTATCTTTCTTTCTCCACATCTCGGAACGGGCGATAAATTAATCGCTTCTTCCCCCGTAGCAACCACCAACGTACAATATGGAGCTGATTACTTCACACCTGTGATTTAGACTCAGAGGTGACCCTGCAAATGGTAAAAAAAAAAAAAAAAAAAAAAAAAAAAAAAAGGGGGGGGAAAAAAAATAGAGCTTATTGTGTTGCCTGGGAGGCACAGAGCACAGTGCAGTCCTAGAAAGCAGCACGCAGTCATAGAATCATAGAATGGCTTTGTTTCAACCCCCCTGCTATGTACAGGGTCACCAACCACCAGACCAGGCTGCCCAGAGCCACATCCAGCCTGGCCTTGAATGCCTGCAGGGATGGGATGACCCTGCTCTATTTCCTCTCTATCCCAGAGAGGGATTCTCAAAGCCCCAGTGCATCCCCATTGCTGCCCAGAGCAAATTAAAACTGGAGACCAAAAAACAACACCATCCAAAAGCTCTGTCCCATGGAGACTTTTCCTACTCTTCTGGGGTGGGTCCAACTCCCTTTACTTGTCTGCATCTCTATTTCTTCCCTAAAAGCCAAAGGTTTCATGCTGTTTTGTTTCTAATTTTCCATGAAGCTAATTGGATCGGTGAGCAGAGAAAGCTTTCAGGAGAAGGAGCTGCTGATGAGCAGATAGCACACAGAGCTGGGTGTGTAATCCCATCCTTACCCACAGCCTTGTTAAGATCCTTATTGCAGACATACACCCAGCTGGGCTTAGTATCAAGGTTTTGCTTCTCTCCTCCTCCCTCCCATTCCTGCCTTCTTTTTCCCTCATCCTATAATTTGCTGCTGTGTGCTGGAGGAAAGTCTCCTTTACCAGGTACACGTGTTGCACTGAGCAACATCCTCAATTTAAATGGAAATTCCATCAATAACCAACGTGCTATCTCTCCTCGTCTGGGAAAGGGCTTAGAAATATAGTTGAGAGGTAAAAAAATAAAAAATAAAAATAAAAAGCCACAGTTTGAACCCACTGGTACCAGAGCAGGGAGCAGGTGCTGTCCTCTCAGAAAGGCCAATTGCAGATAATGAACTGCCCATTTGTTTGCAGCCAAGGGAGTGTAAATTATCTGCCTGAAATATGAGTTCAGTAATCAAGGCTGAAAATGAAACGAAGGTGGGAGGAAATGGGAATCTCATTAGGTGGTGACCACTGCCACGTCTTCCAGCGGCATTAAAAGGTGTTGGCTGAACGCAGGGCCCAATGTGGGGACAAAGAGGCGGAAATTGGAGCTATGAGAGCACGAATGAACAGGAGGAAGGTAGGAGCAGCAGCATTACTTCTGACCACAGCAAGTTTGGGAGATGTTTTTGGCTTGTAAGAGGGAGGTTTAAGCGACAGTGCAAGGGGTATGAAGAGGTTGAGGTGTGTAAAGGGGCTCAGTGCGTGCTCAGGCCCCATCTGTCACCCCTTCCTTTTCTGCAGACTTTTCATCCTGTTCCTTTTGCCTCTGTTTCTCACAATTTGTCCATTTGACCTCCCTGGGTCAGAGATCTTCCTGTATCCTGTAATGCTAAGGAAGCCCTGAAAGCCATCCCCTAAGCATAACTCGTAATGCAAAATGAATCAGAAGGAATATTTACCCTTTTTTTGTGTGTGTAGAAGAGGGAAAAAAACATAAAGAAAAACGAACAAAAAAAAAAAAAGACAAAATATTCTATTGTCCTCTCATCATTCAAAATTCCAGAAATGTTCACGAACAGCTCTTTTCTGGATGGAAAACTTTCCAAAATGAGAACCTTTCCCAGATCCCCATGTTGTTAAAAAGCCATTTGCTCCTAGAAGGGATACTTGGAAGCAAATTTTTCAGCCAGCTGTAAAAATAAATCATTGAATATTGCTTCCTTTGACTGATGAGATTTATGGGTGCTGTGTGGATGATTTATAGAGAAGATCACTTAAAAATGCTCTCTTGACAGTTCTCGATAAAAAGCATTGATGCTCTCTGTGCTGCTGCAGGGCCATGTTCCATTGCAGCAAGCAAGGCAAGGACCTCACATACAGAATCAGCCTCATTGCTTGCAGTCTGTGTTTGACCACACTCATTTTGGGAAGAAGGGGGATGAGTGGGGAGATGAGCGGTGTGGGAATGTGCATCCCTTACTTCTCAGAGGCAGGATTCCAGCACCATAGGGCTGGGAGTTGAGTCCCTTCCTGGGCTGACAGTGAGCCATCAGGAGGATGGAGGAGGTCCAGCAGTGCAGAGGTTGTGTGGGATGTCACTGGGGATAAATGTCTCTTTTAGTTTGTATCTGGGTTGATGTGTTGATGTCTTTGCTGCTTTTCATGGTCCCCCGTCTTCTCCAGAGATGGGAATAAGTCCCTGGTCCCTGTCCAGATCCGGGACTTAGCTGCTTTTCTAAATTTGTTGAGGTTCATTTATGGCTGTAACAGAGCCTCTGCCTGTATGTTTAAATCCCAAAGAAGTGCAGCCTTGCAAATGTCTGATCACTTGCGATGAATAATTTCGGTTGACAGGCAGTCAAGTGAAGATGAGTGGCTTCTCTGCCATCCACATCTCTAAGAATACTTGGTGAGAAGTTTCCATTTGCTGCAGCTGGTGACTGCACAGCTTTGGTTTTCTCTTCCTAACTGATCAACCCCAGAACAGGCTCAGGCAGAGCCTTTCCCCTCATATTGTAAATTACAGCAGGATAAATGCATTACAAGGCCAACCAGGCTGGGGCTGCTCCTGTGCTCCCTAGGCTCAGTGTCACACTCTGAAGACACCTCCAAGCCCATAGCAATGATAGCACAGAGGAGAAATAATATGAGTTCATCTGTCTCGTTGTGTCTGTCCAGCTGTGCTTCAGACCAGGCTGGAGGAGCCACCTGTGTGAAATAAAAGGCTTTAAGGAGTGAAGGGATCAATTTCACCTGAAGCTGTTTTTTTTTCTCAGGGGTTGAGGGTTAGAGTGTATTTAATTTAGTGCCCATCCTCAGCAATGGATTCAGCATGAAATACTGCATGAGAGAAGAGCATTTTCATTCACTAAATAGAGATCTGAGGGAAATCAGTGCTTCCTGAGGAGCACGGGTCCAATGGAAGGTCTGCAGCATCCTCAGTCTGTGTGTGGCATCTACTGATGTGTCCTTCTTATGGAAAAATAAAGTCCATTGAAAAATAAATAAGTACCAGGCCTAAAATAAAACAAATTGAAAAAGCAAATGCTCCCATGAAGGGAGAGTGCTGGAGGGTTCATCTGCTGGTAGGGTTTTGGAGCAGAACCCATTTCCTGTGCTGGATGCAATGGCTATAAGGGCTGGAAGATTTGCTTTGCCCTAGGGCATCCCAACCCAAAGATGTGGTGGGATTTTCCAAGATGGAAACAAGGAGTGAGGGAAGTTTAACTTATTCAATAGTTTGCTAATATGCTATCAATTATGACAGGTGTGCCAACAGCCACAGTGCAGTGAGCCCTGGGAGCAAGGTTAGAGCTTGTAGGAGCACCCCCAGTGCCAGTGCATGACCTTGCTAAGGGCTGCAGTTAATGCAGATTCAACAAATAAATAAACATTTGTAATAGGTCTGGTACCTGACCTCATCCCAACGGTGATCAGTAACAGAATTATTGACCTAACCGTGTGCTGCTGGAGAATTTTGGAAATGCCAGGTGGGTGTTCATAAATCACGCAGTACCGCTCATTTTTCTTCCTGGACTCAGCCCGATGCTGGGGCTGTGTAAATCATGGTGTACAGAGCCTTTATGGGCTGCCATAAATCTCAGAGCTCTCACCTCCTTTTTCTTTCTTTTTTTTTTTTTCCTTTTGTCTTTAATAATTAAAGCTCAAACAGAGCAAGAGAGGCTGAGGCCCTCCACGAGCTCTGAGTTTTTGGGCGGTTTTGGGGGTATTTGCTGTATTTTGGACTCCTTGTCCAGCCTGAACCACAGGGCTGCCTAACCCCAAGAACCCAAACAGCAGCAAAATCTGAGCTGAAGGGCTGTTAGGAGTATTGCTGTCAGGAAATTCACGCTGAGCACTACGTAAAACCAAAAAGACCCTTCCTTTTATTTCAGTTTCTGTCTTTCATTCCAAATTAGGAAGAATGAGATGATCATTAGGAGATACGAAAAGGATATTTAAGGAACGGTCCAAATGGTTTTAGAAATGAGTCTCAGGGGGAACACAGTTATAAAAATTAAGCCAATTAGATTGACCATGGGTTGTTTTTCCTCTTCATGAGGAAGCATGCAGAGGTAGGTAATTAAGGCCAGTGCAGATGTAAGGATTAGTATTCCTGACTGCGAAGCCCACAGTTTTAATTAGTCACTGGGTCTTTCTGCAGGGCCATGTTAATAGACAAGGGCGTGGTGACCTTTTCCTTTTGTTTTTTTTACCAGGTTCATTACAGCTCTGCTTATTTGCCAGGAAGCATTACAGCTTTGTGCTTGCAGCAGCTTTAAAGGCAGATGAAAGCCATAATACCAGGTTACCCCAGAGGCACCCCAAGTGCATCATCCCAAGTGAGAACTCCTTGGTTTGTGTCTTGGTTTCCCAAATTTTGTGCTGTTCTCCATGCCTTGTGGGGATGTAGCAAATCCAGCAAAGCTCTTGGTGTCTGATAAAAATCGATGTAAGTCAGAAGGACATTACTGCTCTTGAGACAAGAAGACACTCGGCCAAGTTTCTCATAAAATAACAGAATCACAAAATCAAATGATTTTGTAGTAGGTTGGATGAGACCCTACAGACCATCTGGTTCCAACCTCCTGCTACGGGCAGGGAACCTCCTGCTAGAGCAGGCTGCCCAAAGCCCATCCAGTGTGAGGTGTGTAGAGTGCCTGATTGCTTAGCAAACCATTGATTTCTTGGGTTTATTGATGCACAAAGATTATTTGTGAGTCTTTGAAATGGAAGTATCTGTCTCATCCCTTTTGTAATTGTGTCGATATATGTACCTGACTGTGGTAAATCAGACCAACCTTGTGAAACCTCTGCTGTTACACCAGAGTAAAACTCATATAAATGAGACCAGGATCACACCAAAACCTGGCAGTAGATGAACTGCAGCAGCAAAAGCCAGCTTAATGGCTGTGTACTGCAATTTAATGGATATGTACAGCCTTTGTTTTATTACCAGGTTTTAGGAGAATAGCATCGATTTAATTGACTTTGATAGAAGGAGGTCTCCTTAGTACTGCAGACTAGGGCAAAACCAATCATGAATATAATCAAGGTATTTTCTTCCAATATGCATTTTGTCTTGCAGTAACACCTGCCCCGCATACCTTGCTGGCTGCAGGAGTTCTGTTCCCTTCCCTGTTACGGGGAAGAGCAATCCAACACATTCAGGTCTCTCCAGCCAAGCAACCCACAGATGCTACAGCCAGAATGTTGTAGGCTTCACATGTTTGTCTCAATCAAGCACAATCAGTGATAGCATCAGTGCCCTCAGCAATCACACCCAGAGCTTTCTGAGCTTCTTTTGGGGCTGGGGTGACTATACTGGAGCAGGATGAGCCACAAGGGCCATTGCTGAGGTTTGGGACCCAGTGTATACCTCACTATTCTCTCCAAGCAGAGAAATGGTTCTGTTGTGGCTGGCAGACACCTCATTTCACTTCAGAGTGGGGCTATGCTTCTGGGTTCCTTCAATAACAAAAGGAAGCTGAAAATAAATGCCAAAACGTAGGACAATTATCACGCAATTAATTTTAGTCCTGTCACCATAACATTCTGTTTGACCTTATTCATTGTTACTTGATCTTCAGCTCGTTAATATTTCAGGTGACCTTTGGGGCTGGGAAGAAGCTGCAGTTTTCCACTAGGATCCATGAGTCAACACGAGCATCAAGTCACAGCAGCACGCCGAACCTCATTTATCATTCCATTTAAGGTGTCAGCAGAGCCATTATTCAAATGAATGGCCACACATGCAATCAATCTTTAATGAAACAATAATTGCACCTTCCACTCTGCAAGACCTCTGCCTTTCTTAAAGGTATCCTGTGTATTAATTATTGAAAATGTCTGTGTTTTACCAGCAGTAAGTTATGTTTCACCAATTGCCATCTTTCAAGAGAGTTTTAACTGGGAAATTTATGATTCTCGGTTTCACTAAGGAAAAAATAAACAGTAGATATTGTTCTTCCTCTTGCTTTAGCATTTCTCATGATTCTAGTGGGGTTTTGTGTCCAGCCAGAAACACAGGAAGATGGTCCCAATGGGATGCTTGGCAGTAAAGAGAGAGAGCATGTAGATGCCACCCACAGGTGATACTTTTGAATGTCCTTGTGCAAAACACTCCTGTTCTGTAACAGGTGGTCTTTGTGGCAAATGAAAAGAGCCACAAAGTGTTCCCAAGTTGGGATACGTCAGGGCTGCCCGTGTCTCTTCCCCCTTGAAAAATGCTCAAACTTGCTTTATTTGCCAAAATTTGGGGGGATTAAATTCTGATACACGTGGTAGGAAACAAGGCTTGCATCAGGTGAGGCTCCCTGATTGCTTTTGCCACATAAAAAGCCGCTGCTTTTACAGACTGATTTGGGGTTGGGATTGGTGTTGGCTCACTCTGTGTATGAGTTGGCCTTGAATCCAAGAGGAGGTGAGCCAAAAGGTTGAGTGCTGGCAGGATCTGCAAACTGATAAATCTCATCGTCATTTAAATTTTTATTAAAATGAAAATTCTTACATGTTTATTGACTCTGAGGCTCTTCTCTTCCCAAAGGAGACTGAAGAGAAAAATGCAACTGGCTGTGGGCTGCCTGGTTGGGAGGTCAATTGCTCAGTGATAAAGCAGTGCTTTGGGCAGTGAAAGAAGTGATGGTGTGATAAGTGCCATGTTGGTGGTGTAACCTCTGTGGGTTTCAGAAATGGTAGCAATGTGCTGTTCTGAATACAACCATGGGGAAGTTAAAATTAAGCAAGTTCCTATTACTAGGTTTTTTATTATTATTAATATCTCAATATTGTATTATTCTTTATATGTTTTTCCCTCACCGTGATCGCAACTCTTCAGCTGGATATTTTGTCTTCTGTTTATTCCTAGAATCACTGGCAGCTTAGCTGCAAAAGGATATTGCAATGGCCTGGTACCCTGAGCTGTTTGCACTGATGTCCCCACGGAGGGGACACAGAGAGCTGGCTGGGAGAAGAAAATGAACAGTTCTATTTATGCAGCAAGTAAATGATCACGGAGCAAGGTAAATATGTTAACAAAGAGCCTCTGCTTGCAGCAGCTGTGACAAGGCTGTGTCTTGGGGAGCAATCTCTCTTGCTATTTAGTTTCTCTCTGGTTCGTATCGACTCTCTCTGTGCTGCACTACGGCAGCTCGTGCATTGTACAACAAAACTGTTACGTGTCAAGCAACGTTGTGCAAGTAAAGCTTCGAGCACAGTGCTGTATACTTTTTTCCTCTCTTTCCAGAACGATTTCCATTTGCCTACATTCTTTCCTGATCTCAGCTGCCCCAGGTCAGGGTCTCTCTGTGCTGACTGAGGGCACAGATCTGGCTCGTGCTGGAGGGGTGATGCATTCCAGACATCCCATGGCTGATGGCCAGGTGGGCTCACAGCCCTGGCCATAAGGAGCTATTCTGGAGCAAAGCCCTTGAGCACTGCAGTGGGTAGGAAAAAAAGCCATTAAACCCTTCTGCCAGCACAGGATTAGCTAGTGCAAGGTTAAATCTCACTTCTTAAAAGGCTGGATTGCAGAGTGATAAATGGCACGGCTTCCTGTATTGTTTGGTAATTAATTGTTTGAATCCTTTTGTACTAAGGGGAGGGAAAGAGGGAAAGATAAGAGGGATGCCCTGTTCCTTCTGTACACGCTGAGCTCCATTCATTGTGAAAGGATTTATAGTTTTCATCATAATTTAATTCTAAAATATATCACTTAATTAAAGGGATTTATTAAAAATCCCCTGGTGGTGCCTTTTTACGATTAGCCCAGGAATCAGCCCCCTTGAATGTCATGGAGACAATTCATCAATTGACTTGCTTAACTGCACAGGTCTCACCCCTCCCTGCTCTGGATGGAAGAAAGAAATCTATAGAGAAAAGCTCAAAAATCTCAAGGATGGATCAGATGCTGATTCCATTCCCCCCCTCTCCCTCCTCCTTTTTTTTCCCCCATTCCCTTCCTCGTATCTTTGGGACTGGTTTACAAGCCTTTGTTAATGAGCTGATTAACAGTGATGATGGAGAGCTGAGCTCTCTGTCTGTCCTATGGCTGTGGGCAGGGACAGGCAGTGCTCACTTTGATGTGCCATGTGGGCTCTGCAAGACCTGCACCCAACCCAAGGAGATCAGTTGGAAGGGGGAAGAGATTCCTAACAGCAAGGCTGAAGACAAAAGCTTGGGAACATTTCCAGGCTTCTTGAACTGCCTCAAGGCTCCAAATATTGAAGTGGAATGAGAACACAAATGGGTTGTGGATCAGCATCTGACTTCTTCATCCTTTCTGGAGAGGAAGAGACCCATTCAGGGGACTCTGAGACAGGAGCACATCACTCCATGGTAGTCAGCTCACTGTCACCAGCCCTGGCCGCTGCCATTTGTCTCTCTCAGAGTTATTCTCTTCCCGTTTGAACTTCTGATAAAATGTCTCGAACTGCTCTTCTCACAACCCATAAATCCTCCCCTAACTCAAGCGGAGAGCTTGGGAGTCTTATTAAAAAACTCATGAGTGAGTTCAGACCTTCCCCAGTGATGCTGTGCCTGCAGCCTTTTAAGTCTTCCACGGTGAAATCAGGAGTTTCAGCACCGACTTTGGCATTGCTCCCCAAGCTAAAGCCTCGTGCTGAATACAAAGCAACACTTAAAGGCTCCATCTCCAGATCCTCACGTCAGGCTTAAATGCAATATGTCTTTGGATGTAGGTGTCTATTAGCTCTGTTTATTAGATCTGGAAGGACTGGTAGAGACAGAAAAGGGAAAAAAGCCCACAGAGGGAATGCTCTTTCTGTTCTTTTCCACAGCACAATATGTGAAGGGGACTGAAGGTGAAATACTACTTCAGGAAATGCATTTATGATCTGCCCACGTTGATATTTTGATTGGCCCCTGCATGTTAACAGGAGGTGATTCCAGCATTGGTCCATTTCCTTTTGCCTCCACCTTCTCAGCTGCAAGGAGCAGCTCTTCTCCAAGTCAACCAATCTACAGGCTCAGTGGTTTAGGTGGCATTTATGAAAGTTCTGAAATTGTTTGGAAAAACATTTCTCACCATTCTTACAGGTTTTGTCCCCCTTAAACCTGCTTGACCCCCTCCTGTTTGTACTCTCCAAACATTTCACCCCAGCTCGTGATGCTTTGACAGCAGTACCTATGATCGATGTATTCAGAGCCATGCGACCCTATTTCCAGTCGGACCCAGCCAGCAGGCAGGACTTGTCTTCTGACATCAGAAGGCAGACACACAAAACCCATCTCATCAGTACTTCTTCCCACATCCTACGCTTCCACACTGCAGGAATGGCCAAATTTCCTCTGCCCTTGTCTCTGGGGGTCCCATACCCTGCCTGGGCTGGCCAGGATGCTCGTGGGACTCCGTCTCTTCTGAGTCCTGGAGAAACTGCTGACCACATCGTTCCTCTTCCCACTTGGCCCCTTGGAGGTGTTTTTTCCCAAAGCTTTCAACTCTCCCTTCTCTTCTGTTGAGGAGTGAAGGTTGCTGGTGTAGCAGCTCATTTGCATTACAAAATATGAGCTGTTGTCCTTAGGCTTATGAAGAGCTGTCAGAGGACTGAATTAAAGCACAATGCCCCAAGTCCCTCTTGGTTTGTATTTAATTAAGGCTTTTCATTCATCATTTATTTCTGCATCCCATCTTCTTTGGTAGTTTATCAAAAAAGAGAAAAAAGGTTTCCTCCTGACAAAGATGCTGATAAGTGTTTTCTGAAGGCAACAGGCTTCTCTGCTGCCCGTACTTCTTATTTCTTTAACACATGCATATTTTTTTAATGACACAGGCACTTCTGATTTACTTTTTACAAAGAGAGTCTGGCCAAATTTACAAGAAACACACACATATATTAGTGTGTGTGTATATATACATGTGTGTTTTATTGTAACTCTTACAGCTCTGGTTAAGTGCTGCTCCCAACACTGGTGCCCAGTGCCCCTGAGGGACAGAGAGCTGCATATGGCACTTCAGGTATAAAATTCACATCCATGAAGAAGAGGCACTGAGAAGTCTGTCTGATTCTTCCCAGGTGCTGCTCTGTGCCAGGAGCTCCCATCCTCCCTCAGCACGTGTCCCTGTGTGAGATCTGGAGTCTTTCATGTCTGGATATGGGAGTGATGTGCACAAGCCTTGGCTTGGTTTCTGCAAAAGCTCATTCTGAAAAGAAGGGGTTTATATATATCCTCCCATCTTTCCTTCTGTTACACAAACGTACTCTCTCAGTGCAGATAATTAAAAATGCTCACACATCCCCAAAGCAGAGCAGCTCAGGTGTGACCAAACGTGCCCGTTCCTGCATTTCACCCTTTGAAAGCTTCACAAATCAAAGAGAATCACTTTCAAACAGTGATGAATTGCTTACTCTCCCGTGTGTTTGCTTGGAGTCCTCCTTTAAGAAAATGTGAATGCTTTTGCTGGCTGTGAAAGTGTGGGGGAGATGCTCCAGTCCTGTCGAGGTGTGAAGAGCAAGCTGGCACCCATCTCCATCCCCATAACGCTGCACTGGGGGTTCATAGGCTCACTCCAAGCTGTGTGGGTATGGAGCTTTGTCACAACACTTCATCCCAGCTTGGCTGGATCCCCAACCACTTTGCTTCTGATCTGACCTGCTTCATCTCTCTGGCTCTGTCTTTCCCCGCAATGGCTGCTGCATGTGATCTGCTTTTACATGGGCCTAAATCTGGATTGATGATCTGCCCCATCCTCTGAAGAGCTGTATCACAGCGATGACATTTCAGAGCTAGTACATCACTACACACAGACTTGCTGAAGCACTTTCCCAGCTCCCGTCCCTCCTAACAATGCATTACTTAAGAAAATGAAAGCTGAAGCATGTATGTGACCATCCTTCTGATTCAGGGGGCCGTGCACCAGAGACGTTCCTGGAATAAGGAAGGCTAGCATTGCCTTTGCTCAGATCCTTCTGGCAGCACTTATCAATTATTTGGTCCGCATTGTGAAGCAAAGGCTCTGTGCCATGACACCGGTTGTTGCTGACAGCTGGAATCTCCGGTCCCCTTGATCATGTGGGCTTTGCTGCTGGGGACAAATAGGAGTTTTCTCCTCTTCTTTACTGTGTGAGCAGTAAAGAGGAGAAAGGTTTCCTTACCCAGGCTCACCCAGGGCTGCTCCTCCTGCACAGCCATCACACCGCAGAGTAACAGGAGGGAGTGGGAGATGGGAGAAGAGCTCTCCCATGGCTCTGCAGCAGGAGATGCTCTGCATTTAGCTGCCTGCTGAGCTGGTTCCCAGTGAGAAACAGTCGGGGAAGGGAGAGCAGGGGGTACCCAGGTGCTTGTGCAGCAATAACTTATTTATTTAGAAATCAGCAAGGTGTGTTTGCTCTGCAGTGCATCTGAACACAGCAGGGGTGAGGAGAGCTGGAGAGAGGAGAAAATGGCTTATCTCAACCAATTTTAACTCTTCCCTCTCTTCTTTTAGACACAGTTACAATGGTGAAATGCTTTGGACCCAATATGCAACACGTCACATAATGGCCTGGACAATGAATACGGACATAAGAGTTGTGATTATGCAGCTCTGCTTCAGAGCCCAACCAAACAGAGGTTAACCACATTCCTGGCTGCAGGCTCACCCCAAATCCCTGCTGCAGTTCCACACTATAGGAACTTGGAAGGCAAACACAAGAGAGGACGAGTGAAAAAGGCCCACTATGGTTATTTGTTACAGCTGTAGGAATATCGTGGGAAGCCTGTGAGCCCGAGCTCCTTCTCTGCCTTTGCATATTGTCCTGCAGGGCAGGGCTGAGCAAAGCAGAGCTTTTACTGCTGCTTGCCTGAATGTACCTGTTCAAAGGATGAATAAAAAGCACTTTTCTCAGAGCTATCAGCTGGGATCCTTTTACTAGCGAGTTTTGCTCATTTTGCTCTGATACTTAATAAGAGCTTCAGCAGGCAGAAGCCATCTATTGCATTTCTGAAATAGACCCCTGCTCAGCAAAGAGCTGGTATTAGGGAAGCACTGAGGCTAAGGCGGGTGTTTACATGAATTTTGGAGCAGAAGCTGCACAGTGCTTTGAGAATATACAGCCAAGCTCTGCTCCAAAATGCAGAACTGAAATTGCCCTCTTCAGAGACAGGGTCACACTGTATTTTGTAATTTGGTTTCCAAATACACAGAGTGCTTGCAACCAGGTTACAAAACATTCACCTCACTGTTAATCTGAGACACAACCTCACCTCCAGAAAGGCACCTCTGGCGGAAGAAACAGCACATTTCCTTCAAAGTGCTTCTTCCCTCTCTCTATTCTCATTGTTTTTTTCTTGTTCTCTGAAGGCATCCAGTGGTATTGATTGGAGGCGGGTCCTGAAGATTGTGCTGGGAGGGCAGGAGAGGGCACAGGGCTCAGCACTGTGATGGAACTGTGATGATGGAACGCTTTGCTCTTGGAGAAAGGGCAAGGAATGCAGAAAGGAGAGGGCTGTGGGGAGCCTTGCTACCCCTTGACACAAGCTCACCCTATGAAGCACATAAACTTCATCATAGCTCAGGAATGCAAGATGCTCTATGGACAGAATGGCCGAGATGAAGGATGCACTATGGATAGGATGACTAAGATGCAGGCTGTGTTATGGACAGGATGGCTGGGATGAAGGATGCTCTATGGACAGGATGCAGGCTGTGTTATGGACAGGATGGCTTGAAGGATGCTCTGTGGACAGGTTGGCCAGGATGAAGGAAGCCATGCAGGCTGATGGCTGCCACTTGCCAGGAGCACTGGAATTGCTGCTCAGGCACAGAGCTGGGCTAGCTGGCTTTAATTGTGCTAAGACTCTGATTGATTTCTTTTTTTTCTTGTAGCTCATTACCCAGCAAGTCATTTTAATTAACACCGTCTAATATAGGTTGAGGTGTATTTTGCAAATGTCAGCACTCTTAATTTTTTCCCCCCTCTGTGGATCAAATGCGGAAAGCTACAAGAGGACAGTGCTAAATGATTTCAGTTGATTTAACAGTGGTAAAGCAAGTCGTTAGCGAAGTACTTTATGAAGCCATAAAAGTCCTTTCCAAGTCCTTTATGGGATTCTTGGGGAAAATCCGTTTGTCACAGAAGATTATGCACTGACTGCTCCTCACCTGAAGAACAAATGGGTGGGAGAAAGCACAGTCCTGCATCTCACCTTCAGACACAAATGGCAATGCACGCCCCCAGGCAGCTCTGCTGCCCCAGGTTCTGCAAAGCTGGTGGGTACAACTGAAGGGAAGATGATACACTGTCTGGGACAGATGGTAGAACCATGGTCATGTGAACCACTGAAAAAAAGCCACATCAAGAGCAAAGGATATGATGGAGGCAGCGACCGTGGACTGCCCTGGTCCCCGGGGTCTCATTTAGCTCGGTTTTGGAGACAATGTACTCAGTGATTTGCTGTTTCCAAAACACTCTGAGCCACTAGATCTAGTCTGATACTCCTTGCATAGGAATGGCACATTCATAAACTGGAGATTTTGTGTAAAACTCCTCCTCCTCCTCATTACAGTGGATCAACAGACTGTGTAAAACCTTTGAAAAACAGGGTACTATGCAGATCATGTCTACCAGCATGTGCAGAGATGTGTTTTCCAATACATGCCTCTAAAACTGGTGGTGTGCTGGCCCTGAACATGAAATACAACAGGTGCTGTGCTCAGCATTGTTGTCTCTCATCACCCACAGGTGTGAAACAATCTGTAATATTTAATATTTATTCGGCAAACTAGATTTAATGCAGACTTGAAGCACTAGGCTTGTTGTTTTCCTCTCCCTTACATTTGTACAATTTCATTGGCTTCAGTTCAAGCTTCATTAGGAACAGACTATTACACACAACAGCCAAGGATGTATGGCTCATAACGAGCACTGGGGTTTGAAGGCTTCCTCCTACTATGTACTGTGAGCCAAGCCTGTAAAGCTGCTACAACATCATCTTTTTTCATTCATTTCCTGTGAATAGTGGAAAGCAGCATCAACGGCATGGTGCTGGGCTGCCTGGCTCCCTTGCTCATCACCAGCCCTCACCCTGTGCCCGGTTATCTCCTTATCTCCCAACTCCAGTGGGCATCTCAGCTGCTGGCTGAGCAGTTCCATGCTGGAGATGTACTTGACCTAAATAAAGGAGCCTCAGCTCTAACCTTCAGTAGCTTCCTCAGGGGCACACGCGTTCCCATCTCCAGGTTTCTGTCGATGAGTAATGGAGATCTGCAATGCTCATCACTTCCCATTCCTTAGCATTTCTCCCCCATTCCTGTCTGCCCAGCAGATGTGCTGATTCTAAGAGGAGAGAAGGAGAAAAGAAGCATCGTGTGTATGCTGGGAGGCTGAATCTTACCCATCTGGGGAGAAGTGGTAACTTCCTTCAGGGAGAAACGTTCTCTGAGAGCTATAAATGGATCTTTTCTCTGTTTTACTCCATGGCAATTACTTCCACGTGGCCAGCAGAAGGGGGATGAGCCGTTAATATTTTAGTCTCTCAGTCAGCTCAGCCTACAGCTCATCTTAGCGCCTGGCTGAGAGCTGCAGACCCAGCACAAAAGGGTTTCCTTGCTGGCCTTTGTAATGCAAAACGGATTCCTTTGTAATAAGGCATAGGAGCCCAGAGTCCTCGTAGCTGAAATCTCTGCAGAGTCGTTTTAGTAGCTGATTTGGGGGTCGCAGTGCACTATTAATGTGGTAGAACTGGAAGGTACTGAAATATCTTCCTGATTGGAGGTGGCTGAAGATTATAGGATCAGAGTGGAGCGATGTCCCGGTGATAAAGTAACCAGGCCTCCCAGCAGAGAGTTGGCACAGAGCTGCCCACCCCCAGGGAGTTTGGGAAGGTGTATATCTATGAGGACAGCCAAGGAGAAAAAAAAGAATCTTGGAGGAACTTTTTCTCAGCATCAGCACTCTGAGAGTTGTGGGTGAGATGTGCAAATGAGATTGATTCATCATTCTACAGGGAGTTGGATGCATTTAATTTATTCTCAGACATCTCTGTAGCACTCACATAAAGCTGTGCGAATGTGTGTGGTACAGCCCTTCACCCTGAAGCTCCAGGAATGGCAGCTCAGTGAACTGCTCTGTGCGGAGTATTTCATTGCAGAAGTACAGTATTCCCAGCTCTGCACTCCAGGTATGAACACGGATATGTGCCTGCTCCCAACCCCAGTCACAGCACACCTGGGGATGAGCAGTTTGTTTTACAGTACTGTAATTTGTACTTTACAGTACAAATTTTTGCTGCTCCATTCAGGAGTGCACACAGAGCCAAGGATCACAACCTCAGGGTGCAGAGGAGCAGATACTCCAGGGAGATATTGCATCTTCCCCACTAGCAACAGCTTTCCCCCCTGAAACTCTAGGACTGGCTGCTCCTGGAAATAGTATAGCAGAAAATCACTCTAATGTGGTGTTTTCCTGGCTTTGCAGGCTCCAATGCTCCAACTGTGGTCATGGCTTGTGGGAGGGTGGATGAGATGCAGCCAAAGAACACAGGAAGAGATATAGCTCATGATAAAAACATCAATCAGATCCCAGGAGAAGAGCAGGGAGCAGTTAAAAGTGCTGGGCAAGGAAGGGGTTAAACCACATTCTTCTATAGTAAGCCCCCACAACTTGTCATAGCCAAGCCTGAATCAGGTGTGATGAATAACTTTAATGACTATTAATTAAATACTGAGTCATTAGAAAGGGGGCTGTGGAAGCCTGGGTAGAAGAAAGGAGAAGGGTTTGGGTTTTTCCTGCATTTCTAGGCTAATGCAATCATTTTGTTCCTTCTCTTTTTCTTCTTTGTTTGGCAGTTAGCAGTGGTAACTATTTCTCTGAGGTCTTGGTAAGTAGATTTCAACTTTTTTGTGTGTGTCTGTGTGCAATGATCCTATTTTCTAGGGGTCAAGGTGAGGTAAGTGGGCAGTGGCTGGATGTGGCCCCTCACCTGTGCTTCGTTAAAGCCCGAGAAGGGCACAGAGTGGCTGCAGCTGCTCTTCTCCTTTGTCTGTGTATGGGATGAGAAATAAAAATCAGCAATCCTGTTTCTGGCTGCATGACTCCCCATTTCCATAGCTTTGACTTGTAGCAGGCTTACGACTGCCATGATCTTGAAGACTTGTTGACGAGATAACCTTATTTCTTTTTTCTTCCCTGCTTTTGAGAAGAACAGTTTTCTCCTGTGCAAAATCACAATCTTGACTCACTCTGCAGTGCTTCCTCCTGTTCCTCCATCTGCTCGGGCTCAGCAGCCGGGGCTGGCAGTACTGCCCGCTTCTCGCTTCCCCCCTTGGCCACCGCTCTCCTCCATGCCGCAGCAGAGCTCCGTGCATCCTCCTGCGCTGCGGAAGACGTGCCCGTCTGTCACAGCAATTGGAAAGCTCAGGGGGAGATTTCTGATATTTTTACACGTGTACATACATGTTTTCTTTCTTTCTTCTTTTCTTGTTTTTATTTTTTCTTCAATTTTTATTTCTTGGGTAACTGCGTTCTCCCAGCCCCACGTTCCCCTGGTTCAGCACCGCGGACAGGGGCACGGAGGGGTTGGTCTCCATTTGCTCATTTGGGGTGTTATTAAAATGAGCTGATTCCTCAGGGGGCTGCAGGGTGGGTGTTGCCCCAAGAGGTCCTTTTAGAGTCAGAAACCCCGGGGGCTCACAGTCAGCGCTGGCCCTATGTGAATCCTGCAGCTGGGAGCCAAATTCAAGATATGGCAATGGTGAGCTTCCAGACTCCACTAGTTGTCCAAAACTGTGTGCTACTGTGTCCAAGACTGAGTACTACTGGGGAATTCTCTGAACTGAGTGCAGAAAAAGCACTTAACCATGAGGGGGGGGGGGGGGGAGGAAAGAGGAAAAGAAGACTTAACAAACCTTTCCTGGGTACTTTTGTCTTTCCTTCCTTTCTCTGTTTCTGAGCCATTAGCTGATTCATAGGTCATGCTTTTCCACCTTTGCTCTGACACTGTAAAAGCTAACAATGAGAGCTTTATTTAAGGTGAAGTGCACAAGTCCCATGCAACTACCTCTCTCTGAAGCTGTACATTTAACAAAAACATTGAATACCTTACAACTCCTGATTAAAACAGCAACAATGATCAAAGCAGCTCTGGGCAACTTATTTAACCTGGAAGAAAAGCAGATTCAGGCTGGGCACTAAGGAAAATCCCAGCTGCAAAATAGCACAATTGCTAGGGAGGGAAGGATGACCAGAGCCAGGTCTGGGGCGGGCAGTTGAGCTCCCATTGTCTTCCTTATACTGTAGTAGTGACAATTGTCTATTGCTCTGCGTATGCAAGGTGAAGGGTAACAGCAGGTTTAATGAGAAGCAATTAAAAAATGGGTCGTTCTCTAAAGAAAAATTGAAATAGGGTACCTTGGCAAAAAAAAATACAGCTCAACTATGGGAATGCCTAGGCTGAAATTTGGGGCATGGTGCTGCTCTCTGTGCCCAATGGACTCGTGAACTGCACATGGGATGGGGACAAAGTCAGGGACAATCATGCTAGCTGTATTACCCTTTTCAGGCATTCAGCCTCAGACCCTGTTTTTTTGGCTGTGAATGTCCAACAACAACAACAAAAAAAAAAAAAAAAAAAAAACCACCACACCAGAATGTGGACCAGTCCCTAAGGCTTGAGCTTGATTTAATACTAATCTCTGCAAACATCCAAACTGTGGCAGGGGCTGGCTTTAATTAAAATGACAAAATAGGGGAGCCGTGGGGATGAATTACTGAAGGAAAACGTTATATTTCCCTACAGCTAGTTTAATTAAAAATAAAAATAAGCACGCATCAGACATGAAGGGCTGCCTTGGCTTTGTTGGGCATAACTGGCACTGGTACAGCTGGCGGTGGCATCCCAGGGCACGGTGTCACCCAGAACATTTCCTGTGCTATGCAACCTGCATTGCCAGCTCCAAAAGCCCTTCAAGTGCATCTACTTGGCTGGCCTTGCTGCAGTTTATTCCCTTCACTGCCCCTTGTTATTTGGTTAAATTATCATACCTCCGGGCTCTAGCATCTGAAGATGCTGCATTTGGCCCTGCTGTCCTTTTGATATGCGCATGTGTGGGTTTGATGATGTGAAGGATACAGACAAGCCTTTAATTGTGGATGGGATGTGCTTTGGGTCCCCAGGGTCTGGCAGTGCTGATGTTCAAGGCCAGGTGGAAGCTGTCAGCCCTGCTCCTGCAGATCCCTATCACATCCTGGTAGGAAGTAACAGAAGTTATTGGGCTATGGTAGAGTCTTTGCTTTTCTCCTTCCTGGTGGAGCACCATCACTTCTTTCAATGGCTGGTTTTTGTGTTGTTTCTTTTTTTTTTTTTTTTTTAATATATAATTTATTTATTCTTTTTCAGAGTAGAAAAGAGTCTCTAGATGAATAGTTTTTGACCCACAGTTTCTTGCATATTGTAGTGAAAATGCTAAGTCACTACTTGAAGCTGTGATTGAGCACCTGCTGGAAGGCAGGGCCAACTCAGGGGAGCTCAGGTGTGTGCAATGTACTGAGTGACCTGAAGGGCTGGAGCCAGGATCCACCCCTACCCAGGTCTCATTTAAGGGTTGGCAGCAGAGGCAAGGATGTTTCTCTAGAGATCTTTGCATATTTGAGGCCTTCTGAAGGTAACCAGCTTCATTCCCTTCTATTTTTGTTAATGACTGTATTTGAATTTGTATTTGTATTTGTATAGCTCCCTATAGCTTAGGATTTTTCTGCTTTGCTGTCATTGTTGCATTTTTCATTGTGTTACACATGCATTTAGATGAAATCCAGTGCATGATTTCTCCGTCTCTTTTATTATGAGTAAAACTCAAAACTCTTATTGGGTATTTGTTTTTTGCCCATCTCTTGAACTCCAGGAATAACCAGGGTCTTCGTTAAACAAGACCCCCCCTCTATAGCTCTGATCTCCCTGTCTTTGGCAATTAGAGCATCTGCCCTTTGCTTGTGTAAGAATCATAGAATGGTTTGGCTTGGAAGGAACCTTTAAAGGTCATCTGGTCCCACTCCCTGGAATGAACAGGGACCCCACTGCTCCACCAGGTGCTCAGAGCCCTGTCCTTGGCCTCGAATGTCTCCAGGGATGGGGCATCCACTACATCCCTTGACAAAATGTGCCAGTGCTTTGCTACCTTTGCTGTAGGCTCCTCGTTGGGCTGTAAAGCACTCTGGTGTTTACTGGCTGCTGATGTCAATTTGTAGTAGTAGCTGAAGACCTTTGTCTGGTGTTTGGTTTAAAGGACTATTCACTGTGAATCAATCAGTGATTTGGATAGCGTAGAGATTTTTCCCATCTTTTGTATCGTGTTGAAGAATTAAGTCATTCTCTGAGTCAATGCACGTGTGTCTGTGTGAATAGATGTCCTTGCAGAGAATGGTGCAACCATGGTTACTGGCTTATTGGTGCTGGGATGCTGGGGCACACTGCAATTTGTTCTCTATGGCTGTGACTTTATCTTCTTCAGTGTATTGTGTGTCTTACTTATTAATCTTAAAAACAAATCAAAAAACACACACACACAAAAAAAAAAACCCACAGAAAACCACGATGTGCATGGAGCTGTGAGGTCCAGGCCACAGGTTGATTTACTACTATAACAGTGATGCTGAGCCAGGTGGATAAGAAAAGTAGGATTCAAAATGGAATTAAGTAATTGTTTTCTCACGTTCTTTTACTCTGGGAGGATCCTATTAAAGAGAAGAGCTGGGATTACCGACTGGCTGACATTTCCCTCTGAGCCTGTCTCCAGATTGGATTTAGCTTCTTTATCTCCTAATCCCCAGAGCTTTTTAATGTAGAAAGTAATGGCATCGAAAAGCAAATTTAATTTTGACAAGTAATCTGACTTCCTTCCCTTTTCTGGAGTCGAGTTTTAATCCTTTTTGCTGTCTGAAGCTGCATTACATGTATTTAACATTCTTACCACTGTAAATTCTTCCACTGAGGGCAAAAATGAAGGGAAGCCTTGCCGGCCTAGTTTCTTATCAAGCATTTCAAAACATCTCCTACTTACCTTTGGATTTAATAAACTGCATTTTCGGAAAGAGCTCATCAACAAATTCAGCCGTTTTGGTAAGAGTCGACCCGGTGTCTGATGCTTCTCCCAGTGAAATATGGGGCCAAGCCCCTTGGAGATGGAGGTAGTAGAGGAGCTCTGAGGGTTTTTTGAGGAAAGCTTCCTTCCTGTTGCTCAATTGCAAGTGTTGGAATCACTCGGGCAGTGAAAACATTGGGTCTCATCCAGCTTTGTCGTTCGTGCCCAGCTGGTTGGGTTCAGCCTGCACAGGCAGAGAACTCTTGGGTGACATCCCTCTGCCACCTGCGTGCTCTGGGATGGAGGATGATCCCTACACTGGGTTATTATACAACATCAGCTGCTGCAAAAAAGCTAAAACTAAATCATGGAGGAGGAGTAAGGTAACAGAGCTCCAGAGCTGCTAATCTCAGTGGAGAAAATAGGAAAATCCTGTTATTATTACACTTCTCCAACTCCAGATCCCAGTGAGCCATATCTAGGGGAAGATCAATGGAACAGATCATTGGCAATTTCCGACACAATGACATCTCACCCCATGCTGCTGCCCAGCACTGCACCAGCGCCAAGCTTGCTGTTTCCCTGAAAATATCAGTTGCAAACAGGATCTCCTCCTCCTGAGAAAATCGGTACTTATTGACCAGGGACTGTTTTCAAACAGCTGTAAGATGCAGAATGTCCCTGTCACTCTGCAATGTCTCAGCTGATGGTTCATCATTACAGCATATAACTACTTGGCTCCTGCAGATGCAAAATGTGCAACTTGAGCCATTGATGGCATCTCACTATTACATAGAAAAATGAGTATCTGTTTCAGTCTAGCTTGGTTTTAAAAAGAAAAAACACCTCAGCAGTAGATGGTATGATGTATAAATGGCATAAATGCATGTATTTGCAAGTGTCAACTTTGAAATAGAAGAAAAACATGCAGCAGTGCTGTGCACCATGGGCCAGCAGAGATGGAAATGGATTGGGTTTGTGCAGCGAGTTTATGTGGATGGAGGGATGCTACATGAAATAAATAGGGCTCTGCCATGGGTGAAGGCAATTAGGGCAGCCCAACTCATGGCTCTGTCAGGCTCCAAGCCAGGGTTGCTGCTCTCTATAGGAGGCTGGTGTACCAGCAGCATTTGGTAATCAAGGGGCAAAATAGCAAAAGCACTCTTGCAGTTCCTGTACTTTCTCTCTTTCTCCTTCCTATACAATTCACCTGTTGTAGGAAAGGGATGGTGAGCTTAGGTCTTAGGTCTGCTGTTGCCTCAGTGCTTCTCCTCCATTTACTGCTCCCTCCTTCTATCTATCTCCTAAGCGAAGATGACTTAGGAGAATGGTAACTGAAATAACAGTTCTGCCTTACACAGACCTGACTTGCCTTCTCAAGGAAGGGAGCAGAAAAAGGAGCAGATTTGAGCTATACAAAGATCTTGTGCATCTGCAGCAGTGAGGATTCACAATTCCAGCCAAGCAACATGCCTGGTTGTCCAGATTCCCCTTGTATTTTCCTTTAATATTGAAGTAATAACTGTAATTACATGGAAATAAGAGGTCCCCTCTCAGGACTGGGCTTTGTTCATGTGCAAACACAAGGGTGATTAACAAACCAGGAACATGGCTGTGAGTTTGGGAGTCGGTGATGGATGTCAGTCTGACCCTTGTATCCCAATGCAGCTTAAAGAAGAAAACAAGCAGCTTGCATTTTTTTTTTTCTTAATCATCTAAAATTTCCATTCATGTTATCCTTCTGTAATACCCATCTAAAAGCATGCTAGCATTGGGCTCTACAAATTTCTGCAGAATCTCCTGGGAGCAGCAAGAGCCGCTGAAGAAGCAATATTTGGATGGGAAACTTATGTCCTCCAAGCTGGCGAGTTGCAACACTGACACAGATTTTTCTTGTCGCTTCAAAACTCTCCTTGTAAAAGGTACGAAATCCCTTCTGCCTTCCCCTCCTCCTCCTGTCTGTTATTTAACAACTGGCTGTGATTTACATGGTTCATTAATGCAATGGTAACACTGACACACACATTCCCAAATAAACCAGAAGGTTTATACTTGACCTGGGCCCTCTGTTCACTGCAGATGTCCCTGAGGATTTGAAGAACAGTGATTTGAAGTGATTGCATTGGGTAAGGACATTATACAATGCAAATACAATTGGACACAAGCATTTAATTTTTAAAAAACACTGCTATCGGAGAGCCTTTCAGCCAGTGCAAACAACAGTTTAACTTCCCTCACACAGCCTGACTCTGGAATCCCCCAAGGACAGAGAAGCAAAGTGGGGCTGGTTTCAATCCAGAGGTGTTTTGTCCAGTGATATGGATGGGATTGCTCTGAACTGTCTCCCTCAGCCCTCCGTTGGGGTTTTGCTACCCTGAGAGGCAGCAGATGTGGGGTGTCCCTGTGCTGATCACCCTATGGAACACAGTCAAGCCCTGGGTGCTGACTTCCCAGCAGTGAGAGCAGCAAGCTCAGGGACAAATGGTAAAGGTAATTAGTTGTCCCCCTCAGGTGGGATTTTTATTGCTCCATTTGGGTTCTCGTGGAGTGAGAAGAATAAAAGGAGAGGGTTTAAAATGATCATTGCATAATAAGTGGCAGCAGCCTTGTTAATGTGCTGACTGCCTACAAACAGCTGCTAGTCAAACACCCATAAGGGCTGGCTCTGCACATAACCTTCTGCCTTCCTGCAAATGGTTTAACTCCATCAGCTCCTTGCCCTTTCCTATGCAGGCACTGAAAACTCAGGATTTGGAGCATGGAAAGCACAAATCCAGGGTAGCCAGTGGGGCTCCCACAGGGTCCCCAAAGGTTCCCCTGGGTATCCCTTTGGATGTCTTCGAGAAAACCTTTCCCTCTGCAAGGAAGAGGTTCCCAAAAGCAGTGAGAGGGGGAGAGATTCTTCTGGAACATCAATAGGTCTAAATTCAAGGATTCCGATTTTTCCCTTGCTTTTGCCACCACAAATGAGAGCTGGATCCCAATGAGTCTTAACTCCACAGAGTCAGCACTCATTTCTGTATGCCTGAGTCCTTCCACCACCCATAAAAGCCTTTTGTGATCAGTGTAACTCTGCCCATCTGAGCATTTCCCAACTATTTACATAGGAAGAAATGAGCACTGCTTTTACTCTCTGACTCTCCAAACTACAGGAAACAAGGAACCTAGACAGAGGGAGTGGGGAAAGATGTCCCTACTTTCCCTTGTGACTTTCCAGGCTGTCAGCACAGCCTTGGGAGGACACTAACAGGAGGAGAAAGGCAGATCCTTGTGGTTCCCCACAGGGAGCAAGCCTGGGTAGTGCAGGGATTATCTGCAGCAGCTTTTGTTTGGGTCTGGAAGGGAGCGCTGAGGGCACTGCAAAGTGTTATGGCAATGTGAAGACACTGAAGCACTTCTCAAAGCACCCCTGTGGACCTATTAATTGCAATATTGGATCTTTCATCTTTTTCAGCAGGTTCCCAGCAATAGGCATGCAGCCAGCTTGGCTGGGGTTTTGTTTATTTTCCAGTTAATGTAGAAATAGAAATCAATTCCAGCTAACAAAGATAGGAATTTCAGAAAAAAAAGTTCAATTCCCATGGACCATTTGTGGCATATGCCTGGAAAGTATTTACTGGTAGCAGGGCAATTAGGGTAGTGATAGGGCAGGGGACCAGGAACGTCTCCCAGAAGTGAGTGTGAATCATAGGAAGCCCATCATCAGCAAGGCGAGATAAGTATCTTTGCTGTGTTGATTACCACTAGCTAGATGGGAAAATTGTGTTTGGAAGCATGGCAGCACACACAAAACCCGGCTGCAAATGCTCCCTACGGCAGTTCTCCCTCAGGGTGGTAAGAGGCAGCTGAGTGGTGCTCATCTGACGCCCTGTTGCAATAAGTGTGACTGCCCAAACTGAGTAACCAGCACTTGTTACCAACCCTATTAAGCTTTAAGTGGCACTTTAGCCTTGCTCGCTTGTGCTGGGCTTGGGTTATTTAACACATGGACTCTGGCCACATGGCCCAACTGGAGCATAAACTGCCAGAAACTTAAACACTTGTTCACTTCTCCACTGCCAGATTTCCCTCACCTTCATCAGGGCAGAGCTGCCAAGAGTGTTATGTGAGTTCTTGCCAGGAGCATCTGTGAATTATGGATATCAATACCCGGTGACTTTCTATAGGTCACATTTTTGGCCCCGTGAACACAGAGTGGCGATGTGGGGCTTTCCAGCACGCCTGCTATGTCCCTGAGCAATACTGAATGGATATAACATTGATAACATTTGCCTTTTTCAGTGACTTGAGTGAGATTTCTCTAGGTGCCACCCTTTGGGTTCTGCAGGTCACTGCTTACCATGCTCAAGCCCTTTGCATTTATCTTCTCTGTTTTCTCATTTTTAAATATGCAAGTATAACAGTGGAACACTTCAAAACCCTGACTATGTACAGATCTGAAGGGCATTTAAGCTCTTGAAGCCATATTCTGAGAAGTGTGAAGATGTTGTGCAGTCCCTTCCCTGGATGCTGGCTGCTTCTAGCCTCAGTACCATCCTGTGCAGCCTTTGGGGGAGGAGAGATCTGGGCTGAGCGTGCAGCAGGAATGCAAGGCTTTAGGTTGAAAACACTGAGTGTGAGTCATAATTCTCCAGAAACTGAACAAAAAAAGAAAAAGATGCACCAGCTGTGATACAGGGAGGTTTTGAAAATCTCTGATTTGCTCTGTTTGAAGTATATAACTACAGCGGGTCTGCTAGAAAAACCTGAATGAAAGCAATGAGGTCCAAACTCGGCTGAACACCCCCGGCTCTGTGTCACTAGGGATTTAACACTACAGAGGGACAAATCCAAGGGAGCAGAGGGCAGGCAGACCCACGGGCGGCTCCTTTGGGAACGGCCAATACTGCGTTTTCTCTCTGCGTTCAGCACCACGGACAGCGCCGGGCCGTTCACTGCCGTTCCGTATCTTGAGCCAACTTGGGTTGGCGCCGTCCCCAAGAGAAGGGAATAAAAGGAGACAGATCCACGCTCTACGCATCTCTCTGCTGGCCCCAACAGCCGGCATGTCATCCGGGTCCAGCCGCAGCCTCTATTTGTTGCACTGTTTCTTTACCACTGGGAACCTCAGCGATGCTAAACGCTCAGAAGGAGCTTGGAGTTCTGATCTGATCCCCAAGCTGACCTGTGGTGTACGGTTTAATGAGGCTGGTTTATGTATGCCATACCCCAAATCTAAAGGTCAGGGGTTGGGGGCCATAAATATTCACTCTGCACTGACTGGGTATTTCAAACAAGCTTTTAAATATTTATGACAGTGCTTCAATGGCTGAAGGAGAATCTTATAATAGTATTAAGAGAAAAAAAAATCCTTCTGTATCTAAAAGCTCAGCGTGAGCCATTTTCATATATTATGCATCACTAAGTGCTGTTTATGGCCCTTCTTGGCAGAATTGGTGCCGTAACAAGACAGAGTTCACGCGTGCGGGGCCGTGCAGCACCTAGGGTGAGCGGGTGCTATTTTAACATACTAAACAGGATATTTTGCTGGGAAGTGACAGAGAATTACAGAATACTACCAATACTGGCTGCATTAAAAATGTCGTCTGGCTGTCATGGTGCAATTCAATCACAGCTGTGCCCTGCTGCCTCTGAAAAGATCTCAGCCAACCAAAGTGTGAATTCTGAGGAAAACATCTGAAAATGAGAGCAGATGAGTCGGACAAGCAGCAGGATGGAGCTGGAGCTGTTGCCAAGTTGCACCATGTTTGGTGTTCAATCTGCAGCTGCCCTGCAGCAATGTGAATGCTGTCAGAATGGGAATCCAGTGTCTGCAGCTCAACCTTTGGGCCAGCAGAGAGACCAGCAAAGAGAAAATCACTTGCAGTTTTTAATTAGCTTCTAATTAAGACTGAGATGGGCTTTTGACTCTGTGCAGAGCAGCACAAATCAGTCTGACTGATCCCTCTTTCTGGGTGCTATGGGAGTGTGGCCTTATTACCCTCAGCTCTTTAATTTTTAGAAGTGCTTACGGTTTCGGGGAAAGTGCTCTGTCAGCTGAGTTCCCCAGGACTTGTGTGCCTGGCTGGTAAACTCCATCTCCCCTGTGAAGTCTTTTTGTGCAGAGTTAGGGGAAACAACCCAGGCTTTCCATTCTGCTTCGAGGATGGTTGGTGAACTCAAAAGAAATGGGAGACTGATGGACAAGCAGGGGGATGCACATCACACACCAAATGCATAGAGAGCAGGATCTCGGAAGCTTCATTTCCTTAGGAAATCAGGTTTAAAATTAAGGCTAATCAGAATTAAGAAACACTGCAGTTACCCTAAACCAAATGATACTATAATATACTCAGTATATTACATTCTCAATAGCAAAGCAGCATCTGCTACATAAAATGAAATGTGTGTGTCACCATATGTAGGCAGCATAATGTGGACTCAAATTAAATAAAAACATTTCAGAGTATATGGTCCAATGTGCAATCTGGGCCCTGGGAAATGCTGAGATTTACTCTAAAGTTCCTAACAGTTGGCTAAAATGCTGAACCCAAAACAGCGCAAACTTGGGTCTTTTTAGCAACATAAGCTGTTGTCTGCACTTCCCTCCCAGTGAGTCAATATTGCTTCAGGAGTGCATTGTTTCTCTTTTTATTTCTTTTTCTTTTTGATTTTTTTTTCCTATTTGATTCATCTGTGTTTCTTAATGAGGTTTCTTCCCATTAGCTACAAAACACCTGAGCAAGCAGAGCCCTGGGCAGCAGCAAGCACTGCCTTCCCTTCGTGGAAGGTGCAGGAGGGCACTTGGAAGCCCCATAATAGCATTCGGTCTGTTATCCACGTGCTGCAAATGAATGGGAAGAGGTAAACTTTACACAACAGTGTGACTCCCACCTTTCCCAGCCACTCTTTTTCTCCCCGAAAGCTCTCACAGAGCAAGTGGCTTCTCAAGAAGCACACACAATCCTGTGCTATTTTGAAGCAATCAGGCTGAGCTGCACGAGGCAATCCTCCCAGTGTGAATCGTGCTCAGTGAGACTCCGATGTCTGCTATTACCCTCCTTGACCCCACCTGTTGATACAATAACGTGGTAGAAAGTTTGGGCTCTCTCCAGGTGCCTGAAACTCTGAGACGATGTTGGGGGTTTTTGCCTGGCTGGGACAGCTAAGGAATTTGTAGTCAGCAAGCACAGATCCTCGGATGAGTTCAACCCTTTCAAATCAGCTAAGGAGGATTTGCTTTTCTTTTGAAGAGAATCTATTAGGCACAAAAGAAGCAAACACAAAGCCATTGTTAAGTGCCAGGAAGGAAGGGATGTTTGCACAGTGCGTGGCCTGGCTGAGGTTTTATCCTTCTTGCTCAAGTCCTTGAATTATTTCAATAATGAACAGACCAGAAAAGGCATTGTTCTGCTCTTTAAAAGCAGTGCAACAACATTTCCAACTGTGAGGCTTGGATAGAAGCGTCTGATGAGTTAAAAATACAACATACCAAAAACAAAGGGAAAGGCAATGCCTCCAGTGGAACTAGCTGTGCTACCACCTGGAAATGTTGGATACACCTGTAAAGGCTCCAGGAATTCACAGGACACAAAGGCAAAAGGTCTGTGTGCTGTTTACACTAGGCAAATTAAAGGGAAAGAGCTGTAACCAAGCCCATAGTGCCTGGGGCAGTGCAGCTGGGAGCTGGCTGTGCTTCGGGGTCATCCCAGATTGCTGCAGCAATGGGAATAGGCTCATCTCTTCACCAAAACAGCAGAGAGCTGAGGAACGTTACCCATATTGTTTTAATGAGGAAGTTTCCCATGGCCTGTGTTGAAGGAAGGTCCTGCAACCACACACTGTGCTCTGTTCCAGCTCCCTTCTTATTCATCTTCTGCACCTCCACAGTTCTTCAGCTGCTGTTTTATTTGTGGTTTCTAATGCAAGAGGCTGGTTCTCACCATTCCTGATGCACACTGCTGGTCGCTGACCTGTTCTCACTTGGTCTCCCCAAAGCATTCGGTGATGGATTGAAGTCTGGCAGTCTGCTCCTTCACCTGCTTCTGAGCTGGGAGGTGAAGGGCTGCAGGGAATGAGAGTTGTTTTCTAAAACTTAGAAAAAAGCAAGCCATCTTTTCAGATCCATACATGCATCTTGTTTTTCTTTTCTATTTCCTCAGTCCTTCGGGTGCATTTTGAACCCCTAATGCTAACACAGCAAGTGAAACACGTGGGGCGCAGCCTTGCTGACCCCGAATCAGCAACCTAATACAATTGGGAGGCATAAACACGTGGTCAGCCAAGGAGTGAAGCAAAGAACCATACGTGGGGGCATTTTGGAAGACCCAAATGAAGTCCCCCGCCGTGCTTTGGCCAAACACACCACCTCTGTTTTGTGCCTGTGTTGAGAGCGAACAAAGGCAGCTGCAACCAAAGTGTTCCTGGATATCAGTAGTACATGGGCACACATAGGAGCGTTTTTCAAGATGGGAAAAAAATAAAACAGCCTGTAAATACTTGTAACCCCGGGGCAACAGAACACATATCCTGGCAACGCGTGTGGGTTTTACTCTTCCATGACAATTTGCTTTGCTATTCATGAAAAAATATGTTGGTGCTGTTACCTTAGCAACTGCCGCATCACGTTATGGCGATGCTCTGCCCGAGGTGCGTGGAGCCCTGCCTTAAAGGAGCACATCTGTCTCTCCCGTGCCTCCCCCCATGGAAATAGAGCTCAGGTGAGCTGGGATCCTCACCAGGGAAGCCTCAGAAGTTGGTAATGAAGCAGGAGGAAATGCGTTCGTTTAGATGCACTGTTTGGAGCTGTGTCTGATAGTGGCCCGAAGTCACTTTGGACGATATGTTGTAGAAACTTGCAGCAAAAAGGAGCTATTTTCCCAAAATATTTTCACTTTTTAAGGGAAGAAAAATGGCAATGAGAAGCCACTGGCAGGCTGGAGGTATGGCAGGGAACATCTTTGTCCAGCTGTCTCCATCCATAGTGTCCATATCAGCATTTTCTACCAGATTGGGCCAAGTTCCCAAGAAACGTTTTTTGCCTTCCTTTGTGTTGACTTCAATAGAGAAATTCAGCCCCAGTTGTTGTAGGTGGGATTCCTAGGCAATTCCTACAGAAAGATATGGTGAAAATGTATCACATGGTGACATTTCACCTGTAATGTGTGGAGGAGCCAGGAAGCTTCTTTTGGAAAGGCTCTTGGCTCTGAGTTAACTGTACCAAGCAATGGAAGAGCACCATGCCTCCAGCTGAGTCCTTTCACCTCCTCTTGAGGGAACACAGCTCCATTTTCTAATCAGAATTCTTCCAACTTCCACTCCACACTGTGGACTATCACTTCGCTTCTGTTATCAGATAAAAGACTCTTCACGTGCAGAAACCTCCCTCCCAGGGCAGCCTTGCTCTCAGCCCCATGGCAGCATCTCCAGACCGCGCAGCTCTGCGCCCTTTCCAATTTTCTGCAGGTGTTTTCCAAGTCAGGGTAAGACACCATGGGAATTAGAAGACCCAGCTTATGTTCCTTTGCTGTGTCACCATGGGCAATTTTTCCTTTCATTTCTCTGTTTCTCTGATATAGACCCAGGAGGGGAGCTCCATGGACAGGGCCTTATCCATGGGAGCCTTGGGCACAGGTTCTGTGACAGTGTTCTTGGCATTAATTACAAAAGGCTGTAAAAGAGGAATCAATTAAAACCAGTGACAGAGCTTATGCTTTTGTCATTTACCCAGGTGCAAGCCTTAATTATTACTATGAAGGTCAATGGAGCTGGATGTGTATAAAAGCAAAGGAGAGGGTGGAAACAGGACCCTTTCTGGGGATGTGCTGTCTGATTAATTTCACAGCCAAACCTGGTACCACTCCCTCGGATCTCTCTGGCCCTTCCTTGTCCTCTGGTTTTGGGTGAGAGCCCATTCCCAGGCAGAGCATCCTGCTGCAGTCCCAGCTGGGGGAAGGTGATGTTTATCTAAAAAAAAAAAGCCTTCTAAGGCACAAGGGGAGGATGTGCTCAGACCTCATTGCACACCTGATGCTTTTGGCCTCAGTGCACTGCTCTTGATAAAGTCAAGAGGAGCTTAATGCTTTTTAAAGGTCCTCTGTTTTTATGGGCTATAAAGCATTGACCTTAAAGGGAGATGTTAAGGGAAGTATATTAAAGAGAGGCCTATGGGGGATAGCCAGGCACACCAGCTTTTCTGCAGCTGCTCTCTGGGCTGCTTTTTTTTTCCAAGCTCTCTCTAAACTAATCTGATTTTCTTCCCATGGAGGTGCAGGATGCTGGTGAGTCCTACTGCAGCCACAAAGCCTTCCTTTGGGCACTCACTGATGGCAACAAGCTGCTTTTGTGCAGTTTGATCTCAGTAGCCTGGCCCTGCTGAGCCCCAGCTTAGTGTCACTGGGCTGCAAATGCTTTGCCTTCCATCATTTGCTGTGACGGGGAGTGCAGGGAGCCCACCTCCCACTCCAACAGTGACCATTGCCGCAGGACTGCAGCAGAAGTGCTTCACAACGAGCAATTAAGGAAGGAAAGTCCTCTTGTGGGGCCTCTGCTAATTGGAGGCCGTTGGCAAGTGATTACTATTAAGGCACTCATTAAGGGCAGACAGTCTGCATCACGTTTCTCACATGTGAAAAAGGGGGTGATGGCGTTCGTTGTCAGCCTGTTCTGCCAGCTACTGTGGGACTTAACAGCATCCATGAGGTGCTGGGAAAGCTGTGAGCTGGAGAGCATTTGGAACGTGTGTAACGGGGGGATGGATGTATCATTCCCATGGGTGCTGGGAAGGGCACAGCGTGAGGTGTGCATTGCCTGTGTTTCCCTCCCTAGCCAAGCTCTGGGCGCACCAACAGAGCCTTTGTGGGGTATTGGGAGCAAAGGATGCACAGCACGAGGCTCACCCCCTTTTTTTTCCTGCTGACCCAATTTGGGCGTGAGCCTTCCAGCAGAGGATGCTCAGAGCCCTCTGGGAGGGTTTGCCCCGGGCAGGACCTTTGCACGGGGGTTTGACGCATCCAGTATGTGACCCGGCAGCCGCGGGTCGGGTACAGCCCAGGTGGAGCGAGGTCCGGCCGGCACGGAGGGGGTTAAAACCTCGCCCATCCCCGCGGCCCCCGGCGCTCCCCCACCGCCGCTCCCCGGGCTCCTTTTCCCCCTCTCCCTTTGCCGTGTTTAGTTAAATTTCCCCCGCCTTAGTTGATGTCACATCCTGTTCCACAGCCATCCCCTGCTAGTAGCCAGCCCTACCAATTCCTTTTTTTTTTTTTTTTTTTTTTTTTTAAATCCCTGTCCTCTCCTCATCACCCCCCCTTTTCAAGGCAAACTTTTGGCAATAGCAGAGATAATCGTTTCGTGCTCCGCTGAATTTCTCCTCGCAAATGCCTTCCGATCAGGGGAGCCATTAAATTAAAAAAAAAAAAAAAAATTGCCAGAGAGCCAGCACGGATTGAAACTGGGATCCCAATAAATATGCAAAGTGAAGGCTCTGCTAAGCAGATTTCTTGCATTGCTTCCCGGGGGTGCTGAGAGTCGCCCGGAGAATCTCAGTGATTATTTTTATTGTATTTTTTAATCGCGTTTTATTGTCTTTTTTTTTTTTCCCTTTTTTTTTTTTTTTTTTTTTTTAATTTGTAATTAAAATCCCCCTGACGAGAAAGGAGCGAGGAGGCAGCGAGGAGCGGGGATCGGCGCAGGGCGGCGGAGCGGCGATCTGCATGCAAGGTGCTTAGGGCTGCCCGCGAGACATGCAACCGGCAAGCAAGCTCCTCACCCTCTTCTTCCTCATCCTGATGGGCACAGAACTCACTCAAGTAGGTGCCTCTCTTGCTTTTCCCACACCCCCCCGCCCCCCATCCTTTCTCCCCAACGCCATTTTCTATTAAACCTCGACAGCGCACACACAGACGCACCAAAAAAAAAAAAAAAAGAAAGAAAGGAAAAAACCCCAAATCCTCGTGTAGAGCAAATCCCCGCGATGCTGAAAGGCTGCGGCCGGGATGCGGGATTGGGGGAGGGGGGAGGGGGATTGGGATGCTGGCAGCCGGGGGTGCGGGGCCCGTGGGTGCCCCCCCCGTCTCGGCGAAGTTCGGTCGGTGCGTCCCATCGCCCCGCGGTGCCCAGCGCTGCTCGCCTTCCCCCTCCCGCAGCCGCTCCTGTGGGGGTAGTTTTGCTGATATACGTATATCTATATCGAAGTGACATTTAAATGTCCCTCAACGTTTCCATCTGTGGCTCGTGGGAGAGATGAGCACCTCGTACATCCCCCTCTCTCCGCCCTTTTTTTTTTTTTTTTTTTTTTTTTTTTTTTAATGGGATTTTAATGCCTGTTTTTACTTGCCTGGCCCCTGGACAGAGTGAGCAGGAGGGGAGGCACCGGCACATCCCTCGCGAGTGGCAATCAAACTCCTATTGCCTCCCTTAAGATCACTGGGGAGAGAGGGAAGCAGCGAGGTGGTGCTCCTTTGTTTTCAAAGGCAGTGGGAAACGGAGAAAAGTAGTTGCAAGAGGATGCTCTAGATTGGGGGGTTAATTGTAGTGCTGCCTAGGAGCAAAAATGAAGAAAGAAAAAGATGCTGTAAATAGGAGGGGAGTAGAAGCTGCTTCTTGTAGAAGCAATTAGTGGCCGAGCTCTCATCCTGGTTGCTGCACGTAGATTATTTCTTGCTTTCTCCAGCTGACAATGCTCTCTTGCCATTGCCCTATTGCTGAAGTTTCTCCTTTAGGGCTTTGCACCCTCCGAGTATTTCTGCTGCCTCCCCTCCTCTCGATGGAATGGCTCGAGTCAGAGCTGCCTTAATTGCATGGAGCCCTCCGGAGGAGGTCTGGGATGGAAATAATTAGGAGGAGGGGGAGGGGGAAGGATAGGATAGGCACTGACATCCAGGCTGTGGATGAGGAGTGAGGAGGAACGAGAACTGCAAGTGAGTGCCCACGAGAAGCCCATTGTGTGTGAGGATGTGTGCAGCACTGCGCATGTGCTGTGCCGGACAAAGCAGCCGGAGAGCCGCCAGCATCACTTGCAGACCTGCAAAAAGGGGCATCCTGTGGGGCCCCAGCAGCAGCCTGGGGGAGCCAAGCAGCACTGCAGTGTTGTCCCTTTCCCCGTTGCCTCTCCAGCATCACCTCCTGCCCCATAAATTGTACAGCTCACCTACTGGTGCATCATCCCGGATGCTGTCGCCCCTTTTTTTGGCCTTGTCAGTCTCTCTTGCTCTGTGCTTTGTTCAAAGACGGTCTGTCTCTGTTGTGCCTGGCTACTCTTTCCTTTCCTTGCATCCCCTATTTGTGCATGCAACGCGCCAACTTTGCACCTGACTTTAAATCAGGGTGGCAACAGGGGATCAGAACGGCGGGGCTGAGCATTGCTGGCTGATTCTGAGCAGTCACCTCCCAGCCTGAGCTGCTGGAAGCCAAAGCTGTGGCTGTGCTGGGCTGAATGCAGCCAGGGCTGCGTGCTGGTTTGCTGCCTGCAGGGAGCTGCTCTGCCAGGCCCCGCTCACCGGCACACAGCCTGCTACCTCTCTTGGCACTGCAGAGCCCTTTCAGAGTTTTAGCATCTCATTTCAGTAGCACAGCTGCCAGATGCAATCCTCAAATATGCCTTTCATTCCGGGCGCCGCCCAGCTCGGTGTCTTCAGTGTTTAATTCAGTGCCAGATTCACATCTCCATTGCATGTGTGGAGTCTCTCCCATCCCCTACGGAGATCCTGTGCCAGGGGAGGAGGGATCGAGGTTCAGGGAGGCAGGTTGCTGGTTTAGGCAGCTTTCCCTGTCAGTGCAGAAGCTGCTGCCTTCCCCTCCTCTCCCTCCCTGCAGTGTCTCTGACAAGTCAGCCCACAATCAGGGAAGAAATGGGGAGAGGGACAGCTGAGAAGGGGAGCGCGTGGCTGTCCTTGCAGGGAAAACTTCTCATGGACAGAGTGGGGTTGCACTGCAGCATCCTCCAGTGGTCCCCCCATTCCCCAGCTGGGAGCATGTAGGGCTCTGGGACCTGCCTGAAGTAATGGTGGTTTTGTCTTTGTGAGAAAAGAGGAAGCTGCCCTCACACGCTCCCCCATATCCTGGCCCTTTGCAGAAATCCCTGCCCTGGGGGCAGCAGGAGAGAGACCTGCATGATGCTCTGGGACTCCTCCTTGCTGTCAAAGGCAAAGGGCTTCCTGGGCAAAGTGACCAGGCTTCTTCTTCAGGAGAGCCCAGACAGCTCTCCTGGTGGCCGTGAGCAGCAGAGCCAGCTTATGCTCTCTAAGAATCTGTCCCCCCACCCCCTTGTCTGCTTCTAGTGTGCAGATTAGAGTTGCCAGGGCAGAGAGTTTTGGCTGCTGTTCTACAGCCAGGAGTATTGGCAGAGAGGGATACAGGCTGCTGTGTGTTTTGCTATATGCTCGTCTGTCTGAGCATCCAATCTCTTTGTCATACCTTAGGCAATCTCATGTCATACCATGCTGGTTTTACTGGGCTATCACCAGAGAAACCTCTGTGTCCCTCAGAGTTTCACAATGCAGCTGATGCTCAGATGTTTGCTTCCTCAGTAATCATTGAAACCACACAGGGAGAAATGCACTCCTGGACTGGGGAGCTATTAAACAGCTGGTGCTTCTGCAGGTCAGGAAAAAAAATCAAATAAGAAAAAAAATAAATTTGCCATTGATTTTCCTAAAGGCATAGTAGGTCTCTTGGGGTTACTTTCAGGGCAAGGGAGAGAGCTGCCAGCCCTACTGGGCTGGGATTGCACCATGTGCTCCCCTCCCAAAGCTGTGTGTCCCCATACCCCTCTGCCACCACCTCCCATTCCCTGCTCTGAGCTCTTTGCTGTCGGAACCCGGGAGGATTAAGCAGCAAATCTGCAGCCTGTAACAGGAGGCAGCTGCCTCATCTCATAAACCAATTTGCGTCTCATTTCACTAACTTCAGCTTTAACCAATAAAAAAAGAAAGGTAATTTTCAGCCCTGGGTTGTATTTATTACTCGAGTTATCAGCCCTTGTAATCAGTATTAGCATCACTGTGTAAAGTAATACAAAACTAATTACTATCTGAGTGAATTAGATAGATGAAGGCTGGAGGTCGCATTGGCAATGGAAGAAGCAGTTCTTGAGTTATGAGTGATAAGTGTTGGCTCGGCTTTGCTGTGAGGGTGCCACAAACAAAAGGGAACAGGGCAGGGATGGAGCATCCCTTTGGGGCTGGCTGCCTGTAGGTGACTCAGGTGGGTGCTTTGGGATGACCCGACTTGGTCAAGCTGTCCCCCAAAAAATGAAAGCTGCACCTGGGGAAATTAAAGCAGAGTCCACACTGCCTCTTAGCATCAGCAAATCCCAACCACAGGGAAAGAGCACCTCGAAGTCTGAAGCCTCCCTCTTTTACAGACCACAGCCAGTGCTTGCTGCTGATGTCCCAAAGCTGAGCCCAGATCCCAGCATCCTGATGTCTCTCTATGGGAGTTTTGGGTCTTTCCATGACCCAGACCGTGGCTGCCAGACCCCTCCCCATCCCAGCTGGGAGGCAGCATCCCAAATCAGCCCAAATCTTCCCTCAGGAGAAGATTGCTGAGTTGTCTCAGCTCCTGCAGCTGCAATGGGCTTTCTGGATCCTGCCTGCGATGGGAGGGAAATAGTGAGCTCTGTGCTGATGCAGTGCTGGGATGATGGAATCCAGCCCCAGAACTGAGGTTTGTGTGTGTGATGGTCGCACAAAGACTGACAAAAACAACCAAAGGGCTGAAGTAATATGGAAATCAGACTCAAAGATTGGGGAAGCTCAGCAACATTTATTGCTGCAGCAGTCCTGACTTGCTGAGATCCCACCAAATGATTGTCTCATGCTCCAAAGGTGTGTGCTGCCTTGTGAGGGTGATTCTGTCCCATCAGGGCCGGGTGCCTCCTCTGCTGGGAGCTCCTCACAGCCCTCCTGGTCTGTGGTGCAGAGGGATTTCGGACACTTCCTACCCCCGTGCAGCTGATGAGGTCCCTTCCACCCCGCTGCTTGTTCGCCTTTTTGCTGTCCGTGCTGCTTATTCAGCAGCACAGCGCCTGGAGGTGGGGCAGGATGAGGGGCCGGCAGGATGCGGGTGGGATGCACAGAGCCAGCAGATGGTCACAGTACAGCCGTATGTCTTTTAAAGCAGCCCCTTCCCCCCTTCGCCGTGCAAATCTGCAGACCCCGATCTTGGGGACTGGGAACCAAGTCCGGGTAAGCGTGGGAAGGACAGAAAAACTTCAGCACCTCTTCTCTGAGCCAGCCAGGAGAGGGAGACAATGACCGCCGTGTGCTGCACACACACCCACACTCACACACACTCACACACGTGTGGCTGCGTTGGCAAACATTGACCCCAGCGGGTGACACTGAGGCAAACGGTGGCATTTTGCACGACCACCGGGAAAACAATTCTTCCAAGCAGTGGAATTTTCCACTAAGCAGCTATTTTGGAAGACTCTATAATTGGCTTTTATCTGTCTTCCCTCCTCTTTCTGCCTTCAGAATAAATGCATGCAAAGAGGATCTCTTGTTCCCCAGCAGTTTGTCTTCTCCTGCTGCTCACTGCCTGCCTTCAGCTGCTCTTGCAGGGATGCTGCTTACAGCAAATGCATCAGGACAGAGAAAGTTTAGGGCCATCAGGAGCCTTTTTTTAATGCAATGCTCTGTGCAGTAAGAAATGGAGCAATCAGGATGAAGGTGAACTCAACCAGCTCAGCAAAACCAGTGCTATAGCAGCAAGCTTAACGGTATGGTTACAACATGTGTCACTGCTTTGCTCTGGTGCCCATCAGTGAGTGCTGTCAGCCTTCCCTGATTGCTCCTGATTTGCTCTAGCATGGGTGCAATGCCAGCTGTTCTGCATAAGCTTCGTGCTCTTACTGGGGTTTGTTGTCTTTTTGTTGGTGTTGGTTTCATGCTTTTAAAGCCATAGGAGCAGGAAGGAGGTTTTGGTGACTACAGGTCGTTTAGTTCAGGTCTGGAGGTGACAGAAGTGGTCGTCCTGCCTGCTGACTGCAGCACAGCATGGGCAAGAGCAGCATCTCACAGGTGAAATCATCCGTGTGCAATGGCAGGAATCAAATCTGTCTTCAGTTCTGATGGAATCCATAGCAAGGCTGTGGGTTTTTTCCTCTCACTGAATGCAACGTTAAGCAATGAAGGATCTGTAGGTCTAATTCACTTTGTATGTATTTGCAGTTGACAAACATGAGGAACAAACTTTTCTTGCAGCTTAGTTTCAGAATGAACATTAGGATGATTTCAGCGTAGCACTCTGGTGTTACACGGTATGAAATCAGGCAATCAGGGTCTGATCACAGTGCTGAGCACAGCACGAGCTGAACTGGAGCAGAATGAAAGATGTGATTATTTTTCTAAAAGGTCAGAGCTGTATGAGGCTTTTGCCTAAAGAAACTGTTCCTGCCTGAAACACCTCTTTGTTGCTGCCCACTTTGCAGGCACGATGCTGCATGGGCTGACAGCAGCTTTGCAATGGGAAGGATGCCCAAAAACTCGAGGACAATCTGGGCTGAGCGAAGCCCATCTTATGGGATGGAGGTCATTTAGCTGCTCAGGTGCAGGACGGGGTGTTACCCAGAGGCAGGAGTGCTTTTCTCGTGGATTTCATTGCAGCAGGTCGATCTGCTTGCTGGCTGTCTCACCCGGGTTGATGCACTGTTCTGAGCAGTGGGGAAAAGTGCAGTGGCAGCAGTGCTGGGGGGGTGAGGGATGGGGAGGGCATTTGGGTTGCTGCAGCCTGGGGCATGCACAGCGTCTGGTTCTGCTCCACGCTGTTAGGGAGGACAGAATCTGACCTGGTGCCAGTGCTCACACTCTAACTCATCTCTTTTTCTCCACCTGGTGGACTTGCTGAATGTGCATTCATGTCAGTGCCTTTCTGAAACTGCCTCACACTCTCTGCAGAAACAGCTCTATGCAGTGAACACATTTCAGGGCACAGCTCCCTGTTGTTTGGGTCTTGCTCTGCACACCGATCTGGATGTTGTATGGCAAAGATGCTGGTGGGTCATTGCCTGGGGCATCCATCAGCACCCTCATAGCCAGTAGGGAGGGGGCTGTGACCCCACCACCTGCAGGAGCTATGCCAGGAGAGGAACTGTACCAGAAGGGGCAGATTTGGGGTTTGTCTGAAAGACTCCAGCTGAGGGGGCTGGACATGCTGGAGGTGTTGGGGCCATGGAGCACACATGCAGTGTGACATGGAGCAGGGCCTTAGTGGCTGCCCCACCATGCTGAGGCTGATGTTCTAGCAATGGAGTAAGCAGTGTCACTCCTAGCCTCTGGAGAGGGACAGAAGATTCATCTCATAATTTGCTTTGGATGGGGTGTTTAAAGGTTCACTCAGAGAAGGACACGCAAGGGGTCTCAGATCTGTCTTGGCTGAGACTTTGGTTTCAAAGCCACTGGGCCACTTCTGAACATGCAAATGATAACGAGCCAAGTCTCGTTATCCAGCTGAGAAGCTGGATGGAGCAAAGCCGCCATCCCATCGGCAGCATACAGATCACGAAGCAGCGGGCACGGCTGGCAGAGCGCTGCTCCTTCATCCCGTCGCTGACAGCAGCTCCTTTTGTCCCGCTTTGAACAAACAAGGGGCAGCTCCCGCGGGATGCCCGAAGCTGCGAACCCACCGCCCCGCTCCACCGCAGCGCCGCCCGCGGCCGCCAGGAGGCGCCATAACGCCGCGCCGCAGCGGAGCCCCGCTGCACCGGGGGAGACGCCCCCGCCCCGCTCCTCCCGCCCTGCTGCTCTTCCCCGCCTCCTCCCCATTTTTCACCCACCTCACCAAATTTTTCCGTCTTCCCACAGCTTTTTTCCTTTTCCCCAAATGTCTCCCTCACTCCTCAAACCTTTTCCTCGCTCCCCAAATTTTTCCCCTTCTCTCCAAGTCTTTTTTCCCCCACCTTAAACCTTTCCCTTTTTCTCCCCAGCTCTTTCCCTAAATCTTTCCATCCCTCCATCCCTCCTCTCTCCCAGTTCCCCAAATCTATCCTAAAATCCCTCCCCAAATCCTTTCTCCCTCCTCCGCTCCCCACCCCCCCACACACCAATCCCTTCTCCCCTCCTTCTCCCCTCCTTCTCGCTCTTCTCACCCCCCCCCCCCCTCCCCTTTCTACCCTCCGCAGCCTCTCCGGCTGGCTGAGCTCTCCGAGTATTCCCGCCCCCCCGCTCCTCCCCCCCGCTCCCGTCCCGCCTCCTGCAGCCGCTCGCTCCGCTCCGCACCGCTCCGGTTGGGGCGCGCCCGGTGGCGGCGGGCGGAGGGAAGTAGCCCCGCTCCGCTTCCAACACCGGTACCGACAGCAGCACCGCCGGCGCCGGGCAGGATCGCGGCGAGGAGACGGACGATGGGCCGGCGGCGAGAGGCGTCGGTGGTGGTGGCCGTCGGGCGGTTGTCGCAGCCCGTCCCCAGCGGCATGGAGCCCGGCGCCGGTGCAGAATGAAGGGTGCCTGGCGCCCACCCCCGCAGACATGTCTGTGCCTTTACTCAAGATTGGAGTCGTCCTCAGCACCATGGCCATGATCACCAATTGGATGTCGCAGACGCTGCCCTCCCTCGTGGGGCTCAACACCACCAAACTCACGGCGGCCTCGGGCGGCACCTTGGACCGCAGCACGGGAGTAAGTGCGGGGGGCGGCGGGGGGGGGCTGGCCGGAGCATCCCTACCTCCCTCGGCAGCTCCCGCCTGGGCACCCCCCGGTCACCCCCATCCCTCCGTGCCTCGTTGCCCCCCTGCCCCGGGACTCTCCCGGCCGCCTGGAGAGGGATGTGGGTCTCGTTGTGAGACCCCAGAGCCTCCCCCTGAAGAGAGCGGAGCAAAAGGGGAGAAGGCAGCGCTGCTGTCCCCCGTGATGACGGGGTTACGTTTTGGGGTGGTAGGAGATGCGGGGTTGCGGCGCTGGGTTGTCCATCCCCGGCCCCGGGAGTGACGCGGATGCCTCCCAACGCCTTCAGCCGGGAGAGCGCGAAGTTTCCCTCGTGGTTGTTTCTCTGGGTGAAGCGGTTTGGGACAGGAGGTCCTGCAAAATCTCGTTTGCTTCCCTGCCTTTAATCAATAGGCGTTAATGGGATGGAAAATGCAGCGGAGCAGTTGCGGCGTATTTCGGTCGTGCCTTATGTTTGCTGTCCCTGTTTTGCTGAAGGGCTGGGACGGAACCCGGGTTTGGCACTTTGGAAACGGCAGAGGGAAACGGTCCTTCTGTCTGCCTTCCTACAGCAGGAAAAAACGGGTACCTTTCACCTCCAGGCTGCACGCCTGTGCCTTATAGCAGAGCCACCGATTTACAGCTCTGCTGCTTCAAAGCTGCTGTTTCCCGTAGTGCCTCTGCTGATTGTGAATGAAGCTGGGATTTTTCCATCTTATCAAGGCTAATGAGACTTTTTTTTTTTTTTCCCTGGTTGTTTTAGCTAGATTAAATTACTCGTCTGTCCGCTAGTGTGTGCCTGTGCACATGGGTGTTTGCAAGGTTATTTGTAACGCGTTGAAACAGCAGAAAGAACATTTCCCTTCTGGCTGGCAAAACAGTGGTACCTTCAAAGTGATCAGAAGCTGAATTGTGACTAAATAATGTATTTTGCAAAGTGCTGGGAGATGAAAGGGAAATTAAGATCAGAGAGCTTTGGAGAGCACGAGTGGTGCTGGGAGGATGGGGAGAGTGCTTGGGGCTGCAGCGTGTCCTGGTGCTGTGGTGGCAGTGGTGGTCGTCTGCCCTGTGCTGCATTGCTCTGCTGCTGTGTGCTTCGTGGGGTCCCGACCTATGGAGCGTTTAGGGGGGAATGGTTGTCCTGAAGAAGCTCCCCGTCCCCAGGAGAGCCTGGCAGAGGATGGAGGAAACGTGACTCCTCGTATTGCATTGCTGGCTCCAGGAGAGCTCTGCAGGTGCTCAGCCACAGCTCAGCTCTCAGTCAGGACGCCGTGCCCTCTCCATGAGTTTGGGCACATCCTGCCCACGGCGTCAAGGAGACCTCGAGTGTGTGGCAATGACAGCCCAGCCACGGGCTGTGCCAGCTGGTTTGGCACCCGGTGCTGAGCCTCTGCGATGTGGCTTCCCCGTGTCCGTGCTTCCCCGTGTCCGTGCTTCCCCGCTTGCACTGCCCTGTGTGCTCCATCTCTTCTTCTCAGCCCCTTCCTTTATTTGTCCCCGATCCATATTTTTGCATTGCAAGTGAATCCTGCTCCTCCTCATAGCATCCCTCCTCTCGCTGCACAGCTCTGGGATCCGCTCCATGCTGCTTCCTCCCTCCTCTTCCTCACCCACCCCCGCTGAGCCCCCTCATTTTCTTAACCCTTTTTTCCCCTGTGTCAATCAGGTGTTGCCTACCAACCCAGAGGAAAGCTGGCAGGTCTACAGCTCTGCCCAGGATAGCGAGGGACGTTGTATATGCACAGTGGTGGCACCTCAACAGACGATGTGCTCGCGTGATGCCAGGACAAAGCAACTGAGACAACTATTAGAAAAGGTAACGGCTGATGTGTTTTGGGCAAGGGGGTTGGTTTGGCATGGTGTGAAGGGGGTGAAAAGCTGAGGGAGTTGGGATGAGCCTTTGTTTCCAGAAAAGGCAGAGCCCTGCAGTCAGTGCAGCAGGGAATAATCAGACAGGAGCACAAATATCTGAGTATTTCTGAAAGGAAAAGAAAGGAAACCTTAGGTCAGCTTAAAACTGCTGAGACCAAAGCAGAGATATTGAATCACAACAGTTTATAAAATGAAAAAGAAATAGCGGTGTATTAATTTCTATTCATCACAAGGATGAGCCTCAATGAGACTTTAAAAAAACGAAGCCCACGCATTCCCAGCCAAGCTGATATTAGAAGAGGTCACACAAAACGGTGCAAAGCTGTCAGCATCAAATAGCAGAGAGATGACAATTCGTGGTCGTCGTCTTCTAACGTTGACATCTACTTGATTAGTTTTTAATAGTCCGCTGTCCAAAGAGATCAAAGAATCTCATTAGGGACACGTTCCTGATAACGAGAAGCTTTCCAGGTAATAGATTTTGTTGAAGAAATGCTGCTTCATGCGAAATGGTGCTCTTCTCTTTAAAATATGAGTGGACTCGTGCTCTGGGTCTGTAATTCTCCTTGGTGCCCCCATGCATGTGTTGCATGACCAAGTGATTTGTACCCCGGCGCTCTCACAAAGCTGATTTATCACTCATCGCCGCATCAAACCCAAACCAAACTGATTTTCCTATGCGATAAGGGCAATAAACTCAGCCAGAAAAAACTTAGCCCTGAAATTTCTGATTGTGCCATCGGCTTCTAAAAATAATCCCAAAGCTCAAGCTTTATTTCTCTGAGCTCTAACAGCGATGGGTTGGGCAGCGCGTTTGGCTGGGAGGCACTGAGTGCTGTGCTGGAGCCCAGTTGTGCTCCCAAAGCTGCTCACATGCATAAAGCAAGCAGGCTTTGACCCGATGCCCTCTGCTAACAGCAGGCTGAGCTGAGTGCAGCGGCCCTGGAGGAGCAGCAGCTGCAAAGTGCACGGCGTGAGCGCTCGGGGATTTTTCCCTTACGCAGCTCCCCGGCTGCCAATGAGTAAAGTGAGGGAGGAGTGGGCTGAGAGGCGTGTTCTGGGCCGTGCTACCTGCCTGCTGCTCCGTCTGCAGCTCACTCCTACGCTAACCTAGATGAAAACCCCAAAATAAAGAGTGGGCTCTTGGTGCCAGACATCTGATCTCGATCGAGGCTGGAATGAAAATCCCTCTTTAGGGAAAATGGATCCGCAAGGAGAGCTCCCGGCTCCCCAGGGAGGATCTCAGACCTGGATGCTCCTTCCCCCATCTGACATTTTCACTCCTGTTTTGAGAAAGCTCTCACCTCCGGATTTCTCGCTGCCAGCAGATGAAGAAACAGAATGTGCCAGGAAGGCAATTCTGGTTGGATTTTCAAAGTAGGAGGCCTGGCACTCACCTACAGAAATTATAAGGCGTTGCTTCTACGGGCCAGAAGAAAGCTGCTTTTGTGCGTGCGCGTACACAAACCACTCAGGGCAAAACTCACTGCACAGAGACTCGTAGCTGCCACCCCCCATCGACCTTCGGCACAGGGGCACCTGCACGCATGGGAGCCGCAGGTGAATCCTGGGCACCCGGAGGGCTGAGGAGCAGCAGGTGCAGGAGCGGAGGTGAGCGCGGGCTGCTCGCCATGCACAAACTGTGCAGCCCCAGCGCTGCGTGGCTGAGCTCATCGTTGGCATCACTGGCCTGCTCGTGCCGAGCCCTGCGTGCGTATCAGGTGCTGAGGCCACGTCTTGGCCTTCCTCCAGACCAACGCGTCACTGGAATCCTGTTCGTGAGCAGATTATATTTTATCTTCAAACAGAATTTTATTTTATTTTATTTTCACCTGGCCTTGTTATCTGGGAGGGCTTCCTCCTTTGACAGTTGAACCAGCTTTCGTTTGCTGCCAACGCTTGCTCTTTGCCAGCACTCATCTCCAGCCTAGGCAGATCTTCTTGTTCCTTTGATATTCGCTCTGAGGTGCATAGTAATCTCAGCCTTCGCTTTGCCTTCTGCAATCCTTACAGGAAGGATCTTGCACATCCCAATCTATCTGCTATCTATCTCTGCCAATCATTCCTATAGAGCACCAAAATCTCCCTTGAGGTGCCTCCTGCTATGGCTCCACTGGTTGTCCAGCTGCCCCAACATTCATCCCGTTCCAAAGCCCAGAGTAGATTTAAGAGCTACCCTTCCTGAGCTGATAGCAGAGAAGCTTGAGCAGAGCTCAAAAGAGCATCAAAATGATGGGGCACTGACCATGTAAACCCAACAATGGATCATCAAGTCAATACCGACTCTCAGCTACTCTGGTTTACTTCTGAAACAACTCAGTACCAACCAAGAGAGCAAGAACAGAACTGGATATTTTGTTTGTGTCAAATTTCTGTTCTGAATGCTAAAACTGACTCTTTTCCCTGAGGTGGGTTTGTCTCTCTAACCAGCCTGATGGAAAACGAGGTTTCATGTTGAGAGTGCGTGCTCAGCCAATGGGGCAAAAAGCATTTTGGCTGATGTTAGCAAAGTAATGGATGAAGCTGAGGGAATCTGAGACAATATCCTTGGGTCTCAGTTGATTAAAGCACTTATGTACGTGCTTAAGTTTAAGCTGGGAGAAATCTCATTGAAATCTAATCGTGTGCCAAAGTACTTTGCTGGATCAAGGGCTTAATATGCTAATGAGGGAAAACGAGTAGATCTCCAGATGATGGAGCACACGCTGCTGTCAGGGATCAGGAATGACGGAGATGAGTTTTTACAAGTCTGCCCAGAATCCTGCCTGCCTGAAAACAATACAGGCAGCAAATAGCGGGAGGCTGAACTTGTAGAGCGCATCCTGAAATAGCACAGCAGCTAATTTTAGTTGTCTCAGTTTAGAGACGTGTGAGGAAGCTCATTTCCTCTGCAGTCGGGGGAGAGGCAGGCTCTTCCAGAGGTGATTCAGAGCAGCAGCCTGGCCGTGGGGCTGATTCATTCCCTGCAGCCTGCTTCTGTCTGATAGGACCTGCAGGGCCGGGGTGCTGCTGTGCATCAGCGTATCCATGCAGAACTGCTCTTGTCTGATTGCCTGCAGCTCGGCCTTTCATCAAGGTTGGGCTTTAGTGGACTAAACGAGATCAATTTTGTATGATCCTTACCAGTCGTGTCTATTTCAGCTCATTGAAACAATTTTGCTGTGCAGATGCAGCGTGACTCAGAGGAGGGTGGTCTGGATTATTGGCACAAGAGCATCTATCAGGAGAGGCTGCAGATCAGCTGTGCTTGTCCAAGGCCTTTCCTCTCCCTCCCTGGGGCACAAAGAGGTCTCTGAGCCCCCTACATCCAGCCTGGGCGATGTGCTGGGGCTCAGAGAAATGCCTCCACCTCTGCTGAGACCAATTGTTGGGAGCCCAGAGCAGTGGTGCTGGTTATACAAAAGGTTTTCTCTCTGCTGGCCTTTGAGGTACGGGCTGTCCGTGCACTTTTAATGGTTCCCTATGAGAGTTTTCCTGTCGGTGTGTGTGGGCAGTGGTCGTTTTGATGACTTCAGAGATGCAGATACACAGGTGGGCATTTGACCTGTGCTGTTTCCAGTGTGGGCGTCCCAAGCCATCCCTGTGCTGCCCCTCCAGGTAAGCAGAGCAGTGCCGTTGGCAGGACAAAGCACTGCACCTGCACATGTCTTTCCCCATTTCTTTCTGCATTTGGCTCCACCAGGGATGGAAATGGAAGTAGACACATGGGCTCTGGGAAGTGGCTTGCAGGGTATCCTCGGAGACTGTTTGGGATCATGTTTAGGCTTTGTTCAAATGCTCAGAGAGGCTTGAAGCAGGATGTCAGGGCACCAGGCTTGGATGCCTGATTTATTTTGAACACGGGCATCAGCCCTGCAATGCTAATGGGGGCATTTCTATGGGCACTATGGCAGTGGAAGGCATTCCTCGAGCTAAGTGCAGTACAAACCCAAGAGCCCCTGCTGATCAGGAGCATCCACTGCTTAATGCTAAATACGTGTGTAGGTTCTTTCCTAAGTCAGCACTTCATTTGCCCTCTCAGAGCCTGAGAATGAGGGGCAAATATCTCAATTAATCAGCTGACAGCCAGCCTTCAAAACCGGGTCACTCCAGCTCCCATTTCCCTCCGTTCCGTGCCCCTCGGGTACCAGCGGCTCTCTCAGCAGAAGCCCACCAGCTTCCTTGCATCCGCTCTGCAGCAGAGCCAGGCAGGTGCACACAGAGGGTGTAGGAAGGGGCATCAGTGGAGCCTGGGCTGCACCTGTTACACTCCAGCCACCCCATCCTGCAGCTGCACTGCTTGTGGCAGATGCTGTATAAATAGTGAGACTGTTGGAGTGATGAAGTTTTACTAGCTGGGAGTAAAGCTTGCACTTAGGCAATCAGTGTGCATCACTCACGTGAAGTAATGATAACGTGCACCTCAGCAGAAGTGTTTCTCATAGTTAGATGTGCTCCTAACGGGCTCTCCTTGCCCAAATCAGACATCCTGTGATTCTATGATCCTGTGCCTATCGAAGAAGCCATTACTACAAATGCACTTTATAGTTGACTACAGCCTTTACTTGCGTGAGTGATTGTTGAATTATTCTCTGCAGCGCAGCAGAGTACATGATGATGAAACCAGTTTGCTCTGCTTTAGAGCATGGAGTCATAATACTGAGAGACACTGATGATGAGCCAGTAAATAATGCATCTGCTGATTACCCTTTTGCTACTTTGGCTCCAGGCAAAGGGCAGCATCTGCACTGCTGGGGGTGCAGCTCCCTTGTAACTCATCCCTTCTCGTTTGGCAGGTGCAAAACATGTCTCAGTCAATAGAGGTGTTGGACAGGCGGACCCAGCGAGACCTACAGTACGTGGAGAAGATGGAAAACCAGATGAGAGGACTGGAATCCAAATTTAAGCAAGTGGAAGAAAGCCACAAGCAGCACCTGGCAAGGCAGTTTAAGGTATGTCTGCTTTCCAACCTGCTAACGGAGGCGTAGCGCGGTGTCCCAACCTGGCAGCCCCTGCTATACTGCAGCCCAGCTGCAGGCTGTGCTCACAGCACCCCTCAGCTCCCTCCTGTCCAAAGCACGGCCAGAGAGCGTTTTCCTATAGGGTAAAAGCCAAAATCTCTGCATTCCCATGCTGGCAGGGCTGCCTCCCTGTTGGAGGACTCTGGGCAGGATGAGGGCAGGCAGAGCCAGGCACCCCCTTCCCTACTCCTGTTCTCCTTAGGAAGAACGCAAAGGTTTGCAATAGCCTGGAGCTGAGCCTTAGCAAGCAGTTCTGCAGCACACAGGAAACCACACCAAGCTCTCAGCACATCACTGCCCTCCTTGGCATGGGTTGCATCCATCGGGCAATCAGCCAAGCTAACAAACCCCACCAAAAATAACTTTAAAAAGGAATTTACAGCTCTTTGGCTGTCCTCGGGATGGGCAGCTGAGCATTTGAAGGATGTGAAAACGTCCAGTTTGGAAGTAAGAGTGTTGGCAGAGCTTTGCAGTGAGTGATGTGCGTAGATGAGGAGTGGAAAAATCATCCCCCTCAGTGATGCTGCCATGGCAGCAAACTTTCAGTCACATGATTGAGACCAAGTGAAATTGCCAGAAAGAGGCTGTCAGTAACACTTGTCATGCCAAATTGTAGTAATATTTTGGATTAACCATGAACACAAATGGCGGAGATTTCTACTGAAATCCAGGGATGCTTCCCACCACCTGACTCCCATTCTCTTGCCCAGGCTGACCTGTGTGTTAAGCCAGCTATTTCTTAATGAGCATGTTAAATACCAAGATGACACAACAAAAGCTGAGATGAAGGCTCTCAGAACTTCCCACCAGCCCCAACTCCTGCCCTCCCCACCCGCAGGACCCCCTGCTTGGCCTGCCTGCCAGGCTCGTCCTTCAGAGTTAAACGTGAGATTCTTTCTCTTTTTCTTATCCATTCTGATGAGTTTGACCCTCCCCATTGCCTGCCAGGGAACTTGCAGCAGTTATCAAAGTAAATAGGAAAATAAAGACATGCCCCACGTGCAGAGCGCAAGAGGGAAAGCCTCTTGGCTTAAATAGGAGGGGATGGGATGCAAAGAAATGATGCTTAGGGACAATTTCTGGTCCCCTTTACCCCCAGAGCTGCTTCAGCAGCCAGGCAGATTCCAGGCCCTGCTCTGGATGGGGTCAGGGCAGGAGCACCAGGTGTATGCTGTATGCCGCCATGCTTCATTAACGGGCAGGTGCATGCATATTTATGTCTGCTCATTAGCTGCTGGAGCAAAGCATCTTCAACAAAATGCTGCATACTGTGCCTTTAAACCAGGCCTCCATTTAATTCAAAAGCCAAAATACAGAAACGAGCCTTAATTCCTGCAAAATAAACTTGATAACGACTTGGATTTTTACGCTTTTCATGGCGAGTCTGAAAACAGTCAGGAGCTTTTGTCTCATTTGCTGCCAAAGCATCACTTGAAATAACAGCACAGCATTTTGTTTCTGCTAATGCCAGTGTTGAGATGTGAGTGGTTTGGAGATCTTGTGTTCTTTCTCTTTAGTTCCGTATTGTCTATGAATGGCTATCTATATGAGGCAGGTTAGCGAGCTAGATCCTCAACAGTATTTCATTTTCTTGCTTACAGGGCTAACTTAAAAGCAAGTTTTTTCAATGCTGCAGTGACTGAAGAAGCAGTTCACTCCCATGTAACCATGAAAAGAGGGCCACAGAGCATTTTGCACCATGCATTTATTTTTTTTGATTATTTTCCAAATTAGCACCATATCTCACTAAGGAACCTTGAACCACACAACCGAGATCTTCCTTTGCATGCAATTGTAGATGCATTTCATGAATAGTTTGAAACCCTTGTCAATGCATATATATATTATTTTATTTTATTTTATTTTTTTTGGAAGAAAAAAAAAAAAAGAACTCTTTGTGTATGTGATCTGAAGCATGTAACCCTAAGATGTTGCATTCTAAAAATGACAAATAAAGGCCTTTCCCAAATATTTTGGTGTTCTGCAGCCTGTTTAATATGTTCTTTCCAATACGTCATTCGGACCAAAATAATGATTAAAGTAACTTTAATGATAATAATTGTGGGGATATGAACATTGCACTCACGTAGGAAGCAACCAGGTTCAAGGCAGAGTGTTGCAGATTTTTGCACGCATAGCACTGAATCGAGCTTATTTTAACCTTGCAGGCAATAAAAGCGAAAATGGAGGAACTTAGGCCTTTGATACCAGTGTTGGAAGAGTACAAAGCCGATGCAAAATTGGTATTGCAGTTTAAAGAGGAGGTCCAGAATCTGACGTCAGTTCTAAACGAACTCCAGGAAGAGATTGGCGCCTATGACTACGAAGAGCTTCAGAACAGAGTGTCAAATCTTGAAGAAAGGCTTCGTGCATGCATGCAAAAATTAGGTAGGCTCAGACCAACATGGTGGCACTGGCTAAACACCATCGATGTCCCAACACACCTCCCGGCTGCAGGCGGAGATGCGGCTCGGCCATCTCCCGGCGCCTCGCAAGGGGAGCCCCGCAGCCGGGCGCCATCCTGCAAGCACCTGTGCTGCGAGCAATACTCACCCTGCCAGCTGTCCTGCTGGGGATTGCTCGCATGCCTGATGTTGCTCACGGTGCAAGTGCTTCAGGATCAGGCCCGTAAGTAGGCATGTGACTTTTTGCAGCGTTTGCATAAGCGGACGGCGACGTGCGCAAACGCAAGCGGCGCTTATGCAAAGCAAACACATGCGCCCGTTCTGCTTATGCATCAATGTCTAAGCTGTTTGCTACTTGGACCTGGCGCATCAGCAAATGTCCCTGCACCCCGCTTTAAGCAGTGCGCGTGCAGGCTGCAAAATCAGTTTCCTTTGTTCCTTTTGCATCTTGCAAACCCCCCCGTTGAGAAGAGCATGACGTGCTGGCGCGGCTGGGACACCGGGCAGGACGGGGCACCCAGCACCGGGCAGAGGGGCAGGGAGGGGGCTGCCTCCCAGTGCACATCTCCCCGCTGCTTGCTGCCCTCGTGCTGCCTTGATTTAATTTCTCCTTCCATTATTGACTTTCTCGTTAAGCAATTTAGGTAATCTAAACACATTAACTGCTCCGCAGTCTATTTTGGTAGCACATATGAAATTACACTCTCAGGTAACTTCAAGGAAGAGCTGATCTCTTCTCAGCACTGTATACCCTTGGCAAGGTAACGTTTCATTTCGCGTGTCTCCACTGTTGGAATTGCTTTTGCTTGTTTCTAGGCACTCCCACACCTCCACAGGCAGCCACCTCCCTGCCTTCCCATCCTGTTACCTCCTGCTCCCCTTCCAAGCTCTCCCTCTCATTATAATTTTGGAGAGGCCCCTAGGCACAGAGGTGGCTTTATGGGAGGAGATGGTGCCCTATGGGCACCCACACCTTCAGCCCATCCCTTGGGGAGCAGGAGAAGCTGTTGGTGGTGGGTAGAGAGGATGGCAGCAGGACCAGGAAACTACACCTGGGCCGTGGGATTGCTTACCTTGGGACAGGTCTTTCAACAAAACCACCCTGGATCTCAAGGCTTCAAAAACATTGAGTTTGCCCATGCATTGTTCAGCCCTTCAGCTCAGGGCTCATTGCATCCCCCCCGAGCTCACGTCCTCCCAATGGGACATCTGACCAAGCCAGTGGCCCAGGTAAGGCTGAGGCAGCTGGGATGGAGAAATCTTGCGGGCAACTTTTTCTAGGAAGTTTTGTTGTCTTTTAAAATTATTATTATTGTTTAGATTTTATTTGGGAGCTTTGGCTTTGCTCCTTCTTTTTTCTCCAGCCCTGGGGTGGTCCTAGGCAGCTTTTGTGCCTTGGGGATCTGCAGCACCCCTGTGTGCTCACAGAGACCAACTCTGACTCTTGCAACAGGGTTCTCCCGGGAGGCTTTGCTGCTCACCAGGAGGGTGATTTATTTGGTCATTTAGCAGCAAACAGCACAGACTGAATGCCCAATGTTGTTTATTGCTCCGGAGCACAAACCAGTGCAAATAGGAGTTAATTGAGTTAAATTCAGGTAACAACCTTGCAGCCACTTAGCTGGCACGTGGTAAGACCCCGTTTGCTGAGGATTGTTGTTTGCTGCAAATTATGTGCTCAGAGGGATGCACTGAAGTCTCACGTAGCACATTTCAGCTTCATTTGTTCCTGCATGGGGCAGCAAGGTTGCTCACCTGCATTCACCTGCTAGAGCAGGGCTGGGGACCAGAAGGCAGAGGGCACGTGCTGCATTCCTGCCCAGCTCACCTCCCCGGGGAGCCCTGATGCTCAGCAGTGCAGCAGCATTCTCTTTAGACAAGGTCCTTTTTGTATTTGGGGTTTCTTAAGCGTTCTTGATGGATCAATAGTGAAAACACTTCCTGACTCTGTCGTGTGCACGTGAAGGGAGAAAAGAAATCAATAACAGCACGTTCAATCTGTTGTGCTGTTTACATTCTTAAAGATCACTATTTATGTAGGGATTTTAATGTTTCCATTACCCTGAGAGGAGCACTAGGAGAGGGAAGGGGCTGTCACTCCTTGAATCAAGGGGGATTTCATTCAGCTGAGCTCTGTAGGCTCATGTTTGCCAATGGCATGAGCTTTCCCAAACTTGCAAAAAAATCCCAGCCCACAGTCCTGGTGGATGGAGAAAGAGAAGGTGTGTTTTCCGTTTTGGGAAAGACCAGGTCCTGCTGGCCTGTGCCCAAAGTGTTTGGGATGGGATGGGTGAGGGAGGTGAGGGTAAGACGTGACCCCACATCCCCAGTGCTGGGAGCAGGTTGAGAGGACAGGTAGGTGCTGCCCGAGCAGAGCCTGGCAGCACAGCACAGGTGACTGCATTGGTGGTAAATTGCTGCCAAGCTGCTAAACATCCCCTGCAGGTGGGCTGGATCTCAGGGAAAATATGGAGTGGGGGTGTTAGCATCCTGGGAGGGTGGTGGTGGCTCAAAGCGTGTTGTTTGTGCTGCTGGTATGGACAGGGGAAGGGGTTGTGTGTGTGTTGTGCTATGTTGCATTGCTGCTGTGTGGAGCTGCAGGAAGGTGGTTTGGAGCTGGGACAGCCTCCAGAGCCTCAAAAGGGGCTGAGTTGTGCTGATTCCCAGGAGCAGAGGCACCCAGATTCCTGTGGGCCTCTATTCCAGGTACCCCAGTAAGGGAAAATGGAGTGAAAGCAGATCCTTCAGGAGTGCCCCAGAACTACTGTCCACAGCTTCCCATCTGGTCATGGATTCAAGCAATGGGCAGCAGAGCGCGCTTCCCTGGTGCACATTCATCCCTGAGAGATTCGCTGGTCACATTTCAGCATTGAAAATGGTCCCAGAAGGAAAATAAGCTGTGAATACAGTCTTTGCCTTCCTTCTCTTTAGTGAAATATTGGAGAGACTCAGTCTGAGCGCCAGGAAAAGTGAAAATCCAAGCTTGGGAGCTGCTGCCGTGGTCTGAACTGCAGCACAGCCAAAGGAAGTGGCAGCAGACAGAGTCCTCTCTGCCCTCAGTGATATTCCTGCTGCTGGTGGCTGCTAGCCCCATAGAAAGGGAAGGAAGCTGATGGCGTTAGGAATGTGGTGCACACCTCAGTGGGAGCAGACAAGAATGAGGATCACAGAGGCTGTAGTTGTGCACCGCCAGGGATAATCCCATGAGAGCTGCAGGGATCTGGCTCTTGGGGTCCAGGAATCCTTTGGTTCTGTGATCCATTTTGGGCATCTTCACTTGTATCTGATGCCTCTGATGGGGTTATGCTGAATAAGTGCCTTGTTCTGTATGAGAGCAGCCCTCTTGCTCTGCTGGAGAGCTGCTGTGAATGTGCCAAATGTGTATGAGATGGTGCAATCAACACCAGTTTACCCTTATCAGCTTTTTTTCCCCTTTTTTATTTTTTAATCAATGCGCTTTTATACAACCTTTCTCTCCAGGGAAATGGAAGGAAAGAGAGAAAGTGACAGCAATGTGGGGCGGTGATAATGGAAGGCAGCAAGGAGCAGATCTGTGATTAGGGCTCCTTTGCAAGGGGAATTTACCAGACATTAAGTATTCATTATTTCAACCCTTTCCATCCCTTTGTCAGTGGTTCCTCCCAAGCCGAGTGGTTCTGCGTGCACCACATAGGATGAGATCCCAGGGGAGACATCAGGAAATCTGTGCTGAACTTTGGGTGCTGCCAAACATTGGGTGCCGACTTTTGCTTGTCTCTCACAGGAGGTGCTGCTGCAGGACTGCTCTGTGCAGGATGTGTCTGGGTTTTCAATGATTGCTCCTGTAGCAATAGAGCTTTCCATGCTGACCACAGCCCATTCTGCTGCATCCCACTGTGTGCCTCCTCCTGTCATTCTGGAGTGCACATATGTTAAAATGATGGCGTTTGGGAAGACAGGAATGGCAGCTTTAGTGGAAACTGGGGATAGCAGTATTAAAAAAAAAAAAAAGTAAAAATAAGAAAAAAGGAAATCAGCATCTGGCTCCTGGGGCTGGCAATGGTACAGGAGGGGCTCTCCTCAGCAGCCCCTGAGCATGCAGACACATCAGAGCAGGGCAGGCGGCTGGTAGAATCCTGAGATTGTTTCTGCAAGGAAGAGAGATTTATATCACCTATAATTTCCCACTTCTTTTTTTTTCTCTTTTCTCCTTTGCATAACCTGTAACAAATGTGTTGCTTCCAGCAGGGCTGGAATAGACACGGCTGTCTTTTTATCTCGGCTGCATCCACTCTATTATAGCAGAAATGAGCAGAGCCATTCAGCTAATTTCTCCACCTGGCTGCTCAACCCTGGCTAACTCTTCTCATTTTCTATTCTGCAGCATGAGCATGCAGCTGCTGCAGGAAGGCTTGTTTTCTTGGGGCGGTGCGATAAGGACAATTGTTGTTAAAAGATGTGGAACGACCATAAACCACCCAGCAGTTATTCTCAGCCTAATTGCCTTTAATTAAATAACAACACAGCTTCTCGGAGTGCTGGGATGGGGGGCAATGGGGTCTGGCAGGGAAAGACCCAGCATTAGAAAGCATGTGCCCAAGCAGCGTGGCGTTGTTGGGAATGGTGCTCACCAGCCTTGCACTCTTTTTCAGCTTGTGGCAAGCTGACGGGGATAAGTGACCCAATCACAATTAAAACCTCGGGGTCCCGCTTCGGCTCGTGGATGACGGACCCCCTCGCCCCAGAGGGAGAGAACAAGGTAAGAGCGCGGCAGCTCCGTCCCTGTGGTCCTGGGTGTCCCCAGGAGATCTGGGGAAGGAAAACCAAGTATTGCGTGGGTTTGGCAGCCATCAGGAGAGGAGAAGCCCATGCTGTTGGCCCTTGCTGCTCTTCCGCTGCCAGCATCCCCGATAACGTCATCAAACTCCATTTGTCCTCCGTCCTCCACCTGTGCTGTAGTGAGGAATTAACTGGCTGCAGCCAGAGGGATTTGTCTTGCTTTGTTTTAGTCTTTTTTGTTGTTGTTGTTTTTCCTTTCATTCAGACCATTCAATTTTGATCCCAAGGAGGTAGGAGGCCAATAACTGGCTGAAAATCAATCCAGGCTTCCCATGACTGATGGAATGGAAAATATCTCGAGTGCTTGCTACAGATTTGCAGGCAGCAAGACATAACAAAAACCACAGTCCTTGGCTGCAGGGCAATTCCCTGCTGCACAAAGCAGCCCTCATCAAAGGATGAAGGCAGCAGCACGTGCTCTATAGAGGCAGCTATTTTGAGAGCCTGCCCTGTGACCAGCTCTCTGCAGCCATGAGCACAGGGGATGCTCTGCAGAAGCCACCCCAGCATGATGCATTGCCTGGGGACATGCAGCAATGAAGCAGCGGTGACGTGAGATGGCGGGTGAGGTCCCTCCAGCAGCCAACTGGTTGGCACTGGCTCCCCAGTATGACACCTCTGTCTTCTAAGGTTATTAAACAAAGACAGCCCTAAATACGAAGTAGAATAGACAGGTTTTGCCGACACTTGGTTCATGAGAGAGGGACAGACTCGTCCCTTCAGGCTGTGTCTCCTGCATCCCTCAGCAGTGATGGGGTTAGGTATGACTTACACATCTGCAAAGGGAGAGACAGATCTGTGGCAGCTGAAGTACATTAATTATGTGCTAACGATCTTCCTAGAGAGTTTTATCTCAAACCAATATTTTATTATTTTTATTTTTGCCCCTGACCTTTTCTGCGGATCATTTTTTGCTGTGTGTGTAGAGAAGCAGCTTTCTCTGGAGTGTAGCTCAGGCTTCACAACCGTGTGTGTGTGTATGAAATGAATTGCGAACTGCGTTACAAATGCATGCTTATGAGAACTCCATTGGCTGAGTGGGAAGCTGTGGGGAGAGGCCTGGCAGTTCATCATATCCATCTTCCATCGCCAAACCCCGGGAGGTGTTCGGTGGTTTTCATGGTCATTTATTCGTGTCATGAAATCATTGAACACAACTGAACAAAATTGCAAGTCGCACAGGAGCAGCCTGGCGGCGGATGCTGAGCGCAGGGATTGATGCATATTGGCAGGGCAGCGCAGGAGAAGCTGCTCAGAGGCAGCTGGCAGCGTGAGGCCATCCATCCCTCAACCTCTGCTTCTCCACAGCACGAATGCCTCTGGATCCTGCCGCCTTGATAACGAGGTTTCCTTCTCTTGTGGTCTTCCCTTTCCCTCTCTAAAAACTGAACGAATGTTTGGTATTAATTATTTAATACCAAATAAAGAAATGTGAGCAGCAGTGAGACAATGAGTTTCAGGACTATTTTGTAATTTCCCTAACTGGTTCGGTTGGACACAGGCTTTTCTTTAACTGAAGAATGCTTCCCAGCCCCGCGTCCGTCAGTGGAAGCTCTCCCATGCTCTGGCACGTCTCTGCCTTGTGCTCAGGGCCGTGCATCCTTTCCTTCCTGAGCTTTTGCAGCCCTCCTCACAGAGATTGGGGAGATGGGAGCAATTTGCCACACTCATTCTTTGCATTCCAGGGCAGGATTGAATGCGGGGGTCTGAAGTTCCTTGCAGCCCTCGCTTGGCCTTGCAGCCAAACCCAGGGTGCACACGCTGTGTGTAAATGTTTATCTGCTCCTCTAATGGACCCTGGAGACGGCCGTACTGCAGAGCTGCTGTGATCACATTTTGCAAAGCAAGCTCGCTCTGCAGCCTTATTGAAATCTGCATCCTTAAAGGCATTCCCCGCTGCCATTTCATTTACCTCTTTTCCTTCCTAAACATTTTTAACAGAAGGCAGCTATCTTTTTTTTTTAGGCAGCAAAGGCACACAGGGTGTCACTCACCGGACAGATATTTCTTCTTGATATCAACTGCACCGCTTTAGCATTTGCCTCTGAATTGGTTTCAGATGACAAAAGCTTTTTTTTTTTTTAAGGAGTCTAGACAGTGTCCCTGGCGAACTGGCGTTTAAATCATGATCTGAAATCTCTCTCCCATCTCCTGATAGCAACATTTTGATGTCTTTGTCTCTTGTATTTCAGCAGTGTTGGTTTAAGCTTTTGATGGGGAAGTGTATGATTTTTAAACCAATATGGACTTTGCCTGCATTTCCCTGACAATGAGCGATTGTGTTCCTCGCTCCTGCATGCCAAATTAACAGAGCTCAGCACAGCAGTAATTTACTGAGTGTGATCGTAATGGGGCTTACAGGAGAGGAAGGCAGCATCTCTGTAGGGTTTAGCCACAGAAAGGTGCTGCTTGCCTTCTTGAGGGACAGTGCCAGTCCTGGGGAGATGCCAGCTTACCTTCAGGAAGGGTTTGCCCTTCTCTCCATTCCTTGGTGAGTTTGGGGTGACAGCCTGAGCTTTGTTCTGGGCACAGGAGGTTTTGGGCACGTTGTTGTCCAGTAGGTGCCTCAATGAGATTGGCCCCGAGCAGCACACTCTGGGTTTAGCATCCTAGGCGAAGGACTGCCTCACTGATGGGAGGTCTCTGCTGTTCCCTAACCCCACGTGTTTCTGTTGCTCGCCCAGGTCTGGTACATGGACAGCTACCACAACAACCGCTTCGTCCGCGAATACAAATCCATGGCGGATTTCATGAACACCGACAATTTTACCTCTCACCGTCTCCCTCACCCATGGTCAGGCACTGGTCAAGTGGTCTACAATGGCTCTATCTATTTCAATAAATACCAAAGCCACATAATTATCAGGTTTGACTTGAAAACAGAGACCATTCTCAAGACTCGCAGCCTGGATTATGCCGGCTACAACAACATGTACCACTACGCCTGGGGCGGCCACTCGGACATCGACCTCATGGTGGATGAGAACGGGCTGTGGGCCGTCTATGCCACCAACCAGAATGCGGGCAACATCGTCATCAGCAAGCTGGATCCCAACACCCTGCAGAGCCTCCAGACCTGGAACACCAGCTACCCGAAACGCAGCGCTGGGGAAGCCTTCATCATCTGTGGCACGCTCTACGTCACCAATGGCTATTCGGGAGGCACCAAGGTGCACTACGCCTACCAGACCAATGCCTCTACCTATGAGTACATCGACATCCCGTTCCAGAACAAGTACTCGCACATTTCCATGTTGGACTACAACCCTAAGGATCGGGCCCTCTATGCCTGGAACAACGGGCACCAAATACTTTACAATGTCACCCTCTTCCACGTCATCAGGTCTGATGAGTTGTAGTCCATCCTTGTTTAGAAACTGATTTAGGAAAAAAAAAAAAAAAAAAAGGAAAAAAAAGGGAGAAATGAATATAAGAAACAAATGCTAATATTGAGGAAACACACTTTAAATAAGTAAATAAACAAACAGCTGCCAAAATTAAGACCGACGTCATGGAGGATTATTCAGCATAGAGCTGACAGATCAGCATTACCTCTGCATTTCTAGAAGTCTGGCCCCGCGTTATGGACTCATGACTAACCATGTACTTGCAGCTGGAACTGCACCTGGAGAACCACTTCAGTTTGGGGTTTTGTTTTCTTTCTGTTCCTATAGCAAACCTATAGTGCGTACAAAAGAAGTAAGGCAATGACTGTTGGAAGTTTATCCTTGGGAGACTCGCTCTCTTCTGTGTGGGGGTTGCATGGACCTTTTCCGACATCGCGGGCAGCTGTGATGGATGTGTGATTTGTATTTCTAAGCAGAAAGCTGACCCGTGAGGAGCTCTCGCTGTCTGAACAAGACCTATCACAGGTTAGTTTTATTCGCCTTCCATTGCAGCTACTGTCTCTCAACTGTGTTCTTGTCACTTAGATTAACTGTGCTGAGACCCGAAGTAGCTCATGGATCTGTGTCTTAGTAACTATTAAACACGATGGTTTAAGTATGTATTATGAACAAGTTGTTGTACCCATATTGTTTGAACTTATGTATTCAGCAAATATATTGTATAATGTATGTCTGTTATTTACCAGAGGTGGCAAAACTTTGTATGTCCAGTTTATGCAATGAATGTTGTAAATGCAATGATGTAGTTTGGATTAATAAATGATGGTTTTGTTTCTAAAAAGAAAAAAAAAAAAAAAAGATCAGTGTTCACCCTTATACACAGATAACCAATTTCATGTTGATAATTACAAGAATATTCTCTTACTGTTATAATATCTACATAGCATTATGGTGGTTGGAAATTGCTTCTGTGGAAATTCTGTGCTGTCAGATTCCCACGGGAAGCCCAGTTTATGGAAGTGTGAAGGTAATTACTTTTTTTTAAGAGGAAAACTTTGTACTATCCACAGTTATCTAAGGAACAATAAAAATATTAGGAGTCTTCCCCGCTTTGTTTGTTGTGTGTTCTGTGCACGAGCAACCAGGTGCAGGGGGAGAGGATAAGAGAAATCGCTGTGGGGATTTGGGGTGATGGCTGCAGCAAGTTGGGTGTGCTCCCAGCTCAGAGCCCTCTTCTTGCATGGCCTGTTTGTAGGGTTGGGTCACAGCTGTGGGACAGGCCAGGCTCCGTGGGGTTTTGCATACCCTGTCTCTTGCCCCTTTGCAAGCTGCAAGCATCCCCCTGAGCACTGGGTGAGTCTTCTGTAGGTTTTCTTGTTGGTTATCCAAGCCAGTCTGTGCACTTCTGGGGAGATGCATGTGACTATTTGGGTATGCTGACGTTGCAGGGCATGGCACAATGGCAGAGCACAGGCGTGGCTCTTCGTGCGCCTAATTACCCAAAGTCACTTCTATCATTAGGCAAGATTTGAGGACAAAAGAACAAATTTACTTCAAAATATTGATCTGTAAAAAGTAAATTGAATTACAAAACGGCAAAATAATGCTGTTTGCTTTAGGGCACAGCTACATTTAGACTCTAATTTTCCTAGTGCAATTCATTTAATACAAGACTCAACAGCACAAAACGTCCTTGAACACAACAGAGGCAGAGCAGCTTTCCTGTAACTTGTACCCAAAGTTAATGAGATGAGAAAAGTGCTTTAGGGGTGTACCTTTGTCCTATTTGCCTGTAGTGCAATGTTCTATAAATGGATGCCATATGGTCATACAGTTAATGGTATGCATTACTTTTCAAGTGGATGAGCCATTCAAAGACAAGTACGTCCCAGAGGATTGCTTTCTATAGCCTGTGACTTAATTATTTGTTGCACGGGGTTTGTGGGCCCAAATTTAGTCATGGAACTCATTGAGATGCTTCAGAGAAACATCTGACCATATATTTGTATGTGTGTTTATGTGTCATTAATATCTGATGAGGGCTTAATGGAAGGGCACTTGATGAGGTGTCGTGGGTGTTTGGGTTGGATGAGGAGCGCTGTGCTCAGAGGGCTCTGTAGGGATCAGCCCTCCTGCATCCTGGTAATGAAGCTGAGCAAATAACAGAGCAGCTCTAATTTTGCTGGCTAAGTTATTGCTTTCCTATGTCCTTTGAGCTGGATGTACCTGCCCAGGGACGATTGGAGCACCTACTCATGGACAAACGGGGCTGGCTTCCGTTCCCACAGCTCTCACAGCTCTGCTGCTTTCTGCCCTGAGACAAGTCTCTTCTTTGCAGCCATAGAGCTTGGCCCAAAGGACATTTGCACAGCTCTGGGGCGTGGGAGCACTGGGATTGCCCATAGCCAGGTTGTCCCACTGGGTTACTGGGAGCTCGCTCAGCTCCTGCCGACAGCATAGGCAGAAATGTTGGCTGCTGCTTAGCACTATCACAACAGCAAGAGCTCAGAATTTCCCTTCTTCTTGTCTTTGCTGTTACTACTCTGACCTTCATTAGTTCTGCAAGCACCGAATGCAGAGCCCATATGGAGACAGTTATCATAAAAAAAAAAAAAAAAAAAGATCTTGGCCCCTTAATTAGCTCCTCATTATCTGGGAGCTCCATATTGAAGGATTAAGATGTTGCAAAGCAATTTGTTGAGTTTCCAATTAAAACTTTTTGGAACTGTTGAGCCTTTTAATACTTTATGTTTACAAATTATCTTGGACCTAGACAAATACACACATTTCCTTCACCAGGGAAATATAGCTGAGGAGCTTGATCTTTATTAATACAAAATCCTTGGGTTTAATAAAGTCATAAACTATGTCAATGAAGCTTTATATACCTGATACAACAGAGATGACAGTCTTCGAATGAATGAAAAAGAGTAAGGCTCATTAAGAGGGCAATTATGAGCTGACTCCCTAATAACTCCGCTTTTACTGCGCTGTAACTATAAAAACAAATTGTACACATCCCTCTTTATAGTAATTTGCCTCAGATGCGTTCCTGCCAGGTGAGGTATGTGCTGAGATGCTCCATTTGGGGGGCAGCAGGAGTACAAGGCTCAGCATCTCCTGGCAGCACGTTGCAGGATCAGGCCCTTCACGCACAAGTAAAAGCCAGATGGGCATGGATTACAGTCATTGTGCCGTGCAAGCTGTTTGCTGGAGGAGTGCAGCTCTGAGACACGAACACAGAAGAAAAATAGGTCTCTCCTGCAAGGCACTGAGCTGCACATGCCTCGCCTGGGTTCCTCGGTGTGTCTGCTGCCAGAGCTGCTGCGATGGCCCAAAAAAGAGGAAGGTGGGTGGCCTTCTCAACAAGCCCATGCTGAGCTGTTCCCAGTATCTGCAGAGCTGGGGCAGAGGCAGTGCTGGAACCGCAGTGGCTCTCATCTTGGGATAAACACAGAGGAGTTAAACGTTTTCCTTAAAACCTCCTAAAAATGGATCCCAAGTGGTTGGGAAGCGATGGCCGTCTCCACATCGCATCCGGCAAGCACACAGAGGGATGCAGCCTGTCTGCAGCAGGAATCAGCCCACCGAGCATCAACCAACCGCATACAGCTTCGTCCTCCTGCAGAGCAGTCCCCGGGCCCGCAGGTGGGACAGGCTGGTGGCCGTTGTCCAATCACTGCAGGAGGACACGTGTCACCGAGGACGGCTCTGTGCAGTGCATGACAAGCATCACCTTTCTGCAGCACTGGGCCTTTGTTCTCAGCCTGCGCCGAGGACTTTTGATAATACGGTACTTATGTTCTTTGGGATGTTGTAAAGCTGCGAGCTGATCTGTATTGAACATGTCGTTTGTATTCCCACGCTGTTTTTTAAGCAAATCTGTCAAATAAAACCCAAAAAAAGGAACGAGAGGAGGAATGCAAAGGAGTGCTTACATAAGGCGTTTGCTGTGCAGGCATCCGCGGGCCCTGGTGGCTTCGTGACTTTGCTGTGTATGGGGGTAAAGGGCCCTGAGAAGCCCCTTCACCTGGCACAGGAGCAGCATAGGGGAGCACTGGCAGCCCCAGCTGGGGGCATTGCCCCATTTGCCCACCAGTGCTTCCCACCCTCTGGCATGGCAGAGTTATCTGAGCTTTGGGGTGGTTTTGCAGCTCCCTGTCGATGGGATCTCAGCTTCTTGTCTTCCCTCTGGCTTTTTGAGAACTGCTCTTTGAAAAATCCCCTCGCTCCCAGGATGATTATTTTTCACACCATTTTCTGTGCATACTTACCCATTTCTGCACTTTCTGAGGATGCAGCTACCCAAAATAAATGGTGTCTACAGCCCGAGCAGCACCTGCAGCAGCTGAGTGGGTCCCTCCTCACTGAGCCCCCAGCGAGGCAGGGAAGGGACCTTGGGGAGTGGAAACATAAACCTGCCATCTGTGGCAATTTAGCATTTACCAGTCATATTGCACTAGGGCACTGTCACTTTGAATGAATGTTAAAGCATTTCCTCTCTGTGGCCCGAGCAGTCTCCTTTTCCCATCAAATTGGCCATGGCATGCCATAATAAAACAGACACACTGTGTCTGCAAAGGGTCACTCGGAGGGGCTGACATCAGCTCGCGGAGGTCCCCTTGTGAAGGAGGCATTCAATTAAAGTTTTATTGCAATTCCGCAGTGTGAAGCCATGAGGGTGAACCTGGGTGGCTGTGCTGGGATTGTAAATTAGTGGCTGAGCGTGGGTTTGCTGGTGATGGCAGCTGTGAGCGCAGGGCTCACTGCAGGTGCAGTGGCAGTATGGTGGCATGGGGACTGCAAGATAGGCAAGTGTGGAGTGACCTGGGCATGGGCTGGGTAGGGGGATCCCAGCAGGGGCATGGCTTGCAGCAGTGCTGTGGTGACAGGGAAAGCAGCCCAGGTACTTTGCAGATCCTAGTTTCCTACAGAGCATCCTGAAGCACTGCTCCAGATGCGCTCAGTGCCCAAGCGCAGGTGCTCACAGCGTATCCATCACTCCAGGGATGACAGAGGGGAGGAAAGCTGCTGGAAACGAGCAGAGCCCTGTGCCCAGATTTTAGCCATAACATTATACTTTCAAAAACTCAATGAACTGGCATTTTGCGCAGGAAGAAAACTGACAGACTTTTAATTACCAGGCGTCATTACTCTGTTATGATAACGTGAGTGAGCAGGGGATGCTCCACGCCTGCCAGATGCTCACATCCCATGCACAGGTGAGTGCTGTCTGCACCCACCTCAGAGCCAGGGAGAGCATCCCCAGCACAACGCTGGGATCAAGAACTCCAGTAAAACACTCCAGCCTTGGGCATAGATCTGAGGTTAAACTACATGGGAGTAAAGCTGTGTTAGGGATGGTCATCCTACAGACCGAGAGATTTGTCCTAGGGGTGTTGTGATCTTATAGGCAATGTGAGGAGCTGCAGTGCTTGCTGCTGCAAGCGCACAGCAGTCACTGCTGCTGGAAACAGGCTACCAGACCTGTGAGAGTTTGGGGTCATCCTAATATGTTTTGCATTTTAAATATTAAATGCGTTATTAATATTGTAATTCCCATCTGTTAAGCCAGTGTTGAAAGTACTCTGCTGTGTCAAATGTTCACACCTCTTTCCAGACCTCACAGGAGCCCTCAGGCTCTGCCAAAGACACATCAGCACCTTGGGAGCTCCCAGGGCATCCTCCAGGGAGAAAAATCACCCAACCAGGGAACGTGGATCGTTTTACCCCCTAGCAACAAGCGACAGGAGGAGCGTCTTCGCAGCAGAGCCCTAAAAAAAGGAGCTGTTAAAATAAACATTGGTATATCTCACACCTCCCTCTTCCCCAAAGGATGCTCTCTGGAAGCACATGTGGACAAAGAGAAAAAGGAAGAGATGGAAAATCGTGATGGAGGGGAAGATTAGAGGTACTCTAATTAAGTGCTGAAATTAATCCTCTGTTGTCTTTCACTATCTAATATGTTTAATCATTACAGCTTCTCTGTTGTTCACTGATGAATCCAGCAGTCTCTTGCAGAGCATCTGGTCATATTATTCCCTTGCTTAATGATAGCATTTAAAAAAAAAAAACAAAAAAAACCAACAACACACAACAACAAACATTTCCAGTGGAGCATTTGCCCTACATATAAAGCATCTTGCAGGCGGGTGGTGAGCCAGAGCCCACAGATCCACACCAGCAATGTCCCAGCACCCCCAGCACATCCCAGCACCACTGCTGCCCATGGGCACTCATAGTCACGTGGGTAGTGCTGGTCTTCAAGGCAAGGCCAAGGCAGTGTTGGTTTGGGGTCAGAATCACACTCTTGCATTTTCTTCCCTTCCTCCTTCCCCTCTTTTTTTTGTTTTTGTTTTTCTTTTTTGGATGTTTTGTTTTGCATCCCAGCAAACCAAAACGCCAACATGTCACCGTCACCGCGGTGTATCTGAAAATGTGACATGATTAGAGATCAGGAAAATAATGAGACAGTTTATCTTCTTTACACACACAGCACTGGATGAGCTACTGGGAAATAAAAAAAGCGTCAATAAATCATGTTGCCTCTGCTGTGGAAGTAATAAAAGCTGCAGTCCCGGTGCGGTACAAGGGCTGCTCTGATACCAATCTCTGCTCTGCCCTGCCCGTGGGTAGATGGATGTGAGTGATAGGAGTGCTCAGGGCCATGCAAAGCCCTGTGAGTTCCCTTCCCTGTGGGGTTCACCAGGGGGCTCTGTCCCTGGGAGGAGCTCACCTCCCTGCAGACATGGGGTGGCACAGCCCTTGCAGCCCCATAACACATCCACATGCCCATGGGACACCTCGTTCCATGTTGCATAATCTCTGGGAGGAATAAAAGCAGATCCTAACGCCTTCCCACACACATGTCCAACCCCTGTGATGGGTTTCTTGCCCTGGTTGAACAGAATATTGTGAGGCTGCCATAAATAGGTAGCAATCAAATAATACTGCAGCCCACTCCCATCTGCTAGCTACAAAGCCTGTCCAAACGAAAGGAAGGGAAAGCTGGGAAAGTGGCTGCTTCCTGCACCATTCCATAGGCACTGGCTCCACTCAGTGCTTCGTGCCCCTTGCATGATGTTGGAGCAGGAATTTGAGGCCAGCCGTTCTCCAGGGCCAGGAGGAATTGCAGGTTGGGATGCTGGAGCTCAGACATCTGGCTGACAGAGCTATGTGTCTGCTCCATAATGCAATATTGGCAACGCCGTAGGGAAACGCTGATGAAAAGTGAAGCCAGGCCATGGGAAAAATGTGTAAAACTTTGTCATTCAGGCTTTTAGCACTTTGAACATGGCCATGTGGGAATAGCTCATAAGAAATAGCAAGAGATCCATTCCGCTGGAGGTTTAGCAAAAGGCAGCAGAGAAGGCAGAGCAGCTGTGCAGTGGCTGCACATGCTCAGGGTGCTCTGCTCTGCAGCCATGGCACTGCTCAGCACAGCTCCAGACCCAAATGTCCCCCAGCTCCAACCCACCTGGATCCACAGAGCAGCTTTGCAGGCGTAGGTGGGATGCACACCTGGGTGGAATGGACGTGGTGGGAATGGGATGAATAGCTGCGGTGCTGCAAAGAGCAGGCTGGGTGTAGCAAGCTTAGAGGATGTGATGCTCATTGCAGGAGTTGAGGTTGTGTATTTTTTTTGTTTGTTTGTTTTTGTGGGGTTTTCTTAAGTGGTAATGGGCAGGATGGGGAGGAGAATCAAGAGGAAAAGAAGTGAAGGCAAAGGACAGGGAGCCTTTTCAGCTGCTTTCTGCCTGGTGACTTGCAGCCCTATAAGCCCCAGTTGATCTGTAATGAACCCCTGGGATGCGAGGGGTTGGAGAAGACCGGTCCTGCTCACATCCCTTCATCACCCCTGGCCTTGGACTTCCTCAGCCTGAGGTGCAGCCAACGTGCTGATGGTGCCTCTGCTCGGCTTTGGGGTCCTGCATGGGGTTAGCACAGCCCCTGCTCCTGGCAGGGATGGGGCTGCTCTGAGCTCAGACCTCGCATGGCACAGGAGTGCTGATTCATCTCGCTGCCGCCTGAGATAGGAGAGCAGCTAATTAAGTCAGTGGCACATAAATAAATGTACAAGGTACAACCTCAAGAGCAAAGAACAGTGCTGGAAATTCTCAGAGTTGCACAATCTGCTTTCCTTCTTCTCCGGCAGGGCCTGAGCTCACCTCTGGGACCATCCCTTTGTTTAAAAAATATCAAAGAGAGAGAGAGATTTTTTTTTAATTTATTTTTTTTTTCTGTTGCAGTATTAGTTCTTACACTGAAATTAGGTAACCTCCTCTTTCCCTGCAGTTCTCTGTGTCTTGAGCACCGTGAACCTTTGCCAGCTCTCCATACATAACCCAGAGCTAGGCTCAGTTTCCAGCTCAACTGGAGGTGTGTGGGGTCTGCAGCCCCTCTTCTGAACAGCAAAGAACAGCAGCGAGCCTGACACAAGCAGCAAACAAGCAATTGCCAGCACTGTGCTAATTGCCAGCACCCTCCGGTACTAATGACAAAGCTGATGTGCCTGCAGCTGCAGGACGACACCAGCTCTGCATTTTAATTAAGCCTTATTAAGCAGACTTTGCATTTGGCTCAGCCCGACCCTCGCTCGGCTCTGTGGCTAACGAGAGCCCGGGTGTGGGGCTCTGCAGGCTGCTGGCAGTCTCTCAGTGCTGCTTTTGGGCTGAGCTGGATGTGCACCCAGCAGAAGGCTCTCCTGCCACAGCACCATCCATCACCCCTTTATGGCCCTCTTCCTCTTCAAGCTCTTACTGCTAACATCCAAAAGAGGCCTTTGTTGCGTTTGCATCAAAGCCGTGGTGCTCCGGAGCATCCAGCCGATTTATTTTTATGGCATAACAAGGTTTATAAATTACCATCTTGGCGAGGAGCTGTGGGTATTTGTAAGGAAACAAATCCCTTGGTGTTCTCCTTCTGCATGTAACTCTTCCTAGGGCTCTGTTAGGGCCACCTCTGCCCTGAGCCTATGCTGATGCAAAGGGAAGAGCCCTCCCTGCAGGGCAGGGCTGCTGCTGCCCCTTAGGAGCTGATGTGTGGCATGGAGGTGGTGCAGGTGGATCCGGGATCTTGGTGCTGTCCCCACTGCTGATGGGCTCAGCAAGCGGTTCCGTGACATCCATGTGTTAGTTCAGGACAGACTTTCCCACCGTGGCATATTTTTGAGACAGCAAAGCTCTAATCACCGCTGGAGGTTCGTCCAATTAAAGAAAATCTTAAAGTTCTTGCACTGAACGTAATGTAACTCCTCCAAACGAGGGTCTGAGAGATTATAATTAATCTGTAATATATGCACATATCCTGCTGCTTTCCACTGCCTGCTGATTTTCAGATGTGCTGCAGCCCGTGCTGGCCATGCAGGAGCTTTCCCTGTCCCAGCCTCAGAGACATCTGCCTAATTGTGCCAGCAGTATTTTCTTAATGCACTTTCCTACATTGCCTACATCTGATAAGGTCAAAACCACCTTGAGGACAGCTGCTCAGCTGTCTGCTTTGGCTTTTCCTCTCCTGGATCCAGGGAGGGTGCAGCTGCTGTGACCTTCTCTGCAAACCCAGTTAAAGGTGATCAACAAATGCACATGGATTTCCTGAAGGAAGGAAGGAGCTGGGATGGGTTGTGTCTATAATAGCAACTCTTCCAAAGAATCACTTGCAGAGCTGCTCACTGTTTGTCGTGGGAGATGATGAGAGGTGGAGTTGGCCAACGCAACAGGCTTGAGGGCTGCTCTAGGAGAGAGGAACCAGGTCTGGGAAGTGGTGGCTGTAGAAAGCTATGCTGACCCACTTTCCTCGGGATGATGGATACAGGGACTGGTAAAAGCTCCATAGCAACTGGATGCTCTCAGTTTAATTATTAAATCCCCATAGTGCTCCCTTGCAAAGATAAATGGATCCAGGATATTTTCACCACTCGCAGCCATTAAAAATCTCTATATTTAGAAGGTTCTGCTCCACTTTGCTGTGTGTCAAGCAACAACAAAGCTTGAATGAGGACAAAGCTTTGGAGGAGCACGTCTTTCCAGGAAGGTTTGTAAGCCTAAGGAATCTGGCTGCCATACTGTGGCACTTTGGGTCGTCCTATTTTTCCATGAAAAACATGTGGGAGGTTCCTTTGATGGCATTTTATACTAAACTGTTAGAATATCAGATATAATGGAGAACGTGGTAACCCCATGTCAGCTCCATATAGGGAGACATACCCAACACTGGGGTTGTGTCACTGCATATCAGCCAGGAAAGATCTGAGAAAGAGAAGGCAGCACCTAAAGACCTGCCTTACTGGGGCTATTTTTTATCCTACAGATTATTTCCCATTCATCTTTTGCTTCTGCTCTCCACAACAGCTCAGGTCAGCTCTTATTATATTCCATCTGTCCCTCCCATCCCCTGGCACTGAGCATTCAGGCGCAGGCAGCAAGAACTTTTAGATGGCATGATAAATAAAATAGATGCTATTATTAAAGCACTGTCCTGTTTTCTGCTGCCATGGTATCTCTTGTCTTGCCTGGCTTATTGCTGATGTCTTCTGTCAGCCCAGCTTGCCTTTCTCGGGTATTTGATTTATAGTCCGGGGAGATGGAGCAAAAACATGTGAAAATTGCAAATGAGGGTGCAGGGAGGAGAATGGGCAAGGAGAGGGGGAGTGATTGTGATGAGGATGTGCAGATGGGTCCTTCTGCTGCAATGCTCTGATCAAGGACAGCAGTCAGGGTGGTGGGAGAGGTGGGGAAGGTGAACACCAAACCGAGCAGCTCAGCTCTGGGGCTGTGGTTTACACCTTTGAGCTGCGGGAATAGCGTGCAGCAGAGATGGCAAACTGCTGGTATGCTGGGAGAGAGGAGCTTTGTGAGCTCTGTGCAAATGCCTCCAGCACAGGCTGGCATCTGTTCCTAAAGATCCAGGCACCAGGCACCGATTTCCATGTTGAGCAGGGGCATGACACCCAGCAGCCAGACCTCAGCTGGTACAAAGGAGTCCATCCCTTCTGCTTCAAGGAGTTTGTCCTTCGTCCTGTCTGTGCAGCACAACGTGTGGGTTGGATATTCAGCCACGCAGGAGAGAAACAGAGGCTGCTGCCTGCACTGGAAGCTGTCCTTGCTGGTAGAGACTGCAGCTCTGCAGGATGCTATTTTCATTACTATGTGTGAGGCTCGTGATAATTGAAAGCTGTTCCACTCAGTCCTGCAGACTCCCCAGACTGCAGGCGCCTCTCACACACAGCTCCTCCGCCAACCCAGAGTCTGGGAGGGCTGTGGCAGTGCCAGCAAGCAGCAGTTTGATGTCTTCCATTGCACCCCATGTGAGAGGAGGGGGAAGAATGGGGGCTCGTGTCCCTGGCAGAGCAAGAACCCTGATGGGTTCTCTGTAATCTTCCCCAAAACTCAGAGAGAAGATGAGAAATGGGGATTTGCGTTGGTTTGAAATGGAAATTAAACCCCTGAGTTGTTTCATCTCCTTGCACTGAGTGGCACAGGAATTCCAAAGGCGGTTTGGAGGCAGATGCTGCTCCTTTAATCTGGTGTTTTGGCCAGTTATACACGCGTGTACTCGTCCTGCTTGGATTACACTTTTGCATCGAGGATTACAGTTCAAATCCAGCAGTGCCTTTAATGCCTAACACTGGGCAAAGAAGCTGACATTAATATATTTCAGGAGCACAAAAAAACACAGCTGGAGGGTTAGTCATTATAAAGTATGATGTCGGATTATCATGCAAGTTGGAGAAATCAGGCATACTGGTGCATCTCCAACTGTGTATTTTTCTTGGGCCGTGTCACCCACTGGTTGATCAGCTTTGGATCGCAGACAATTATTCCAGGGAAGAGACTGGAATAATTGGGGGATGGAGCTCTGTGATCTTCAAGGCCCCTTCCGACATAAGCCATTCTGTGACTGTAGATAAACAAGCACCAGCATGCACAGGTTTTCAAGGGGAAGCAGGGAGTTCAGTTTGGGTCCTGGCGGCTCTGCTTCAGATAATTTTACAACCTCCCAAAGAGACAAAGGTGCTGTGTAAAAGTGTATGCCTATATATTAATTGCATATAAAGATGAGATGACTCAGGATGCCCCAGAACACCCCCATGAATGTAAATTGCCACCGTTGCACAGACAGCATTTCCTCATGTTGGCAGTGCTCAAGATGTGGGTAGAGGTAGATCAAATCATGGGGGTTTCCACGAATTACTGCTCATCAGCAGACATTATGCAGAATCTTAAGCTGTTAAGGTCAAAATAAAACAAAGAAAACTATCGCTTTTATTGTCCAACCATCTCAGGGAGCTTTGTGTGATCAAGCAATTCTCCAGCTCCTTCTGCACTAAACCTTCTGTTTGATGCTGCACAAATCTGACAATACACATAATTGCTCATGCTGGCTAAAAAGGGGTGAATTTGCAGGAAAATAGCTGTTGCCTTAAGCAGCAAATGCTGGTTGGGAAATGCATCTGCTCAGACTGCTTTGCAGCTGGGGAAACATCACCAAGGGCAAGGAGGTGTCCAGAGCTGATAGCAGCACATGGATACCAGGGGAGAAAGGCACCTTCCTAACTGGGGGCTGTCAAGAAAGGGTTAAATCTGCAAGATTTCTCCCCCACTCTCACCACCTGCAGAGAGGGTGCTAATTGAAACAGGTGAGAATGAGATGAGTGAGAAAGGCTAATTAGCCTCCACTTGCAACAAGGCATAAGTACCCTGATAGGGGGAACTAGTTGCTGGTTGCAGGCCAGAGCAAGGAGGAGTGCTGTTCCTGGGTGAGTACTTGGCAGCTTTGCCAGCTGAGTGATCTTGGTTGTGTTGTTTCTTTGCTTTTCCTGCTTTGAAGCTGCTGTGTTGATGTGAGAGCCCTTGTCTGAAGGGCAGAGCTCATCAGTGCTGGGTCTGTTGGAGTATTGGGCTTGTGGGGGTTATGGAAGTGAACTAACCGAGCCTTTTTGAAATCTGCTATCTGTTGTTCTGTTCTTGGGTCAGTGGTGATGATGCGATCTCCAGGGGCAGGTAGAGGTTGCCTTTGCAGAAACAAGTAGGCTGGTTTCTCTCCAGCTTTGGCGTGTATTTGTTGTGAGCGTGGCTGGAGGAACCCAGTGGATGCTGAGCAGTGAGGCAGGTTGGGTTGTGCGCCCCTAACCAATGAATGATAACTCGTGTGTGTGAAATGTGCTCCTGCTGCCTTGGTCTGGGTATTGCAATTACATCTTCCTGCAAGTCCTTGAGGAATGTGGAGATGTGGCATTAAGTGATGTGGTCAGTGGGGATGGGTTGGGGATCTGAGAGGTCTTTCCAAACCATAATGATTTTATAATTAAGATCTCTTATTCACACTTAGCAACACGGTAAATGCTCTAATTCTGCTCAAGACATAGTATTGGGCATTAGCTGCAGTAGGCTGCTTTTCTCTAAGAATTTTAGAGGAATACTGTTATTTTTCTAGTAATTCTCTAAGAGACTTGAAAGAAGCCTGCAACTGCCTGAAACAAGCAGTTAGCTTGCAAGCGAGGCCATGCCAGCTCCCTGGGACTGCTCATTTCAGGAACTGACTGTGCCTTTGCATGCAGTAACACTCAGCGTAGCTTCCCTCTCCCCAGCACTGGACCCAGACACCCCACTGGCAGAGATCAGCTGTGCCTACCCATCCTATCTGAGAGCTGAGTCCTTTTGTTTCATCTGTGCTTGCAAACAAAAGGAGCTGAAAATGGCTGTGCCACTGGGGAGTTCAGTTGAGGACTCTGTCCTGAGTCATCTTGGCTGAAAATCTCTCTGGGTACGCTTTCCCTTTCAGTAGACTTAGTAAAGCAGAAATTAAACTGCTTGGGGATTTTAGGTGGTGGCAGAGGTCAATAAAATATTGAAGATATGCAGCTGTCTGCAGCTCTTAGATGGATGGGAGAGCAGGAATGTCAATGGAGCAGCTTACCTGCATGCCAAAAGCAACAGACGTTGCTGTCTTGTTTGGATGGACATCCATCCTGCAGCACAGCAGATGTTCACAAGAAAAGTGCATATAGGATGTCTGGGTTGACAGTGGGCAGTGAGGCAGACAGCAGAGTTTGGTAATACCATTTTTTTTCTGCTACTTGTCTTTTTTTTTTTTCCTTCCACAACATGAGAGTGAGAAGCAGCCCTGAGGAGCATCATGCATGGAATGGAGGTGTATTTTCTTGCTGTAGTTTAACTTAAATAGATTGTTGTAACACACATTTAAAGAAAAGAACTGAAGGGAGCTGTTTTCCCATGGATGTAATGTTGATGTGGGAGCAAGAAGAAATGGTAATAGAATTTTAGCATTTTAGGGTGTTGTAATCCTGCAAGGCAAGACTATCCAGCACTGCTCTGTGTCAGTGATGTGTTTGTGTCAGTGATGTCCTTCTGCTCCAAATGAGTCCCAGGGAACTTCATCAGCCCTTAGTAGCACAGGGCACTGAGAATAATATTGGGTCCACCTAGTGGAATAATTAGACTCAAGCAATATGAAAAGTTAAATTAAACCATTAATTGCAATCTCAGCCTTAGCAGCCTGGCAATGAAATGCTTCTTCTCAATCTTTCCAAGGCAAAAAAAAAAAAAAAAAAAGGAAAAAAAGACTTGCAGCAGCGTCTAGTGTTGGAGAAATGTGAGGCACTCTGTTCTGACAGATGAGGCTGAGAATCCCTGAGAGAATTGGGTGCCTTGTTCCCATTTGGTTTTGTCTATACACAGAGTTGAAAGAGTACTCCTATTTGCAACAAAGACAGATCTTTCTCAGTTTGTGTGCTCGCTTGATGTGGCCTTTGGCTAAGAGTTCCTACTACAGCCAAAGGAGCTGTTCAGATCTTCCAGAAGGCAACTATAAATAGGCTGCTTTGATGTATAAAGATGATAAATGGATAACAGAGGAAGGAAAACAACAAACATACTGTTGGAAAGGTTCACGGCTCACAGTTCCTAAATGTACAGTGCAGCTGAAGAAACCAAGCTGGGGTGAAGCTGCGTGCTGCTGGAGAGGGCATTCTGTGGGAACCCTGCAAAGGCAGAGAGCAAAGCCCTTCTGGTCCTTATCCAGCTCTGGGGGGGACGGGACACAAGCAATAATATGGGAGTTAGAGGAATCTTGTCTTACTGCTTGCATGAAGCTATCGATGCAAAAGCAAGACTTAAGGATCCAACTCCTATTCCACTTAAGAGTCCTTTCCATTTTGGGATGTTCTATGAGCCACGAAATAATTAAGCTTGTGTGGGTATCCAGGAGCCAAGAGGGCGTGGGAGATCCCAGCCACAGCAGCAGCTCTCAAACCCACACCGGTCCTCTCATTGGTTCTGGTGATCATCCCTACAGTGCCTCTTCCAGCTCATGTGGAATGAAATATTCTCATACAGCAAACTTCTGCGGCAAGGAGCTCACTAGGAGTCTTTCTGCTAAGCTTCAATCCAGAATGGTCTGTCAGGTTTCGTGCTTTTTTTGGGTTTTGTCACCATATTCCCAGCTTGGCAATTAAGAGCGTTGCCTTCTGCTTTGCTGAAATTCATGCACATTTTTCTCAGTCTAAATCTAATCTGAGTTCAGAAGCAACAAGACCAGCTAAAAGCAACCACTTTGGTTGCTTTCTTATTGGAGAAAATTGTTTCAAATCTTGATGTGTGCAGGCAACCTGCTAGGATTTGGACCAGCCCACGAGGCTGGGCAGCATCCCTTGGTGACTGGCTGAGCAGCAGGATTGCCTCCCTGCAAGTAGATGTCTTCAACACATCAAACCTTGGGTACGAAATGAGCTTTTCCCATTCTTCTCCTTGAATCTTCTGCTTCTGTCAAGCCTGCAGCAGGTGAAGGCATACATCTCTGCGTGCCTCAGAAAACATCTCACACAGAGACCAGGTGCTGCTGCTCCACCTCTGAGACAATGTGCCTTCCCACAGCGGCGGCCACATGTTCCCAAATAGCTTTCAGACTTCCTTTAACCTTTTCAGGCTTTCCACTGTTGGGGCCTCTGTTATTTCCAGATCGGGTTGGCATTTGAACGGGAAAATGGCCTTTTCACAGAAATCATAATTTTCAGCAGGAAGAAATGGATTTATTGAAGGAAAGAATGGATCTCCCCACAGGTGGGGGTGGAAACAGCCACCCTCCAGGGCCCATGGGATCACTGCTGCCCAATTTGCTTTCAACCTGGTGCACAACCCACGATCAAACCACAGCTTATTCCAAAGAGAACTTTTTTCCTGATATGATTTTCTATAAAATATTCCACCTTTTCTTGCTTTGTTCCAATTCTGAGCAAATAAATACAAATAAATCAACTCCAATCATTTCCCCTAGGGCTGTGCTGCTATTATATACGAATAAATAAATTAACTTAAACAATGGTAAATTGTCCTGAGCTGCCTTTTATTATCAGAAAGTTGTGTAGGCAACTAGATAATTTGCTGATGTTATTTTACGTGATCTTCGTTCCCGCATCTGCTCGTGAGATTATCCCAAATGTGGTACTGGTGCATTTAAATTAAGCATGAAAGCGTTTTAGGGCTTTTTGCAATGATTGCTTATTTATTTTATTATCAATAATAAATTTAAGTCAAAGCTCAGTGTCTCCTTTTTCAAGGACAGTAAAAAGCAGAGGAGAATCTGGCGGTACATAAAGAGCAGCTCTTTAGGAACAGATCTGAGTCTGTGCAAAAGCAAATAAGAGACAGATGAGATTTATGGGTCTTTTCCCAATTCTTCCTGTTTATAAGCAAATTGTTGTCCTCTCTGAACTTCACATCTGTGCTTAATGGAAAGGGAAGGGTGATCTTTCTCTATATTGTTGCCGTGCTGCGTGGGGGAGTACTTAAAGAACCTGGGTATGGATGGTAGAGGATCATATGTTGTGGTTATTCCTGGTGACAGAGTTCTGCTGCTGTGCAGAGAGCAGCTTTAACAGCCACTGATTTATCTTTTTTTTTTTTTACAGTTTTTAAATAATTAAACTTATGCTGCAGTTCTGTTTTTATGCAATTAATTGGCTCCGTTTTCCACCCTGACTTCCCAGGGTGAGGGAAGGAATAGAGACAAAGCAGCTCTTCTGCTTCTGTGGTTGTAAAACAGGTAGAGCTGAACGCTCATTTCTTAAAATGAGCATCCTCGTGGTGTTGAACAGTAGAGGTGGGGTGATGGAGTGGGCACTGTGCTGAGAAGGCTCCCCAGCACTTCATCCCTCCTCCTCCAGCCCAGAAATGCTGTGCTCCTGCTCTCATCGTACTGTCATTGCTTATATTGGATGCTCTGGCTGTGGCTTGCATGGTGATCATGCAGTAGTTTTGAGTATGGAACTGGTCCTGAGCTCCTGCTGCACTTCACTGGATAGCCCGAGTGCCCAGCTCTGTGGGCACTCTAATTAAAAACATGATTAATTGATCGGGGAGAGTACCACATTTCTTCCTTTGTCTTAACGAGGCTTGCACTTCTGCACTGGCACGGAGATTCCAGCTCCACGAGTCTCAAAGCTGTGTTAGTGGTAATAGCTTCAAAGGCAGGAATGTCCTAGTTTCTCCCCAAACTGGAATTAATGTCATGATTTTGTGCATTGACTTCCTCTCAACTCAGCTATGGGTGATGCTGATGTGAGACAAGGATTTTTGCATCCTTGGGAGCTGCGTGTGGCTGAGTGGTCAGCTTCCAGGCACCCAGAAACCCTCGTGTTCCTGAGCAGGAGCTCCGTCCTTCTGACAGCTGTTTCATCTGAGGAAGACAACACTAACAAATCTTATTTGCCCAGGAAGATCTTTCCTCTTCACGCCCTTCCTTCCCACACACTGGCTGGGTTTCCATGCGTTTGCAGCTTCAGCAGGATGTGTAATGAAACACCTAATAGATTATGACAAGTAAAGGGTTTTGCTGCGTGGTAGTTAATGTTCTTTTTCTCTTGCATGTGCAGTTGATAAATCCTTTGCTAGTTTGTTTTTCAATTACTAGGCATAGTTTTAGTGACAAGGAAGCTGTTTCTAATGTTTTCTAGTAGAATCCTTATTATAATAATTATTTAAAATTAGAGGGTGAGTGGAAATGCTCTTGACATTGAGGGATTGTTAGTGCTGATTAAAGCCAATGACAGAGCAGGCAGGTATTAATAGAGTGCTCCTGCATGCTTCTCCCAGGCTCTCTCCTGGCTTGTGCAATTCACTCTTCTGGTTGTGCTGCTCTTGAGGACACTTAATGGGAGCCCCGTGCCTCCAGCTATGGGAGTATTCCAGAGCAGAAGGCATTGCTACTGCTGAACTGGGCAGTTGTGATCCCCTGCAGTCCCACAGTGACCACCCCTCCTGCTGCAGGAGGTGATGCTTGGGAGGAACCCCTGGAGCAGTTCCTCTGTATGACCATGTTGGCTGTAATGGTGGCTTTTACTTATTGCGTTTGTGCTTCAGTGTGGGTTTGGACTGGAGCACCATGGGCAGAGCAGAGAGCACTGCTTTTCATGGGGTTCTTTGGGGTTGTTAGGGTTTTAGTGGGACCCCACAGAGCCACCATCCACTCATCGCATGCAGCCTCCACCTCCTGCTGTTGCCAGATCTGGAAATTTAGCTGTTCAATTAGCAGACTTCAGCACACTTGCTAGCTTGTTTTCCATTTTTATCTGAGTCCCGGGTCTGCCCTTTCTAACTTGAGCCGTGGCTCATCATAAATACTAATTATTATGGATCGGTCTGATCTAGTGACATTTTCCCTCATGCAATAGTGCGGTTTTCTGAGGCAAGAAAGCAAGTTCCTTTATTTCATGAAAGGAAAGCCCACAGCCTTGTCAGAGCAGAAAGCAGGGCTGGAGTTGTATGGACGGGGCAAATACATACAGCAGTCAGTGCAGCACTGAAGGATGAGGTGTGTGGGAAGGCCCACGAATTACATTGCAAACGTGTGTGCTGGCAGAGCAGTGGTGGGTTTTGTGTACTCGGTGAATGGGCTGGGAGGTGTGGGATGGCAGGGGATGGGCAGGAGGAGGTGGTGGGCACGTGTGAACCTTCTGGAGAGAAAAAGTGGGCAGAGTGGGAGCAGGAGCGAGCGCTGCTGGGAAATGAAGTTCTTGTGTGTGAAAGGGATGTGCTCAAGTGTTTGGGAAACCAGGCAATTTTTAAAGCTTGGCACAGAGAAGTTGCAAGAAATAATTTTCATGAGCTGTTAGATACAAACTTTCTGCTGGTATGATGGGCTGTTATGGGCAGAGTAAGCTTCTGCTTTTTGCATTGGCAGCTGCCAAGCGGGTTTGCTTTTCCCTGCAAACAGGAGTGGCTGCAGCCTCCTGCCTGGCTGTAGGGTGGGCTGCACTCCTGTCTGTCTGACCACTTCGGGGGCTCTGCACTGAGCAAAAGCACCATACAAAGATAAGGTATTCTGACAGCAGTGATGATGTAAGCAGTCCCTGGGATCTGTTGTCCCAGAAACTCAAGGCTTTGTCAGAAAGAGAAACTGTGCATTATGGCATCATGTAAAACACAGGTAATGGGCTAGGAATCATAGTTATGAAAGCCATTAATAGTGATTGAAGGAGAGTCCCTATGAAACACAGTCACAAAGACTATTTAATTTGAACTGTCTGGCTTTCTGTTACTTAACACTCACAGCTGAGCATCTTCACTGTGTTTGAATGCAGATGCTGCAGGTCAGAATAAACTCAATAGTGTGGTCAATGAGTTGGATGTGTCCCTTTCATGCCACAGCAATGGATGTGCAGGTGCAGAAAATGTGCTCCTGTTTCAGCACTGTATGGAAAGGCTGTTCCATGTGTTCCCTGCAAGTTGTTTATAAGCACAACCACTTTATCCCTGCCTGGGTACGCTGGGGCTTCAGTTGGCTGGGCTCCAGTTACTTGCTCAGTAAGATCCTGGGTTTGTGGTATTTGGTGGCTTCAGTGTGCTTTGGCAGGAAAATGCTCAGTGCTGCTGATGGTGACAGAATAAAGGTGAGCGTTTAGCTGTGGGAAAAACGTATTGAGCCTAGATTAAATGCCATTTGGATGTGAAAGCCTCATTTCAGCAAGAGTCCTTTACAGACCTGAGAAATGAGTTACAGCGTTTTGAAAATTCGACTGGTTAATCATCCGAAGCTACAGAAAGAAAGAGTTGATCACCCAGAAAGGCAAATTAAATCCGAGTCCACAAAAGCCTTGTGAAGGAAGGAGTGTGCTCTGTGCCTGCCTCGTGCAGGAGACGTAGAACTCCTGGAATGAGGGTGACATTTCCAAAGGTAGATGCCTCCTCTCTGGTGTCGTGCTGATTTATGTTCCATGGAGACAAACCAGGTCTGGACTTTCCTTCTATGCGATGCACGTGGGCTGTCCAGGGCTGTGGGTCTGTCCTGCTGTGCCCTCGGGGCTCTCTGCTTTCTCCTTGGCTTTTCCAGTAGGTAAATAAAAAACAGAGCTGTCACTGAACATCTTCATGGAGGGCTTCCTGATACCCAAATTAACGGTGTCATCTGTGAGAGCCTCCAACCTCAGTGAAAAAGAAAAGGTTAAAGATGGCTGGGAAATAACCATTCCCCATGGAAGTTTCACTGAGTGTGTCCCTACCCCAGCTCTCCCCTGCTGGTGCTGTTTCTGGCGATCCCCTTTCTGTTCTGACCAGTAGCTTTGCACTTCACATTTCTTAGGGAAGCTTTGGGGTATCTAGGCCCCAAATAATTGCCAGGGAGGTGATGTTATCTGAAGCTCAGATGCTTCAGCTAGGGCACAAATTTGTCCCCGTGGGGGAACGGTGGGCTGAGCAGCCCTGGGGAATGACACCTCCCTTGCTGGTAACACACTGTGCTCTGTGCAAGAGGCAGAGAAGTGCTTTTCATCCTGAAACTCCCCAGAACAGCCTGAGTTTCTCTGCTCTGGCTGGAGCATCGGCTGGGATTAAAAATAAATAATTAAACAAACAAATTTCTTCCTCCTTTCACTTCCACCTACCAGCAGATATAATGAAAAAAGGAGCTTTACGCACATGTCCAACCACCTGAACAGCTCTGAGCCCTCCTGCTGACCTGCAAACATCCCTGCAAGACACCCTCCAGGGCAGCAAGAGCCTGAAGGCTGAGGAAAGCTCAAACAAATCTCTCTCCCTCCTCTCAGCACTTTCTATATGAAATGAAGAGCAGCTTTCCCTTCCCCCAACCTGGGATATTAATAACGAGCTGAACAGTGGCCAAAAGCCTGCCTCCATGTCTTGCTGGAGCTGATCTCTTGTATCTTGTCCTTCTTGTGGCAGAGGTCCAGCACCACTTCCAGATGCTTGGAGCCCTCCTACTGTTGCAGAGGGGAGGGGGCACAAGGGATGGCTGGATGGAAGGCAGATTTGTGGTCAGGTTGTTTTTTTTTTTTTTTGGGGGGGGGGGGACCTGTGAGGACAACACTTGGTGGCTTGCACTGCTTTGCAGCTTCATTTGTATTGTTCCTGCAGCACCACCTTCTCTCCTTCCAGAGTAAAGCACATTGCGCAGCTCAAGCTGTCACTGCCAATGTTTCCCATCTACAGGAACAAAAGTAGCAGAAGTCGGCTCCTCTGCCGTGTGAGACCCACCAGCTATTTGCCACGAGGAATGGCAGAGAGATTACAAGCCATTAGCAAGAGGATTTTTCTCTTCTAAGTGGAAAACAGTGTAGGAGAGAGTCAAACCTCGCATATTTTTAGCAGTTGTATTGCCTTTATTCTGTTTAGGGGATGAGAGGAGTACATGTGGAAGGAGCTGCAAGAGTTAAGGCTGCTCCTGTTTGCTCACAGCAACAGTCAGTCCTCTGCCCATCCGGTCTCTGCTTAGGACAGACAAAACTTCTCCTCCTCAAGGACATCGATTCAATTTTCTCTTTTCCATACATTTATATGCAAGAATTTAGAAGACCAGATATTTGTCTTTATTCCTTACTCTTGAAGAAGAGAAACTGGAGGGTACACAGTGGGAAGTCAAGAGCACCAGGGCAGGTAGTAAGAATGGGTGGGAGAAGGCATCAAGCAAGGTTGGAATGGTCAGGCATCACCCCAATAGAGGGAAGCAAAGAGGATGTGTTGTTTCTTCTGTAAAAGAAAAAGCTGAAAAGGGGAAATACAGTTCACCAGGTATCTTTAGATTTTCTTATTGTTATTTTTTTAACAAGTTCATTGTGCCCATGAAAAGTGATGGGCTTAAAATAGCAGCAGAAGAAATTCTGGAGGAAATCAGACCAACATCTGTCAGGAGTGGTTTTGGTGGAGCTGATCTTGCCTGGAGGAAGGGAAATGGGCTCGATGATTTTTTTTTTTTTTTTTCAAGGTCCTTCCATCCTATCTCCTGTGACTCAGAATGGCCCTCTGGGAGCATTTGTTTCTCTTTCACTACTGCTCTCTATCTCAGGATGATTTGGGTTTTTAGTTGGGTGCCTACAGTTATGCATCATGAGAAGCATCCAAAGGACTTCACAACTTTATTTTCCCTTCTTTAAAGCCTGCATGCCTTAAGGAATAGGATGAGGTCCTGTCTTTCCAACAAAGTACAGAAGAATGTTCCTGATTTTTCTGGAGATAGAGGCATAAATATAATTCATCCCACTCTGAGGGCTCGGCTTTGTGATGGGTGGACATAGATGTATGTGCAGAAAGAAGCCTGGACCACTTTAGAACTCAGAGCATTGGCCAATGGAACTGCAGCTGAACAGAAGCTTCCAAGTCACGCATTCTTTTTTTTCCCCCACAGTTTCATAAGCAAAATGCCTGAAAGGCTGATGAAAGTGTTAGGCAAGCCCAGCCAGAATGGGCATTGTGTGTCCAGATGACAAAAACAGGAGTTGACACTTTCCAACGTTCTCAACAGTGAGAATTTGTTTTAATGTAATTAGTTGGTATAAAAAAGAACAGAAAATCCCTCTGGAGCCAAAGCCCTGTGACTGTTTGCTGTGCCTTTAGATTGAGCTAATACATCTTTGCTGCATTCAACAGCATGGGAGGAAAAGAGATCTCTCTCATTTCCTTGAGGAGAAGGATGAAGTGAGAGCCGGTAGCTGATAGGGAAGATGTGAAGGGTCCCACTGTCTCTCTCTGGGTCCACGAGTGAGTCTCCTGGATCTCAGTATCTGAGGTTAGCAGAGCATCAATTGTGCTGCCTTGATATTCACAAGGCGAGCTGTCACGTTCCAGTCATGTCTGTCAAAGAGCTCTTGGGTCCCAAGCATGAAGTTCCCCAGATGAATGCAAACTGCAGTTGTCACTGAGCCCAGCTCCACGGGGAGACCTGTAGCTCTGACAAGATTTGCTCCACGCTGGCTTCATGAAGGCTTCACCGTGCTTGCAGCTGCTCCTTTCAAGTTAATCTTTTTTTTTTTTTGAGGGCAGTTATTTCTCTTTTATTCCCCTCTCCTATTCTTTTTCCAGCCAACCCTATTGAGAGAACAAATTCCTTGTGACCACCCTCAGTCCATTCTCTCCATGCATCTTGTCCATTCTTTGTCTTGGGCAGTGACATCTCCACGTCCCTCTCCGGAAACTCCTTTAATATCAATACTGGCACAGCACTGAGTGTCGTGTTGAGTCACCCAAAGACATGAAGCAGTTTTCAACTAGGTTCAGTCTCAGAAACAGCTCAGAAACAACTTTTCTACTCGTTCTCCATCCTCCCTCTCTCCAGATGAAGGGATGTACCTTGATGGTTCTTCCTTGTCATGGTATGCAAACTGGTGCAAATCTCCAGCGTGCATCTCTGCTGGGAAATCCTGTATGGGATGGAAAAGGCACTCAGATTGCTGGGCTTGCCTGCTGCTGCCCAGGGGATGGTGTGTGATACAGTCAAGGAAATAAATTGCCTTGCCAGAGCAGGTGAAAATCCCTGGGAGCAGATGGCACAATCAGTCTTCTCATTACTTTTATTGCCTTCAGAATGTGAGGAAAAACTAGTGCTTGAGGGGCTGAGGCGATTGCAGGCTGACAAACAGGTGTTGGACTCTCTTAGGCACCTTGGCTGATGCTGTAGATTGGGGGGAAGGGACCCACAGTGACAAAGCATAAAAGGATGGGGCAAGATGTTTGAGCATCTGGTGTCCCCTTGGACAAATTGGGGTTCTACAAGGATGGCTTGGAGGAGAGTGAGCATGTGTTGGGAGGAGAAACACCCACTGAAGATGAGGGGGAAAGACTTGCTATGTCTAATGCATTTAGAGGGGGAAGTGTTGTGCATCCCTCACAGCATACGTGAGCTGAAAGCAGAGCCTTTCAGTGATGCAATTGGACTGTTTTGTTAAATATTGAAATATGACCTCCTCTCTCCTTCCCCTCCCCCAAGCAATGGCTTCAAAATTGTATGTTATGGCCAGAAATTAAAACAGTTTCTTTCCAGAGCCTTTCATCATTAACTGCTCATCACTTTGGAGTGCCTCCTAAGGTCAAGAGCATTTCGTCAGTCATTCATCAGAAGCACTTGGTGCATTATCTGAGACTGTCTCTTGGGGAAGCCAAGGTCGAGCAGTAATACACCAGCGAGGTGACCTGCTCATTAGTTCTGGAAACATGTTTTGTCAATGAATGCCCATTAGTGAGCATTTAATTTAGATTTAATAAGGTTTCTGATGTTTAAAAGGACGCTCTACCTTCAAGATATTTGTCATAATTGGAAGGAGGATATTTCTCAGCACTGTTGATAAATAAATCCCTTAGAAGACAGATATTGAAATTAGCTCCTTTAATACTGGAGGTGCCAGGCAGGGAGGCAAAGCCCTGTGTCTGTTTTGGGTCTGTCTCCATCTGTGCTTGTTCTGAGATGTCTGCAGAAGGAGCAAAGGCACCTCCCCTGCTCGAATGGCAGGCGGGGTATTGGAACTGGATGCTGACACCATGAAGGAACCAAGTGATCTTTGCACATCGTGTGCCACGGAGTATCAAAGACTCATCTTTTTATTTTTCTTTGCATATGTGAAAGCTCTGAGACTCAAGCAAATGGGGGGAAAAAAATGCTTTTATGTTCATTCTCAGGCAGTACCCCTGACAGATTTGTACACCGAAGAAACAGAGTGGTGTCAAGGCTGCAGTTAAAAACAGGACGCGGTTGTCAATTGAGAATACATGAGAATATAAATTCAAGAACTGAGCCAAGAGCCTCATTTGCCTTGGGTTTCTCTGCTGCTCCATCGCCTCCTTAGTCTTCAGACTCGGGGGAAAAAGATGAGGGTGCATTCCATGTGTGGGAGTTCCAGTCTTCATTGGACTCCCCGTGGCCCATACTGGTCTCTGCCTTGGGGTGTGGGGAAGAGCTTGCTGCTGCTGTGCTCTCTTAACGCAGCAAGGAAAGCAGCCAGAGCCCAATTGCCCTGCAGGGATTCACTCTGTTTTCATCTGTAAGGCACCGTTGCTAAGTGAGGAACCCATTGTGTTCTATCAGTGTATAAAAAAAAAAAAAAAAAAAAAAAAAAAATTAGCTGATATTTAATTCTAAGATTATGTTGCAAAATAGCAAGAATTCATTCGAAAGACCATTAAGAAGAGTCTTAAAATGAAATGAGCTAATTTCAGGCTGAGCTTTTGTGTTGGGTTGTTTGGGAAGCCCTGACAGCGAGATAGATGCTGGTGGGAAGCTATTAAGAGCAGCAATTCATTTTTAATCCCATTACCCTCATGCACATCAGTTTTTAAATCAAGGGCTGTACCTTTTCAGATGATCCTGCCGTTATTAGGTGTGCTGTCTACTGCTGGGGGGGGACCAAGTAGAATTAATTCTAAATATGCGCTGTAATGTTAGATTGATTTCTTTATTAGCACCTTTTTATGGTCGGTTCTCTTCGTTGGAGAGCTCTGTCATATCTCCTACTGACATAAAAAGATAGCCACGATGTCTTAAAACGAAGCCAATAAATGTAGAAATTTGTGAACGTGGGGTATTTAATGGCAAATCGTTATATATGGCCCTCCAAATTGGGGAAGCAGAGACTGAATTAAGCCTCCTGAGATCTGACATCTTATTTGCAAGATGAAAAGCTCAAGCAGAGGCCTGGGTTGGGGACTGATGAATAATTCTGAGGTTTTACGCTACCCTTCCTGGGTTTATAATAGTTCCTTCAGTCGCTGTCTGCATTGTTTTAAGTTGATGAATCACTACTGAGTTTCTCAGGCTCCTTCCAGCACAGTGTCACTGCCTTTAGCCTCTCTTCTACTTCTTCCAGCAAAGCACAATAGAAAATGTCTGCCAAGGAGCTCCTATCCATCCACCACACCAATGGTGGAAGCAGCAGCCATGATTTATTAGCAACGCCAGTTTATTTCACCACTAGTCTCAGAATATCATTAATATTCCTTCATCACCTTCTTTACAGCCTTAGAACCTGTCATAATATTGAAAGAGCTTTGAGCAAAACTCAAAGACTTTATTCCTCAGGAAAATCCAACGTTGATGCAATGAAAGAATGTGGTGTAACTCAAATGGTTATTTAAAACAACCCGAATTTCTTTGGTTTTGGACACTTAGGTTTGCACTGAAACGTTTTGTTATTCTGAAGGTGAGAGGTTTGGGGGCAGTTGATGACATTGCCCCCACTCCCAGTAGCCTCTGGTGGGTGCAGGATTGGTTTAGTACTAAGAACCAACGTTCCCTCCAATGGGCCAATGTGATGTGCCATGTAAACAAGAGTCCTTACAGAGCTGCAACACGTGTCTGAGTTTTAATTCAAAAAAACTACCAGCAGCACAGCAAGGAAAGGCATTCATCATCCTGAGTAATGGATTTCCTATGAGTAATATACTCCTGCTGCCTGTTCAAGAGCAGCAGTGCGACTCTGCCCATCCCCTGGGGGCACCAGGGGTCGCAGCTCTGCAGTGCTAATGGCAGCAAAATACTCTGCATGGAGGGGGAATTGCAACTGCTGCTTTCCAGCAGGTGTGAGTGCAGCGGTTGCAATGGAGCAATGTGTGCCCGTGTGCTCCTTTGGTGGTCAGAGGAAAATGGGGAGTGGGTGAGGGTGTTTCTATTCCACCTCCAAACTGTGGGTGTTGGTGCTCCGTGGCTTTGCGAGACGTGGTTCAAATGAATTCCTGTTTGCAAAGTGCTTCAGGTGCTTTGGGTGAAAGGGAATGTTGTAGTTGCAAAGCGACGCCATTAAGTGGCAAATTGGATGAAACCTTTTGCTAAATTAACTGTGTTTCAAAACACTGCGTTTGCAAAGGCTGCTCCTCTGTTTAAAAAAAAAAAAAAATCCACTTTTTCATTTTTTTGCTTTAATCCTGGTTCTTAAAGAAGATTTACAGTCTCATCAAGTCCTGAGAGTCAATGTTAAATTATTGTAATTTATTCCACATTGTTACGTTATTTTTTTTTGCCACATATGGTACGTTACATTAATTTAGCTAATGTATGCTAATTTTGTGCTAAATTTATGTCACGGGTCCCAGATAGTGTGGAGATTGATGCCTTAGAAATTAATGCAATAATAGCAATAATTAATAGCAATAATATAACGCCTTTAGTTTTGCTATGTTGGAACACCTGAATGCTCGGAGTTTCTTGCAGCCCTGCTGTGCACCACCCTCTCTCCTCAAAGAGAAAATAGAGAGATCTTGTCTCATCTATATAGAGCCATATATCAGCCCCACAAAGCACGATCCCCATTCTTGATAGCTCCATTGCAGCAGAAATTGTTGGTCTCTGTGGCAGAGGACCTCTGAGCACAATATTCTTTTATGCCTGCCAACTCCACAACAGCTGGGCACTAAATCTCTGGGTTAACTCAACAAGCTTCCTACTCCTCTCTGCCCAATGGTGGAAGCTTCCTTATGGACATGTCCTTTGCCACAGGCTTCACCTGGTGCAGCATGGGAGCCCCCAGCACCCTTCTCCCCACGCTCCCATCCTTCGTTGTTCACAACAGGTTGGCACTTCATGTGGGGAAGGTGCTATCAGCAACTCATGGGCTGCTCAGCACTCCTCTAACCAAAAATTGCTTTTGTACACGCTTCCCTATGAAATCTATGAAATCACCCTGTGTTCGCAGTTATTAGTCGTACATTAATTACTGCAGGTTTTTTAAGGCATGAGCTGTGTAAGCAGATTAATGTTGCTCTGACTCCTCTGTGGGCCTGTGGCACTGGTTCACAACCTGTTGTTTCAGACAGGCTCTTTCCTGCACCATAATCTCCTGCCCCACTGAGGGGCTGTGAGCTCAGGAGAATTCTCTCTGCTGCCTTTTTGTTGTTATTTCAGGATATTTAATCTCAGGGATATCAACCAAATGTGAGATCGGTGTCTGACCATTTGTCTCCATTCGATGGAAGAAATGCTGTTGTTATGGGGAGGGAAGGATTGTTGAAGCTACTCAAGGCAACCAAAACCCAAAGTGTGGTGCCAGCATGTTCCTGTGCTAAGGCAGGGAGCCCACAGCATTGCAGCATCACCTATCAGTGCCATTCCTTTTTTGATCTGCAGAAGGGAGATGGTCTTTGTTCCAAAGATGGTATTTGCAAACTATTGGAAATTTGTTTTCCCAACCCTTAGGTGAATGTGAATAATAGCTTTGGGAAATGTGGGATGGAGCAGCAAGCGGTGCAGCCTGGCCTGGGGCCTGCTTCTCAGCAGTTCTGCCTGGTGACAATGACAGAGATTTTATAAATGAATCTATTTGTTATTGGCAGGCAGTCAGGCTCGGCCATGGAGGGAAACTGGATTGCCTTTAGACACAGCTCTCTGTTGTACCGCATTCCCTGTCACAGCACTGCCTGACATATGTGTGTGGGTGCACGGTATCTTTAGAGGACTGTCTTTCATGTTCTGCTCTGTCTCATTTGGGGGTTGGGGTTAAGCACACCGTGAGCATCCAGAGGAGTCCCCTGGTTTCTCTCTGATACAGGTGCTGTGTGTGGGGATGCTGTGTTGGGATGCAGGGCTTTGGCCCTTGGCCCCGCTAATTTTCAGCTTGCTCAGGAAGAGGAAGCACCCCATAAGAATTCTGGGTTTGCTGCATAGCAGTATGGAGCAACAGAAAGAAGCCTTTAACTAATGAGCCCAGGAGCAGCTCAATTTTGCCAGCCTTGGCCAGCACCCCAGAATGCACATCACAAACCTGGAGAGACAGAGCCCTGTCTGAGTTTGCTTTTTGTGGTGGATTTAGGCAGTGACAGCACCGTCTCGCATAAACCCCTCCTGCTCCCCTGGTGCTGCCCTGGGAGGCTGCCAGACAGGAGGAGCAGTGGCTCTTGGAGGAACCATCTCCCACCTTCGCTCCACTCTGCTTGCTGGCAGCCCTGCTGATGGAAATGGATTTCAGCTCCTCCTGCCAGATGGTGATGTGAACCAAGGGCTGCAGACAGAGATCGCCTCCAGGCTGAATTTAAAATGCCTCGGTACATTTTATTTTTGGCCAGGATGCCTTTTAGGACTGGCGGCAGAGAGCTGCAAGCTGTCCCTGGGATGCGTGAGGAGCAAATGGGGATGAGTCTTCCACTGCAGCAGCCATCAGCCTTACACACCCATACGGCTTATGTGCAACCCAGTGTAAATGTCCCCTTCTCAAAAGGACAGTTTCTGCTGCAGTCACAGCCAGTTGGCCACAGGGTCCAGTACTGACCCTCAGTTTCCACTCGGGTCCAGGCTCAGCATTGCTAAACTTCTCTGCAAGCACCGCATCTTTAGTCTCAATGGAAATACCTCACAGCGTGGGCAGCCCAATGCTAGAGGCTCTGTGAGGGCAGGGGATGGATTAACACCTGCAGCATTCATCCTGTCAAATGACATCTCCAAGAAATCACATCTCCAATTTGCATCGTCTTACAGGACCTACCTGTAACAACAGGTCTTGTGCTGCAGGAAGGGACATCCGTCCTCAGCACTGAGCTCTGTGATGTTTAGGCAAAGCAGTGAGCGTTTGCTCCGTTTCTCTATTCCCATCTCTTCCACAGGCAATGTTTGCTCATGAGCTAAAGTTCCTTCTGATCTCCAGTCCTGCATGAAGTCACGCTCCTGCATTTATGACATCAGCCGTTGCTATGGCTGCAGTGTCAAAAAATTCCTCTTTTATTGCTGTTTAAAGGGAATTATTCAGTACTTTCCAGATCAAAAGCACTGGGATCTTGGGATGTGCCTCTGAGCTGCAAAGAAAGTCGAACAAAGCCAAAAATAGCAATATTTGGATAAACTGGATGACAGCCGGATTGCTGACATCAAAACGAGCACAGGACATTATTCACTGCCTTTTTTGAGCTTTGGGGAGCTAATGCTGTGCCTGGGGAGCATCTTCCTGGGAGCTCTCCATGCTGCAGGGCATAGTCTGGGCACATGGCTTGGCACAGTTGGCTTCACCTCCTGCTTCTCAGAGCTTTGTGGGTGCAGGTGCTTTGTGTCAGCATCAACTGAGGTCAGCCATGGGCTGAAGAGTTGGGGAAGAAGGAAAGGTGTGCGAGCACCTCTGTGCCACGCGTCCTTTTTCCAGGCTAAAAAATACTGAAGGTAGTGGAGTTGAGCATCTCATTCATCTTATATGTTTGCTCTAAGGGCTCTCTTGCCACCCATCACACCATTGCTTGGCTCTTACAGCCTTGCCCTGAGCCCCTACTGGGGCCTGCCAGGAGCCAACAGTGATGGTCTGATGGCTGCTGCTTCCCAGTGGAAGCTGGTTTCACAAAACCAGATAAAGGCATGGAGGATATGCTTGGAAACTGGCCCCCTAGCCCCAGATTGGCCTGGTGCTGTCCTGTTCCTACACCAGCTGTAAATATCACTTTGCAAATGGCCCCTACAGTAGCTGGTTGGGATTAACCCCCAGGGGTGACAGATGTGCCCTGCTGTGTTCCTCCAAGAAATGGCATCAGGTGTTCCCAATCCATGCAGTTTAGGAACACAAAAAGCAATGGGATGGAGACCCTGCAGGTCCCAAAGATGTCATCTGACTCTATCAATCCCAATGACTTCTCAGACTGAACTGGGCTACTTCAGAAATACAATTCCGTACATCAGCATGGATCAGCAGTGATTTTTATTTTTTTCAGTAATCAAAAGGTTTTTGTAAATAAAGGGTAATTTATTCCAAGAACAAACCTTTTCCCTTAGGAAAACACGAGGTGAGGAAGATTGGGTGTTTGTGTGCATGCTGCTTTTGAAGGTAAAATGTTGGAATTACAAGTCATCATCAGAAATAGTGAGCTGCTTGTAGGATGCAGTGAGAAAATTGCCATCTCTTATTGAGTATCTTATTTACTTGCAAAGTAAAAAAGAAAGTAAATAAGAAGCTCTGCAAAATATCTGCATCTCTGGCAATTTTCTTGTGTGCAATCACATACGCCGCCTACGGTATCTGCAATAAATTGTAATCCTGCTCGTTGGCTTCCTTTCCCTATGTACATACATTATATTTTTGCTCAGCAATTTTGACTTCCGCCCACTTTTGTTGATGGGTGGAAGGAGGGGGAACGGGGAATGAAGAATGATGCCATATTTTCAGCATGACAAATCGCAATTGATATTTTATTTCTAGCTGGAATGCCCAATGGTAAATAACTGTGTTTGCTGCTATCCCCCTAAGGTAGCCAATGGGCATCTGAGTGCTTTATTTCAAATTTCACTGTGTTTGAGGTCTACGATGTTTTTGAGGTGAGCTGGGAGGCAGGCACGGTCCTGGAGGACCATTGCAGGAAGCAAACAATGCGTTGCCATTGAGCACTGATTCAGGCTGCTGCGCCACTGTTGGTTTTTCCCCTATTGAATCAAGCATGCCCTATAGATTATTCAAGTGACTTTCTATCAGGGGAGCCTAAAGAGGATTCATCACTGTCTACTGGCTGTAGAGCTGTTGTTTCTCATGTGATTAAGACTAGAGGGAATGGAGCTCCTTGCTCCATCCTCAGGCACCCCAGACTCTGGGCATCCTTTGGGAAGGCATTTATTCCAGCAATAAATAGGCATTCAATCCTATTTTTACACCTCTGGACAGTAAGTTCACAAGCTATTTTTGCAAGCTCTTGTTTGTACTTCCAAACAGCTCTGCAGTTCAATGAAGTCCTGACTTTCCTGCTTAAAGCTTCTGTCTTCCTCTCACCCAAAACTCTATCTGTACATTGGCCTTGGGACCAGCTGTTCTCTCCCCTCTCACAACGGGAAAGCACATCTCTGCTTTGGGTCTCAGCTTGGTTCTGTGCATTACTTTGGAGGCAGCTCTTAGGCACATGATGTCAACAGGCCACGTCTGGGCATCTCTGATTTGGAGTTTCAGCTCACTCAGCCTCGCCACTGCTGCTTTCAAAACATTAATTCCGGTCGAGATCAGTTTTCCCACATCTGTGTGTTTCTGACCACATCCTCAGCCTTCACAGCTCCCGTCAGTCCATTATCTTCCAAATCAAACATGTCAGCATCACACGATGCGCTCCTCGTTGCTGCAGTCGCTCTCATTTGCAAATCTGCGGTAGCGCGATTAAAGTTCCTTTAAAAAATAATCAGTAGAAACTTCAAGGAATCAGAAAAAGTTTAAATTGAAATACTATATATAACCCGTGCTAATCCTCCCCCACTGTCAGATTTTAATTACCCAAAGATATTAAGAAAAAGCCGTGTTCTGTGCCTGCAGTCTTAAGTATGATTTTAGACTCCCTTAAAGGGGCAGCCCCAAGGGAGCCGTTTGGATTAACACTCTGAAAGGGAAACCTATTTCTTTCTCATCCCTCTCTTCATCTGTTGGGTGTGTAATTGCTCTTAGATTCCCATTGACTTCAGCTACCGTTGGCTCAGACCCCAAAAGGCAGAGGGTGGCCGATCACCCATCCAAGCAACTGAAGTGCTGCTAGCATTGGAGCAAGGCATACATGGATGGAAGTGTTGGACTCATGTCACTGACTGCAGGAGTGGAAGTAGCAGAGAAGTATTCCTTTTCTAAGAGTTATTTTTCTTATGGGCTCCAAACCTGTTGTCTCCTCCGTTTGCAGGTGCTGGACCAAGCGAGGTGCTTTGTTTTTAGAGTTGTGGTGGGATGCAGGCTGGCAGTATCACCTCTCCCTCCCAGAGCACCACTGAGCATTACGCAAGGCACATCTGAGACTGCAGAATGGGATTTTAATTTCCAGAACCAACAGCTTGGAACCAGAATTTTACAATTTCAAGCCTCAGGGGGTTCTTCTTACTAACCATAAAGATTTTATGACCCAAGTCCAGAATCACTCAGCTTTATGCTACCCTCAGTCATGCTCCACTCCTTCAGCTCAGCCTCGGGCTCAGCCTGTCTTCCGAGCATCAGGAGCTGTCAGATCCATCCGTGGGCAGGGGAGGATGCGACACATGGGACACTAAAGCAGCGATGGTGTTTCTAGGTCACCAGAGATGGAGGTTAAGGAGCTTAAAACCCAGTAGGCTTATTCTGTGAAATGCTGGCTTCCCTTAACCCAGCAGCGATAGGAGCTGTGTCATGTAGCACTGCTGGCCACGGCGTCAAGGCTCCTTCACAGTGTGCTCAGGCAGGTCTGCCACAGGGAAGGGGGAGCTGGTCTGTGCCCCTGCTTTCCTGCTGCTATTTCATGATGCTGTGATTGAGGGATGTTTGTGCTGCCAAAACTGGGGGCCTGCAATGGGTGCAGTGTCCTTAAGCAGACCGAGAGAGCGTGCAAATGAGGCAACATCAGCCCATGCATCCTGAATACAGAACCCTGACCAGGGATGCTCCTCAGGCCCTTCTAACAGGGGGGGAAAATCCTTAGGAAGCTGCTGGCTGATCTCAGTAGGTGCTGACTATGAGCAGTACATTGCTCCCTGGAGTAATCTTTCTGCCTTGTTTGCTGCCTTGTGCTGAGCCGTCCTGGCTGCAGCATGTCCCCAAGGAGACATTGCCTCACTGAAATCCACTGCTGCACCTCGTGCTGTGATGTGCTGCATCCCAACTGAGGCAATAGCCTTCCAAGTGACCGGGGATGTGACCAGGCCTCGTAATTTGTTGTTAATGTTTTGGGCCAGGAGGAAAAGAAATAGGTAGGCTTTTCCCAAGCTGTGACTCTCTGACACGCGTGAGTAATTCTGAAATAAAGGCACTGCAGCTTGTTCTGTAAGGGCTGTTAACATGACATCCTAATTGCTTAATTAAGCTATCTTGATCCAGGTAATAATTGCAAACTTCTATCTGAGAAGGTTTGCCGAGTTAAGCAAGAATTGATTAAACTTTTATGCTTCTGAGAGGGCTACCTGCCCTGGATTTCCTTCCACCTGGTGTTGGAACGTCCCCATGCAGGCTGTCCTTTTTTGATGGGTTTTACATCACCCAAACACTGGCCGAAGTGTTGCCTCCATTGCAGTGTTCCCCAGAGCTTGGCAGCAGGACAGTGAGGGTGGGCAGCACGGAGCCACCTCCACCCACAGCCAGAGGAACTTTTAACAGCAGTAAAATCAGATTTAGGAGCTCGGCAGCAATGTTGCGTTAAAGACACCCCCAGGAAAGGCACAATGTGCTGGGTCATGCTTTAAGCACAAAGCAACACATCTTTGTGCAAGAGCTGCTTGCAAGGCTGCAGGCACCACCTCTCCCTGGCTTTGGTTGAGCACAAACAGCATCGTGTGCCCAGGGATGTGGCACCCCTCAAAGTGCCCTAGCTCCAGCTCTACGGGTCCCTTTTTGCTTGCAAATCTCAGCCACCCTGACACGAGACCAGCATGGGACATGGTTGTTGTATTGCTGCGGTCACCAGGTACATTTGTTTCTATGGCAGGATGGGGGATGCAGTATTTCCTACCACTTAGTGATTCGGATCAGGAAGCTGCTAGCTGAGGTTGATGTTGTTGCAGCGTGATGTTCCGGGTGCCTACTGCATACATTTCCCTTGATTAGTCACAAAGGCTCCCATTTCTGTGTCTTCTCCCTCATTATGCCTGGCCAAGAACCTCCAAACCCTTCCTGAGTCCTGCTTTTGTATTCAAGGTCCTGTGCTCTTACTCATGTATAGGAGAGCCAGAGGGAAGCGTGTTCCTTCTCCTGCAGCCGATACAACAACCTCCAGTGTCCCCTGCTGTCCCCATCTCCTGCAGAACTGCTGAGCACCGCACATTGCCCTGCATGACGGATCTCCTTGCGCCTGCAAATGAACCTGCATCCCACTGATGAGTGCACTGAAGGATTTCTCCTTTCGGTGAAATAAGGACGTTGTTTTAATTGTCTGCTCGTTCTGAATGCTGATGTCCTCCCACTTTTGCTGGGGATAGGCACTGCTGGACAAAGAGTCCATTTGTTCAAGGGAGTTTTGGAGGAGAAATCTCCGTGCCGTCGCTTCTCACGTGTGCACAGCAGCAGAAGTGGGCAGATGAGTGTCTCTGAACCGACACAGCCCAGCCTGTAAGTCACATCAAGGGCTGTCTGATGTTCAGATGTAACGCAGTCAAACGCTTCCCTCACCCCCACTTCTCAAAGGGAACTCGTGGCAGAGCCCCAGGCTGGGTTCGTGCCCTTCACCACGGAGCCTGGAAGTCAAAGCCTGAATACGCACCGGGTGCCTCGCATCTTTTCCCACTGATCCTTTAAAATCTAAGGGTCCTCTGAAGTTTCTAACGCCATGAGATGGTCTGTGTGTGTGAGTGAGGAGGTGGGACAGGTTTGGGAAGGTGGAAATAAAGGGAAAAGAGGCACGAAGCAGGCAGAGTGGTGACTGACAGCCCTTTTTAGGATGAGAGGTAACAGCCTGTACCAAGGAGGTTCAGCTTGGTCGTTTCTTCTCAGAAAGAGCAGTGATACGACAGCACAGTTGCCACACACAGAAGGTAGTGGGGTCACCATCCCAGAGGTGTCCCAGAACTGCAGAGATGTGACACTAAGGATTGTATCAGTGGGTGGGGTGGGATCTGAGAGTCTTTTCCAACATTAAAGATTCTGTGATTCTAGGCAAAGCTGATCGCTGTAGCATCGCTTCTACCCTGGAGCAGTAGGAGAGCCAAGTGCCAAACCACACTCAGATACTGAGTTTAAGCTGTTGGAAGGAGTCTGAGGTGGGAGATGGAGGAGAGGGACTGCACAACTGTCACCTCCCTCTTGTTTGCAGGCAAAGGGCAGAGCTGCCTGAAATGCATGCAGGAGCACGAGAGAGCCCAAAGAGCAAATACTGACTTCTGCCCCTGCATGAAAAGAAAGTCCCAGGAGAGGGGAGGATGCAAAACAAAGCTATATTTCATGCTCTCTTCAGTTAGCAATGCACCTCACAAGGTGGAAGAAATTTGGTGCCAGAATTGGACATGCAGTGTATTTCTGAAGTCCAAAGGCTGCATTTTTGAGAGCAAACTTGTCCCCGCAGCCACGTGCAGGAGCCCTCAGTGTCAACAGCATGAGGCCATCAGGGTCACACGTAGCTTTCGGTAGCTGCAGTCTGTTGGTCAGATTCTATGCACAGCGGCACATTGCCATAAAAATCTCAGGGATGCTACTCAAGGATTTCCAGAGAGCTCTGAGCTATGGGAGGGCAGCAGAATGGGGACAAGACGGTGTGGTCGTAGTGGGTAGGGTGAGAAGTGAGCCCTAAAATCCAGTCAGCATGAATAAAATGCAAATAGGTGCAAGCAGGATGGTGAGGAATGATGCGATGCCTTTGATTGCTCCTGCCTGGGTGTCGTAAATCAGCGCTGCCTCAGTCCTGTGCCCTGCTGCCTGATTCCTGCCATTACCACTGTGCTCATCCGCTCCTGTAGTTGGTTTGAATTCACAACGTTGCTTTAATATGGCACTGATGAGATTGCAGGCATTTAGATAAAGTATGGCAGCAACCCGCTTTGTGAGGAATACAGATTTTCTCTTCAAAACAGTAATAATACCAAAAGAAATCGTCTCTCTGGCTGAAACTTCAAAGGCAATTGCAACAATTTTGCAAAAGATTTTCTGCTCCCTATAATCATTTTCTTATTTTTATTCTTTTGATTTCGCTTTCCCTCTGATGCTAAATGCTCGCAGGCTGCTCGTGATAAAGGCCGTGCCTTGGGGGAACACGGCCCTCACCTATTTCATGTGCAGTGATTACATGTCTGACATGGGACTGGAAGAGTATTTAAAGCAGCAGAACACGTGCCTGCCTGTAGCCCTGTTTCTGAATAACCCCGGGATCGAGGGATGCTCATGAGGCTGGGAAATGTATCCCCATCACTCTCGGGATGGCCCCAGCAATGACCCCTCTGTGATGCAGGTGAGATTATGGGGAGGTGAAGAACCAAGAAAGGATGGGGGAGCTCAATCCCCACATCCTGACAGCCACTCTGTCGATGACAGTGGGGTAGCAGGGCGTGCACACTCCTGCTCCAGCTGTCCTTCAGCCACAGGAACTGTTTAAAGTTTGATTGAAGAGGAAAAAGGAAGCCGGAGCCAGCCGGGACCGAATCCCTCGATAGCACAACAGAGCAGGGATGAGTTCTTCCCCCGCATGCTGGAGGCATCGGGCCGAAAGCGCAGTTAATTTCCCATCGATCGCCGTCAGCGAGTTCCCCGGCTTGTCTCCCAGCTTAAGGAAAGTCTTTTGATCAGAAGTGTCGGGCTCTGCAGCCGCGCAGAAGGGCTGCGGTTAATTTTTGGGGTATCGATCCCAGGCGCAGCTCTGTGGTGGGGAACAGAGGTCCGTTGCACAGCGCAGGGCTGGGACGGTGCGAAGGGGTTTGCAAGCACAGGACTGGGCAGACCCCGCTGCAGCCACGCAGCATCACCTCCCCATCGCCTCCAGCACAGCGAGCTTTGACCCAGGCAGGGCAAATCCGCGCCGACTCATGTTTGCAAACGGAAAGAAACCCGGTTTCCTTCTGGAGGTACAGCAGGCACAATACCGAAAGGCAATATTTACGTTTCCCTGCCATGTGTCACCCCGGTGCGTTACTCACCGCTCCTCCCACAGAGCCCCGTAGGTGACGGCAGCAGGCAGTGACTCACGATGGGACACCGCTCCCCAGCGGGGCTTCAGACACGGGAACGTGGAGGGGACCACAGCCCTCAGCACCCCGCCGTGTTTGAGCCCGGGATGCGCACCGAGGGGACACGGAGCACCGCCAGCATCTGGCACAAAGCGTGGCTGCAAACACGGGCACCCGTACGCAGAGTGATTAATTGCTATTTGCCTGCTATTATTATTTGTTTTCTATCAGCATCCTTTGCTCTGCTCGTCTTCTACATCCAACGCCTGATGCCAAGCCAGGGATATTTTAGGAAGTGCAGATTATATAATATTTACATCTGTGCCACTTGTTTATTCCTCTCTGTCAGTTAATTTTATTACTGCCTCTCTCATGAAAGCAATGATTTTGCAAAGCCAAAAGCGCATCGCTTGTTTTCAAGGATGCTCTAATTTTAATAATTAAAAAGCTGCTGCCTTCCATCTGCCTGGGCAGGGCAGGGGCAACGAGCTGTGCTCCTTGCTGTTTTCAGGGGGTCAAAAATGAATCTGACCAGTGACAGACTGCCATGAATATGGACGTACCCCATGCCATCTCACTGGCAATTCTATGTGGGTCTGCTCTGGAGTCTGCATGGTTCTCTTGCTCTTGTTCTTCTTCTCTGGGAAGAGGAAAGAGACACTGTGAAGAGGAGAGTGAATCCTTTGGGAATTTTTATTGGCCTGGAGGGAGAAGCTGGAAAAGTTACGCTGAAATTAAAGCCAAATCAATGGAAGTTGGGTATCCAGCTCATAGTAAAATTAGAATTTCACCTCTGGAGGGTAAATGTATGATTAACTTTGCCACAGGCAACCATCCAGGCTGGGGGAGCCCCATTCTCTGCTCATATTGCAGCACTGAGAGCTGCGAGCATCCCACATCCCACAGTGCAAAACCAATGCAATCCATTGGTCTTCTTCCAAGCTTGTGCCCTGCCTTCATGGCCACGCACTTGGGCTCCTACCAAACTCATCTCTCGTAACATTTCTGATCTTTCCTGTTTGCAAAGCTCCAGGCATTAACCGCAGGACTGCAGGCACACGCAGCTGCTCATTACCACTACAGAAGGTGGTGCAATCCCTGCCATGTTTGATAGGGTTCCTCCAGGATTCACGCTCTGATAGCAACAGAGGTATCTGCAGCACATGGGGACATCTAAGACAAATGACAGCAAAAGGTTAACAGCACTTAGTTATATGAGAACCCTCAGTATTATTACCACATCTAAGCGTGGGGTCTGACTTGCATCATCTAAAGAAAGTACAAAGGATCCCAGGCAGAGTGCACAGAAAGGACAGTAGGACACGTGGTAGGAGGCATTCCTCTGTGGTGCACGTTCTTTGCAGAGGGGCAGATGTCTGGACTAGCAGGAAAGGGAAGAGGGGATTTGCTTATTGAGGGGAGAAATAATCTTCTAATTTGGCTCAAAGATCAAAAAAACAAAACTTCATCCCCAAAGGTCCCATCTGCCAGCGCTTCTTCATGCTGCTGTTGGCAGCACCATTCAGCCCAGCCTGTTTGTGGCTGGCTCACAGGCTCACCGCTGGTCCCATTGCCCCAGCAGTGCTCCAGCCAACCAGGGGATAAAAGCCAAGCGTGCTGCATGGCTCTCACACTGCCTGGGTAAGCCCTGCCTTGCGAATGCTGCCTCAGATACCAGGAGGTGATGCTCATCCTCGCAGCTTTCAGGGTTGCAGTTCTATCTCATGGGCAAAAAGCAGCAAGAAAAAGAAAAGTTAGAGAGAATGAGAAGCCCCTGAATGCTTTGGGTCCCACAAACCCCCTTCTGTCTGCATGTGCTGTCTTCATTCCCCGAGCAGCATAAACACACACCGGTGACATTTTTCCTTCCCTCGCGTTTCCCTGGGAGAGAAGTAATCACTAGGACAAATATTTATGGAGCACTAATAAAAACCACTCCAAGGAAATTGGCACCAGGAGGTACTCACTGCTGCTCCTTCTGCTGCTCTGATGGGGACTTCAGCACTGGGGGCCGTTGAGGATGAGGAGCAGCAGCTGCTGCAGGAGTCCAGTGCTGGGATGCACTGGGGCTCCCTTGGATCTATTGAGCTGGATCATTGGTATTATCAATGACATGAATTAATATTTTGCTACTGTAAAACAAAAAGGAGTTACCCTGAAAAAAAATGGAAGCTCGAGTTAAATATCTCCAAAGCAATTTCAACTCTTTTTCATTAGGGCAAAATCCTTCTTCATTTCTTCCCATGAGAAAGAAGTCTGTGTTTGCCATGAATGTGCAGAATGTAGCGATGTCCCCAAAGCTGTGTTTATGGAAAATAGAATTACCAAAGACATTTTATTCAGCCTCCATGCAAGCTCTCTCTCTGCTTAGCAGAAGGAGTTTTGCATTATATAGAAGGAAAGATAACAGCTGCACTGTTGTATCACAGCAGCAGTCCCACATACACAGCCCAGTTTTCCCCTGGTAGTCGGTCTGAAGGAATTTATTTGACATAAATAAGTTACAAGTGGGAGAGCAATGAGTTCTGTTAATATAACTTATTCTTGGAAAGAGATATACTGCTCTTGCAAACAGACCAAATCCACCTTAAGTTCTTTTGTAGAGTGTCTGTATGGAGCCCTATCCTATAGCAACGGGGTCACACTGCAGCTTGGCTTCGGAACCTGCACAGAATTGTAGAAGCATTAAGGTTGGAAAAGCCCTCTAAGACCACCAAGTCCAACCCCAGCCCATCCCACCATGCCTGCAGATCATGTCCCTCATGCTCCCACTGTGTGCTATGGGATGCTCCTTGGGAGTGGTTGGCAACGGAGATTCTGCAGTTGGGGTTTAAAAGGTCATCTCCAAAGGGAGCAGTTTGTCCCCCTCTTCTCCTCCTCCCAATGCTGCCACTGCCAGGGAGAAATTCCAATCCAGCACTATTCAGGTTGGAGACCAATTAACAGGGCCTGAACTTTCGGAGGCTGCTTAATGGAGGAGAGCTGAAGGACATGCGATGGTTCGGGCAGGCGCTGCTGAGCCTGGAGGCATCTGGGTGCTGGGTGAGAGAAGATTAAATGGCTTTGCTAACCAGTAGCCTCACATCCAAATGGCTTTTGCAATCAGGAGATGTTGGTGTTGATGTGTGCTCTGCGAGCTGGTCCTGATCTGTAGTTACTGCATCTCCACCTAACAGAGATGCATCAAACACACACAGCAGTGAGTTCCTGTGTATGAAAACACACGCATGTGTCTTTGGGCACAGCCCTCTGTGTGGCTGCAGGGATGTCCACCCAGTCCTTGCAGCACCAGGTCACGTCTGTATGAAGCCAGGAAAGTTTGCATCAGAGCTCTTCTAGATCTCATTGATCCAGGGGGAGAGAGATCATTAAGTATTTAAATGGAGACAAATGAGTCTCTGTTGCTGTGACATCCAATAACCTTTCAGCCAGCAGCCTTAATCCCTAATAAGTTAAAAAAAAAAAAAAAAGAGGAAAAAATGATTCATTCAATCAGTCATTAATGAAGCCATAAATCATTAGGAGAATAATTCTTCCCAAATTGAATTACTCCTTTCAATTATTTTGCTTCTCTTTTCCCTTTCCTTTCATCCTGTTGCTCCCCATGGAGCCAAGGCGCTGGAACTGACTGCCTGGTGCTGCTGAGCAACTTTCTGACTTCTCCCTTTTCCTTTCTGCTCTCTTTTTCTCTGCAGATTGCAGTAGGGCAAATAAAACTGGGATGGCAAAGCTGGCGGCTTCCCACAGGGATTGCTGTGTAAGGGCTTTTCTGGTTATTACTTACCTTCCTAAGGAAGGTCCTTCTGGAAAACTGAAAGCAGGAGGTTGTCTTTGATTTTATCTTAATGAACATCAGTGCTCTGGTGAGTGCCGGCTCGCAGCCTTTCAGACCTCATTATTCTACAAAGCGGTGCTGAGCTGCAACACAGAGCCACACTGAAACAAGACTGAATCTGTCCAACGCTTCTGCACTGGTGCATCATCCCCAGTGCAACCTGTGCTTATTTGCAGCAGGGCCCAAAGGAGGACTATTCTTTCTGCAGCAGGTGCAGAACCCAAACCACGCCAGGCCCTGCTGGGCTGCAGCTCTGAGGAGCCATGGCAGCAGGGTTGATGGGGCAAAGGGAGGCGTGATGGTTCAGGCCGTGACTCAGCAGCCCCATACAAGAACCCAGCATCCCATGGTCCCACAGCCCACCGCCAGCTGCTTTGCGCCCAGCTCAGCTCTGACACTGCAGCGGCCCAGAATGGCACCCTGTGCCATGCCCTTGTATCCTGGCAATGGCAAAGCCTTCTCATTTTCACATTTCTCCCCAAAAACACATAGCATCTCCCCAGAACCAACAACCCACGCCCTGCAGAGACCACAGCAGATCATTTGCACTATCTTTTTGCCCTTCCCTTTCCCCCAACATTCTCAGATGGGCTGAAAGTAACACCTCTGCTTCTCTCCTCACTTTCTGCACTGATAGCAGTCAGCTCTTCCCAGCTAGACTTGAAAAAAAAAAGTTAATTCTTAATTAAGCTCTCCCATCCTGTTTGATATTCATTAGTTCTTTCATTACTTCTTAACTCTGCTGAGTTTCTTACCTCCTTTTTATGCATCTCATCCCACTCTCCTGCCACTAAATCCTCCGAATCCCCAAATTGCATTTTTGTTATCCTTACTGTTATTGCTCACATCCCATCGTGGCATTCAGGTGTTTTCTCCCGAGGCTCACATTTGTGTATGTGGGTCTACAAGACGTTCTGTGCCGAGCAGCATACAAATTGCAATCACTGGGAGAACAGCAACCTGCCTATTGCCAAAACGAGCGCCGGTGAAATATGCGAAATTAATTTAGCCCTGTGAAGTAGGTAATTACTATTTTGCAGATTGAAAAAGTGGGGTGTAAAGAGATTAAGGCCCAAGGCCCCAGTCTAGCCAAAACCCAATCATATGCTTAATTTAAAGGAGATTAGATAGTTGCCTTAAAGCCAGTGGGAGCACGGCTTAATGCCAGGCACACACGGAGATGTTTTGCTGGGATGAGGGATGGAGGGAGGTGCTCCACCAGGAAGGTTATGGGCAGCCTCTGCTCCAGCAAAGCCATCCTGGAACCTAAGGGCCGAGAGCTGGCAGCAACACGGAGAGGGAACTGGATGGAATTTGGGAAACCAACGCTCAGTTCAAGGTGTCTCAGAGCAAGAAGCAGATGTGGAAGAGAACATGAGTTGGGCAGGGCCACCTGAGCCCACAGCGCTTTGGCAGAGCAGAGCAAAGAGCAGCCCAGACCCGTCCAGGCAGCCCACGTCCCCACCAGCACCCAGCCTGCACCTCCCTGTCCTGCTTCTATTTCTTTTCAAGTCTATTCAGGTGGTGATTGCTCCCTACGAAACATCCCCTAGGGACACCTCAGCTGCCAGGTTTTTATGCTCAGTTAGGTTCAGGATTCCCCAAGCCTGCCATGCTACATGACAGAGGTAGGATGCGCTCAGGGCTGTGCAGAGTTGGGTGACCCTCAGCTGTGTGTGTGCACATGGACAGCTGCCTGTCCCATCAGAGGCTGTTCTACCTGTGCCAGAACAGCCTTTTCTTCCGAAACTAATTGTTATTACTTATTAATGTGTGCCAAGTGCACCCAGGCTTGCAGTTAAACAGCTTTTAGACATTATGTTGGAATTAACGTAATATAGACAGTGCATGTCAATCCAGCTGACCTGACATTTTAATACTGATTTTTTTTTTTTTGTATTTTGAGCAAAGATGAAAGCGTGTTGAGGACACCTCATCCACCCAACACAGTGCTGTGTGTTCCAGTATGGCCACATCTCCTGAGCTCAGGAGTGGCCATCTCACCCACCACATCTATTGCAAACTAATGTGCAAATGCACTTTTACATAAAGCACAGAGCAGAAGAGTTATGCCAGTCTTTGGGGAAAGTAATACCCATCTTAATAAAATGTGTAAATACAAATTTATTTGCTAGGCTGGAACCAAATAGGCTGTTCTGGTTGGAAGGAGGAAAGAAATATACATCTTAAGACTGTGAAGGTAGAAAATTACCTTAGAGCCAGAGTGAAATAGATCATCAGTGTCTTCCTGAGCCGTGGGAAGGAGCTGCCCAGAGCTCTTCCTTAGCCATGGGCACCCCAAGGCACTGTGTGAACCTGCCCAACAGTATTGGTGACATGGCAGAGAAACCAGTAAGAACCAGTTACACACAAACCAGTATGACCAGTGTCTGAACAGAGCTCTGGAAATACCTCTCAGAGTCCTACTCAGCCAGATCTATTTATCGCCACTGATGGAACGAGACGTCTGCTCCAGGGAGACAAAGCTAAGTGAAGGCTGATTGATTGTGGAAGGATACACCAACACCTGTCCCCTGATGGCGCCGGAGGGAGACAGAGCCTCTGGCTGCTGGCCCTGACCCGGCGCTTGGAGCACTTTGCCCATCGACCCCATCCTCCATGCTTGGTTCCCATTTCCCAGCTACGTAGCTATGTAGGACAAAACTTTTCCTCCTAAATCAAAGCAAAGTTATTCTGGGGGAGTGGTAACCGTTCTGTTTTATATGAATATTCTGCTCACTGTCCTCAAAGAGTTAATGAATAGATGTCTTAATAAGCAGCCAGTCAGTGGCTATGGATCACACAGCCCTCCAGTCAATAGCTTGCTGACAATGTCCTTATGACCATCTGCAGCAAAAACTCTTCGTGTCTGCAATATGCTGATAGCAGCTATTAATTATTTATCGGTCTTTTAGAGAACGTTTGCAATGGGCCCCACAATAAAAGGCTGCCAGCTCCGTCCGCCTGCCTCCTCCTTCTGCCCTGCGCTCCCAGGGATGCTGTGCTTCCAGGGCAGCTGCTGAGCCCCACACCAACCCACATGCACAACTCAACTCCTTCCTTTTTACACCTCTCAGCCCATAGAAGTCAGCGTGGCTCTCCCATCCTCCCCACAGCAGCGGGAGCCAGTGCCCAAATCGCAAGAGATGCAGCAGGGAGGACAGGCACCAGGTAACACACGCAGGGATAAGCTCAGCAGCAGGCTCCCCAGACTGTCGCATCCACACGGGCACCAAGAGGCTGAGGGCTCTGCACAACGAGATGCCCACAGTGTGGTTTCAAAGGAGGCGGACGCAGCTCGGCTGCGGCAGAGAGGCGCGAGCCTCAGCTCCATCCAAGACACAGAAAATGAATTATGCATCGTGGCCGAGCCTGGAGATCATTGATGATAAATAATGCTAAGTGGGAGCTGGCGGCGTGTTTCAGCTACAGCTGCCCCTGTGCTGATGCCTTCTTTTTTTCTTCCCCTTTTTGGAAGAGAACTGTGGATTATGGAGTGCGGTTTGATATGGAAAAAAGTAGCTTTTTGCAATTGTTTTTCTTTTAAGCAGGAAGATTTGCCTTCCTTCACAAGGTTCCACTGGTCTGTTCTTCAGTTACACCGTGGGCTTGCATTCTTCGAACGGTGCTCAGAGCTGTGGGTCGAAGTGCACCCCAGGGAGTTCAAACACAAATGTCATCTGGAGCAGGGAGCTTCCTGGGACTTCCACAGTGTTCGTACAAATTAATTTCATGTGATTTTAATTGGAAAAGTGCACTGATCCTTTCTTGCTGCTTCTTTTAATTCTCAGTCTTTCAATGTGTGGGGAGCACTCAGCCCCAGCCTGCACAGGGTTGGGCGCCATAGGGATGCTCAGCACAAGGGATGCTCAGCACATGGGATGCTCAGCACTTGGGATACTCAGCAGAAAGGATGCTCCCATGCTCCACACTGCCTCAGTCCTGCTCTCCCCAGAGGCAGGATCTGTTTTACTGGGGTCTGTGACAGTCCTCTCTCCACAGATACAGATGTTGGATCTTTCTCCTTCTGCAGGAATGGGAAACAAGGGAAATCACATCCCTAAGGACATGGCAATGTTTTCTCAGCAGCCCACTGCCATTTCTGAATGCCAGGCATGCAGATAGAGAGTTTCTTGATCAGGATTTGTTCTGTGCTCATCACTTTGACAAGGGCATCTCACTGCACCTCTGCCAGGGGCCACATGAAAAACAACACAGAAGAAAGAAGAGAGCAGAGCTTAAAGTAGATGCAATTTCTCCGTGAGGGATTTCAGTCAGGGGAAGCCCATGGGGTACAGCCAGGGATCAGGCACTGCTGGTTCCATGGATTTAAATCTGCAGGATGGAGTGGAACTGCATTGTGCCTGGGAAGCTGAGGCAAGGGAAGAACTGTGGGCTGGATTTTTCCACTCGTGCTGAATACCTGTTGTTCCCCTGATGTCAGGGGGGATTTTGAGCTGGCACCAGCTCTGGGAGCTTCACCGTATGTGGACTCTCCAAAGAAATGCATCAATTTAATGGCAGAGTTAAGAACAGAGCCCAGGAGTGCCAACCCCTCCCCCCTCATCTTAATCACGAGGACGTGGTTGCTTCTGATGGAAAGCAAACAGATAAGAATGGGAAGGGAGATTTGCACTGAACTGCAAACCTTCTTACTCTTGCACAAATTTGAGTCGTCAATCCTGTTTTCCCCTGGTGACTGTCCTTAAACCACTGCTGTTTCTCTGCCTGCAAAGGAATCGTGCAGCCCACGGCTGTGAGAGCATCACGCTTTGTGCCTGCACTCCATGTGCTGGAGGGGCTCTGGAGCCCACAGACCCTGCAGGGATGCTCATGTAACTCTGTTGGAAGGAGACACGGAACACCACGTATGTTTTCTTTTACCCCCAGTTAGATCTGAAGTGAAGGAGGTCAGGATTGCACGACACAAGCAAAATCATCTTTTAGAAGATGCCTTACCAGGGCAGATTGCCCTGAAGCAGCATGTTGCGTTTCTGCACTAAAGAGCGGGGAATTGACTCCATTTCAGCTCCTTTAATTAAACGTAGTTAACATCCATCAGAGCAAACTCTCCTGCTATGCCTAAACCAAAAGAGTTAAATGAAAATAAATAAATAAAGAGCAGAAAATACAATAGCTATTACTTTCTGTCACATTCTACAGGATTATTTTCTGAAAAGAGAGGCTGAACAGCTTGTTCCACACTAGTTATATCCCAGCTTCTGCTCCAGAGCTTTTTATTTCCAACGGATATATCTTTGTTAAACAAGCCAGGCTGCAACCCTGCCTCCTCCATCCATCCTCTTAAGGAGCGTGATTGATGCAGCTGCAGCAACACAACCCTGGGAGAGCAACAGAGTGATGGGGACAGCGCAGGTGTCTGCATTTAGGGCAGCAGAAAACGGCACGTGGGACCTGAATGGATCCGCTTTGGTGGCAAACAGCATTGAACTCCTCTCCTGCAATAGGGCTGTGTCAGGCACAGAGATGGACCATAGACGTGTGATGGGATGCCACTTCTGGAAAGCACTCAGGATTTTTTTGTTTTGTTTTTAGTTTTCTTCAGTGAAGCAGGTTCATTCGTGCAGTTCCAGCTGTGTGCTGAGAGCCAGGGGTGGTTTGGGGAGTTGTGGCTGTAGCAGCTGCACTGCTCCGTGCCCATCACAGGGCTGCAGGGAGGGCTTCTCCTGACCCAAAAGCCTGAAGGGCTCTGGAAGCCATGCAGAGAAACGCTCCAATTAAACATAAGATGAGGCATTAGGATCCATTTGCTGCTCTTCCCGTGATGTGTGCCATTTCCAAAGGGCGAGAGGGCAGGCTCTTCGTGCTAAAAGAAGCATGTGGGATTTAAAATATGCCAACCACTGCTGCCGTGCATCTCTTAGTATCATCTTATACCATCAACCTCTGCTGGGGAGATTTCCAGGAGGATTAAACCAAAAACCCCTTTTCCAGCATCTGCTGCTGGAAGAGTGAGGGTTGCTATGGAAACCGCATCTGGCCTATTCACATGAGTTTTATAAGGAAAGAAACAAATAAAAAATAAAGCAAAAACAACACATACGTGGCACAAAAGAGAGGTGACTTTGTCTGCTTTCATCAAAGGAAGAAGAAGGCTAATAATGACTAACGCAGCCTGGCTGTTTGTTTATGTGTGTGTTTACCAGCCAGCCCGCCTGGATCTCCTCCAAAGCCAGGGGCTGGGATGTGACACGTGAGCTTTGGGTTAAGCAAAAGGAGGAGAAACAAGGAGCTCCCCATGCCCACCTGTGGATGCTGCACACCAGAGAGGGAAAGGCAGGGCCAAAAGGCTGCGTTCTGCATCTTCTAAAGGCATCGTCGGGCAGCAGTCCTCCAGCGATGGGGGGATCTGTGCAGAGAGACAGGAGGTCATCTCTGCAGGGAGACCATCCCTGGGATGTCATGGGTTAATATGGATTGAGATGCATTGAGGATGTTGGTAATGCTCCTACAACAGGCGGACATCGGGGTGATGCTTTGGTAAGCTTGAGTGATAGCTACTGGCCTCATGGATACAGGGTAACTTCAGAAAGGGCATGTCCCACTCTGCCAGCTCCTCCTTCACACCCCCCAGGTGTTATTAGGGCTAAACCTGACCGGGGCTGGTGTCTGAGCTGCTGCAAGCAGGGTCATTTCAGAGATGGATTAACGTCACCAAAGCCCCACACAAACCCAGCATCCATTACTGTTATTTTCAGCAGCGCACACAGTTTACCATCTGGCCTGGCCCTCCTTATGCTCTGAGACTGATGCAAATCAACGCAGCTCCACTAATTTCTGGGCTGCGGATGCAGCTCACACCAGGAGCTGGCCTGGCTCAGCAGCTGGGCTCAGCACTGCAACCCTGCAGCCCTGCAGCCCCTCTCCACATCTCGCTGTGTGTAATGAGCCAGCCCTGGGGCACTCCAAGAGCTGAAAATGAGTGGAATAATGCAGGAAAAAGAAAGAGGAGTGGTGATGTAAGAAAGAATGTGGTTCAGAAACAGTGCAACACCATACTGGTGCCAGCATACCTCCATGGGGTTGCACAGACCCCAGCAAAAATCTCACAGGTGCTCAGATCCCCCCTCCCTGCTGCAGCCTCACTGAGTGCCACTGTCCCAAACTGCAGCTGAGTGGCTGCACTCCAGTGGGTACAAATGGCCCCATCACTGCAAACTCATGGCAGCTGTGATTGAGCTGCAAGAAGGGAGACAATCTGGGAACCAGAAACAAATGCATTCCAGCAGCTGGTGATTAAGAAGAGGTTCAGTTTAGTTGTAAGGCATTACGCGTATCTACACCAGCTCATGGCTGTGAATCCTCAAGCACCCTCCCCAGTAATCTTCCCTTCTTCTTTATAGTGTTCTTTCAAGACTGATCAGCATTTTCTCTTCCCAGCACTTGAAAAAAAGCGAATAAAAACTTCATGGTATTCTGATAAACCCATTTATCTACCTGTTACCTTCTCCTTCATGCAGGAAAAGCTCCTTTATGTCTGCTTCTGCCTCCTGGGATGAGGGCAGCAGCTGAGCCGGAGCCTTGCTGAGAGCTGTCAGGGATCACAGGGATGGGGGGCTGGAAGAACACCAGGTCCCAGTGCTGTTCCACGCTCTGTGCTGAGACCCTGTGCCTCTGGGAGCAGCAGGGATGGCATGGACACCCCGAGCTGGGTTCATTGCCAGCAAGGCAGCGGGAAGTGCCATCTCCCCACCGCCTTCGTGCAAGCTGTCCGTGAGGGATTTCTTGTTTCCTTTCATTAGTCTACTCAGGCTAATTATTTCGAGAGCACTGTTACAAGCTGAAAAACAAGTCACTGAGGAGATGGTGCTGCACAGCCTGAAGAGCTCTGGAGGAGGGAGGCACAGACATGGCCTGGACAGGAGGATGGTGGGGAGGAGTGGAGAGCAGCCTTCCCCAACCCTCCTGGGGCTGAGCCCCAGCCTCAGGGATGGGAAATCTGCCAAGGAGAGACAAAGGGGGGGGATCTCAGCAGGAAGGGCCGTCTGTAACCTGCTGCATCTCCCCTGGTTTCAGCTGCCAAGAGAGCCCACCTGCTGAGCTCCTGGCATCATCACCCACCCCAGGCACACTGCTTCTATCCATGGCATTGCTGTGGGCATCCTGGCTGAGTGCTCTGCTGTTCTGCTCAGTTGCTCGATTGCTTTAGGGCGTTTGATGCTGTTTGTGTGGTTTCCCTGTGCCTGCTGTGAGCATTTCAGCTGCATTGCAGCCATTCAGCAACCCAACCTCCTGGGTCTATGCTCACAGTGCCCCACTGCCCTGCACAGCCCCACCCCCAGCACCCAGCACAGCACCCAGTGCCTGCTCAGCTCAGCAGAGATGTCTGTGCAGGATGACACCAGCAAGGCTTGGCCAAACCCTAGCAGATCTCATGCAGAAATGACCTTCAAATAGCTCTGGGCTGGCACCCAGCACTGTAGAGCCAAAGACCAGGGCCATTCCCTGCTGCCCAATGCTTTTACACTGCCTGCCCTCCTCTTCCCCTCTTTACCCACTCCTTGTCCATTGGCAGCTGCACTCAGTCCTTGAGGAGTTTTGTACTGATCCCCTCTGCAGAGGAGTCGAGTTAAGTGAGCCGCTTCTGCTCTGCCCCAATGTTAGCCCAGCACTGATTTATGCCCTTCTCAGTGAGCACAGCTCATACATCAGGGCCACGCTCACGCTGCTCACAGCAGCAGTATTTCTCCCCCATTTCTGAACCCATTTTGGAGCTAATAAATCCCCCATGCAGCCTGCCAGCCTCGTCCTGTCCAACCCCAAAGAGTGGGAAAAGGAGGGAAAGGAAAAAAAAATTGGCATCACCATGGCAACTTGCTCCTTTCTGGAGCTGCACAGCCTTCAAGTTCCCACTCCCCATTTATCAGCAGCGCTTGATTAGGGCAGCAGTGGCAGTCGGTACCACTCAGTGTCAGGGTGTTGGATGCTTGGGATAACATGCTTGCTGCCCTGCTGGAGAAACTTACTGCCTCCTCTTCCTCCCCTTTCTTGCTGCCAACCCATTCCTTGCTCATGGGAAAGCCTTATGAGCATGCCATGGGCTGCTCCCTGCCCAGCCCTGCAGCTGGTGTGCAAGGCCTGGCTGCACTACGCTGTCAAGGGCATGCCAAGCCTCGTTATGTCTCATTTATAGCTTATTATTGGCCTTACTGTGCAGAGAAAAGCCATCAGTAGGGAAGGGCTGTGCTGGCAGCGTGGCAGGGAGCTGGATTGCTGCTAAGCATCCAGGGGTGCAAAAGGGAGCAGGATGGGGAGCTGCTGGGTGGGCACAACCACCCACCTGGCACAGTCCTGGGACACCACTTGGGCACTGCCACCCTCATGCCTCCTCTTTCTTTAAGGATTGTGTTCTGGAAGTGTGGCAGATGGGCTCGTGACGAAAGAAAATTGCTTTTGCTTTCCAGGCAGCCACACTTTATTTACTGATTTTCTCCCCTATCCATGCAGATCCATTTCTCCTTTCTGCATGGCAGGAAGGCAGATGGACACCATCGCTTTGGTTACCAGATGGGCACTGACTGAGCCCTGGCAGCTGCTGCCCATCACGGCTGTAATGCAGAGCTCTGGAGCACTTGCCTGGGTTCCTGCTCTCATTTAGACAGATGAGATGCAAGCCGTGCAGGCAGCCCCACCAGCACGGCAAGACTGGTGCTGCCTTTTGATGAGCTGTCCTGGGAAGGGAGGGCAGATTCTGCAGCACCCCAGCTCCCCTCTGAGTCGAGCAGCAAGGAAAGAAGCAAGAGGGAGAAGGGTTTGGAGCTGGATGGCATTCAAGGGATTATCATTATTTAATTGTTGGGTTTAAGTGACTGCAGAGCCTTGTTGCCTCCTGGCGCTGGAGTGTGTTTTCAAGCAAAGGTTTCGTAAAAAGCAAAGCACTGCTCTGAGCTGAGCTGAGTTTGCTGCCCACTGTCCTGCAAGGCAGCACTGGGTGCTGGACCACGGGCATGGCACTGGGCAGCATCCTCCAATGGACTGGGGCTGCTGGAGCCAAATCTAATTTGTGCTGAGATCCGAAGGAGGCAGAAGCTTCCCCGCATGCTCTGCTTAAGCATTTCTGAAGTGCTGATTTGCTGCATGAGCTGTTTGACCAGGTAAAAAACAACCAAATATTGCTCTTCATCCCAGTGTTGCCCTTCAGCAGGGCCTTGCTCTTCTGCAGCAGCACAGGGCATCATCAGCTGTTGGTGCATTGTCTCATGTTGAGCTGTTCTCTACCAGGAGAGAAACCGAAGCATGGGTGCTTGCACTGAAGCACCAGAGCAGCTCATCTCCACGCCAGGCTCCATGCATTGCATGCCACCTCTCCACATCACTCACTGACACAGCCTAAAGAAGCGTTGCTGCAAACACGTCAGTCTTAAGATAACATAAAATAATAAAAGCAATAAAACTCCACCGCGATCATTCCGAGCGAAAGTCTCAATTAGCAAACAGATCAATCATCAGTGACATCTTAAGTAGCATTTACACAGAAAGCATTGTCAGAATGATGTGTGGTTATAGCGTGGCTGTGGCTTTGCTGGGATTCTCTTCGTGCCCACTCACTGCCCACAGCCCAGGGCTCCTGGACAAAGCTCCATCATGGATGGGACACGGGGAAATGGGCTCTGCAGCCAGCTCTGTGGCGAGGGCTGAAGGCTCCCAAGGTGCCAGCATCCCCTGGGACCCAGATAAATAGGGATTGGGCAAAGGCTTTGGGATATGCACATTCATTTATGTATATTGTGGGATTATAGGCAGCTTATGGGCTCCAGCCGTGATCAAATTCCATCAGGCAGCCACAGATGAAGGCAACACCGTGTGCAACAGCAGCAGAGCAGCCCCCCTGGAACCTCTGCTCTCCCCCAGCCCCAAGACGTGTTTCTACCAAAAAACAAACAAACAAAAATGTTGTTTCTTTGCTTGTTGGAAAAGAATTTGTTGGATTTTGCCCAAAGCCCCAACCCCATTTTGGCAATCGATTTCAGCAGGGAGAAGAAACAGAAATTCTGCTGCTTCTTGTCAGATGAAAGAAAAAAAATACTTTTTCCCATTTTTCATGGAATTAGAAACCCCTGTAAAAAAAAAAAAAAAATCTCAGAAAAGATCTTTCTATTTGTTTTAATCCCTCTCCTGCAGCCATGCAGATGGAAAGGATGAGGGCTGCTCGGTGCAGGAGCTCCCAGGCTGCAGCCACCTCCCAGCTGGGCCGCTCTCATAGCTTAGATGTGCCCAAATTTCAGAAAGTTTCTCGTATTCACCCTCAGTTTTGGTTTTGTTAAACCCTCAGGCTCCGTGTGGAGGTGTTGCTGCTGTTAACATGCGGTACAGCTGTTAATGTCATTTAATAAATACCTAATGAGCAGCTGATGGCTTCTTCCAGATTTTCAGCAGTCCTTTTGATTACACACCAGCTCAGAAAAGTACAGCATAGCTTCAGTAACTGATAGCCCACTAATGCAGGGCATGGGGGGAAGGAGCCCCAAGGACAAGGCACCGAATGCCACCGAGATGCTCAACAAGCAACTCTGTGCTGCAAGGCACAGCAGGGCCCTGGTCTAGGAACTACACCAAAGTGCAATTGACATGAGGGTATTTGATGACCTTAGAGATCTTTTCCAATCTACGTGATTCTCTGGGTCCCCACCAGGAGACCCTCACCAAGCTGCTGACAGCCACAGCCCATGGCTTCATTGGAGCACTGAACACATAGGGAACATTTCCATCTTTGGGAGGAAGAGAGATGTCCCCATGTCTGCAAATGGGTATAGAGAAAGCTATCAAAAAGCCATTGTAAATCCAATCACATTAAACCCTGCACTTGAGAAATGTTCAAGCATCTTCCTAAAGCCGTTCCCCCCGCCGTGACAATGAATCTCAGGGTAATTTGCACAGCAACTGTCAGTGAGACGACTGTCACATTTCAGAGAGGTTTGGGGATGCTTCAGTCAATGGGACTGTCTGGAGGAAAAGGGGAGGGAGAGCGAGGAGAAGGCAGAGAGGTGTGATGAGCCCCAGGCAATGTGTTGGGTGAGAGATGGGCTCAGCCCCAGCGGTGATGGATGTGCTCTGTCTGCCCCAGAACAGCCTTCCTGCCTCTGCCACCAGGATGAGCTGCTCTTGTCATTCAGAGGAGAAAGCGATTTTAGCATGAACAAATGGTGTTGCTGAAGCAGGGAGATGGGGAGGAGAGGTCTCACCACGGCTCTGTTTGGGCTGCAGGGTCTGCTGATGCTCCTCTTCAAAATAAAAGAGGGTAGATTTCGATTGGATATGAGATAAAAGTCTTTTTCCGATAAGGGTAGTGCAGTAGGTTGCTTAGAGAGGTGGTAGATGCCCCATCCCTGCAGACGCTCAAAGTTAGGGGATGGGGCTCTGAGCACCAATCGAGCTGTGGGTATCCCTGTGCATTGCAGGGAATGGGACCAGATGGCCTTTAAGGGTCCCTTCCAACTCAAATGACTCTATGGTCCTGTAAGTCCATGTGAACAGAGATTGTGACAGCTCAGCATTCCTTCTGCATGCCCAGGTGAGCCCGGCCGAGGCGTTGGTGGCACTCTGCTTGCTGGGAGCAGCCATCCTTCTGCTGGCACCTGCTGGCAAGGTGTCGTGAAAGGGAAGGGATCCAAATAAGCAAGCACTGCACATGCAAGCACATACCAATCGAAGATGCAGGAGTTATTAATGCAGAAGCAGAATTATGGCATTTCATTAGGAGCCCAATAATAATACCTCGGCCATATGGTGCTATATTTACCACCCGCACTCAAAGCACAGCCCCTGTCAGCTCTGAAAGCTTCTAGTTAAAAAGAGGGTGGAGGTGATAATGGATTTTCAAAGAGACAATTATGTGCTGGCACTGTCATGACGCACTGATCAATGGCAGATGTTTCTGCCATATTCTGACCCATTTTTGATCCTGAAAATGAGCGTGGGTTCAGTCTGCCTGCCTGGCCCATGCAGTGTGAAGGCAGGAAGTGTCCCTCTCTGCTTTTATTTGGAAGGAGTCACTCTTGGGGACAGCAGTGGCACTGTTCCCCGTGGGTTGGCTCATCCCCACTGTGAACTGAGGGATAATTTGGGGCACACTTTGAGCCCTGACCTAATGGGGAGGGAGTGCAGCAGCTCACTTTCCTGACCAGAGTTAATCCAGGTCCGTTCCCCATCCATACAGAGAAATCCTTCCTGGCTTCATGGTGGATCAGCCCTTAAACAGAGGCTCTGGCTGACTTTAGCTCCCTGATTACAGCCATACAGGGGAGCTGCTCTGCCCAGCAGTGCTCTTGTGATAGAGAAGCATCTCCAGACGGATGCAGCACTCCTCTCCCTGTTAGCCCCACGTGCCCACCAGCCCTACACCATGACAGTCAGTTAGCTGAACTTCTGGAAAAGTGCTACTTTCCTTTCCCCCCGAGAGAGAAGGGGGAAGGCAGCAGGGCTGAGGGCTCTCCTGCAGGCTGTCGTGGCACTCAGTGGCATTGCTCACTTGACACGCACGTGGGCTTTACACCATTCCACGAGCCGGGAAGGCAGAGGTTCACATGAGCAAACCAAGCACTCCATGCCCTTAAGCTGTGGAATTACACAATTGCACCTTGATGCCCTGTGCTTTATAGATGTGTTTAAGCTCCATTTTTCTTAACAACAGCAACAACATCACCGAAGACCAAAAAACAAGGAGACAAGCAACGTGTGCTGGAGCCACTATCAGCAGCCCCAGGCCTGGTACTAGGAAAGGAGCAACAGAGGGGGTCCAGAGATGATATTCCCCCCCCCCAGCTGCCCCATTCCAGCTGATGCCTCATCTGAGTGAGCGGCTCCTACTCATCCTGGGAGATGGCAGTGGTGGACACGAGCAGATGCCTGCCCAGATCAGCTTCCTGCTCAATTAGCATTAGCAAATTTTACAGCACCAACAAGCTGGCTGCTGTACCGAAGCCCCATTCCCAGAACACACCGTTCTGCAGGGCTTTAAAACCATCTTTGCAGTGCAATAAACTGCCCTCACCTGCTACAGGAACAAATGGTTCAGGCTGCAACAACCCTGCAACCCTGAGGTGGGAGGCAAGGAGAGCTAAGTGCTCCCCCATAGCCCTGATGCCAAAACGACCCCGATTTCCTGATGCAAAGACATGTCTTTAGATAGCCTGGAAGGAACTGAGCCCCTCAGTTCCCCTCCACGCAGAGCACAGAGCCCCCAGAGCATCACCTGCACACCCCCAGAAGTGTCCCCCTGCTGGGGATGGTGCTGGTTTGGTTTCCAGTCCTGAAGAGCATTTGTCTGGTATGGGCTGGTGAATAATTTATAGTTTGCTCATGGAAAAACGCAATAGAGTGTGTGTGTGTCTTGGAGGGGGCATGGGGGGGAGAATAAATATCTATTTCTAAAAAATAGAAAAAGGTTAAAAAAAATAATAATAATGCCCAAACTTACCTCGTAAACTGCTCCTTTGATCTAATTCAGAATAAATTATACATAATGGAGCTGGTTGATTTTGCTTGCCGACAGCATGAATAAAAAAATAGAAGGCAAGGAAGCGAGCCAAAGCATTTGGGCTAATAGCACTGAGCTCGGAGTGTCTGCTCCGACTGGCAGGTCTGCAGCAGCTTGGGTTTTCATGTGAAAAAAGCCCTTTCTGCACGAGGGCTGTGCTGTGCAATGGGGCTGTGGGTGCACTCTGCCATGGCCGGGGCAGCCCAAGAGGGACTCAGGACCCAGAGATTCTCCAATATCCTCTTGTGAGGAGGTGGATCTCGCCTTTAGGACACTGCTTTGCTGCTGCACCTCAGGGCAGGTACACATACCAGCAGTTTGAAACAAGGCTGACTGGGTGAAAATCAAACCTTTCAGCTCACAAAATGGATCCGAAGGAGAGTTCTGAGAACCCAACGTTATTTTGCCAATGCCTTCATCCTCCCTCCTCTTCCTCCTACAGAAGGGAACTATTGAGTGTGGCAACCCCACAAAGCCAACCTCTCGTGGCGAGCTCAGCTCGTTGCTCCAGGATGCAGATTCATCAGGAACACAGCCCATAACGAATCCTCACGCAGCTCTGGAGCTGGTTCAGCTTCAAAGGCTAATGGACAATCACTACCACTGAGAAGCCAGGCTGCACTGACTTTCTCAGGTGAGAAGGGTATTGACCAACCAATGCCCCAAAAATAAGAATATTCCTTCAGGTCGGTTTCAGCAATTAAAACTCCCAGCCCTTTTAACCACGCAATTACAGAGGAAGGGAATCAGACATGCTGGTGGGGAAGCAACCAGGATCAGCTGCTCACCAAAAGTTCTGCCTTGCACTGAGCCCTCTGCCACAAAATCAGAGAAGGACCACCCCAGCAGTCCATTAGCTGGGGAGGAACAAAAGGCCCCTGAAGGCCTGTGCTTCATCAGCACCCCCAGCAAAGGAGGACTCTGAGAAGGTGATTTGGGAATAAAGCTGTCCTCCTCCCTCCCCTTCAGTAGCTTCAGCATAGGTAGAACAGAGGGGGAATGGCAGCTGGGGCACTGCCTTTATCCTGTCTGGAGCATCCCCAGGGCAGCACCAACTCCTTCAGAAGCTGTGCAGGAGATGAAGAGATATTTGTGATGATGCCTGCTTGTTCTTTATGGCTTTTACAGGAATGGGTCACGATCATAAATCTAGTTAGACGTAGACGAACACTCACCAAGGTCACTTAAGGGCACTCTTATTAGAGAAGTCCATTAGTGAGGAGGATAATAATGTATGTTGGGCTGCCAAACAGCCTCATTAGAACCCTCACGTGCCCCAGGCACCAGCTCCACACAGGAGGTAAGGCATTTCCTTGGGAAAGATGCAGCTGTTCCTGCAGCATCCATGGCTCCAGCTGTGCCCATTTTGCACTGCAGTGCCCCCAGTTCCAGCACACAGCTTGTGCCGAGTGCTGTTAATCAGCCAGACATTAATTTCCAGGGCACAGAGAAATAATGGATCTTTGCTGTTCGTGTGTTTGGCCCCAGTGCAATCAAGTTTCTTCCTTCTCAATTCTCAACCTTTGGTCGGGTTTTGCACTTTTCCTTTCTTTCTTAGCAAAGCTGAGCCGGTTGAAGAGATCACTCTGATGTGCACATATCTGTCCCCAGCAGGAAGGGTAAGTGATATAAGTGATTTCTGGGCTGAATTTTTGCCTTGCCACAATCTACATTTGCACAGTATGCTGCTCCCCTTCGGACAGAAGCGGCCATCAGAGCCATGCCCCGGTTTCTGAGGACAAGCATTGCATAACGGGTGCCCAAACACGCCCTGCATCAGCTCCCCAGCTGGTGTGAATCAAGAGAGATCCATCGAGGTCAATCCTGGCCAATTGCACCCACTTAATCCCCTCTCGGGAGGCCCCATGTAATCACTGCGCACAGCTGGCTGGAGCTGCGCTGCGTGCGCCAGCCCTCCTGCTGCAAGCATCCTCAGTGCCTCTTCCCAAAGCCCCAGAACAGCAGCACTGCTCCTTCCTGAGCAGCAGCACCACGAGGCCGCTCTGCCAGAGCCCTGCAGCAGCAGGGAACCATGCTGGAACCATGCTGGGTCCAAACTGAGCCAGCTGCCCTCATCCAGCAGAGCCGTGGGGCAGCACCCCTGCTCAGGTGCCGGCTTCCCTTACAGGTTTGTGCTTTCCTTTTTCATATGAGGGCCACACAGGGCCGTTGTGTCGATTGTTTTCTTGTTGTTCTTTTGATTTGAAACCTGGATTTATTTTCCATGTTATTTGTCTGAAATGCCTGCAGGCTGGGGTGGAAATAGTGAACATCTGGGAAGGCAGGTTCTCAATAATTCATATTCCAGAATGGCTCTGCTCCCATCCCCAACATGGCTCTCATATTTAATTAAAAACTCCAGAATATTTACTCCTATTAACAGCAGTGCATTCTCTCCCTCCCTAGCCCCCTCCAACCCTGGGAGTGAGGGATTCAGGAGCACATTTGTGCAGTATCCTTTCCAAACAGCAAAGTGCCCAATGGGAACTTATGGCTGGGGTCATTTTGCTGCTGGACATTTCCATCATTGCAACCATGATGGCAGCTCCCAAGTTGAACGCAGTGCTGAGAATCGCTGGTGTTTTGCAGAGGAGGTTTGCACAGCACTGGGAGAAACCGGAGTGGAAAAGGCGTTTTCTTACAGTGGATGATCTGCATGGCCAAGAATAGCCCTTGGACCCACTTAAGTGGCAAAAAAAAAACAGCTTTGGACACGTGCACACATATGTGGGGTGCTCGGATGCTGTCTCAGCTGGTAAGCAGCACATACAGCTGATCCCTGCTTAATTTAACCTGGTTAATGAACCCCTCTGGCTAATTTAGCAGAACCAACAAGACAGGAGAGAGGTTTCCCTTTGGCAAGCTCTTGTGAGAGGCACGGTGAGACTCAGTGCCTGGTTTGAATCCTGTGCCACGTGGAAACCAACCCTACCCACGGTGCATCCTTCCCAACCCACAGCCAAGGCTTCTTGCCAAAGACCCAGCCTCAAAGCCTCCTGGCTGTGAAACCTCATGCAACCAACTCACTGCCCCCAGAATGTCCCTCTGGAAGCACACATTGCCCTACACAGCCATCACCACCCTGGGAAGGTGTGTGGGTATGTGAGCTGCGCTGACCTTGGCTGCTTTGATGGAGACATCTTTCAAGGAATCCTAAACAGCCTTATTAGATGTTTTATTCAGTTTTTATAAGTATTCCTTGCTGTAAAAGAGTAAATGAGGAGCCTGGGGCACTGCCAATGGGGCTCTTTTTGTTCCTATTGGCAGTACATCAGCTTTCAAATGATTTTTGCCATAAGGAAAAACAACATGCAAATTCAGGCCTCTCTCCCTTTTATCTCCCCCCTCTCCTCTGCTCTCCTCTTCCCTTCTGCTGATTCCACCTCTTTTAAATGCAGATTAGCCCCAGAGCTCCTCCTTCGCTCCCTCTCCCATTGCTGGGAGGTGGTGGCTCTCAGTTACTGGGGGATACTGGTGTCCTTTTTGCATCCTTCCTTTTCCCACCGTGGGCCACAGAGTCAGACTTGGTGCACACAGATGGCAAGAAGAGAGCTGAGAAATGCTAATGTCTGGAACACAGTGGTTGTGGGAGAGGGACAGCAGTTCGTGGAGGAGGGCAAGGGGCACTGTGGGTGCAAAGCATCAGTTGGGCACCATTCTGCATGAGACCCTCTGTGTCTGCTAGGGCTTTGGGTAGGACCAGCTCTTCCCTTCTGCCCCTTTCTAGAGAGTCAAACACCAGCTGTGCTCAAAACATGGTGGTGAATGACCCAACGTGTTGGCTGCTGCACCCATCATGGTGTTCTGCTTTCAGCTGGGTGCTGATGCCCTGCACTTTTGGGCTGGGCTGTGAGCCTCCTCTGGACACTCAAGTATTGCTGAAAATCCAAGGAAGCAAAACTTTCATATTTATCCATAAATACAAAAAGGAGATCATGTTACAGGCTGTAGCAGAAATGCTAAGTCATGGCCTGACACAGTGATTGAGCACCTGGTGGGAAGGCAGGGCCAACCCAGGGCAGCTCAGGTGTATGCAATGCTCTGAGTGACCAGAAGGGCTGCAGCCAGGATCCACCCCTGCTCAGACTTCATTTAAGGGTTGGCAGTGGAGGTGAGGGGTTCTTGCTGTAGATCCCTATGTACTTGAAGCCTTCTGAAGGTAAGCAGCTCTTTTCCTTCATTTCTACATCTGAGGCTGCTGCATTTGCTGAAGCCAAAGGCTTTGCCACCCTGCTATAGTTATCCCATTATAGCATTACAGAGGCACAGCATCAACTCTGCCAATTCCTATGGAAGAAGGGCTGCTGCAGCCCACGAGCCCAGAAACAGAACTCCCTAAGCTCCCATCATCTTCTCCTGCTGTAATGCATCCAAAGACTCGCAGTAGGTGAGGAGAAATGTAGCTATATGAGAAAGAACTGAGTGTGGCACCCAGGGCACGGAGATTGCAACAGGAGGGGGTCTGGCAGCGGTCTGCAGCAGTTTGATCCAAAATACAAATAAAAAGAGAATGGTTACACATCTGAAGAGCAGCCTTGGAAATGCAAACAGCTCCAGCAGCTGGGACTGGGGTCAGAGCCCCAGCATGTATGGATCGATGCAGGGCTGTTGCATCCTATGTAGCGTTTCTCCTCCCTTCAGTGTGACCCTATTGCCTCCCGGCCTTTATTAAAGCCCTGCCTCAGAAGATGGGAATGCCATGAAATATTGCCAAGCATTTGCATAAATAAAACTCCCTGGAACAAATTGCTTTTGTGGCGTTAAAGATCACATCAGCATGGCCCAGGGGGCAGCGCGGTGACTCTGGGAGCACTTAATGATGCTGTCAGCTCTTTTTGCATCCCACAGGGACTGTGTTGGACGACACATGCTAAGCCCAGGGAAGGCCACCCATGCCCCCATAGCTCACCTGGGATTTTCTTTGTTTGAAGCCCTTTGGGACGCAGTGAACTCCCAGCCCCTGCAAATCACTCCTCCATCAATAGCAGCCTCTGCAAAGCTGATTGCTTTTTCTGTTTCTTCCCGATGAGCTGCAGCACATGTATACACACATAAAAACAGGAATGGGTATAAATTACCTTCCAGGCGAAGCCTGAGGACTTATAAATTGCTTAAAAATCAAAGCACATTCCAGGGGGAAATGTTGTAAATTGGAACGGGAAAAATGCGCATATAGGCTTTTAATAAAGGCAGTGTCATGGAGGAATCTCAAAACCTTTTCAAGAAGTTAATTAACCGAGTCCCAGGGCGCTCCTTTGAGGCAGCAAAGAGGTAATGCCCCCAAATATTTTCCAGATGGATGTGTTCATCAAACCTTGCTGCAGTGCCCCATCCTTAGTGCTGGGTGGCCCCCGTGGGCTGTGGGGTGGCTGGGGGCTCCAGGTGGGAGCAGAGAGCACCGGTGAGGGGTTCTCCATTGCAAACAAATGGGATGACAGAGGAAACGCTTCAGAAGAAAAGCAAAAACTCCAATGCAGGAAAGAGTTTTTCTTGAAATGAAAAATATAAATTTAAGGTGAATGCTTGGCTTGATTTATTTGTTTTTCATTTCAATGTGGTGGGGCTGTAAGGTCTGAAGGCGGGAGACAACCTGTAAGCAGTGGGAAGGAAGCTCCCCCTTGGCAGCCCTTTGGGAACCAGAGACCTTCCTGCTCCCCCAGTTCAGGGTCAGAAGCTGTGATCGGGTGATGGCGCGGTGCCCACCTGTGTGCTGTGACGGCTGCAGAGCTGCCTGCAGGGTGGGCTCCCAGCCCTCAGGTCATGCTGTTGTTCCCTGCCTGCCCTGGTGTTTTCCAGGCTAATCTTGGCGAAGTCTGACTCAGAATGGGGATCGATGTGCGAAAAGGAGTGTACTGATGTATATTCTGGATATGTAGCCTGGAGGCTTCATGATGTGAAGCCAGCAGTGACTTCAGTCGTGTTTTTCCCCAGACTCAATCTTGGTGCATTTTGGCTTTTCCTCCCAAGGACCCATCCGTCAGCCTTGTGAATATAAACCAGATCTGCACAAACCGCCCAGACCCAGCAGCCTGCCAGAGCCCCCCCACGTTCTAATTCCAAAATAACATCGCACTTCTTTAATGATCAATAGCAATTACTAAGTCATTTATATCCAATAAAGGATGCAGCAGGAGGTCTGCGTGATACACTACTGCATAAATTCACACTATGAAACAGATTAACAAAGCATTATGATAAGCAAGCTTATTATTTGCATGAACACGAGGCTTAAGAGCTAATTGAAGCAATCCAGCAAAATGTCAATGACTTCTTTTGTGTATGAAATATTCATTAAAGGAACGCACTTATTTGCGAGCTCTTGTTTATTTATACTTCCCCATTTGCATTGTGCTATAAAACTGGCTGCCACTCTGCTAGGGCACGGCGGCTTTGTGTGGAAGCACTGGACCCATTGGGGATGCTGGGGTGGGATGGAGAGCCCATGAGTACCCTCCTCGTCTTCCCTCCTAGAAATAGGACCAGGCGTCCCCCAAGCCAGGACCTCTCCGTTGCTGGAGGACACAGCCCCTTCGCTGCATGCCCCAAGCACAGGGTGAGCACTGGGGATCCCAGCTCTGCTCCCCCCCGACTCTCTGCCTCCTCTGCTTTGAGTCACAAATGAAGTTTTCCTGAGCCCATCCGTTTGTGAGGACAGCTCTCAGACTACAAATCAATGCAGCACGGTATCTTATTTGCTCTGCAGCCAGCTGAGCAAAACAATGTAGCACCAACAGAGACATGAATCTCCTTCATTTATCTTCGCACTAGAAAAATTTCAAGGCTAGAGCTTTTTTTGGCTGTCAGGAGCGGGATGTGTTACAAATGGCCAGACTGGGGCCCAACATTTGTTTTCTCCGTGATTTCCTCAGTCTAAATGCAGCATTACTAACACATGTCCCCAGTTACCAGAGAGACAAATGTTTGACCAACAGCTTAGGATGGGATGCGAGGAGCAGTCCTGCATCTCCTGCTCCGTTGGCTCCATCCCTGATGGGGGAGGTTTGCCCAGACCTCATCCCACAGCCACAGGAGCCTGCAGCCTTTCCCAAACTCCGTCCATTGCCAGAGCCCTGAGGGACCTGTGGCCACATTACACAGCCCATGTCGGTCCTCAGCAGCCTCAGTTTCTTGGGCATCAGCAGGAAACAACAAATGCAGATGACAGCCTGACATCAGCATAGGGCTGTTCTCTTCAATGGCTTTTAATAGCTCAGGGATGCTCAAGCTCCATGCATGCGGGGCAGAGCTTTGGACCTTCTCTCCAGCCCAAACCCCACCAGCTTACAGAGATCCCTCGGTGAGAGTGCTGGCAGCACGGTGTGTGTATCCAAAAATGTGATCCGTGTGGGTCTGAGATGAACGGGACCCAGGGATTCCCACACCAACAGCCGCCCTCCTGCGGGTGGGAGGGTGTGGGACACGCCGTGCCTGGCCTACTTTCCTGCTCATGTGATGGTGCAGAGGATGCTGCGCTTGCGATGCCTTATTTAGGAACCAGAGGCTGTCTGGAGGATTTAACTCTAGAGACAGTTCTGAGGAAGATGCTAGAAATTTTGGAAAACATCATTTCCAGGGAGGGCTGAGCACCAGCTGAAACCAGTCCTCTGCAGATCTCAGAGGCTGTTAATTAGACAAGAATTAACTCCCTGGTACCAATCACCTGCCCTCCTCAGGCTCCATATGACCCTCTAGAGCCCAGATCTGCTTTTCTCCTCCCCACTTCTGCCTAGCGGGCTCTGAAATGCTCCCATCTCTCCCCCAAGCCCTGGGAAGCACCACTGGGCTCTTCAGGCAGAAGTAAAGCAGCCAGAATCCTGCAGATCCTTGTTTCCCATTCTTACTCCTAAGCAAAATGCTGATGCATATCAGCAGCCAGGCAGTTTTCTCCATTCCACAACGAAATATTCACTTCTGCCACAACTGCTGGAAGGTAGTGGGCTTTAAGGCTCACCGTCCACTGAACAAACCTCAGAGCATCCCTTCAACCAAGCACTGTTGCATCTCTCTGGATCTGCCCCAGTTCTGGGCAGCTCCACAGTCCCAGGACCTCCCCATACCGACCCCCACTTCCACAGAGCCATGCAATGTTCCCCCAGTGCCCCCCCTGCCAAGGCACGCTCCTCCACACAGCGAAGGAGGACGATGGATAGGGAGCTGATGAGAGACAAACGAGCCAACAGATCTAGGTTGACACATTATGGGAGGCTGAGATGAGCTAATTATTTCCCTAACAAAAGCTCTTAGGGGAACAACTGCCCTCTATTTTGTTTTATTGCTTTCTTTTTCCTCTTTCCCAGTCCCCACGCACACATGCACTCTCCCCTCGAAGACGTCACGGTGAGGAAGCACATGTGTCAGCTCCAATGATTTATTCAGGAGCCGCATCAGCTCTGCCTTCCACTTGGAAGGTCTCAGGATCTCAATATTTCATATGGAAATCTCCAGCCAGCTGCCCCTGTTTCTGGTTTGAGCTGCTCGGTTGGTGCACGCATCCCTGGGGCGCAGAGGCACAAGGGGTGAGTTGCTGCCCCACGAGAGGAAGTTTTTCTGAGTTTTTTTGGCTGCTTTTTCATTTCACCCTCCCTGTGGTCTCTGCACCACCACCAGTGTGACAGAGCGTGTGACAAACCCGGGATGGCACTGCATCCCCTGCTGGTGCACCATCCATTCTGTGCCTGTGCTGCTTCTCCATTTGATAACCACGGTGTGTCAGCAGCCTGGAGTTAGATGGGTTGGAACTGTCAAAGACCACCCCACTGTTTTGGGTCTGCTTTTGTATGGGGGCGAACAATTCTCCTTCTTGGAGCCTGGAAATGGCCGTTTTTGGAGTGGGCAGCTGCAGGGAATGGAGGGCAGGTAGAAAGACAGTGTAGTGGAAATGGAAAGTCAGGGGCTGAAGCAGTGATTGAGCACCTGGTGGGAAGGCAGGGCCAACCCAGGGCAGCTCAGGTGCATTCAGTGCACTGAGTGACCAGAAGGGCTGCAGCCAGGATCCACCCCTGCCCAGACCTCATTTAAGGGTTGGCAGTGGAGGTGAGGGCATCTCACTGGAGATCCCTGCCTCCTTAACGCTTTCTGAGTGTAAGCAAATTTTCTTTCTTGGTTTCTGCATCCATGGCTGCTGCATTTGGCCTTGTCCTCATTTGTTGCAGCCACAGACTTTGCTATGATGGCACCTGCCATTATGTTACCCTGCTTAAAGCAAGCAGGATTCAAAGCTGTAAGGTGAGCAAGACAGCGAACATGTCCACCTTAATTCCTCCTAGTGTAGTAGTACTGATTAATGTCATTCTCCATGACTGGTTTTAATTAGGTCTTGCAGAAACACTTGGCAGCATCACTGCTTAGCTCTGTTTTGGTAATCATAGAATCATGAAGTGTGGAAGAGACCGCTAAGATCATCATTGCAAATCATCCTAACTCCATCTGGAATTGGGAAAAGTGAGGTGAGCACTGAGGTCCTACCTCAGCCCAACTGCAGCAATGGCAGTGACGTGTTCGTCTCAAAAGAAAAGTCATGCTTTGCAAAAGCACGTATAAACTCGCCCTAACCATTGGGAGCTCCAATCTGGAACTCCTTGCTGAGGTTTCTGAAATTAAATTTGGGTTGAAAAGAGTGAGAGAGGCTGCCTCCATCAGCAAGGCAGGCAAGGAGGTGCAGCAAGGGCTGGAAAACATTGGAGATGGGGGAAGCTGGCGGCCAGGTGACAGCTGGGTGACACCTGAGCACAGTCCCCAGAGGCAGAGCCAGCATATGTGTCCATGCTCCTCTCCCTGTCAGCATCCCACTGCATCCATATGCAACAGGGCTGCTACTGAGGGAGACGAGAGGAGCCAGGAAGTTATGGTTCAATTGGAGAGAATAAAGGAAACAACCGAGATAAATCAATTTCAAGAGAGGGGAAAAAATTCATATCTTTGACTGCTCTTCCAACAAAAGCATAAAACACAAACAAATCAAAGGGCTGGAAGTGCTTCCAGCTCAGGACATGACCGGACTGAACAACAGGCTGCTAACGTGGAGGGAGCTCCCACGAGGATTAAACCACTGATAATAAATTATTGAGAAATATTAGGTGGAGAATAGGCCTGACGCCAGATGGATGCACGGCGACATTCATAGAGCAAGAATGTGAAAATGTAAAAGATGGAACAAAAGAGGAACAAAGTGGTGACAAACCCACCAGCCTGGGGCCAAGGGCAGCACAGTGACGGCATCACCAGAGCCGGGGAGCAGAGGGGGGACCTGGCATGATGAAGGGGACAAAGGACCCTACCAGCCTATGATCCCCACACAGACATAGCTGGTAAAGGTGGCCTGATGAATTTAATTTTTTTTTTTTTTTTTTTTTTTTTTTTTGTTAATGCAATTAATCACCATAGGCACACGTCAGAAGCCTTATGCATATTTAAACTGGGCCAGGAGCCAGTGATTTCTCGTATGCAATTTCCTAATGTTAATAATGTTTCCATTAGCCATATTCAGGAAATCTGCCATTTTTTGTCCCCTTCTGGCCCATACTTTTTACTTTTAATTATGACCCAGTGTCAGCTATTGAATAGGTTGACGCATTTGAAGTGTCTGTGGAGATTTCTTTTTAATAATGAAATTTCTTGGCTGTAATAGCCCTATAACTTGAGTAATTAATGAAGCATGCAGGCAGCATGCTCTCAGAAGCTGCCCATTTGTTCACTGCAAAACTTGCCAGGGAAGAAGAAGCTTTGAAGCTGGGGAGATGTGGAAGAGGTGCAGCAGTGATGCCTGGCACCTCTCCCCAGACCTGGCAGTTGATGCTTGAGCTGCACTGGAGGTCCCTTGTCCAATGGGGCCAATGGAGACCCTTGGGCCTGATGGACCCTACGCATGTCCCCAGCATGTCGCATGGCCCTGATGTCTTTTCCTCCAACAAAAGTCACCTTGGTCCTAGAGGAATCCCTCCTGACTTCCCATCCTATGGACTTGGGGCTTTGAGACACAATTTTTCAGGAGCTGCAGGGGGATGTTTAATTCATGGCTGTGGTTGATTGCAGTGCACTGCACCATGGTGATGCTGCTGATCCTGCAGGGATTTGGAGGATTGGGGTTTCTCTGTCCTCTCCCCTTGCAGCTTGGGTCCCTCTGAGCACAGATGTTTGTAGTTCTCAGTGCTGTTGTTCCTGGGCAGGTTTACATCACCCCGACAGAAGTTCTTACTGAGGAAGTCATGTAAGGCACAGAGCAAAGGAAAAATCTAATGCTGAACATATTGATCTGTGCATTTTTCTGAGTCAAAGCAGGCTGAGGCAGCTGTTCCCAGTGCCTGCAGCTTGGGACCCCAGCCCCATCCCCATACTGTGTGCAGGAATGAAGGTAAAGAACCTCTTAGGCCAGGAGCATGAACCTAGTGCAATTTGTCCAGAACGCCAGGAAAATGATCTTTTCCACAACTGAATTTCTGAGGGAAAATGATTTATTGTGAGCAGAGAAGTTACCCCCAAAACTATGGTGCCACCCCTTTGAGGATGGTCCATGATGGGAGGGGAGGTCAGCCCCTCTGCTTGTCACTGGAATTAGAGCATGAGAAGGGAAATGGAGAGAGTCTTGAGAATCCCAAAAGGTAATTAAGGTAAAACTCGTTAATATTTCAAGGCAGGGCTGTGCCTATTACAGCAAAAGGCCTGGCTGAAGCCAGGGAAGTGACGGGAAAGAGCCTGTCTTGTTACATAACAGCACGTTGTGGGATCAAAGCCATAAAAAGTGAAGCAAACTGCTGAAAGCCCTTGCAGGGTGAGAGGGGACGGCAGCCCCAGGAAAGCCTGGGAGAGCAGGAGATGAAGATGCTGCCAGCTCTAGTTAGGCAGGAATAGGCATGGAGCAAAATGCCCCACCGCCCCCTGAGCACCTGGCCGATATCCCTCTTGCTGCAGGAGGGATGCTCCCATCCCATCTTGTCTCATCCCATCCCAAATATACAGCTGTTTGGGGGCTGTCTGAAAGGAGCTGGTTCAGGGAGATCCTTGTGGGGCAGAGACCAAAGCCTCCCTATGCCCTCCATGCAAAGATGCTGCATTGGGGCGTGCTGGCCTTAAGCACAGGGTTGGAAGGGCTAGGTTAATTATCAGGGTTGGAGGGGTTTAAGTAATTATCGGCACTGGAGGGGCTCAGTTAATTATCAAGTTGGAGGGGTTCAATTAATTCTCAAGGTTGGAGACGCTCAACTAATTATCTCTCCCAGTCATTGCTATGCTGGCAGCGGTGGTGAGGGCGGCTCAGCACTGCGGAGTGACTTCAATCTGTTTCAATCTGTGTGAGGAGGGGATGGGAGGGGGAATATTTCTCTGCTCTGAAATTTTCCAGCCACCTCCTGATCTCTGTCACTGTCAGAGGGTGATGCAGTGGGCACTGGGAGCCCCCAGCCCCTGATACAGGCTGGGGAGGTGGGTGCCCGTTGCCAGCACAGAGCACCCTATGCCAGGGCATCATCCAGAATCACAGCCTCTGGCCGCACGATGCTCCTGATGCAGGCTGTCTTCCAAACATTGGATTAGCAGATATGAGAGCAGGGACTCACCGAGGCGTGGAGTGGATTACAGGCACTCCAGTGCGCTGGTACCCGGTAATGAATGTCCTCCATTTGCCAAGAATACATCAGGCAAATGTTTGCCTCTTAGGCAAACAAACTGAATAAATATTAATTCCCCATCTCGGGTGTCTCCATGCCTGCTGCAAACAGGCTGGGGGTGAGTGATGCCCACCCCACTCTGCATGATGCTCTACGAAGAGCTGTGAAATTCCCAATGTGTCGTAATTTATTGATGCCAGCCATCTCCATCTCCTCCTCGGCGGTTCCTCTGTGCAGAATGACTCCCAAATCAAATTGCAGCATTTTCTGTAGCACCCGCTCCTCTGAATGCACCAGGTATGCAGTTAGGCAAGGGAAATAAGACAAGCGCAGCAAAGGAATTACGGGCTGGCTTCTTTATTTGTGCTCTGAAACACGGGATGGTGGCAGGTGAAAGCAGCGCAGCCATAGAGCAGGCAGACGAAGAGGAGAGTAGGGCAGAATGAGCTCAATGGGGGCTGTGGATGGAGGGTTTTCCTGAGGGACGGAGCAAAGTTTACAACACGTTGGAAATGTATATTATAAGGGGTTATTTCAATAGGGGTTAATCCAGAAGGGGCCTCTCCCTTCTGCACCCCTCAATGGCAGAGAACCATCCCAGTGCTGCTAACGGGAGTGATGTGAGAATAGAGGAGCACTCATCCCTGCTGTGCAGGAAATGGTACCCAGGATATTCTGCTTGGATCCCTCCAGACTCGGAGAAAACCAATTTCCCTTGCACCAGCAAAAGCAGGTTTTATTAACAGCAATTTGAGCTCTCCAGCAAATCCTGACAAGGCATAATTTCTCTGCAAATGGCATGTCCGCATCGCTGCTGCCTCCACCCCTCCTTGCTCCCAACCATTTAGGACAATACTTACTTGATGGAGTCTATTAAGCGTGATATTTTTTATGTACAACAATTGCTGTAGTTAAGCTTTCTCAGGGCTGCTCATTTACCAGGAAATGGCCACAGAGCCGGCAGGCAGCGCTCGCCCATCAGCCATCCACCTCTTTCAATCCCATCTCATCCCATCCACTCCCACCCTCTGGGAGCAGATTGCCGCTCTTTGCTTGCAGTGGGGCTCTGGGGGGAGGGCAGTGCTGATGGCACGGAGCACCCTGAGCACAGCAAGCTGAGCATTTTCTTGATAGCATTAGGGCTCCTCCAGCACAGCCATCTATCTTTTTTTAATTTGAAGAACGTACAGTTTCCAGGAACTGCTCCGAAGTTAGAAACAATGTGATGCTGCTGGTGAATAAGTCATGAGGACTGGAGCCTGAATCTACATATTTATGGGCGCACTCCCTCCTTTGAGCAGGGGAATGATTTATAGCATCCACGATGCTCCCATTGGAGCTGCGGCCACCAAAAGACCCCTCTCGCCCTGGCCAGGCTCTGCCCTGTCCTTGGTGGCCTCTTTGCCAGGGAGGTTCCAACCAGCAGCAGTGCAGTGGGTGCAGGTGGCAGCTCAGAGCAATGATCTGTTTTCATATACTTTCCATACCAACAGTCATTATTTTTCTCTTTTTTGTTTTAATTATTGAAGATTTCTGCTTCAAGAAGCTCTTCTGTTCTCGCGGGGGGGCGGGGGAGGGAGCGGGGGGAATATTAAAAAGGGCCTTTTGCTAATTTCTGCCTTTTAATGTTTGGCAATTGTGCGGTTTTCCTTGGGAAATGACTGCAGAGCCTTCTGCCACCTCCCTCGTATTTTTAGCAGCACCAGAAAGTCCCGTGCCTGCGGGCTCTGCCTGCCTATGGAAAAAAGCAAACCTAATTAAATCACAGAACTGCAAGTGGCACTTTTCCTTTAGTATTCTTTCATTTTACTTGGTACTTGGCTGCGCCGTTAATTACCACCTTCAATTATTTGTCACTGCACATTCCCCTTTTGAAAAGCATTTTTCCTCAGTCAGGGGAAACAAAAAAACAAAACCTGGTGAAAGCATCGGAGGAAGAGAGGAGGGATCATGTGGTGCATCCCACATCCTCGTGTCCTGCAGCCTCTCTGTTGGGGTTTTTCCTGCGTGCTTTAGCTGATCAAATCTGCTCTTTTTTCCTCAAATGGAATCATACAACCATTAAGGTTGGAAAAAAAACTACTGAGATCATCGAGCCCAACTGCTGACTTGTCCCCACCATGCCCACTAAATCATTTCTCTAAAATATATAGGTTATGGAGAGGAAAAGAAGAGAAATGTAGTGGGGGGGCACCTGCAAAGGGCAGATCCTCACAGCCTGGGTTCAGACCCTGCACTGCTTTTTGGAAGCATCTCCAGTTGGGAACCTGCAGTGGGATAACTGAGATCAGGAGGAGTCTCTCCGCATCGGATGGGGCTCTGTTGGACACAGCCTTGGTAATGCCAAAGGGGCATATGGAGGATCATAAATCCCAAAATGACGAAATATGGAAAAAAATCCCACATCCAGGGGTATCTCAGTACTGGCTGACAGGCTGGGGTGAGGCTGAACGGCAGTGTGTGGGTGCTCTCAGGGCTGTGAGATGCTTTGTGATGAGGCTCCATAGAAGGACCATTAACCCTGAGGGCAGCCTGAGCCCTGGGCAGGAGCAGGGACATGGGACAAACAGCAGAGCAGAGCCTGCTCCCACCCCAGCTGGATGTGACCCTTGGGCTGCCATAGACCGCCAACGTGAAGATGCGGTGGATTGTTTGAACACATGATGAAAACCCTTGAGTGAGTTTGAACTCAACGGGGCGTTGTGAGGCTTAATTAATTTATGTCCAAAAGCACTTTGGGGGCGTCAGATGAAAGAGGTTATTACCAGAGTGCAAAGAGATCCTTTATTCTGCAAGATGGAAGCGGGAACAGCCCTGGCCACGCTCTCTCTTTAAAGAGCATGGGCTATTAGAACAAAGCACAGTGATGAACAGAAGCTTTTTTTCTTTATTTTTTAAAGTCTTATGGAAATGATATTGTGGCGTCTCATGATGACACGTCATCCTGGATCAAGAGGGCAGGGAGAAAAACTGAGCTAACTCTCCATAAAACCATTGCAGTGCCATTGGTGTTTGGACCAAATTCCTTGATGTCTTCATTAAGTGTCCCTTAATGAGTTCTGGTGTCCTCAGGGCTGCAGATGGCTCTTATCACAGAATCACAGCACTGTTTGAGTAGGAAGGGACCTTTAGAGGTCATCTGATCCAATTTCCTGCAATGAACAGGGACACCTACATCTCCATCAGGGCCTTGGGTGTCTCCAAGGATGGGGCATCCACCAACTTTATCATAACAAACTTTTTCCTTATATCCTAAATCACCCCTAAATCTCTTGGTAAAGGTTCCCTTGAAGCATTTTGGGGATTGGGCACCAGGCAGCCCAAGAGACCCCGAAGGGTCCCAGGGTTCTCCTGCACTCCTTCAGCCTCTTGCTGCCACATGTTCTGCTGAGACCCAATGTCTCCATCTCCTCCTTTGGGGTTCTGTAGATCTGGGGAATGCCAGCGTCCTCCAGAGCCTGCCTGGGTGAGGGGATCTCATGTATGCAGCTGCTGAGGCAAATGGAAGAGTTAATAGGGAGCAAAAACGAGAGAGGAGCATCGTGATGCTTCTGCTCCTGTTCCCAGTATGGGTGCGTTGTAGAGAGGAACTGACCTTGAAATAAAAGCTGTGGAACAAGAATGGAAATAACTCCTGCATAAATCTGACCTGAGCTACGCTCTGACTGGGAATGGGATTTTATTTTAATTATTTTGTTTTGCTTTGTGTCCAAATAGCAGAAATGGTAAACCTGGTAGAAGCTGTTCGCACAACAACAGCTGAATTCATTTGAGAATGGGCACTGCCATGAAAGGGAATGTCTGATGGCACAGGGCATCAGTGGGAGCGTGGGCACTTTGTGGGGTCCGAGCACAAGGCTGCCTCTCACCCTGCTGTGAAATGCAGCATCAGATGTATCCCTGCAGCAACGTATGCAGCATCACAACGTGCTCCCTCTCTTTTCTCGAGACACCATTTGGCAGATCTGTGCTGTGAAAGTCGCGGCAGTCTTTCAGAATAACTTCTCCCACCATCCCAGCAAGTGCAATGGAACCGGAGGACCATCTGCTGGGAACCAGGCTGCACAGAGCATCCTCCCTCACTGCAAAAACCCCAAAATGCTCTGTATCTCCCACAGACACCCTTATCTGTATGATGACAACACTATGTTGGCAGGTGAGGAGGTGACCGGGTTTGGGAAATCCATGGCTTACAGCAGATTCTCGCACGTGCCTTTGGCACTCAGCCCTCTCATCATCTTTCAGGGTGAAATGTCAATAGGATTGTTTCTGTCTGCAAGATTCCTTCCCTGAAACAAGTCAGCAGCAGCACTTCAAGCCGTCATGGATAAAAGACATCACAATTTGATTTTCTTGTCATTTACTAAAGGAGACAGAAGGATTTCATCAACTTTGCTAAGATGGAGCAGACCTGTAGGAGAAACCCTATGGCAAGGTGCCCATTTCCTGTGGCCAATGCAACCAGTTCTGACAGTTGTGTCACCTGTTCCACCCCACGTCACACTTCCCATCCCATTCACATATCCCATGTCACCTTTCCCATCCCATTCCATATCCCATGTTACCTGTCCCAGCCCATGTCATGCATCCCATCCCCTGAAGAACGCACGGTTTCAACACTTTGGTTAATGAGAAAAAAAAAAAGCAAACCTGCTTTCTGAGGGAAAATGAGTGAAATGCTGCATTTGTTGTGAGGCGTTTGCTTGCTGCAAGGTGCTGGCAACATTTTTGGCAATTAAAATACATCATGCAATGCTTTTCATACTTTCTCTCTCTGAGAGTATGAAGTGGATCAATGAAAATGTCCGAGGAGCTTCTGATAAGAGCCTCGCTCAGCATCTTGAAAGAAGCCCGGGGGACAGAAAGGTTTGCATTTGTAGAAGTGTTTTCCAAAAGGGCTGTTCTCCATCCTCTGCCAGCCATGGAAATTGTCATTCTTTGCAAAGCAGGTAGGGAGGGAACAACCTCACTCTGAAGATTCCCATCAACTAATTTGCACTATTAACATCCAAAATTAGTCCTTCCTCTGCCATACTGACTAGGAGAACTGAGAGTTTGGCAGTGCCAGCCAGACCCTCAGATCCACAGCTTTGGGATGTGTCTGGGTCCCCAGCACCGAGATCCGGTTCTGCACTGCCAGCCCAGAGACCAGCACAGCACTGAGAGCAGCAGTAACAGCGGGCAGATTCAGTTCTGCCTGGAAAATACACTTTAATCAACACTTATTGGATTAGTGTTGAAATCTGAGCACTGCTGGAACGCAGAGCAGCCGCTTCTCCACCACGAAATCATGCTGGTTTTAATCGTGCCTCCCCCCTGCAGCAATTGTGCTCGGAGCAGAATAATTATGACAAGGGATTTTGGTACCAAGGTAAAAAACTGAAACTGGCACCCAAGCCTACGGAGGCTCAGCCTCGCTCGCACTCCAGCACGCTTGGCAACGCGTGGATTTTTTTCCCCATCTCAACAAAATGTCAAAAATATACTTAATGAGAAGTTCTCCTCTTACAAATGAAGCAGTAATCTGTCAGAAGGGAAAATGTGCTGTAAACTTAGTCAGAGCTCATCCCTTGACTCCTTGCCAGCATGCATTAAGGTTCATTAGCGAGTGGGGCTGGGCTGGGCGCTGTGCGGCGCGGGGCTGGACTGCCATCTACAGCGATCTGGGAGAACTAAGAATTAAGGTGCTGTCCTGGGGCTTTTCGTCCTCCCCACCTCTCCTTCCAGTTGGGTTTTGAGATGTTTTTCAAACAAAAAAATATAAGGGACGCTCCTGGTAAGGGAAGAATGCCAGGGATGGGGGACACGTCCCCAGTGTGAGCTGATCAGCTCTCCTGATTTTCAGTAAGAGTTTATTCTGTCCCCTATGCTGAACCAAACTCACAGCAGAGGCTCCAGCACCAGTGAGATAGGAGCTGGGACGTTTCAACATGCAGCCCCTCTGTGCAGAAACCCAGCCCTATAGGCATACAGCAAAACACTGCTGATGGAGGGGATGCACCCAACCGAGAGCAGTGTGATAACAGCTCCAGAAAGATCTGCAGGAGAACATATGGTGTGTTTTCAAATGCACCCATAACATTTATTTAAAATACAGGCTATAAAGATTTGCCAGCAAAACTTAACGGAAGAAAACCTGTCTCTAAGCTGGAAAGTCTCCTATTGTTTCTCCCAAATCGTTAAGCTCGTGTTTATTTGATTTCAGCCTAAATAAATGGGGATGTTGCAGTGAGAAAGGGACCCAAGATGCCCCTCACTTCTGGGGGTCAAACAGCGATGCAGCTCTGCAGCAGGGGCTTCTCCCACTGCAACACACAGCCCTCAGTGCCCTGAGCTGCTGCGTCTGCGCCATGGTGGTGGCCATGGAGGAGCAGAGCATCTGTGTGCATCCTCCTGCTACCTTCAGGTTGGCTCTCCAATGGGACAGACACACCAGGAACAGCAGCAGACACACTTCTCCCATCGCTTTGCCTCCACAGCAGAGCGATGCTGCCTCACGGGTACCTGATACAGATCCTAATGTGAGCAGGGCTGTGCCTCACAGCACCCACTGTGGATCAGAGGGGACCTTGAAGCAGTGGCAGGGAGATAAGGGCAGCTCCACAGCCCGCTGCAGGGCCGAGGTCCGGGCTGCATCCCAGTGCATCAGCGATGCTTTGTGGCAGCTGCACCATCTAGAGGAGAAATGGGTCGAAGAGAAGAAACGGGTGATAGAGCAGGGGACCAGATGGGCCATCTTCTGCAGAGAATCGGAATAGGAGGAAGAGGAGTCAGAGGTGATGGCACCGCCTATATCCATCATCACCATCTATGCCTGTGACTGATCTCTTCTGGCTGGAAGGAAAAAGCAAATTAAAATTCTCAGCCTGCAGCAAGGCTGACCGCACACCTCTGAGCCTGGAAACAGCAGCAATTTTGCAATTTTGTGGCTCAGTTGGACTGAGCCTTTCCTTCTCCAGGCAGATGTACCAGTGGCACTCAGAGATCACCATGGAGGGATGTGACCATGTGCCTGACAGTGCCCTGATGCCCTGCTCCCCCTGTTGCCCTTCCTGCAGCATGCCCAGCATGAGCAGGTGCTGCAGACACAGCTGTACCTACAAAATCTGAGGAGCAAACCCCCCCTGGGTTTGCCTGCAGGGATCCAGGGAGAGGCTTTTCCCTCCTTGGCAGCTCCCTGCAGCACGAGGGGAGGCAGCAGCTCCATTCCCACTGGTTTTAATTTTGTTTTTCCTTACCACTCAGGCCCCAGCAGATTGCATAAGTCACAAGGAAACACTGATCACATCCCAAGTGCAACCATGAGCACATCTCAGCTCCCAGTCCTCCTCGTTTGTTTGCTGACACCCAGATTTCTCCTCCTCCTCCCACCAGCTCCAGTTCATTCCCGTATGGCTGCAGGCAGCTCCGGCTCCCAGCCCACAGATCTGCCTCTTCTCCCTCCCACCCACACTTGTGGCTTTGCTGAGCTTTGGCCAATCCAGGGGCAGACAGAAGGTGTCCCCAGCATAGGGTGCAGCATAGGGTGCAGTGAGGAGCGGGAAAATGTAAAGTGCTTCAGGTGATGGGGATGGACACTGCAAAGGCCTTCCCAGGTTAGTGTTCAGCACTGCAGGAGCCAAGCTTGGGGTGGCTCCCAGGCAGCTGATGGCTGCTCCCAGTGTGCAGCATGGATCAGAGGGTGCAGGCAGGTTGTTTCCCAAAGGGCTCAAATCACAAATCCCAGTCAGAAGCAAGAGATTTCCTTCACACTGTGATTTTAGTAGTCACCAAAGGATTTGATTTCTTCCAGCATTTCCAAAGCTGTTTTGTCTCTGTTGCCCTGAAGCCATTCTCAGTGCTCACTCAGTGTATCTCCACCCCTGACAGCTCTACGGAACGGCAGCACGAATCTGAGCCCACACTCAGTCTGAAGCTATCAGCACTGGAGGGATGCCATGGCCTTAAGAGCCCCAAGGAAAAGCAGGAGGAACACACGGGGGTGCAAACACAGAGTGAGAACAATGGTGATTTTTAGTTTGATCCAGAATTTGCTTAAGGAAGTGTTAAGGAAGGCAGCTGTTTGCAAATCCTTAATCAACGCCTGCTCATGCAAAACGGGTTTTGCATTTGTAAGATCTGGTGAGGACCAGCACCATCCCTGACCACCGCAGCCTCCCCAGGCTGGTGGCATCCTGCTGTGGCACTTTGGACTCTTCCTGCTACATGAGGACCTGGAGAAAAGCCACTTCCTTTGTGCCATGCTCCAGTGAGAGCCTTTGAGCAGCTGCCAGCAGCCCCGTGGTGCATCCACCACCAGAGGTTTCAGTTCTTTGCAGCCGAGAGTATCCGTGAGTGCTAAAAACAGACAGCACTCCTTGGAGGTGATCTGAAATTCTTTCCTGCATACAAAGATGCTTAGGGTTGGTGGGCTGGATGGGGACTGTGCATGGGCATCAGTCACAGCAGCACATCGCGGGCAGAGCTGACGGAGCTCTGATATCCAAATCAAGTTTGAGACTTTCCTGAGCCCAGGAGCACGTAAGCCCTGAATTCACATGAAAACACGTGAAGGCTTTCAAGGAGGCTGCTCTCCTAACCATCAGTTTGTACCCATGCAGGATGCTTTCTTGCTGCACACTCATGGCAGTTCTGCTCCACTGACCCAGGTGAGGACCTACACAGGGATTTCAGCAATTGCTCTCTTGGCAGAAGTCAGCAGAGCGGTAGTCATAGACTCATTAAGGCTGGAAAAGACCTCTAAGATCCCTACGCCCGACCCCAACTCAACACCATGCCCACTGACCATGCCCTCAGTGCCAAACCTCTGTGGTTCTGGAACATCTCTGGGGATGAGGACTCCACCATTCCCTGTGCAGCCTGTGCCAATGCATCACCATTCATTCGGAGAAGAAATTTTGCCTAGTATCCAACCTGAAATGGAGTAATGAGGGGAGCTGGAGTGCACACGGTGATTTCTTTTTCCTTCCTTCGTCCCCTTAAAGCTCCCAGCAATTTTGGCACACAGTCAAAGCGTAAGTTTCCTTTTGAAGATATACAGCAACCACAGCACTTCAGTTTCATTACGGCTTTTCTTTGTGTAGTGGGGACAAAATCTGTCCCACCTTTGATGCTGCCCTTTAACCAGTCCATCCTGAAGCGCACAGACCCTTTTCATCACCTTCCACCATGGCTGCTGGCACTTAATGCCTGTGTTTATATCCCTGATTGTGACTGAAATCAAAGTGTTGCTGGGGGAAAGTCAGCAAATGGCTCGTTAAAAAAAAAAAAAAAGAAAAGAAAAGAAAGAAAGAAAGAAAGAAAAAGGGGCTTGTTTCTGTGTGTCCCTCAGAGCTCCCACCCAGGCCTTCCCACACTCTCCACTCCCCTCTGCACAGCCCACAGGCTGAAAAGGATCTTCCTCCAAACCGGGCAGCTGTGCCTCAGACACACTCAGCTCTGTGTAGCATGGTGGTCAGGGAGGAATAGGAAATTCTCCAGATGTGACTCCATGCAGACCTGGTGCCATTTTCCCCGCTGACAATGCTGTTTGCACAGCACAGCTCTGCTCATGGGGCAAATAGAAACGTTCAATACCCAGCGCTGCTCGCTGGCAGTTTTCACAGGCATCTCTATTCCTTTCTTTCTAAATTAGATCTTTCTATTATAACTTCAAGGCCTCATGAGTCTCCTTGGCATTTATTAAATAACAACTACACTCTCTGATTTACCATGTTACTACATGATCCAGCCGCACGCTGCTGCAGCTCACAGCACGAGCAAACCCAAGCAAGAGGAAAGCAAGTCCTGGAGCCCCCCGAGCCCCATTCCCAACCAGAAAGATGCAGCCCCTGCCATTTATTTCAAGGCAATGCTTGCACGACTTCTCTGACAAAAGCTTTGGAGCTCCTGAAGCTTGTGACCGTGGAACCCAAACACCTGCTGAGCTCCAGGCTCAGCCCGCACTCCCTCCACATCCTTCCCCCCGCAATGCTTCCACCAAAAAACCTCACAGACACAACTAGATTGCACTATAATGGATTCGTTTTGCCCCCAAACTTGAAGACGTGTTTAGGGAACACAAAACTGCCACCAAAAGGTTTGCAGGACCTGAGGCTGTCGCTATTCCCATGCCCCCAGCTGGCAACACACTGACTCACACCCCACCGACAGCAACGCAGCGGCGTTAACACAGCTCCATGTGAAAGCAGTAATTGGCCCAGAATCCACAGGTCTCCCGACAACAGGAAGAGCTGCCAGGTGAGTCCTTTCATTCTTACTGTTTCGGTTTTAATCTCGTCCTTTTTCCTTCTGGATTAAAATAAAAAAAAAAGAAATCCATCACCTGAGCTCAGGCTTCAGCCTTGATAGCCCACAGCAGCTTTTGCCTCTACTGTGTGCAGAGCCACCTCTAATGAGAGCCCATCTCTGCCCCCTGCAATAAGCTGCAAATGGGATGCGCAGATCCTGAGGTCAGGGAGGACGTTTCATTTTGAAAACACGAACGTTTCCCTGCCATCCCCTAACAAGGGGCCCAATTAGTGCTTGTGACTTTGTCATCCACTCAGCAGGGACATGTGGACCACTGCTCTCATTTCCACAAAGATCACGGATCAGGAAGACAAATCATCCCTAATGGGACCTGGGGGAGAAGCTTCCTGTTCATTTCGAGCTGAAGGAATACGTACTGAGAGCACTGCTCTGTAGAGCCACAGAATGCCACCTCAGCTGGTGACAGCCGAGCTCCCAGCAGCCAACATCCCTCCCTCCCCTCGGAGCAACTGCGTGTGCACAAGCACATCTATCAGGTTGCTGCCCACAGCTTTGACTTTAATTTTATTTTTAAAGCACATTCGCATGCAAATTGACTTGGCCTGGGAGGATACATGAGTACAAGAGCCCTTTCTTTCCTCTGGAGTGGCACTGGGAGGAACATGGTGAAACGGAGCAAAGCTTCCTCACCTCCAGGCTGCAACTCTGCAGCTAAGGAAAAGCCAGCTCATTGTTCTCTCTGTACACAGATGCTGGCTGTGCTGTTTGCAGCAGCCTTGTTCAAGAGAGCCGTTTTGGGATATAAAAGCATACCACATATCCCAGGGAAAAAAAAAAATAAAATTAGAACACAGGACTTGTCAGCTGTTTAATCTATTGTAAGAGCAGGAGATGAATCAGTCTGAGTCTGTAGCTGTGCCTGGCATGGTCCTGCCCCGCTTCCCCAGAAAAGCAGGCCAGGTCTGGAAAGGAATTAGGATGTGATGCTGGGGTCCAGTAAAAAGCATGATTCCTTCTGCCTCGGGCAAGCATCTCTGGGGCGAAAGCAGATGGGAATTCATTCCTCAACACTCAAGTGAGCGCAAAGCGAGCACAAAAACTCCTGGAAGAGATGAAGCTCCAGCAGTACGGCAGTACGGACGGCGTCTGCTCGGAGCAGGGCTGAGCCGGCCACGGGAAGGCAGGCAGCCCGGGCTCGGGGCGTCCGTCCGTCATCCGATGACACCGAGACGCGCCGCGACCGCGAGCCGCGAGCGACGCCGAGCAGCTCCGCGCCCCGCCGTGCCGCCCGGGGGCCGAGCGTGAGAACCTCGCCGTGGGACGGACGCGCGCTCGGCTCTCCAAACTCCGCTCTACTTTCGCATCCCAAAGCCCGGCCGCCGCACGGCGGGCCGACGTTTCGCCGATGTGCTTCCTCCGCTGGAAGCGACGCGGCCCGCTCAGCTCCGCGCTCCCTCCGCACGCCGCCCCGGCCCGGCTCCTCCCCGCCCCGCTCCTCCCGCAGCCGCTGACCGCGGCGTTCCGTCCGTCCTCCGCCTCCGCGCCGGGCCCTGCGGCGCATGCCTCCCGCTCCCCGGGGCTCAGGAGAGGAAGCGCCGCCCGTTCTTCCCGCGCGGAACGGAGCGCCGAGGGTCCGCCGGCACCACCGCCCCTTGTGCTCGGCCTCCCCCCGCGGCGGAGGAGGCGGCGGCGGCCGCAGGTGAGCGCCGAGCCGGCAGGCCGAGCCGGGCCCGGCCGAGGGCGGCGGAAGGCGGGAAGGGAACCATGGCGGCGCGGCGCGGCGGGGCCCGGCCTGGGCGGGCGGCGGAAGGCGGGCGGCCCCGCGGCCTCTGCGCGTCCCGTCGCGGCCCTTCGGCCGTTCCGTGCGCGGACTCCTGGGGAAGCGGCCCCTCGCGGAGCTCCGAGGGCCCCCGCCCCTTCGCGCCGCCCGCAGCGCGCCGGGCTCGAGGAGCGGACGGCTCCAGCAGCGCGGGGTCGGAGCGGCGGCTGCGGAGGCGCCGTGAGGCGGTTGAGGGCCGGGCGCGGCGAGCGAGGAGCTGCGGGTGCCCCATCGCTGCAGGTGCCGCAGGCGGGGCAGGATGTGGGGATGGCAGCCCTGAGCTGTGCGGGCCCTCCCGAAACGTCCGTAACTCAGCGATGGTTCCGTGAGTTGCCGCAGCCTCGGAGCGGGTTGGTCCGTCTCCTGTGGCTGGGCTGCCGTGGATTCGCGCGACGGGACGAGGGGAAACGGCCGCAAGTTGCGAGTTGGATCGGACATCGGGGAAAACTTTACAGAAGGGGTTGTTAAGCACTGCAATGGGCTCCCCGGGGAGGTGGAGTCAAGTCACCAACCTGGATGTGTTTAAAACCCGTTTGGATGTGGTGCTCAGGGACAGGATTGAGCAGAGGGCTGTTAGAGGTAGGGTAGGATGGTTGGTTGTGGTTGAACTTGATGATCTTGAAGGTCTTTTGCAACCTGAGCGATTCTGTGATTCTGTCCCTTCGTGTCTTTGCACAATGTGTTTCGATAGCTCTTAATTGCTGTGCTTTATCTCTAAAGGAAGTCAGTCATATTTCAGCATCAGAGGTGGTAAATAACTACAGGTGCCATTAGTGCACATCCCTGTGATGTATCGGTGCCATTGGGGTGCTGGCTGCGACCCCAAGGAGTGATGTGGAAGCGAACCCTAGTCCTGTGTCACAGCTGTAGGGCAGCAGCCATCTGAGTGCGGGATGATGAAGACATCTGCCCCATTTCTGGGAACTGTGGAAAGAGGTTAAGAGGAAATAAGCTGGGTTCTTTGGGAAGCCGGGAATTTAAGCGTGTTAATTGCATTTCTTTGGGATAATTAGGTGTTCCAATTTCTGTTTGAACTTTAGCTGCTTCTTACGAGGAAGGCCGTTTTTAATTTATCATTGCCCTGGTGAATATGTTGGAGAGTACTTTGAAAACTGTATCCATGTTTTTATAAAAGTTTTGGTTCTGACCCACATCACAGCAGACTGCTCAGCTGCTGCTGTGAGACGTCACCCAGGTGGATTCATGGCCCAGCACATGAAGGGGAAGGATGTTCTTGATCCCCACACTTAAAGCTGGAGTTGTGCAAGACTGATATTTTGAAGCTGATCCCCACTGAGGAGAAAAGAATGCAAGCAATGGATTCCCAGAGCTCAGGGCTTGGGTTAAAGTGCGTTATGCGAGGTTGTTCTTTGGCAAAGAGTTAGCAGATGAAATGGCAAAGCGTTCGTTCTCTTTTGCCACAAAATGAATTGCAAAATATCAGAATGTTAGTGTAGAAGGGAGGTCTCACACACCTGTGCAGTGAAATATTAGCAAGATTTATTCCGTGGGTCTTGGCAGTGCAGGGTTATTTAGGAACATACTCAAAAGAGTGTGTGGCCTTCGATGGAATACATAGGAAGAATTTCAAAAGTGAAGATGCTTACCTGAATTGGATTGTGGTTATTGCAGGAGCTCTGGAAACCACAAATGATGAGTGTTTTGTCTTGTCCTTAGTGACAGTAATGGCAGAATTTACCATTTCAAGGGATGTTGAGCAGAAACTCTTGTGATTTCCTGGTTAGTGTGAGTGTTAATAATTGACAATTTGTGTTACCAAGTGTTGTTACATGGAAATTTTAGAAGCTTGATATGTAATAAAAAGTATTTTCTTTTTTTTATTGTAGGATGGAAAAGAGACCAGTCTGAAAACCTTCCCCTTTGTGGGCTTTGCGGTTGTCTGCTAGAATGTTCCTTATGAATGCTTGTCCTCTGGTAGCTCTTCAGACACAATGGGAATCCTTTGGACCAGTGAGGAATTGTAGATACCCTGTTTGCTTCTCTGAGTCTGAAGGGGACGTCACCAGAAACTCTGTACATGCAAAAGTTCAGATGATCATAAACAGCCTGCAAAGTCAAGAGTCTCCCCTGGGTATGAACAATGAGTGTGAATGTATTATGCAGAAGAAACAAAAGGGAGAAAAAGGCACGAGCAATAGGGTTGCATCCAGCACCACACTGCTCCAGAAACATCCTAAATACACCGAGAGGGGTTGTCCTGCTGATTCTGATGACACTGAAGAGAATGTGGAGTTTGGGACTCTCTTGCTTGACTCTGATAGTGACGATTCTGTTGACCGAGGTATAGAGGAAGCTATTCAGGAGTACTTGAAAGCAAAAGGAAAAAGTGACCAGTCATTACAGAGGAATGCAGAGTGTTCCGAAAACATAGCCAGAGACAAAAGGCTTAAGAGAGAATTCTCCCAGAACAAAATGTCTAGTAACCTTCTCCCTGTGAAATTTAAAGCAGATATGCTCTCCGAAGAGTACTTTTCTGACCAGCTTGGAATTGGTAAAAGACTACAGCCTGCTTCCCCACAAAGCATTAGTAGTGATGACTCTTTTGAACAGAGCATACAAGCTGAAATTGTGCAGTTCTTGAACGAGAAGAAGCAACAAGAAATTAGCAAGTGTGTAATTGGGCAGGATAAAAAAGATCCCCATGTGAGATCTGTCCTTAAAAGCAACAAACAGACTGCTAACAAAACAGACTGTGGTGCTGTGAAGCGAGGTTGTAACGCGCTCCTCTTGAGACACCATCCCAAGCTACGGAAAACCAGCACGCAGTCCAAGTGTTTGAAGTCTAAAATCCAGGAAATGCCTGCTGATTTCGACCAAGTGGACCAAGCTTATCTAGAAGCAGCCAGCCAGCCCTGGTTACTGCAGCAAAATGAAGAAAGTGGAACTAACTACTGGGAACCTAGTGGAACACTTATGGATGAGAGCATGCACCCATCCGACTCCAGCAGCGATGATGGGATTGAAGAAGCCATTCAGCTTTATCAGCTGGAGAAGATCAGGAAAGAGGCAGGTCACACAACGGACTGTGTCCCTTTGCAAAGGGAACAATTTGATACAAAGGGTATAGCGGACATTTCAGCAAGCCTGACAATTAGCTCAACAAAAAGTGCCTCACCAGAAATCTGTAAAAGCCCTACGAGCAACAAGAGGAAAGAAATTAATTCAAAATCAACAGAATTAGAAAGCTCCAGCAATGACTTTAACAGGCTGTTTAAACCACTGAAAAAAGCCAGGCATTTTGTACCTCCGGAAAACAAGATTGCTGCTTGCGAGCTCACATTGCAGGCTTCTTGCAGAGCAGACACATCTGCAGAACTCATGTGTGCAGAAGCTATTCTTGATATTTCCAAAACAATCATGCCATCCCAAATGGGAAGTGACAGCAAATCTCTCGCTGCAGATTCCTTCTTTTCTCCCCAGCTTCTCTCATCTTCCCATTGTGAAAGTGACAGCAGCCTTGTGGACAGCGATGATAGCATAGAGCAAGAAATCCGGGCCTTTTTGGCTCTGAAAGCACAGTCAGAAAGCCTTGTAGCGAAGCCTCCTGGCCTGTCACACCCGATCCAGATGCCCTTGCCATCTGATCAAAACAGCCTCGCTGGTACCCTTGAGCCTTCTCTTCCCAAAACACTGAAACTATCACTGAATCGTAAAAAGAGACTTAAAAGGGAAGGTGGAATAGCAAAGCAAGGTGCATCGAAAGCATCCGAACAGCTGGGGACGGGATTTATTCCAGATAACTATTCGAAAGTTCCTGTGCTCCAGGAGGGTACCCTGACCAGCTCTGAAGGACTCTGTGGTGCTCCGATGCTCAGTAGCAATGAGGCTGAGCAGCAGCAGCTGATGTCTTCTGAGCTGTCTGAATCTGTTGGCGAATGTGTGGCCTTGGATTCTGGAAATCCTTTTTTGCAGGTTCAGAGTGGGACGAGACAGCTTGTGAAAAACACCATCCAAACTCAAGAGAGGGATGGTTCAGATGATGAGAGCAGTTCTCTGGATAGTGATGAGGACCTCGATAGTGCTATTAAGGACCTTTTACGATCTAAAAGAAAATTAAAGAAGAAGTCTAAGGACCAGAAATCTCAGTGCAAGAAGAGAGTCAGGTGTACCGAGACAGACAGTCAACTGCTGGATGAGGTTGGTGACCTTCAGCAATGTGAGTGGAAATGTAAAAATCCCATGCTACTGAAAAGCTGCCTCTCAAAATCTAGAAAAACTGTGAAAGAGAACGCAGTCAGAAATTATCCAGATGACATAAATGTCAGCCTTTCAAGTGAAAGACCAGAAGCCGTTAAGAACGTAGAGTTTGATTTACAGCTTAAAAAAGGATGCAAACCTGAACCCATTTCGAACCAGAATAACCTGCAGATAGCTAAAAAGAGAAAATGTAGTTTCACAGCTGCATTAGGCACTGATGATAGCAGTTCAGTGGATAGTGATGACAGCATTGAACAAGAAATTAGGAAATTTTTGGCAGAAAAGGCTAAAGACTCTGCAAGCAATTCAGAGGTGCAAAAAAATGAGGCAACTCTAGACCTGTTGACCAAACAAACTGCAAATAAAGGAAAAGTGAAGCAACAGTCGGTTGAAAATGAGATAGACTTCTTGCTGGGTCAGACTAAAAAGACTAAGGGAACTCAGCAAACTGATGAGTTGAAGAGCTCTCAGAGAACGGAAGGGAAAAGTGCAATGTTACTTGACAGTGGGAAAACTGCTTCCTCTGCAGAGAATGTTTCTTTTAATACTACTGGTCAGTCAAAAGCTAAACAAGGAATGGTGGGGGTTAAAGGTGTTGCTGCTGGTGAGTTACCTGGGAAAGCAACGGGTAAAAAGGATGTCTCTAATACGGAGCCTGTGCAGAAAACACTTCCACCTAAAACCAGCAAAAATGAAGGTCGTAAAAGGCAAAAAGTAAGCAATGCAAAGTCTAGATCTAAAAGAAAGAACTCCTTTCAGTTAAAGATTTCGAGTAAATTTATTGCAGGTCTGAAACGTGCTCGGGAGAGGAAGAAATCCATGCTTTTGAACAAAAAGCAGAAATCAGAGCATTTGCTCAGCCAGAGCAGCGCATCAGGAACAGAGGTAGCTTCCCAGGATACAGATGTACTTACACGGGAAAAAGGAGCCCCACTGCCAAAAGGTGAATGTAGTGGGGAGAATAAGACAGCAATAAAAGAATGCAGCTCTTCTCAGAAGCTCACTGTGGAAGTGTCAGGTCCCCATGTAGCAGAAACCTGTGAAAGACCAGATGCTGCTCCTTTGTATATCAAAGAAGCAGAGGGCTGCAAAAAGGCTGCTGCTGCAGGAGGCTGGACGGATTCACATCTGAATCTCTCCTCACAGGAGCAGAGTGTGGCAGCAGGACAAGTAGATAAGGTTTGCAGAGGAGCAAACAAAGCTGAGAAAGTACAGATGGGGACTGAGGAAGGAGATAGCCACAAAGACAGCTGGGCAGATTCAAATGTAAGTCCCCCACTCCCACAGCGCAGTATGGCAGTGGTAGAAGCAGATAAAGTTAGCAGAGAAACGTGCCAGCGGAGTATGCACGTATGTGGTCATGGAGAGAATAACCAGCAGGACAACAGGCAAGGTCCATGTGTAGGTTTTGCACTGCAGGAGCTAAGTGTGACAGCAGTAACAGCAGGTGAAGCTAGTGGAGAAGCATGTGCAGGTAACGGTGTGCACATGTGCATGGAGAAGGAAAGCATTACCTGCCAGGACAGTGACAGACAGTCAGAAATTCAGGTATCCAGCTCCAGTTGGGAAGGCAAAGTGCCTGTCCTGCAGAATAGGGAAACTGACTGTGAACCGGACCAAGGGCAGGAAGTTTTAGAGAAGGACTGTGCAAAATGTACTGACACACCAGCAGGGGACAGCCCAGCTTCCCTCATGAAATTAAAGGTATCAAATAAGTAAGTACACTTTTTCTCTTTCCTCCCACAGTAACAGGCTTTTTAGGAAATAACTATCATTGTAATTACCTTGATAAGACTTGAGACATGAGGGACGGTGGGAGAAGGTGATAAAGCATATCATACACACACTAAGGTGAAAAATGCTTCTGTATAACAGGGATATCATGGATAAACGTACTTAGATTTTGTAGAATTTTGTAAATTATTTAAAGCATTCTAAGGAGATATTTTTTATAATGGTTTTTAGTGCTTACATTACTACAGAATGCTGTAGCTATTATAGATAAGGAGATACCGCCTAATCATGCTTTAAATTATGAGGCCTCTAATCATGTTAGAAGGAAACCTGTTTGTCAGTCTGTGAGGAGATCCCAGGCAAACACAGCATTTACTGATAGCGCAGTGCTTTGGAAGCTCACTGCCTGCCATGTGTTTACACTCGAGCTGCCTTAGGACAATCCTGTGTCAGCAGGGACTGCAGAGTGAACTCACCAAGCAGAGCTCCAGCAGAGTTGGTGCAGCTGCAGGTGCGGAGATCTGGCCATGAAGATCCAAATCCAGGCAAGCACAGAGGGTCAGGGGACAACAGCTCATCCCTGTGCAGCGATCACAGTGGCCACAGAAAGCACCTTTGGAATGCTGGAAACCTCCTGCTAGCAGATGATTCAAAGCACAATTGCAGTTGGAATGAAGTGAAGGAATGTCTGTTCGGACATGACTTCTGTGGATGTCGCTAGACTTGGGTGTTGCTGGGCCTGCAAGGCTGAAACAATTTCCTCCTTACTCTTAGTCTAATTCTGATGCCCTGCAGTTACCCAGCGACGTGTTCGGATTTTTCCAAGTGAACTTTCTTCAACTGAGTGCCCTTACTTTTCTTTTTCAGAAGTGGTTTCTAAGATGTTACATTTCTGTGAACTTCTACTTTCATTTACAATTTTTGTGCAATAGAGCAAAGCTAGATTTGCTGTAGGAAGTCCCTAACAGAAACGCCACGGATATTTTCAGCACTGGTCTTTCATACTCAGAGAGTTTTCTCTCTTTTTCAAGCACGCAGAATAAAGCAATTTTTCACTACTGTCTTTTTTATTTGAAGTGACTTTAAATGGCATTCAAGTAATGCCTTTATATCGCAATGAAAGTGTTCCACACCCGTTCCACTGAAAAAACCAAAAGGTGTGAATTGAAGCTGTTGACCAGTTCTTTCACTTTCATTTGTGTGTAATGAAGTCCTCTGAGTGGTTTGTTCCTGCATCTCGTCCCGTGAATCGATCTGATACTATCTCTGTTCAGTCTTCTACTGAGCTTCTCAACCAGACTACCATTTCAGCTCACCTCGTTTCTTAATCACTTCAGCAGTCTTCCTCAAGGCTGGCCTTAATGTTCAGAAACGGAGCGAAAGCAGTCGAGAATGGATCCAGTATCACCTAGTATCTCCAGATGTGATTGCATTTGCAGAATACTGGCAAACTGCAGCGTAGCATAGAGTAGAAAAAGCAACCGTGGCGTGTAGAGAAATAGAAGGCATCCTTTGTGTGTTTATACTGTCGTGCAGTTGCATTTTAAACATGCTTAGAGTGGTCACTTGGCATTTCTTATCGTCAGGCCACCTTTTTGTAGTCCTTGGGCTGGGCGGTGGAGGAGTTCACTGCTGGCTCACTTCATTTTTGTGGTAGGATACCTTGGAAAAGTGGTTTTTTACTTAGCTCGTGCCTGCAGGAAGTTTGCACAGGCATGTCTTTGTGTCTGCCTTGATTCAGCTGCAGGATTTGGGCATTTTGTTTGGAATAGGTGAATAGGCTGTATTTTAAAATAGAATTTTTCAGGGTACCTTGCTTTCAGAGGATTAAACCATACTTAGTAGGGATGGTGGAAGCACTATGTACCGTTTGTATGAAATAAGCTGAATGTTTTTCGACGTTTTTCACTAATCCAACCTTAAGATTTACGAGGTGTTTTGTGCCCCTGTCGGTGTGTCTGTGTTCTCAGTACTACTTGTGAACTGATTCACTTCCAGTGAAGATGCAATTCTGATTACCTTGTGCTTTAAATACAAGCTAATTTCAAGCAGCACTTTTTAAAAAAAAAAAAAAAAAAAATTGATAAAACTTGATTTGTATATAGGAAATGGTGTACATTGATACGTTTATAATGTTTAATAAATGGGGTTCTGACCGTGGACCGTGAAACCAGAGCGCTCCTGTGGTTTGTGCCTCCGTCACTGGTGAGCAGTGTGTTGTGTTACAGCTTTTCCCTCCTGGCTGTAGTCCAGAGATGCAATGAATCCATGTCAGGATCACCTGTGAGTAAAGGATGTCTCCCTCAGAGTCAATCCAGTTTGCGTTGGCTGAACCTGGGAGCAGGGCCACAGCTCCTCTGCTGCTCCTGCACCTTTCCTCCTGTTCTCTCAGCCACCAGCAGCCTGAGGACAGCAGTGTGTGATGTCCTTGTGGATGAGACAGAAGGCAGGTCTTACGTGATGTGGCCGTTTAGAGGAATGTTCTTAATAGCAAGAAGAGAAGAAGAATCTCCTATCAGCCAGCCAGCTGACCATTTTGGCTTCTCCAGTGATGGCCAAAAAGGCACTGGTTGAGTGCCCTCCTTATTTCAGCCTTCACAGGGAGTTAATTTGATGGTGCAGCTTTGGCAGTGGATACAAGGACAGAGCCATGAACTCAGGTCTACTCAAGGAAGTGAAGAAATTGCCTTTTTTTTTTTTTTTTTAATGAGCTGCCTTTGTTTTTTAATTAAAAAAAAAAAACCATGATTGGGTACATTGTTTTATTTTTATGACAGCAACTCTGTGTTTTTGTGCTTCAGGAAAGGCAATCTTCAGGGATCCTCCGGGGCCCAGGAGGACTGCCTTCATTTTTTATAGGCAGTTCTTTGGTGCTATTCTAGCAATCTGTTTCAACTTGTGACTGCTTTATATAAAAGGAAGAAACACTCCATCTCTGCCACCGTTTCCTTTATTAATGTCTGTGCTTGGGGCTGGCTGCAGCCACACGTCGCTCCCTTCTCAGCCAACCTGAGTGGAGTGCATGGGGTAACATTACCCCGACATATTATAGGATGCAAGTTATGTGAGGGTGATGTAAGTCACAGTGTGCAAAACTGTTCAAACAAACTGGTTTCCGCTCAGGAATTAAACAAAAAGGGGAATTATTGAGGCATGGAAGAAAGGACGTGGGTGGTTTTAGATCAAGTATGGAAAGAGATGGAAAATAGATGACAAAACCCACAAAGTTTATATTTCTAAGAGCTCCATCCCTGAATTATTCCACCTGCAGAAAAATCTGTGGATAGAAGTATTTGTAAAACTGTCACAAGTGTTTGCATTAATTCTGCCCTTAATGTTACTTCTCATTTCAGGAGAAGAAAGAGAAGAGAAACTCAAAGCGTTATCTAGAGTCTAACGGAGGAATAGCAGCGAGTGAGAGAAGGTTGCTTATCTATTTTAATGCGTTGAGTATTTAAAAAGTTAACTTTCCAGGCTCATTTCTGTGCCCAGTATTTACTTGCTCAAATGTGTTGGCGTGTTTTTGGAAGGATGAACTCAGCTGGCTGCTTTTGCCTTTGAGATAACTAAATGAGTTGCAGTGCAGGGCTTGAAGTGTTTGTTAGGCTTGCTTGAAGTTGTGTCTGGCCCAGGAGCATACACTGGGCTTTGAATGTTTAAATTGTTTTAAAACAAAACTCACCACAAAACGCAGGCCTGATGGCATGCTGTTCAGTTTTGGACTTTAGATGTTCAGTGACTTTAACTAAACAGAGTAATCTGTTCCTCCTCCAAAGCTAAATGAGGCCTCGACTGGTTGGGAGTCCTATGAAGTCCTAGAGTTTGAAGTTGGGGGGGTGTTTCTAGAAATGTACTGCTACCTTTAACCTGTTAACGTGGCTATTTTGTCACATTGTATACCAAGCTGAAAGATTCTTTACTGTGTTCAGGAGGAAAAGTTTTCATTAAATTCCAACTTAACTGTGTAACTGCATGAACTTGTGTTGTCCTGCTGCTACTCGTTGTGCCACGGAGCTCTTTTTGACATCCTGTGCCATTTCATTCCCCTCGGAGATCATTTTCAGGATCACTTAAGTGCTGTGGATTCCTGCATGTGTTTCTTTATTAAGACAACAGCTCTGAAACAGTTCTGCAAGTTTAGGACGCCCTCAAGGCTACAGCTTGCCTACACACTGAATTCCCTGCTCGCAGCCTGTGACAACCCACTGCTTTCGGGAAAGGTAACAGGCACGGCTGTAACTGAACCTGAGGTACGTGGTGCTTCACAGTGGGGCTTAGCAGCGGGTTTGGGGTGAGGTCGGCGCTGTCGTTTCCCTGACTTTTTAGGGGGGGAGGGAGTTATTTTTCGAACTAAGCAGCCAGCGATAAACTGAAGTGGTTTCATCGCTCTAACAGTGCGAGGGCCCACCGACTTTGTAGCTGGGGTGAAAGTCGAGGGTGTAGGGGGTGATGAAGTTGGCGGGGCCGGTGACACGGCTCTTCTCCAGCGAGGTGTTGAGCCCGTCGTTCCTGTACATGCCACGCTGTGCCAGAGCGTCTGAGAAAGCGTGCGAGGTGACGTGGTAGGAGGTCTGCACAGGAAAGGGAGAAAGGAATGAGAGAAGATGTGTTCAGCACCGACACCAACAGCGCCTGCAGGAGCTTGGACAACATTCTAAGAGTACTTCATCACAACGCCCCTCGAGGAGGAGTTCGTTGGTACGGGGCAGGCTGAAACCAAGGAACTGCGGTGGTTCAGAGCCTCTGGGTCTGAGGTGGGGTTGCCAAAATTTCCCACCCTGGTAGCAGCTGGGCAGGAGAAAGGTTCGCCGTGCCCTGGGAGGAAGGCAGAGCCCCGCAGCCCGGGGAGACCCCAAACCCACCGCTCTGTATATCCCGCCCAGTCTCCGGGCTCGCACCTACCGGCACTTCGTACACCGTGGGCGCTCTGCGGCCGTACTCCTGGTTGCTCGTCCGGTACAGCGGGTGCGGCTCCGGCTGCCTGCGGGGACACAAAGCATCGAGCCGGGCACGGGGCAGAGGGGGGCGGGAGGGGGACCTATAGGGGCTCACCCGTAGCCGCGGAAGCAGGGGAGCTGCAGGAAGCGGCGGGGCAGCGTGGCGCTCACCCACGGGCCGGTGCGGGGCGCGGGGCTCTCCGCGGGCTGCGGCTGAGCCATGCGGGGCCGGATGGGACGCGCGGCAGCGTTGCCAGGCAGCGGGCGCGGGGGAAGCGGAAGGTTCCGCTCCTCTTCCTTTTCCTCGGGCACGGAGATGGCGGTGCCGCGGATCTTAAGGGCGGGTGAGCGGGCAGGGCCGTGCCGAGCCGCGCACAGCCGTGCCCGTCCCGCCCGGTGACCGACGTGCTTCTCTCCCCGCAGCGGCACCGCGGCTCTACAGCGGCATCCCCGCCCCGGCGGCACTGACGGCGGCAGCGGCGCGGCCCCGCGGTGAGCGCGGCACGGCACGGCCCTTCCCCTCCTGCCCGGCCCTTCTCGCCCTCCTGCCCGGCCCTTCTCGCCCTCCTGCCCGGCCCTTCTCCCCCTTCTGCCCGGCCCTTCTCGCCCTCCTGCCCGGCCCTTCTCGCCCTCCTGCCCGGCCCTTCTCGCCCTCCTGCCCGGCCCTTCTCCCCCTTCTGCCCAGCCCTTCTCGCCCTCCTGCCCGGCCCTGCCAGCACGTTGGACTGCAGCGCTTTTTCTCTTCTCTCCCCCCAGACCTGGAGGACAAGCTGCTGACCGAACCGCTCCGCCACCCCGATTTCTTCAACGTGAAGGAGCTCTTCTCCCTGAAGGATCTTTTCGATGCCCGAGTGCACCTGGGGCACAAGAAGGGATGTCGGCATCAGTGAGTGAGCCTGCTTTGTGATCCAGCACTTGTTCACAACAGGAGTGTTTCTCTAGGGCACGCGAGCCTTTGGAGGAGCGCCAAACCTGGGCTGGGACTGCCTTAGCAGGGTCTGTTGTGATAGGACAAGGGGAGATGGTTTCAAACTAAATCTTTTAGTTTGAGGAGGCTTAAACTGGGTGTAAGGATAAAGGGTTTTTTAACTATAAAAGCAGCGAAGAACTGGCACAGGTTGCCCAGTGAGGAGGTTGTGCCCCGTCCCTGCAGACACACAAGGTCTGGCTGGAGGGGCTGTGAGCACCTGATGGAGCTGCGGGTGTCCCTGTTCACTGCAGGGAGTGGGACCAGATGGCCTTTAAGGGTCTCTTCCAATTCAAACGACCCTCTGGTATCAGCAGGCAGTTGGGCTGTGGGAAGGTTTCTTTAGGAGTGGAAATCGCTCCTTGATGCCAGTAGCCCTGCATGTCACCCACCCTCCATCCTGCAGGTTCATGGAGCCCTACATCTTCGGCTGCCGCCTGGACCAGGACATCATTGATTTGGATCAGACGATGCAGCATCTCCAGCTGGCCCTCAACTTCACTGCCCACGTCGCCTACCGCAAAGGCATCATCCTCTTCGTCAGCCGCAACCGGCAGTTCTGCCACCTGGTTGAGAGCACGGCACGGGAGTGTGGGGAGTACGCCCATACACGCTACTGGCAGGGCGGCCTGCTCACTAATGCCCACATCCAGTTCGGTCCCGGCATCCGCCTGCCCGACCTCCTTATCTTCCTCAGCAGCCTCAACAATGTTTTTGAGCCCCACGTGGCCATCCGGGATGCTGCCAAGATGAACATCCCCACGGTGGGGGTGGTGGACACAAACTGCAACCCGTGCCTCATCACCTACCCCATCCCTGGCAATGACGACAGCCCCACCTCCATGGAGCTCTACTGCAAGCTCTTCAAGATGACCATCATCCGCGCCAAGAACAAGAGGAAGCAGATTGAGGTCTTCCAGGATCTGCAGAGCCAAGAGAAGCACGATACGAGCCGCCCCGTGCTGGCTGAAGGCCAGGCCTGACCATTAGGCTCATCTCCATGCTGGAGGTGGGCATCCTGCTCCACTTCTACAGTGCTGCACCCATGGCATCACACAGCCTGGCTTTCAGCAGAGCAGGGCTGCTTGCCACACAGGGACGTTTCCAGCTCAAAAATAATTTGCCCAGAGCAATTGATCCAAGGGGAGATGGAGCAGGGGCAGTGCCAGCTCTGTCCTGGTTTGTTGTTGTGAGGAGCACTTCTGTCCTCTGATCCTCCTGTTGTGAAATGCTGCAAAGCCACTTGTATCACACGCCACAAATAAAGGGGTCTTTGAGCCTCCTCTTTCTTTCCCTGTTACATGGGGAGGTGGGGAAATTTCTGGCAAAAATTCATGCTCACAGGGTGAGGGGACAAAGGTTTGCTGGCCGTTCCCAGCCTGGGGATCTCAGGGCATCGTTGGCCCCGTGCAGGGCCATCCATGGGTGCTCAGAAACTGCAGGGAATTGCCAGGAAAAGGGCAGTCCAGCCCTTAACTCTCCACGTGCCAATATGGGAGCGCTCAGGGCTGCCCTGCAGAGCTGCGCTCAGGCCTGGTGATGCCCGGCCCGTATCCTGACTCCTCGACTCTCTGTCTATGCAGGGGGTGCTCCTCTGTGCGGTCTTCCCGTCCAGCAGGGAGCGCTCGAGGGAGCAGACGCTCAGTGAGGATTGTCCCCCGGGGCGCTTCCGCCGCCCGCTCTATATAAGGGGAAGTCGGGGGGCGGAGCGGTCTTTCGGCGCGGCGCTCGGCGAGGTTGGGCTCGGGCTGCGGGTGCTGCGTTGTGAGGAGCCGATGGAAAGTCTCGCCGCCTGCCCGGCGGCTCCGCTGCTCCCTTCGGGCCGAGGCGGCTCTCCCCATTCGCCCTCTCAGGCGCGGGCTCCGCTCTGCAGCGAGGGGAGGCGGGCTCGCGAGGCCATGGCCGCGGGCTGCGGGGCTGTGTGCGGGAGGAGGAGGACGAGAAAAGCGTGAGTGGAAGCGCGGGGTGGCGAGCGCTCTGTGCGGGAGCTGCGACCGCGTGGGCCTCAGAGCCGCGTGTCCAACCGGGGTCAACGGGCCCGGGCGGGCGGCCTGCACGCGCAGCCACGTGGGGCGCCGGGAACGGACGGCAGCGGGGTGCGCTTCCGTGGGGAGGGGAGGGAAGGGAACAGGGCTGCGGCCTCGTCGGGCTGAAAGATGGAGAAACTGGAAGGAGTCTGTTGAAGAAGGGGGAATTTTTGCTCGTTTCTTTAAATCTTTCGGTTTTCTGAACTGATGCGAAGTGCTGTGGTTCGGAAAAAGATTATTTAGTGGGCTCAACATCCGTTGTTAATCACGTTCTTTTTATTTATTCTTTTTCTGGCAGAAGACAAAGGGCGGGATGAAAAGGATTTTCCGTGTTGAAAAACCGAAGGTAAGCAATGCTTAGCACAGAGCATCTCCAGTCCTCGTGTGTTTGTTTCTGTTCTTTATTAATTTGCTTCCTGCCGCAGGCGTTGCAAAGGTGGCTGCTGTGGCATCTTTGTGTCATTAGGTGGCAGAGATGGACAGGCTGTGTTCTACGCTCGTTTGCTCTGAAACTGGTGAGCACTCAGAGTGATTGATGGCCTGACAATGTTTAGATACAGGTTTGTTGTCTTGTGTTTTTTAATTACTCTTAAGTGCGAAACCGGTGTGTAGTAGAATAGAAAGCTGTTATGGATATCTGAGTCCTGGGCGTTGCACGCTGGCAGCCCCGGTGCTGTTCCTGTCTGAAAGTAAAAAATATGCCTGTAATGTGCATTTATTTCTCTAGAATCCCTCTTCTTTAGGACCTTTCAATTTCTTAGCATCATTAAAAAAGAAAATGTATAACCAGCTTTAAAGCGTATCTAAACAGATATCAATGTTGTGTGTGTTGTCTGCTCTTCTTCAGAGAGAGGCACGCGGCGTGGCAGACTCGAGAGGTCTCAAAAACCCGAGGTGAGCAGTGGTGGATAGAAGCTCTGCATGACATAGATCCATGCCCCAGTCGTGTTGCAGATATGGCTGTAGTGCCATGTTTGTGTCATTAGGTGGCAGAAAGGAACAGGCTGTGTCTGAGCTAATGCTCTGAAACCCGTGAGCACTCAGGAATGACCAGCAGCCTGACAAATGTTTCTGGTTTTCTCTTTTTTTTTTCTCTGTAATGTTAAGCTTAAATTGTGCGGTGTGGACAATACCAGCCTGGTCTGGAAGCAGTTGGGTGTGATGTGGCATATGGAGAAGATTGCTTTCTTCTGCTAACATTTGTTAAATGCTGTCAGCAACTTCTTGATTTCCAAGGGTGCTGAGGGTGAGAAGAAAGTGCAGTCAGCATCTTCTGAAATGTCTTTAAAACTATGCTTGCTTTTAGAAGGAAAAACTGAAGATACTTTTTCTTTGTGCGGTTACATGTGAAGACACGTCTGAGTTGTGCAATTCCCTTCAGATGCTGAAGGTAGGTATTATGCCTCTTGAGAATGTGCTCAGACCTCAGAGTGTTACCAAAATGGTTTGACACAGAATGCTGCTGGAAAAACGTCTCACCTTTGTGGAGTGGTGAGGTGGTGGTGTAGAGATACTGAAGAATCGATCGATTCAACTGACTCTCAGTAAATGCAGGAGTGCTTTGTCCTGCTTCTCTGTCCTGCTTCTCATGACAAGACGTAGCCTCCTTGTTTGTGATGTTGAGCTCTAACACAGTAGACAAAATCTGAAAATGCAATTGAACACCATTTTTTAACTTGGTTTTGCTGTGTTTGTGCTAGCATGCTGGCAAGGAAGTGTGACCTTTAGGGCAGCAAGCCACTGGGCAGCTCAGGTACCCAAGTGCTGCAGTGGTTTAATGCATCACTGGCATTTCTTGGTTGATGTGGTCTGTGGGAGCATCTGCTGTGCTGATGGTGTTTCTAAAGCGAGTGAGAAGCCCTCGCTGCACAAAGCATTGTGAAACTGCGAGGCTTTGCAGTGACTAATAGCTTTACAAACTCTGGCAGTGCTAAATGTTGGAAAATGTCCTCATTAAATGGGCATTACGAGGGCCAGAGGTGTCATTAGCTGAGCGGGTGGCTGCTGGCTGCAGAATGAGCCATTTAATTGGGAAAAGGCAACTGCCTTCCAGTAGTGGTGGTGGAAAAGAATGCTAATAAGCTTGTTGGGAATATGGGTATGCGTAGAGGCGTGCACTGTGATGCAACTCCTCCATTTAAGTTTCCTGACTTCTTTTAACCCTGAAATGTGTTTTTTCATCAGCACTCACATCAGAGGCCGTGTAGGGGATGCTGAGTGCCTGATGAGGCTCTCTTTAAGGCCTTTATTAAGATACAGCTTGTCTCAAAATTTCCATGGTGCCATTTCCTACTAACTATATTCCTATGACTAGGCAGGATTCCCAGGCTATGAATATTTCCTTACTGAAAGAATTACCTTTCAACTGTGGAAAATAGGAGTATTTTGTACTGAGGTGGCTTTGGGGAAAAAATGTTCTGCAAATTAACTTAGCCCATCAGCGACTAGAAGTGCTTTATTGTGGTTTTGAACACAGCTTTTCTCCCTTTGCACTGTTACTAGCTTGATTCTTCACTGACTGACAAGCTCACCTTTGATTTCTAGGGAACTGAGAGTAGAAGAGCGACCAGGAGCAGGCTCCAGTTGTTGTGCTGTTAAATTATCCTCTCCTAAATTCACACGGCAGCACAGTCTGATCAGTAGATTTCTATTTTTCCCCAAAAAAGCCATATATAGAGGCATAGAACCCTCCTGAAGTAATCTTAATTTGCTGAGTGCTTTCTGCCATTGTTTTAGATCTGATCTGCACGGGTTCTCAGGCACTCAGATTTCCATTGTCTTGCAGTGCTTTCAGTGAGTAAATTGCAGGGTTCATGTGGTTGTTCTGGGCTGAAGTATGGTTTCTTAGCTTGAGTACTATAGGATAGTGAAATAGCAGGAGTCTCCATGGTATGGCTTCATTCTCAGTGTTGACATTGCTAACTTCTACTAGTGTTAGTTGTCTAACATCCTGGGTGCTTTTTATTTTCAGGTCATGCTTGAGTTCTAGAATTTCTAGCAAGTCTGGATACAGGAAAAGAAATGGTTTAGCATTCCTGCATTTCAAGATGCTGAAAACTTCCATCTTATTCATATATGGATTCAAGCAAGCTGCAGCCAATGAGAGTGCATGTGATCTTTCCTTTCTACAAGTAATCTCAGCCTGTGCTGTTTTCACACCCATGTTCTGAAGCTCTTGTTTTTGACCACGTGGCTAAGAAGACTTAAAAAGAACAACACTAAGTATGCTACCTGCAGGTCTGAAATAATAATGCTTTTTATACATCCTAGGATCTGGGATGTTTTTGTCTGTGGATACCAGGACCTTAAACAATGAAATGTGGGAGCTTGCTTCCTATTTCACTTAAATCTTTTACACTGCTAAAACAGCAGCATCTGTTCATGTTGGGTTGTCAGTCTTTCAGCATTCTGGCTCTTGTTCCTCTTCCAGCTAATGTGGAAAGTTGGGAGGAGGCGTTATGAGTGTAAAATAGCTTTGCCTTGAGTCATTTCTCTTCCACATTGTACTGTAGCTCGTAAGCCATAATCACTTGTTTGAAAACACTTGTGCATTGTGTTGGTATGAACGAAACTTGGTGCTCTTGGCGTGTGTGAGTCATAGGTAAGTCTGAATCTCAAGTGTCTGTCCAGTGCTGTTAATGGGGTGTGCAAATAACATGGTGACACTGTGGGTTTTGTCAAAAGTCTTTATTTGAATAAAGTTCTTAGCGAGTTCTCTTCAATACATGGGCTGTCTTCTCCTGAACAATTCCGCGTTGTAAATGCCTAAAGATGGTATTTATGGTGATGTGGGTAAGAAAAAAAAGTACTTTGTCAATCTCTCTAGCTGCTTACCTGCTGCTTTATGGAATAGCTTTTGGGGAAAGGAGCAGTGGGAATTAAGTGCAGTAGGGAGGAGTGCCATTTGTCAGAGTAGAGTTTACTGTAAGGTTTCAAATAGATGGAAGGGTGAAAAATGGCTTTCTTGAAAATGAGATTTGGTATGGTTGTTATGTTTCTTTATCTAATAGCAGAAGAAAATGATCTTGTCGGTGGAACTAGCTGCCACGAGAGCACAGGACAGCAGACAAGGAGCAGCTGGGCGTAGCTATGTGAAGCCTCACTGAAAGAACTCCAGTCCTTGCCTTCCCTCCCCACAAACAGCCCTTCCATGCTGGCACAGGGATCTGTACCTGCACTTAGCAGCACCTTGCCTGGAGGTGGAGTCCTGACTCTCTGCAGTATTATTACTCCATTAGGGGTGCCTGGCTCCAACAGGCTGAGTAACTTGCAACCTTTCAAACACAGGAAACTTACAAATGTTCTGCCTTAGCACAGATGAATGATGCTGTGGAGCCGACTCCTCTGCAGGGAGCAAGCTGTGCTAGCTGCCTGCTAGATTTAGAGCACTGTTGACACTGAAACATATCCTTCATAAATAACAGTGAGAGGTAATGATGATCCTATAGAACTAATAGAAGGAAATGCTGATATTTATCCTCCAGAGGGCCCATAAATTTGCAGCTATGACACTGCAGATTACCTTCACAGACCATATATACCGTTAAATGCATTTCTTTTCCGTCAGCGATTGTACTTCAGATACATGCTCCACTTCACTAAGCAACTGTTGGCAGCAGCACCAGCATAGGCTCTGCCAGCAGGAATGTTATTGTGCTGGGAACAGAGCATGCTTGAGGTCATTTGCATAAACTGTTCCACTCTACCTGAAGTCTTGAAAGATTGCTGCAACTGAACGCTTAAAGGAAACAGACTGTAGGTAGAGAGCTGCAGTGTTTACACAGCCAAGCAAATGATACCTGCTGAAAGGCTCTCTGGAAATTCATTTTAATAATGGGAGAAGCAGTGGATTATTCTGGCATTAATCTTTAACCTCTGCAGTGGTAACCCAGCTTAGAGAATTAAACTGAAAGGTTGGCTTATCCTTGTGTGTGATTGAATAGTGTGGGAAGTAACACGTGGACAAGATATGGTAGCTGGTCAGAACCATTCAGGTTGTAGCCCTTAGGTTGCCTTTATGCTCTTCTTGCCCGATGTGCTTCCAAACTTGGCACATGAAGGGGAATAGCCTGTGTGCTTCCTGGCAGGCAGTTTCACACTACAGGCAGAAGCAGCTGGGTGGAGATCTCACAAAAGCCATCGCATCGCTGTCATGGGTCAGGCACTTAAAAAAGCAGTGAAACAATTGCCAGGATTCTCTGCTGTGGAAAAGACAGCTTATCCACCTCCTAGGTAGTGGCTGGATCTCATGGTAGATGATTCAGGTACTTAAGGAGGGACTTCTGAATCGAAAGATCTAACTTTTTCTCCTTTTTAGATCACAAGAATGCTGGTACTTAAAAGGCTGTTGTTTTGCTATTGATGTAGTGGTGTGATTCACATAAAAGCTCTTTATTTACATCGGAGATGTTCATCAAAATAAGATGTGACAAGTACAGCATGAATGATTCATTCTCATCTTTCTGCACTGCTTTCCTGTTAATCAAGAAACAGATGCATCCAGCTGGGCTCTGCTTCCTTCTCTTTCCTCCTTCTTCCCCCAGACTTGTTCAGCCCAGCTTCACAGCTGTGGATGCAGACTACCAATGATCTTGCTGGGTGGTGGAAGTCAAGATGTTGGGCTTTTCATGAAAGCAAAGGCGCTGCAGCTATGCTGAACTCCCTGGGTAGGGCGTATTTTTCCTGCAGGGGAGAGGATGGAGAAGCAGACCTTTGAGCCTTGGCTGAACTCGGGGATTTCGGATTCTAAGCCCTGGGCCCCATTAGGAATATTTGGTGTTGGAAATCTTCTTCCAGAGCAAGGTCTTGAGGTTGTTCAGCACGAGGGAGTGGTGCACTTCCATCTGGCTGGCCAGGCCGCTGAGGGTCATGCAAGTTCGGAGCTGCTTCTGCAGCTCCTCTTTCAGGTCAGGCGGTGCCCCGTACAGCAAATAGTCCTGCAGCAGCCCGCAGACCTTGGCCAGGTTGGGCTGAACCATGTCGCTTTTGCACTGCTTCATCAGCTTGTCACAAGTCGCCATGCAGTCCTTCCCGTAGGTGCAGTCCACGTTCTGCTCACAGTGACGTCCCTTGAGAAACCCTCTGATTGCCATCTCCGTTGCCACCTTCCTCAAGTTGACCATTTTGAAGTCGTATTTGTCATTGTAGCCCACGTTCCTAAAGCTGGTCTCACAGATGTAGAAGTTCCCATAGGTCCCGTGGAATATCTCCTCCACAAACTCCAGCAGCCCAATGGTGATCTTGGCCCGCCGGGGCCAGGCTGGTGCAAACCACTGGTGGATGACCTGATGGACAGCAGCGGGCAGCAGCGACTGCAGGAAGGCTGGGATGTCTGCTCCATAGAGGGAGTTGTGAGGGATCTTTTCTGTGATGTAGAGATCCCCGCAGTACCCGAGCAGCTTGGAGGTGTGTTCCTTCTCGTGCAAGGACAGCATAAGAAGAAACTCGTTGAGCTGAAGTAGCGCCCAGATGGATTTGGCCTCTGCTAAAGATACTTTCCCATCCCGGTTCACGTCTGCCATGGTGATGATCTGGCTCACCAAGGCTGCAAGAGAGGTCTGATCTCCAAGGTTGGACTGCAAGAGAGCAAGAAAAATGGTGTCAGACTCCTTCAGCTCCCTGTGGTTGGGCTCTGTGTCGTGAAACTGATCTGGAGAAGCAAAGAGCTGTGAGTGCGTGGCCTGGGAGAGCAGCGGGCTCCGGAGGGACCCTCTGCACTCACCTTTAGGAAGTTCAGGAGCATTTCTTTAAACTCATCCATCGATGTCCCCCGAGTCGGTTTGTCAAAGAGAACCACATCCCTCCTGGGAATGGAGTCTGGATTGCTGTCTGCCTTCAGGGCCTCCTCAATGCCACATTTGATGATCACCTCCTTCTCCTTCCAGAGCCCGCTGTAAACCTGCAGCAAAGGAGAAGGGAGCAATGAGAGGAGAGCAGGAGCAAGGCCAGGATTGGCAACGGCGTCAATCAAGGAGCAGCAGCGTGGTTGGAGGGCAGAAGGATTGTTCCCAGGTCCCATTTTTCAGCTCTCGCACTCATCCCCAGTGAGCAGAGACCTACCTGCTGGGTGGGAGAGGAGGAGAGGCAGTGCTGGAAGCGGAGGCTGTGCTCCTCGCACAGATCTTTGCACGTAGAGCCAGAAATGATTCCTTTCTTGTACTGGTCGCACTGGGGAGGAAAAGCAGAGAGAGGAGCAATTTCTCATGAATGCCATTGCATCCATGGTGAGCCCGTTTCCTCTGATTTCATGCAAGCCTCATACAAGAGAAAAACACCCTTTAAAAGAAGCACATCTGATTGCAAAGCCACGCGGGCTGCTGGGAGGCAAGGCTGCTGCCAAGCGACAGGCAGCGTCTCCAGCAGGAGCTGGGTGATGGTGAGGATGCACGGGAGGCTCTCAGCAGAGCGGCAGCCCGAGTTGTGAGATGGGTTGGCCCCTGTCCAGGCCGTGGCTCTGGTCCACAGGCAGGGCGGCTCGCTCGGTGAGCTGGAAGCATCCGCGGGTGGGAGAGGCTGCAGCTCTGCAGTCAGCAGCGCGGGCTCAACAGCCTCAGGCTGGAAACAGGCGCTGCAGAGACTCACAGCATCTACTGCCTTTCATTTTTTATTTTTTTTTTTTCAGTGTGGATGGGAATTAACCCTCGGACCTGCTTACATGGGCCGTGGCTGGACACGGCACCTTGAACACCAAGCTGAGAGCAGGAATTAGCACCTGAGACCCCACGGTCAGAGTCATGCAGAAAATCAAATTAAACGATTGCTGCTGTTGTTATGGCAATTCTTGCCTCCATTCTCTGCAGAAGGATTGATGAACGAGGTGTTTCCAGGCAGAGCCTCGCCTTTCTGCTCCCTGCCAGGCTGGGCAGACCTGCAGCCCCTGCAGCAGTCCTAGGGAGCTCTGCTTGGCCACCATCCCCAGCTGGGCTCCTGTGCAGGGTCTTGCCCTCTCTGCAGGCTGCAGCTTTCTGTAGCAGCACTTACAGAAGCACGCCCGCAGTCTGGTTGCTCCCTTTTGTCCTTTGCTCAGCTTTAGGTGGGGGGCTGGCACAAGGCCTGCCTGCAGGTCCTGACATCACAATTTCAGCTCATAGACATTAACCTGCTGATGCCTGGCCTGCTTCCCTCTGACATCTCATTACGTGGGTTTGCCGTTGCCCTGCCAGGATAAGGTCACCTCCCCAGCCTGCGAGCTCAGCGTGATGCTGGGGATGGAGCCAGCACAACACAGCCCCAGCACTGCGTACACAGCAGTGGCACAGCTCACCCCTTCCCCACACCATTACTCACGATTATCATCCGGCAGATGTGGCCACGGCAGAGCTCAGAGTAGGATGAGTAGTGCATGTAGGCCACCCAGCTGCCCACGAAGATGCCCAGCCACACCACCAGCAGGTACTTCACCTTGATGCCTGGGAGGCGGCTCTGCAAGGGAAGGAAATTGCAGTGGGTGAATGCAGTGGTGCTCAGCCCATCGGTGCTCTCAAGGATAGGGCTTTTCCAAACAAACCCACTGATGGAACCTTCAGCCTTTTTTATGTACATCCACCCACCTATTATGCAACTCCTGCTGCAAGTAGGTCACTTAAAATTCCCTAAAAGCAGAGATTACAGCCACTCCCCAGCAAAGCGCTCTGCAGAAGTTTGGTGCCATCGTGGCTCCCCTTGCCCACCTGACCTTCCTTGCACCTCTCACATAGGTGATGGACCATAATTGGAAATACTGAAGCATGAATGGGCCCACAGTGCCCTCTGTGCCCATCAAGCAATCCCACTGCTAATTAACACCAATTCCAAGAGAATCTGCCATGATGGCTGGGTAACAATAAAGGGTGTTTGGATTTTCCCATAGGGCTGCGTTGTACCTACAGACCCAAAGGCAGCTCAAAGCACTGAAGGCAGATACAAATTGTGAGACCCTCACAGCACAGCAGACCCCATAGGCTGAGGACAAGGAGCCACCACTGCCCTCAGCAGTGTGCAGTGTGCTGATGGAGAGGCACCTCTGATCTGAACCAACAGGTCAGGTTCCTGGTGCTCCTGGATCTCTTCCCTAACATGGGATGACAAAGCCTCGAGTGGCTAAAATGGCCCTTTGGGCTCATTCAGACCAAGGATCCATCATGTTCCTGAGTAGATGTGAGGTCAAGGCCAAAACCTGAGCACAGCGTATGGGGCATTTCATTGTCCATCAAAATGGTGGAAAGGAGCGTGGAGATTTGAGATGCACTTCAGTGAGGTTCCATTGGGTTTGGGGCACATTTTGGATTCATGGCTGATGCTGCATTTCCCCCCCCCCGTGTTCCGGACGGAAAGTGCCCTTCCCACTGCCAAAGGGCATTGGTTACCCTGTGTTTGGTTTTAGGATGACTCCAGGGGATATGGCAGTGATTTGGGGCCACAGCTGCAATCAAAGACAATATGGACGGTGTCACTACTCCCATGTGTCCTTGCCCCAATGCCACCAGCTTGGCCCTCCCTCCAAGACCCCAACCCCACGCAGCCACTCCCCAGGCCCTTGGACTTGGAGGGCGATAGAGCAGAATCACAGATCTCAGCTCCCAACCAGTGCCAGCCCCTCAGTGCCCCTCCAGGCCATGCAGTCCTTCCCGGCACCATGGGCTGAGGATGGAAAGGCAAAATTAAAAGAACAGGGGGGAAAAAAAAAAAAAAAATGCAAAGGGTGGCAGTCAGCCATGCTGCTGCACCGCTGTGTATCTATGGGGAGTGGATGGGTGGGTGGATGGACGGACGGATGGACAGACGGATGCACACATCGGCATGCTGGCAGTGTTGTGAGCTGCGCGTTATGCAACCACCGTGGATGCTCGGTCCCCCGTCACCGTGTCCCGGTGCCCATCTCCGGTCCCCATCCCCATCGCATCGCTATCCCCAGCAGCCGGCGCAGCGCTACGAAGCATCCCTTTGTGCCGGGATGCGGAGATGGGCAGCACCGAGCCTCCCCCGGCCCGGATCTCCCCTCTCCACCCCAGATCCCGTCCCCCCCGGCCCGGATCTCCCCCCGGGCGGTACCTGCAGGCCCTTGGAAATGGGGCAGAACAGCACCAGGTGCACCAACCGCCGGACCCTCCGCATGCTGCGGGCACCCCGCGCCCGCGGGCCTCAGTCTCCGGGGGGCATGGCGGCGGCCCCCGCCTCGCTCCGGGGGTCGGGGGGCGGGGGAGGGGGCCGAGCCTCGCCGCCCGTCCGCACCACCGCAGCGCTCTCGGCCCGGTTCGGCTCAGATCGGCTCGGCCCGGCTCGGCTCCGCCCGGCGCAGGGCGGTGCACGCAGCTCCGCCGCAGCTCTGGGGGGAGGAGGATTGGGGAGGGGGGGAGCGGAGGATGCCCGGCTCGGCGCCGCGCCGTTAGGCTGTGCCCACCCGTCAGCCTCCCTCCAGCCCCGCATTGACCCCGCTGCGTTCCGGGGATGCCGCTCCCGGCCCCGAGCGGCTGCGGAGCTCTGCGTGTAACGCTGTTCTTCCTTCTGCGCTCGCTGCCTTCCGAACGCGAAAGCCGAGCAGCAGCAGCAGCAGCAGCGCTCCGAGTGTTGCGTTTGGGAAACGTCCAGCGAAACAGGGGCCGCTTTGTACGCCGGGTGAGCAGAAATAGGACGGGGAGCGCTCCGGGACGGCTCCGCACAAGGCTGATTCTAAAAGAACTCCTCACTCGCTATTAATAGCTGCTCGCGTTATCCACTTGTCCCTTTCTCACGCTTCAGATCACCCACTTCCATTTGACTTCGGCTCATGATGACCCCTGAAAACACTCCGGGTGCACCGCTGTGCGGGGACCGACGGCACCGCGGCCTGGAGATGAACGGGCACCGCGTGCCGGCAATTAACAGCTTGGGGGGGGAGGGAGGGGGCTGCCAGGATGGGCGCAGGGCGAGGGATGCCAAATGTGGGTCATTGCTAACGGCTCCGAGTGCCTCTGCTACGGGGCTCTGCGATGTCCGGGGGTGGATTGTCCAAAGAATCTAATTAGGAACGAGCAGACCTTCCCCAGCTGTAATATGCCAAATAATTAAGTGATTAGTATTGATTGCTGGAATGCTTAATGAGCAGTTATAACCAAATGATTAATTAATCCAATCAAACGAGTGATGGCAACGCTGCAGGTGTGGCTGTATCTCATGAGTGGGGGCAGTGGGACGTCCCCATAGTCCCCACCCCTGTTCGTGTCCCAGGCACATGGGTGAGGCTTCCAGGCTCCAATGCTCCTTCTGTGCCCCCCACAAAGCTTGGGGTCGATCACCCACACCGTGCACAGTGCTCACAGCTGATTGGGCTCACTGGGGCTAATTGGTGCGGGTTTTATGCATGCAGGGGTTAATGAGGGCCTGTGCAGCCCCAGGAGCTCTTCCAGTGCAGACAGCTGGCTGGAGAGGCCCCGGTGTCCTTTACATATCAGATCAATTGAGATAGTTATAATCTAGTCCTTGATAAAGCCAAGAGCAGGTTTGCTGCCCCGCCAGCTCAAGGGGAAAAAAAGCAAGCAATAGGGAGAGGTCACAGTGAACTATTGATTGGGCAGCAGTGGTGCTGCTCTCAGGGACGGCTCCTGCAGGGAACTGTGGGGCTGTTTGCCTCTGTATCTCACTAAATGCCTTTCCATTGATCTTCTGTGACAGGCGGTGACTACAAGAGATTTTTTATCCAGAGTCATTAAAAGGTGTTAATCAATAAGAGGGTAAACGCAGAGAGGCAAACTGTTATCTTCACGCAGACACATTCCCTGTGTGGATTTATTGTGGGCTTTGTTGGACTGGTTTTACCCAGGGCTGCCAGGATAGGAGCTCAGCAGTGATGGACTTCGGCTCCTGGAGGCAATGGGAGCTACTGCAGAGCTGTGTGAGGAGTTGGGGGCACCCGACCTCATGTACCCCATCATCCCGGGGCTGTGGTGGAGCTGTGTGTGCTGTGTGTGCTTTGGGGAATGGCTCCAGGGCTCAGAGCTGGGTGAGAGCATCCATGGGCTCAGCCCAAAGGCCCTCAGCCAACAGCGACCGCACAAAGCGATGCTGCAGAGAAAGTGGAAAGCTGTTCTGGAGGAGGGGATGGGGATCCCAACAGAGAGCAGCTTCCCTCTCCATCTGCATCTCGCCTCGCTCCCCCAGCCCCAGCAGCATGCTGCTCCAGCTCTCCTGGGCCAATGCTCAGCGGTAATTACCGTGGCTCTCTGGGGGAATAGGATCTTCCCCTGCACTGTAATTACAGCTGCACATCCCCAGCAAAGGGCTCAAAGGGAGAGGGAGCAGAGGGAGCACAGAGCTGCCCTAAGGGTGCAGGCACACTGAAGAGTGCTGGCTGTGAGCAGCTGCTGTGGCTGCAGCTCTGCTCTCGCAGAGGGATGGCCCGCTCCCATTTTGCTCAGCACCTTGCCTGCTGCACGTGGTGCAGTGCTTTGCAGAACATCAGATGCAGGGAGACTTCCAACCTCTGAAATGCAGCAGACAGATCTCACAGCACTGTGGTTTTGTTGTTTCCTGCTCCCTGCACGATCTGCCAGCAGCAGAACAGCAGTGCTGGGGGTTAGGTGGGGTGCAGCAAGGTAGGAAATGGTGGTACATTGGCTCTGCTATCTCTGATCTCCAGTCATGTGAGCTCAGTGGGGCTACTGGTGCGGTGTTCATCTCATATATGGTTTTAGTTGTGTTAGGACCAACCAGGCTGGAATGACACCAGTCTGCAGGATGCAGGTGCTGCAGGTGGGACAGGCAGGCACAGCTGGCAGCTCTGGGGAGCAAATGGCCAACAGCAGCAGCTTGCTGCTCCCTTTGGCCTGGCCTTGGCCCTGCTGTGCTCTCAGACCCACAGAACACAGAGGTGTTTGCTGCAGGTATGAAATATGCTGAGTGCTCGTGTCCCCTGAGCGAAGGGACCATAAAGCCACATCTGGCTGCAGTTAGCATCCAAGCAGACAGAGAAGTTACTTTCCCAATCATTATCTGTCACTGGCTAAAGGTTGCACAAGCAGAGCTTTCCTTCCCTGGTTATCTAATATCCTTTTGCAATATTTTTTTCTTTTTGACCGCTCATTACTAAGGACAAACTCTCTCCTCGTTACACTTTCTTTTCTGAGAGAGCACAGTGGGCTGTGCATCCCCAACCCCCACCTCATCTCCCAACCCCATCCCTATTCCCAACCCCAGCGCAGCCGAGCAGTTCTTAGGGCTCCAAGGTTTTGTGCAGCACTGTTGCTATGCAGTCCTGCAGCCACACCGAGTCAACATCCCAGTTCCTCCCCAGCTGTTTACTCTGCTGCCATGAGCTCACTGACGTGGTGCAGCCTAGGAACACAGCATGGTGGGACCACGGGCAGCAGAAGCCTGTGCAGCACCCACGTGCCCTCATCCCCCTGCACACATGCGAGATGCTGTGTGGCAGTGTATGGCTCACACACCCCAGTGACAGCTCACCAGGGACTCTCTCTCCCCGTTAAAAAAAAAAAAAAAGAGAGAAAAATCACAAGGATAGCACAGATGTGCTGTAGGCAGCCTGTGCTCTGCTGGATGGGAGTCGCTCCTCCCCACCGTGGGCCTGAGGGATGAACCCAACGCTGGGATGCTGATACAATGAGGGCTCTTTGTGGCATGAGCAGAATCATGAGACCAGATCTGAGATGTCATTGCCTGGCAGCTGGGGGGAGTGCCGGCCCCGCTCTGCCACAGAAAGAAAGGGATTGTTTGTGGGTGAGATGCTACAGGTGCTGAGCTGCCCCTGGGCTATCAGTGGGTCGGTTGCCTTGGGCTGTCAGTGGCTTTCCCATCTCTGACACTGGGTGAGGAGAGAACCAAAGGAACAGCAGTTATCTGGGAAGGAGCGATGGCTTTTCCTCCACTTCCCCAGGAGCTGTAAGGTCGGCTGTGCTGATGCCGGGGCTGCAAACCCCATGCACTGCTGAGGCCGTGGCTCACCCTGATGGAGTCACACGCAGCCACGGGATGGGGATTTTACTGCAGTGTTGTGAAACCTGCAGAAGGCGGTGGGACGGTTTGTGGTGAATCCAGCAGACTGCCTTCCATCTCAGCTCTGTGCCCACGAAGCTGTTAGGCCTCATCCTGAGCTCACACCAGTGTGGGTAGGGGACCTTCCCCCCACCCTGCCCATTTGTGCCTATGGAGAACCAGTCACTCACCCACATATTATCACATGGAGACCCAAAGTCCCAACATGGAAGCATAAAGAAACCTAAAGACCCTACAGCACGCCGAGAGCGACCCAAAGACCATCCACAGCAGCATGAGAAAACCCACAGACCCCACATCACACCAGAAGGGACCCAAAGATCCCACACCAATGCCATGGGATGCACTGGAGGTGTGGGAGGACCCCATACCAACATGGGATACAAAAGCCTGCATCACACAGTGAGGGAACCCCAAAACATCCCACACAGCACCACGAGGGATCCCAAAGACCCCACATCATGCCAGGACAGCCCTCCCCATAGCACCACGAAGAAACCCAACATCACACAAGGAGGAACCCTATGACCCTGATGGGCACCACGCGGGCACCCCAAAGCTCCCCAGCCATACCACAAAGGATACAAAAACCCGGCGTCACACCAAGAGGGGGTCCCAAAACCGCCCCACACAACACCACAACTGCACCCTAACCCCCACCCACGGGTCCCCCACTCGCTCCAGGCCCCGTCACAGAGCTCCGAGCCCTGAACCCCCCCCTTCCTCGCTCTCTCCCCGCCCCACGTAGGCGGTGCGGCCGAAGTCGGGGCGGGAGGGGCTGAGCCGAGCCGGGCGCACCGCCCACATAAGGCGGGGGGGAGCGCACGCCGTTCCGAGCGGCGGTGGGGGGAAATAGGGTGGCTGTGGGGTTGGGCTCAGAGGGTCCCGGGGACGCGGCATGGAGCTGGGTTGGCTGCTATGGGGTGCGGCGGTGCTTCTGCTGCTGCACCTCCTGATGGAGCTCAGCCCGGCTGTGAACTTCGCGTTGCGCATCGGTTTTTACTACGTGTTGTGCATCGTCTGCTCCGGGCTCACCGCCCCCGTCTGCCTCCTCGTCAACGGCGGCCGCACCGTCAAGAACATGAGGTAGGTAGGTGGGTGGGGGCGAAGTGGGGGCATTGGGGTCCCTGCAGGGGGTGGGTGAGGGTGGCACGGAGCTGTGGTTCTGCTGTAGGTGGAGGGGGTCTGGGGATGCTATGGGAGGCTGTGTCTGCTGCTTGAAGTGGGAATTGTTTCAGGCTGGGAGATGAGCTGGAAGACCACAAAGTCCTCAGCCTAGGCTGGGGTCTCCTTCCTCCCCTCCATCAATCAGAGTTGGAACCTCAGTGGGGCTGTGGGATGCTGGGGCCCAAACAACGAAGGCCACGTAGCAGCCATGGCTGTGCCCAGAGAGCTGCAGGGTGGCACATCGTGTCCTTTCAGAGGGATGTGGGGCAGCCCCAGCTGTGCTGATGGGCACTGGATCCCACCTCCCGGGGCAGACCCACGTGTGTGGGGCGCTGAGGGCAGGGTTAGCACTGCAGTGGGTGGCACAGAGGAATTTGGGTTGGTGTTGGCTTCCGGACCCTGCTGTTGGCTTTCCTTCTCTGCTCTGTTTCCCTAGTCTAAGCTGTGTGTGTAGGGAGGCTCCTTTGGTGGGGGAGTGGAGCCCTCTGCCTTCATGCATCAGCGTGGATGAGAGGTGGGGCAGATCCAGACTTTGGCAGCTGCAGGGTTGTGGTGTGCTGAGCTCAGAGCAGGGCCTGGGGAGGAGCGAGTGATGCCGGTAGGAAGTGCCCTGTGCTGTGCTTTGGGTGCTGCTGGGAGCTGCTCTGCCCTGCAGTCCATGCTGAGCTCCCAAGGCAGGATCTCCTCCAAGAAGTCGACACCCAGCCTTGTAACTGGGGGAGCATATGATGTCAGCTCTGTTTTCATCCCTAAAATTTCTGAGATCTGTAAACTTAGAAAGGAACTTTTTCAGGAAGAAGAGCTCCTTGTGCTGAACAATCCTCCTGTTGAAGCTCAGAGCTGAGCTGTAGTCAGAACCACCCTTTTCCTGTAACCTAAGCCCATCATTTCCACTCGCTGGCTCCAGCTGCTGGTGCAGCTCCCAAATTCTGGGAGGTCTGTGGATCCTTATTGCTACAGCCTCCCCGTGGAGTTGTTTGTCCTGGTGCTGATGTTGGGCGGCAGGCAGTGATACCGTGTCAGTGCTGGAGCAGGATGCCCTGTCCTTGATGTGCTGTGCCGTGGGAGAGATGCCCTCCTCTGATAGATAGATGTGTTTATCTAGTGGTGAAACCTCTTGCAAGACCTTCTAGTCCGATAAGCAGCCTGCATGAGTTCTTCACAATCAGAGTCCTAAAAAAGCCTCCGCAGAGCTGCTCGAGGGCACATTGCCTCTCATTTATCCCCTCGCTCCCTGTGTCTGGCGGGCAGGACATCAGATTTACAGCTGTGCCTGCACCAGTCCAGGATCATCTTCCCCACAGGGAGCTGCTGGGGGGGCAGGAGCTGCCCAGCCCCGTGGTGACGTGGCTGCTAAGGGCTGCCCGTCGCCCAGTTCCTCCTTGCTGCTCCCAGCTCTGCCCCTTTGCCTCTTTCAGCAGCTCAGGCCACATCTTGTGCAAGGAAACGCTCGCTCTTCACTGGCAGGAGGAAGTTGGGTGGTTTGTTCTTGAGTAATGAGTAACCAGCCTCTCCCAGCTGCTTCCGAACAGCGTGACTGCTGGAGCAGCGACCTTGTTTTTGGTTGGCAGACAGAAGGGAGGAGAAGTGGGATGTAGGTCAGTCTGGTGGTGCAGCCTCTGCCGTGCTCCCCCCCCCCCGGTCAGTGTCACCCCGGCTCTCCTCACCTGCCCTGCCCTGGCTGTGCTCTGCCTGTGCTGCCCTCACCCCATGCGGGGCTCTGGGTGCGGTCTGACCTTTGCAGCAGGTTTGCATGCCAGGGATTGATAGCAGTTGTGTCATGGAGTGGTGTAACTCACGGCCACTGCCCTGCCCTGAACTCTGGTGTTAGAGCCAGAAAGCCCCAAGGGTCTGTGCATGGGGTGCAGAGATGGATGTTGCATTGGTGCAGGCTTGTGGCTGAAAGGATGGGGATCATCTGGGGAAACAGCTGCTGCCAAGGCAGAACAAGGTGCCAGCAGCTTGTTCACCTGCTGCCCTGGGTGACTGATGCTTCCCAGGTGGGTGGTGGTGGGTAACCCTCCAGCAGGACCCTGTGGGTGGGTGAGGTGGGGAGGGAAGTGAAAGGGACTTAATATTGACCTTCACCCATCCCTATAGGGAGGAAAGCTCTCTGCTGTCGGGAGGAGGTGCAGAGCATCCTTTAGAGGAGGAGGGCAGGGCAGCTTGCCGGTCTGCTTCAGGGCAGGCAGAGCTGAGCTGTTGGCTGCTCCTGGGGGCCTTGCTCACGTGCAGGCTCCTCCGCCTCCCGTCCTGACAAATGGCTGCTCCCCTGCCCAAAATAGCCCTTGTGTGCTGCCAGCTTTTGGCTGCGTCCTTTGATCCACTTGGAGGGTCCCCAGCTCCCACCTGTCCCAGCGCTGTGAGCTCACAGGGGTTTGGCCACAGCATGGGGCTGGCTGTGCCCAGCAGGGGTATGGCAGGGCTGAGCTGAGCTGCTGGGGAAGAAAGCTGGGAGCTTTGGAGGATGGACCCTAAGGTCCCCGGTGGAGCTGAGCTGGCAGGAGGAAGCTCTTGGTTTGAAGACTTCAGATTTTTCTCAGGTAATGCCACCCCGTGTTGGTCGCACTGCAAAGAAGTGCTGCAGTGAGCAGGATTAGCACAGCATTCCTCGGGCAAAGGGTGCAAGTTAATAACTAGTGCTGGGGAGTGCCAGTTCCTGGAAAAGCTGTTTGAACAGCTTGTGGGGCTGTGCTGACTGCAGCAGGAAAGCACCGGTACCATCCAGCCAGGTTTACAGCCCTGACACAGGGGAAAGAAGGAGTGGTGAATGAGTGGGACTGGCAGCAGGAGGAGAGATCCCTGAGCAGGCTGTGTAATCAGCCTCTCTCCCTCCTGCACTGGATGGAGGGCTTCCAGTTTGCCCTCTGTTTGCAGAGTCCTTGCACCTGTGTTAGGCTGGGCTTGGCTCCTCTGAAGTGCCTGTAGTGAGTCTGGTTGTGAGGGGATGCTGTCAGCCTGAGGGAAGCAGAGAGCTGTGGCTCTAGCAGACCCCAAATTACACTCTGCTTCTCCCAGGATCCCACTGACATTTTGTCCTCTCCTGGTGTGATGTGCAGTGCTTCAGCTGTGTGCTGAGCACCTTCAAATACATGGGACTGGCCATGCAGGACAGGCACGTGGGTGAATGATAGACAGATGGGGCTGGAGGCTGTCACAGAGCTGTTCTCGTCTCCTTGCCCCCGCTGCATCCCTGCCCTGCTGCTGTCTGACCGCTCTTCTCCTCCTCTGTAGGATCATCAAAACCGTGGTCAAATCCTTCAAGTATTTCTTCGGCCTGAGGTTTGAGGTGAAAGGACTGGAGAACTTTGAGGTGGAAGGCCCCGCCATCATTGTGTCCAACCACCAGAGCATCCTCGACATGATGGGTGAGGAGCAGCCCGAGGGGGGAAGCGCTTCTCTTGGTCGCCCTGTGGGAGGCCCTGCTGGCATCTCCTGCCCTGGCACTGCTCTGTGCTCCCGAGGCCGCTGGTTTGGTGCTGGTTACAGGAAGGGCCTCCCCTCACTGAGCAATCCTCCCCCTCCCTATGTCCCATCCAAGTGCAGGCGCTTGGGGAGGGTTGGCTGCTGGGTCTCACCCTCTGCCGTCACGTTAGGGCTGATGGAGGTCCTGCCCGACGGCTGTGTCCAGGTGGGCAAGAAGGAGCTGATGTACGCCGGCACGGTGGGACTCATCACCTACCTCGGGGGTGTCATCTTCATCAACAGGAAGAGCACCACCAGTGCCAAGATGGTGATGGCGGAGGTGGCCAAGACTATGATAGCTGATAACGTGAGTGGCATTGTGGCATCGCCTGGGGGGGTGACGTGGCAGTGCTGGCAGAAGGGAATGCTGCGAGAAGGTTGCTGGAGCAGAGCTTTATCTCCTGCATGCAGGTGAAGGTGTGGGTGTACCCTGAGGGCACGAGGAACTGCACGGGGGATTTGCTGCCATTCAAGAAAGGAGCATTTCATCTCGCTGTCCAGGCACAGGTAACAGTGCTTTGTTTCCCAAAGGGCCCTCCCCAAACATGAGGACCCAAAAGCTTTTGCAATGGCATTGCAGACTGGCCATCTGTGGTGTGACTTTGTTTGTTCCCAGGTGGGGCTCATAGCTCACAGCTGTGCTTCTCAGCTCAACCACCCTTAAGTGTCCTAAATGCTGCCTAGCAAGAGTAGAGAGCCTCTTTTTCCTCCCCCAACAGGCAGCCCAGCAGGCACCACACCAAGAGCTTGCCTCGGGGATCCCACAGCTGGCAATTAATTTCTTAATCCCCCATGTAGCAATAGCAGAGAGCTGATTTATGTTTATTGATGTTAGTGCTTTGGAGCATCACCTGGGCTTCCTCTTGATGGAAGTAGCAGCCTCTTCCCAGACCGCCACAGGGGCTGCTCTGTGCTGTGTTAGATGCCTTCTCTGCTCAATATGGCAGAGTCAATGGGAGAGCAACAAACAGCTCCCGGGCTCTGGAAAACTGGAGCTGTTGGTGCTCCTGAAGGAGCAGCAGAATCCAACTGTGGCCGAGGGGGATTGCTGCCAGCTGGGACACCTGCTCTGTTCCCTGGTGCCAAAGGAAGGTGCATGCGGTGCCTCGCCATGCGGTGCCTCCGTTCTTGGGTCTGGAAGCACTGGAAACCCAAGGGGAAATGTTCTCCTTGCACAGAGCATTGCAGCAGGATCCCGGAGGAGGGAGCGGGTGCCAGCCTCCTTCTGGGCTTGGCAGGGCCTGAAAGGGAGGACAGTGGAAATGTTGCCCACCTCTGCTCACTCTGCTGCCGCTCCCCATGAGTCACCAACTGCAAATCACGTCTGTGTTACCAGCGCCGAAATAACGTGACTCTGGGCCTGCCCTCCTGGCTCTGTCTCTGCCTGCCTGAGCCTTGCTGGGAGCACTGATTGCAGTTGGTGACACCCTCTCGGAAGCTGAAGGCACGGTGGCTGCCCTGCCCCAGCTATGTGCTCGTGCAGCACGGAAAGGCCTGTCAAAACAGGCAGCCTCAATGTGTGCAGGTCAGGAACAGCTCAGCCTGGCCCAGGAGGAGCCAAGCTGAGCTCTGCGAGCAGTGCTGACCTGAGGCTTAAGTGTCAGTCAGCCCCAGAGCCTCGAATGTCCCAGTGCACCCCAGTGGCTCCTGACCCCCCACTGCAATTACTCCTCTTCCTCCCCAAGGTCCCGGTGATCCCCGTGGTGTATTCCTCCTTCACCACTTTCTACAACCCGAAGAAGAATCTGTTTACATCAGGTATGAAAGAGCCTTCATAGCTTCTCAGAGATGGAGTGATAACCGTGTCTGTTGGGATGTGGGATGTGGGGGGGAGGCCGAGCTGAGCAGATGCGTGGAGGCAGTTCAAAGCACTTGGACCAGAGCTGGGCTGGATTAACTTGGAGAAGAATGTAATTAAACGTCCCAAGGGGTGTTTTCATTAAGAACTGGGTGCCACCTCTCCCTCTCATAGCTGGCAAAGCCCAGGTCATTTGGAGAGGGATTGTGTTTGGGGGAAGAAGCAAGCATGGTCTGGATTGTGGTCTTTGACAGCAGGGACCCCTCTGCAAGTTGTGTTAAAACTCTTAAATCTGTCAGTGTAAGTGCTGGGCAGCAGGTTGGCTTTCAGCCAGTGAATTGGTAACACTGGGAGCAAGCCTTCCCTCTGCCTGCTGGCTGGAGGTAGGAGGGCTGGGCAGGAGCAGATGGATGGAGCACCTGGTGCTGAGCTGTGTGTGCTCACCTCAGCCCTGCAGAGCTCAGAGTGGGAGCAGCCTCTCATGTCCCCAGATCAGGGCACGGGAAATGCTTTGCTCCTTGGAGCAGCTATTTGGAGCAGGGTGCAATTCTCAGAGAATCTCTTCCCCTGAGGGCAGCACAAGCTCTGCTTGCAGGGGCAGATGTCTGCAGGGATGGCTACCTGGGGGGCCGCAATGGGCCTGTCCATGGCAGGTGTTCTGTAAGGGCAGAGAGCAGTGCTCCTGTGGAGGGAGGTTTCTCACGGGCGCCTCTTGTGCTCCCAGGCAAAATCAAGGTCGAGGTTCTCCCGCCAATAGAAACCAAAGGGCTGACATCAGACGACGTCTCTGACCTCACTGACAGATGCTACAACATCATGAGGGAGACCCTCTTCAGGCTGTCGGGCCGCCCAGGCGAGGGGAAGGATTCCTCCTAGGTGCTGCTCCAGCGGCGTCACCGTGTGGCGGTGGCCGAAGGGACCCATCTGCTGCCAAACACCAAAGGAACATCTCTTCCTCTGCAATGACTTGGAACTCTGGGGATGCTGTGGACTGGCACAAGAAGCGTGTCGAGCCAGCAGAGGCTCCCTGTTGAGTGGATTTCTCTTAAGGGTTCATTATCTTGCAATGAAACGTCTCCTCTTTCTGTATTTCTCAGGCACCAAACGTACGCTACCAAAGGGCTCAATGACCAGAGAGGTGAGTTCTCCAGCTCAGGCAGCTGCCGTGGGGCAGTGAGGAGGGCCTGGTAGGAGGCTGGGCTCTGCCCTGTTCCTGCTGGCTGTTAGGTGCTGCCCCAGATGGAAAGCCAGCAGGCAGCAGCATGTCCCAGTCTTGATGCTGAGAACTGGGAGAAAAAAATCCAAACTCTGGCTGTCCAGCAGCACAGCCCTGTGTTCGGTGCTGTGCCCTGCAATGTACTTCTGCCAGCATCCCCAGGCAGAGCACTGAGGCCTTTTCCTGAGAGATGCCCTTGGATCTTAGCAGCATCTGGTGCTGGGGCTCTGCATTGCCCAGGCATTCCCAAGCCAAGCCTTCCCCCTTTGAGGAAAGCTCCTAGGGCCAATAACTGAGCTGAAAAAGGGGGATGCATGGGGCCAGTCAGCCTTGAGCCTTTCCTAAAGCCCAGCTTCTCCTCATTAGAACAAGTGCTCAAGTGCTTTCCCTCATAGAGGGGTGCAGAGGGAAGCTGTCGTCTCACTGAGGCAGTGCACGCTGCCTGGATGAGTTTGGCTGTGCTGTTTGTTTGACCTCCTTGCATCAATTATCCTGGTGCCTGGAGTACTTGGTGCAGATGCAGAGGGCTCTGTCACGCTCATCTTGTCATGGTCAGCGCTGGCCGAAAGATGGTGCCTGTCCCATGTCTCTGTGCTGATCTCAGTGGAGCTGCTGCTCTGCAGGAGTTGCAAAACTTGTGGGGAGTCTACAGGCTGTGTGAGCTGAGTCTGTAACAGGGAGAGCTTCAGTTTTCCCCCTAGAGAAAATAGGCTCCATCCCTTTTAGAGGAGTTTGGGTAAAGGGCTTTCCCAGCTCTGGGATAGCAGATGGGCAGTGCTCCTGGATCCCTTGCTGTTGCGCTCTGTGAAGAGCAGGGCTGGCTCAGGTCTGTGATTCCTGGGCACAGGGAGGCTTGAGCACTCTTGCTAATGCAGCAGGGAGCACCACGAGATGAGCACAGCCAGCTTCTGGAGCCTGCCTGTGGCTGCGTTGCTCTAAGTGAACTCGCAGGGCATTTTGAAGGGTAAATCCTCACCTGGGCAAGGCACAGCCAGCAGTCCCCAAGGCAGACAGCCCTTGGGCTGAGTTGCTGTGGAGCTGGGGCTTTATCCTAGGGTCTTTATGGTACAGTCTCAGGGGTCAGACCTGCCAAGGGAACGGGTCGGGTGGGAGAATGGAAACCCAACCAGCACTTTGTAAGAACAGCAGAAAAATGGCTGTTATGGAGGTGAAACCCAGGAAGATCTAAGGAGTGCTCTATGGAGCAACTCATGCAGCACCTGGGAGAAAGAAGCAATGCCTCTGTGTGCATTTGTCTACTGTTCAGTTTTAATTGGGTTAAGAATAATGTATTTTGCTTAAAGAGGAAAAAAAAAAAGTATGTCTTTGATTATTTAAATGAAGGAGACTCTTGGTTTTGTGTGGGAGCTGAGGGAGGAGGACTGCTGGGGGAGGAAGAGCCCACAGCAAAGTGGGGCCATGGAGGGAGCTCCATCCTTCCAGTAATGAGCCTGTGGCCTCTGTGCACAGTAGGAGACTTTATTGTAGTGTAACTCTGCATTATGGCTGTACCCACAGGGCTCCTCCTGCACTGTGGTTGTAGCAAAGTGTTGTACCGAATTGCTCACGTCTGCTCTGCTATACCTGCAACGTTGGCTTGAACAAACAGAGCTAGGGAACTTGGTGTGGACTGCCAAAGCAGCAACGGTTGGGTGGGGGGAAAACAGCCACCTTAACAGTTGGTGCTGTGCCAGTGTAAACAAGTGGGCTTTGTCTGGACTCCGTCTGCAGGGGACTTGGCCTCACCCTGTTGGCACAGCTGAGTGATGCAGGTTTATCCCTGTCTGCTCTGTGCTGATGATGGGAGAGTCACAGGGAAAGGTTTTTGCATTAAAATAATAAAACCAGGCTCTATGCCTTCAGGCCTGTGTAAAAGCATTATGGTTACTGCCCTACAGGGCTAAGGAAGAGGCAAACAAAACCAAGCACCACATGAATTTGTGTAGAGCCAATCTCTGGCACAGCCAGACAGGCACTGCTAATGGCATGAGGTAAGGCATTTATTTTCTGCCTCTCCAGCAGGAGTGGGGTGAGATGCTCAGGCTTAAAAGTCCAGTTTGGAAGTAACTTCATGACCTTTGATAAGGTGAGTTGGAAAAGAAAATACTGGGCATCTGATGGGAAACCAGCCTTCTCATTCTACCCTGCGTCTTCCTGGAGATGATGTGTCTTCAGCCCCAGCCTGGGGCTGGAGAGAGAGACAAGTACAGATGCAGTCTGCCTGTTCTGATTCTTTGGGTGCTCAGCTAGAGTTCATTCTTGCAGGAACCTGGAAAGATTAAAAAAAAAAAAAAAAAAAGTAGTAATAATGCAGCACTGTTGTTAGCCAGGGTTTGGTGTGGTGGTGGGGGCTGGCACCTCCAACCAACATAGCAATGGGTACAGAAGAGCAGGTTCTCTGTGCTGGCTGTAACCACCTCCCCTGTCTCCTCACATGCTAAATAATCTCACTGTCTCTTTCCCCTAGAAAGATGAGGTTGACCTCGACACCTATATAAATGTCATCTACCTCTACTGTTTTTCCTTTGCCAAACAGCCCCCTGCTGGTTCCATCCTGCTGGCTCTGAGCCTGGTAAGCCCATGATAGCACCTCAAGGCAGGGAAGGCACTGAAAAGAAGGCCAGCTGGGACTGGGCTGTCCTGACCACGGCTGCAGCTGATGCTTTGCACTCACTGCAGTACAACAGAAGAGTCTTGTATCCTCCAGGGACTTCCAAGAACACTGGAGGGACAAAGGCAAGTTTTGCCTGCTGGAACAGGCTTGGCAGAAGCTAAATACAGGATTTTGGAGTCATCCCTTGGAACAAATCCATGTTACCTTGTGATGCTGCTCCCATTCCTCAGTGCTGTCACTAATAATAAGCATAGGGCAATGCTAGGAAACCTAGCCTACTGTGACACTTGTAGGTTTTTGTAATTATCCCTTTGAGTTTTTCTTTAAGCATCAATTTGCAGCTTCAAGCAAGCTCTTTGAAGTCTTTATGCCTAAGCCATTAGCACAAGCAGTGAACTGGGACTGGGCATGCCCTGAAACCTCCCTGTCCCTTCCACTTACCAGGCAATGTAATCCCTGTGCCTTTAGCACGAGGCTGCTGCCACTCCAGTGTCTGCTATTTAAGGCACCTCTGTGGTGCACTTCGTGACAAAGTACTGTTCTACAGACTTCAAAAAGAAACATGCCTAAAACTTCCCAGGCTCATAAATCTGCCAACTTGGGCACGCTCCCTAAACTTTCCTGATTGACTTTTTGGACTGTTAAGTTTTTAAGTCTTGGGGCTTTTCTTTTAATTTCATCCTGGACTAAGTTACGGTGCTACAGGGAGGGCGAAGAGCTGGTGAGTGTTGTGAGATGTGCCCCACTGCTCAAGGCAGTCTCCCTCTGCTTCTGCCCAAGAACCCTGTTTCCGTGTGCCTCTCTTACTCTGGCTGCTATGAGCGCAATCAGATGGTGCAGCCAAACAGACAGCTTTAGAATGAAGCTAATGGGTTGCTTACATTCATCTCTTATTAATTACAGGCTGCTGAGTTTGAGAGAAGATCAAGATTAATAGTGATTTATGTGTTACTGATCTTGCTGGCTTGCATCTGCTCCCCACAGCCAAGGTCCGTGGCACAAACAGCCCCGAGCAAAGCTGTGGCACTGAGGTCTGAGGCTGTGTCAGTGGTGTTTGAATGTGTGGGGGAAAAATGGGGACAGGTGCAGTGCAACGCTTCACCCCTCCTTTTTGCAGGCACTTACATGTCTCCAGCCGCTCCTCCAGGAAGGAGATCTGCTCGCTCAAGGAGTCAATTCTATCCAGTTGCTGAAGGGAGTGGGACAGTCGGCTGATGGGGTCTGTGCCAACGTCCTCTGGTGCAGATGGCATGAGGTTGTGGAAGGGAGCCAGCACCAACTGGAGTTTCTGCAGGGAGAAGAGGAGCCGTGAGCAGTCAGGAGGTGCCTCAGCACAATGTTTGGTTGCATTCAAAGGGCCGCTGGGCTGGAAGAGCTGCTGTGAGGCTCTGCTTGCTGTGTGGAGCCCAGCTGGGATCCTTGCCTGCTCCCTGCCTGCCTGAGGTCAGCGTGGTGTTAAAAATAGAGCAGGGGTGGAGGGAAACCCTGGCTGTGCACAGCCCGGGCTTGGAGCTGGCTGCACGTGGCCGCAGGAAGGGGCAGATGGGGACACCAAACACCCACCTGCTCCAGTGCTTCCACTCTGTTCTTCAGGTCTTTCATTTCTTCCTTCATTTCACTGGAGGAATCTGAAAAAAAAGGACCAAGATGGGTTAGTTAGTAAAAATCCATTGCCTGAGGGGAAGTAGGATGTGGTGAGCTCAGGGTAAGCACTGCTGCTTGCTGCTCCCCTCCTAGGGAATCTCAGGGTTCAGGAACTGGCTGCAGTGCCCACTGCAAGCACAGCAGTACCTAGAATGAAGTGAGGGAGTTTCTCAGGCTGTGGGGTGATGCTTAAAGGACAAAATATCCTTTCATGCCTTTGCTGTCAACAAATGAGGTGGCACCCACGTCTTCCCTGTCCCATGGTGAGCTCTGCTGCAGACACAGGACAAAAGCAGGTGGTGTTTGGGACACGTAGATGGCTCTCCCAGGTGTTGCCCACGTGATGCCAGTGCTGACCACAGCGCATTATTACTCACGGTACGAGTTTGAAGTGTCACAGCGCGTACCAAAAGTAATAATGGGCCGTCACCAGCAGCTCCTGATGCTCCTTGTGGCTCTGGATGGGTCTGCCCCACAGGAAGGATGATGATGATGATGATGATGACGAAGAGCACAGCTGCAGTCCTGACCACCACGCAGCACAGCCAGGCTTTGTCACCCCTGCAAGGCCTGGGCTTGTGCACAAGGCAGGTTTTATTCCATCTCCTCACTCTTGCCAGTCCTTCTCTAGCCACCCCGTGCTGCTGTGTTAATCCCAGGTTTCACCAAAGCCCCCGAGCAGCTGCTACTATGCTGCAGCAATGGGCAGTTACCTGCTTGGCTGAAGGTTCCTGGCTCGGGGCCTGGCACCACGGGCTGGCATGCCTTATTATCAGCAGCGAGGCTAAAGCCATCCCAGCAGGCACAATGGAAGCTCCCAGCTGTATTGACGCAGAGCTGGCTGCACCCATGGCTCCGGCTGGCGCATTCATCTGCATCTGAAAGCACAGGGATGGCTCCGTGAGGACAGGGCTGGGAGTAAAATGCTCAGGGACAGAGGTGCAGATGGAGCAGAGGTGCTGCTCCCCCTGCCGGAGCCACACTGACATCCTCGGGGTGGGGATGTGATGGGCCAAGGCCCAGGTCAGCCTCCCCAAACATGGCTGGTGCCTTTGTGGATGACCCTCAGACAGGGTAGGAGGGCTAAGAAGATGTTGGTGTAAATATAGGATACTCGTATTACTTATTTATCCAGAGGAAAAATTTGGCCTCTTTCCTACATCCCTCTCATCCTCCTAAGGGTAAAATGCCAAAGATAAACCTAGAAATGCCCATACTTTGGCCACAAAAGGCACCATCCTTGAGCAGAGGAGTGCAGGCGGCTCCATACTGCTGCTCTCAGTGCCTGGCTCTCATCCTGGATTTATGGTCAGGGTTTTGGTTCCAGCCAGCTGTGGTGAGGAGCTATCAGCCTTTCAAGTGTGTATAAAACCCAGTAACCTCTCCTCACACGGGGGAGTTATTAAAGCTGTTCCCACAAAGCAAAATGAGCAGAGCTGCTTCCCACGCCTGGGCAAATCTGTTCTAGGCAGTGGGAAAATCCTTTCCCCAGCGCTGGAGCTGTCAGAGATGTGCTCAGCCTTACCCTGCCCTGTCCAGCTCAGGTCAGTGCCACACACTCCTCCTCTGCCTTACAGGAGGGTGGACGGCCAGGAGAAGTGTTGGACGTGGTTTGCACCGTGCTGGTGTGCTCTGCTGGATATCCCTGTGCTCCAGTGAGGCATCAGGCTGCTCTTGCACGGGAGAGGAGCCCTTCCCCTCCACCCCCGGATCTTTTTGCTTTACAGATTTAGGTTCTGCAGCAAATGAGCGTCTTCGTTTACAGCAAGAGTTTACAAAGGCTGGGAGATGGGTCACTGTAAATATGCAGTCTTGGGACAGCCCCATGTGTGTGAGGGCTGTTCTGCTGAAGGCCCTTTGCAGACTGCAGTCACAGCAGTGCACAGCCCCAGCTCATGCTGACCTAGCATGGTCTTCTATGCCAGGAGGTGCCAGGAGGGGAGCAGGGTGCAGCAGTACCTGTCTGGCAGGAAGGCCCCATCCAGCCGGGTGGGCAGGCACATCTTCCAGGGAAGGTGCAGCGGCCGCCATTCTGGCATGGCAACTGGCACAGAGCTGTGAGAGCAAACAAGCACAGCATCACTTGGTGGGACTGGGCATCTCCTCCTCTATCTCCATACGTATGCATTGTGCACACACACGACAGCACGGTCTTGTGCCAGCTCTGGCCATGGGCTGATCCATCCTGCTGGGGGGGTGTGGTGGGAGCAGCAGGAGTGGGATAAACAGGCCTTGGTTTGGAAAGAGGCTGAGGGGCCTGCACAGGTCAGGGGAAGGAGGGCCACACTGCACCCTGACGGCTCAGGAGAGCGTCTGGTGTTGCTCTATGTCTCCTCTGGAGACAGATTAGCTGCTGACGTGCTGATGTGTTCTGCATTTGCTTTATGTTGCACATCACAATCTCCTCCAGAAAGCATTTCCCTTCCATTACTGCTGATTTATATGGAAAGAACTCGCTAACTTTATTCATCCTCTGGTAACTCTAAAGTTAATAAGCGATCCCACAGAAAAAAGGCCTGAGGCAGCCAAGAAAGCCTAGAAATTAATCAGAAATTGAGCCACATTTGGTTGTTCTATTGGATGCTGAAAACACAGATGAAAGAATCAGACTGTTGGTGCTGGTCAACAAGAGAGCTGGCTGCTGGGACGTGACCCACCCAGAATCAAGGGACTGGGAGACAGCAAAGTGACCAGGGCGCTGGGGTGGCCCAGTGGCTTTGTTACCTGTGTTGCAGCTGAGCTGGTAGCTGCTGGTTCTGCTCCATCCAGGACAGCACGAGACCACAGGCTGAGGTACCTGTTTGTACACCTGCCGGTAGGCAACCTTATAGATGGTCCTGCGGTACAGAGATGAGGCTGAGTGTCGGGGGCAGCCCTAAGCCCCCAGCCCGGCTCTCACACTGCTGTGGATGCTGCTTCCCCCTACCTGTAGGTGCTGCACAGGCGGTGGCCCTGGCAGGTGGTGAGGTAGGGCAGATACACGGGCTGCACGTGGGACTCGGTGTGGGCAGCTGTGCGGCTCCGCGGCTCCGCAGCGCAGGTCCTGCGGCTGAGCAAAGGAGAACAGGTCAGGCAATGGTTGGCAAACAACTCGCTGCTTCCCCCATCATCCTGAAAGGGCCGTGCTGATTTACACCAGCTGGGGACGTGGCCTGACAACTCCTAATTGCACACGGCTATTTAAGAGGCAGTGGCTCATTGCCCAAGTGACCCAGGAGGTGACTTCATGCTGTTAGGGGCAGCAACACAAAGCTCCAGCACTATGGGTTGCACGGCCCCTTCCTCCCCAGCCCCTGCACAAAAGCACTGACCCCCCTCACACCCTGCAAACTTTCTCCATCCTAAACAGTTGGGGTCCAGATTTAAGGGAAATTTATTCAGAGTAGTTCTCCTTCCATTCTCTGTCTCGCTTCAACCTAAAATCAATCACTTTTGAGACGTATCTTTCCCTTTCTGAGCTTTCTGCGCTCCTGAACCTGATGTGTCTTTGGACACCAATAAATTAATGATTCCACAGAAAGAATCAGGCTGATGGTAAAAAGATAGAAGACAGAGGAAAGTCACCTTCCGTTCCTGCTAAGATAATTGAAACCCAGTCAAAAACATTCCCAAGGCCAGCAGCCAAGCAGGATCAGTTAAAGATTCTTTCTCTTCAACATTCTCCAGCAGGTCAGTCCCACCAAGGAACTTGCGTGCTCATCTCAGCCTCCCAGCTCAATTATGAGCTAGAATTAAAAGGCTGGGACTTAGCATGGACATCAGCTGGCTTCCATTAACTCTAGAGAAACTCCTTTCAGCTTCACTGGTTAACGTTACAGAAGATGCAGTTTTTAAATGGAAATTGTTTGCTTTGCAAATGTTATAATAAAGCTATAGCTGCAGTTGCGTGCGTGCGAGAGAGGAATTCAGCCCGTGGGTTTAGTCACGACCAGAATGTGAAAGGTTTAATTCTAGAGGAGAGAATTTCAATGTAAAAACAAACTTTGAAGAAAATGAGCTGGATCTAGAGGGCGGGGGCTGAGCTCAAGCTCCTTTCAGTAGGGGAAGAAACTGGGGCATTGAGCACTGAGCCTCCTTTGGCCATGGAGATGCTTAGGCTGTGCTGGGATGTAGGGACAGCGTCAGACCCAATTCCTAGGAAGAAAGCAGACCCCAGCCAAGATGTGACTCTGCAGAGCTTCCTCCCAACTCCTCACCCAGCCAGGTGCCCCTGGTGCCCCACGGTGCTCTCCATCGTGGGTGAGGACGAGCCATGCCGTGCCTTGCAGAGGGGCTCAGTGTGTACTCATGAGGACAGATCTGGGAGATGCAGAATAAAAGGAGGCTTACCCCACCCGGGCAAAACTGTCTGTGCTGGTGGCACTGAGGATGAAGGCGAGTCCCGAAAGAAGGCAGCTGATTCGGTGCATGTCCTGTCTCCTCCCTGCAGCACTCTGGGCTGTGTGGCACACACCAGGCTCACTCCTCGGTGGGAAGCATGGGCTCCTACTGCATGGCTTGCTGCTCAGCGGCGAACTCTGGAACAGAGAGAATAGCAGTGTGAGCACACGGTGCCCATCCCCAGGTAATGGCATCCAAGGGATGTATGGTGAGACTGATGGCCAGGTTTGTGCTAAGGGAATAGAAATATCCCTGTAAGACATCCCCACGTGCTGGGTGGGGTGGCCGTGCTGTGCTATGCCTTATTGCAAGCTTTGGCAGGATGTAAGACAAAGAAGAATGAGGTTGTCTGCTTCCCAGTGACACACAGGGGGGTACAGAACCCGGCGGGTCACAGCACTGGGAACAGGGGACATGTGGGAGGGGGCCATTGCTGAGGCAGGCTCCTGCTGGTACACACCAGGGGCTGCACCCCTTCTTGGGCTGCACAGAAAGAACCTGCATCATTCCAAAACATGCAGCCAATTCCAGGCAGCAAGGCCAAAACAATGGCCTGTAATTTCTTAATCCATACAGCATTGTAAAGCTGCGTTTTCCCACCACATAACATACTGAAATCTGATCTTCTTCTCTTTAAAATACAAGTTCTTGCCAGGGAAAAGTGCTTTAAGGGCCATATGTACCGTCTGTATACAGAGTGAGTACTGAGTCGGAAATAAAGAGGCTTTGATTTTCTAGCAATGGGACAAATATGAAGCAGGGCTGAAGAAGGTCAATAACAATGCCTAATTTAAAAAATATCCAATTTAAACAAAACAGTTGGCCTCTGGATGGCAGCAGTTAAAGGAGGAAGGAATAAAGAATCCCACCTTAAGCACATGACAATTAAAGAAGGAGTCAGTCTTTCTGATTAATCTTTGGAAAATAAGTTGCTTTACTGGGACGCAGCACAACAGGAAACAATCTTCTGAAACTGCAGATAAAAAGAGCTACCTAAAAGGTTCTAAAATCCTCTCGTGACATGGGGTGAGACTGGACCAGAAAGCTGCAAACTCCTCTGGGACAATTCCTAACACTGAGCTGTTGGGAATATTCATCTGTAGACCTGTAAATCTCCAAATCCCTCTCCAAGCCAGGCAGCAGCATCTCTTTGTTCAGGTGAAGGAGGCACAGGAAGCCCCTCCTGCAAATGGCATCACCAGTGAGGCAAAGGCTCCGCACCGAGCCAGGCACCCATCGCAGCCAGGATGCAGGCACACAGCCCGGCCTGCCTGTGCCTTCCCAGAGCTACACACAGACACATATTTTCCTTCCAGCCACAGATCCCCTGGCCAGCGGTGCTACTCCAAAGGTCTGTAAGTCAAACTCTGCCAACCATCGCAGTCCTCCCACAGAATTCCTGCAGCCGCCATGGGAACTTTCCCCGTGGGGAAGGCAAGAAACACAGGGCACAAGCTTAAAACACAGACAGCTTGCTTCTTTCTTTTCGAAATAGAGCAGCATTGTCCTACCTCAAGTAGTCAGAATGTCCCTCTGGGTCGTAAAATTATGGTTGCTTAATACCGGATAAAGTTTCAAAAGTGGAAAATATGATAGTAAATACTTGTGTTTTTTATGAGTTTATGAAAATCAGCCCCTCCAAAACTGCAGGAAATCCTCCAACCTGTTCTCACTACTATTCTAATATTCCTTTTTTAAAGGAATATTAAGCTACATAGGAGCACCTGAGCTTTTGCTGGTTATGGGTTCAGCCATGTGCTCCTGGAGGGAGGCTGTGGGGCCGCTCCTCCCAGCCAGAACCTTTCCCATTCTGCCTCTGTGCTCTCTAACTTGCAACAGCAACCAACGGGAAAATACAACCCATAAGGGAGTTGACACGGGCAGTGCTTCGTCCAGCTCTGCCCAAAAAAGCCAGGCTAAAACTCCAGGTGATGCTAGCAGCATGAGATAGGGTCTGTCTCCAAAGTGATGCAAGAGAACCCTGCCCTTCAGGAGGAAGCAGTAACTCCCAGGACAACACAAGCTGCACTTCTTGGAAGAGCACGGCCTGCTTCTGCAGGTGGAACCTCTGCTCCCAATGGTGCCCTCAGGCTGCCAGACCCTCCTGGAGGGCACCAGCATCAGGGGGATGGATTTTCCCTTACAAAGATTTCCAACTGTTTCTGCACAGGCTGAGACCTGGGCACCATGGAGCACGGGGACACGGGCACGACGGCAGCAGAGATGCAGACACGATGGGAGCAGGATGCAGGGACAGGAGCGTGCAGGGCAGCGGGATCCGCGGAGCGGGGTGCAGGGAAGCAGCACAAGAGAGGCTCTGGCTCCATGCGCAGCAGAAGAGGCTGCACGGTGCAGACGCCGGGCGCACAGGGATGCCACCCCCAGCCCGCAACAGGCCCAAACCCCGCACGCACAGCTCCGCACCCCCCGGGGCAGGACGATCCCTGCCCGCACCCCCCGGGACCCTCCCCCGGCCGGCCCCTGCCCGCAGCCCCGCAGCCCCTCCGGTCCCGCTCCGCCGCCGCCTCCCGCCCCGCGCGGTGCCGTCCCCGCTCCCCCAGCCGCCCGCTTCGCCCCGCGGAGGATGCGGCTGTGGCTGACGCGGTCCCCCCACGCCGCTCCGACCCCTCTCCCCACCCCGGGCAGCGGCCGCAGCCGCCGGGACTCACCGCTGGCGGTGGCGGAGCCTCGGAGTCGCCGCCGCGCCGCGGCCCCCCGCGCGTTTCCTCCCCCCCGGGCCGAAGCCGGTCCCTCCGCCCCGACCCAATGAGCTCCCGGCGGGGAGGAAAGCGGAGCCACCCGGCCTGGGGGAAGCGCCGGGACCCGGGGAGCCTCCGCCTGCCTCCGCCCCGCCGCCCGCCACCTGCCCCCGCCGAGCCGCTCCGGCACAGGGCAGAACCCCCCGCCGCAGCCTGGCCCCGTTACGCGCTGCCGCGGTCCCCTGTGCTGTCGCTGCTTCTGTGCCGGCTTCCAGGCTCACCTGCAGAGCGCCCGGACGGCCCCGCACCGCGCTACGAGGTCCCCGACCCCGTCGCAGGGCGGCTCTCCTGGGTGGGCAAGGGATTAACGGCGAGGCAGGGAGATCCCTGCGAAGCCCCAGCCCTTCCCAGGCTACCGTGAAATCTCCCATCACCGGTGCAGTGACCAGGGCAAATTTATCTCTCTGTGCTAATACAGACTGTGTCTGGTTCTGCATCTCCTTCCCCCGGACACCCAACACATCACACCGCTCCATAGGGTCCCACTGTGCCCCCGTGATCTCCCTGAGCTCATTCCGACAGCAAACTCCTGCAGGACAGTGCAGTGAGTTGCCGGGACAGGGATCAGCCCTGCGAGCCCTTGGGATGCTTCAAGGCTCCCTTGGATGCCCTGGGACCGATGAGGCTATTAAGCACTCATTTATTTATCAAATAAAAAAAATCTGCTGTTCGGTTAGTGCCAAACTGCCACTTGTTTTGTCTACATTTTTCCCTGGGAAATTAGAGCACAGAGGCTTATTGTTTTTCAAATGACTTAGGCGCCTGCCCATGCTCAGAACCAGCCTTAAAGATAGCAGGGGTCTGATGTGTAAATGAATGGCAGGATACACCCTCCTGGGAATATTTGTTCCCATTAAGTTTTGCAAGTTGTGTTGTTTTTTTTTTTTTTTTAAATCATGTAGGCATTTAAAGGAAATATTTACCAGTTAAACAATAATAGCTGCAAAAGAGCAACTGAGCTCACTGGCTTCCCCGTGGAATTGGAGCTGCCATGAGTTGCGTTGCGCCCTGCAGCAAAGCCGCTGCATGCGAGGTGTGCTGCGGGACCCACAGGTGGGCCCGTGTGGCAGTTTTGCTCGTGTTCTACCCAGGGAAGAGAGTGGAGCAGCTGGGAATCAGCTCTGGGATGTGCTGGCGGAGATGGAGCTTCACTGTCAAGCAGGACGACGGGATCCAGAGGCAGGAGCACTGCCTGCAGTGAGGGGAGGGCTGGCTGCTGGTGGAAGCGCAGCGCCGTGTTACACAGCATCATACATTGCACAAGCAGGAAACAGAACAGTTTGCTCACTCAGCCAACCTCTGGGGAACGATTGCAGCTCACGTAATCTCCTAAGCGCGAAGCACAGGCAGCTTTTCCCAAGAGCCTCAGAGGGACAGTAATTATCTTACTGCGCAGAAAGCATTACTGTTGTTTTCTGGTTTATGGGGAGATGAATGGTGCCTGATACTCAACTTGCTTAATAGTTGCAAAATGTGCTCAGAGGGCGGTGGAAAGCTTCTGTCTGGCTCTATGGAAAGCACAGGGTCTAACTCCACAGCCAATACACTCACCTTATCCGCAGTGCTCCGTCATCCAGCCCAAGCGTGGATCCTTTCCTTAAGGAGCATCTTGGTTTCTCACTGTCGGAACAGCAAAGCCCGTGGTTACACACCCTTTGTCCTGCAGGCAGGTATCAGTGATCCAGCCCGTGAGGGACCTGTGTGGGGTCCCAGATGCTTCCCATAGCTCGGTGAGAAGTAGGTGCCCCATTCCTGCTGACACCCCCCAGCTATATCAAAGTTCCCTTCCTCTCACTTGGGATGCCACCTGCTGTACCCCAGCACTGTGTTCTACCACCAGCAGCATTTTCATGTGCTCATATAAAGATCCCTCACTGCAGGACTAAACACAGTGCCTTCACGGTCTCCCTTAAAACCCTCTCAACCATTCCACAACAATTCCTGAAGTGCATTATTTTAAAATTCTGCAATTATTTGAGTTACAAAATGTTTGCTTTTCAGCTCCATTTACTTGGCCAAATCTTTGCGTATAACATAACATAACATGCCAGAGCCCATGTTATCTGCTTAAGAACTGCAGATAGCCCATTAAAAGAGCACTTAATCGTCCACTCGTAGGGAGGGTTCAGTGCCTTGTATGCCAATATTCATTATGCTGGGAGGAAATCCTGCAGGACATAGCCTGGCAAAGTTCCCTTGAAGACAGTGATGTTCCATCAGCTCTGAGCAGGGGAAGGTCAGAAATTGGCTCAGCTAACATCGGTGCGATGAGCTGCTCACCAGGGCAGTAAGGCATTTTGGCTTGCAGCTGCACGTCTGCCTGAATCTGAAGTCTTCCTTGGACAGGCAGTTTCCCTGCTTCCTCCAAAGCTTTCTCCCTTGCACTTTAGAAGCATACTCCCACGATATCTAATATTAATACTTGTCTCCAGGCCAAGACAGAAATGTTTCTGGCCAACCTCCCTCTTAGATTTAACAATGTTAAATCTCCTCGTTTCCCACTGGTTCTACCATCAGTGCCAGCTACAGGGTGCCTCACCCAAAGCAGATCTCTAACCACACACCAGGTGGGCCAGAAGGTAGAACTGCCACCCAGCCCCGGATCCGACCCTCATGCAATGTGCTCACATACAGGGGCCAGAAGTGCTGAAGTGACAGCTGAAGATGGATGGATGGGGAGAAAGACAGCAGAGTGACACACATACAGATGCAAAACCTCTCAGCTACCACAAGGCATGTCTGACCCTGTACCTGCTGTGCACAATGGTCTCTCGCTGGCCTCCATGGGGATCTGGCTCAGAACTGGGACTACTTGCTGAAGGAATAGGAATTTTTGGTGATTCTGAAAAAAAGGGGAATCAGCTTTTTCTGTCTTAGGACAAATTCTTTTGCTCAGGCTTTTCATAAAGCTGTTTGTAAATGTTACACTGAAGTTTAGGCTCCGGAGCAGCCCCTGTTCTGCAGAGTTCTGTAAGGAAAAAGACCTCCCACTATTCTATTATGTTCCATATTGTTCTCCATTGCGTCAGCTACAGATCAGTTATCTCAGTGGAAATCTAGTGGAGTCCATTGATGTCAGTGGGATCAAAGCAGGTCAAACCAAGAAAAGTGCTTGGCCCATAGCACTGAGTCTCTCGTCACCAGTTGCTGAGTGCAATGAGTATTATGACCCAGATCAGATTCCCACAAAGTGATTTTTTTCTTGCCTCAGTAAGGGCTTAACAAACGTTGTCTCAGGAGCAGTATGTTAGAATCTGAGTCCACCGGAGACATACAGCAACCTAAATGTGGCCATGCGAAACCAAATGCGTGAACAGGACAACATCCTGCAGCCACATTTATTTTCCGTTAGAGCACACAGATGAGTTCTCATCTACATTTCAAGGCAGCAGTAATGGCTGCTGCATAAAAACTGGGAAATGATCCATCTCACTTAGGAATAAACTGAATCTTGCTGCTTTCTGTGAAAATTCCCTGGCAAAAGCTGGCGTTAGTCAGTGGGGAATGGCCCCAGCTTTCCACTCTGCATTTTTCCAGTGAATCACTCCCTGAGGAGCGCACAGAAAGTGTGGTGGGAATGGCTGCAAGTAGCACGCATGGCTCAGTTGGTCCTTTAATCACAGCCATGCCAGTGAGCATTGCATTGAACAGCTTTTTTTGCTGCAATTATCCTTCTATATCAAGAGGAAGACTACAGTCCAGAAATCGGCCAAGCAGAGCTCCTTCTTGCCATCACCTCCTGAGTGATGGGCAGACCTATAACATTTATGTTGGGAGAGGGGACAGAGAACTAAATAACATGTTTTATTACCTTCCTCTGTTTGCAAAGGTCCTTTCCTTGTCTTTCTCTGCCTGCCCTGAAAGCTTAAGTTAAATCTTTTTTCTGCATGCACTTCTGCTGCTGGTGTGACTGTGAGTCAGATTCGTTTACACTAATTTGTTGCAGTTTGTAAATCTGTCTCCCTGGAGCCAGACCCATCTGCAGCATCAGTCTGGGAAATGGCTCAAATAAGCCTGCATCCCAGACTCAATTTCTCTTCTTCACCTCTAGGGAAAGTAGTGCAGAGCTGATAGCTCAGAAGCATAGAGAGAAACTGACTCAGTGATGGAAGGAATTCTTGATCACAAGGGATAACATTCAGAGCCTGCCAGGGTAAAGGTGTGTGCCCACCTGTAGCCCCACCGTTACCCAGAGTTGAGGCAGGTTTGTGAGAGAGGCTCAGGGCCTCCGAGCTTCTGCCTTGCACTTCTCCCCAGGCAATGCCAGAGCTTCACATTAATTTTACTCCTTGCAAAATCTTATTATTTCTTCTGCGAATGTTAGATCCTGTGAAAAGGCATGCTTGGCTGTGCCTGTCAAGAGCTATTCAGTGGGACGATGCTGCTTCACATGCGTGGGTACCCAGCTGCTCCTACCTGCAGCCAGCCTTTATCCCGCAACACCTCAGATGAGGAACTGAGCCTCCTGCCTGCACTGTGTAATGCCACAGATGAGGACGGCAGGACCCTCAGGTAACTGAAATAGCACACATAACACCCATGGTTACAAATTCCAGAGGCTTTGCTGAGCTGCTGGCGTGCTCCAGGCTCACAGCGTCAGCCTTGGCAGAGCCCTGTGTAACATGCCCTATAATGTGTTACAGCAGAGGTGTTCAGAGACACGCAGATGGAAACAGAGAAGGAGTTATGGAGAGAAAGATGGAAATCACACGCACAAGTGTTGCAGCCTCCCTCCACAAACACAAGAGATGAAATAAACCCTCCATCCAGCTGCCAGGACTCAGCCATCCCTGGAAAGCAGCCTGAGCCGCAGTGAGTGATTTCAAAGAGCAGTGCTACAGGTCAGGCTGGCAAACCAGCACTGGGGACATCTTTCAGCTGGCAAATGCCACCCACAGCCCCACAACCCTTCCGACCTTCTCCATCCCTCCCGTCTCTGCTGCTGTGACAGTCACAGCTCATCCCATACCTGCAGTGCCCCGCTGTCCCTCGCTGTGCTGGGACCAGCCCCGCTGCCACATTGCCTCGTGGCCACCGGCCGCCATCCCCCCATTGCCGTCCTGGGCCAGGAGCCGGGCACCCTCCTGTCACCCCCCGCATGGCCGCCCGCCGGCCGCGCACAGGCAGGAGGTGGCTGCTGAGGTGGAAGGGCGGCTTTTTATGCTTTTCTTCCTGTATAAATCAGGCCGGGGATGGACAATCCCAGGCAGGACTTCCTGTGTGTGTTGTGTGCTGATAACAGGGCGTTGTGAGGAGAACAAACAAGGCCGCCGCAGGCCCAGAGGGGAGAGGGGCTGTGGGGCGGCACCCCTGCGCCATGCCTGCCAGCCCCCGAGATGGGGGGCGCAGCACAGAGGGGAGGGCCGGGCGGCCGACGAGGAGGTGCTGACCGCCCGCCTGGGCCCCCACCCACACCACAACCACGGATCTAAGATGGCTGCCCCTGCCCTTCCGCCCTGCAGCCCACAGCGCAGCTCGGCTGTCCCCGTCACAGCCATACTCAGAGGGGACCGCCGGGGATCTCCACTGTGTCAGGGCACCCTCAGCTCATGCCAAATGTGGTAGGCCCAGCAGCCATCTTCCCAACAGGGGGCCGGCCATCTTGGTGTGCAGCACCAGCCTGGTCTTGTGGATGGCTTGAAATTTGGGTGGTACATCAGCAGCCAGGCAGTTCTGGGCTGGTTCATCACAGCATGATGTGATCCCTGCGTTAGGGATGAGAATGGCACAGTACTGTGGGGGCCACTAAACTCACTGGAAAGCAAAAATGGTCCCTTCAGTGGCAAGTGCAGAAAAACCTGCCCTGCTCCCTCATGCTGAAGGCTGTTCTGGAGCAAAGCGTGCTGCGATGCTGCGATTTCTACTGAACCACGTGTGTATAGTTCTGCATGAGCACGAGAAGAATTCAGAGCTGCCACATCTGCCCTGCTGACATGGGGCAGCTCCATGGACACAGCCCACATCACACTGCATCCTCAGCCCAGGCAGAGCAGCCATGCTCCTGCGCAGGCTCAACAACGGAGGATGACTCCCACCCTGATTCAGCAAAATACTACTCCGGGCAAGTCCCATAGGGCTTGCAAAATATTCCTGTGTTTATTTATATAAATGCATGGCTAAAGAAAGACCCCATTTGTTTTCCTTGGCAGAAAGGATATTTTTTTGCTGCCCATCATTCATTCCAGCAATAGGTGATTTTGTACTGCAAACCAAAGGACTCCATGGGAGGTTCTCCCCACCTCCTCCAGACTGAAACCCCTGAACTTTGGGGACAATTTGAGACCCAGCCTCTATCAGCCACAGCACTGCTTGGCCCTATGCCACTGTTCCTGTGTCCCCCGCCCTCACTGCTGGGGCATTTGTTGCACACAGAGCCACATGCAGGAGTGCTCTGAGCTCATCAACAGAGAAGGATGGGATGGGATGTGTGGAAAATGCTTCCTATTTACTCAGCCTTCAGCTGCTGGAGTGGGAAGCAGGCAACAGGGGCCAGACAAATGGGTGGCTTTACATTTGGCATTTGCTCTCAGCCTCCCTCTACCCACACACCTCCAGCATCTCCAGACCTGCTGCTGCCATCCACTAGCACACACAGCTCCAACAGCCACCCCAACCCACAACACAGGGACATTTTAGTCGTGGTGAGGTGGTGCTGGGACTCACTGCAGGCTGAGCATGGCTCATGCAAGAAGACAAAGCCAGGACACGTGCTCTTCCAACAGCCCTGCATCATTCAGGGCCTGTCAGGCGTGAATTGTGCAGAGGGACAGAAAGGCTTTAGACTCCTCATTAGCACCAGCCAATTAGCATGGCATGCTGCTCTCCCCTCAGCTGACAGACTGCAGATGAATACCTCCTGCCCACACTGATCTCCTCAGCACTTTCAATAATTATCAAGCAGCAATCAAAGTCAGTTGACAAAATCTCCACATTCACTTTGCACGGCTTCTTGCGATGCATCTTGGGGAGCATGAGGCAACCCAGGCATGCTCAGGGCACTGCTTCTCCTCTGCAGAGCCAGCTCCAATCCTAGCCTCACCTCCAGCTCTGAGCAGCCTCAGGAGCATAGCACCAAGTGTTTCCAGGCTTGGGCTGCTCCAAGTCCTTGAGTGACAGCTCAAGGTCCTCTTTCCTTCCCCCTTCCTGTATTCTCCATGGAAGAAACTACTCTACTGCCCCTTGCTTGTTTTTGTTTGTTTTATCATCTGTGGATAACAAAAGCACCAGTCCCACTGCAGGGATTTCTGCTGCTTACTCATCTAACACCCATGGACTGCTTTTAAATTCCTGCATGAAACCTGCCTGCATAAATTTAACTGCTAATTTTAGGTGTTGTGAGCTGCCATAGGATTTATTTCTTCGTTAGCGCTTCTTGCCGTGTGGGAGAGCCTTGGGCTGCTGGCAGGCAACTGCAGCTTTGCCAGGAAATAGATTTGTCTGCTCCTGGTGAAAATCTTGCATGAAAAGGAACTTTATCCACTTTTTGTGTTTTATAAAGTGCCATCTCGGAGAAGTCCGGATTTGGGAAAATGTCCCCTGGAATGATCAAAGTTACTCAGTTCAAAGGTTGAGCCTTTAGGCCCCAAAGTTTGAAAGATTAACTAAAGTGGTACCTCTGCCACTAAAATTTCTCCCCTGTTTTTGTGTTTGTTTGTTGTTTTTTTTTAATAAAGAACACTAAAACAAAAAACTCCCCCAAAATGTGGGCTTCCTCTGCAGGAGCTCCATGTCTCAGCCTTCCTTTTGCTCCCTGCATCCCAGCAGAGTTCAAGAACAGCCTGATAAGAGTGGGAGACAGTGGGAGAGACGGGGAGCAGAGACTAAACATTGTGTGAGATGCTGTCTGCCATACAGGCAATCAAATTGGGATGGAGACAAATCTCTCATGTCCTACAGCACTGTGTTTTGTGGTGCCAGTGGGACCCCAGCACATCCCAGCCCACAGGGAGCAGGGACGTGCCTTGCTGCTGCTGTTGTGACAGCATGGAGGACAGAAACAGGAAAAAGCTCAGAGCCTCTCTTATGTTAAGCCAGCTTGGTGACGGGCTCTCTTATCCTTGCTTTGGGTGAGATAAGGTTTCAGTGCTGACTTTCAGAGCAGCTTTGTATCTCACTGTTACCTCCCATCACTGCAGTGGGTATCAGGCGTTCAGAAAACATTTGAGCATGACCACATCTTTCTGAAACCCGTGTGCAATGGAAAGACACACAGGGTGGATCAGACTGACCCTGTGGGGTTCTCAGTGTCTTGCTGTCTTTGTGACAAAACAGATTTCCTCAGCCAAGTGGCCAAGTGTTCCAGCACCCTGCTGGGCTGGAACCCTTGGTGGGAGGAGATGTGATCCCACCATGACCATCCTGCTTCAGAACCTGGGTGATCCGTGGCCATTTTGAGGGCTAATCCAGATTAATGTTTGCTTTTGTGAATCAGTGAGAACCGCATTTTATTGCAGCAAGCCACTTTCTCTACTGTCCCTGGCCTATGTCCCTTGGAAAGTAAGCTGCATTTCCCCAAGATGATTTACTGACATCTGTGCTGTCCCCTATGAAGGACCTGACCATATAGTCTTTGGAAGACCTTCAGACACTATTTATTTCTATGAAATCCTCAGGCAACTCCACAGGGAGTGACTGGGTGGAAAGGACACATTGTAAACACAGAGGAGAAGGAATAAAGCCCTTTGCAAGGACCTGGGGCATCAGCTGTGTGCAATTTGGGTGATGCAAGGACAAGACCATCCCGGTGCCCAAAGCCTTCACACTGACTCATACAGAGCTGGCTTTAGCAGGAAGGCCCGGAAAGGAGAAATATTGCCTTCTCATCACAGAAAAGCAAATGGCACCACAGGGCACCTTCTTCTGGGTTGCCCCATCCTCCACCAAAGTCCTGACAGCCCAAAGCCCTCCGCCTCCCTCTCGCACCAACTTTTCCCGATCACTCCAGACAACAATAACAGAAATGTTAAAGCTGTCCAGTTACAGAACAAAACCTTACCACCTATTACAAGTTTTCTATGTTAAAAATAATCAGTGTGTTGAGAAACAAGCTCTAAAGGCCAGTTCTGATCTGAACCAAATCCAGATGAGGTCTCTGTGGAGAAGTCCTGAAGAATGGGTAAATGGTGATATACCAAAATTACAATCAGCATCCATCTGTGTAGGACCTAGTGCCTTTTTTTTTTTTAAATAAAATTAATGGAGTGTGTTGTAGATAACTGTCTCCCTATTAGTGAATCTAATTCCTTGGTTGAAAGTCCTCCCCAGGAAACATTTATGTCTTTTTGCTGACTTAACTGGATTTCAGCAACATAATAGAGAAGTGGAATTCAGCCTAAAAGCCAGACAGTGAATGCAGAAGTCAGGACTTAAGAAAAAGATACAAAAAAAGAACTGTTGATATGCCTCTTCTCTGACACGTCGCAGTGTATCAACATGGCCACTGCCTTTATTTTGTTTAATCACTTATCTCCACTAAGGGAAGAGGAAATTCCCAAGAATGCACGATCGTTAAAAATATTAACCAGGCCTGGTGATTATTTTTGGTAGCTAAAATCTTCCTGGCCAAAGGGTTTGGGTTTGCATTGGACTTCAGTAAATGTTTTTGGATAACTTTCATAAATACCCATTATAATCAAACCAGTGTGCAGCTCACTATTCAGCTGGGAAGGGCGGGTGTATGTTTCTCAGTCTTTGTTCTGTAATGCAGTGTGGCGAAGTGCATAGCACTCCACTGGATTAGGATTAGCTATTTTCTTGTATCCTTAAATAAAGGACTAGTTCACACAGTCCGAAATCTCTGTTTCCTTTCTGGCAGGAAACAGGAAGTGAATGCGAGGGGCAGATTTGGAGTTTGCTTGTAAAGAACAATCGAACTCCCATCCAGAGGGGAAGGGGATCTGCGTCAAGAGGAATTCTTTTTTTTTTTTTTTCTTTTTTCTGGAAGGGAAGAGAAAATGACCTTTAGTTTAAAAGCCTGAAAGAATAAAGGTCTGAGCATTCAGAGCTGCCTGCACAAATATAGCCATAAAGGCCTTTTCCTGACAGCGGCTCCGGCTGCTCACCCCGTCCCTATGCGAGCATCGCACCGCGCTGCCCTGCGAGTTATCCTCAGTGAAGGGCAGCACCCAACCCTGCCTGCAGTTCCTGCTTAGGAGGGCCAGTCTTGCCTTTCATTCTTCAAAATATTTACTATTTTTCACTCTGTCCCTCCCCAGGATGAGATGTGGCAGATGAGACATAGCAGACCGCCTATGCTCTATGACTGCCCATGTCTCCCTGAAGTACTGCTGGTAGCTGTCTCCAGGCACAAGTGGGATGCAGCTCAGCAGCTAGGTAGCCAGGAGCTCACACCAGCCCCACTTAATCCTGTTCCCCTTTCGGGCAGCCACAAACCATCCAACACACATCTCTGGGAAGCCAAGGCCTTGAGGCTAGCCCAAGTGTCCAAACATATGTGGTCTCATCTACGAGTCCTAATCATTTCAGTCCTCCCCACCAGTCACCCTGGATAGTGTTTCTGTAATTATTTCTCCCCAGTGCTTAAACAGATCATTCCGTGTATCCTCCATGCTGATTTTGCCACTGATTGTGGCACTGTGGGCACAGCAGCATGGCTGAGAGCCCCCGGCAGCTATCGCCAAAAGCCAGCACCTGCGCTCCGATGAAGTCACCTCTTGGTACTGAAGCTGCAGCTCTGCAAATACACCTTGGCAGGCTTCCACTTTTCTTCCCCAAAGTCGTCCAGGCTCAATGCATGCAGCTGGAGCGATGCCCTGCCAGCGTACAGAGGCACTGCAGCTGGGAGAGAGCCAGAGGGACACGATCACTGCTCAGGTCGTACGTCTGCAGAAGCCGGCACTAGGCAAAGGTGCATCTGGAGCTGTGGAGCTGCGCTGAGTCACCGTGCTGCAGGAAATGGTGTCACCTACCAGCTCTGCTCCCTCGCGTCCAGAGCATCCCCCAACTCCAGCAGCGCTTTTGCCTTCTGCTACCACAAGTTTTGGACCAAGATTCCCCGGCTTGACCAGAAGCTCAGGTTCTGCTGTTAGATCTGTTGGGCAAGTTGTTTCCACATCAAGCCCAGGATGTCACTGGAATCATTGTGAGAGCATTAGACAGAACAGGCAGGGATGGCAGAGAGCAGGAATTTGCCAGTTCTGTTCCCCTTGAGCTCCCGCCACCAGCTTAGTGCATTAAAGTCATTAATTAACCTGCGAGAACGATGAGATCTAAACTTTCCCCCATTTGCTGCTGGCTGCCAGCTGTGTGCTGAGGGCAGGCTCCACCAGCGGTGCAGGAATGTGCAAATAGCCCTGCAGGGATGCACTCCAAGGAAAGTGTGATTCACCAATTGGTACCCACTGGTTTTCCTGGTGGGGCTATCCCCAGAGTCAGCCAGGGAAGAGCGATGCAGCACCAACATGTAAAAGCCAGCAGTGAGTTTATTGAAAGCAGAGTGCTGGTCCCTCCCCACTCCTTGCTTTGGCCATCAGAAAACAGCAGAAATTAGCCCCAGGCAGGGCTGTGCACAGACATCGGGATTCCCACCAACTGTGGGCACACAGATGTCACCCAAGGGCACCAGCAGAGAGGTGACAACACATCCAGCAGAGATGCTGGGTCCAACCTGCTGCTGAAACGATGCTTTGAGCTCAAACATCAGCTTTAAATCTGAGCTTTACTGATTCCAGTCCCAGACACAAAGCTACCGAGACTCAGTATGTTCAGTATGAGCACAAATACGAGCAGGACCAGGATTCAGGTGCCCCAGAGTAAACTAAATTGCATGTCTATTACTTCTGAATTCCCTTTTTTCTTCTTTGTTTTGCTTGGATTCTGATTTATTTTTCTGCCATCACAGAAAGCAGCTCTGAGATTGGCTGTACTACACCCTGTGTTAATTCAGCAGAAAGCTGTTCTCTGAAGGAAACATTTGCCACCTCTCCTCAGCTTTGATCTGCCTGTCCTGCTTGCTTGCCAGAGCTGATTCTGAGACGTTCACAGGAGAGTTTCTTTGCACAGAGCCAACCAGCTATTGTGCCCCAGTGATTTTGTTCAAGAAACAGAAAGCGCATTCACTTGTGTGCGAGGAGTTGACACGTGTTTGATTGGTGTGCTTGAGAGCTCGGTGGGGAATTACAGCAGCAAAAACACATTCCTGCGAGGAGTTATTTCAAAAGAAAAGAAACAAGGATCCAGGAGAGATAAGAAAATGAATGTCTGCAGAATCTGGGAAAGCCTTGTGCAGAGGGACAGAGACAAAGTACGACAACGCACTTTATTTGTGACAAGCTTTCCATCCTGAGCAGCCAAACAGGACATCCTGCTTCAGTTCTCCTTCCTCTCTTTAATTAGCGTTGCGTTCTGGACACTGCCATTAATGTCGTCTCAGCATTTCCATGACAAAGCCCTGTTTTTGCAGGACTTGGCCCTAGAAAATCTGTTGTGGGCGCAGAAGTGCTCGGCCCAGAGGTGGTGGCTCTGTAGGGGCTCGGGGTGTGGGTATCCCTGCAAGCAGCTCCGCTTTAGATCCAAACCATTGCATGCCCGTGTTTCCTAATCTATATGTTGCTGTGGAGCCCTTTGCTTTCGAATGGTTTGGCTTGGGCAGCTTGGAGAGGAAATTTCCAGCAATGCTTTCTTCTCCACTTGGCAGCAGAGCCTGGCCAAACTCTGGCCAAGTGTGTCCCCAAAAGTGGAGAGCCCCCAAAGCACCATCACAGCGGGAAGAGCAGTAATGCAATTCAAACCCCAGAATAAGCCTGGAACAGAGTGCTCAGAACTGCCCTAGTTATAAACTTCATTCCCATTGTGTTCTATTACACTGCATAACCGCCTCCCTCCAGGTCTCCATGGCAGGAGCTGGAGTTTGTGCAGGCACTGAGCACATGGGCAGGAGGAGTCCTCGCTCCCATCCCTCCTGCACCAGGCTAAAATTCATCTCTGCAGGGCAGCAATGGAGCAGGAGCAGTGCCAGCTCATTCAGCTCACCCCTCTGGAGCCTGAGAGTTGCTAATATTATTAGCAAAAAGAAAACACCTTTTTTTTTCACGGTGGAAAAAGCAGCCCTTCCGATTGAAAATATTTTTGTGATTCTTCCAACCCCAAAGGGAGAGAAAACAGATTCCTTTGTTTCTGTTAAAGCCCCAGGTGCACTGCTGGCAGCCAGAGCGGAGCAGTACTGGGAGAAGCTGCAAAGCAACATTTCAGCACAGAATACTCCAAAGCAGACAGGGTTAAGCTGAACATCCTTTTGCTGCTGCTCTTTCACTTCCCAATTCGGGGGGGTGACACCATGACCCGCACCCTGCGCTGGGGATCCCATCCTTGTGCAGCTGATTTCTGAGCCCCAACAGGTGGCAGTTTGCAGCCACAGGTCCTGGTTGGACTGTGGGAATGGGTCACACATACCACATGCCGTGCTCCTGCAGCAGGGATGGTTCTGCCCCATTACCACACTCAACGCCCTGCCTTCAATCATCACCACGGCTTATGAGCTCTTTGCGCAAAAGAAGCCCACTCTGGCTTCTAGATTTGATTTTGGAACCCGGGATGGGAGCAGGACAGCCTCACAGGGCAGCCCCCAACATAGGCATGTCATGAAGGGGTATTGGGCTCCATGCTGCTCCCCAGTCACAGCGCAGGGTGAGGCAGGGCAGGAAGGGAGCCGGCGGAGATGAGTGTTTCCTGACTCTCGGGAGCGAAACAGAAAAGCGCTGTCACTCAGCAGCCCCTGCGAGTGCAGAGGCAAGATAACTCCAGACACAGCCACCATCACTTCCCCCCTTTGTCCCTGGCTTTTTTCAGGCCTTCCTGAGCAGAAACGTCTCATCTCCAAAGGAATGTCGTTGCCGTGTGGCCGTGTTGCAAAGGGCTGGAGGCTGCTCACAGGGCGTCTGTCCGTGCTGCTGCTCTGTCCCTGGTGCACGCTGATCCAGGCTGGGGGACAGCATTCCTTGCACAACACCCAGAAGCACACAGTAACTGGAAAGGAGGCATCATTTCCACTCTTTAAATGAGGTTTTATTTTCCCCTGGGCTCCTTCTGAAAAGAGGATGCTGAGTTTGGCACCCTTTGGGCACAGCTCGCCATACGAGCACCTCTCATTTCAGCAACAAACTGAGCCCGTGTCCCTTCCTCACTGGTGGAGGATGACAACGACCGCTCAGTCACAGCCCTGCCTGGGTCCTGGGGACAACGGAGGCTGACTTGAGTCCTTGCTCACTGTGAGCCAAGGACTAGAGGGGAGGCCACTGCTGGGAACAGGAGGCAATGGGCACTCCCATCCACGGCCCTCAGAGAGCACGACAGCAGCGTCCCCAAAGCCAAGGCTGGAATGCAGCGAGGCAGCTTTATTATCTCACTCCCTGGCGTCTCAAGAACAAAATAATCTAACGGTCATAGAAATACATTTGTCACCAGGGGATTCTTCATTAGCCCTGGTTTCCTCTCACAGCTTGTTTCCTGGAAGCGCTTTGTGCTGACAGAGGTGGGCAGGAGCTGTGGGATGCAGAGCCACGTATGCCCAGCTGCACACACGTCCCTTCTGCATCCCAGGTTTGCAGCAGCATTGTGATGACACGCTGTGCTCCTGCCCACCACCAGCTCTGTCACCCTGGGTGATGGATTGCTGCTGGAAAAATACCTTTGTTTAATGTTTATCCTAACGTGGAGGCCCAAGCACCTTGCAGTACACAGTGCAGAGCCCACCAGCACACGCTGGCATAGCGCAGGCAGCCCGTGGCCCCGCTACAAAGCAATCCTCACCACTGTTTGCACGTCAGCCATAAATATTTGCTCCTAGATGTGGTTCTCTCAGGCAAGGTTTCAGCCCAAGAGCAATTGCTCGTGATTTTTCTTGTCTGTTTACTTTTAGGGTTCTCTGGAGTTAAAAGCAGCTTTTTTTTCTGAAGCAACCACATTGGCAGTATTATCACCAATTATTATAATAAGCCAATTGCGGATCTTGTGGCAACCAAATGCCAACCAACGATGCTGTAAATGGTGCCACTGCTCAGACACTGAAGTCAAAAGAGCACAGGTCCTGTCCTCCCCTTTATGAACTGGGGCTGTGCACCCACACTGGGCTCTGAGGAGCATTTAGTGCCATCTGATCTCCTGGTGCAGAGTTCGGGTGGCAGCCAGGCAACCCAGGGAGGGAAGGGAGGGAGGGTTGGGGCAACAAGGGGAAAAGGATATGGTGCTGCTGGGAGCTGCGGCCGTTTGAAGGCTGCGAGGGAAATAGGCCAGGGGGTTATCCAATCTCCCCATGCAGACATTTCCGCCTGGCGTGTCCCAGCAGCACAGTTGCTCCGCTTCATTAATAAATCACTAATCCCGCCCGCTGCGGCCGCTGCAGAGAGGAAACGGGAAGCGGTGCGAGGAGGGCCGGCGCAGGGCGAGTGTGCTGCTGTGCGCGAGGAGGGGATCTCACTGAGGTGCAGCCCATCCTCAGCTCCCCAGCTCCAGCCTCTCGTGAAGGATGCCGAGCACCTGGGCATGTCTGTCCACCCACGGTCCTGATGAGCCAGGAAGGACCACAGGCACGTGTGGTGTGGCACAGCTTAGAGGTGGGCAGAAATCTTTACCAATTGCCACAAGTTCCAATCCCTTCTTTGCAGCTGCCTCCTGGCTGAGCTTTCCAAGGGCTCTGAGCCTCTCCAAGGCACTATTTCAGCCCTAAATGCAAGCAGCTTTTTTCCCCCTGGAACACAGATACAGTTTGTGCAAGGGAGCTTGGCAGTTCGGCAATTATCAGTGTAGGTTGGAGGGCAAAGGCATGGCTCTCCACAGCAGTGGCTGTGGGTTCAGCTCCAGTGAGTTACTTCATGCATAGAAACCACTGCCCAGATGCAGCTTGCTGGGAGCTGAAGTTGACACATCCACAGTTGACAGTTCAGAGCCAAGAACCAGAAATCCTGCCCTGGCAGTTCCCTGTGCAACAGCCTGGCGGCAGCGAGGATTTTGCATGCCTGCCTGCAGGAAGGATCATGGAGCAAATCCTTTGTGTGTCCCTGAAGAGCAAACCCTGGTGTAATGACATGCTGGGGCCACCTGCAGATGTTTAAATGCAGATAACACGGAGCATCCCACTGGATCGAGCTGGATCCTGCTGGATCTCTGAGGCCAGTGGAGCTGGGTGCATACTGGGGAGACAGCAGAGCTCGTGGCACTGAGTCCCACATTGCATCCCAGGTATCAAAGGATGGACTGCTCCGCTCACATCCCAGCCTCCAGCATCAGTGATGCACTCTGCCTTGCCCCCAGTGTACCTCAAGATGTGAAGCACCAGATGAAATGAATTCCTGCCATCAGTGCCGTTTCCTGTTTTCCTCTTACAAGGAATCATGCTTCCCCGCAGTCCTTGACCCCAAGGACCAGCGCTAGAAAGGATGCAGTGCACCAGGTCCAGGCTGGGTGCGGGGTTGGGCCATATGGCTGCCCCACAACCTGCAGGTTTGTTTGTTCATCCACACCAGCACAAAGCCACACGGTGCCTCCAGGCTGCAGCTTCCCCTGGGGACAGGATTGTGTGTTCGAGAGGGGAGAGGCACAGCCCTAGGACAAAGCAAACTACAGCACAGAAAACTAAGCTGAGCCTTTGATACAAACCCTTTTCTTCCCTCCCTGAACAAGACATCGGTGTCACCTTCTCACTTACACTTCCCCACGACTGCAGCCGGATCCTCTGTTTGGGGACGTGCAGACCTTCATGGCATGCCGTGTTCACGGAAGCGTCCCAGTGGGGCAGATGGTGGCCTTTCACCTCCATCAGACCAGATCCACCTCCTCCTCTGCTAGGAAATGATGTCATTTTAACTTTTCACCATTTCAAAGCATAAAGCGAGTGCTGATTAGCCCCTAATGATGGTGTTTTCACTCTCAGGGGTTGACACGAAATTTCAGCACCGCTTTTGTTTCATTTTCCATCCATTAAGGGAGTGTCAAAAGTCAGAAATCCCTTCCAGGCAACTCAAACCCAGCTCTCCCCAGGCAGCCTGAGCGCAGAAAGCTTCCCTGACACATCACTGCAATGAAGACGGAGCGTAAGCAAAGCCAGCAGTGCTCTGGGGAAGGGGAACATGAAGGCAGCTGGGACATGTACTGAACAAATCCAGCACTTGTGAGCATTCTTGGCAAAGGAAACCCTGACAAGCATTACTCTGGGGGCTGAAGACCAGCTCTGCTGTCCTGCAGGGACAAGGCAGGGAGTTCTGCACCAGGCTCAGCTCCCCGACCCAGCGATGCTGCTGTATGGATGCTCTGCTCTTTCTGAGCTCACTCCTGTGCCCACGTTGCAATCACAGTGAGATAAAATCTCCACTCCCGCACACCAGGCTCTCAGCTCCGGTTACAACACACTTAATCCTTGAGCCGGGTTGACATTGCAGCTTGGGGCTGATTATGTGACCCAGTTATGAGACAGCAAGGCCCCAGTGAGCTGGGAAATGTTAAACACATTGTAATTGGACCCCCGGTGCCTCCACTTTCCTGTGGAAGAAGAGGCCCTAGTAAGAGAGTTTCCCCATTCTGGGGCCATCCCCAGAGCACAGCCAGCTCCCGAACCACCTGATAGCAGTGAAACCAAAGGAAATCAAATCCACTTGCTCCTGGTTTATCCCAGAAGGAAATGGGAGCGGGGCTCGATAGGGAGTAATCTCCTCAGGGAAGGAAAGGAAGAGCTTGGCACTTTCTGCTCCTACTTACACTTTTTTTCTTTTCTGGACCTTTCCCACCAAATCTCCTAAAAACTCTGCCAGAGAGTGATTCCAGCACTGGGCACTGATGCCCTCAGCAAGGAGCATCCCATGGCTCCCAGGCATGTGCCCAGTCTCTCCTCGGCTCCATGGCCGTGGGACATTCTCCCAGGTGTTGTGACATGAAGAGCCGCAGCTCCGTAAACCTGAAAACTTTCTGCTTCTGTCTCCAGCACAAGGAGAAGGGGTGGGATTGCAAAGTGGGCTGCCTTGATGTACTGGGCTCAGGCAGTTCAGGGAGGGATGCTCTTGTGGCTTGCCTTGCTTTGAAATGAAAACCCTTGAAAGAAAAGAAACCTTGGAGCCTCCTCCAAATGCACTTAATTAATTCAGCTTGTCACATTAACATCAAAACAGGGCAACTGCAGCACAGCCTGGGCCTCATCTCACACCCACCAAGCCCAGAGAGCTCCACAGTTCTTCCCCAAGGCTGGGGTTGTCAGCTGTGTGAACGTGGGCAAGATGCAAAGGACTTGAACCATGAGTTGTGCCTGTACAGCACAGTGCAACCAGGGCCCTTCCCCACGGAACTGCTGGGGGTTGAAGTAAGGATGTGTAATGGAAATGGAAAGTCAGGGCTTGAAGCAGTGATTGAGCACCTGGTGGGAAGGCAGGGCCAACCCAGGGCAGCTCAGGTGCATTCAGTGCACTGAGTGATTGACCAGAAGGGCTGCAGCCAGGATCCACCCCTGCCCAGACCTCATTTAAGGGCTGGCAGTGGGAATAAGGGCTTCTTGCTGGAGGTCCTTGTGTGCCTGAGGCCTTCTGAGGGTAAGTGGATTCTTTCCTTTGTTTCTGAGTCTACAGCTGTGGCGTTTGTTGTATCCTTGCTTGCTGCAGTCTAGGACTTTGCTGCTATGCTGCCATTGCTGTGCTCTACATCATGATATGGGGTGTCATTATGCTGGGTGCACCCCAAGATGATGCTGCTGACTTTACATCCACTGATGCTGACAGCAGCTGGACAGAGGGTGTCCCTGCTATGTCCATCTGGTATTGGCCATGCCCTGAGCCCCAGCCTCTCATTTTCTTCTTCCCTGCTATTGACCCTAACTGATAATCTTGGGAAACTCCCTCTGCCCCTGAGGAGCTGGGATGAGGAAAGATGTTGACTTTTAACCCCCTTCTGTGCTTCATCCCCGTTCCCAAATATGATGATTTCTCCCCCTGCTGCCTCCTTCGTGCATGAAACTCACCCATCTCCTTGCTGCCAGAGGGCCCCTGCAGCTAGAAGCCTCCAGGACCTCTCAAAGCCTTTCTTACAAGGACAAAGAGCTTCTCTTACTACCACAGCCTTGCCTGCACCGCAGCCATCAGTTCCCCCAGCTGCTTGCTGCTCCCTGCAGCACAGACCTGCCCCACGCCTCAGTAGCAAAGTGCACTTAGCTTTATGTCTCTAGGACGTACCTCCATCACCAGTCTCACTAATGGAAAAGACTTGGATATATTCATAGGCTCCCGAACTGGGGCAGGATGCAAAGCAGGCATCCCTTCTCGCCTTGGCTCATGGCACTAAGGTAGTGGCACGCAGCTGTGGTCTTTGGCAAGGTTTGGTCTCTGTACCTGGCTGCAGAGCAGTGACATCAGGGCTGTTGCAGCTCTGCTCGCTGCTTAAAACTCCAACTTCAGCCAAGGCACCAGGAGAAACAGAGCCTGACCTCTTCCCCTCCCAGCCTGCCCAGAAGGAGGCACGAGGAGCTCCACACACCCAGCTGGGCCCCTGGAGATAAACGCAGGGCTTTGATGTGAAGGGAAAGTGAGCCATCCCATGCAACCCTTATCTGCCTTTTCTTTTGCCCTTGATGTGAAAGAGTAATGTGGGAGAATGCACTCCCCCGAAGACATTCCTGGGCTGTGGGATGAGGGGGTGGTGATCACAGTATGGTGACATGATAGGTGGTGGCCATTCCAGGGCCGTGCAGGAGCTCGGGCACAACGTGGGGACACCCAGGCAGATCAGAGAAGCTCGGTGGGGCCCTGGTCCCCTTGCCTCCTCCTGCCCTCCTCCAGCAGCCGTGGGAGGTTTTCCTTGGCTAATTCCCATCAGCCAAGGGCTGCTGGCTCACATGGAGGCAAGCCTTTTGCACAGCCCTCAGCACGGCAGGGATGATCGTTTTTGTGCTGCACGACCTGCCCTCGTTCCTCATTATTAACACTAACGGGGTGTTCCCAGCCCGAAGAATTACCATAAGTAATCCCAGCCCCGATCCTGCCAGGCGCTCTGCAGGAGCTGTGCACAATGTTTTGCTGTGTCTGGGACTAAATATAGATGTGATGGGGAGGAGGAAGCAAGACTGAGGGTTGGGGAGAGGCACGCGTGCAGTTGTGTGTGTGGGGGGGAAATACTGCCTGCATGCTTAGGAAGGAGAAGCACACCCCGCTGCGGCAGCTGGTGCACTCCTTAGAGCTGCTGGTATCAGAAAATGGATGAGGGCGCAGCAAACCCACCATGCCTGGGCTGTGGGAGGCAGCAGGAGAGTGCTGAGGGGGTCAGAAGGATTTTTAGGCATTGTTCTAAGCCTCAGGAACGCTCCCACGCTGATCGCGTTTTGGGAAAGCTTCAAGGGGAAGATGCACAGAGCAAAGAGAAGCAGCACCACTGGGTGACAGGAAGGTGGAGTGGGAGAGCTGCGGAGCTGAGTGCTTTGGGAGCACGTTGCTCAGCTACACAAATAAATTCAGCGTCTGGGAATGACTGGGATGTCTTCGTGTGTAGGTTGGGTTGAGGCTGTGGCTTTTGTGTAGAAAGGGGAAGAAGGATAGATGGAATATAAACATTGAAGTACTTTGCATCGGGCTATGCCAGTGGAAAGTTTCTTTTTGGAGCTGCCAGATGGTTTGTTTCATCATTTTCAGATATGAAATGTGCTTTGGGAAGTGGTGAGTTCTTTGGTCCCAGCTTAAAGGGAGAGAAGGGGGGGAGAGGGGAAGTTTTAATGGATATTAAATAACCTCTAGTAAGTAAGGGGGAGTCTTCACTTCATGTGGAGCGCATTAGCAAAATGAATCCAGGAAGGAAATATGTCAGAGAAATTGTCTTTGGGCCTGAGCCTGTCTGATCTTTGTGTGTTTTTTAGTGCAGCTACACCCATTTGTTGCCCAAAGCAGCCCTGCTACTGCTCTGGGGGCTCAGGACAGCAGTGTGCAATGCAGCAGTGGTCAGGTGTGCTTAATTCACTTTGTGTGCTGCTGTTTGAAAGCCCTCTGCAAACTGCAGCTCCTGGCCTCAAAGCTTAGCTGCAGCAGAGGTTATTGCTCTTCTAGGCTCTGCCATGTGTTAATGTTTATTTGCTCTGTGTGCCAGCAGAGCCCCCACATATGCAGCTATTATGTTTGCATAGCAGCTGCGAATTTGAGTTTGATTTGGCAGGATGGAGCCCTGGGGCTCTCCTGGCTGTGTTTGAAAGAGTTGCTGGGTCTGAAAGGTCTCCAATCCATGAGGTTGTGGTCCAGAAGAGGTGAGGGAGAAAACCACTTGGAAACAGCAAAAAGAAAAAGAGGGGAAAAGCTTGGTGATAGTAAAAGAGGAAATGGAGCCAGATGTGGTGCAGACCCATGGCACATCACAGAGCCCATCTCGTGCTGGGGATATGGGACCCTTCCCAGTGCCTGGAGGCACAGCCAATGTCCAGCTCACAGCTGAACCCACGTTTCCATGTCTCTGATGGTGGGATGTACATGAGGCTCAGCATTCCCAGCCCGGAGGTGACACTCCATCTCTTGAGGCAACAGACACAGTTGCCTCTGGCTACTGATACAAAGCAATGTCGTTCTTGTCTCACCCTCCAGCATGCTCTGACACGCTCCCCCTGGACCCTCAGGGCTGCCATGGTCCCACTATTCTGAGACACCCAGTGGGAGGCTGGGAACATTTGGCTGCTCTCCCAAGGAGATTTTCCTTCACAAAACACAAGGGAGGTGCAGGGGCTTTTCACATGTGGCAGGCAAGGCTCAAACCCTTTTCTGAGCAGTCAGTGAGAGGAAGATGGAGGAGGGAGATGGGAGGTGGATCCCCTGCAGCTGCTGGGATGGCCAATGCTTTTGTTCCATGTCCGGAGATGAAGGCAGAATTAGGATGTTTGAGGAGTTAAAGCTGTACTGATGGCATGGGACAACCATGCAATCGTATCAGGTTGGACATTAAGAAAAATTTCTTATCTGAAAGAGTGGTGAATTATTTGCACAGGCTGCCCAGGGGAAGGGGGGGGAATCCTTTTCCCTGGTGGTGTTCCAGAAAGGTGAGCATGTGGTGCTTAGGGATGTGGGTGTGGGTTCGGTTGGACCTGGAGGTCTTAGAGGTCTTTTCCAACCTTACTGATTCTGTGATTCTATGTCACCCACGGAACTCCTTCCCTTCTGCCCATCCCCAGCTCTGCCCCCACGCCCCTTCAAGGGCTGGTAGATGATGGAGACGGGATGGGCAGGGGATCACCAGTGTCCTGCGGGCGGCCCGGTGTGTGTCGCTAGATGGCGCCAGTGCCTCAGGAATGGCCTCCGGGGCTGGTGGGGGACCGCCGAAGGGGCTAAGCCCCATAGGGCTGCTGGGGGGCTTCCCTTGTCCATATAGGGCTTCTCGAGGGGCCTTTGTGTCTTCCACGGTCACTCCGTGTTCCCATAGGCACCAGTATGGGGTCACCATGGGGCAAGAAATCTGGGGCAGAGGGGCACACGTGGGGCTGGGTCGTGCATCCCACAACCTCTTTGAGGAGAATGAGGTGTGGGGTCCCCCAGCCATGATTCCCAGCCAGTTCAGGTGCAGAGGAGTGCTTTGCACCAGGCCGTGATGGCAGCAAGACCCACACTGCCATGGTGACAGCAGCATGGGGGGGAGCACTCACCCTGCCCAGCCCCACAGGCTTCTATAGGGCACAGCACCATCCATCCTACCACAGGGACCCTCAAGCCCCACAGGGACCCTATGCTGCTGGGTGTTCGCCCTGGCACAGGGGCCCCCTCCATGGCAGCAGATGGCAGGCAGGGACGGACAAGGGGAGCCTGTGTTGCAATCTAAACAAAGACATGATGAACCTCATGCACTGGGGTAGGAGGCTTCCCTGCTCGCTGCAGCCCCACCTGATGGGGCTGTGCCTCATCACCACCAGCTCAACAGCCATTTTATGGCCCCAGGACTCTTTGCATGTACGCATGGTTCTCTTTTCTGCAAGCTTTGCTTTTGCTCTTTTTTTAATCTCAAGTCTGAGTTTATTGCAGCCTGAAGAGCTACTTTTTCTCCTAGGTAAGGAAAAGGACAGAAGGCTGTCTTTGGTTTGAATACCAGAGCAATAGAGGCTGCTCTCACCTGCTGGACTGCTGAGTTCCTGCAGTGCACGTTAACATCTGAGCTAAATGCTGTTTTCTGGAGAGAAACAGGAAGATGGGCTTTGAGTCAGAAGATCCAGGAAGGCTTTTTCTGAGGAAGCCCTAAAGCAGAAAGCTGTTACCTTCTGGCTCAGGAGCTGACTTGTGTCAGGATAAAACAACTCCCTCCCCTTGCCAGATTGACATACTTTTAAATTTACTACATCTTAACAAGTGAAGGCAGCAAGTATGGGGCAGGAATGGGATTTCTCAGCGTTTCACACCCGTTAGCCACATCACTTTGTCATGTTTCTGACCACTCCTACTCTGGGAGCACAGGTCAAGATGTGGAAGCCAATGGGACATCTGAGTGTTCGCCTTTGTCACCATCCCCACCTCCCCCCAATCCCACCCAGCCTTCCTTCCCATTGCACAGTCCATCCCTGCAGGGCTGCTTCTGTTCTTGATGCCATCTTACTGCGTGTTGAGAATGGAAGAGCTCAGAGACCTGCACATCTTGTTCCCACCTCCAAGGAAACCCAGGTGAAGAAGTGAAAAGTAACTTATTTCGTGCCTAGACCACCCCAGGCTGGAGGCTGTGAACCTGCGGGGGGGTCTAAAACACCCTGCAGCACAACAAAAAGCCCTTCATAGCACCTGAGCCTCACTGGATGCAGGGGGTGTGGATGTGCACCCACTGGGCCAGGGTCTGCTGTCCCCATCCATGTGAAACCGTTGGTGATTCCCTTGGAGTACAGGAGCTCCCCAGGTGGAAAGCAAACCCCCTCGCTCAGCTGCATGCATCCCCCGCATGGCCCTGGTAGATTTGAGTGCTGCCCCACAGCCAGCCCCATGGCACGGTGCTCACACTCCCAGTGCAACCAGTTCTCTCTGGGGCAATGGGCCACTCCAGGACAGGAATCTGCAGCTTTAAGGCACAGCCTGGCTGCAGAGCAGGTTGCTCTTCCCATCCTCCTGTGTGACCTGCCAGAGTCAACTTAGCTGAGAGTAATTAGTGTGGTTATCAAGGGAAGAGGTGGATTAATGTGGGAAAGTCATTGATGAAGGCAGAGAAGGGCAGATGCTTTCCTGGAGTCCCCAATCAATACAGACCTTGGAGGATGAATGCGGGCTTCAAAGAAAAGCATCAGTGAACAATTGAATGCTTTTAGCTCCCGGATGGCTGCTCTGCCTGAAGCAATGAGTGAAATACAGCACCCTGCACACTCTCACAGTTATCCCTTACTTGTGCCACTGAAGGACCCTCTGCCCATCAGGCATCCCTGTGAGAGGAGGATGCTGGTGGGAGGGAGGTGGGCCCTGAGGATGAGGTTGTAAATTTGTGCCCGAGTCCCAGTTGTGCTCCCTGGAGCTTCTGTGCTCTCTGACCTGTGTGTTGGCCTACACTGGTCCGCACACAACAACTGTGCCAGCCCTGCAGAGTCCCCTCCTCCCGCTCTGTTTTGCTTTGCTTTAATTGTGCCAGGTGGAAAGTGGGTCAGGAAGAGCTGGGAAGGTGGCATGCTTTGTGCAGGGGACGTGCTGCCTTGGCTAGCGGTGACGCTGGGCTGGTAGCCACCACATCTCCCACTGCCAGCAGTTCTGCCTGCGGTCCACGTGCCCAGAGCTGCTCTTTGTAGGTTTTGTAGGCCTGGAAGGTGCAGAGAGGTGAGAACACTCCAGCTGCCCGCTGTGCCACCCTGCAGCATGCAGCAGCTTTACTCGAAAGCCGAGCAGGGTGTGATGGTGCTGCAGAGAGGGGGGGGGGGAAAAAGCAAAACAAAACAAATCGCAGCACGTTTCTTTTTTGCACTCCCAGCCCCTTCTCTGTCATCCCTGCTGGAATGCGCCTCCGAATTCCTCTCTGCGTGCTGCTGCTGGCTTTGCCTCTGATTGTTTGCAGCGATTGCGTTTTTCCCACACTCCGGATCACGGTGAGGGATCACCCGTGGCTCCGTGCCGGCTCCCTGTCAGCCCCAGCACAGTGTGCAGGCACAGGCGAAGCGGCAAGTCGAGAGCTCTGGGGGAGCGCAGTGGGCGCCGCGTGATTTGGAACTGAATCACCCCGTGTCGGGGCAGCTCCCCTCTGCTCTCAGCCCAGCACCTGCACCAGGTGCACGGTGGGCAGCTCCTCCACCCCCTCGTGCTGCACACAGCCACGTGTCCGTGGGGTTGAGCAGGGCAAGAGGTGGAGATGGAGCTCCTGCCTTCGACGTACTCCTCATCGCTTTGGTCTCTGTCTCCATTTCAGATGTCTTCCCTTGCTGGTGAAGCTTTGGGAATGTTCCTTTATCCGAGCAGCTGGGTTTTTGCTCTCTGTATCTGTGGTGAGGGAAGAAGTGGCAGCAGGGACTGTTTTTAACTCCTGCACGTTGTTTTTTCTGCTGAAACTCTGTTCCCTGCTCTGTGCATGCAGGGCAGCTGTGGTTTCCATTAGCCTGGACGCAAAGAGGAGGTGCCCATGCCCCAGTGCTGGGATGTCACAAAAATGGCTGGGACCAGCTGTGACCCATTCCCAATTCCGTGAACCTGGAAGGCAGAACCCACCTATGCTTTTCATTGCATTAGCCAAGCACCTGGCAGCCGTTTCCCCTCCCAGCAGCCTAAGGTGTCCTTTTAGAGCCCCAAGGACCTCCAGGAGGTCAGGACGCATCTGCAAGCCAAGCACCAAAAGTCCAGGCATGCCAAAGCAGCCTCCACTCTCTCCCATTGATGCACTACATTTCCCAAAGTGACTCCATAAAGAGTTAAATCTGATCTGTAGGTTACAAAAGGAGAAGCTGCCGTGTGTCTGAGACCATACAAATGACCCCCGAGGGGCTCGGCGCCCCAACCTCACCCCCCAGCCCCAGCTATGGGGATTTGTTGGAGGCCACCCGCAGCCCCCAGCACCCTCCTGCCTCCACACCCAGCTCTAATCTCAGGGCTCAGAGCTCTGAGCATGAGTAAACTCACCTGTTATTTGCAAGCAATTCACCCACAAGTACTTGACAAACATCAGCCTGTAATTAAGTAAATAACACAAGCCTTCTCCCCCATTATGCAGCGCTCGGGACTGACTTCTGTTTAAACTGTTTTATTGCGAAGAGTTTTAAATCACTCTTTTTATTTGAGATGAGGCAAAGGCTAAACAGAGAGAAATAAAAATTGGGAGAAAAAGGCCTGGATGGGCGGCTGCCAGGCTCAGCCCTATCTCTGCTTTTCTCATAGGAAACCCCCATAAAAGCTCTGAGAACAGGACACCCGCAGCATCGCCTTCTGTTCTGCTGCTATCGCAAACCAAACATAGTGGAAGGTGAATGTAAACACTTTCTTCAGCCCGATCAAATCGCCAGATGTCAAATTAGCACACTCAGTTAAGCCTCGGCCCTAATTGTGCCGTTTGCTGTGCAGGCACAGCCCTCGGGGAGGGGACGCCTCTCGGCCCCCCTGCTTCCAGTCCTACCCCCGAGCTGGCGGTGCACCCCGTGGCTGGGTGTGGGGCAGCCTCCCACCCGAGAGAACCTCCTGGGCCCCCCCAGTTTGGGGAAGGGGCAGAGCCACTGCAGACAGCCGTGCCCTCGGGCTCAGCATCTCCCCTCTGCTCCCCACTCCTGCCTCCTCCAGCAGCTCTGCGTCTCCTCCAGCCCCTCTCCCAGCAGCAGCATGGCAGGATGCAGCAGTGCATCCCCAGCTGCTGCAGAACCAGCACTCACCGCTCTGCTGAGCACAGCCAAGCTCGCCGCACGCCATCCCCAGCCGACTGCATGCACACGCAGCGCAAAACCACGTCGCTGGCTACCCATCCTGCCGGCCATCCTTATCGCGTTTTCTCAGTGGCAGCTCTCCCTCCTTCCCCACACAATGAAGGTCAGGGCGCAGAGGGACGTTTGGTTCCTTGCCATCAGCACAGCCTGATTTTGTTGGCTTCTCATCCTTCCTGCCCAGCAGATCTCTGCTCCCTGCATCCCGCGCTCCTCACCCCGCGCCGCAGTGCAGCACAGCCCGGCACGGATGTGATGCTGCTTGTAGAGGCTCCCACCCGAGTGAGCCAGGAAATGACCAAAACGGGAAATTATTGGGAGTAAACAAACATCTGCAGCTTTGCCTTTTTTTTTTTTTTTTTTTTTTTTGGTACCAATTAGAGGATTTACAGCACTCAGCCATTTCTAAGGATGGGAAAGGCCGGCCGTCCCACTGCAAACCCACTGGGTGACCGTGGCCTGGGGGATGTGAAACAAAACTATTTTGTCTGTTAGAAGAGCAAGCACTGTGCTGGCCAAAGACAAATTGAGAAACGGCCTCAGAGGAGCCTCTGCCAGTGACTGCTGTGCACACAGGTGGCATAACATGATGTCGGAGAGGTGACGGTGTTTCTACTGGTGTCACCTCAGACTGCAAAGGGGAGCTCAGCCTCTTATTAGACAGCAGATCATCCACAGAGGAGAAACTCTTTGGGTATGTATGAAGCTCGCTGGTTTCCTGCCTCCCTGCTCTCCTGTTCTGGATCTTCTTAGGGAAAAGGGAGCTCAATCCAGCAGGCACCTCCATGCCCTACAGCTCCCAGGTCTGACAGCAGAGCCACGGGCTGGGCCACATCCCTGTCCTGAGACACAGAAAGAGGTGGCAAGCATCAGGGATGTGGGTCTTGTAGTGCTGGTGACAGCAATCATCGCACTGTGATCTCCACAACCTCTGGTGGCAATGTGGGCCAGGCAGGGAACCAGCTCTGGGCACTGAACTCCTTGTTATGGAGAATGTGAGCCCAAGGTGTGCCCTCCCCTGGGCTGCACTGACCCACCTTAAGCCCGTGGCTACGCCCTGCCATGCTGTGCCATCCCATAATGTGCTATCCCATGATGTGATGTGACGTGCTGTTCTGTGCCATGCCAAGTGAAACTGTACCACAGCATACGGTGCCATGCTATGCCATTCTGGCCAAGTGCTGGTACAAGTGAGGAGCCACAGCATGAGCTCTGCAGGCTGCTGTTCACAGAGGCTGCAGTGCTGCAGCAGGAGGAGAGCATGGAGCCGGCCGGCCAGCTTTTCAAACCCATTGGTTCATGGAGGAACAGGCAAGGGAGGGGCAAGGGAGCAGCTTGCCTCATAATTACTTTAATTAAGCAGGCTCACTCCGAGCAGGATCCCACACTGAGCACACCACGTTAGGGCTGTGCCTTCATGCTGTGGACAGGTGTCTCCCTGTCTCCTACCAATCAGCTGTCCCTGGAAGGGTGACAATCCCTTCCTGTCCCCACTGCCCTGGTGGGAGCTCTGGCCATGCTCTGCTCCAAAGGTGGTTGCCCGGAGGTTCCCCATCCCCATCAGGAAGCAGAAATCACATCCAAGGGTGCAGCCCTTTGACACCATGACTTTTGGGAAGCTGGACATACACCAGCTCCATGCAAGCTGTCGGGAAGGGAAGGCGAGGGAGGGCTCCCAGTGATGCTCGAGGGCATCATTAGGGTCCCTGTGTCCTGGTAGCGTGGGGCTGCCAGGACCTGCTGTGTTGTGCAGGACCAGGCAAGGTGCTGTGTGTGGGATCTGGCCCTGGGGCATTCACTCAGTTCTTGTCCAAGTGACGCAATGGAAAGCAGCAAGCAGGAGCGTGCCTTGCCCCTACTTGCAGCCCTTCCAGCTGTAGGGCTCGATGCTGGAGATAACCAGCCTTGATGGGACAGCAGGACAAGTTCCAACACTGCTTCCCAGCGTCTGCTGCCAGCTTCAGAGCGTGAGAAAATACCGAGCAGGGAGAGAAGGATCAGCAGCGCACGGATGTTTAGAGATGATTGATATTTTTATGGTGAAGTTGGGATTTTTGGGTTCCTCCATCCCTCCACGTGGCAAGTTGCTCAGCTCGGGCTTGCGTGCACATGTTGGGCATGGAGCTGCCCATGGGCGACCAGGGGCAGGATGGTGCTCACACTCCTCACCCGTGGCCGGCAGCAGGGCACAGCCCTGCAGGCAGTGCATTGCCCATGGTAGAGTAATGGGTTGGGCTGGGCCCTCCAAAGTGGCCATTTGGGAAGGAAATAAACAAAGCTCCACCAGCAGAATCACCCCAGCAGTGTCTATCCATCTCCAGGGTCAGGGACAGCTCGGGGCTGGGATCAGTTGGGGTGCGGCTGAAGACCAGCCGCAGGAGATGGAAGATGCAGCAGAGGCAGCTCACACGTGTTGCTTTTAAACAGCAATGAAATAACCCTTAATTCTGATCCTTCCAACCTGATCCTTCTAGAGATGCTCCGAGCATTGCATTCTACTATTCTCTCCAGTGCTGCAGAGCAGCAACCAGCCCTCATCTCCCAACAGGTTGTGGGACATGTCCGGGCATAAGCCAGCTCCCTGCTGCAGCCGAGGAGCACTGCATGCTGCCTCGTGCAGGGTTTGGTGTGGACAGGAGCTCTGGGACAGATCCCCATCATGGCCCTCTGTCCCTCCACGCTCTCTAAGGGGAGGGAAAAACACGAAGGACAAAGCTCAGCACTTTAGAGAAGAGCCCTTTCTGCTGGTCCAGGCCTATGTGCCTTTTCTAAGTGAGGCTGCAATTGTAAAAAATGGTCTTTTTCCTAAATGAAAGTGAGACCGAGCCACAGCCTGAAGGAATTGAACAAAAAAGGCGCAGCCTGCTTGAAAATCAATTTCCTTGAAGAGCGGCTGCTTGGGGCAAGGAGAGCCTTCAGGCAGCCCAGAAACAGGGATGTAGATCCACCCGGGGAATGGGGTGCGCAATCAATTAATTGGGAGCCTGCCTGTGTTTCCTGTTGTTATTTTTGTCTGCGTGTGCAAAAGCAAAAGCCACACGTCTCAGGAGCTGAACACGCACTCTTTGCCTCCAGCGCTCCCAGCAAACGCGTGTTTCCGCTCAGCGCCGGAGGTTTTGCTCTCACCCCCATATCGAAGCAGGGACGCGTGTGGTTTGGGATGGGAATGGTGCCTCCAGGCGCTCCACCTGCCCGCTCCATGCAGGAGGAGCCTCACACCGTGGGATTTCTCATCCCATGGAGCGGCGGCACAGGGCAGCGCTGTGCCTGGGCACGTGCCCTCAAATTGCACAGCCATGGATTGAGCAAGGTGAGAGCAGCAGCCCATCCATGTTCTCCTTGCAAGCATCACAAGCAATGCCGGCAGTGCCCAACCCCATGGCTGGCATGTCCTTTGGCTGCACGGCTGGCACATCCCATGTCCCCATCCCCACCAGCACTGCGCTGCCCAAGGGCGAGGGTGTGCCAAATGCAGGATCATCATGGAAAGCCCCAAGCGTCCGTGTCAGTGCCAGCACAGGGGATATTTGGAGCTGTCCTTGTGCTTTTGCACGTTGCTGAGCTGTCCTCTGCCCCTGTTCTGCCCCACTGAAGGGCTCGATGCTGTCCTGGCTGGAGCTGTTGTACCTGAGCTGGGCGATACCTAGGAACAAAAGGTTGGGAGTTTAATGTTACACCAGGAAAACATCTTGCTGGAAACCTGCCACCGTTCATAAATAAACAGGAGACGAGCCCCAACAAGCCTGGCTCATAGTGACACAACACCCTCCCTTCCCTGTGCCCTCCTTAAAGCACCATGCGTGCAGGAGAGCATCCTCCCTTCCACGCTCTCTGGAGGCAGCTATCACACAGCAGCCCAGCATGGCTGGGCCCAGCAGAGCCGTGACACTTCTGTCCTGATCCCCCATCTCAGCCATTTGTCTCCTGACCCCCACCACAGCCACTGCACCCATCCCTCAATGCCCCATCAAGGGCACTCAGCACTTTGCTGCAAGATGACGGGGAGACCCCTGCATGGGTGAATGCCCATAGGAAAGCCCACGAGCCACAGGATCCCCATGGCACCTGGGAAGGGACACACAGGGAGCAGTTCTGTCTCAGCCCCTATGAGTGGTGACTGACAGCTGTCCATCAGATGGTGACACGGAGGGGGCTGGGAATGGTGTTCGACTGCATCTGGCTCCAGTGGGGTCTGGGCCAAACATCTGCCTGCCGGCCCCCCGATAAAAAATAGTGTTTTCATAAAAGTGAGATTTGGGGGGAGGATGCGTGGGGGGTGACATTTCCAACAGAACTCTTCTCTAGTGCCGGAACAGCAATCATTTTTATCACTTTTTGGCTGCCGACCAGATTTAAAACGGTCTTTCAGTGCAGAAACAGAGCTTCTGTTTGTTTGTGGGACATCCACATTCCCAGTGTTTGACAGAAATGACTATTTTCTCCCTTTTTAATTCCAAATGTTGACATAGGAGTGAAACACTGCCTTTGCTGCCAGGTTGTGGCTGGGTGGAGGAAGGGCTTTTTGCAGGAGGAGGGACTGGGACGTGCTGGGCTTTGCCTATGCCCTGTGGATGCTGCACCTGAACAGGAGAGCTCAGAGCCACACTTCCATCCCTGCTGCTCCAACACCATGAGCTGCAGAGCCATGAGGGTGGAGAAAGGCAAAGCCAGCAGGAGCAGCACCACCATGCCCTCCTGTCCTGCTGTGTTGGGCAAGAAGCACTGAGCTGGGGTCCCACTTTGCAGAGACCCCTATCCCAGAGTGCCCAGACCAGTGCAGGTCTTGGGTCCCTCTGCGAAGGGAGCACACTGGAGCATGACCCCAGGGCTTTGCACAGCCCAGCGCCGGCCATGCAGCCCCATTCTGATCCATAAATGCAGCACGCCCACCTCCCCTTTCCATGCCCTCAGGTGATGGCCAGGCCAGGCGTGAGGCAGCGCATCCCTCACTGGCAGCAGCCCAGCCCTGAGCAGCGCAGGGTGGTGGGAAAGCAGAGGTGTGTGCACCTGCCTATGGCCCCAGGGAGGAAAACAGAGGGGGGAGAAGGGGGTGTGTGGGGAAGGGTGAGGGGGGGAAGCAGCATCCCCTGTCTGGGAGGGAGGAGGCTGGAGGGGGGCCAAGCCAGGGAGAGAAGCCACATGGACTTGGAGACAAGTCCTTGATCCAGGGTGTGAGGATGGGAAGAGGGTGGGACAGTGGGTGCCCACCCAGTGCCAAAGGACAAATTTGCAGGTCAGGCCATGAGGAGTTCCTGGATGGCCGCACCGAGGGCTGCAGTTTGGTGCCTGCAGGCTGACTGCTCTCAGCAGGCGCAGCAAGTCAAGGCCAGAGCACTGGGGGGCTCCCAGGTCTCTGCCCCCATGCCAAATCTGGTGCTCGGGAAGCTGCATCCTTCCTCTGGGTAACACCAGTGCCAGATTCCCAGGGAACTTAAAACAGAGCAAACTCGGTCCAAGGCACAAATCCCAAAGGTCCATGGCTGGAGGGCACAGGGGAGAGTTCAGGGGGAGGAAAGACAAAAGGAAAATCGAAACCTTTTTTTGCAACCAAGTGCACATTTTCCCAAATCTTTTGCAGCTATTGCATGAGAGGCTGTAATTACTCAGACTCGCCCTCTCTGTCTGCACATGGCTGCTGTGCTGGATGCTGCCCCAAAGCAAAAGTTCCTCAACTCTTTGGGGCTGAGCAGAGTGATGTCCATCTACAGGCAGTGGGCGGTAGGAGTGTGTGCAGTACCACAAGCAGAGCTCTGTCTGCAAGATCTGCAAGACTCAGAGGTGCACTACGTTCATCCTCCTGCCACACTCCTGCCCTGCTGAGCCCAGCAAGGACGGCCACCAGTGTCCCATAGTTTACAACAGCGCAGGGTCCGGCCATGCTGTGCACCCGGGTGTGACAGCAGATGGCAATGTTTCTGTGCTCTGCCTATCTCTGCAGATCTCACAGCCCACTGCAACACCCCGGGAGCATCAGCAGAACCCCCAGGCCACAGCCAGCCTGGAAAGCACAGAGCGTCACGGTCTAGTAGTCATAATGTGGGCAAACACCTCCCATGTGGCTACTATCAAGGTCTCTGGACACTTCTCCTCCATCCATATCCAGGACATGAGCTGCCTCATCCCCTCCTTCATGGCATTAGTGCTTCTAGTCCCAGCCCAGGCCAGGAAGGGCAGAGGCAACGACAAAAATAGCCAACAAACACTCACTGAAGCCCTTTCAGATGCATGGGTGTGGTGTGACTTTTTGGGCAGGGGTTGCTTTTTTCCATCCATCGCTGCTCCTCTGTGTCAGCTCTGCTCAGCCTCACTGGGAGCTGGCAGCAGGGAGTCCTAGAGGTACCTCAGTGAAACACCTCTGTCAGGGCACCCAGCAGTGCCAGCTCAGAGCACAGCACTTTCTGTCTCCTCCATGGAAGCAGTCCCAGCACATGTCGGTGTCTGGCTGTGCTCAGCCGGCCTCACTTGTGGGAGCTTTCTGCTTCCCAGACTTCCTCTTTCTGGTGAGATTTATGAATCTCAGATCACGACAATTAGGAACTGGGAGTGACCCAGCCAGTTGCCCGTGGGGCAGGAGGAGCCCCGGCTGGTGACTCAGTGGCTTGTGGCATGCGACATGCAAATGCTGCTGCTTGGTGCTGCTGTCACCTGCAGTGCATGGCCCTGTCTTGCAGGCATGCAGCCAGCCCCATCCCATGCAGCCAGCCTCATCCCAGCAGTGAGCTGAGTCAGGGCACTCTGCCTGGCTGCTGTCCCACACTGATGTCCCATCGCAGGTGTCTGTTTGCCCCAAACGTGCATCAATGCAGAACACCACTGTGTTCAGGGCTGAGATCCCAGCAGCTCTGAGCAGCAGCAGAGCCCATCCCAGAGCACCCTCGCCCTGTTGGGGCCAGAACCTCCTACCAGGAGCCTGGTGGGATGTAGGGAGCACTCAGCAATGGCATTTTGCCCCCTCAATATAAAAGCAAAGCAGAAGGCAGCAAAGTGCTTTGGTGCGTGGATTCACCTCTCCTGGATGGCATGGCACCCTCTGCAGCCCCTGTGGCCCCATTCCTCCCTCCAATGCCATTTATCCCATCAGGTAAGGACCTTTGCTGCTGCTCAGCCCTGAGCAGTTGTCTCCCTGGGCTGAGTCATGTGGCAGCTCTGCTGAGCAGAAGTGTCTGCTGAGGGTGAGTGCTCACCGCAGGGTAATGCGTATTTCCTTTGTGCAAGCTAAAAATAGAAAGCAGAGAGCAAAGAAACAAAGTGCTGAGTGCACCTCTGCAGGCGCAGGGCATGGGGGAAGGAAAAGCTTGGTGCAGCTTTTGGGGAAGTGTTGCAACAAGTGTAATTCCATGCAATATGTGCTCCAGTCTGGGGACTCTTTGCTTCAATGGGAGACTTGCACTTGAAAAGCCACTGTCAGATTTGCATGCAACAGCACGTATGTAGTCAGTCCAGAAACAACAATGATGCCCTCTGGTTTGCAGAGCAGTGTCTGCATCTTGTGCACTCCTACCCATGAGCAGCACCAGGCTGCCCTCAGCCCATGCAGAAGGGCTTTGACCACAAGCTCCCATTCCAGAAGTGGATTTTTGCATCCCTGGTGTAAGGAAAGCTGTGATGCCCCCAGAGCAGCACAGCAACTCCCACTGTACGCCAGGGCTGGGGGCTCACAGTGGGGCCGTGCTTCAGCCTCAGTGCTGCCTTTGCCTTCACCCCTTTGGGTCTTCCCCATGCATGCCAAGGGAAATACGCTCTGCAGCACAGAGCTGGGTTTGCAGAGCCCCATCCCAGCACCACAGCACATCATTTGCTCCATGTCCTCCTGGTACAGCACAGAGCCATGCCAAGAACTGATTCTCTGCCGCTCATTATCAGCACAGGAGTGAAAGCTGGAGCACAGCCGAGGTGGGAGAGGTGTGGGAACGCAGACAGGCAGGGTTATTTCCCCTGCGCCCTGCAGAAGGGAGGCAGGAAAGACATACAAATAGACATAATTGAGGCTAAATGTCTTAGGTTTTTGAATCAACATGCATCACCCAGAGCACAATCAAAGGCTCTTTAGTAATTTATTGACTTACCCTGAAGTGAAATTATCTGCGGGCAGTTATCACACCCACACCCACCCCCACCCCTTCCTATTAGGTAACTGAGACCGTGCAGCCTCAGGAGGAGCGCAGGGCCGGACGCAGTGCAGCACAGCCCAGCAGTGGGACACGTCCAAATACGATCCAGACGCTGCTCTGGAGATATCTGCATGGGTTTGGATGGCTCTCAGAGCTGTGGCCATAGGGGATGAGGAACCATGCCCTATTGTGTGTCCCCATGCAGCTCGTGGCACGGGTGACCCTTCCTGCAAGACCGCAGCTACAGCTTTCCGGGCAGAAAGGGGAAGGCAGCAGCCAGAGGAGCAGTGCTGTGCCCCAAGGTCAGGCTTGTTTTCAAAAGACATGTGCAGGTTTTCTGGCCTTGCAAAACTTCCCCCTCCCTCCTCTTACAAAAGATCCCCCCGTTTGCAAAGCTGTGGGGTTCCCAGATTGTGCAAAAAGCCAAAATCCGTGAAGGAAAGGAATTTCAAATAAAAGTCCCTACTTAAGGTATCAGGTTTGCACCTGGCTCCGATTTCCACAGTGAGGGCCTCTCATGACTCAATGTCCCACTGCGGGCCCCCCCAGCTGCTCCATACCCAGCTATGCTCTGTTGCCCAGCCCTGCCCTGGAGGAGGCACAAAATCTCTCTCACCCACTCTGTGCTGCAGACTCGAACCCCCAGGTTTATTGCTGACAAATGAGGCCGTGGGTCGGAGGAGGCCAATCCTTGCTTAGCATCATTGGAAAGCACCAGTTGCTGCAGTGTGCAGGTGCTCAGCTCTCACCTGCACGGCGCATCCCGACTGGAGGCTCTGCTGCCAGACAGACCCAGAGGCTGGAAGTGATGGGAGGCTCTGGCATCACTCCTGGTGCACAGGAGCCCATTGCCCCCGCTCAGCTTGGTGGGTCTATCTGCTGATGGCAAACAGCTCTCCCACAGCCCTGCTTCCTGAGCACCCCCAAAAATATGGGAAAAGCATCACTGTGGTCTCTGCTACCCTGCCCCAGGCTATAGTCAGGGAGAAGCATGGCTGTGATTACCCAGTGACGAAAGTCCAGAGGGGAACCGTGTTGGTTTGTGCAATCCCAGGCACAGCAGACAGTGACAAAGCAGCGCCGTTCCCAAAGCTTCCTGCAGGATGTGGTGCAGTGGGGCTGCCCCATGTGGCACACACTGCTCCCAGGATATCCCACACCGTCACCTCCCCTCGCACCGAGGACAGCCCAGGCTGCCCAAATCCAGTGCCCAACCCAGTGCCCAACCCCAGGCCTGGGCTCTGTTCCCACCATATTCCATTTGCTGCTGTGGAGAAAAGCTCTGTAAAAGCACCCGGAGTTTTGGCTGCAGCAGTGAGGTCTCATCCATCCCATCTTCCGCAATAAACATCCTCCTGGCAGCCGTGAGGAGCAAACACAGAGCAAAGCAAACCCACAAACAAACAGGAACATCTGTTGTAGGAACGGGTTCAGGCTCCCACAGCAGGGGATGAATCACGGGGCAGCGCTCCTCAACAGGAGACCCCAGGAGCAGGAGTGGGACCAAGGGATGCTCCAAGAGAGCCCCGAGGCCATGCAGCCCCCTCAACAGAGGGGAGCACACCCACCAAAGCCCACAGGTTTGGGAAATGGGATTTTTTCCCTCTTGTCCACCCCAACCCTATCGCACAGAGCCAGCTGCTCTGCGCAGGGGAAATTGTGAGTGCAAGAGACAAAGATAGCAGCTGAGGGGAGATATCGCCCTGGCTTCCTCTGGCAGCACATGGGCCCCCGTCCCAAAGCAGTGGGAGAAGCCCTTCCTCGCTGATTTTGGGGCATTTTACTGCAGCCTGGGCATTGCAGCTGCTGGCAGTGCCCCGGCCAGCCAGGCGGGAGGAGAGCAGTGCTGTGGATCAGGGCAGGAGCAGGGGATGGATTTGGTGCTGTCCCCAGTGACAAACCCAGGTCCTGGGAACCACTGGCCACAGCCGCCCGGGTTCAGCTGCCATGAATTACAGACCCTCCTCACTGGGCAGAAGGCACTGCTTGGGTTCAGCCCACGCATCTGCCTCACCAGCACTCCCCAGGGGGTTCCAGCCATGGGAACCATCAGCTCCCCCCGCTGCCATCACGGCCCCAAAAAATACACCGTGCAGGATCCTACAGTGTAAGATCCATCTCTGTTTTGCAGAGTCCCTATTTTGTACCCCTATGCATGCCCTATCCCCGCATTGCCCTACACTTGGTGTCCCTTCTGCACCACGCACGCACCAAGCCAGCCCCCCCGGCTCCCAGCAAGATCAATCCCAGCGGGTTCAATCCCAGCAGGATCAATCCCAGCCGGCCCCAGGGAGCAGAGCAGAGCCCCGCTGGAGCCAGCTGGGGACAATCTTCAAGCAAGGAAGAAAGATGTGTGGGGGCAGGAAAACACACGGCAGGGAAATGCGGCGGCAGTGGGAAAAGTCTGCTCGGGTTTTTTTTGTTTTTTTTTTTTTTTCTTCTTTTATTATTGTTGGGTTTTTTGTTCTTTTTTTTTTTTGCTGTTGTTCTTTTTTTTTTTTTTTTTTTTTTTTTGGAAGGTGCCTGGGAAAGGAAGTGATTGTTTGGAGCAGATCTTGATGGCTCCAGGCCCCTTGTTGGGGAGATAACCAGGCGCAGCCCCTCCGCTGGTCCCCGGCCCTGGTAGGAAATGTCCTGCTGGTGGCAGGCAGCACGGGGGGGACAGAACCCCAATCCCCACCCCTGAGTGCTTTGGGACAGTGGGACACGGGGAGGGGCTGCACGAGAACCAAAGCAATGTCACCATGAAGTCCAATGTCACCACAACGTCCCCCAGCAGTGCCCCCCCCAAGTGCTGACCCTGCAGGCTCTACAGCAATGCCCCCCCAGCGCCGCTGCCCCCGGGCCACTTTCCCACTTAAGTCATGTCTGCTCGGAGTTATTTTGGGGTGAGCAGGAATTAGGCATCCTCAGCTCTTTCTGGAGCTGTTGCCAAACCTCCTGGCGAAATGAGGGACTGCTGTCCTTGGGGCTGTTATCCCCCCCCGGCCAGCTCTGATGCTGAGCTCCCTTACACCACCTCTCTGCTCCTCCATCCCGCGCCCTGAGCTGCAGATCAGGGAACAATGAGGGTGTTTTGGGCTTCGTTGTCAGTCAGGAGATACGGCTGGGCTCACTCTAAGGAGGGAATTATTCTGGGTATGAATTATGTCATTTTCCTCTCCGGAAACAGCGAATGCTCCCAGCGCGGCTCTGCTTCCAGAGCAGCAATCACAGCTGGCGGGGTGCAGGGGAAGGTTCTATGTCCCCACGGGCACAGCACATGTCCCCAATGTGTCCCAGGACCCCAACCAGACAGAAAATAATGGGAATGGCAGGGCAGTCCCATTCTGACCCCCTCTTCCAGCTGCTCAGCGGCCACACTTGTGCAGAGCAACTGGGGGAGACGTGGGGTGGATCAAAGCCCCTCTCCATTCCCCCAGCAATACCCGGGGGGGTCGGGGCTCTGCGACACGCGGAGCATCCCAAGAATTGGAGCAAATGGTATGGGGGGGAGCACAGGTTAAAGATAGAGCCCAGTGGGGATGGGGGCAGGCAGCGCCAGGAGAGCGGTGCAAATGGCAGGGCCGTGCTGGGATGCAACAGCCCGAGCTGTGCTGCTGGATGGAGGGGTACGGGGGGGGTCAATATATCCAAAGGCTTCGTCGCAGCCTCCCTTTCACAGCCACCGCCACCAGGAGCCGTCGCATCTCCCGTGCCAGCCCGGCCCGTGCCCGGTGCCGTCAGAGGGAGCGCTGCGCAGCGGTCCGTGCTGCAGGGCGGCCCGTGGCAGCAGCGGGCGGACGGACAGCTGTCCTGATGGGCCGGAGCCGCGGCGAGGGCTGCGGGCAGGTGGGCGGCTGGCTCGGCTGCTCGCCGCCCCACGGAGGCGGCCTTTTCTCCGGGGCAGAGCCGGAGCTGAATGAAGCTGCTTGATTTATCTGGCGCCGTTTCCTCAAATGGCTTTTGCTGAGTACGCCGAGCTGCCTCTCCCACTCCCGACATCCCCCGATGTTCCTCGTGCATGAGTCTGGGTACGCAGAGCACTCAGAGCCTGCTGCATCCCCTCTCCATCCCTACTCCATCTCTTCTTCACCTCCTTTCCATCCCCACTCCATCCCTCTCTAACCTCGTTCCAACCCCATTCCATCTCCTCTCCATCCCCCCTCCATCCTCACTTCACACCTTCTCCATCCTCTCTCTATTTCCATTCCATCCCCACTCCATCCCCCCTTCTATCCCCATTCCAATCTCACTCCATCCCCCCTTCATCCCCACTCTATCCCCATTGGGACTGCAGCATCACCATGCCCTGCCCCATGCATGCAGCTGTGCTCCCCAGGACCTGGGGCTCTGCAGGAGAGCTGAGGCCCAGACATGAAAAAGCATCTTTGGTTTTCCCTCCTTGTGTGTTACTGTGGCACACTATCAATTAAAAACGTTCCACTTAAAGATGCAAATGAAGGCTGGCGTGCCAGCACAGACAGAGGTAGGCTCTGGAGGTGAGGGCTCAGCTCTGCTCATTTTGCTATCTCGCTCTGTTGGAAATCTTAATTAAATTTCCCCTTTAATTTGGGCGTGCTCCTGCACACTGCATGGCTCCTGCTGGGGCGTGCAAGTTTTGCTCCCCTCCTGCACAAAAGCACCCAGCGCCCACAGGCACGGGGGCGGTCGTGGGAGAAGCCCCACGGAGCTGTGTTGGTGTTTGCACGCCCTTGGATTGGCAGCCAAGGAGCCAACAATATTTATTGAAGACGTTGTCCCCGAGCACCCTGCAGCCTGGCTGGGGTTCCTGGGGCTCCCGACAGCATTGTGCCAGCCGGGGATTCACATGGGGCCGGTGCTGGCGGATCACAGATGGGGCAGGACACAAAGTAGGACAGCTTGGGGAGGCAGTACAGACCCATTGTCCCCTCTCCTCCCTGCCCCAGCGCAGAGAGGACGCGCGGCGCTCAGCATCACGCCGCAGGGTTACCATGGCATCTCCCTGCAAACCCCTCTGTGCCCTGCAAACCCCTCCCTCCCCTGCAGCCTTTCTCTGCGCCCGCAGACCGGCAGCCGTTGGGAAGGAAGCGGCAGGGAGGAATACATTGACCTCGTGGCAGCTGCTGGAGTGCTGCGGGGTTGCACTTCACCTGCAGAGCCCAGCACGGCGTTGCAGGGGGACTTTCCTGCCTGGTGACTTGGATCAGGAGCAGGATCACCCCATTGGCTGTTAGTTTGCTGTTCTGTTCCTGCTGCTATGGCAAATATTTGTGTGGTATGTGCAGAGAAGTTTTGCCTTTGTTACGCAGCCTCTCCCTTCGCAGGTCCCTGCAGCAAAAAGCAATCTGTGTGGATGCAAAGTGGCTCAGCAAGAAAAATACCCAAAATCTCCATCAGCGCTTGGGACGGCACAGGGCTCAACATCCCACCTCTCCTTGTCTGCATGGGATGGGAACAGGGAACGAACAGGAAGCTAAAAATCTGCTTTGTAGCAATGAAGAGCCAAGTCTGCAAAAGGTTTCTGGCACGCATTTTTTGCAGATTCGACTGTGGCAGTGCCAGGAGGGCTCCTGGGCTCCAAGGCACTGAGCAAATGGATCGGGGGCTCCATGCTAGAAGTCCTGAGCTCAGGTCCTGGCACAGGGACTTGCCCAAAGTCCTGGAGTCAGAGCTCATGAAGGAACCCATAGCAGCTGGTGGGGGCTGAACCCCCCCACATGCCGTGGGGCTGCACAGGGAGGGGGCAAAGGGACAGCACACCCTGCGCTCCTCACTGCGCCCTGAAACCAGGGAGAACACAGGGCCAAATCCAGCCCTGAAGACAGAAACCAAAATTCATTTGCTTTGTTAATGACTTAATTACACAGGAGATAAACAACAGGGCAAGGCTCCTGGGCGCTTTCAGTCTGTTGGGCACACGGATACCTGCAGATTTGCAGCCCAGGCACACCTCTGCTGATGGATTTGGAGGTGCAAGCGCTGCCCCATGCTCACTCACTCCCACAGAGATTTGGTCTCCAGGGCTGCATTAATAATAATTGTTGCCCCTCATTGTGCTGCAGCCAGCGGGTGCTGCTCACCCTGGAGCTTTGCAGACACCCATCTCAGGTGTGGGTGCTTCTACGCCCTGCAGCACTGCAGCACGTCGAGCAGTGGCTGGAAATGAGCTGCTCACGTGCTGCTGTGCTGCAGGGATGTGCCCGGGCACAGGCCCCATACAGATACCCAAAGCTCACTCACACGGAGTTTGGATGCACAGAGGTGTCCTGGGAGGTGTCACCCATGCATGGAGTCCTTGCACTGCATGTAGGAGCACAGAGAACCCTCGTGGGTTGGGTCCTGATGGGCTGTCCAGCATGGGTTTGGGTCTGTGATGTCTCCGGCTCAGGGCACAGTGAATGGCAGCACCGGGATGGCTGCACTGGCACCAGTTGGGCACTGGGATGGCTCCAACTATGAGCATGGATATCGTGCCCTGGGCACTGAGCTGCAGCCAGCTGATGGGGCTGGGATGGAGGCACCGGCCCTACGGACACCCTCCTGCAACAGGGCCATGAATACAGCTCAGCTTCCCCCTGCTCCCCACTGCATTCGGGATTTGGGGCATGGAAAGGCAACAGGGGGCCCCAAAAGTTCCATTTCCTCCACCCCCCCCCCCCCGCTCACAGCGGCGCGAGTTGAATTTAATGATGTTAGTCAGCCAGTAACTGGCGGGCTGCGCCGCTCTGAAAGCTGATGGGGAAACCAATTGAGGGCAAAATTGCTGCAAACAATTGTCCTTTTGTCCCTTTCCCTGGGGTCTGTCTGCCAAGGTTAGCGGAGCTGAATAACGCTCACTTGAGCTGCAGCTCACACAGCGGCATCCCGAGGGCTCCTCTCGGGGCTCTGCGAGGGGAACGGGACGAAGGGGTGAGGATGAGGAGGGGATGAGGGCGAGGAGGGGAAGAGGGGAGCACGGTGGCCTCGGGAGCATCGCGCGGCTCCTGCCCCATGCTGCACCCAATGCAGCACCAAAGCACCGGGAAAAGGCACTGCTCACCCCTCGGCACCCCAGAATCAGCACCTGATCCGTGAGCCGTGGGGCAGCGGGGCCGAATCTCGGTGCACAATGGCAGCTGCGGGCTCAGCCCCAAACACACCGAGCCCGGCGCCCAGGCACAGCCCTATGAAACACGCGGAAACCGATGCCGACTCCGAATAAATAATAGCACGCTTGTTTGATTTCCTGAGCACAAGAATTAAAAACCCCGGGGGCAGGAGGCATTGTCTGCAGGCTCCTGGGACCCCGCTCCCTCCACTGACTCTCTGCATTCCCCTGATTATTCTTTGCATCCTTTTCTTTTTTTTTTTCTTTCTTTTTTTTTTTTTTCCTTTAGCTTTCTCCATTGGCGAACGCAAAAATGAAAGCACTTTTTTTTCCATCAATCTGGCTTTGTTGCTGGAAGCCGATGCTTGAAAAGAACTTCTGTGTGTTTTCATGAGCAATGAGCACTTCTGTTCTCGCTGCTCAAACATGTATGTGCTTTCCCATGGGGTTCCCCCTCGCTTCCTCTCTCCCTCTCCCCAAGGTTGGGAGATTTTTTTCCTTCCTTGAGACACAACCGGAGCCGCTTCTCCCTCTCCATGCTGTGCCGCTTCTCTTAGAGCCACGTGGCTGCGGTGGGACGGGACCTGCCGGCTCGACGCCTGGCTGCTGGGCTGCAGCTCCGCAGCATGGGGCAAAGCAGCAGCCTTGGGAGGGTGGGAGAGAGCAGCTGAGCCTCACCCACTGCTGAGCATCCCTTTGGTTCAGGAGGGAACTGCGATTTGGGATCCTTCTCTCTGCCCCCGGGTTTGAGGTCTCTGGGTGACGCAGCCCCTCCGGCTGCAGCCGCAAGAAAAATAAACTGCAGGGACACCAAAGCAGCTCTGGCCGCTGCGCTGTTAGCGTTCCCAGATTTGTTTGCAAAGCTGCAAAGCTGGGCAAAATCCAACCTGGGGGACGGACCGGGGGGGTGGTTTTCTAGGAAGGCAGACAGCTGCGGGACGGGCGAGGGAAATGCAGGCTGGCGATGTCTGTGCTGTTCCCATGGGACTGAGGGACTATATTTGGTTCCCCCCTCCTTTTGGCTGGGGCAGGGCTGGGAAGGGGCTGCTCCCAGGGCAGCGTTCCCACAGGCACCCCCCTGGGTTTTAATGCTGCACTCCCACTTTGTCCGTAGCTGTGAGATGTCCCACCTGCCTGTGAGGAGCTGCAGGGACAGCATCGGGACACCGATGGTGCATCGGGGAGGGGAAAGCCCCAGGCAGGGACAGCTGCCTGCATCCTGCCATGCCATTAGGACCAAGGTGTCACTGCACTATCAGCTCCAATGTGACAGTTTGGTGTGAAGCAAAACCCCTCTGAAACTTCCAGCTGAGCTCTGGGTAACTGTCCCAAGTTTTGCCTCTGAATTCATGGAACTGGAACCCATGGAGCCATCCCAGCAGAGCTCCCAGCAGCCGAGATGCTGAGCTGAGCCCGAGAGGTTTTGGTTACGGTTGTCAAAGACCAAGAGAAAAAAAAAAACTATGTTTTTTTTCATCCCCATTTTTGCAAGTTTTGCTCCGAGTGCCATTGTATTGTTGCCTTTTCCCAACCCAGAGGCTGCCCAGTGATCTGAGCCATCAGTGAAGCTTCCAGCAGCCCGAGCGCGGCGCTGGGACGTTGCCATCCAGTGCTGGTTACAAAAATACGGCCAAAAGGCAAAACAAAGGCGGGAGGGCAAGCAGGCTGCGGATGGGACCAAGAGAGAAGAAAACGAAGAAAAAAGTGACAAACTGTATTTATTCTGCAGGAGACACTGCAGTGCCTTCGCTGCCGCACATGGGGCCGGCTCTGCATGCAACTCCTGCATGTCCCATTTGTGTTCCCTGGGCTGAAGCAATGCAGCCACTGTGCTCCCAAGAGCAGAACGGAGCAGGTTTGGCTTTCAGCTGCAAAACCTCCTACCTGGGCTCAGGTTTTCCTAAGCAGCCTCAGGCCACTCCCTGCCCGTGCTCTGACCCCGCAGGTGGGGAAAGGCTTGAAATGCAAACTCCCCTTGTTTTCAGACTGCCTTAACACATCCATCAGGCAGTGAAAGCGTGCTGCAGCCCCGGAGCACTTCACACCAAGGTGTGCAGCCCATGCCAGCACTGCGCAGAGCCCAGCGGGGCCCCGTTGCTGCATGATGCCCTTTGGGCCTGAAGCTTTCCAGCAGCCCCTCACCACTGGGGCTCAGGACCACAGCGTGCCCCCACACAGAGCTCCTTTTTGAGCCTTTATTTCCTTTCCACTCATCCAGCACCATTGTTGTGACACCGCAGTCATCAAATATCACCCAACAGCAGGAAACGTGAGGTTTTGCTGTTGCAAGGAGATGCAGTTGATAAGAAGGGGACGAAAGCAACCTGCCTGGGAGAGGGCTCAGAGCCCCACCCTGTCCCCCGTGTCCCCACCAGTGCTGGGTGTCACCACAGACACACCGGGGTGCCGCTGCCATCCCAGTCCTGGGATATTGGGTGCCTGTGGGTGAACCCCGTGGGCAGCCCTGCTTTGCTCACACAGCCCGGGGAGCACTTCCAGCTCCCATTGTAGGGAACAATGTCCCATTTGGAGGGGCAAACAATGGGCGCGGGGCGGCAGGCAGCTCCCGGCCGGGCTGCGGGACCCGGGGCGCTGCAGCTCGGAGGAAATCCTTTTATTTTTCACTTGTGAACTGAAACAAACACGAGCTCCTGTTTATTTCCTGGTTGATTGTATTTTGGAGGATGGAGGTGGCTTCCCCATGCCGGGTTGGGTTAACCCCTCCCACGCCGGGCTCGCTCGCTCGGGACCCGGCTCGCCCCTGACCTCCCATCATTTCTGTTTCATTGGAAAACCTGAGGGTCATAAATAACACGTGCTGGCATGGGAAGGCTGGGAAGCAGGAAGCCGGCCCGTCCCCTCCCGCTGAAGGAGCAGCACAGCGTCCCCAAGATGCTCTGCAGGAGAGGAAACGGGGCCCCCCAGCACAGAGCATCCCCACGTCCCCCTCCATCCACCCGTCCCCGAACACCAGGGGTGCGCATCGCCCCATCCCACAAGGCAGAGCGGCTCCCGTGGTGAGGCCGAAGGTTTGCAGACCCTGGGCTGTTCTCACACTTCCCCATCACATCCTCCCCGCTCCCACGTCGGCTGTTCACAGGCGCTGCCGCGCTCTTGGCTCCCGGCCCCGGGGCCTGCGCCTGGGTGGAAACAGCATCCAGATGGAGCTATTTTTTCACATTTTCTTGGGGGAGGGGAAGGAAGGTTTGGAAAAAGCCGATGGGATCGGGAAAGCGTTGGGAAAGAGCGAGTCAGGAATGGGGGCTCAGCAGCATTGCGCTTCTGCGGGATGCTCCCAGCACTGGTGGGGAAACCAGGCATGGGGTGAGGGGTTGCGGGTCCCCCTGGCAGTGAGGGCAGATCCATCCCCAGAGCCATGGGCAGAGCCTGAGCCCAGCGCCAAGAGGGTCACCTCGGTGCCTTCTACCTGAAAGCACATCCATAGAAAGCGTTCAAAACCCACCGTTGTGCTGAAGGATAAACATTTATTGAATGTTTCCTGTTTGGCACCAACGCTCCTTCACTTCTCCGCGCTCCTTTTCTCCGCGTGTGTTTTTAAAAGGGAATGGTTGGAGTCGAGCGGAAAGGAAAAGGATCCCCGGCTCTCAGCCCCCACGTGTGTGCCATGCCTGGTGCTGTTAGCCATTAATTCCTGTCTCCCGAGGTCTGACATGAGCAATGCATTATGCAAAGGTTGTGGGAATATTTCAGACGTTGCATCCCCGGAGAACTACAATTTCAGTTTTACGGGGTCTGGGGCGGTTTTTTTTCCCCCTTTCTTTCGAATGAGTTATTTCACTGAGAAGTAACAGAGGTTACAGCTCTGGCAGCAGAGGGGAGGACATGCAGGGTCCCCTGGTATGCAGTAATGTGGGGTTGGGGGCAGTGTGGGGGACACGGGAACAGCCCGTCCCATGTGTGGAGTGCAGGGAAAGATCTGAGCGTGGGATGGGGCGGAACGAGGCCTTGGTCCAAAGGCAATCTAATTCTGGACCGGGCACAATTGAAAGGGATTTATTTTTAGGCTCCTGACTATCGCTGCTTTGGGGACCTGAATGGAAAATGTCTATTTAACCTCTTTGGTGATTTGCTTAGAAAAATAAACTGCTGTCAACGCAGTGGGAGGTGGTTTGTGCCAGCGCTGCCCATGGGCTCGCGGGCATTGTGCAGCCGCAGGGATGAGCACTGCAGCCCTGGGATGGCACAGGAGGGGCTCAGGCTGTCCCCATGCCCTGTGGCAGGGTGCAAGCACAGAGCTCCCATCACTGGGCCCACAGTGACTTGGTGATGGTGGGAATCGCGAGGCTTCTCTGGTGGGAAAGCTGTGAACTGAGAGGGGGAAAATATTTCCTCCCCAAAGCACAGGTGAGAGCCAGAAGGGCAGAGTGTTGTGGGGCCATTTGCTCTATAAATACACCCAATCTACAATAACACAGGGCTGCAGCAGAAAGCTTCCTATGCTGCTATTTTTGCCTGCAGGAAGCCGGGGATGAGCAGAGCATCCCTCGCTCCCCAGCACGTTGCTGGCAGTGGGACGTGCCCAGGGCCAGGGCTGCAAGGAGCAGCTGCCATGGTCCCTGCACCACGCCGGGATAAGAAGGGACAGGGACAGGAGTGGAGGGGGTGGGTCTTGGGCATGGGACCTTCCATAAAGCAAGCATGGAGGTGTGCAGCTCTCCCCAAAAATGATGCATCCCCCTCTGTGCTTGGAGGATATAGCAAAGCCAGGGACAAGCCCTGAGTCCCCGCACCTCTCTGACTGCTAAAGGACAGAAAGTGTCACCTTCCCCAGGGCTGCTATCAGCTCTGCATCCTGCACAGAGCTCCCCTGGCTGCCGGCCTGCGCACGTGGGGAACAGCATCGGCTTCACTGGCGCCAGATTGCTGCAAGAGAAAGGAACCCAGCAGCATTTCCTGGCCCCAAAAACATAAGGGTGTGCTGGGGGGTGCCTGGTTGGCAGCTGCACGCAGGTGTGCATGAGCTTGTAGACAAAGAGCAACAGGCAAACAGCGATCGAATAGACTGAGAGTGTCTCCTGAAGAAAGTGGTGCTGGGATTCCAATGGCACAGCTCTCCTTTGCAGAGCCACGAGCTCCCCTGCCCCGTTCCATCCCAACCTGCTGGGACACGCTGCAGCTCCGGCACCACCAGCAGCAAGCAGTGGGCAGAGAGAGCCAGCTCTGCACATTCCCTGTTGTTCTCAGATTGGGGTAATTAACAATTAGGCAGCTGTCTGAATCACATGCAGAGGAACAATTATTTCGTTATTAACGGATCCTATGTAACAGGTCTCCTTTTCCCAGATTTTTTTTTGTTGTTGTTGTTGCTGTTATTGTTTGAACTTGTGCTCTCATGCATGATCCCAGCAACGGAACCTGCACCGGGACAAGGGAGGAGCACTCCTGCACACCGAACCTCTCACAGCTCTGCATTGCTCAGTGCATGAACCCATCTCAGGGTGGTGGGGACAGGAGCCATAACCCAACCCCTCCTCATCACCTGCCCCGTCCGCCTCCTGCACGCTTCACGGTACTTCTGAAGATAAAAGCCATTATTTACAGTCAGTTGCATATTTCCGTTGGCAAAACCTCCTCCCTCCAGTGCAGGTTTGAAAACATCCCTCTCAGCAAAGTGAAGCTATGTGAGCTCGAGCCAAGCTGTGTTGGTTGGGATGTCCTTGGTGACACTGAGGTCCCACCACTCCGTCACTCCAATGCGTTCCGGTGCAATGGGAGGCAGCGATGCTCGGCGGCTGGGGGGCACATGGGGTCATCCCTGCCCAGAAAAGGCTGCCTTTTCATTTTCCCAGCTCTTGTGCCTGGCTCCGGCTTCAAGGCAGAAGTTTTGACTCCCTCCCAACCCCTTCATTTCAGGGTTTGTTTCATTTCGTTTCATTTTATGCTCACTTTTACCATTTGGTGAACACAAACCGGCTCCGCTCTGCACTTTGTTTGCAGCAACACCCGGGCCAGGCACCTGCTCCACTCTCACTTGTTTTTTCCATGCATGGAGCTGGAGATTTCACTGCAAAACAGGAACTTTGCAGGACAGCAGCTGCTGCGAGGCGGGGAATTGCCTCATCCTGCTGACACCGAGCACAGCAGTGCCAACTCTATGCTCCATGCCCAGCATCCTGCAGGCACATGGAACCAGAGCTGCAGTGCACACAAGCAGCTCAGTGCTGGCTCTGACCACCCGCAAGCTCTGCAACTGCTGCCCCATCCCCGCCGCCTGCACAGGGGTCAGCGGGCACAGCCTGACACGGGCGGCTGCTGCCTTTTGTCCCAGGCTGACTTTTCCCCTCCCAGTGGGATTAGGATGGGATGACCGGGTGAGGAGCCCCTAATCCTATTAACCAGACCCTGGCGCACCCCTGCCCTGGGAACCAACCTCCTGTAGGGCACTGAGGCGGCACTGGGCGAGGACGTGGTCAGAGCTGCGCTCTGCAGCAAAACCACACGGTGCCTCCATCCTTCTCCATCAGTGCGTGCAAGGTGTCGGGGTAATGCACCAACACACCCAGGCAGTGGGAGCCACACCAGGAGCCCTGACCGCAACAGCCCCAGCAGAATTTGGCGAGGCGTTCCCAAGCCCTTTTGGCTCATTTGGCTCATTTGGCTCATATGGCTCATTGGGCTCATTTGTTTCATTTCTCCCCAGGGTTGCAGCCTGGAAAGTGAGTTGTTTTTCTCCCCGCCGGCTGCAAGTAGCCCTGTTTGTCTTTCTCTCCCTTCCTGTTTACTCACTGCCATCAGACGGGCTTTGATGTATATTTGCTGCTGGACATCCATGGGAGAGGAGGCATTCTCTCCCAGCGGGAAGGCAAAGACACTTTCCCCTGTGCACTCACAACACGCTGGGGAGCAAAAGGGGGTGACATCGTGCTGCTCACCCAGCTTGCACTGCACTGCAGCCAGATGTGTGCACATGCACACAGCACCCAGCAGCCCTGCATGGTGCCTGGGCACGGCTGGCACGCTTCGAAGTCCACATGCATCTCGGAGCACAGCTCAGCCGTGCATGGAGTGGATGCTGTGCTGGAGGGGCAGCGGGGTGCCAGCAGTGTCCCCCTCTTAAAGTCCCCATCTTTCAGCCCTGCAGGACAGGCGTTTCCTCCAGGCTGTGAGTCACTGCTCTGAGAAGAGCCGCTGCATGGGAACGGCTTTGATCCGCAGCTTGCTGGCGCTGGGGAGGTTTCACACCTCTGTGCTGGCCGTTCCCAGCCGCTGCCTGCCCAGCCTGTGCTGGGGGTGCAGCACACGGTGGGGCCCGTGCCACTGCCTCAGGGCATGGGGATCATCCTGGGTGTGGGGATGGGGAGAAGCCCCATGAGTGGAACAGGGAGCTCAACCTGGAGAGCACGGGGCAGCAAGGAAAGGGCAGCTGGGGGGGTGGGAGGGGACAGCACAGAGTGCCCTCAGTGGTGTCTGTGTGCTTTCCCCTGCGATGACTCTATCCTGTCCCATGGCTGCTGAGTGAGCAAAGGGGTTTTGGTTTTTCTTGGTTTCTTTATTTTTCAGCCTAATCCTCTAGTAAATCCACAGCGATTTCCCAGGATATAAATCACTCATCTGTGGTTGCCCGTACGGTGGCAGAAGGCCCTGGGGCCTCTCCAAACCCTTCAGCTCTGGCTGCAGCAGCATGAGCTCCGTGGCACCAGCAGATGAGCACCCTGCACGGAGGTGGGTGGAAGCAGCATCACGGCGCTGTGTCCTTATGGCACCCATGCCTGTGTGCAGGGCTTCGGTGGACGGCAGAGCCCTGTGATAGTGTGGCAGCCTGGGAAGGAAGGGAGTAGAAGGAACAGGCTATTGTGCTTGGCCCCGATCCAGGAGGTGTTTGTGCTCAAGGTCAGAGCTGGGTGGGAAACGTTCCCCGGTGGTGGCCCAGCACACGTGTGGCTGTGCTGCATGCAGCAGTGCCCCGTGCCCGGCGCTGCGGCAGCACAGGGGATGTGTGCTTGGTCGTTTTTCCATCCATGTTTTAGAGGGAAAGGAGCTGCTTTGCAGCCACTCTGCAAAATGAGACCATGATATCTTCCCGTTTCCACCCGGAAGGACAGAAGGGGTGTTGGGAGCTGTCGGGGTGATGCCAGCACCACGTGGTGGTCCGGGAGCACCGCACTGGGTTCTGCCCGGGCATGTGTGCACAGAGCTGCACTCAGGCTTTCGCTGCTGCAAGGAATGCTTTTCAATTATTAAAGGCAAATATCACGGAAGGCCCAATCCTGGCTCCTTCATGCAGGTGAGCACTTTCTTGGCTAAGACGTATGGCACAGTTTGCTTTAGCAGAAGGGTCAGAGGCACGAGGGAGGGATGCAGGAGTGTTTCGGAGGTGGCACTGTGCAGCCGGGTGCCAGACACACTCCGTCACGGCAGCTCCACAAACCCTCTCCCAGTCTGCCTCTGTTTACACAACAGAGAATGTTTCAGTTGTTTTATGGAGGCGGATAAGAGCAGCGCTGGGGACAGGAGGCCAGGGCTGGGCTGAGGCTCGTGCACAACACCTGCTCTCCCTCCCGGCCCATAAAGGCATTTCATTCCAAACACGGCACAGATTTTACAGCGCAATAGCTTGGCAGCACCTTTTACCAGGGTGCACTCGGTGCAGGGAGGTCTGCTGCCCTGGACCATCTCCTTGCCTGCTGCTGATCCCACACGGACTGCTCCTGTGCCCACACTGCACACAGAGAAACAGTGCCCAGGAGCAGCACTGCAACGGCAGCGGTCCCAGTGGGCACAAAAGACCTGCAGAGAGCCAGGTGGGGAGGGCCCACAGCACTGGGGCAGGTGTTGTCATGCAGTCACAGAGCCACGATGGCTGGAAAAGCCCTCTCAGATCCCCAAGCCCAACTCCCTGCCATGCCCACTGATCACAGCCCTCAGTGCCACTTCTCCGTGGTTCTGGAGCACCCCCAGTGTCCGGACTGCCCCGCTCCCTGCTCACCCTGTGCCAGTGCACCGCTGCTCTTTCTGAGAAGAAGTTGCTGCCAGCACCCAGCTGGACGGTCCCCCTGTCCCCGTGTGCCCCGTGCCACCACTGGGCCCCTGAGGAGCGCTGTGCTGGTGCAGCTGCAGCATTGCCCATTCCAATTCCTTCACTCAGCTCTTTGAGGGGAAAAAAACACGCAAACAACCAAATCAGGCTTTATCCCATTCTTGCAAACCCTCCTTTCTCCAGATCCCCCAGGAACTGCAGCATAATCCCATTATGAGGCAGTTTGGGTTTTACTTTGCCATCCCTACAACCGGCAGCATCTTTCTCTGCCAACACTGCAGGATGATGCACCCGCTTCCATTCACACCTCATTCCTAACATTGCTCTCCTTCTCCCCGAGGACAGCAGCACTCCACGCACCGCTCCCCAACCCCCACACCATGCAGGGCCCCTTCTGCCACCCTCTCCATGGGCTCCGCATCCATTGCACCGAGCGCAGAAGCAAAAACATCCATGGTGGTGATAAAGAGATGCAAGTGTCACAGAGGAGCTCTCGCACCGCTTACCGGGGCGGTCGGCAGTGTGTTGGTTGTGTTTAACAGGCATTTGCCATTAAAAAACGCCTGTTTTTATTTAAATAGCCCTGGGCACATTTCTTGCTAAACCAACTTTCCCACGCCAGCCCAGCGCTCTAACTCTGCTTTTTGGCAATTTTTTTCCCTGAGCTGTCAAGGCAAAATATATATAAGAACGCTGCTCTCGCTCGGGTTTTTTTTTCCAGCCCCTGGAGACATGAAAATAATTTACAGATGTGCGTTACCTGTTTGTGTTTGTACGAAGTTTTGCTCCGTGGACGTAATTTTCTTAGCTCGCAGTAACAAAAAAATATTCCCAGAGTTTCGTTCGTTTAATTTGGACTTATTAAAACTTTTAAACATGTGCGGAGGTTTCGGGTTTTTACATCACTAATCACATGGACGTGTGCCAACGTTTCTATTAAAGCCTTTTATGAACACTGTTTTTAAAAGGCTCTGAAACCCCCATTGCATTTAACCCCTGAAACCGCTCCAACTGAGAAAACTCGCTTTGAGTTGATGTCACATCCACCTCGTATTGCAAAAAGATGTGTGCCGTGCGTGGGGTTCTGCCTCCTTCCTTCCTTCCCCTCTGCTGCAGGAGTCCCAGCAGGAGCAATGGGTTGGCAGTGGGACACAGAGGTGGCTCAGGGTGCAGCTGGGGCTGGCACGGAGGGCACCAGGGCCACAAAACTGCGTGTGTCCAGTTTGGGTCCTGCCCTGTGCCATCACCCCGAGGCGCACGGTGCTGCCGCTGCATCCATGCACATTGGCCAATGCCACCTCCCCACTTGTCCCCAGTTTGGCACAGGGCACAGTGGGGACCCCGGTGGCCACCTGCCCGTGGGCATTTCTGTAGATGTGGGGAAGGAAACGCAGCACGGTGAGAGGTTCTGCACACAGAGAACAAGTCCGGGCAAAGCGAGGTTGCTGCAGCAGAAGGGAGAAAGGGGCAAGATGGGGGAGCAGAGCACAGATCCCCATTGCCAGAGGGTGGTGGAACTTCCAGGGGCCACTGCACGTCTCCAGTGGAGGTGACACAGTCTGGTGGCACAGAGATATCGCTCAGCCAGGGCAGGGGTAAGGGCTGCATCCCACTGCACAGCCACTGCAGGAGGTGGGACGGGGGTACCCACTTCCCAAGGGTGCAAAAGGTCTGTGCAGGTGGGCATTACACCAAATTCCTGCACTGTTTTGCATCTGCTTACCCTGCCCCTGTCCTGCAGCAATGCAGCAAAGCAGAGAGCGTGGCCCTGGGATGCTCTGAAGTCCTGCACAGCTCTCAGCATCACCCAGCCCCCATGGCCCCATGCCCCCCAGCCCCCAGTGGGCACCCCAGAGCCCGGCCTGTTCCCATGTGGAAAGAAGGGGAAGGAGCAGAATGAGGGAGCGCTGCAGGGCTCGCAGCTTTGATCTAATGAGCAGACTCTGCCCTTCGGTTTGTTTAATCGTTTCACACTTGCTCTGGAAATAATTTACAGCAGGAAGCAGTGGGATAACACCATGGCATGGGCTGGGATGAATGCAGCGCTGGTGCGGGGATGCCCTGTGATGGGGGGCACAGGTGGGGCAGCCCCCCTCCATCAGCCCAGCACCGACCCCACCGCCTCTTCCTCTTCCAGTGCTTGGAGTCCCACACATCCCCAGCACAAATAGGAGTCTCAAGCCTCGATTTTGGTTGCTGAAGTCACAACCCGGCTCCAATTTGCAGCCACTGCTGAGATGCAATGGGAACTGTGCACACTGCATGGGGTGACCCCGTGAGGAAAGCAGTGCTGGCAGCACGGGGGGCTGCCCCCAGGCTCAGGACACGGCTGGATTTTGGGTGGGATATGCCCACACTCCCATCCTGCAGGATCCAGGGCAGTGCTGGGGGCTGGAGGTGGAGGCACTGAGACCTGCACCATGCGGGAGCTGCACACGCCTGCAGCTCATGGGGCTGCATGGCAGGATCGGCTGCCCATCTCCCCTCGTGCATTTGTTTGTTTGGTTGTTGCTGCAGCACATGGGCCGGGCTCTACCCCGAGTTCAGGAGCTCACAGCACAACACAGCAGCACCCCGCCTGGCCTACAGCTGGGAAACATCTCAGCAGTCCCATACACACCTGCAGTGGGTCAGAGGTGCATTGCACTGTGGCAGGGAGAATCTCACCCCTGCTGGGGTGCTGAGACCCATGGGACTGGGGGGGCTGCACAGGAGCTGCAGGAGGTTGTGTAAGGGCCTGGGATGGGGCTGTACACAGCCAGGGGGCTCTAGTGGAATGGGGGGGGAAGGTTGCACTGGGGGTATGTAGGGACTGCATGGGGGGAGTTAAACGGGGGGCTGCATAGGGGTGTCTGGGGCTGCTTGGAGAGCCCGAAGCTGTTTAGGGGCTATGCAAGAGTTTCACGGGGGGGCTCTCTAGGGCATCCAGGGTTGTCTGGGAGGGTACGCGGAGGGGCTCCGTATGGGTGTCAGGAGCTGCCCCAGGACTACCCAGGGACTGCAAAGCGGTGCTCGGAGCTGCAACGAGCTATGGAGGTCTGCACAGAGCTATCCAGAACCGCACTGGAGCCGCGGCTACGACCGCACCGGAGCGTCCGGAGCCGCTTTGTGGCCGTGGTGGGGGGCGGTGGGGTCCCAGCGCTGCCCCTCGCGCCGTGCAGGGAGGGGCGTCCCGCTCCGTCCCATCCCGCGCCGCTCCGCGCCGTCCCGCCCCGCGCCGTCCCGCCCCCCCCTCCGCCCTCCGCCCGGCCCGGCCCGGCCCGCGGGGGCTGAGCGGCCGCGGGAGGCGCCGGCGCTCGGAGTCGCTGCGCTCGGCGTTGGGGCGCGGTGTGTTCGGGGCTCCCGGCGCGCGCCGCACGCTCCGGTTCCGCTCGGTTCCGCTCGGTTCGAGCCGGCTCGGCCGGCGACCTCCGGATCTATGCGGCTGTGAGCGGCGGGAGCAGAAAGGGATGAAACGGCTCTTGGCCACGGGGCTCCTGCTGGCCCTGCTGCCCGCCCCGACGCGAGGTGAGGGCCCGGCCAGGCTCCGGCAGGAAGTTTGCCGGCGGCGCGGAGCGGAGCGGTAGAGCGAGGCGAGGCGAGGCGGTGCGCTGCGGTGCTCCGCTCCGCTCCGCTCGGAGGCGGCGGGGGGTCCGTGGGAAGCGGAGCGCGGGGCCGCCAGGAGGGTCCGGAACTCGGAGTGCGGGGGGAGCGGGCTGAAAAACGGGGACGGAACTTTGGAGTTCGGCATCGCGGGGTTCGCGTGCGGAGAACCGAGCGGAGGGGGAGCGGGGTCGGTGATCCGGGACCGCCGCGGGGAGCGGAGCCGTCGGGAAGCGGAGCGAGGCGCTGCGGGCTGGCGGGGCTCGGGGTCGCGGTAGCGGGGCGCGGAGCCGTCGGGGGTCCCCTGTGCTCAGTAATGAGGACTGTGGGGGTCGCGGTGCCCGGTTCTGAGGATTGTGAGGGGTCTCGGAGCTCCGTACTGAGGACTGGGGGGTTCTGTGTGCTCGGCACTGAGGGCTGTGTGGATCCCGGAGCTCGGCACGGGGCTCGGCTGCACGGAGGTGCGCACGGCGGCCGCGCTCGTGCTGCTGTTCCGCGAGAGTTTTTGACCGTTTTGCAAATTTTTCTCGATTTCCTGTTTCTTGAAAGTCAGCCGGGTGCCCCTCGCCCCCCTCCTGAACAACCCCCCTCCCCTCCGCCTCCCCGACATCGGCCCCGGGGCGGATCCGTGTGCAGAGCCGCAAAGGGCAGAGCTGCCGTCGGGGGCCGAAGGGGGATGGGGGGTGGGCAGTGGGGCCGCCCCGACGGGCCGGGCAGAGCTGGAGCCTCTCGAGACGCTGTTTGTAGGGCAGAGCGAGGCCCACTCCCCGCTCCGTCCGCCGGGGCTGACGGGGTCGCTCCGCTGCTGTCGGGGGGAGGTTCGGTTCGGGCTGCGGCTCTGCGACGCTGCGTTCGCTCAGTGTGAAACTGCTTTGGCTGCACCAAGAGCGGCAGAAGAAGGGGAAGAGTGAGCCGGGGTGGAAATCGGAAGCGATTCTGGTACTTTTCGGCGAGTTGCTGTGGTAACTGAGCAGAATCCGGCTCCGAGGGCCAGACAATGAAACCTTTACTCATAGCAAGTTGTGCCGAACCACTCATTCTGGGACTGAGCTCGTGGCAGCCCACGGGCCAGCAGGCAGATGGTTTTTCCCAAATGCTATTTGTCACTCAGATGTCCTACCCAGTGCTTCTCCCCATCCGCCCTCCTGCTTTGGAAGGCACAGCCCACCTCCAGGACCACCCCAGGTTATCTTTAGGTCGCCCCTTTCCTCACTGGGGCAGTGTAGTCCTGCCCATTCCCATGGTCCCCGCGAGCCCATCCCCACAATGGGGTGCAGACCCCCAGGCTCTGAGCTGTGCCTGATGCTGTCCTTCTGTTCACAGGTGTGCGGTGCACGCAGCTGGCCGAATCCTGCCTCAACGGGGGCAAGTGTGAAACTTTCCTCAATGGGACGGAAGTGTGCCAGTAAGTATGGAGGAGCAGGAGGATTTCCATCTCCCTCAGCCAAAGCATTGACGTGCCTGTTGACTTTGCTTTGAAGGCTCTGGATTTAATAGGGCGAAATGCGTTTTCATTCCTTGAGTGGCAAGAATAACCTGCTCGTGTAGGAGTCGCCGCGGGTTTGGCAGGACTGGGCTTTGTTCCTGGCTGGGTGGGAAAACGTGGGCAGAGGGCCACGTTTGGCTGGTGTTAACCCAACAGAGTGCCCCGCTGATGGAGCGGGAGGGAGGGACGACGGGGGGGGTGGGAGGGCTGTCTGTCTGTCTGTCTGTCTTCCAGCCCTCCCCCATTCCTGGCCCCATAGCGTTGCCCTCCAGTCCCTGGCAGCTGGTTTCCAGGGCATCTCCAATAAGTATCCAAGGATGGTTGTGCTGTGTGGGTGTCCATCCATGGGGCAGTGCCCGCAGTGCCGCGCTGCCATCCGTGCCCGCTACTGGCACGGGGTGTTCTCAGGGCTGATGGTGGGGAAGCGGATGTGTAAAGCCTTGGGTCCCTTTGAAGGACCACCCGACCCACCGCAGCGATGGCCGATTCAGTCCGGGCTCCCAGGGAACAATAACCCAGAGAAATGAATAAGAGTGCAGTTCCCTTTTTAAAACTATTCCATAAAAGAAATCTGAATGGGCAAGGCTCTGCTTTCCGGCCAGATTTCCCCTCTGCCTGTTAAACATGGGCTGAGCTGAGAGCGGGCTGGGAGACGTTCCCACCCACCCCAAGTTTCCCAATAGGAAGTTCTCGGCGAAGGAACCCGAAGGCATTTCCAACCCCGACCTGTTGAATGGCACTTCTCCTTGACAATGCCTGCTGCTTTTCTGCAGCTCTGGGTGCCGTTACTCTGCCCGCAGCGCCCAGGCAGCCCCCACCCCTCCTCCAAGCGGAGCCCCCAAAGCCTTTGGTTGAAAATAAATCAGCAAATCAATCAGGCACATGAGCAATTTAATGGACAAAGGCTGGGTCCCTTTGTGAGCCACTAATGAATGCACGCCACTTTTTTTTTGCACAGAAGCCCTTACCAACGCTTGACGCTCTAAATCTTGTTTTCTTTCATTCAAAGAGCGACAGCTGGGATTCGGTCGAAATTCGGCAGCTATTGTTAAGGGAGGCAGATTAATGCTGTGTGACTAATCATGTATGGCTTCCCAGAATGCCCAACCCTCCGCCCCCTCCCCAACCTTACACCCCTCCTTTTCCTTGTGGTCATTCTTTCCTTTTTTTCCCTTAAGTCTCTGCAACTCCTGATTTACATTTCATGTGCAGATGGTGATGGAATCTAATTAGGTCTGATGCGTGCGAGCTCCGTTTGGGGGAGAAGCCTCCAGAGTAGCTCGGGTTGCTGGGTTTTCAGGAGATAAAGTTAACTTTGGGGAATTCTATCACTGGGAGCTGTGAACAGCCTGGCTGCAGGCACCAGGGCAGCTTTGCAGGTCCGTGTGAGCTCATTTTGCAGTAAGCTGTGGGGCTGGATGGGAGGACATGAGGGACGCTGGCAGCCTGGGCAAGGTGCAGCTTTCCCAGGTGCCCGACAGCAGCCTGCAAAGTGCTCTTTTTCACTTGTTTGAGTATCTCTTCACTAGGAGCTCCATTTCCAAGCTCCTCAAACAAAGCAAAGCCAACGGCGCAGATAGCGCTGCAGGAAGGCTGGCACTGCCCCTGGCGCCGACGTGCAATGCCGTGTGCTGGCTGCTGGCCACCTCTCTGCTCGGCCTGGCACTTCACTGACTCCAGCCATAAAGCCCCATTGTGCCGTCCCCACAAATCCAATTAGAAAGCAGAGTGAAATGAATCGTGTCCGAGGGGACGCTGCTCGAGTGGCCGCGCGGGGCAGAGCCGGCTCTGATAACTGCACGCCCCATTATCAGCCCTGTTAGGGAAAGGAAACCACCGGTGTGCAGTGAGGAGCACTCGAAGCCTTTATTATTTCCCATTTATTATGGTTTGGAGTGTGCAGCTCTTGGGGCCTTATCTTGCTTGTCCCGGCCAGGGTCTGGAGCTCCCACTGAACTCAGCATTGGAGGGGCTCTGCCTGAGCCCCTAAGAGCTGCCTGCCCCCCCTTGGCAGGAGCAGCGGTGCAGTTTTGGGGTGCCTCATCCCATACATAGCATTGGCATAGAGCCACAGCCCCCAGAGGTCTGGCCCTGGGGATGGGCCTGGCAGCCCTGGTGCTCCTAGCGTGGTTTTGTGGTACTGCTTGGCATAGTGGCACTCCCCTCTGACTGAGACATTTTCCCAGACAAAATGAGAAGGTTTTCCAAAACGAAATCATCCGGATTTGTAGCGGTGGCTGCTAATTACACTGCTGGATCGCTGTCTCTGCCTGGCATCCCCGCAATCAGTGGGGCTGATTTTAGGCTCCTTGCCACGTGACCATCGTTCCCAGGGCCTCCCTTGCTGCAGCAGGTAGAAGCAGATGGCGTGGGAGGGGGCTGCATTTCCAGCCCCGCCGCAGCAGCATCTCTGCGGGTCCTTTCCCACTTGCATTGCCCTGTTCAAGTCAGCAGAGGGTCTGGGTCAGCAGTGCTGCCCAGAGGAGCAAAAGTGCAGAGGAAAAGAGCAAGTTAAATTAAACTCTGTGCTTGCACTGTAAAAGGGTTTGCCAGAGCGCTTCCTCTGCTGCCAGGGAGTGTGGTGAGCACGTTGGGCTGGGTGCAGTGAGAGAAGCGCTCAGAGAGGACCACAGCAGCAAGAGATGACTTGTTCAGCTCAGAACCCTCTCTGCAGCCACGCAGGAAGGCTGGGGAGTGATGTGAGCCCCACAGCACGCTGTGCCCTCCGAGTCACTGACTGCTCAGTCATTGTTATCTCACTGCAAAGGGCGGAAGTTTCCTTCTGCTTTGGTTTTTTTTTTTTTTTTTTTTTTTTTTTCTCTCTCTCATGTGCTTTAACTCAACGTTATTTCCATGAAATAATAACAAAGAAAAAACCACCGTCTCCGTGCTGGAGAGGAAGAGGGTGGAGTGCTGAACAATCGGGCAGAGGAAGCCCTGAGAGCGGTGGAGGAGCAGTGATTCAGCCACGGGGAGAGCTCTCCATGGAGGCTGCAGCCTGAGCTCATTCTGGGAAAGAGCAAAGGGGGAATGGGTGAGAGGGGAGATTGGAGCACAGAGCACCACCTGCTGCAGTTCTGACTGAGAAACTCGCTGCTGGGGTCACCAGGACAGTGGAGTTTTGGCTCTTTTCTAGAAGGATCTGCCTGCATCCCTCCTCTCTGTGGCATCTCTGTGATTATCACTGATTCAGGTGGTGTCGCCGACCCCGTAACTCACTTTGTGTTCTGGGTCGTTTGCTGATTTCTGTTTGGATAATGTGATGGGATCTCCATGCTGGCTGCAATCCCCTGCATTCAGTATGGCTGTTTCCTGCAGGACCCATTAGTTCCAGCCCAGGTCCCACCTCCGGGGCGGTGATGGTTTATTGTATGCAGCATGTTACTGACACACATCTATGACCACACAGCCAAGCTGTTCCCCAATTAAAGGCAGTTAGCAAGGTTTAAAATAACATTGTTTGGAAATCAACTCGCTCTTTCCAGGCCTGGAGGTGTGGTGACCCTCGTTTTGCTCGTGTTTGTAGGTGTCCTGAGTGCTGTACATGAGTGGAATGTGAAATTTATAGAGCATCAGTGTATTTAACAAGGGAGTAGCCTCGGGGTGCAGTTACCACGAGCTGGTAAGTGCCGGATGGAGAGTTCTCTGTGGCTAATGTAACTCCAGACATTGAGGTTTCATACTGTGTATTGGACTGGAAGAGGCATGGGATGTGCCTTGGAAGTCCATGCAGAGGGCTTTTGCTTGAGTCGTGGCACCTCACTGGATTTGGGGTGACCCCATCCATCTGTCTTTGCCCACAGAGGGCTGACTGCCATTTTACCATCCTTTCCTTTAATTCCCATCCTCCAGCCAGGCTACACAACCGCAAAGGTGTGAGCTTGTATGTCAGCTCCTTGGGGTGCTCCTTGGGGTTGGCCTCCGTGGGTGCTGGCAGCAGCAGGTCTGTGCCACCCCCAGCACGAGTGCCCTGAGCCATGGGCGCTGCGTTGGGTCCTCACCAGAGCAGGGCTGAACTCATGCTTTGGTCTGGGGCAAATCTGCTGCACTTCGTATTGGCCAGAGGCACTGCTGAGCAGCATATGGGCTGAGCAGCAGGAATGCTCTCTTGCATTGAGGCTTCTAGGAGCAGACGTGTGGGTCTGTAGTGTGTGATGTTGGGAAGTCTTTGCAGCAACCCAGATTGCGGCAGCTCCCACCTGCAGCTCGAGCCCCAGGCCAGTGAGCCATGGCACCTGGTGACATCTCCAGGCTTTCAACCATCACCTCTTCCCCTTCCCCCACGGCAGGCTGGAGTTAATATTGGAAAAGCCAGTTAAAGTTTAGGCTGTGGTTATTGGGCCCTCGCACATTTCCAGCAAAGGGAGCAAAGTTGCATTTTAATGGGAAACTTTCACGCTCAGTCGAGTTGCAAAAATTTATTTGCGCACAGGTCATTTTCTTTTAACAAGTTTTCACCCTAATTCCCTTCCCCGAGATCTGAAATTAATGGTATTTATATGGGAAATGGATTTATTAAGTTGTAATGATGCCATAACGTCAAGCTTCTTTCGTGGATGGGGCAGGCTGCAGGTGAGCAGCCAGGTGATGGTGGGCTGGTGTGCTGCGTGGGGCAGCCCCTGCCCTTGGGCTTGGTAGAGCCAGCGGGGCCACCGGGCCGTGTGTGAGCCACCAGAGTCAGGCTGGGGCTGCAGGGCTGAGCCTTGCTTCTCCTCCTTGGCTCTGCACATTCTGGGATGCTCCGTGTGCCGTGGGATGCTCAGTGCCCACCTACAGCCATTCCCAAGGGAGCAATGGAAGGGTTTGCTCTGTCCCATCTCCCTTTGCCGATGATTTGTCCCAGTGGGGACCCCAAGGGCCGTATGGCATCTCTGCTCAGGGGCTGCGTCCTTCTGAAGGTGCGGTGATTTATTTTAAGGTGGGAATTACCCACGTGCGCGTGAATCCTCACCGCTTCAGCGCTCCCACCGTGCTGTGCATCCTCGCACAGAGGGAGCAAGGAAAAAAAGACTCTTCCAAAGGTTTTTGCAGCAGCTGGAGCACCGGGTCGCTGCCCTCGGGTGGGTGGAGGAATGCAGCTCCGGCTCGCGCCCGTCGGTCGGCAGAGCCCCGCGTGCCGGCTGCAGGGCAGCTGGGAGAGTGACCCAATGTGGGGGGGTCCTTCCCCAGCCCCCGGCCCCTATTAAAATGTTAGACACAGGCCCGGGAGTCAAAAGGCAGGGCGACAGACGGCCCTTTCACAGGGCCTGCTGCTCCCCGTGAAAAGGGGTTTCTATGGGACGCGGGGCAGGAATGCGGGCGCCGGGCGGAGGGCAGTGCCGGCCCCATTGTCTGCGCTGCTCCGTGGGGCTGCGTGTTGACACAGGGATTTCTGCTGGGCGAGGTGTCGGGGCAGCGCCATCCCGGCCTCCCTGGCTGAGCTCGGCAGCAAAGCAGGCCTTGGGGCCTTGTCATCCTGCTTGGGGTGCTTCAAGCCTATGGGGCGTCGCTTCCAAGGGGGTTTGTTGCCGGTGACTGATTTACAGAGCTCCGCTTTGCTTTAGTGAGGGGGTTGGATCCGGGGCTGTCTGTCCATCCCCCTCCTCGCCTGCTGTCTGTCTGCTGCAGCGCAATGGCTTTGGCTTTCAGTGGATTTTGTGCTGTAGGGGCTCCACGAAACGCCCCTCTCCTCCTATTTATAAATATCAGAGCTAAATATAGGTTGTTTAAACTCTTGGTAGCTGCTCAGATCCTAATCTCAGGTTTTATTTTCAGGATTAGGAGAGCGAGATAGAAGGCCCGCGTGTGTTCCTGGGGGAGTTCTCCATATATGGGGATCAGGGAGCGCAGTGTTTAACCAAAACGTGGTTTGGGGTGGAAAAAAAAGTCAGAGTTCGTTCGTCATTGCTGCAAGAGTGGGCAGCACTGGCACGGCTGCACAGGGGGTGGTGGGGTCACCGTCCCTGGAGGTGATGTGGCACTGAGGGATGTGTCACGGTGGGGTGGGCTTGGGGATCTTCCAGCCTCAGTGGTTGTGTGATAACTGAGCTCCTCGCTGAGGAGGAGCTGGATGTGTCCACCAAGAGTGGCTGTGATGAGCAGAGCCCTGCTAGGGCAGCCCAGCCGCACAAACAATGGGGCTGTGTGGATTTACACCAGCAGTGGATATAAAAAGCATCAGCTGGGAGAAAAAAAAATTGAGTGCCCATTGTTGAGGGTGGGAATGGAGTGAGTTCTGTCTTGGTCTCTTCCTTAGCCATCTTTCATGTTCATTGTGAATGAAGCTCCATAGAAAAGCAGCTCCTTCCCAGGTAGCTGCGTACCACCGTGGTGAATAGCCCAGCCACTCTGCTTACTATTTATATTGTTTTTCATTACAATGGGAACTTCGATTCCCCAACTGTCCTAACTAATGTCTGCTGAAGGAACAGAGCCGTGTTTTTGCTCTCTGCTTGGCATTGGTCAGAGGACCGATGGCTGCAGCACCGCTCAGTCCATGAGCACGTCCAGCTTTGGGAATTCCATGTGTTTCTCTCCAGATGAAAGTCTGGGTCTTAAAATCTCAATTAGATGGCTCGGGCTAGGTCAAAACTGAAATGAACCAAAAAAAAAAACACATCAAAGCATTGGGATTGCAGTGTGCTTTTTTTTTTTTTTTTTTTAATTAAACGAAACGGTAGATCTGCTCTCACTTTATTAACCTGATGTCACTCGATGTAACCTGTTGCTTTGCCAACCACCCTCCCTATGTGAAACTGTTTTTTTTCCCAGGCCGGTGTCCCGGCGTGCTTAATAACATGAGGCCAGGATGGGACTTTGCACAGAAACCACTGGTTCCGCCCGGCGCTGGTTTGGGGTGGTGAGGAGGAGCAGGCAGGGCTGGGAACGCAGCGGAGCAATGCAGTCCTGGTGGGTGCCAGGAACCATGCTGTGTGATGCAGGGGGAATGCAAGGCTCGGGTGGGCACTGCCAGCCCCTCGGGCCAGCACCATGCAGGGACCAAATCCCTCATTGCTGAGGCGTAGGGTTCCCAGTGTGGGCAGTGAACGTGCCAGAGGAGCGGGGTGTGACGCTGGGAGCTGCGGTGCTGCTCGCAGGCTGTGCCAAGAGAAGCCACTGACACAACTGGAAAAGTGACTCCTGCTGGTTGTTTCTCCTTCCCTTGGCTGGCGTCTTGCAAATGCATGAGATCTGTTTGTCCCGTTGGCCACTTGGTTCATTCCGTGCTGTCTGGATGGAGAAGGCATCGCACAGATGTGCCAAAAGTGGGACCCTCCATGGGGATCCAGCGCACCGTGTAGGCAGTGGCTGTGCTTAGTGACACAGGGCCATCTCTGCCTGCTGCAGCCCCGCTGGCTCTGCCGGTCCTTCGCTGGAGGTGTTCCCATCCTGGTCATGTATGCTCAGCCCTAGCAGGGAATCACCCGGCCCTGTTAGCAGAATCACCCCAAAATGGGGCCGAAGCAAAGGCCCGAGTCTTCCCTCCTCGGCTTTCCCACGGTGCTGTTGCCTTAGGGGAAACAAGACGGCCACTTGTGCTCCCAGCAGATGAGGAAGGGGTTATGCAGGAGCAGCTTGGGCTCCTGTCCCCTCCCATTGTGTGGTGCTGGGGACAGGGATGGGGACAGTCCCGTGAGCCCAGCACCTTTAAATGCTCCCCAGTCCCATGGGGATGGGTTCCTGCAGGGCTGTCGTGTCCCAAATCAGAACAAAGCAGTGCGTGAGCCGTGCCTGGTTGTCAGCTGTGCTGCTGGTGGCAGATGGCAGCTTAGCGCCGAAAGGAAAGCAGCAAAGCTCCTGAATCGAGCAGGGGTGAAAGGTCACAGGAACATCTGCCTCGGGATGGGATGCTTTCAGTGCCTGCATTGCTGTGCAGGGATACAACCTGTTGCTGACACGCTGGGGAAATCCACACTGAGTGGGTGAGCAGAGGGGTGATGGAACTGGGTGCTGCCCTGCAGCTCTGCTCGTGGGATGCTGGGATGTGAAGCCCATCCAGCTCGCCCTATTCCCACCTTTCATTCATGCTTTTAGTTAGGTGCTCTGCAGAGCTTTCTCAGAGCCCCACTGCAGCATGGTGCTGCTGTTGGGGACATGCTGAGGATGTGCAGCAGACACAACAAAGGCACGTGCCCGCGCCTAGCAGAGCTGTGCTTGGCCCAGACTCGGTGCTGGGAGTTTGGGAATTTGGAGCCGCCGTTCCCATTCCCAGGCTGTCCCCTGGGAGCTGCTGTCTGACCTCAGCTGGGTCTTTCTGCGTCGCCCTTTGTGCAAATTGCACACCAGGGACATCTGGGTCTGTGCAATGCTGCTGTTGTGCCGGGATACAGCAGTGAGCTCAGGGATGGTGCAGCAGCTCAGAGCTGGGGGGTGTGGGGGTGTTCCTTTTTGCAACAGCTGAAGGGGAGAAGCGTTTCTCAGGCGCTGCTCGGGGCGGAAAGGTGCTGGTATTTGTAGCCTGGGCACTTTGAAGCCACTTTCTAGTGGCCCTTCGGAGGTGTTTTGATGCTGAAGCACCCGCCCTGTCCTTTGCTGACACTCACCTCTGTAATTAAAGCGTAGCTTTAATGTCTCTTATGCTGATGCCCAGAGGCAGGTTGGGTTCAGTCTGGGCAGTTATTGCTTGGGAATCGCTAAAGGAAAATCCACAGGGTGACATTCCCTGGGCTGCCTGCGTCCCTCGGTGCAGTGCAGACCCTCTGTTGGGCACAGCAAGGGCAGTGCTGGTTTTAATGGTGCTTGCACTGTATTGCTTTTTTCTGAACTGCTGCTCAACCAGCGCTTCCAGCAGCTGGCAGTGGAGGAGAAATCCAACAGGCGAGCACCATGCAGTGCTCGTGCTCAAGCCCATCATCAGCCAGCCCAGACCCAGTGCACGAGGCAGCCCTGTGCCCAACCCTCCCTGCCCCTTTGCACCCTCCCCAGCACCTTGTCCCTATTGTGCTGTAACTCAGCTTATAAACAGGCAGAAAGCCATAAAAAAAACAAGGCTGTGATCTCTGAGGTTCCTTCCAACCCAGCCGTTCTGTGACTTCAGAGGTTCCTGGCAGCAGCCGGGTGTGCTGGTGGGACCCTGGGGGCCATTCTGATGCGTTTGGTGTGGTGGGAGCTGTGCTGGTCACTGATGCAGCCCCAAGCCCTGGCTCTGCAGAAAGCCCCAAAACACCCTTTGGTTCCCCTGCCGTCCCCGGTGAGCTTCTCCAGTTGAGTCACAGAACCACTAAGGTTAGCAAAGATGCTAAGATCACCAAGTCCCTCCACCATGCGCACTGACCGTGTCCCTAAACCTGCTAATGAACCTCCCCGCTCATCACCATGCCCAGCTCGGGGGGGACGTGCCCTGCTCTTGGCCGTGAGCTCCGAACACCAAAATTGGAAACGATCCGAGCGCTAATTGGGAGGGAGGGCTCTCCCTGTGCCCCATCTTGGTGGAGGCACAGCGGCACCACATCACCAATTCCCGCGCTGTCCCCGCAGCTCTTTGTCCGACACCGTTTTCCCCCCCTTTCATCCCCCCCCCCTCCCCTTTCTCCCATCTCAGGACCCCGTGACGCCGCCCCATCCGCCGCCAGCAGAGCCCGGAGGATTGTTTTAAGAAAAAAAGCGTGTGTGGTGCGGAGAGGCGGGGGCTTAACAGATGACTGCACACACTCAGCGCTCCGCCAGCGGCGTGCCTTCGCCCAGCCCCGCACAATGGTCCCTCTCAGGCAGCCGCGGCCCCGATCCTCGCTGTCCCCATGCAGCCACCCAGAAGCGCCGGCGCCCCGTGCTCGGAGCCGGGCATCGGGTACAGGCAGCTGCTCTGCCTCATTAGGATGCACACCTGCTCCCCGCCGCCCTTTGTGTGCTGAGCAGATGCCCTGATTTATTATTATACACATTTTCTTTTTCATTTGGCCTGGATAATGCCGTCTCATTAACTCAAAATGTCTCAGAATCCTGACAAATTCTCACACAATCCCCGACAATGAAATCAGAATTGGGTTAAAAGAAAAAAAAAAAAAAAGAAAAAAAAAAAGGAGAAAAGTAGGGGAAGAAGAGAGGGGGAGCAGGGCAGGGATGTGCTCCTGCAACAGCACAGTGGTTATGGCCACGGGAGCCCCATATCCAGGATTTGGGGTTGAGAGTGCGGGGGTCCCATGTCCTGCAGCTGGGATTGTGGTGGCCATGGGAGCCCCGTGTTCCAGTTTTGGGGTTGTGGTGCCCATAGGAGCTCTGTGTTTAAGCTTTGGGGTTGTGGTGGCTGTGGGAGCCCCGTGTCCCAGCTTTGGGGTTCTGCTGCCAATGGGAGCCCCGTGTCCTGCCTTCGAGGTGCTTGGGCTGTAGTTTGCAGACAAGCATTCTTTCCAGGCTGTGGCTTTCTCCATGCTTCCTACTCAGGGCGTAGCATGCTGGCACTGCAGGACAGGGCTGCAGCATTGCCTTGCTCCTCCTGTGCCTTCTCTACCACAGTGCCCATGGCAGCATGGCCAGTGCAGAATAGGATGTCCACACCATTTGCCCCCATGCAGCACATCCCCATCTCTGTGGCTGTGGGTGGCAGATGGCTGAGCCCATGGCCATCATGTGGGGACTTTTCTCAGGGCCCCCATGCAGAGATACCAGACTTGGTGAGGGTTTATCTTGGGGGAGGACTCAGCTGCTCTGAGCTGTGCCCCACCTGTTAGCAGCCAACGCCAGGCCTGTATTTCTTCCCGTGTGGCTGGGGTCTGTTGATGCAAAGGGTGAAGAGCAGGGCTATGGGCAGACAGCAGGGACTCAGCCCAGGGTTGCTGCAGGGCTCCCTGTACCAGGTCTGGAGGTGTGTGGGGCCGGTGCTCCCAGTTCTGTGGGGTGAGCCACGCGTCCCCCCCCAGGCCTGGGTTTCCTCTTCAGTGCAAGGGGAGTGCAAGAAGTGCTTTGGAATGAAAAGCAGGATGCCGGGCTTGGAGATTGTGGTTTTGCAAGTCTGTGCAGGCTCCTTGATGGGGGAAGCCTTTGTTGCAGGCGCCTCTTTCATCTTCCTCTCCTCTCAAGGTGCAGCTCAGCCCAGAGCCACTGCCAACACAGCAGGCCCGGGTGCGCACGTGGTGCCGGTACCCGAGCGGGCACCCTGCTCCCTACAATGTGTCACACTGATGGCATTTCTCACCCCCAGCTGCAGCAGTGCCCATGTGGGCGAGCGGTGCCAGCTGCCCAACCCCTGCCTCAGCTCCCCCTGCAAGAACGCCGGCACCTGCATCCCCCTGGTGCGTGGCAGCACCGCCGACTACAGCTGCGTCTGCCGCCTGGGCTTCACCGACGAGCTCTGCCTGACCCCTCTGGACAACGCCTGTCTCAACAACCCCTGCCGCAACGGGGGCACCTGTGACCTGGTGACACTCAGCGAGTACAAGTGCCGCTGCCCGCCGGGCTGGTCAGGTGAGGGGTAGCCCTGTGACAGTGGGACGGGATGGAGTGGGACAAGAGTTGTGCCAGGAGAGGTTCAGGTTGGATATCAGGACACGGTGAGTTCAGAGTCCCTGGAAGTGTTCCAGAATAGGAGAGATGTGGCGCTGGGAAACATGGTTAAGTGGGCATGGTGGGATGGGTTGGGCTTGGGGATCTGAGAGGGCCTGAATGAGTCTGTGGTTGGGTGGGATGAGATGGGATGAGCAGCTTTTACTGAGGGCTGCTCCTTGAAAACCCCACTGCTGCAGAAGGGCGCTGAGCTTTTCTGTCAGCACTGAAAACAAATGGAAAGGGTTGGTATAGCTGAGCCTGGGAGACGCTCAGCTGGGGGGAGTTATTTGCACCCCCCTGCAAACACAGCTCTTGAGGTGGCCCTGTGCCCCGGCGCTCAGAGCTGCTCTTTGCATCCTCCTCTTCCCTCCCTCCCCAGGTAAAACCTGCCAGCAGGCCGACCCCTGCGCCTCCAACCCCTGTGCCAATGGGGGTCAGTGCGTCCCCTTTGAAGTCCACTACATCTGCAGCTGCACGGCCGGCTTCCACGGGGCCAACTGCAAGCAGGACGTGAACGAATGCAACATCTCACCACCTGTCTGCAAGAACGGCGGCAGCTGCACCAACGAGGTGGGCACCTACCAGTGCTCCTGCAAGCCAGCCTACACCGGGCAGAACTGCGAGCATCTCTATGTGCCCTGCAACCCCTCACCCTGCCAGAACGGGGGCACGTGCCGCCAGACGGGGGACACCACCTACGACTGCACCTGTCTGCCAGGTAGGGGAGGTGTCGGGGTCGATTTGCTGCTTTTTTTCCTTCTCTTTCCCCTCCCTGAGCGCACAGTGCTTCATGCGTATCACCTCCTGGGGAGTGACAAAGCCAAGCGTTGCAGCACTCTGTGTTGGATGGCCCCGGGAAGATGTTGGGCAGCTGTGCCTTAAACAGAGAGGTCAGCTGGGGGCTTTTCATACGTGGTGATTCACCAAAATAGCTCTTCCAAAACAACTGTTTCAGCAGAGGCCCCTGTGCGGATGCTCATATTCCAGAATAAGAGTGCCTTTTTCCGCTTCAGCTTAATCCACTTCCAGACTGGAATTATTGTCCCGGAATAGCTATTTTAGAAAGTTTCCGAGTGCAGATGGGCTTGGGGCAGGGAGACCCTGCCCATGCTCACTGCTGCTCCCTCCGGTGAGTGTGGGAGGAGCCTGCCTTGCAGGGCAGAGAAATGAAGGGCAGCCTCCAAAATGAAGGGTTCCTGCAGGAGCTCAGCGTTGCCATGGGAGTCCCATCCTCCCTTCTGCCCCACCTTCATGGAGCATCCCTGTGCTGCCATCCCTCTGAGATGGGGACGGGCTCTCCCAGCTGGCAGAGATACGTCTGCATCCTGGTACTCGTGTCCAGATGCCCACATCCTAGTACCCTTATCTAGCTGCTTGCGTCCAGGTGCTCGGATCCAGGTATCCATATCTTGGGACCCAAATCCAAGTGCCCAAATCCAGGTATCCATATCTTGGGACCCAAATCCAGGTGCCCAAATCCAGGTATCCGTATGTTGGGACCCAAAACGATATGCCCGCATCCAGATACCCACATTATGGTCACCATGGCCCTGTAGGAATTCCAGTTTTCTCTCTGCACCTGCTCACCCAGGCTGGAGCAGAGCTCTTACGCTACCAGCAGCACTGGGGCTGATGCAGGGAAGGCAGCCTGGCCCCACAGAGCCAGCAGCTCCCAGAGGCACCGCTCAACAGGAGCGGCACTGCCGCAGGGTCGGGCAAGCTGAGGGTGGCAAGGAGCAGTGCTGGCCTGCCTGCTGCACTGCTGACACTGCACTTCTCCTGGCGTCGGGCACAGCGGGGTGAGGGATCGCCCTGGGGAGCATCGCTGCCGTGGGGGATCGGCGCTCACACCCCGCTGCAGCTGGCGGCTGCTGCCAGGGAATTTGCATGCTGTGCCGGCCGGTTCGCCTCCCATGGGTGGCGCAGCCCTACTATAGGGCAGGGTTGGTCCTTGAGGGGGACACTGGGGTTCTTTGGCAGCTGTGCCATAGGGCACGGCTTGTGTGAGGGCTGCATCGGCTTCTGGCAGAGGCACAGGAACCGGGGCCGATGCTGATGATAAGAGTGGTTGATACGCTGGTATGCAGCAAAAACAAAGTCCCCTTCTTGTTTCCTGACTGCAGCGGGTTTCTGAAAGTTAAACTAATCTTGTCTGCTTTATCGTGCCATCGCTGCAGATTGTAACCCTGAGTTTAAAGTAATTGCAGTACTAATTACTCATTCGGAGGGTTCAAAATTACTCATTCAGAGTGTTAGTGCTGGTAGGCAGGACATTGCTGGTTATTGCTGCTCAGCCTCAGCCCAACTGCTTAAGAATGAGGCACAAAATTACCTGCTCATCTGCTTTGGACTGGTGCTGGGGTTGGTGTGCGTTCTTCCCTGCATGGTCCCGATGTGGCAGTGCTCGCAGGAGCACACCCTGCCCATCCCCACCACTCAGCAGCATCCCTGTGTTGGTGCCAACCCCAGACCAGTGGCCATACTGGGGGTTGAGATGGCCGATATCCCAGTAAGGGCCGTTTCATTTCTGCTGCACATGCTGTGGGGTGAGGTCAGGTGCCGCACGGTTTCCATGCTATCAGATGGAGGTGATAACATGAACTCGAGCAGCCGGGCTGCGCTGAGAGGAGAGCTGAGATTTACACCGTGCTATGATTCACTCTTCGAGAGGCTTGGAAACAAAGAATTCCCCTGTGGGGGAAACATTGGCGATGAGGCTCTTTAAACGTGAAATTAAAGCGGGGTGATTCAGCACCGGGTGCCGTGAGCGGCGGTGGAAGCGGCCCCGGTTCATCCTGTCCCCATCACAGCCTCCACTGCTCAGGGTGAGCGTGGCGGGGCCGGGGGCATTGGCACCCTGTGCCGAGGATGGGGCTGCTTGCCAGGCTTGGGAGATTGCTCCCTCCTGGGGTAATGTGCGTGTCAGGAATCGGCTGGGGATGAAACCAGGCGCTAGCTTCAAAGGAGCGGGGCGGGGAGCGCCGGCGGGCTGTCTGCCTGCTAACAGCACCCAGCTGCGGGGATGGCAGGAGGAGAGCACCCCTCGGTGCTGGGAGCCCTGCGGGGCTGTGGGGATGGTGGAACTGGGTAGGGGCATGGTCACAGGGAGGTGATACAGTGGCTGTTCTGTGCAGGGTTCGCCGGGCAGAACTGTGAGGAGAACATCGACGACTGTCCAGGGAACAACTGCAGGAATGGGGGCACCTGCGTGGATGGCGTCAACACCTATAACTGCCAGTGCCCACCCGAGTGGACAGGTAGTGCTGGGGGACAGCAGGAGGACATGCTGGGGGACACGTCCTGCCCAGAGGATGCATAGCTGGGTAGAGAGAGCATGGAGGGCACAGGGAATTGATGGTGCTCCGTTCCTTCACAGGTCAGTACTGCACCGAGGATGTGGATGAGTGCCAGCTGATGCCCAATGCCTGCCAGAACGGGGGCACCTGCCACAACAACCACGGTGGCTACAACTGTGTCTGTGTCAATGGCTGGACGGGCGAGGACTGCAGTGAGAACATCGATGACTGCGCCATGGCCGCCTGCTTCCAGGGGGCCACCTGCCACGACCGGGTGGCCTCCTTCTACTGCGAGTGTCCCCATGGGCGCACAGGTGAGGCCCCATCCCTGCACCACCTCGTGCTGGTTGCAGCTCTTTGCACATCCCCCTTCCTCCCCAAGCTCTCCACGCATGGTGAGCTACGTGTCCAGCATCGTGCTGTTCCCCACAGGTTTGCTGTGCCACCTGGATGACGCCTGCATCAGCAACCCCTGCAACGAGGGCTCCAACTGTGATACCAACCCTGTCAATGGCAAAGCCATCTGCACGTGTCCTTCGGGGTACATGGGGCCAGCGTGCAACCAGGACGTAGATGAGTGCTCACTGGGTGAGTGTTGTATCCTGGCACCAAGCAGTTTGTGCAGCACAAAAGGGAGAAGTGTCCTATCAGCAGCATTTGTGTCTTGCAGGAGCCAACCCCTGTGAGCACGCGGGGAAGTGCATCAACACCCAGGGGTCCTTCCAGTGCCAGTGTCTGCAGGGCTACTCAGGCCCCCGCTGTGAGATCGATGTCAATGAGTGTCTCTCCAACCCCTGCCAGAACGATGCCACCTGCCTGGACCAGATCGGGGAGTTCCAGTGCATCTGCATGCCTGGTGTGTGGGCACACCTGCAGTGATGTTGGGTGCGGGCAGGGAAGGCTTCATGTGCTTGTGAGCACGGATTTGGGCAGGTAGCTATGAGAGGCTGCTGTGCCTGGGGCTAGCATCAAAAACCTGTGTGGTGATCTGGGAGTAGGGACTTGGGCACCACCAGCCCTCCGCACTCTTCCTCTTGCTGGCTTGGGATGTGAAATCTATGGTGGATGGTCACACGGGTGCTTGTGCATAAGGTCCCATCGGATGGAGCGTGGCTACTGGGCCGTCCTCATAAAGGCCAAACACCTCCCTGGTGCCAGCTGCCCATCCTGCCATGTTGCACGCTGGTCCCATGGCACCGAGCTGACAGGGTGCTGGGTCTGTCTGCAGGATACGAGGGCGTCTACTGTGAAATCAACACAGACGAGTGTGCCAGCAGCCCCTGCCTGCACAATGGCAACTGCCTGGATAAGATCAACGAGTTCCACTGCGAGTGTCCCACCGGTACGTGGCATCCCTTTTCTGCATCCCTTACAGCATCCCTGGTGCTGAGTAACTACCTGGGCAGTGCAGAGCTCAAAAGTTGGCTCTATCCATTGCAGAGCTTCAGCCCTGCAGCAGTGTGGGATGCTCACAGCAAAACTGTGCCATGAGTGGCATCCCCATACGTGCAGCAGGTTGGGCGCAGAGCTGCCACTTTGGGGATTTTTTTGCCATTCCAGTGATGGGTTGAGCCCCATTGCTGCACCAGTCCATGGGAGAGGGGAAGGTGGATTAAAGCTCTCGGCTTTGCACTTGAAAAGGCCCCTCTTTGGGAAGGAGGGCCGGGGGCCGGGGGGCCTCGCCAGCCACTTTGAATGCTGTGTCAAAGTCACGGGGTGGAGCGGAGAATGGGGAGACGGTTAATCTGTGAAAGGAGGTTTTGAAGTTCAGAGACTTTGCTCCTCTAGAGATGTAAATAAGATGCTCTCAATGGCGGGTCGCAGCCCCGCATTCAGGGCCCCGCGCAGCCGTCCCCATGGAAACCCGGCGCCCCGGCTGGGATGTGGGGGGCCTGGCGGGACCTGTGGGCGGCGGGGAGGGGGTGCTCCAGCCATTGGCAGGGATGCAACGTCTGCCTCTGTTTCAGGGTTCAACGGGCACCTGTGCCAGTTCGACATCGATGAGTGCGCCAGCACCCCCTGCAAGAATGGGGCCAAGTGCGTGGATGGCCCCAATACCTACAGCTGCGAGTGCTCCGAAGGTAAGGTCCCCGTGTCTTTGGGGGGCTTGGGCACATCTGAGCAGGATTGAGTCACCTTCTGCCACGTGAAGTGCCATAAAACCACATCAATGAGTTACTAGCAAGGGAAGTGCCAGTCTTCCCAAAACTCACCGCAGATGCCCGCTTCCAGCCAGTCCCGTAATGAGCCTGGTGCTAACGAGGTGTGGCCCCGCAGCGCCCATCCCACTGCACCCCCCAGCAGCGATGGGGAAGGAAGGAAGGAAGGAATAAAGCTGCCTCTATGGGGATGCAAGGTGCAGGGCTGCGGGGGCTCGACGCACCGAAACCCAAGGAGCGATTGCACAGAATGATGACTTGAGCCCTGGTGGCAAACAGTGGCTCTTTTGTGGAGCAGCTCCCGCCAGAAATCTTCCAGCTGAATGGCCTCTAATTAGTGTCTTGCTAATGCCAAGCCCCGATGAAAAGCTGCTATGTGGGCTTGGCGGGGTCTAGTCAAAGCTGTACTTTGTCTTCGGCTCTCCACCCCCAGCCCATTGGGGAGGGAGCTGGCCAGGAGAATAGGATCTGCTGGGGGGTGATTATTCGGGGGTGCATGCGGCCGCCCCCCCTGCACGCTCCGGGACGAGACGCGGGCGAGCATGAGGCCCCACTCCTGAGCTGAGGCAGCTTACTGCAGATCATTGTGCACCCTGGGACAAAGCTTGCAAGCTGGGCACTGAAAGGCCCTGTGGCTGGGGGGGCTCTATTGCCCTGTGCCATGCACTTGGGGGGGGGTCCTGCTGCATTGGTGTGACTGGTGGAGAGGGTGGATGCTGCTATGTGCCCAGCTCAAGTGGGCAGGAACATCTCATGTCATGACCCTGTGTCCCCTATCATCACCCCAGTGCCCTCCATCTTCACCCCAACATTGTCCATCTGCCCCCCAACATGCTCCATCCTCACCGTGTGTCTCCAATGGCTCCAGGTTTCTCGGGTGTACACTGTGAGATCGACATTGATGAGTGCAACCCCGACCCGTGCCACTATGGGACCTGCAAGGACAGCATCGCCGCCTTCACCTGCCTCTGCCAGCCCGGCTACACGGGCCACCGCTGCGACATCAACATCAATGAGTGCCAGAGCCAGCCCTGCAGAAACGGGGGGACCTGCCAGGACAGGAACAACGCCTACAACTGCCTGTGCCTCAAGGGGACCACGGGTAAGCAACGGGAGCACCTGGGGCGGCGGTGCCAGCGAGGCACCCAGCCTGGGATGGTTTGATGCGCTGGGAGGACGCTGCCAGCAGCTGCCCTGGTTTTGGGGATGGCCTGGGGCGGGGGTGTCCTCGGCCAGGGCGAGTTTTCCCAGTTTAGCACCCGCACCCCAGCTGGAAGCTGTCTGCGGGGGAGGCTTTGTTGTGGTGCAGGAGCAGCGCCCGTGGGGTTTGTTGTGCATCGTCAGCAGGGCTGGGGGCACCCTGCAAACACCCCCGCTTTCCTCCTCAAGGGCCCAACTGCGAGATCAACCTGGACGACTGCGCCAGCAACCCCTGTGACTACGGCAAGTGCATCGACAAGATCAATGGCTACGAGTGCACCTGTGAGCCGGGGTACACAGGTGAGAGTGGGGCACGGCGAGGTGAGGACTGGGGCACTGTGAGCGGCCGGGGGGCCGAGGTCTTGGGGATGCTCTGCCCCTGTCTTGGGCACCCGGCAGTGCTGCCACCCCAGCCCAGCACCTCCCGCTTGTCTGAGCGGGCGATTCCAGCTGGAGCCAAAATCAAAGGCGTTCCAGTGCCGGGAATCTGACTCCCATTGCATCCACTCCCATGGGTATCGGGTTGCTGCCTTGTCTAACTGGTTTGTTTGATCAACGCTGCAAAAAGCAAAGAGCTTTGATAGCAGCAGACCCTGCCGGCTCCCCGCTCGCGGCAGTGAGGGCTGCGGGGCCACGCGGCTCTTTGTGCTCCTGCTTGCCAGGAGCCTTCCATAAAGCCATCCTTTGTCAGCCTCAGCAGGTAGGGTTACAGGCTGAAATTGGCTCCCTCCGATAGTCCCTCCTGAACCACAGGAGCCCACAGCGTGGCCCCCTCCTGACTGCAGTGATTTCCCCTCCTGATTGCACTGAATTAAGCCAGGAGTGCACAGCAGCAGTGTGAAGTCCCCTTACCCCAGAGGCAGGCCTGGCACACGTGTGTGCCCAGAGACCCGAGCCTTCAATATCTGAAGGAGTCTACGTGTCCCCAGGAGACTGTGAACCTCAGTGCCGTGTCCCTGCTAGAACTGACACTTTGCTGCTCACCTCTTTCCCAGGGCGCATGTGCAACATCAACATCGATGAGTGTGCCAGCAACCCGTGCCACAATGGGGGCACATGCAAGGACGGCATCAATGGCTTCACCTGCCTCTGCCCCGAGGGCTTCCATGACCCCAAGTGCCTGTCCGAAGTGAATGAGTGCAACAGCAACCCCTGCATCCACGGGAGGTGCCACGATGGGCTGAACGGGTAGGCTGGGCACAGCACTGCTCACACCAAAGCACGATCAGGTGGCACCGAAACCTCTGCTTTATGCTCTTGTTTTTCCCCAAAGTTACCGCTGTGATTGCGACCCGGGCTGGAGCGGGACAAACTGTGACATCAACAATAATGAGTGTGAATCCAATCCCTGCATGAATGGTGGCACCTGCAAGGACATGACCAGCGGTTACATCTGCACCTGCAGGGAAGGGTTCAGTGGTAAGGATGTGGCTGAGGACACTGCCCTGTGCCAGGGGCTGGGTGGGAGCTCCAGGAGGATGTCCCCATTGACCAGAGATGTCACTGGAGGCACAATGGAGATTCCTACACCAGGAGGGAATTGGGGACCTTTGGCAGTCTGGGGTCCCGTGGCTTAAGCTGACAGCAGGAGGTTCTCCATGCCCCTGACTCCATCTCACCTTGTTTTTAAAGCTCTATTTCCTTTTTTCTAACCCAGGACCCAACTGCCAGACCAATATCAATGAATGCGCTTCCAACCCCTGCCTGAACCAAGGCACGTGCATTGACGACGTGGCTGGCTACACCTGCAACTGTCTCCTGCCCTACACAGGTGAGGGGGCAGGAGCCCCTCAGCCCTCCTATAAGGCTGCAAACAGGTCCCTCTGCTCTAGGTCTTCCCCTATGCTTCCCTTGTGCTGCAGCACAGCTGGAGGAAACTGAGAGGAGCACTGAGGAACAGCTGGTCAGAGCTTCCTTATCTTCCTCCACTGCAGAGGGCAGAGGCACTGGGAACCCACCCCACTGTGATGGGGGCCTTGCTGGTTCTCCCACTGTGGTGCCCTGGGCTGGAAAAAGCAGTCTGAGGCCGCAGGGCCGGGTGATTCTGCTGAGCTGATTCCTGTTTGCCGTCCTCTCGCTTCCGCTCGCACAGAGCAGCAGCCAGAGCACAATAGCAGGAAGCCGTGAGCTGTTTCCTGCCTTCAGCAGTGGTCATAGAAACCCCTGGGGGGAAGGGATGGGGATAGGGCAGGAGCGGAGGGGAAGGCTCTGGAAAATAGCAAAGGGCAGTTTGGGAGATACTGGCTGACAGGGAAGATAAGGTTTTGGAGGGAACGTGTCCCTTGGCTGTATGTAAACAGGAAGAGCAATGGAGTAGGGGGGGGGAAAGACACCCTGAGCAGCACTTCCCTTCCAGAGGAAACGTGCAGCCCTTTAACGAGGCCCAGATTGCAGGGGTTTAAAGATCTGTGGGGGCCAGGGGTCATAGCGATGGAGGGAAGGGCTCTGGATGGACAGCCCAGGCCCTGCAGAGGAAGCAGGCTGAGGGCAGGTGGAGGCTGCGCGGTCACCATTTTCCCTTGGGAGGTGGTCAGCGGGCACCTGTCCCTGTGCAGGAGCCACCTGTGAGGACGTGCTGGCCCCCTGCGCCGGCGGCCCCTGCAAGAACGGCGGCGAGTGCCGGGAGTCGGAGGACTACAAGAGGTTCTCGTGCAGCTGCCCACCCGGCTGGCAAGGTGAGCCTGCTCTGCCAGCTGCGCCCAGGGCACAGCAACTGGCCCTGGTGCTTCTGCCAGTGCCCCCCAGCTCACGCGGTCCCCGTCCTGCTGTCCCGTAGGCCAGACGTGCGAGATTGACATCAATGAGTGTGTGAAGAGCCCCTGCCGCAATGGGGCCACGTGCCAGAACACCAACGGGAGCTACCGCTGCCTGTGCCGGGTGGGCTTCGCAGGCCGCAACTGTGACACCGACATCGATGACTGCCAGCCCAGTAAGAGCCAGGGACACCCAGGGCTGTGTGTGTTCCCCAGGTCCCCAGGGCTGGGTCAGCCTCCCCGTGCTCAGGAAGCTGTGTCTCTGTGTGGGTCTAGGTTGTGGGGCTTTGGGAATGTCTCGGCCCCATCCCCGCGGGGCTGCGTCAATCTAGGCCAGGTGGTGGCTGGCAGGAAGGAGGCTGGGGGGGGACGGTGACGTGCAGGCAATGAGCGAGCGTGTCCCGTGTGCTTCATGCTTTCCCAGCTGGGGCTGGGCTGGCCTCTGTCCCATCCCTCTGTGTGTGGGGATAACACCAGGGCTGGACCCGTTGCACCTAATGCATGTGTGCCCCGTTTCCAGATCCATGCCACAACGGTGGCTCCTGCTCGGATGGCATTGGCACGTTCTTCTGTGAGTGCCTGGCCGGCTTCCGCGGGCTCAAGTGCGAGGAGGACATCAATGAGTGTGCCAGCAACCCCTGCAAGAACGGGGCCAACTGCACCGACTGCGTCAACAGCTACACCTGCACCTGCCCCTCCGGCTTCAGCGGCATCCACTGCGAGAACAACACGCCTGACTGCACTGAGAGGTACTGCCAGCATGGGGCTGGGGTCTCTGGGTGGGTTTGGAGGGGTTTCGGGACTGGCGTCCAGTACCAAGAGTGTCAGCTGTGGGGGTGACTCATGAGGATGTGGTGTATGTGCTCCCAGCTCCTGCTTCAATGGGGGGACCTGCGTGGATGGCATCAACACCTTCACCTGTCTCTGTCCATCCGGCTTCACGGGCAGCTACTGTGAGCACAACATCAACGAGTGTGACTCCAAGCCCTGCCTCAATGGGGGCACGTGTCAGGACAGCTACGGGACGTACAAGTGCACCTGTCCTCAGGGATACACGGGGCTCAACTGCCAGGTAGTGAGAAGATTCCAGGGGTCCCTGCATGCAGGGATGGGGCTTCATCCTACAGAAGCTTCTCTGGGCCTGACCTCCTCCCTTGCTTTCCTTGCACAGAACTTGGTGCGCTGGTGTGACTCCTCACCCTGCAAAAATGGGGGCAAGTGTTGGCAGACCAACAACCTGTACCGCTGCGAGTGCAACAGCGGCTGGACGGGGCTCTACTGTGATGTCCCCAGCGTCTCCTGCGAGGTGGCTGCAAAGCAGCAAGGTACATCCCTGCCATCGTACCCTGCGCACGGCCTGGGGTTCCCCAGGTTTCCCAAGGATTGCTGTCACATTTTGGGATGCGCCGTTTCCCTGGGTGTCACTGATGTCCCCGCGTCTCACTGCTCTCCCTGGCAGGTATCGACGTCGCTCATCTCTGCAGGAACTCGGGGCTCTGTGTGGACAGTGGCAACACTCACTTCTGCCGCTGCCAGGCCGGCTACACCGGCAGCTACTGCGAGGAGCAAGTGGACGAGTGCTCCCCAAACCCCTGCCAGAACGGAGCCACCTGCACGGACTACCTGGGGGGCTATTCCTGTGAGGTGGGAGCTGCTCTCTTGTGTTGGGCTCTTTCTGGGAGTTGCGGTAACTCAGGTGGATCGGGAATAGGTCAGGTGTTTGTGTGTCCTGTGCACTGTGCAGCAACTGGGTGAAGGTCTCTGACAGCTCTCCCCTCCTCTCCTCACAGTGCGTGGCTGGTTATCATGGAGTTAACTGCTCAGAGGAGATCAATGAGTGCTTGTCCCACCCATGCCAGAATGGAGGAACCTGTATCGATCTCATCAATACCTACAAATGCTCCTGCCCCAGAGGAACTCAAGGTAAATTAATTCCCCAGGCTGGGGCATTAGTGGGTGGAATGCAGATATCCTTGGTATCTGCTCATTAGCTGCTCGGGCTTGCAGAAGCAAATGCAGCAATAGAGGATTGCGTGTGCTGGCGGGCTCAGCCATCAAGGCCACGCAGCCTTGGACACGAGCTGCATGGGCTGCGTGCTTCCCACTGAGCGGTGGCTCAGACTGCCATTGAGTTGGTCAGGCTCAGCCCCTTCACAGGGAAGGTTCGCACGAGGGACCTCTAAGCCCCAAGATACTGTTTGATGAGCTGTGTGGGTTGTTCCCCCATTTCTCTAGGGGTGCACTGTGAGATCAATGTGGATGACTGCAGCCCTTTCTTTGATCCTGTCACCTTGGGGCCCAAGTGCTTTAACAATGGCAAGTGCACGGATCGGGTAGGTGGCTACAGCTGCATCTGCCCCCCTGGCTTTGTAGGGGAGCGCTGCGAGGGAGACGTCAACGAGTGCCTCTCCAACCCCTGCGACGCGCGCGGCACCCAGAACTGCGTGCAGCGGGTCAATGACTACAAATGCGAGTGCCGGCCCGGCTACGCAGGTGAGCACCGCTGCCTGCAGTGCACCCCGAGCACCTCGTGTGCCCTGCTTCGCTCCTCACACCTTCCTGTCCCTCTGCAGGGCGTCGCTGTGACACTGTGGTGGATGGCTGCAAGGGCAAACCCTGCAGGAATGGGGGAACGTGTGCTGTGGCCAGCAACACCGGCCGTGGCTTCATCTGCAAGTGCCCTCCGGTAGGTTCCCACTGTGCTCCTGCTTTGAACGTGGGGAAATCAGCCCCTTCCATTGGGAGGAGAATCCATGCATCCAAGCTTTCCTCACCTGCTGAGTCAGGGAGGAGCAGCGCTGCCGGTGTGATACCTGGCTCTGTGGGGCAGGCTCCTTTCTGCCTGGTGGATGAAGGTTTGTGCCATGTAAAGGTGGGACAGGCAGAGATGGAGAAGAGTTCCCTTTGTTTTCAGGGGGATGCTCTAATGAGGTTCGTGCTGTAGGCGATTTTGCCCATCACTGGCTTCAGAGGCGGCACCGCAGCTGTGCCCTCTGGTTCACCACGTTTGGGCTGAGTTACCCAGCACACACTGTGTATCAGGACATAGGTCTCAGTGACTGACCTCCTTGCTGTCCCCTCCCCAGGGCTTTGTGGGTGCCACCTGCGAGAACGACTCCCACACCTGTGGGACCCTGCACTGCCTGAATGGTGGCACCTGCATCTCCGTGCACAAGAGCTCCAAGTGCGTGTGTGCGGCGGCCTTCACGGGCCCGGAGTGCCAATACCCGGCCAGCAGCCCCTGCATCTCCAACCCCTGCTACAACGGGGGCACCTGCGAGTTCCTCAGCGACGCCTCCCCTTACTACCACTGCAACTGCCCCGCCAACTTCAACGGCCTCAACTGCCACATCCTCGACTTTGATTTCCAAGGCGGCTTCGGGCAGGACATCATCCCACCCAAAATTGAGGAGAAGTGTGAGATCGCCGTTTGCGCGAGCTATGCCGGCAATAAGATCTGTGATGGGAAGTGCAACAACCACGCCTGCGGCTGGGATGGCGGTGACTGCTCGCTCAATTTCAATGACCCCTGGAAGAACTGCTCACAGTCACTGCAGTGCTGGAAGTACTTCAATGATGGCAAGTGTGACTCGCAGTGCAACAACGCGGGCTGCCTGTATGATGGGTTTGACTGCCAGAAGTACGAGGGGCAGTGCAAGTAAGTGACTTGTTGGTCCTCTTGCTTTAAAGCCGTGAGCGCTGCAGTCTTCTGGCTGTGTCTTCATTCGCCTCTCCTGGATGTAGGGCTGCATCTTAAGTCCCCGTAGTTCCCCCTGGTCCTACAGAGTTCTGTGCACACTTGGTAGCTCTCTGTTTGGCTTCGCTGCCCTGCCCTGCATCGTGCCACAAATGTGAATTTTGCAACCAGCAGTAGTGGCACAGTGAGGTTCAGTGTAGGGCAGACCAAGCAGGAAGTGTGATGATGTGAGCATCCAGGCACATGGCAAGCATTGTCTTTGGCAACAGCAGGGACTTGCTCCCAGATTCCTGGACAAATTCTAATCTGAGTAACTATTTTGTGTCCTCGTGTCTTCTCTGAGTCTCAGCAATTTGTCCATTGCATCTAAAATGTGACTTGTAATGTAGCTCACAGCACTTTTCCCTGTTCTCTGGCATCTAGACTGTGACTTATGGCACAACAGCTGCTATCTTTCACCCCTCAGATGAGCACTTTGCAGTGCTGCATGGCACAATTGCCTTCCATGTCAACTGGTCCCATATCCATTAAGATAAATAATATTTACACAAAAGAGAGCTCATTGGGAAGCACAAACTATTTCCTTAGCAATCATCATAGAATCATAAAATCATTAAAGCTTGACTACTAAGATCATCTAGTCCAATCATTGACCCGTAGGCGCACAGTGCCTGGTCTAATTCATTCCTTTGTCTTTCTTTCTTCCCTTCTGCCCAGCCCCCTGTATGACCAGTACTGTAAGGACCACTTCTCAGATGGTCACTGTGACCAGGGCTGCAATAACTTTGAGTGTGAGTGGGACGGGCTGGACTGTGCAAACAACATGCCTGAGAAGCTGGCGGATGGCACGCTGGTGGTGGTGGTCCTCATCACCCCTGAGAACCTGAAGAACAATTCCTTCAACTTCCTGAGGGAGCTGAGCCGCGTGCTGCACACCAATGTAGTCTTTAAGAAGAATGCCAAGGGAGAGTACATGATCTTCCCATACTACGGCAATGAGGAGGAGCTGAAAAAGCACTACATCAAGAGGTCAACGGAGGACTGGGCAGATATGTCCAGTGCTGTCATCAACAAAGTGAAGAGCAGCTTCTACTCGAGGGCTGGCAGGAGGCAGAAGAGAGAGCTGGATCAGATGGACATCAGAGGGTAAGGGGACCGGCGGGTGCCTCCGTCGCAGCGCAGGGTTGGTTTCGTGTATTGATAATAATAGCAGAGAATCACAGAACCATTAAGACTGGGACAGCCCTCTCAGGTCCCCAACCCCAGTCTGTCCCACCATGCCCCCTGACCACATCCCACAGTGCCACATCTCCGCAGTTTTGGAACACCTTCAGGGATGGTGACTGCCCCACTTCCCTGGGCAGCTGTGCCAATGCATTACCGCTCTCCTGGAGAAGAAATCTTTCCTAATACCCAACCTGAACCTCTGCACGGTGCTGCGGGGCTCCCGCACTGGGTGTTGTTGGGCGGGGGGGGCTGGCCCAGCTGATGTCTGCTCACAGGAAGGCGTTGGGCTAAGCCTCAGGTTCTCCCTGGGAAATGCTTCCGAGAGCTTTGTTGTAAAACTCAATCGCTGCAGACTGTGTTTGGAGCTCTTTTGTATAAACATATAGATCTGACCTTCCCTCTCTGTGGACTCAATCAAAAGTCAATGAAACCAAAGGAGTTTGAGCAGTGAAACTGATGTGAAAGATCTTACGGCTCCCAAACAGCCTTATTTACAATATTGTAGTGTCTGGGTGATTTCAGAGCATGGTGCAGCAGGTTCCCTCGCATTCCTGTAGATAAGGAGTCAGGCTTTGCAGTGTTTATGGAGGCAGATCCAATAGACCACCAGTGTGAGCCCAGGGCTCGGGCCACGGAGAAGAGACGAGATGGACTCAGTCCTCCTGCTGCCCACTGCCCTGCAGGGTGATTGATGGTGGCCCCTCATCTCCCATTGACTCTTCTCTCACAGATCCATCGTCTACTTGGAAATTGACAACCGGCAGTGCATCCAGTCGTCCTCCCAGTGCTTCCAGAGTGCAACCGATGTGGCAGCCTTCCTGGGGGCCTTGGCCTCCCTGGGCAACCTGAACATCCCCTACAAAATAGAGGCCGTCAAGAGTAAGTGCAGCTGATGAGAGCCTGAAACTTCCCCACCTCATCCGTGCTCAGTTATCTGCTGGCTCAGGTGCCACATTTGAGCACAATCTGGTTTTAATAACAGCTGCATCTTTTTATTCCTTTAAGTCTGTTTTTAAAAACAATACCAGAAGTGTTTATTATTTTTGCTTATTCCAGGTTTATTTCAAAATCATTATCACTATAAAAGTTTAAAAAAAAAAAAAAAAAAGCCCACGCAGCCCAACCAGCTCCAATCAATCAGTGACATGCAAGGAGTTGAAGTTTGTATCTTGAAAATCCCCCCTAAATCCTTTTGTCTTAACAGCTCAATGCAAGCGCAGTGATTTGAAGTTTGCTAATCCTTTTCCTTAAAGGAGAAAAAAGTAAAGCTGTCTCCTGATGCAGGCTGCCTTGTGCAGCGGAGAATTTGCCGATAGTTTGCAATTCTGATTAATAGCGTATAAAATGACCTTATTTTGGGAGGGGGCTGATTTAGATCAGCCTTGGGTCCCTTTATTAACTAATTTTGCTTCATTTCCACTCTGTCACTCGTTTGCTATGCAGCTTCATGTCTCAGCATCTCTCTGTGCCCCGTTGCTTTCCAGGTGAAACGGCGGAGCCCGCGAGGAACTCCCAGCTGTATCCTATGTATGTGGTGGTGGCTGCACTGGTCTTGCTTGCTTTCATTGGAGTGGGAGTGCTGGTGTCCCGCAAGCGGCGCAGGGAGCATGGCCAGCTCTGGTTCCCAGAGGGCTTCAAAGTGACGGAGTCGAGCAAGAAGAAGCGCCGAGAACCGCTTGGGGAAGATTCTGTTGGACTGAAGTGAGTAATGGGTTTGTTATCTGCCAGGCACAGCAGAGTGGGGCTGTTTGGAGGCTCTTCTGAACCGTCCCATCGGTTTTGTTCTCTAGGGCGTTGCAGTGGAGTGGTGGGGAGGAGAAAAGTGGGGTTTTGTATTGTTCTGCATTGAGAAAACCACACTTCAGTTTGCAGGAGGTTTTTTAATGCTTCCTGGTCCGCTGGCTCTTGGGAGAGTATGAAAGGCACCTTGAGGGGATGTCCTGAAAATTAGCCTCGTTGATTCTTCTGTGCATGTATAAAGCACAGCCCATCACAGATCTGTCCCTGCAGAGGAACTAATTCTTGGCATGGTTTTATTTTTCAAAGACCCCTCAAAAATGCCTCTGACGGCACGCTGATGGACGACAACCAAAATGAGTGGGGTGACGAGGAGACCCTGGACACCAAGAAGTTCAGGGTAAGCTGCTTGCAGGATTCCCTTTCTGCGCTGCAGCAGCTGCTCTCTGGGCTGTGGCAGGGAAAGAACAGAGCTCCATGGAAAGCAGCACACAGGAGTCTCTTGGGACTTCCCAAGGCCGCTTTCTAAACCTGCTTGCAATGCAAACACACCTGTGCAGCTTGCAGAACTTCCCACCTTGCAGCTCAGCTCAGCTCCCCCATCCCACACTCAGCATTTGTTGTTGTCCCTCAGTTTGAGGAGCAAGCGATGCTGCCTGATACAGATGACCAGACAGACCACAGGCAGTGGACCCAGCAGCACCTGGATGCTGCCGACCTCCGCATCTCCTCCATGGCCCCAACCCCACCGCAGGGCGAGATCGATGCAGACTGCATGGATGTCAACGTACGGGGTCCAGGTAAGGCTCTCTGCCTTCTCTTTTTGGCTCATCTCAAATCCTCGCTGCCTGCAGATGGGCAGTCCCAGAGCTCCCATCTCCATTTTTAACGTGCTGTCCCTGCCCTCTCAGCCACATGTCACAGTTACCGCTCACCCCTCTGCATGGCACGGTTGCTGTTCTGCATGAGACACTGCCAAATTCTATTTTCAACAAGATCTCTTTATTTAATCGTGGAGAGGAAAATCAGAGGATACAGGAGAACTATTAAATCATTCCACTTCTTCCCTGCCCTTGGGTCGGAAGGGACCTTAGAGATCATCCACTTAAGAATGCACATTTCACGATCTTCTTTCCAAGCTTTTGGCTACATTAATAGTTAGTAGACATTCAAACTGTTTCAAACATTTCGTCTTCCCCATCTCTCTGAAACTGTCTGCTGAAATAATGAAAATAGCTAAGGCTGTGCTGTACCACACCGAAGTCTGTGCTGAGCAACCCTTCGTATTGATCGCACCTTGCATGTCAGTGTGCCAGCTAGCAGACGAAGCAGGAAAACCAGAGAGTGCTGAGATAGCCACGGAGGAATTTCACATCCATATCAGAGGAAGGATATTCGTGTTTGATGTGCAGAAGCAGTCAGGAACTCAGTCTGTGTGCACCCCCGGGAATAAGCATCTATTGCAGACAGAGCATCTCGCTGAGCCGCCCGAGTTACAGGAAGGCAGCGAGCCTTTTCTCACCAATTTCCCCCACGCTTTTCAGATGGTTTCACGCCCCTCATGATCGCCTCGTGCAGCGGAGGAGGGCTGGAGACTGGTAACAGCGAGGAGGAGGACGATGCTCCTGCAGTCATCTCAGATTTCATCTACCAGGGCGCCAGTTTGCACAACCAGACCGACCGCACTGGCGAGACGGCGCTGCACCTGGCTGCCCGCTACTCGCGCTCCGACGCTGCCAAACGCCTGCTGGAGGCCAGTGCTGATGCAAACATTCAGGATAACATGGGCAGGACCCCTCTGCACGCCGCTGTCTCTGCCGATGCCCAAGGAGTCTTCCAGGTAATGGGTCCTTTCACCTTTGCTTTTCTGCAGAAAGCATTTGTCCCGCATGTTGGGTCAGCGGTGCAGGTTGGATGGGGCCCTGGGCAGCCTCATCCGGTGGGTGGCAGCTAACCCGTAGCAGGGCTTGGGGCTGGATGGACTTTAAGGTCCCTTCCAACCCAACCATTATGGTTCTGTGACACCCTCAGGAAGGGCTTGCAAGCTCTGGGTGTCTCTGAGGTCTGTCCCACCTAACGTTTATGCTTCCTCTGGCTGGGGCAGATCCTGATAAGGAACAGGGCGACTGATCTTGATGCCCGAATGCACGACGGGACGACCCCACTGATCCTGGCTGCTCGCTTGGCTGTGGAGGGGATGCTGGAGGACCTCATCAATTGCCACGCAGATGTCAACGCTGTGGATGATCTGGGTACAGTGGGAGGCTAAAGAAGAAGAGAGCTGCTTTACTAGTCCCTTTCCCTCTCACTAATTCTTGCTGTGTTTCCTGGCCTTCCCCTGTAGGCAAGTCAGCACTGCACTGGGCAGCTGCTGTGAACAATGTCGAAGCCGCAGTCGTCCTCTTGAAGAACGGTGCCAATAAGGATATGCAGAACAATAAGGTAGGGTCTTTGGGGCTGACCGGTGGGCAGGGAAAGAAGTATTTGGGCACTATGTTAAAGGGCAGTTTGAGCTTGTAAAACAACACTGCCTGACACTGAGACTGTTGTTCTGCTGTGGGGTTTGGAGTTAGCGGTTATGCAGTGCTTGGTAAGGGGTACAGTGTGGTGTTCCCTGGAAGATGAGTGAGCATGGACCTAACTACATCTGGGTTTCTAGGAGGAGACCCCACTGTTCCTCGCCGCCAGAGAAGGGAGCTACGAAACAGCCAAGGTCCTGCTGGACCACTTTGCGAACCGCGACATCACGGACCACATGGACCGGCTGCCGCGGGACATCGCGCAGGAGCGCATGCACCACGACATCGTGCGCCTGCTGGATGAGTACAACCTGGTGCGGAGCCCCCCGCTGCACAGCGGCCCCCTCGGGGCCCCCACGTTGTCCCCCCCGCTCTGCTCCCCCAGCAGTTACATCGGCAACCTGAAGCCCGCCGTGCAGGGCAAGAAAGCCAGGAAGCCGAGCACCAAGGGCCTGAGCTGCAACGGCAAGGATTCCAAAGACCTGAAAGCTCGGAGGAAAAAATCACAAGATGGAAAAAGCTGTCTACTCGACAACGCCAGCGTGCTGTCCCCAGTGGACTCCCTGGAGTCACCCCATGGGTACCTGTCCGACGTCGCCTCCCCTCCGCTGATGACTTCTCCGTTCCAGCAGTCCCCTTCCATGCCTCTGAACCACCTGCCGGGCATGCCCGACGCCCACATGAGCATCAACCACCTCAACATGGCAGGGAAGCAGGAGATGGCCCTGGGCGGCTCTGGCAGGATGGCCTTCGAGGCGGTGCCGCCGCGCCTCTCGCACCTCCCCGTCTCCAGCCCCAGCACGGCCATGAGCAGCGCCCCGATGAGTTTCTCTGTCGGCGGAGCCGCCGGCCTGAGCGGGCAGTGCGACTGGCTGAGCCGGCTGCAGGGCGGCATGGTGCAGAACCAGTACAGCGCCATGCGGGGCGGCATGCAGCCGGGCACGCACCAGCAGGCACAGAACCTGCAGCACGGCATGATGAGCTCCCTGCACAACGGGCTGCCCAGCACCAGCCTGTCGCAGATGATGAGCTACCAGGCCATGCCCAGCACCCGGCTGGCCTCCCAGCCCCACCTGCTGCAGAACCAGCAGATGCAGCAGATGCAGCAGCCCGGCATGCAGCCGCAGCCTGGCATGCAGCCTCAGCCCGGCATGCAGCAGCCCCAACAGCAGCAGCCCCAGCAGCAGCCCCAGCCGCAGCAGCACCACAACCCCGGCTCCAACGCCAGCGGCCACATGGGCCAAAATTTCCTCGGTACTGAGCTGAGCCAGCCCGACATGCAGCCGGTGAGCAGCAGCGCCATGGCGGTGCACACCATCCTGCCCCAAGATTCGCAGCTGCTACCCACCTCTCTGCCGTCCTCCCTCGCGCAGCCCATGACCACCACGCAGTTCCTGACCCCCCCTTCCCAGCACAGCTATTCCTCCCCGTTGGACAACACCCCCAGCCACCAGCTCCAGGTGCCCGACCACCCCTTCCTCACTCCCTCTCCGGAGTCTCCAGACCAGTGGTCGAGCTCCTCGCCCCACTCCAACGTGTCCGACTGGTCCGAGGGCATCTCCAGCCCCCCCACCAGCATGCAGTCGCAGATGGGACACATCCCCGAGGCCTTCAAGTGAGACCCAGCGGGGCTCAGGGACTGCAGCCTGAGAGACGGCTTTTTTTTTTCGTTGTTAAACAGGACGCTGGATGCTTTTATTAAAGGATCCTTTTTTTTAAATATGTTTTTATACAAAAGTAAAAAAGACAAATTAATTCTTTTTTTTTTTTTTTTTTTTTTAGTATTTATTTATGTACTTTTTATTTTACACGAGAACACTGCCTTTTTTTATTTATATGTTCTATTGTTAAGAACTCAATGTGAGACACCAGTGGTTGTGTTTCGAGGAATCGTAAAGATGAGGTTTTTATGGGACATTCTCTTTTGTTTGGGGGTTCGTTGTGCTGATTTGAGAGGAAATGTTTATGTAAAGCTATAAGCGACCATTCAGGATTCTGCAATGCCATTAATTTATTGTTTTTTTTTTTTTCTCTTTCAATTCAGAAAGAGATGTGAGAAAGAAAAGAGGAAGAAAAAAATTGACTAAAAATGCCACTCCATAGGGGAAATAAATTCAGTATGGGTGGGTTTTTGAAATGTACTTTAAAATGTTTCCTTTGCTGTTCTATCTGAGAGGACATTTTATGGTACCGGTCCTTGTTTAAATTTCAGTATTATAGAGTTGTATATTTGCCTCGGTAATAGGAATTTTTGTTCTCTCTCGTTTTTATATATATATAAATATATATATTTAAATGATTTTTATGATTAAAAAAAATTCATGTTTATAGACCTGTAAGGACAGGTTCTGAGATAAAACAAACCAACAGCCACCCTACAGACCAAGAAGAGCATCTGCCAAACTTTCTGAGAGGGCAAACCCGTAACGACGGGGTATGTACCAAACCCACAGCTGTGGAGCTCATACACAAAGGAGACTTAACTTTACTTTGAATACCTTTCCTCTTTTTTTAGTTGCTGGGTTTTTTTGTGTTTGCATTTGAGTAACTGTTGAAAGAAAGAAATGCCGATGTAAACTCGTAAACCGCATCCTTATTTTAAGGATGGCTGCCTATGGTAGAGGGAATGTCTGAAGGCAGACAGCCCGAGGAGGTGAGGAAGCCCTGCAGCCACTGGGCTGGAGCTGGGGCAGCACAGCCCGGCTGTGCTCAGAGCCGCTGACGTTTTGTTCCTGGGAGTCTGGAGTGCTGCATCTTTTTTTATATTGATGTACACTCGTTCTGTGTATCCTGTAAAATATAGTATAAGCCTGTGGCAGATTTAATGTTTGTAAATACGTTTTGGTTTTTTTTTGTTGTTGTTTTTGTTTTTAAAAAGAAGGTGGATTTTGTTTCAAAAATCTAAATGAGCAAGTCTTAAATATATCAGAAATATATCACCTTGTAGAGGTGTTGGGATCTCACTCGCTCGGGTGCAAAGCCCTGTGACTAGAGCTATGGGACAGGCAGATAGAGCGCAGCTAATCCACAAAACCTAAGAAAAAGGTTCTTCTTCCTCATTCCTTTCTATTAGAACACCAAATAAAATGGATTTCTCAAAGCACAGAGCTTTGAGCACTCATCTTAGTGAACATTTCGGGCCGTTGTTATTGTGACATCCCTAAAATGAGTGATAAAAACATCACGTGGTGTTGAATCTTCCTATGTTTTATAAACTAGAGTGTAGTTTAAGAAAAGATATCTTCTGTAATAAAGTTATCTACATGCAAAGTTGTAGTTTGCAAAAATGATGTATTTTTTTTGGTTAACTGATTTGCAATAAATGATGCTTCTGGGCATCTAGATTTTACTAAACCTGGAACTCGGTGCTTTTGTTGGGGATTGACTGCAGTCTGGGCTTGAGACACCCGCTCGGCTTTCCATGCTGCAGGGCTGTCCTCTGGTCAGTGACACTTTCTCCTTACCAAAACCCCAGGTGTGAGCAGTGCACTCAGCCTCCTGCTGTCCTCCTGTGCTCCGGGTGCTCCAACCTCCCACGCTGCCTCTGCTGGCAGGATGGAACCCAGGAGGGGGCAAATGTGCTTTGCAATCTTTGTGCATTCCAAACCTATCACTAGCAGCAGATTTCTAGGAGAACACTCGTGGCTGATGAGGCAGCCAAGGGTAAAGCACGGCTGCATGCTTTTAATTATCTGGGGTCTGTAGAAACAGCCCTCCACAAGTGGTGATAAGAATTATGTACAGCGCTTCCTGCTTCATACGCTGCCAAGCAAATGGCAGCTCTGGCCCTCAGATGTGGTCTCTTACATGGATACAGACAGAAAAGCATCTGAAGGCGCTGCCGAGGGGAGCACAGAGCTCCATGCCCAGCACCCTCCATGCAGTGACATTCACTGAACTCAGATCTGTAAGGTAATTTATTTCAGTTCTTTCTCTTCCCCACAGGGACTCCGTATTCTAAATGCAACTGCACAGTCCTAAATACGCTGATATAAATAGCCACACTCTGGACCTCCTCCCTGCAGTAGATAAGCCCAGTACCTCCTGGAATGCTGCTATTTTCCATTCAGGCATGGAGCTGGCATGTGTGTGCACGTCTCAGACACCGCTATACGTCAGGTCAGCAGCTGCAGCACTGCACTTTTTGCACTCTGCCAGACTCCAGAAGCTGCACAGCTGCTGTAGCAAGTGCTCGTGCCCCCAGCATCTATCCTTATTGCTCAGTAAAGCTTAAGTGAGCCATCCTCTTGGTTTTTGTCTCAGACACCCCACATCACTTCGTACACGATCCGGCACCACTGAATCTTGGATTGAAGGGAGGGAATTTGTCAGCCTCCACCATCGCTTACACATGTGCTGTCCGTGAATCACGTCTGGGAGCACCCAGCCCTGTTTCCATGCAGCCCATCCCTCCTGGCTTCTCCCACACGTACCCAGCCCAGAGCTCGTGCCTGTGGCCATAAGCATGGCATGCCTTGGGGGATGGAGCACATCTGTGCCAATGGGAGCCATTAGCAAGACTTTCGACTTTCTCCTGCTCCTATCTGGCCTAGCATGTAACACTCCAGTCCACTTGTGGTCAAGGCAGGAATTTGGCCTGAACAGGTACAAAAAGGGCTAGGAGGATTTGTAAAACACGACACTGTAAGTGACAACTAAACATGTGGCTCAGTTTCAGAAGCTGGGGCGCACAAAGCCTGCAATTTCCCCCAGATCCTCAAGGGTAGGTCAGGAATACAGCATGCAAAAGGCTGAATGCTGAGGAAGGGCAAAATCAGAGAATCATTAATGTTGGAAAAGACTGATAAGATCATCAGGTCCAACTATCAACCCTTCACCACCGTGCCCACTAGAATGTGGCTGTTTGTCCCACAGCGCCCCAAAAATGAAAAGCACTGGTGTATGAATAGATACTAATAAACTGGCCATAAATTAATACAAATTAAAAGTCACAGAAGGCTTTCAACAGAGAAAGTTTCTCTCCCTCCACACTTTCCCACAAACTCTGTGCAGAAGGCTTTGCCTTCCTCCAGTCCCCTCCGCCCAACTCGTGTTGTCCAACCACAGCCCCAAGCCCTCGCACCACTTCAGATGCTGGGAGCTGAATTTCAAGCCCTTTTGCCAACTGAAAGTGCCAGGGGATGAGTGGGTCACGGCAGGCACAGTTGCTTTAGAATTCCAGGTGAAAAACGCTGAGAAGCACTAAGATCCAGGCTGGATGTGGCTCTGGGCAGCCTGGTCTGGTGGTTGGCATCCCGGCCCGTGGCAGGGGGGGTTGAAACTAGATGATCTTTGAGGTCCTTTTCAACCCAGGCCATTCTATGATCATAGTTCAGAAATGTTTCAGTAAAGAGTTCAGAAGTGTTTCAGTAAAAAAGATCACCTCCAAGCTGTCCCGATGGTATGCATGTCGGTGCTATGAGGAATCAGTGCATCTGAACTATTTGTTTACATGCTGGAGGGCAGGGTTTTTTAATTATCTTTTGTTTTCATTATTCCTACTCAATTAGACGGGACATTTAGAAATCGCTACTCTGCATTGTGTTTACCTCCGGGCTGTCGGTGTTTGCTCAGGAGGTTGCTAACAGCTGCTTGAGCCCTGATTGCCGAATTGCAGCTCCAATCACCCCCTCAAGAATGCAAGAAGGAGCCAAACTCATCACAGGTGTAGCCTCTCTGGAATGACACATCAGTTAACGTGGACGGAGTAAAGCAGATCAGAAAGCTTCAAAAGGGATTGGATGCCTTAATGTGACAATTCTTTGTAATCACATAATTAACAGGAGAAAAGCAAAGGTGAGATCCCATCGTTGGTGTTGGAACTGTGTGTGTATGAGCTTAAGAGGGCTAGATATATAAATACACAGCTGCAGATATGAGCTGTTGGTGCTATTTACGGAATGCATATGTATATTCTAAAAGCCAATCAGACTAATTAGAATCACATTTCCTCAGATTACACCTGTTGGAGAAAATATCAAGGGAACAGCAGGGCTTTATCTGCCCTCCGTGCCCATGTAGGGAAGTGGTGTTTGACGAGCTGCCTTATGGAACGTCCCTACAAAAGAAGGAGATGAAAGGCACTGCAGCCAGCGCTCCTCTGGTTCCCACAGCAGCATCAAAGTGCTGCTTTGAGGATATTACCCTGCCTTAATGACTAGGCGTGCTGGAATACCTCCTGCACTGATAATGACCCCTGATAAAGATGTTTGTTTAGGTCAGTCGTGTTTTCCCCTCCTGTTGTTCTGTGACAGCACAGAACAGAGCTGTGTGCAAACTCTGGCAGATGGGAGACTCTGCTCCCCGTCAGAACAACGAGCCTCCCTAAAAGCTCTGCGTTCCCATGGGACGGCCCCTGGAACACAAAGCAGGACGGAGCGGCACCTTCAGACCTGCAGAGCTGTTTGACGTGACGCTACCGTCTGAATACATCGCAGAGGGATCGATGTGCGCAGCCTGAGCTGCGGCACCTGCCAACTTCTGCGCTCCCTGCCTGATGAAAACCACGCGATGAAGCTCCCTCACAAACCAGCCCTGAGAGGCCGGGACTTCGGAGACGGGAAGGACCAACAGCCTCCAGCCCGCTGGGCCCAGGCAGGAGCGCGGTGCTCTGTCCCGCCCTGGCGGCCATCTTCGCCATTGCACCCCCCGATGGAGAAGATGGGAGTGCCGGGGGGAGGCTTCCTCAAGAAGCCGGGAATCACCAGGACCGCCTACAGCGAACCCCGGGGTGAAGAAGGGGCGCTGGGGCAGCACAGCAAGGCGGAGGAAAGCTGACGAGCGCTCGAGTCGGCAGCCACCGGAAGCGGGATTCGAACCCCCGGCCGCACGGCGGGGCTCGAACCTGGGCCTCCTGAGGCCGCAACCGCACTGCGCCTGCGCCAGGCCACGGCATCGAGGGGCGGGCGCTGTCAGAGCCGCTTCCGCCTTTCGGCTGGTTGTTTTTTTGTTTGTTTGTTTTTGCCTTTAACCCGCCGGCATTCTGCCGTCCCCCTTTTCGCCCTTAAAGGAACGAGGAAGGAAGAAGGGCAGAGAAAAGAACTCGGCCAAGCGCGCGGCGCCGGCCCTGCACGCGCCGTGACGTCATCGCGCGCGCGCCGTGACACGTCGGCGGTCGGCGGCGGAACTGAGGCCGGATGTGCCAAGATGGCGGCGGCGGGGGGGCACGGCGCTGCGACCGCGAGGGGGGGCGGCGCTCGGCGCTGAGGGGATCGGCCGGCGGCGGGCGCCAGGTACGGCGGGAATCGGCTGTGGGGAGGGCGGCGCGGGGCGGGAGGGCTGGGCGGAGAGCGCTGGGCCCGAAATGCCGGCATCGGGCCCGGGAGCGCTCCGTGCCTCGCAGGGAGGCGGCGGTGGGGCCGGGAATCCCGGACGGGCCGAATGTGTAACGTGGGGCCTGGAGCTGAGCGGGGCGGATCGCGGGGCAGGGCTGTACGGATGTGCGTTGTCGTGGCCGTCTTACAGAAGGGGCCCCGCCTGGGCCGGCACCCAGCAGAACTTCAGACGGGGGCAGATTCTGTGCTGTTGTTTGTTTGTCGCCCGTGTGAGGGGTCAGGTGTGTCTGCTTTGCTGGAGTACAGCTGGTGCTGGCCCAGTCGGGCGGCTGCCTGAAGATGCAGGGATCTGCTGGACGTCTGGTGGTGGAATAATGAACGCTTTTATTTTTTGTTACCACCAGTCGATCTCATTGAGCTTTGTGCTTCTGGTCCCCGAAGGGTTCTTCTCCCAGCACAGCCGTAGTTGCCACTTATGAGGCAGGCAGGAAGCAGTGAGCGGTGTTAAGGCAGAACGTCCCCAGTCTGCTTCTGCTTGTACACAGCTGTTTGCATTGGGAAGAATTGAAAAACCAGTGGCCCAAATACTGGTCATAAAGGTGCTCAGTAACCTGCTTTGTGGGCAGATTTATGTTTGAGAGCAGTTTATCTAGCATTGGGAATGGGATTAAATTAATTTCCCCCAAGTTATTTCTTAGTATCAATAGAACTTCACAGAGGACTTTGAAGTAGTGAGTGTAGGCATATTAGATGAGTTTAACGATAGCCTTGTCCAGACAGTAGTTCTGGTCATTTTCTTTCTTTTTGGTAATGTTTTCTTGGCATATCTGGAAACATCTTCTGCAGTTGTTGTTGCTGGTGATTAACGTTTATCAGTCTGGTCTATTATCCATTAATAAACCATCAGAAAGTGCAGAATTACTGAACTAGATAAGGCAAAGAGTTGGATCTTTGGTTGTGTAGTTACTTAGAAATTTCTTACAAGCATTTCTCTGGATTGGAGGCAGGGAGGATTGGTATCTCTGAGCTGCTATCTTCTGTTTGAACTAAACTGCCACGGGCACGCTGGTTTTATTTGGACTTAATTCTTCAGATATTGCACGCTTTTACTACTGTGTGCAGTCTGTTAATATTAACTTTTCTTCTGCAAGGAATCTGGTGCCCTCGTGTTGAACCTCTGTAATGCAGTGATAGGAATCTTGTTATGGGGTTTCTAAAGCAGTGCTGAGAAAGAAAACTCACACTGACTTTAATTAGCTAATTACTAGTACAGGTTGTTACAAGAGTGGGAAAAGTATTAGGGTTTTGTGTGTGTGTACATCTGGTAGGACAGGAAGGAATGAAGCCCACATCAGAAATTTGGAGTTGGGTATCTGAGTTATGAAACAATTTGCTTTTGTGCTTGATTACTTCAAACAAATAGTTTTTCTGTTAATAACAAGATCTAAGCTTAGGGTTTGAAGCAGTCAAACAGGTCTAGGAAAAGTGTGGATAATGAGAAGAGATGGAGAGACCCAGTCTCTGCTGATTGGTGTTCTTGGCCCTTCGGAAGAGAAGCCTAGATTATACACTGGAGTGTTGGGTTCTTTGGTGATGAGTAGGAGAGATGTTCCCCAGGGTAAGCTGTACTGACTCTGATACAGTCTGTACAGCATGCTTTTTTCGTAACAAATTTTCATTATAAACCTACGGAACACATGTAGATCAGCAGTGTTCACTCCACGTGTCTTTTTGCTAAACCAGAATTATTATTATTATTATTATTATTATTATTATTATTTGCATTTAAACTTTTCTACTGCTGTTAAAATTATACAACTGTGACTTTTCGATACGAGTTCCTCACCAGCCATCCCTGGAGGTGCCAAAGCTGGGCTGGGGCCCTGGGCTGCCTGATCTGCTGGGGAGCAGCCAGTTCATGGCAGGGGCCGGCTGGGCTTTAAGATCCCTCCCCACCCAAACCATTCTGTGATTCTGTGAAGTTCTTGCTGGCAGAGCTGGAATACTTCTGTACCTGTCCTGCAGTGTGACTGTCGCTCTGTGATGCTGTGCCAAAGTCCTGCTAAGGTTAAAGTGAGAGCATCGATTAATTAGTAGATGTGGGTGGGAGTTGATTGCATTGCAGCATTCGTCTATGTGAGAGAATATTTCTGGTGAAAGCAGTTTTCTTTCTCAAAGTAAATGCTACCACTGTCCTGAACGATATTTTATTTATTTAAACAAAAATGGGACACGTTCTGTTCAAGTGAGCAACATTTGATGAGCTCCTTCTTGAGTGCTTCTCTCATAACCTGTAAAAAGATCCATTCACGTTGGGAAACAATGCAGCAGAGATTAGGAAGCATTGTTTCTAACAGTGACATTTTCTCAATGCATTTTAATTACGTTCAGCCTACTGTGGTGCTTGCAGGTTCTGTTGCATTCTGACTGTCGCTTCATTTTGCCTTTTCAGTGTTTGGTGTTTCACTCAGCATTAAGCTTCATTAATACGGTACTTGGATTTAGAATTACAATGCTGGGTGTGAATCTCTTATGTTCTAGAGAGCAGAGACATCTTTTGTTTGTTTTCTTTCTAAGATAAAAGTTGCTGAAGTGGTACATATATTGCAGGAAAGGAAAATGACTTGTCATGTTTTTGTCCAAACAGAGTGGAAGAAGGAATTTGTCTCCAGCATCCACTACTTGTTTTTCATCTGGCATCTGACCCTGCTGGAAGGCCACCATGCAGCAGCCTCCGCAGACTGTTCCAGCAGGAGCAGCAGCTCCACCTCCTGCAGGCATTGCTCGGAACACGTACTGGAGAAGCGCGTCGCTCAGTAAACGAGCAAATGCAACAGCTGCCCCCATGCAGCCTGTGACAGACCCTTTTGCCTTTGGCAGACAGACTCCACAGGGTACCCCTTTAGATAATCCATCCAAGGGCAATGCGTCGGTTATGCAAAGTTCTTCCCCAGCGGTGTTTCCGCAGCCGGCCGTTGTGCATGCTTCGCCGTCACACGCAGGGGACAATCCTCATGGACTGCATCCTTCTCTGTCAGCTTCTGTATCTCAGCCAGGAGTAAATAGCAGTACGTTTTCTAATGTTCCGATTCCTGCGCCGTCCCCAGGATATGTCACAAATAGCACTACAGAGGTGCATCCAAATGCAGATCTCGGACTCCATGGGTCTGCGGTACCATCGCATTATAATGCAGGAACAGCGCTTGAAAATTCTTTCAGCGTGCATCCTGGAGTGGTGTCTATGTCAAACAGTCCTGGAGGTAGGCAAGATGTTAGCAGAGATCCAAGCGACGTTTCTTCTGGACCTGCTGCAACAGCGCTCTTCCCTCCAGCTCCTCAGCAGCCTGTGTCTCAGTGGAGACCTGTTCAAGGTAACCTGCAGTCTCCAGTTCGAAATTTTGTGCCCTATCCTGAACCACATTCTCAGACTGACATTCATAACATTTCCCAGTCTTCTGTTAGCACTTCTCATCCTCCGCCGCAGACTAATGTACAGCATGGTCCTGTACATCAAGGAGTTCCACAGAATGCTGTGCAAGCGCCTTTAGCTGTTGGTTGTGAAAAAAATGGGAAAAATGGCTCTGCAAATAGTGGTCATCACGTGAACAGCTTCCAGCCTGGAAATGTCTTTAGACAGAACACGGAGATGACAAATGCTTGGTTAAATCAACCTTACCAGGAGCAGTTCTACCCACAGCCACCGTTGCAAGACTCTAGCTCTGTTATTCCTACAGCTCAGGAAAATAACCTCCAGAAACAGTCTCCGGGTATGTCTGTAACATCAAATAGACCTATTCCCACAGACCAAGACTCAGGAAGTCTTTCCATGTTTTTCAAAGGGGATGAGGCAGAAAATGAAGAAATACTTTCATCTGAAAAAAATTACATGGTTGAGAAAACTGAGTTTGCTTGTCAGCCACATTCGTCACCCTTGTATCACCAGCCAGTGCATCCTCAGCGGGTTCCAGCTAACGTTCTCTCTCAGGCTCAGATGGGTACAGGTTCAGCCAGTGAGATGATACAAAAAGGAATGGATGTCCAGTATTTTCCTAAAATTCTAAGTCAGCAGGAGGCACAGGCTGCTAAGCAATCAGTGTTTGTTAGTGATGGCAAAGCAGGGGTGGGTGATGCACCTGGGAATGGTGGGTCACAGTATGAAAATGTCGAGAACCTGGAGTGCATACAGAACCAAGAAGTGCTGCCAAGCGAGCCACGTAACATGAATGCTTCATCCCCTTCTGCTCATCCTGATCTGTACAGATATGGATCCTTACCAGGTCAGATGCTTCCAAAGAACGCTGTTGTGAGCCATGCTGAAGGAGGACCAAATCTGGAGGCACCTGATTCATTAGCTCATCCTGTACGACCAGATAGTGTGTCTTCAAACTATAGCAACATTAGCCATAGGAGTGCTTCTAGCTCAGCAAGACCTCAAGAGCAGGTTGGTACATTTATTCAGCAAGAAAGTGGAAAGCCCGATGAGGAATCTTCTGCTCGCTTCTTTAAACAGATAGACTCTTCTCCTTTGGGAGATGATTCAAGTGAGATAAATCCAAACAAGAGCTACCATGGTAACCTGTCCCAGCCTCCAACTCCGAGTCCTCCTAAGCCCACAGGAGTATTTCAGACAAGTGCAAATAGTTCTTTTGAGCCCGTGAGGTCCCACGGAGTTGGTATAAAACCTGCGGAGATTGACCAAGCAAAAATGGTGGTTGAATTAAGGGAGAACCACCCAAACCAGAAGAACACCAAGAAGCGTACAGCTATGCCTGCTGCATCACCAGGCAATCTTGAACAGCCACCAGATAATCTAGAAACTATTTTCATGCCTCAGGTGTACCCTCTGCCTCTTGCAGTCACTGGTGAAGCTGGAAATATATTGCACTCTGGACCTGTTACGGAAAACATGCAATCTTTGTCTGAGAGAAGGTCTTCCACAAGAGCTCAGGGAGCAATTAAGAAGTGTGATAGCCCAGCAACGACTTTGTGGGCTCACAATGAGTTACCTAATTTTGGAGGAAATGTTCTTCTAGCTCCTGCTGCTCCTGCAGTTTACGTACCGGCCAAACAAACTGTAGAAGTAATTCAGCCACCAGAAGAAGGCCTGTCTAATCAGCAGCCAACCAAACCAGGGAGTATTGCTGTGCAGCCTTCCCAAGATGGAAATATATCATCTGAAAATCTTGAGAATCCTCCCAAAATGGGAGAAGAAGAGGCACTTCAGTCTCAGGCAAGTTCTGGTTATGCAAGTTTGTTGTCTTCTCCACCTACAGAGTCTTTGCAAAATCAGCCTATCCTAATTGCTCAGCCTAATCAAAGTTATAACTTGGCTCAGCCAATTAATTTTTCTATTTCTCTATCTAATCAGCTAAGCAGCAATGAGAACAGTCAGCCAATGAAGGATTCCAGGGTTGGGGACAAGCCTTCAGTTGGTCCCCAAACATCACATGCTGGTGGAATCATCTCTGGGGAAAATGCACTGTTGCCTGTGATGCAAGTTGGATCTCTGTTAGCTAATGCTCCTCCAAATAGTAATCTGTTAAAACATAATTTATTACAAGGCCCTGTTAATTCCTCTGATATTGCTTCTAATCAGCCTGCAAACTTGCTCATGAAAACACCATCTAATTTAGCTCCTGAAGGGCAAAAGAATGTTAATTTTGAAGGTTTTGCTCCTGAATTTGCTAGCAAGTCAGGGGCTTATTCATCCATCTCTCCTGGGATGAATCTTCCCAGTGGAAATACAAGTGCATTGCTTCCACCTGTTAATTCTGTAGTACAGACCAAAAATTCTGTAAATCGTTCAAGTAGCAAAGAAGAAGCTGCTGGAGTGCTTGATTTTACAGTGTCACGGACGTTGGAGAAAAGCAGTGCAAGTAATTCTGTGCAAGTGCATAATCAGTTGCTTTCTGGTGGTCCAGTGTATCCTCAACAGCCAGTTGGCAGTGCTGGTCAAGTGGGTCCCGAGGTGCGTGACAAACAACATTTCTATCAACAGGTGACAAAAGATGTACAGCATCAGGCTGTGCCAGACAGAGCTGTACAGGGAGCATTGCCATCCCAACCACAAATGCAGGCAGCTCAGATGCCAGCGTCTTCTGGGCAGTCCTCAGCTTCTTCAAATTACCAGACTGCAGCAGGGACGAAAGGCATGCAGACGTCCCAGCAGTGTGAGAAGCAGGAGCTGAGGAACCAAGAGGCAAGTTCAGCACAGCTGCCAAGCCCTGATAAGCAGCCGGGTTCTGGACAGCCAGCAGGTGCTGTGGCTCCCGCAGCTCCTACCACCACCAGTCAGCCAGTGCTGCCAAGTGCACAACAAGACCTGCAGCGTCCTCCCCTGCCTCAGACTCCTCAGGATGCCTTTGGTCCACCTCAGAACCCTTACTACTACTACAGGCATCCTTACGATGCTTACCAGCCTCCGTATCCACCACCTTACCCTCCTCCAGATCCCAGAACAGCAGCTCATCTGTATTACCTGGTAATTTTTCGTTTTCTCCTTTCTTCCCCCCTTGATATCAGTCATTTTTATCTTTGAATTAGAAGCTTTAATAGTTATATAGGGGTAAACCTTCAGTGTAGCATTCGTGTCAGGATTTAACTACAGGCAAAATTTAATGGCAGTAATAAAACTTACACTATAAAGATTCTTAAAGCAGTTGCTAATATTGCAGAGATGTCAACTGTCAACGAGAGCAACAGATATTGCTCTCATCTGCTGCCTCAGATATTGGCAGTTTTGCAGAGTGACCATCATAGTGGATGAAGTAATCTAGAAGTAATGTTTCTTTCTTAAGTTTTGGGTATGAATGAACTTGATATGCCTTGCCACGAGGGATACCAAAATCTATCCTGTAAACTACTGGTCTGTATCTCTTTGTCTATCACAGTTGTGGTGTTTGTGGCAATTATTCTTGAAGCTGGGAGGCCTCTTACCTTACGTGTCAATGTCTTTTGTAGGAGGATAGCTATGGACAGTATGACCCACGGTACAGGTACTACGACAGCAGCAGCACTGCTTATATGGAGCCTGGGAGTTACCGGTATTCTGAGCCTGAACGTCCTAGTTCCAGAGCTAGTCACTGCTCTGATAGGCCCTCTTCTAGGTATGCAATCCCTACACTGAATAAAGGTCTGGTATGTTCTAAAGCACTGAGTGTAATTATGCCTCAGAGTTTTACAGCAGCGAGGAAGTTCAAAAACTCATTCTGTGTTGCCATAGGAAAGTATGGTATCAAATGCCACGTCTGAAAAGGTACTGATAGGATTCCAGCTGTCTTTTCTGTTGCTGAAGCTCACTACTCCTTTCATTCGGCTCTCTAGCTGGTTATTAGCTTTCCTGCCAGGCAGAAAGTCACTGCAGCAGACTTAGTGCTGAAGTTAGCTCTGTGCACTTGTGCTGTGAAAGAGCAGTGTATGTAGGTCATGGGTTTGTTAATCAATGCCAGTTATTTTTCTTGCTAGCACTTAGAGTGGTTCTCTGGTTCTGTTCATAATTGGCACTTTGGCAAACTTGTGGGGCTTTGCTTGATAGGCGTAGCAGCACACGTGGCTCGCTGAGACAGGGATGAATCCAGGGAAAACGTACCTGGTGTTGTGTCAGGTTAATTTGTGTGATCGTTCCAGCTTTGTGGACAAGCTTTCGATGGAGGTCAGGCATGAAAAAAGGAGAGCTGTAATCTGCTTAGTTGTATGAAGTGAGAATTTTCAGAGAGAAGCAGTGTTTAAATGCTGCTTGCAATTACTATGTAAAAAGCAGAAATGAAATCTGTAGTATTTCTCAGAAAGCAGCAAATCACCTCCCAGGGATTGCTGGGTCTTGATCACTGTTGCACAGGTGATTTGTGTGAATTTCAAATTCATGACAAAATATTACTACTGTATTATCTAGTGAGTAGGTTTGCAGGTTTCCAAGAGATCCCCAGAGAACAAGTTCTGGAAATGATGAAACCTTCCATAGTATTTGTCTGTTGTTTTTGGTGGATCGCTCATGGGGCAGATTTCAAATTGAAAGCAAAATTCTACTTATTGTTAGATTATTGAAAGCTTTGGCTCTGAGAAATAGAAAATAATAATAATAAAAAAAAAAAGCATAACCATGTGTGATAACTTCTACTGTTGTCTGAATTGAATCTAAGTGCACTGTGATCTCTTGCAATGAATAACACCTAGTAGCACTGAGATAGCACTCTTGCTGGTTTGTGCTCTTCTTGGGTATTATTTTTAAGAGGTTAAAATTTTCATGGGGGCTTTGGACAGATGAAATCCTGTTATCTGTCAGTGTTGGTGTGATGTCACGTGGATGTAGGCTGTAGTACAGCACTGCAGGACAGCAGAGACAAAGTGTCCATGTCACACAAAGGTTGTGTCTGAGAATTTCCTGCAGTATATCAGTGATGCGTTGATTTCCATAATGAATTGGTGAAGCAGAGTCTTAAATTCAGTTTGGTGAGGTTAAGGGAATAACATCTTTCTGAGGAGGGCTGAGAAGATTGGTTGTGTGGATAAACCTGATCTGATAAGATCAAAACTCCTCTGCAAAGATCTGTGCTGTGCTAGCAAGCTTCCCACAGGTTTTTCTGGTGAGGACTTGTTTGGCCACTTGAGAGCTTGCACTGTGCTATGAATAGAGTGTTGTAGAAGAGTGTGAAAGTTCCTGTCATTGCACACTGTTCTCAGATCCCTTTCCTTCCTGTGCATAGATACAGATATATCTGTGTATACAGAGGAGTCTTTGTGAGTGTGTACACATGTGAGTGTTTATATCCACACGTACATGTTTTCACATACGTGCATCTGTACATGAATGTGTATCTGCATGTGTACAAACATACCTGCACACACTGCACTTCTGTGTTTTTATCTAACGTTGTTCTGCTGGCTTTGTTTCAAGAGTTGTGGGATAGTGTCTCACAAATGGCATACAGTAAAAGCTTTTAATGGCCACCCTTTTCATTTTCCATCAGAAGTGGTATGACGTACTAAAGATAACTACAGTATTTGTAATGCATATTCAGTGATCTGTTGTGTGTTTTTAGTCAGGTTCTTGTGGTTTTTGTCTTCGTTTGCTCAACCAGTAGCTCTGTAGTTCTTATCTTCTGAGGACTTCAGAAGAACTTAAAAGAGGAATAATGACTTTTCATGCCTGTGAACTTTCTTTCAGACAAGGATATCCTGAAGATTATTATGCAAAAACTGGATGGGCTGATTATTATCCAGGCTATTACCCGAGCACGTATGATTATGGAGGTAAGGTGTCAACATGAACTCTCTTTTGCTACAGAAAGAAATTTATGGAGAAAATGAATTTTAAGTTTGGAGAATTATTGTTGTTTTTTGGGTTGTTTTTTTTTTTTGTCATAATAAAAAGAAGTTTATATCCTTTCCACAATCAGAATAGCTACAGTTGTTAGAAGTTGGTCTTTGGGCCTGCTTTAGTACTTAACACCATGCCATCTTTCCTGTACTTTTTTTATTCAGCAGAAGTATTAATAGAAAACAAAGATTTTTCTTCCATCTCAGACTTATCTCTCTCTTTTCATTAAGAGTCATACTCTAAGTGTAAAATTGTTTTTCTTCAGTGCTTTGCAGACCTGCCATTTGCTGACACTCATCCTTGGTGTTTAACCTGCAGGCAGTGTTCTAGAGCAAAACTTAGGTGGAGTGTGAACAGAAATTGAAGTTGGTTTTGTGCATAGTTACCTGAACGCTCACAGGGCCCTTGTGGTGTTGGTATTCTGAAGGCAATTGCTTATATGGTGCCAGTAAGGATTATAAGCAACATCTGTCCATATGCTGAGGCTCACTGAAGACTAGTAGCAAATATTCTGTTCCTATTTGCTGAGATATTATCATGCTGTGGTTAAATTTGAAAGCTGTTAAAAAAAATCTGGTGGTAAGCACCGTCCTCTCAAGAATACCTGGCTAACTATAATAACCACATCTTTCTGTCCAAATCAGCAGAGAAGGGAAAGATAAGTTGTAGGTAATGACTTCCAGTATCTAAACCATTTCTTTTTATCTTCCAAAGATCCAAGTCGTTGGGAACGTTACTCATCAGCTTACGACCCCAGATACAGAGATCCTAGAAGTTATGACCAGAGGTATTTGTATGATGGTGAACACAACCCTTACCAGAAGAGAGAAGCATATCCATACAGCAACAGGTCTGTCCATTCAATCTGTGTTCTCTCTGTGCTTTTTCCAGAACTAGGGCAGAGAAGGGCCTAAGTGCTAATTGTTTGGAGAGCTACCACTTATATGTGAATGGAGGCACACAGTGTAGTATTATGCATCTCATAGTTATTCTTGTTAGCTGTTTTGCTTTAACGTAAATAAATTAGGAACAACAGATGAGCTGTCATATCAGCCTCAAAGATTTAAGGCAAATATGGTTTGGTGTTTTTTTGTTTTTTTTTTTTCCCCCCAGATAAGATAAGCATTCTTTCTTTTCCTAGAACAGCCTTGGAAAACGACATTGGTCTTGATTTTGAGTATTCTAGATGAAGTTCTTTAAGCAGTCTCTGCTTGTTTACTGTAATAAATACCTAAATCTAGGAAGTAATGTAAAAGCCCTTCCGAAGTTAGGTACGGTTTCCTTCTTGATAGGTATACAGTGGAGTCACTTTCCTTTGGGATATGGGCGGGTATGTTTACTTTTTTTGCTGTTCTTTAGACATGACCGATATGAGGATCGTTGGAGATACGATCCTCGTTTTACTGGAAGCTTTGATGATGAAACTGAGCCTCACAGAGATCCTTATGGTGACGAGTTTGATAGGCGCAGTGTTCACAGTGAGCATTCTGGTCACAGCCTGAGGAGCTCCCACAGTGTGCACAGCCACCGGAGCAGCTTCAGCTCTCGTTCCCAACAAGTGAGTTTCAAAGGGTCGCAGCAGTATTTCAGCTTTGCTGGGTCTTTCTCTTAGGAGTGGGTAAGAAGTTAGGGATAAGTAAATATTCCTTTTTTTTAATCTTGGAAGGATTGCGTTCTGTAAGTGAAGGCTGTTCTGTGATACAGTTTTGAACTTGGTGTTTAGCACAGCTGGCAGGAGAACTTTAACCAAAATCAGTACTCAGCTGTGCAAGTTGCCATGCATGCGTTCGCTCTTTGTGAGAACTTTGCCCTCACTGTGCTTGGCTGTAGTTGATAATGTCTGGCTTTGTGTTACGTCACTTTTCTCATTGCAAGCATGTGATCTGTTAAAAGTCTAACTCAGCATTTGTATCACATTATCTTGACTTTAAAATCAAAACCAAATCTAGCTGATTGCTCATCTACTTATGCTATAAATACAAATACCTGAAAAACAGAAGGAATATTCAGGACCTTGTTGTAGTAGAGTCTTTACTAGCAGATCATGTGTTGTTGCATCATGTTTCTTGTGTTAGGTTGTTCTCCTGTCTGAATTCCAGTTGTTTTAGTAGCATTGGAAGTGGTGTTGATGATCATCTAGGCGTTAATTTTTAGGCACTGAGTGCCATTTAGATACCCATCACATTGAATCAGGTGAGATTTTCTGTCAAGGAGTTACACTGATTCTGATCCATAGTGGTTGATCCAGCAACGCCTGGGCCTGGAAGTAATGCCATAATGGGACTACTGACACAAACATGCAGATGGTCATGTTCAAGTATGTTCAGTTCACTCCCCACAGAACAAATAGTAGTAAAAACAGTGAGGGAGGGAGAACACTAACAGATGCTATCTTCTATAGCCTGTTGCACCAGGTGATATGCAGGGTAGTGTTACCAAATGAAGTGATGTAGTAAGCCTGTTTAAAGAGCCTTCTGAAGAACTGAAGTGGGTGCTGGGTGGGAGGGAATGCTTGCTGCCTGGACCCACACTTGCAGGATTGCTTGCTTTGTGTAACTTTGCTGCTAACAGCTACTAATGTGATCTATTTAGAGCCAGCTGTATAGAAGTAACCACGATTTAACGGCTAATGCATATGAAACTGCTGCACAGGCAGTGTCACTGCACACAGATTACCCATATGGTGGATACGCTCCTAACTTTGATGGACAACAGCCTTTTACAGATTATGGCTACTCGACTGAAACTGGATGGTCAGCTGTTGATCAAGGTATTGGCACCACTGGGGAGGGAGGAGGGAAGGGACTGTGCTTGTGAGGCTGCCTACTGGTGGTGGTTTGTGCTTTTGTTCATGTTTGTAGTGTATTATACCATTTTCCTATGTTTGTTGAGTCAGTTAGCAGGAAAATATTGCTACCTGCTGTGTGTGCACACCTGAACAAAATTGCTCTGTTCTTAGCATGAAGATAACTTATTTTCATGGAAGGGCAGTAGTTAGATGGCAGTAATTAGATGGTGATTAAATCTTTCTTACGTCTGTAAACATTATTTAGACGTGTTTTTAAACTTCATTGCTTGTGCTTTCAAGGGATGATTAAAATTTAAGTTAAACTTCAGATTTATCCACAGTATTTTATATTTTAATCATTTCTGTGGAAGAGGTTTTCCAGAGTAGCCTTTATTTTGATGTCATACATTTGTACAGAGATCTCACAGACACGTCTAAGACAGGTCCTGAGTTGAAGCAATAAGTGAATCTTAGAGTTCTTTAATTTTCAGAAGATCTTTAGATCAATTCATTTGTTTTAATGTTTAGTCAAAGTGAATTTGTTTTTGTTTTTTTTTATTTTTTACTTCAGTTGCACGTCAGATCATCAATTTTTTTCTTGTTTTATCTTTTCTCCCTCCTTCAGTGCCCTTAAGGCCATTAACGCCTGAGAAATTTTCGGTGCCTCATCTGTGTGCCAGGTTTGGTCCTGGGGGCTTCTTAATAAAAGTACTGCCAAACCTGCCTTCGGAAGGACAGCCAGCCCTGGTTGAAATACACAGCATGGAGGTAACCTTTAAAGAAAAAAATGGGCAATGGAATATTGGCCTTTCTTTTTGGGGGGAGAGGGGGAGGGAAGGGAACTGTGGTCTACAGATTGTGTTTTTTTAATATATCAGTGCATGTTATCTTTCTGTTGTTTGATCTGTAGCTGTAAGTGGTAACTTTTAACAAGTCTTGTGCTTTGTGTTTGTGTTTCAGACTATGTTGCAACATTCTCCAGAGCAAGAAGAGATGAGAGCTTTTCCTGGTCCTCTTGCTAAGTATGTCCTAACAGATCTCAAAAAACTTTTTAGATTCCATTTCCTCATCTAATATTTTATTGTCCTACAATTGTAAGTTGCAAGGTTTAAATTAACTCAAAATATTTGTTGTTTTTCACTTGTAAAAAAAAAAAAAAAAATTAATTTGTTCCTCATACTAGTCACAATAGCGACATGAATGTTTTACTTCTGTCTCATTTCTTTTTTTCCAGAGATGACACCCATAAAGTGGATGTTATTAATTTTGCACAAAATAAAGCTACACAATGTTTTAAAAATGAAAATTTAATTGACAAAGAATCTGCCAGTCTGCTCTGGGACTTCATCGTACTGCTGTGCAGGCAGAATGGGGTATGTCTCACTGCTTGAGTTTTTATCTAGCCTAAAATACTTCATGCATAAAGGTGGTATTTACGTAAAAGATGGTATTTATACATAGTCACCTATTCTGGAATAGCCCATAGATTGATGGGAGCAGGTAAACTGCTCATTTGTGCTCAAAGGTTCTGATAGACACTTGCTGAATTGACAAGCAAAACAAAGGCAGTGTTGAAGTAACAGTTCTTCTTGTTTGTTTCCCCCTGACACACACAATAGACTGTTGTGGGAACAGACCTGGCTGAACTTCTGCTCCGAGACCATAAAACAGTATGGCTTCCTGGGAAGTCCCCTAATGAAGCAAATTTAATTGATTTCACTAATGAGGCTTTGGAACAAGCAGAGGAGGAATCTGGTGAAGCACAGCTCTCGTTTCTCACTGATAGTCTAATAACCACAATTGATAGCCTTGAGAAAGAAACAGAGAGATTCAGAGAGTTGCTGCTTTATGGACGTAAGAAGGTGAGTGTTCATGCTGTTACTCCAAATGCTGTGTGAATGTTTTATTTTTCAAAAAATCTGAAAGCTCTGAGCATCAGTGAAAACTGTTTTTGCAGCTTGCAGTGCATGTAATAATTCATGATGCTGCAGCACACTGATGGAAAAATACGTTCATAAAATGAAATTATATTCTTGTGTTAGCGTGTGACCTGAAGAAACATTCCTTCAGTCAGAACACTACTGTAAAATGATCACCGATTATCTGAGTTAAATATTAAGTTAAATATTAAGCTATCACCAGGAAACTAATTTCTGTATTAACTTAGGATGCTTTGGAATCAGCCATGAAGCATGGCTTATGGGGTCATGCTCTGCTACTTGCCAGCAAGATGGACAATAGAACACATGCAAGAGTTATGACCAGGTACAGCTTTGCTTGTTGTTTGTTAGTATGGTGTGGTTACCTGTTCTGACAAAGAGATATCTGGTGCTTCAGAAATCTTGATGTTAAAATCATGAGTTAGCCATTTAGCTTGTGCGAGATGTATGCTTTAGTTTTATCTGTGTATTCAGTTGATGCATGTAATCTGTTACTTTCACTTTTCTGAGGTCTGGAGGCTGTAAAATTAAACTTGAGAAGTTTAATTTTGATATTTGATATTTTAATATTTGAACCCTATCATCCATGGGCATGAAATTGATATATGTCATATTGGCAGATCCAAGTAATCGATAATGGTTTTCTCTTGGTTGTTATCCTTTGGGCAATTGCTTATTCAGTGTAGTATTTTCAAACAGCACTTCCTTTTCTTACACTGAGCAAGATTAACAGTGACTGAACGTTCAGTGCAGTTTAACTCCTTACCAAGTGTTTATTTCTTGTTTTTCTGTTTAATGTCTCTCTAGATTTGCCAACAGTCTCCCAATTAATGACCCTCTGCAGACTGTTTACCAGCTCATGTCTGGAAGGATGCCAGCTGCGTCCACGGTAAGGCTCCAGTGTGAGCTGCAATTGAGTCTTCAAGAACTACTGCAATGACAGTACAGTTAATAACAGCAAACCTTCCACGTGCTTGCTCTAGGTCAGATAAATTCTCTTAGTCCTTTTTAGGTTTGAACACTTAAATGTGCAGAGCTCCTGCCGCTGATTTCTCTAATTAATTCTTCTGATTTTAGTGCTGTGGAGATGAGAAATGGGGAGACTGGAGGCCACATCTAGCAATGGTGTTATCCAACTTGACTAATAACGTGGACTTGGAATCCAGGACCATTGCTACCATGGGAGACACTCTTGGTAACTCTTTAGGAATTAAATGAGGATGACTGAAGGAAAAGCCTTTGGAAAAAATTTAATTACTCAGCTTTTTTTTGTCTTAACAAACAATTGCTTTGTAAAATGTCAAGTGTGACAGTTCTGTATGGGCTTGTCTGTTTTGTGAAGCTATTTGAATACAATGGCTATTCAATACATGCCATCAAGACATGAATATTCTGAGTTCTATTGCTTATTTTTCTGCAGCTTCTAAAGGCCTGCTGGATGCTGCTCACTTTTGTTACCTTATGGCCCAAGTTGGTTTTGGAGTTTACACGAGGAAGACAACAAAGCTTGTCCTAATTGGATCAAATCACAGGTTTGGATTCCCTTCTTAAAACAAAACTTCTTTGATGCAAAACAGAAAGGTTAATGGCTAGAGGGAGTTGCACTGTGCCCTTCAGCAACATCTAGCAACAGCTGGCTTTGAGAACTGCCTGATGCCCTGTTGCTGTTTGAGGAGCTGAAGTTACTTGCACTGTGTGTCTAATGGAACTATATTTCTGGCTATATCTCTAATAGATCTGTCTCATTGATAACGTTTATATTCTTTAAGTAAAGTAATATTTTTCTTCTCCCGTTCCCAATAGCTTGCCATTTTTGAAGTTTGCCACCAATGAAGCTATTCAAAGAACGGAAGCCTACGAATATGCACAGTCACTAGGAACTCAGCCTGGCTGTTTGCCCAACTTCCAGGTGAAGACCTGTTCAATCTCTTATTTTCTCAGATTTTTGTGATGTGTTAATCTCTCATACATGCTTTATTCAACGTACAAAATATTTTCTATCTCTTGCAATGTGAAATATTCATGAACAAGAGAGCAAGATGGCTCTTTCCCTGTTTTATCAGTTAGTATCAGTTCCATTTGATGCTTCCAAGAATGTTCTGACCACTTAGTTTATTTTGCTCGCATTCTATAGGTTTTCAAATTCATCTATGCTTGCCGACTAGCTGAAATGGGACTTGCTGCTCAGGCTTTCCATTATTGTGAAGTGATTTCCAGAACTGTCCTTAAAGATCCACAATACTATTCACCTGTACTTATTGGCCAGCTAATCCAGGTAACATAGGGAACAACTTTGTATTAGAAGCTTTGTATTGTAGGTGATAAGCTGTGGGTGAAGTCACCATTTGTTGGCTGGTTAACTTTGCAGTGCTTCCTTTTTCTAGATGTCATCGCAGCTGCGCCTGTTTGATCCCCAGATAAAAGAGAAACCTGACCAGGAATCCTTTGTTGAACCTTCGTGGTTAGTAAGGCTTCGACATGTGGATGGACAGATCAAGGTACTTCAAGAATGTACTTTCTAGCACAAAATATTCCCTTCTAAGGATTAACGTAAACCAATTTTAAGTTACTTGATTTGTATTGACAGCTACAAAGACTTGATGTTTGTGTGTGATGACCTCGTGTAATATTACGTTGTAAAATACAAGTACTATAACTGAAACCAAGAGGATTTAATATACTTTAGTGCCTTAAGATTTAGTACAGACTACCTTAAAAGGTAGCTACGTTACATAAAATAGACTTTTTTAGTACTGTAGTGCAAGGAAAATTGCAAAGTTCATTAGATTGGTTAAAAAAAACAAAGTAAACCTGAACAAAAAAGTTTATTATGTATTAGTATAGCTAAATTTAAACCAAGTGGAAGACCTTTATATAAGGAGACCCACTAGCAGTATGAAAATTGACCTAATTAACTATGCTTCTGTTAGAAACAAAAACCTAAGTGCTTTGGTTGAACTTGATTTACAAGTAGATGACAGCTGTTTTTTTTTTTTTTGACTAAACAGTTAAAAGCAACACTATACTGTTTTCACTCTTAAGCTTTCCTTTGCTGTATGTTCCCTTGGTTATGAACTCAACATCAGGTAGAATTAAAAAGATCTTATTTTTGTGTGTGTGTGCAGGAGGGTGCAATAGCTTATAGCACGGACAGATCCACGCCACAGCAGTACCCATGTAGCACACCAAGCTCTGAATTAGACCATACCAGTCAATATGATGGAGCAGGAGTTGGCCACGACGTGGGCCCAGGTGCTGAAAATGCATTGTTAGCATCCTTATTGCCCAACATGGCTCAACAGATGCAAAGCGTGCAGCTGATGCCTTCAGGTTAGTTCTTATATCCTTCTTCATGACAAAGAGTGAAATAGATATTTTGGGTTTCTAATATGAGAAACTCCTTAAAAGGACTGTAGAAACAGTGAGACTTCAATTCTGCATTGTATGATCTTATTCACAGGTTGAAAGGTTCTGTTTAGTTGTAATTCTTAACTTTTTTGTACCTTAGCTCCTCAGGCTATACTTGATGGGTCAGCTGCTGGGATTCCACCTAGTGACCAGGAAGCTGTTCAAAGTGTCCCTTTCTACCCTGTGGCTTCTCAGCCTCTTGGTCCAGGACCTGGCTTTGCACCTCCAGGATTTTCGAATCAGTATGGAGCTGAGCCATCACCACTGTATTTAGGGTCAACACTACCACCAGGAGGGCCACCACAAGAAACTGAACCACGGGAAGAAGAGCAGATGAACCTGGAAACAGGTCTGGAATCTTTGTAAATACCTCCCTTTTTTTCTAAGGGGAATAAAATATCTTAGGGTTTAATACAGAGCATCTCAACGTTTATAAAATAGTAAGAGAGGTCTTGGGTAATTAAGTTTAAAAAGATAATGTGAAATTACAGAAATATCTGTGGGAAGCTTTAGTATTCATCCTGCTTGTTGGACTTAACTTAAAGGGAAGGTTGGAATCAGCAACTGGTTGGAATTGCAATTGAGGCATGATGCAGAAAATTGCCTGTTTTATGGAACTGCTGAGTGCAGTGCAGTTGGCTGTTCTGTTTGTAAGGTCTGTGACTTGGAGCATCAGGGCTTCTGTCCTGGTCATCAGCTTGTAGGATCTTGTTGAACTCTACACCCCCTCCCTAGCTAACAGTCTAATTTTGCTTTTAAGGAATGCAGAGAATTGCCTCGGAGTCTCCTTCACGAAACTCCTTCCCTGAACAGAGAGAGGAAGATTTCTACAACAGAATGGCAAGAATGGTATTTTTATTTTATACATTCCTAGCAAAAGTCAGCTGCATTACATGTCTTTGCTAACACAGAATGTATTGGGGATTTGTCTTGCACTTCATCTAGATTTTGAAGCTTTATTTTCTCCTTTGCTCTTTGTCCCCTTCAGTGAAATAAAGAATCAGGAACTATTATGGAACTCTCTGCCATTTTTAATTGCTACAAAATTTTTTTAATTGGATGAGAGTGCCAGGCTGTTATCTGAAGAGTTTAGTGTTTGTGTTTTTTCTTTTTCTCTGGTCTGTCTTCCTCTCCTACCTCCAAAGCGATTCTTCAAGAAGAACTTGAAGCGTACAAGTGAGACAACCAGTCACAGTTCTGTGAATGAGTTTTAAAAGCATTTAATCGTGACTGGAAATATGCCCAGTGTTTATCAAAATTCCAAAAGCCTTTCTAAATGTATAGTATTTTCACTGCTTACATATTTCTAAAGTTGATATTTCCTTGGAAGTTACTTTGGTTTCTTGTTTGAATGAATTAATATAAGCATTTTTAATAGGGATACATTAATCAACTGATAAAGGTTGTGGAGGATCCTTAGCTATACTTACAAAAGAAACTGGTGTGGTTTTCTTTTGTTTGTTTTTCTTTTAGAGAGTTGCTATATGTAAGGGTTGAAAGTGAGGAAGGTGGGGGTGGAAGCACATCAATCACTACCTGGTGCAGCAGTTCTGTATCTTGCCTCTTGTGGACTGATTGTCTGCCCAGCAGTGACCTGCTGTAACTTTTCAATGGACTAGCTAAATGGCAGTGTAATTACTTGGCCAGACTTCAGCTCTTTTTCTGTGCCTCCTGCATGTCAGAAGGCATAGAAATATCCAAATAATCGGCTTGAATGTTTTGAATGCTGTGGGAATTTGTAATGAAAAGTGCATGTTGTGTCAGATACTTAGCTGCTTGCTTATTAAGCATGTCCTGGCTTTATATCTAATCAGGCACCAGAACGAAGATCCAGATCTGCATCTCAGTCTTCAGCATATATGGTATGCCATGATTAGGGTGTTTGTTCTGCTGATTTCATAATCTTATGTGTATGTGCTTTTTACTGATGTATTTATAAGTCCTCCTATTACTAACTTTTCAAACAAAGAATTTGTGTAGCAAGCTGGACTATTCTGTTCACTCCAGCAGGAACAACGTTGTGCTTTCCTGTATATTTATACTACAGGGCTATGGACAAAGATCCCGGACAACTTCAGAGTCCTCTGCTCATTCTGTGGGACGAGAGAGATCTAACTCTGCAGCAAAACAGCCACCTCCTTCTCCACCTGTTCCTGTGGGGAAAGAGACTAAAAAAGAAGTGAAAAAAGAGCCAGCATCTAGAAAGGTACACTTGATAAGGAAGGTAGTAAGAGGAGATTCTTGGAATATGTGGTCAGTCTCAGGCCAGGGCACGGATTTCAGAGCAGCTGAGTAAACTGTCTGATGGTGTTTTTTGTCTTGGCTATTGCAACCTCTAGATGTTATCATGCCCACGTTGTAGTTTGTGCTACCGCTGCCTACCTTTACAAGCACTTCTGCATTGCATACTAGCTGCTTGTTTTCACTGGGAATGAATTCAAAGCAACTTCCCTTTATTTATAAACAAATAAAACCTGTTTCTTTCATCCAACTCCTACCACCACAGTGAATTCACTTCTGTGTTCTCAGTATTTGTTTGTTTTTTCCATCTTATACCAATCCTTTTTTCCTGTTTTCTCAGATTGCTATTTAGAAGCAGTAGTTGTCATCTCTGGCTTATCACTTCTGAATTCCTTCTTCCCTATGTCTAGTTTAGCTGAGGACATCTTTCCTTACTTTGTTTGTTTTTTTTTTTTTCAAGTTAGAGTTGAAGTCCCTAACAGAAAACAAATTACTAGATGAAATTGTCTTTTAAATTCCCTGTACAGGCAGTGTTGGGAGAACTATCTGAATAGGTGTATTTATATTTTAGACTGGTGCAAACTGGTTTCGCTGGCTGATGGGAAAAGGAAAGAATGAAGCTCACCTTCCAGATGACAAGAACAAATCAGTAAGGCCTTTAAGTCACAGAGCTTTTGTGAATTGCAGTTTGTTCAAAATGGCTTCCTGGCTGTCGGCTGACACTTGTTTTATAAAGTGAAGAAGCGTGCATAAAACTTGTAAAATTATGTTTATTCCAGCTTTGTTGGAAGGCCTAATCTTTGACTGTGATTTCCTTGTAGATTGTTTGGGATGAGAAGAAGCAACGTTGGGTTAATTTGGATGAACCAGAAGAAGAGGTAAAAACCTGAACTGTTTGCTTCTCCAAGCTGACAGCTGGCTTACAGTTTTCTTTCACCTATTGTTGGCTTTTATGAGCTGCATTTTACTGAATTCAGGTTAAAATGTGCAACGTTTTGAAACTAATAAACAGGTTACGTATTTGTATAGTCTACATACTTAGAAAACCATTTGTATCCTCAGATGCTTGTATGGATCCAGAAATGACAACTGAGTTTAGGATGGAATTTATTATAAACTCCCATTAGTCTATGATGTGGTTGAGGTTTTTTTCTTTTTGTTCTCTCTGCAGAATAAGCCTCCACCACCACCTCCAACAGGATTTCCTAAAGTTCCTCAGGCTGCTCCATCTGGGCCTGGAGGCCCACCTAGTGCCCCTGTCAACATGTTCTCTAGAAGAGCAGGTAACAGACAGTTTTACTGGTTGAAGTATGGAAGACTTCAAACTTTGTATTGCATAAAATACGAAGATAAACTTCCAAGAAAAGATAGCTGGCAACTCAGTGATGTCATGCAGCTCTGGCTCTTGCTGGCTTCTCTTGTGCCTGGCTTCTGCCTTGCGATTGCTGTCACAATAACGCTGTGGCTTGGATATTGTTTGTATCCCTGCAGTGCTATTTGCTGATTTTGAAAGACAGTTTAACCAGCAGGCAGTTGAAAATAGAGACAGGGATGAATTACACAAGGCTTATTTCTGTTATTTCTGAATTCCTCTATCTTAGCAGGAAGCAGAGCCCGTTACGTTGATGTTCTGAATCCAGGTGGAACCAAGTCCAGTGGTGCTGTTCCTGCACCATCAGACCTATTTGCACCACTGGCACCAATGCCAATTCCTGCAAATGTGTTTGTTCCAAACGCAGGTATGTCATGAGTGGATCAGTTCTCAACGAGGTTTTCTTGAAGTCGCTTTTGCCAATGTGTGTTAAGTAGCCTCTGAACATTTAACAGAGAAATTGGAGTTAGTGGAGTTGAACACTTTTAAAGAAAGGTTGATCTGGGATTGCAGAAAAACAAATTAGACCTATGTCTGTACTCTGCAGTCAGAGGTGGTTTTTTATTTGCTTTGAGTTTACCAAAAGGCACCAAAAAGTAGGATTTTCTGTGCCTTTTTAAAGTTCTTTAAAGCCATCATAATAGGAAAATTTGAACTGTGTAGTGTTCCTATTTTGCTAAACCTAGTGCTCTCATTATTTATGATCTTTTTTTCTAAGTTCACTACATACTGTGTTGCACCAAGGCTATTTCTGTGAATTGCATGCATCTCCTGCTTGCAGACTTGTAACAAAACTGAGGCATCTAAAAATACGAATGCTATACTCTTTAAAATTACCTCTTTTTTTTTTTTTTTCTAGTAGAAGATTGGTATTGTAGAATTTCAGTTCTGCCTATGACCCTGCTTCTCATTCTGTGAAGTCAGGCACCCTGAGCTGGTGTGTTTGACTAAATCTCATTTACTTCATAGTTCCAGGGGACCCTCAGCCAATGGAAGGGAGTGGTGCAGCAGAGCAAACACCAGCTGCAAACCAAACCAACACAGATCCATCTGCAGCTGTTGATCAAGAGGTGAGTTAGATTGAATTGCATATGCAGGATATTCTAACTTTGTGTAAATAATTCATGATTCCCAATAGACGCTTCCTAGCTGCAGAATAAATAAAGCATGTTGTTGTTATACACAAACATTTGCTACGTTTAGTTAAGGAATTGGATAAGGGAAGTGAAAATGGAGGTAGGGAGTACATGAAGACTTGCATCTCCTAACTTGGCAGAGCTGCAAGTTCCGTGTGTGCAGTATGTGTCAGGAAATGGAGCAGGAATGCAGGAAGTAGCCATACGCTGCATATTCCATCTGACTCAATGGATTGCAATGCTGCTTTGCTTTGGGATTATTATAGTAAAAATGTGAAATAGGATTGTGATCAGTTAGAGGAATGAAGATTAATAAATAGTGCATTGTTTTTCTTTAGTATTTAAACCCTGCAGTGGTCCCACCTGGATCTGGACTTCCTGTTTCCAACCCTGACGGCTTCCAACCAGGCGAGGTAAGAGTTGACTCAGTGCAATTAGCTACTGAGCTGTGTATTTCAACAGCAGTGGTCTTACAAGGCTGGCTAAAGCAGCAGTTGAATAGAATAGTAGATAATCTCGTGTAGGTTCTATTTACCTATAAAAGGTTGGACCTGAAGATCTTGGTCTCTTCCAACTTGTACTGTTCTATGAGTATGTGATTGATTGAGGGGCTGGTGACCAGCCAAGCTGAAATCATATGACTGCCTCCAAAATTGTACAAAAAAGACTCGTAAATCCATAGGAGGAGTTCAGCCTCGGTGTATTTCTGTAGTGTGATCTGTTCTAAGTAAACTTGAGTACCTTTTCAGAGTGAAATATCAGTAGCACTTGAGGATCTCTTCTTGCCTTCGTGCATGCACATAATTTCACTAATATTAAATGTGAGAGACAGAGATGAGAACAGATTGCTGTGTGCCAGGCAGAGTAACCTTACCTTTATTCCTACTAAATGTTTTCTATATCTGTATAATTTTGTGCTTTAAAAAGTCCATTTGATTTAAACTAACTTCTGGCTTTACATTTTTTATTTTTTTTTTAACGTGAAGTTGGTTTAACCTTTGGCAGAGTGAGACTTTTATAATTAAATAAAACAACTGAAAGCTTGGGGCAGTGACATGCATGACTTTTTTATTTGTGTTTTTTTGTATTTGTGTGTTCTTGCTGTTTTGTAGCTTTCGCGCTCTAGTTCAATGAGTTCATTATCACGTGAAGTAAGCCAGCATTTTAATCAGGTACATGTGGCTGGCTATTCTCATTTATGTCAACATATTTACTTTTCCCCTCTTTATTTTGCATTTGCTCATGTACTAATGCTGCTTCTAGCCATTTTTCCCTCTCGTTTCACTGAAATAACAGTAAATGTGAAAGTGACTAATGATGCAGTGTTCCTTTTAACACTCGTTTGTGTTAATGAGAATGCACGTAACCTGGGCATGCTTCTTGTTCATGTTCCTAAGAGAATCACTTAATAATGTTTATCAGCTCTTTCCTGGGATACCAAAGTAGTCAATCAGTTAATAATAGCAGCAAAACACCACCTCCCTAAATGACCCCTTGAAGCAAATCCTTCTCGTTCTGTAACTGCTTGGCTCAAGTTGGTAGTAATGCTGTTCCTTTTTCGTCTACCAAAGCCCCTGTAGGAATTAAATGAGTGCTTCATCTCTGCTGTAAGTTTCAGTACTGTGGGCTCGCTGTAAAAGGAATGACACAAACTCTTTCTGATACTTCTTAGTAAAGCAAAACTTGACGTAGAGTGTTCATTTTGGGGCAAGTCTTAGGTCTACTAACAAAAGCAGGAGGTACTAACTCAGTGAAGTTGCACTGGTGTCTTGTTTTGGTTTGCATGCTGTGGATTCTCAGAGCTATTTACAGTTTATGCATGTGACATTGTTTTGCCTATTCCTACATTAAGCAAACAACATTAAAGATACACAAGCTGTACCAGCACTTGCTGCAGTTGTTACAATATGCTGCTCCGTTCATATTGTTGGCATTATTACTGTGAATATTTTCTGTGTGACTAAGCAAACCAAGTATGAGAGGCGGTGAAGCTCTGCAGTTTTCTAATTTCAGTGTAATCTCCTTTCTAGCCTGCCCCTGTACCACCTTCTGGGGAACCGTCAGCAGGAGCAGTACAGTTCTACAATCCTTCTCAATTTGCACAAGTGAGTAAAGGCCTTCTTGTTACTTTCAAATGTTGAACAAAACCATAGACTTATTAGTCCATCGAGTTCTAACAAATAAATGCTGCCTGAGCAAATCAGTTGTGCTGAACCTTGTTTATTAAAGGTAGATGCGGACTGAGGTCACTTAAACAACTTGGTGTGGCCTTAAATATCAGTACAAACTCCATCTTCTTTTGGATAGCTTTTTTTTTTTTACTGTTTAATCTGGGCTGCTGCATGTAGAATGTGTACGCAGACCAGTCAGCTCCCTTCAAATAACAATTCTGGGATCAAAACTTTACTGACAGCATCTGTATTTTGTCTCCAGTATGGCATATTTTACACAACATTGGTTTTATTCGCATCATCTTTTTTCAGTCTCCTGCAGTCACTGGAAGTTCAAGGCCAGGAAGAATTGGGCAGAGAAAGTATCCGACACTGAAGTAGTTTGTGATGGCTTTGTTTGGAGTTCTCATTCACCTCCTGGATATATGAAGAACTGCTCAATCTTATGGCACGTGGTATCAGAGCCAGCTGCAGGTGACATGACAGTAATTGAATGATGGATGATTTTTTTTTTCCCATGGGTCTCCCAGCTTGCACCTCATCTACATAAATCATCACCAAACGTGGAATATATGTAACTCTTCCTTTTAAAGAACTGGCTAGAAATAGCTTCGCTGTGATAAAGAATAGACACGAGAGAGGGAATAGTTGTTGTCTGTTACAAAAACTATTCATAAATTGCACAGGCAATTTATTCTTTAAAATTATTTTAAACCTTCTAGTGGGACTTTCAGAGATATAGTTTCAGGGATTCTTTAATTTCTGAAGGATGCTCCCCTCCCTGTGGGGGGAAAACATGTCCACATTGTAACATGACACTGTGGCCTTAAGAGGACCATGCAATTGTAATGCTTATAAAACAGGACTTGGTTTATCAGTGTATGAAATTCAAGTTGCTCATCTGCAAAATGCCTCATGCTAGTTTGTTTTCTGAGGGGGGGAGGGGGCCACAGCTCATCCAAATAAATTGACCTATATTGAATGAAAACTGTGACTGTAATCTAATACTAATTTGATTTGGATCTTATCTAGTATGTATGTAGTTTGTGGTTTAGGCTACTTGTAAAGCAAATTGTATAGTCTGAAAGAAGCTCTCTGTATAATAGCTGATGCTGTACTATTTGATGAGTGTTACTGAAGTGCAATACGGTTACTTGCTTTCTCTCAAACTTCTGGCACTGCATCATTGAGGTGGTAACAGCTGGGAAGCTCGCTTTCTCTTCCTCTTCAATGCCAGAATCAGCATAGTACTGTTCTTGAATTTCCATTACTAAAATAACCAAGGTCTTAAGTAGCTTACAGCTGAGTTTCAGATGTACTAAATGTAGGTGGGTTAGACCTCTACTGCTGGACTTTAAAATCCTTAGGTCTAATATAGGAAACCTCGAAACCTATGATATGCAACTTTCATATCGACTGAAGAATCTGAATCGTCTGCAAAGAGAGAAATAAACCTTAAATATTTATTAAATCCTTAGGCCATATTTTATTTAGAATTTGCCACCAAACTGGTTGGTTTGTTTTGTTTGTTTTTTTTTTACTTGAATCTCTGCCCAGGAGTAGAAGCGATGTGAATGTGGAATTGCCTGTGTTGGTCCCTGGTTGTTTTCCTGTTCGTGAGATCTCGATAGCCTTACATCCGTTCCAAAGGGGTTATGCAAAATGCTGGTGGGGGGATCTGCAAACCTTTGCATGGGGGGCCGGGCACAGCGCGGTGACTTTTCTATGGCTGAAGCCTCTGGGCTCCCTCTAGCTTTCTCCTTTCAGTAGAGACTGCCAGACATCTTAATTCAAGAAGGCTTCCTTTGAGCTGGGAGCGGCTATCTTTCCTAAGTGTAAGATTTGACACTGTAAATTCTTAAATAAAATATTTTGCGCTCTGGAGCACTTTCACATTTCACTCCTCCCTGTGGTTCTTGCTTTAGTCCTCCAGCCGCAAGGGGGCGCCGCAACGCCGTACGGCGGGCGGGGCGGGGCGGGCCCGGCGCCGCCGCCGTTGCTAAGGCCGGGCCGCGGGGCTGCCGTTCCGCCGGGCCTCGGGCAGCGGCCCCGGGAGGGAGCGGGGCGGGGCGGCTGCGGGCCCGCCTGGCAGTGCCGGGGCCCGGGCCTCGCTCGGCTGTGAGGTGGAGACATCGAGAGGATTCCTCCGCGCGACGGAGAACCCCGCGAGGGAGCGCGGCCGCGTTCCTGTCAGCGGTGAGCGGGGCGGGATGGGCCGTGCGGGCCGCGCTTCGGGCGGGGCGGGGCGGGACGGGGCGCCGGGTCCTGCCGTGCTCCTTCGGGTGTCCGTGCGGGTTTCCAAACGTGTCGCTGCGGATCCATCCCTTCCTGAGGAGGGCTCGCTTCGAACCCGGCACTGTGTCCCTAAAACTGGGGGATGCTTTCTGAGTTTTGGATGGAAATTCTTTATAGAGAGAGCGGTGAGGTGCTGGAACAGCTGCCCAGGGAGGCTGTGGGTGCCCCGTCCATCCCTGGAGGTGTTCAAGGCCAGGTTGGATGGGGCCCTGGGCAGCCTGGGCTGCTATGAAATGGGGAGGTTGGTGGCCCTGCCTGTGGCAGGAGGGTTGGAGCTTCGTGATCCTTGAGGTCCCTTCCAACCCTGGCCATTCTGTGAGTCTCAGCAGGGCTCCTGGGATCGGTGCAGGAGGAATGGCGGCTGTGAGCTCCTTGCTGAGCGCTCCCTGCTCAGAGGCCGCTGGAAATTTCCTGGCCTGTGGCGCTGGCTGGAGGCTGAGCGCTGTGACTCACAGCAGGGCTTTACAAGAACGTTACAAGAACTGGCAGGGATGGATGGGCAGCTTTCACTTGCTGTCGGGTTCTGGTGCACACAGCTCTTTTCTTAAGGAAATACGTTTGAAGTGATGCTGAATATGCATGAGATATGCTGCCATTTGGGAGGTCAGGACAGCGTCCTGCTCTTGTAAAAACGAGAATAATGTTGGTGCAAGGTCACATTAAGGTTTGAATTGTTCTATAACGTGGGCCTGCAAGGAGCTTGGCTTCCTGTCTGAGTCCAGAGTTTGCAGCTCAGGAAGTTCTCATTCCTACATGTTTCTTTTGGGAAAGTTTATGTGTTTTACCTCTTGACGTTTTGCAGACCATGCAGCTGTCCGCACATACACCCTCCCTTTGTTCTCAACCAAAGACTGAACTGTCTCCAGGTTCCACGTCTTTCTGGCTTGGTTAAAGATTTGTTAGCCCACGGAGCAAGCAAGGGAAAGAAAGCTATGCTGTGAGGAACTACACATGTGGAGCAGCCCATAGCTGTAAGCCAGGAGGAGAATGAGTTCTCTCAATGGATTTTCACAGCACTCAGGGACGTGCGTTACACAGAGGGCAGAAGGTGGAGCAGTACAGGACCTGCAAGCTAAAAAAGCAGGCAAAGCAGCAAAGAAGGAGACCAGCAGCAACGGCGCTCTGACCTTTGAGTCTCCTCCACGTGTGGATGCCTTCTTGAATGAAACCTTAAAGCTTCTACCGGAAGAACTCAAAGCTAATGTAAAAATTAAATCAATTACCCCAAGGCCTCCGAGGAAACCCCGTCTGGAGCGTGCTGCATCTTTGGATGAGAAGAACTGGAAAAGGTGGAGGAGGTTTAGAACTAGTCAGGAAAGTCTGACCGATCCCAACGAGACGAGTTCCTCCAATGGTTCTCTGCAGGAAGCTGCCCTCACTTCTCCCATCAGGGGTAGAGGAACCCCCTGTTGTGAGCCGAACTCCTTGCACAGTTCACCAGATGCCTCAGAAGAAAGTCCCGTGGGGAAAAGCAAAGGAAGCACTTCTGACCTGGGGAAACGAGCCTCTGAGATCTCCAGTGCCTTTGGTGGGCTTCTGCGTGGGAAAGCGTTTGCAGGCAGCAAACCCCGGCTGTCCCAAATAATGCCAGCTCGACCTCTGCCGCCCATGGAGCTCAACGTGGCCTCTCATACGCTGAGGACAGCTAATAAGATTGACCCAGATTTAATGGATTATCGACATTATTCTCAGAACAAGTTTGGGAGGGTAAGCAACAGCTTGAGTGACACCAGGCTGCATGGCAACGGGACAGTCTACGATAATTGCTCCACAGACTCCATGAAATCTACGTTCAGCCTGCTCACTCCCATTCGTTCCAAGGATGTCCGAAGCAGGTACGTCCCCCGGCTTCTGGTGGCAAAGTCTGCTGTGTGTGGTAGGTGCCAGCTGCCTTGTGGAATCCTGATGGTCAGAGGCAGAGAACTTGTGACTGGTCGGTAGATCACCGAAGGTCTCTGTTGCTTAACTTACTGAGGAGATTGGAAACAGTTTCTAGGTGAAAATACTGCTACAGATACTGGTACAAACACTCTGTGTTCTGCTTTGTGTGTTGTTTTTCCTAAGTGAAAGATTTACTATTGGTTTTCTTGTAATATTTAAGTAAGCTATTTTGAAAGCTAAGGAGCAGTAGCTGTGCATCTAACAGTTGGGAATTTTTCTGCTCTGCCTCAGATTTTGCAGGATTCCTTTGAGGAATAATCTCAGGTCTCAGTACAGCACTTTCTCCTCCTGGGGCCCGACCTCTTACTCAATGAGTTGATTGTCTTCATGATTAGTTAAGCTTAGATAATTGATTGAGGGGGGACTGATTTTGCGTGTTAAGGTGTGGAATCCTCATTCTGCAAAGACCTCCCAGCACACAGCATAAACACTCTGATGTGGCACAGGTTGGGAAGCGTGCTGAAAGGCAAAGGACATCAAGTACTCAGCTAAAAATGGTGTGCTGTAGGTACACAGTGCTCTGCAGGACCTCAGGGGATAAATCTGATCAGCGATCCAAGGAGTGGGTGGCAGTAATGAAAGGGAAAGTAATTCTACTTTGAGTTGTTTTGTGTTTCCCTGCACGTCTACTGCTTCTTATCTTTGGGCTTCTAAAAGCTGCAGATGTTCTGTTAAACTGTAAGGTAACAGAATAGTGTATAAAGATATTGTTTTCTTCTGCTGAAGTTTTGTTCTTTATTAACTCAAGGTTTGAGTGTTACAAATCTGTATTCCAGTCATGATGTTGTTTTCTTAGATGCTCTTTTCAACTTCTGTTCACAGAAGCTATTTGGAAGGCAGCCTTCTGGCAAGTGGTGCCTTACTGGGAGCAGAAGAACTCAGCAGATATTTCCCTGATCGGAATATTGGAATTTTTGTGGCCACCTGGAACATGCAAGGCCAGAAGGTACGTGCACATAATTCTCCAGAATACTTTTGGCAGCAGTAGAATTACCCTGTATTTACTACAGGGGGTGGGGTGATAGTTTCTTCTTTTCATGGCCGTGTTCCTAATCAATCTGAGTTCATTGTCTTTGCCAAGTGGCAGGGCCCTGTCATGCATCCTCAGCTTAGAGATAAAGTCTCGGTACTGGAGTTCCTCAGGTACTTGGTATGGAAACAGCAAGAAGCTTCCTAGCTCTCCTCTGGCTTTCTGTGGCAGCTCTTTGACTCTCTATTGCTGGTAGGGTCACGTGAAGAGGATTGATTGTTCAGAATATCCCTAAAGAATATCATCTCCTACCTACGTCTTTACTTAGCATAGGACTTTACAATGGATTCAAATAGATGATTGAGAAGCTATGCTTGGAAGAACACAATCAACCCCTGCGGTGTTCAGTAAATAGCCTGTGAGCTTGGTGGAAAAAATACATCCTGGGAAATCAGGAATGTCACATTATCAGCCCATGTAGCTGCAGTAACCAACCTGTGGAGTGCTGGATACTGCTGGAGTGACAGCACTTGAAATCTACCTTTGGGAAGCAGCGTTCTTAGTAGTATCCTATTTTAGAAGCATGAGTTGTTTGTAAACCTTGTAGCTTTATCTGCACTTCTCCTTTTGTAGTAAAGCTTTTTATAATTTATTTTTTTTAATAATAACAGGAACTTCCAGAGAATCTGGATGACTTCTTGTTGCCAACAGATCCTGACTATGCCCAGGACATGTATGTCATTGGGGTTCAAGAAGGCTGTCCAGACAGGTAGCAAAAACAATGTAATGAACCATCCTTTTTTCTTGTTAACTAGTCGCTTTGTTTTTAATTACTCTGGAAATAATCACGTTCTTCACAAACCACCTTGTAATGTCAGTGAATTCTATTGCGTGAGCACCATGGGAAATGGGTGTTAGAGGAAAATGTGACAAAAATCTATAAATACAGAATGTGGCCCGTTCCCAGGCCAGCTAACAGAACTCCTGTTCGTTAAGAGTTTTATCTGAGCCAGTTGTAGCCAAGCTCACTGACCGTTAGAGTTAGCAATCTTGTGCTCATTGTACCACAGTGCTCCAAAATTTACTATGTAAGGCTGACTAGGAGGTCAGAGCCTCATGTCAGTCCCTGGTTTTTTGTTGTTGTTGGCTTTTTTTAGGTTACTCTTCCAGTCAGAATTGTATTTCCTTGGATTTGAGAGCTCTAAGTCATCAACATGCAGACCCTGCTCATGGTCATGATTTAGACTGAGCAGCCTTTGTTGCACTATTGCTTTGGCAGCGGAGGTTTTGCTTCTACTTAGATGCCTTTCTTCATTAGAGCTCTGTTTTCACAATGCTGATTTTCTTTCCTGGTTATTGTCTCTTGTGCCATCTTTGTGATCCAGCTGTTGTTCTCTCCTGCAGAAGAGAGTGGGAAATCCGCCTCCAAGAGACACTGGGCCCCCACTACGTCATGCTGTACTCTGCTGCACACGGAGTGCTCTACATGTCAGTCTTCATTCGAAGGGACCTGATCTGGTTCTGCTCAGGTGTGTGGTCCAATATGAGCTGGAGAATGGGGAGGTGAAAGGACTGCTGCTACCAGGTGTCTTGTCCTTTTCTCCAGGGCTGTTCCTCTCCTCCCTTTCATACTCTTTGTCTCTGGAGCTTTTCTCTAACGGCAGCTTCTCTTTCTCCTTCCAGAAGTGGAATATGCCACAGTGACAACTCGAATCGTATCTCAGATCAAAACCAAGGGAGCTCTGGGAATCTGCTTCACGTTTTTTGGAACCTCCTTTCTCTTCATTACCTCCCATTTCACATGTGAGACGCTTAAAGTTTTGTTCGAAGTGTCCTGATTGAGGAAGGAGCGGGTTGATTTACAAAAGAAGGCTGCAGGGGGACACGAGCAGGACAGACTGAAGTCAAAGCTCAGCACTGCTGAGCTGAAGAGGGGAAGGAGGGGAATATGTGTGGTAGCAACTCGAAAAGAAACTGTTTAGAAAACAAAAATGAATTCTGTGCATTTGTTTCCCTTTTTCCACTTTCTGCCATTGTTTATAAGTGTGTGCTCCCTGGGGCAGCGTTCCTTTTTACAGGAATGTCTGATTCCCATTGAAAGCTCTTGTTATCATAAAAAAATAGAGCTGAATGAAAATGATGCATCCTTGCCAGTAGTGGAATTTCTGTATTTCAGCTGGAGACAGTAAGGTGAATGAGAGGAAGCTGGACTACAATAAAACCATTCAAGCACTTACCCTTCCTAAGGTCGTTCCGGACACAAACCCGTATCGATCCAGTTCTGGTAAGTGTGAGATGTTCTTCTGCATGAGCCATATGAGCAGGGGTTGTGCAGAACGAAGGGGAGTGCACAAAGGAAGAGGGAATGGGATGGGTTTTTTTTAATTAGTTGATATAAAAAGGGGCAGTGTGTCTTTCTCAGTGAGGATGGTTCTTATTCACACAATTTTCTTCTTTTTTTTTTTTTTTGTTGAATCGTAATTTTGGGGATATTTGGGAGAAAAGGTTGAATTGGAGGAGCCATTTCTGCCAAACTGCATCATACACTTCTCATTTCTAAAGAACAAAGGGAGTTGCAGTGAACATGTAGCTACATCAAATACTTTATTTTTCCTCCAGACTCAAAGAGAAAGAGAAGTCTGGGATTTTTGTCTGCTTTCAGAACTTTTTGGAACGTTTCCTTTTATACTGATGCCTCTGCCTTGAATCTGCAGGTGATGTCACAACTCGGTTTGATGAAGTATTCTGGTTTGGTGACTTCAACTTCCGACTAAATAAGGACCGTGAAACTGTGGATTCCATCTTGAACCAGAATCCAGAAACAGGCGTCTCCAAACTACTGGCATATGACCAGCTTACCAGTGAAATGGGTAGAGGTAAGTAACAGCTGTCCTTCTCTCCAGCCTGCAGGAACAAAGGTTTCTACATACAGAAACGATTACTGCCAACTCCCTATTTTATAAAGATATCCACTGCTTTTTCTTCTTAAGATCACTAGAAAGGGAACTCAGCAGTTGTTGAATCTAGTGGGAGTCTGTTAAAGAGAATTCTGCGTTTTGCTGTGTACATCATATAATGTGCCAAGCTGTTTGTTACTCTTTTTCATCTGACTCCTTTGTAAAATGAACCTAATTCTCTCACAGCACTAAGGGTATTTAGGTTGAACAGACAGCATACACAAAGCATTGTGAGCTTTTAATGGAAGGGGAAGCACATACACCAAGTGTTGTTTGTTTAAATAGGCACAGACTAGCTATTCATCATCATTTCACCATATAAGAACCTGAACTTCCTACATTTCCAGAGCCTAGTCTTCCATAATCATGTATGTACATGGTTGCTGTTCCTCCCCAGCATTATTCAACAGTGTTGAATAAGTGCAGAATGTGTGTCAGGGTGATGGAAGGAGTTTGTTCACAGAATGGCCAGGGCTGGAAAGGACCTCAAGGATCACGAATCTCCAACCCCTCTGCCACAGGCAGGGCCACCAACCTCCACATTCAATACCAGCCCAGGCTGCCCAGGGCTCCATCAACCTGGCCTTGAACACCTCCAGGGATGGGGCGTCCACAGCCTCTCTGGGCAGCTGTTCCAGCACCTCACCACTCTCTCTGTAAAGAATTTCCCGCTGACATCCAACCTAAATCTCCCCTCCCTCAACTTAAGACCACTTTCCCTTATCCTGCAGTTATCAACCCTTTCAAAGAGTTAAGAAATGGTTGTTGTTTACATTGTTCTCCCCTTTCCATACAGGGTCTATTTTCAAAGGATTCCAAGAGGCTGACATTCATTTCCGTCCTTCCTACAAGTTTGACATAGGAAAGGACAGCTATGACACCACTTCCAAACAGAGGACTCCTTCCTACACGGTAAGAGAGGATTTCAGAGCAGCACTCTTGGAAGGGCTGCTTAGGCATTTTCCTGTCTCTGAAGGGGATTCTCACCTACATTACAAAGCTGCCTTGAATATGCTCCCTCCTGTAGTAGGTCTGCATGAGATACAGCCGTGCTGAAGTTTGTCAAGGATAGCAGGGCATTTGGAACTCGGAAGTAAGGATTGTTGAATGCATGAGAGTTTGTCCCAGACTGCCAGCCTTACTTTTTCCTTCCTCACATCATTTACAGTGCATTATCCTCTGTGCTCAGAACTGGACACAAGTGGTATTGGGATCAGACATAGGTTCTTCACGACTGCATCCCTGTCCAAGAATTTCTCTAACTAGAGTCTAATAAATGAACTGGTGCTTCTCTCCAGCACAGATGCAAAGGGAGTTACTGTGAGTTTCCTCTCTGTCTCCCAGGATCGAGTAGTGTTCCGCAGTCGGTACAGAGATGACATCCAAGCTGTTAAATACTCATCTTGTCCTGTGATCAAAACTTCAGACCACCGTCCTGTGTTTGCATTGTTCCGGGTGAAAGTGAGGCCTGGCAGGGACAAGTAAGTACCTTTGGTGCTGTTCTGTTCAACTGTACATGTCTGCAGTGATCCTGAGGATGTGCTGCTCCCTTTCAGCATTTGTCACAGCGGGAGAATCCCTGAAATAAGAGTTAATTCCCTGCAGTTCCTCGTGTTTGTTTTTTACCCAATATTTGTTACCAGTGGTCAGACCGCTAATGGTGCTTAAGCCTTACAACTGACATCAGAAATCCTGGCTGCCAAGTCTCTTAATCCTCCTGAGGGAGATTAATGGAGTCTGTTGCAGTTGGCTGAGTCTGTGCTCTACCAGAGATGCAGCTCTCTGGTTTGCCTGTAAGCACGGGCACATTTCATCTTCTGTTTCTCTTTCCCTCTTTTGGGGTTGGTGCTGTTTGCCCTCCCAGTGGCTGCATTCCAACATAGCTGTATGTCAGTGGAGAATTTTAGGTTCTCCAAATTTCTTAATATTCCACTGTCAGCTGCTGTGCTAGTGCAACTCCTCAGAAAATGCAGTGAAGTCACTGAAATTTAGTGTGCCACTTTCTTGTAAGTAGCCTGCTGAGGGAGTTTGAAACCCAGGTATCTAGAAAAGGATGATTTCTTGGAGCACTTGATCAATTAGAATTGGGATTTGGATTTGGGGGGGGAGGGTGGGTGTTTAAAAAAAAAAAAAAGGTTAAAAAAAAAGTCTGTTTTATGAGTTAGTTGGTAAATGTTGGGCAAACAGGAATGCATTTTGCCCTAATCTACTGGCTTGTTTTTATATTGTAGTATTCCACTTGCTGCGGGGCAGTTTGACAGAGAACTCTACTTAATTGGAATAAAGAGACGGATTACAAGGGAACTTCAGAATCGACGACAGCAAAAGGACCAAAAATCCAGCAGCATATGTAGCATTTCCTGAGCTAAGAACTCTGCAACGCTTGTGTTAGAGGTGCCTGGAATGAGAATTTCAAGCCACGGCAATATCTGCAGGGAATTGGCTGCTTAAGCACCTCTGGCAGTTGCTGGGGCTTGTGAAGAATGTCTTAAACCTCATCCTGGATTCATTTGCATGAGGTAATCCATACAGCTCAAATGCTTTTGCTGAAGAAAAAAGAGTTGGTTATTTAGGGCATCCATTCCAATATTTTTGACCATACTGTCTTTGGGAGGACCAGATGCAGTCTGTCTCTTTTAAGATGACTCCATACAGGGTCCACATCTCTTGGAATTGGCATGGCTGAGGGCAAGGGACCTAAGAAAAACCTGCAGGAGGGTGAAAATGTTGGTTTGTCTGTCTGATTTGATCAGGTTACCCCTCGTATGTTATGGGTTGTTTTTTTTTTTTCCTTACCTGTAGCCAAATGTGCAGTATTCTGTAAAATGCTTCATGGGGACCACTTAGGGAACTTAGGCAGTTTTGTCTATGGATGGTTACTCCTGAGTTGGGCTTTTTTGGACCTCTGCAGCAGGATCTGTATGAGTGTACTGTTGTACATTCGAGGTGTATGAACGTTGCCTTTCAATAATTATTCTGTAGGCCTTTTTGTTAGCGGGGAGGTGTGTAAATCTCTCACACCATACATTTGTCCTACTTTAAATCACTCCCCCCCTTCTGCAGCAGGACACTCGAGTTGAAAACAATCGTCTAAATGCAGCTACTGTGTAATGTTCCACCAAAGTGATTGAGATGTTGAGCAGGGAAACTGCAGCAAGTCAGATCAGTGCCATTCTGTTACCTCTGATGACAGTTAAATTCCCTTTGTTTTTATTCTCCCAATTCAGTGAACTGTGAATGACTTGCTGTTTTTGATGTGGCGTTCTCCCAGAGATAAACACACACATGAACTGGTATGGCACTGGTAAAAGGTTAAGTACAGCTAGTATTTATAGGCACAGATTGGCTGAGTTATTAATCACCTCAGTACATAACACCATGCAAACAATTTGGAAGTGCTGCTAACTATGCAACCTGTCCAAGACAGGGCTTCTGTTCTGCGGTACAAACATCTATGGCACTGAGCTGTCTGTAGCCACCAGGTATTTGGATTTCCTTTCTTTTTAAAGGAATAAAAATAAATTAATCAGGTACCTTAAATGAGAGCCAGTCTTATTGCAGGGCTTCAGAACTACAGCCGTTTGACTGTGATGCCTGCTAACCCTTTGGGTGACCTCAGCCATTCTTCTTCAGCTAGAAAAGCGAGACAGGTTCCTTTGGTATTATTTGCACTGAACAAATAAAGGGCATTTCACCTGCCAGTTCAGGAAAGGTAGTGCTCAACTGCTACTTGCTTCAGTCATTTAGAGAGATCTTTATTATCTTTAAAAACATGCACAGCAATCGAATGACTTCCATACTGTGAGTTCTGTAAGAAGCAATGTAACATGTTTTGTTCCAGTCATGTAAGGTATGGTGATAAAGCAGATCATAGCTGCCTCGTAGTATTTTGCTCCCCATTTGCTTGTTCCTTACAACACACAGCAAGCCAACGACATGCTGCGATGCAGCTGTCCCCACTTTTAAGCCCATATAGCAAGGGATTATTCACACCAAGGTGCTTTCTCATCTCTTCTGGGTCCCCATTTCTTCCATATGTTTAACATCTGCCTTCTTTTTCTTTCTGGAACACGATGGCAGTCCCATGTCTGTCACTTTCAGTATCATGAGCTTTCTAAACATGGTCATTTCATTGAATTTAACTGCTTCCTGAGCTCCACGCCTGTGTAAGACTGACAGATCTGCCTTTTTTTTGCCAGGCCTTAAATTAATCTGACTGACACTTTGAAGAAAGGTAGGGTCCAAGTTTAAGGTGCAACTCCTTCAAATACTGGTTTGGGAGTAAGAAAAACTTTTATTCTTTAGCATAATTCACTTTTAAATGAAAATCTACTTTCCCTTGGGTTCTAGCATCATTATTGAGTTATTCCCAGACATATGAATTCTAAGAGTATTACAGATGGTAAATTACAGCAGTAAGATAATTAACAATGCTTGGAAGAGAATCTGGATTTCAGATTCTGTTTTGCATGGCTAATAACCAATATTTTCCCAAGTCATTTTGATCAAATACTTGTTCACCATGGTAATAGCTGTAATATTCTCTGAAGAGAGAATATCGAAATATTCTTTTGAGCAGCATTTTCAGCAGTCTTCCTATACCCATACAGGTCTCACAGGATGTCTCACTGGAGTACAACGTGTCAAACTGAACTGTAATCTAAAGCAAATTCTTTAAAACAAGTGTGGTGAGCACCCTTGTGAAGGAAAGCTATTAATTAGAGGAACACACCTCTAATGATTAGCCTGAAGCCTTTTGTTATTTAATCCCATCTGGCCTGCTGCCAGGTGTCTGCCCTGCGGGGGTGCTGTGTCTGCAGGGGCAGGCAGGCCTCTGCCTTCCTGAAGGCACACAGCAGGGCCTCTAATGCGACATCCAACTGCTGCTGCTGAAAAGGCTGCTCCTACAGTATGGCTTAGTGGTAACACACAGCAGTGACTTCCCAGGTACGTGCTTTCAGTTGCAGTGATAAATATTTGGGGTTGCTATGCTCTCCCCAGTACCAAGAGGAGGCTGTAATACACCCATCTTCTCTTGAGGATCAGAATATTCATCCTGAGCAGGGTGGGCCTGTAAATCCAACACAGTGAGCTCTTTGCAGCCCAATGTTGGGAAGCAGTTTTGCTCAGCTGTGATGTCACTCCGTGTTTGCACAGAATGCCTGGAAAGATCTGGGAGGGAGTGGAGCTGTAGCAGTATTACAAAAGCACAAAAACAAAACGAAAGCAGCAGCAAGTCTCTCAGATATATTCAGGAAGTGCTGCTTTATCGAAAGAGCCGGTACAGCCGGGGGAGCCGGCCATCCTTACTGGAAAGTGCTTCTTGGATGTGTTCATAGGTAGGCAGATCTGTCAAGTCGCCCAGTGCAGCCACAGCTGGTTTCTTATGGAGCATCTTAGTGACCACTCTCTTGATGTCAGTGGATTTCACCTTACCTGCAGTGGAAAAAAAAGGAGAAAAAAAAAAAAACCCTGAGCTGTAACAGCCGCATTCTGAAGCACAAACCAGCTTTACTGTGGTACCAACTCAGACCCCATGGTGCTCAGAAAACCAAATCATCACTGGCCATAGACCTTCTCTACCAGGATTCAGCCTTTCTTCTGGCAAACAATGCTAGCTTGCAAGCAACTGAGAAGATCAGTGTGAAATCTGCATTTAATTCCTCATGCTAGAGCAATTCATCTATGCTATCAATATATACATGTTAAGTTGCCACCTCCGGATTGTACCCACAAATCTTTCCAGGAAAGGAAAACTGGTTTACTCACTGATCAGTGCACAAAGCTCGTGAGGTAGTTTCCTTGTGTTTGTTGCCAGCACTTGCCTTCCCACGTCTTCAAAGATAACTGGTCTAGATTCAAGGTTCATCATGAGCATAGACTTGAGTTGTGTTTTTGCTCTCTCAAGTTCTACCTGCAAATGAGCAGCAAATACAAACATCTTATAAAATAACTGGCCACTGCTCTCTAATACAAGTTACCAACGTTCTCTGGAAAACACAAGTGGTTGGATTGGTGCCATATTCCAGCCCAAATGGCCTTTCTTTTGCTCTAAGAATATTGTTGTGGAGAGCTGTGGACACTTCAGAGTTGTGCAAGACCTTCCTCTTTTGTGAACGTGCTGCTAAAATGAAGACATTCTTTTATGGAAATACATGAAATACTTCACCCCAGCAAGGCCATCACAATGTAATACTTCAGCTCAAAGACCATCCACACAGCCTGCAAGTTATGTTGCTGACCTCTCCTATCGCTCCTGCCATTAGAATGAATTCTCTTGTGATGATTTCCACCATCTCTCGGACCTAAGGAAAACAGATATTTGAAACAAAATTACAACAGTGATGAATATTCTGTTAAGACAGCATAGCATGCTCAACATAGAGTTTAATTTCAGAAAAATGCTGTTGGATTCCAATAGCTTTGCAATATTACAAGTTTACAGATACCTGCTACCACTACGTTATCATCAAGTACAAAAATCTAATCATATCACTGTTTGGTAATAAATGATGCAATGGTGTTTAAGGACACCTGTCTTTGAATACAGGACTGTGTACCTGTTTGGGATCTGCACTGGCATGTATGCACAGGAGACCTGTGTCCTCGTAACTGTGGTGGTAAGAAGTTGCATTATACATCCAGTGGTGCCTGTGAGTACACAAACTGAACGTTAAAGTTTAGAAAATAGAATATAAATATCAAATTCAAAAAACATGGACAGTGATCCCCCTCCTAACTCATTTTCAGGCTTCTCAGTAGTACCAGAAGGAACTGTCAGTGCCCACATCTGACAGCTTTTCCTTCTTACCCTCTGAATCCGTGAGACCAAAAAGAAAACAATGGAATAGTTCCACTAGTACCTACAGCCAATTCTTTTCATATTCCCTGCCTGAAGGAATGGATTGGGCTAATGGAAGAAGAAAGGATTCTGGCTCACTTCTGACCTTTCACCCTTTCAAAATGCTCACTAACAAACAAATCAGTCTCAGTATTTCCAACAGAATAAGCTGATGTAAAACCTAGGAGTGCTGTCTTTCACAGGACGAGGTCTTCCACGACAGCCTGCTATAAAAGACTGTTTCTGCTATTCATTAAGCAAACACAAACCTGTTGAGCACATTGAGATACAGTCGGGTGAACATGCCCTTGCCAGGCCCTCCAGCTGAAAAAGAGCCACCGCCTCCCATCATCATATTTAATACTGCAAAGGGAATGAAGTCTTCTTCCTGAAATTCAGGAAGAAACTTGGTCACTTAACAGCAGAGACCCAGCAGAGCTCTCAAGGATCAGGGATGAGTAAAGAGAAAAAGAACTCAAAACATGGCACAAGAGGAACGTGAATTCAGTGCCTTTATCAAATGGTGAGTGAAAAAGCTGTTTCTACATACAGCTTCCATCAGCAGCAAGAGTGCCAATGTTCACATATTGAGACACAGTAGCCTGAGGTTCTGCAAGTACAGGGCAACCAATACACAGTATCTTAGGTTGATACTTACTAAAAATGAGCAGCTTTCTAACCCAATCATAATGTGGGTAAGCTCCGGGATTGGAGTAGGGCCCAGGCTCACATCTGACATGTCTTTTTCAACCTGTGTGAAAAGCAGACAAACTATTAGGATTGATTTTCACATCCGTTTTATCCAGCTCACAAAATTCCTATTAATCAACTCATCAACCAGATAACGGCTGCCACAGCCAGTTTGGGATCGCATTCAAATCAGCAACTCTAACAGAAAGGAAAAGGCCATTCCACCTTCCTTTTACCTTGACAATGCCGCCCGTGTACTGAGCCACAGACCTGTCCACCTCCTTGGTCTGTGCACTACCCCACACCGGCTCCACTCCAAGCAGATATTTCTTTGCACACTCCACCAACTGCTCGTGCTCAATTCCCACCCCTGCCAGCACCATCCTGTCCGGCGTGTAGTAATTGCTCAGGTATGAGTGCAGGACTTTCTGATCAATTTTGTCAGTGTTTTCCACTGGGCAGAACCTCTTCAGTCCAACTGTATTTTCTCTGTAGGCTGCCTAAAAGGAAATAGATACACTGAAGTAGCAAGTATTAGGTCACCCCCTCAATCTACACCTTTTGTTTGAGACTTAGGAGAAAGGACAGACGGAGCACTATTTCAGTAATGTTAGCATAAATCAGCATCTCAACAAAGGTAATGTGTGGTCACTACTAATCTACTAACTCAGATTAAAATCTTTCCTGTATAAAATGTAGAGCTTCAAAATGCAGAGGCAGCAAAATTCTCCCTCATACCACTGAGATCCGAGTAACGCAAAAATCTGTTTTCCAAAGTCTAAAATTAACCCTGCACTCAGGGGAAACTGAGGAAGAGGATGCAGCGTCTCTCATACAGGGTGCTGCACACAGGACAGACTTCTCAGTGTTTTACCGCGTGGATCATTTCTGTGAGGAGAGGCTCTGGATCAGGTCTCATATTCAAGTCCTCGAGCTCAAACCGTACAGCCATGCGAGTCATCTCAATTTCTTCATCTATAGTGAGAGAGAAAGTGACAGATAACCGCCAGGCGAGACACCCATCTGTTATATGAGAACTCTCAAACTTCTTGATGAGCACGATCTATAATGGAGAATTCTGAAGGCATGCTTTGGGATTCCTGTTCTGAGGCAGAATTATGTTCCCAAACCTGATAACCTGGGCTGCAGGGCTACGTCAGCCAGCAAGTTGACCACTGTGTCCAAGCCTTTGGCATCAGCGGAAACAGCATACATGATGGTGTCCCTGCAAGGCAAGCAGAGGGGTGCTGCACTGAGAATCACATCACTCAGTAACGGTGCTTTAGGGCATCACGGCTAAAGATGCTTGCCCATAACCCAATAAATGCTTTGAAAAGGCAACTCTATTGGCTTTTATTATCCCGCCAGTTCACTTTTGGGATTTCTTAGCAGATGCCACAAGCAGGATTCTGCTGCTCAGAAGAATAATGCAACTTTTACTGTCACAGTGACAGCAACTGTCAGACACCTCAAAGAGAACAGAGGAAATCCCTCATACCTTGAAGCCTGGCAGTCACAGATGCCTCCGTGTTTTTCTAAGGTGAGAAGAATTTCATCTTTGCTGCTAAACTGCGCTGTGGACTAAGAATGAAGATCATCAGTGTCACAAAGCAGCAGAGTGACAACAATTTATAACCCCTCCCTTCAGCCCAGAACGGGCACCTCCTGCTCCAGCACCGCAGCCACCTTTTTAAGTCCTTTAAGTCAAACCGTTTGCTAAATACCAAATTCAGAGATGGGAGCACCGCAGACTTCAGAGGGCGCCAGGATCCATTCGTACACACCGACCCACACCGCCGCCGCTCTCCCCAGCCCTGCACACGGCGCGGACCCCGCGCTACTCACGGAGAACGCCAGCTTCTCCAGGAAGTGCGCGATGCCGCTCAGGTACTTCGCTTCGTGCCGCGATCCGGAGTTGATGAGCACTGGCGGCAGAAAGCTCGAGGTCAGCGCGCCGCCGGCCCAGCCAAAGGCTCGGCGCCCCGCCCGCTGCCAGCACTCACGGCCCACGGTGCAGAACTGCCCGAATTTGTTCTGGGAGGCGACGCGCAGCCCGTTCTCCAGCACCGTCACCCGCGTCTCGAAGCGCTCCCGGCCCTCGGCCGCCGCGAACACGGCTTTGGGCACGCCGGGCAGCGGGCACGTCAGCGACACGTTGGGGTAGGAACCGCCTCCGCTGTAGCTCCGGGCGGCCGCCAGCCCGCACCTACGAGACAGCCGCCGTTAGGGGAGGGGCCGCCGTTACCGAGAATAACGAGCTCCTCCCCCCGCCGAGGCTCACCGCCGGGCCGGGCCCCACGCTCCGCGCCGCAACCACGCCGCGGCGGCCGCCATCTTGCCGAGCCCCAGAGCCTCACTTCCGGCCGGCGCCGGGTTACGTGAGCGCCGCGCGGCGTGAGGGCGGGAAAGGGGCGCGTCGGACCGCCCGGATTGGCGGAGCGCCGCGGGGGGGCGGGGCGAGGAGCGCTGAGCGATGGCGGCGGCGGAGCCTCCCGCGGCCGAGCCCAACCCGTTCTCCTTCCGCGAGTTCGTGCGGAGCAAAGCCCGGAGCGCCGAGGAGCCCGTCCTCCTCAGCCCCCGCCCCGCTTCTCCTCCTCGGGCGGGTCTGCCCGGCCCCCTCCTCGGCTCCCCGCCGCTGCCCGGCCCGGCGCCGCCCGCAGAGGCTGAGGAGGACGGAGATGAGGCGGGGTGGAGCGGCAGTTACCGGCCTGCGGCTGCCGAGCGGGAGCACCGCGCTGTGAGCCGCCGTGAGGGCGGCGGGGCGGGCGCTGCTCCGAGAGAGCGCTGCTACGAGGAGGTGAGCGGGGACGGACGGACGGATGGGGAACCGCTGCGACGGGATGCGGCGTCAGCTGCGCGCTGTGGGAGGGAAAGGCTGCCCCAGCACCCGGCCGTTGAACAAAGCTGCTCGGCACCAGAAGTAATTCTGCCTCTCGTGTCTCCCGGTCCCGCCCTCGGGGTGTTTGCGGGGCCGTTACACCGCTCTCTCGTCCCTAAGAAGGATTTCTTTGGTTTCTCTTTTAGCTGAAAGCAGAGAATGCCGCGTTGAGGAGGAGGATCCGTGAGCTGCAGGAGATCTCTGGAACTCAAGCAGACGTGTGAGTGAGGCACAGCGTGGGGAAAGGGAAGGAGTAAATGAATCGTCTTAAGGTGCTGCCTGGAAAGAGAGAAAAGCTTCCTAGAAGTGAAGTGAGCTCTGTTCTGTTTGTTGAAAAGCTTTACCACAGAAACACCAAGGTTGGAAAAGACCTACAGGATCATCCAGCCCCACCATCCACCCATCATCAATAGCTCTCACCTAACCGTGTCCCTCAACACAACGTCCAAACGTTCCTTGAACACCTCCAGGGTCGGTGAATCCACCGCCTCCCTGGGCAGCCCATTCCAGTGCCTGACCACTCTTTCAGAGAAGGATCTGATTCTGATTTATCAGATCTGTTTTTCTTATGCACGGTGAGGTAAAGTTTTGTGAATGCATTTAGGCTTCACGCAGCTTAAGTTGTGAAAGTAATGGCAAGATTCCGCAGGAGGCAATCTCTCTCCTTTAAAGCAAGAAGAGCATTTTAATTTTGGTGGGTGATTAAGTCGATGTTGGGAGACATTAAATTCCTGAGGTTGAACAACTGACTGATCCATGGTAGTGATTTCTCTTTGCTGTGCTGCTCCTCGCCGTGAGGCAGCTGCTGCTCCCGTGGTAATGGGCTGACTGTTTCAGAATGCTCCAGATTGACTGTGAACACACACGTTTTCTGTACAGTTATGCTGTGTTCAGCTGTTTCCATTGGTGCTAGTGGATGACGAATGCAGAAATCCCTTGAGCTGCAGCCTACAAAGGCAGTTCTGTGAGATGCCTTAATTTTTTGTTATTATGTGAAAGAATAGAGTTTCTCAGTTCTTCCCCTGGAATTTCCTTGTGGTTATTTTGCTGAGTACTATTTTCTACCTTATTTTAAGGCTGAGGAAGCTTGAAAGAAAGCTTGAGGAAAATAAACTTAAAGAAGAGAAGGAAGCTCAGGACTTGGAAGCAATGGTGCAGCACGTGGAACAGAATCTCCAGCTGATGACTGTAAGTGCTGCCATCCCCATCTCGGACAGTGTTCAGAGCAAAGGTGCTGCAACACAAACCAAATCACTTCCAGTGATACCACCGAGCCTTCCAACATCTCACACTCATCCTTCATTCTCTTTCAGAAACGGGCTGTTAAGGCAGAAAACACCGCTACAAAACTGAAACAGGAAAATGCATTACTTCAGGTACAAAGCAATGATATTCTTAAGGCCTCCCACTGGCTGCTGCACCTCACACAGTGCTGTGAGTTCTGTGTTATATTTTCATTAGCAAGGGTTTTATTTCCCTTTCAAGGTTCAGCTGAAGAATTATAAAATGGAGAATGAAGCTCTGAGGTCGGGGCAGTCAGCAAGCCTGGCTGTGGTGAGACAAAACGCAGACACAGCCTTACAGAACCTTCTGACTGTTATCACAAACTCTCAATCTTCAATAAAGTAAGTTGTTTCTACACGCTCTGCTAGCACTATCTCAGGTGCTACATGCTGATAGCAGCAAAAGTATAAACATCCCCACCAGGGGGACTGAAACTTGGGTTCTTTATTATGCACTGCAGGTCAGTCCCTGTTCTCGCTTAGTTGCAATGTGTTTTCTTCCAGAAAACAGTGCCTGTGTGCTTTATCCTCTCCAGTCTAACGCCCTGTTTCTCTCACCCAGGCAGCTGGTCTCTGGAGCAGAATCACTGCAGCTCGTCGCCGATCTCCTTAAATCCATAGACAGAATTTCTGAGGTGTCTGAAGATGGACAGTGAAACCAACCAGGGACTCACGGGCAGAGCTCAGCGCAGAACTCCTTACTGAGCGCTGTGAGCGCTGCTGCAGGAGCAGCTCCTCCATCCCTGCGGATGGCTGAGGTTGGAGCCGGCACGGGGCGGGACCGATCCCACAAAGGGCAGCGCTCAGCCGACAGGGAGCGGGACCGCAGCGCCCTGCCCTGCTCCAGAGAGCGCTAACAGGGCTGGCGGGAACGTCCGGCCTCTCCCCGGGAACGGGCTGCCGCGCTGCTCGCAGGAACGGCTCGCTGTGGCCGCGGGGCCTGGCACCGCCCACCGTGTAACGGAGCGATTAAAGGCGGAGGCGACTCGCGGGTCGCGGTCTTGGCGAAGCTGTGCTCCCATTGGCTGTCCGATGTCACGTGTTCTGGGCTCAGCTGACAGATGCGCCCCGCGGCGATAGGTCGACGGGCGGAGAGGGGCGGGGCCGCGGCGGCACGGTTTCGCGTCGTGCCCTGAGGCTGCGGCGGCGCCGCCATGTCCCGGCGGAACGGCCCGGCCGGGGCCGAGCTGAACGCGGAGCGGGAGAAAATCCGCCGCGAGATCGAGGAGCTGGAGCGCAGCCTGCGGCTCGACGTGACCGGCGGAGACGTGGCCGTGTCGGACTCCAGCCTCAGCTCGGGTACTCGGGGCGCGGCCCTCCCTGCGGGCCCGGCGGGGGGCGGGGTTCCATTGGCACCTCTGGCACCTCGCGTCGGCGGGCGCTGCTCCTCTGTAGGGCTTCGGCCCGGTGTTGCTGCAGGGCTGCTCGCAGGGCGTGGTTTACGACACCACTGAGTGGTGCGGTTGACACGGTAGAGGGAAGGGATGCCGTTCAGAGGGACCTCGAGAGGCTGGAAAGGTGGGCCCGGGTGAACCTGATGAGGTTCAACACGGCAAAGTGCAGTTTTGCACTGGGGCCAGAGGAATCCCAGGCATCCATACAGACTGGAAGGAGCGGTCCTTGAGAGCAGCCCTGTGGAGAAGGACCTGGGAGTGTCCTGATGGATGAAAAACTTAACAGAGCCAGCAGTGTGCTCTTGTAGCTCGGAAAGCAAATGGTATCCTGGGCTCCATGAGAAGAGGGGTGGCCAGCAGGGACAGGGAGGTGATTGTCCCTCTCTGCTATTGTGAGGCCCCAGCTGGAGTACAGCATCCAGGTCTGGAGCCCCCAGTGCAAAAAAGACAGGGAGCTGTTGGAGAGGGTCCAGAGGAGGTCACAAAGACGATCAGGGGACTGGAGCACCTCCCCTATGAGGGCAGGCTGAGGGAGCTGGGCTTGTTCAGCCTGGAGAAGAGAAGGCTGCAGGGTGACCTCATTGCAGCATTTCAATACCTAAAGGGAGCCTACAGACAGGAGGGGAATCAACTCTTTGAAAGGGTTGTTAGCTGCAGGACAAGGGGAAATGGTTTTAAGTTGAGGGAGGGGAGACTTAGGTTGGATATCAGGGGGAAATTCTTTAGAGAGGAGCGGTGAGGTGCTGGAACAGCTGCCCAGGGAGGCTGTGGGTGCCCCGTCCATCCCTGGAGGTGTTCAAGGCCAGGTTGGATGGGGCCCTGGGCAGCCTGGGCTGCTATGAAATGGGGAAGTTGGTGGCCCTGCATGTGGCAGGAGGTTGGAGTCTCGTGATCCTTGAGGTCCCTTCCAACCCTGGTCATCCTGTGATTCTGTTTGCCAGGATGCTCACTTGGCTGCACGCTCAGCGCCGCCGGACCGAGATGCAGCTCTTTTGTTGCTGCATTTATCCAGAGCTGTTTTACTTTCAAACGAAAACCAAGAGTGTGTCTGGTGTAAAACTAAACATTCTTACTCAGCAGTAACAGCAGTACCCAAAAACCCCTCGTAGCTGTGTGTGAGGTGCCCTGCGGTGCTTTGTTCTGCGTGTTTCAATTGGAAAATCCTCGGTTTGAAGCTTTTTCTTCGCTGCCATTTGATATCTTTGTATTTTTGTGGTCCCACAGACGATGCTGAAGATGACAGCTCAGATGTCCAAGCAGAAATGGTAACTGTTTAAGCATATCTTTGTGTTTGCCTGGTGAAGGGAACAGGAAGGAAGGGGAAATCTCACATCATTCTCGGGAAATCTGGGGCAGCTGTCTTGTCTCCACCATTAACGTGGAGAATTGCTTCAGTAGAACTAATAAAGTAGAAATCTGAAGGGATGGTCCTGAGCTGTGGACTTAGCAAGCAAGGGGACTCCAATGTAAATAGAAGTGTTCTGCAGTTTACTTGCAGCTCTGCTGAGGGCAGGGAAGGGAGCTGGGCAGGGCTGGTAACTGCAGCCACCTTTGGGAGTGCTCAGAGCAGCTGTCAGGGAGAGAGTTCTGTGCTTCCAGCTCTTCTGGAAATCACTTTCTTGCTTTTAAAAGCAAGCATTCTCTCTCCTGAACCCTTAACCCCTAAAATGCCTCATTTTCCTCAAGGAAGTGGAAAAAGGAGAGGACAGTAGTGATGATGATCTGGAAAGCAGTCTGCTGGAAGATCCAGAAACGTGTCTGCAGATGAATTATGTGTATCAGGAAGTTATCCAGGAAAAGATTGAGGAAGTAGAGCTTCTGATTGCACAGAACAAAGAGCAGCAGGTGAGCAAAACAGATGCAGAACAATCCTCTGCTTTTCAGAGTTACCTTTTGCTTTCATCCTTTGCCTCTTAACCACAGTGGAACTTCTTAGGTCATTCTTAATGTATGAAGTGCAGGGATCAGCTGCAGCAGTAATGGCCCTTATTTATTTGCTGGTGTAGCATTCATCTTGCTTGTCTGGGAACCAGGATACAGAGGTTTATGTGTCAGTTCAAACCAGTGTCACCTGAATGCTGACCTCGGGAAGGGCTTATTTTCTTGCAGTTTCCATGATTTCCTATCACCAAAAAATGCTGTCACTAGAGTATATAATAGCTTATGCTTTAGCTTATTGTAGCAAGTCAGTGTGTGCGTGGTATTTATATATTTGCATTTCTCTCCTCCATTGTACTACACAAATGTGTGAGGTTCCAAACCTTATCTTTCATACATGCACTAATGTGCAGTAAATGAGTTGAATGACTCATCTGCTGTTCCCTGAAATTAGAAAATTCAGAGGAGATGCTGACATTGTTGAATCCTTCTATTGCAGAAGGAAATCTTATGTGAGCTCGATGGCAGAAAAACAGCGAAGACAGGAGATGGGAGAAATTTACCATCAAACATATTTCTGGGCCATTTTATGAAGCCATACTTTAAGGACAAGACGACAGGAATAGTAAGTAAATAGTACTGGTTTACATTTTGATTCTTTTTTTCAGTGATACATTTAAATTGTAACTGTACTATAGCTGTGTTCCATTCTAACTGTGAATGTCACTCCTGAGTTTACAGTCTCTTATTTTTTTCCCTCACATGTTGCTTGCTTACCCTCTTTTGGAAACATTTGTCCAACCTCTGTCTGGCTGTGACATCTGAGAGTTCTGAACAGGGGCATTCCAGCCATGGAGCAATTGAACATTCTTTTTATTTTCAATTTAATTTTGATTATGCTTCTTCATCTCTACAATCCAATTCCACTTTGTTTAAAGTTCTTGTTGTCTTTGTTTTCTGATGTAAAGGTGACTGAGCAGTTCTAGTGTGACAATCTGCACGCAGGTGACTTATCAGTCTTTTTGGTGGCAGCTCACGATGGAGTTCCAAGCAGAATAAATAAGTTTTCCGTGTATCCATTCTCATCTTTACTAGGGCCCTCCTTCCAATGAAGATGCCAAGGAAAAGGCAGCTCAGGGCATAAAATCCTTTGAACAACTGCTGTCAACAAAATGTAAGTAATTGTATGCGCTGTTCAGTGTTCTACAGGAAATATAATGTATATAGTCATCCATTCCCCCCCATCTGTATTCAAACATCAATACTTACAGTATTTCATACTTGCATTCACAGGAAGAGTAATTCAAAGTAAATGGGAATTTATGCATTTATTCACTGAAGGATTAATGACTTCCTTCCTTCTTTCATTTGCATTTGTTTTGATGCATCATTCCACGTTTCCCATCAGACATCTCCAAAACCAGATGGGATTGTGCAAGGGGAGTCCTCAGATGAGAGAAGAGATGCTTACAGCTCCAGGGAGTTGCATCCACCTGGGTGATGGTTTCACTGAGGTTTCTTTGGAAGTAAAACTGAGCAGAAGCTGCAAGCTCAGACTTAACATTAGTGGTTTAGATGGGCGGCAGAATCAATTTACCTGGCTTCTTATAGTCTCTCTGCAGAGCAAAATTGTGTAGGTAATGGAAACGAACTCCTACTAAAGATGTGGGGAATGCTCTGGCAGTGGTTCTGCACTAATGACTGAATGCTTGATTATTTTTGTTTTGCCCAGGGAAAAGCAAAGAGAAGGTGTTACTGCAGAAGTCGGTTGTGAGCGACCGCTTGCAGCGCCTGCTACAGCCCAAGCTACTGAAGTACGTACTGTGCAGTCTTGTGGGAGCATGGCAGCTGAAGTAAGGAGGGAAAACAAGTGGACCTTCCATCTTCCTTCAGCCAGTTCTCATGTTAATTCATTGCAATGTCATAAGGTTACAAAGCACAGCACGGATGCTTTAGAATCACAGAATTGCTCTGGTTGGAAAAGGCCTTCCCTTGTCACTGTTGGGCCTGGGAGGCCTGCTTAGTATCCCCAAGTCCCCTGTCCTGTGGGCACCAGTGCAGGCAGTGACACTGTTGCAGTCAGCAGCATTTCCATTCTTTATTGACATCTATATCTTGTGTGTGTGATATTGAAGAGTCAAGGGCTTTAACGTTCTGATAGTAAGCAAGAGGTTACAGCGTTCAGGTTGCACTGCAAAGGCTTGGTGATTATTTTGCAGATAACCAACAAGGGAAGATGTTTCGTATTGAAGATACTGTGGCATTTTGTAGTCCTCTGTTTCCTCCTGCTCACACAATGGTATAACTTAAAACAGCCTCAGGGCTTGAAGCTGAAATTGTGATGTGTTGCAGTGAGTCATAACAGCGTGTCCTTTGAGAGATGTTTGTGCCTGTAACTGGTGCAGACTTAATTTGTTGCTGTTGCAGCTATCACTGAATCTCTGTAAATACCAAAATGATTAATCTGAGACTTGTTCTGGGTCAGCTGTTTGCACTGAAGCAGCAAAATAGGATGAGTTTGCTACGTGGGAGAACCTAGAAGAACAGTCTTGGGAAATAAACTGAAGGAAAGAACGATACTTGTGGGGAAGCCTCTTTTGCCATATGTCTTCTGATGCCATTGACCTTCTTCCCATCTAGTCTTATTAAGCAATGTTGAAAATGTCTTTGAACAGGTTGAGTTATTCGAATCAGAAACTGGAAAATGTCAAGACTGAAATGGAGAAACAGATCTTGGAAAAGCAAATCAAAGAAGTGGAACGGGAAATAGAGGCAATTAAGTGAGAAGTCTTCTTTATAAGGTCTTGATGAATTTGCAAAGCTGTTCTGGGAGGCTGACTTCTGTAGTTCCCTCCTTTCTTGGGCGCTTCTGGTTGTGACATTTGGAAAAGATTTTGTGCAAGCCAACACAGATAAAGCTATGAAGTGCTATTCAGACTTTACAGAGCTCTCATATCTGTAGCTGTTTGCTAAGAGTCATGCTTTGTGCACTTATATGCAAATGCACCTAATGGCCAGGATAGAGATACTGTTGGAAATAGTTCTTGCTTCTGCAGGAGGAGTGCTCTGAAAAACTTACTAATTCTGAGCTTTTGTGTGTTAACATATCTGGAGTAATGTATTCTAATATTGCATTGAACTGTTTCCCTTGCTAAACCAACATCACCTTGCAGGGGGCTGTTTTCCAGCAGTACACTCATTATATTCAAGTAAAATCACTTTAATAAGTCCAGTAAGGAAGAAATCTTGTTTGTGAGTGAAGTTATCGAAGCTTTGAAGTAGTAGGTTTTGGTGGAAGTTAATAGCAGGTGAGAGGAATATGATGAGGAAAGATCAGGCTGAGAAAGTGACTGTTTAATTAACTGTTTAATGTGGTGGTTTCTTTCTCTTTATATCTTCTGCTCTAGCCAACTTCCAGAAAGTGACTTGTTAGGAGACAAGTTTGATGAGCATGACTGGGAGAAGATTTCAAACATTCATGTAAGTTGGGAGATCAGCTGTTGCATTACTTCTAACATCTGTCCCCTTTCTCATGAGAATTACCTGACCTGCTGCCATTTCCATCCACTGATCCCCTCATGCCCTTATTTAAGTTGACTGTTGTGTGATCTCAATATGGTAAGCATATAGGCACTTAAAATTTGACATCACTTCTTAAATCTGATGATTTAATTTTGAAAAAATCAGCACTGAGACATGCATGGAACCCAAACTGTATGACGTGAAGCTGGGACACACATCTGAGCAGAAACGAATGCCGACACAAGACAAAATAGATTTTTCTCTCTCTCTATTTTAGTTTGATGGACGGCGTAGCTCAGAAGAACTGAAGAAGTTTTGGCAAAACTGGGAGCATCCAAGCATCAACAAAAATGAATGGACAGAGGAGGAAACGGAGAGACTGAAGGATATTGCTGCTAAACACGGTTATTTGGACTGGCAGACTGTAGCCCAGGAACTGGGGGTAAGTAGTTCTGAGGTCAGAAATGTGAGCTGGAAAGTCAGGTAACTGATGTTACCTCATCAAAAGTTTTGGAAAACAGTTAATATTAATTCATTGTTCATTAATGCTTTTGTGAGGAGTATTCATGAACAGTATAAAAACAACTGGAACTTTGCCCTCTTGCTTTTGTCCTTGTAAATATCCAGCTATCTAAGCAGCTGTTTTCTTTCCATGAAGACAAACAGGACGGCTTTTCAGTGCTTGCAGAAATACCAAGCCTGTAACAAAGACTTGAAAAGAAAAGAATGGACCAGAGATGAAGATAAGATGCTTTTAGAGCTTGTTCAAGAGATGAGAGTGGGAAGCCATATCCCTTACAAGAAAAGTAAGCAACCTACGAAGGGAATTGTTTCCCATTCACGTATGATGGTTTCTTGGTTTCCTGGGTTACATGTATTAATACTTCTGCATGCTGGAGCACCTGGCCTGCTCTGCTTGAAGGGATTACTGATGTTTTATTTGCTATGAGTGTTTCCATTTCCATGGTAGTTCCATGTTTTATACCTAGATGAGGTGCAGCAGTACTGTTTGGCCCAGTATGTGTATGTATGTCAGTATCTATATGAGGTACAACAGTGCTGTGCTCCAGAATCATAGAATCACAAGGTTGGAAAGGACCTACAGGATCATCTAGGATGATCATCAGGATGCATGTACATACATTACAGTACCTATACTGGTTTCTAGAAGAGTTCTTTGTGAGCTCTGTGTGGGATTACAGTGTAAGTAGTGAGGACTGAAGATTAAAGTAGTAACAAAGTGTTTTCTGGAGTCCTAAATCCCAGCCTTTGTATAACAACATCTGCTGCCTTGAGTCTGTCGGGTGTGTATTAGAGCTGAAACGTTTCTTCTTGAGTTCTGTTGCAGTATGAATTGTTGGGATGCTGTGTCAATATTGGTAATGCCATTATAAATGATAGCAGTTCATGTATGCTGTGCTCTTTCAGTTCTTGTTGTGTGCCATTGTCAAGCTGAGATTTAGATGCATCTGATGACAATCTACTGTTAGTTTGGAAAGATTACAGTTCCAAATGTTGGTAAGTGAAGAAATATTGCTTGCAGCAGAGTTTAAAATGCACCTTTCCATTTCTAGTTGCCTATTACATGGAAGGAAGAGATTCTGCCCAGCTGATCTATCGATGGACAAAGAGTGTGGATCCCAGTTTGAAGAAAGGGCCCTGGACACCAGAGGAGGATGCTGTGAGTTCTGCTCTCTAATTCCCTAGAATGACGGTGTGTGGAAGGTTAGATTTGCAGTGTTGCATGGTTATGTACAAGTGAGCTTTAATGTTGCACAAAGGAATGTAGAATGGTCTGAGGTGGTCAGTTTACAGGTTGGGAGGTCTTAACTCCCAAAACCTTTGAACTGAGACTTATAATTCTGTGGAAACATTGCAGCTGCTTCTGTTTCAGGCTGGCTAGAAGTATTACTGACAAAGAGTTCTAACTCTTCCTTTCTGTGATTGACACAGATGCTGTTGGCTGCAGTTGAGAAGTATGGAGAGCGCGACTGGTATAAAATTCGGACAGAAGTACCAGGGAGGAGTGATGCTCAGTGCAGTGACAGGTAAGTACAGCACATGGAACAGCTGTGCCTCCAGGCCTATTGTCCAGAGCCAAGGTGCAACTCATTTTACAAACGTTTGCTTTGCTTACAACTTTTAAAGACTGTTGTGAACGTGGTTATGGTCTAAATACAATCAGTACCGGTCCCTAAAGGTGGGCTCTGAGCACAGCCTTTGTAGTGCTTTTGTTGCCTCTGAAGTTAGAGAAGGTAGAGCTGATATTTGAGTCCAACAGGGAGAACGATGCTCTGTTGCCTGTGGCACATCGTTCCCTTGGTATAGCTGCTGGTGGTGTAGCAGAAGTTGGAGGGGCTGTTGTCCTAAGCACAGCAAAGGGATCCTGAAGTGTGAGTGCATGTAGGGAGAAAAGGTGGTCATTCGTGTATGGGCTGCACAAACAGCCTGATCAGTCACTTCCTGCAGCTGACATCAGTGTCGTGAGAGGTGCTCAGCCATCTTCACATTGAACCCAGCTTCAGGAGACCGAATGCAGTATGTTCTGATTTCAGTGATCCATTTTACAACTGCTTATTATAGTTCTTAACCACGTAGTCTGAGATTACAGAGATCTAAGAGATGATAACTGTGCTGTGTTACAGAAATAGTAATGGGTGCCTTAGAAAAGGGAAAGATCTGTGTTCAGCCTCAGATTATGGAGCACTGATCAGAACTGCATAAATGAAGTGAAACATTCCTTGTTTAAATGTTTTTTATTTGAAGGTACTTAAAAGCATTGCACCGTGACGTAAAGAAAGGCAAATGGAGTTTAAAGGAAGAAGAGCAACTAATTGACCTGGTGCAGAAGCACGGCCTGGGTGAGTGTTCCTGTGGCTTAATTTTTAGCTCAGAAAAGTATTATTTACTTAAAAGTATTATTTGAGTTTCTTCCTCTTTTATTTTTAGCAGTGGCAGGCTCTGTTTCCAGCTGGTGGTTTTGAGTTCCTTACATGGAGCAGCCTTTTCCTGGAAGTTCACTTATTAATGAGTTGTGTAGCAAAGGGCTGCATGGCTGCGTTTGTCACAGCTCCACAGAGCTCACAGTCTGTGGAAGAGTTCTCTTACTTTCTCCAGCACTATTTTTCAGCATTAGGTTTTAATCTTTTTAGCCTCCATCTGAGCATGCTATTACTGCTGTGAGAAGGGAGGGATGTGATGCTGCCAGGGTTTTGGTCCCTGGTGCCTTCATTTTAGTTTCTGACTTTGGCTGAGTGTATGATGCAGCAAAGTCCAGAGAAATCTTTGATAAATCAAAGACAAGGATTAGGATTTTATCGTCCATTCACATACGTTTCCCTGTATAAGAGTCAGTTACTGTTTGTATGTGTTCTGCCCTGAAAAGGAAATCTCCTTTCCCATTCCCTACTCTTCTACACTCTGAATGTCACAGCACTCCTCTCTTTGTGTATGATGGGTGAACAGATGTATCAGGTGGGTGAACAGTTCTGCTGGAGCTTCTTAGGTGCAATCTAAAGCAAGACAGACACTTTCCCAGTCTCACTAACAGCTCTAAAATAGCAGAAGGCTCGTTAGGATATGAACTACTCCAAACCTTTTTAGAGATGAAGCTCTCTTATGTAAATGTCACACTTGCACTGCCTCCATCAGACTGTATCACCTTTGCTTACAGATTGTGGTGCTACTGAAGCACAGAACTCTTGTTCAAGTGCTTTCATGAACATGTGTATATATAAGTTCTACTATGTTTCAGTAAAATATATTTCCTGAAGTGAGGTGTCTTAGATTCCATGAAAACACACAGCGTTGCAACTTGATGCAGGTCTGAGGAAGTCTCACACTGTTATGTAAGGAGGTGCAACATTTCTCTGAGTAACAGCAGGGAGGTTTCATATGATTTAAACATCTTTTAAAAGATAATAAAATCAGCCCTCCACTCCAACAAATAAATAAACCCACCTAACCAGCCCTCGTTTTAATCTGAGGGCTGACATCCAACTGGTTTTGTGGAAGAGAAATACTGTTCCTTCAGTTTGTTGCATCAATAGGTATGCTCTGCTCTTCCTTTTTAGGTCACTGGAGTAAAATAGCTGCTGAGTTGCCACATCGGACTCGCTCCCAGTGCCTGAGCAAATGGAAAATCATGATTGGGTCGAAGGTATTGTACAGAACCCTCCTGTGTCACAGTCCCACCTCTTTAAATAAGATTCTCTAACCTGAAAGTGAAATCCTATGAAATCAGTGCCACAATTGCCCTCAATTTTGCACAGTATTTTGTCGTGGATGTTTGTGGTCTAATCAGTAATGTGTCAAAGCAGCCTTTTTTTCCTGAAGGAATGAAGTTAAAAGTGTTATATATTTGTATGTTACCTATAATTTCCTTATTGCCTTGAAAGGCCTTCGAGGATATTATATAAGCATGTACTTATGTTTTCCTGTATGTGCCTCTTGAGCTGCCAGTTGCAGTACAAGCTACTCCATGAATTCTGGCTGCTTAAGACCACCTTGAAAGCACTGTCGTGGTTCCATTGGTGAAGCACGAGCAGGTGCTGCTGCACCATCCATTTTGAAACCATTTTCACTGATAGAATACTGCCTCACAAGACTCTCTGACTTACTGGTCTGAGAGATTTGCTGGTCAAGGGTGAGTGCTGGCTGAAGCTTATCTGTGCTCTTTTTGGCTAAAAAGAAACGGTCCAGGTCAGTGAAACGTCACCATAGAGAGGAGAGTTCCAGCTGTTCAGAGAGCAGCAGTGAAGATGATGTAGAACTGGACTTATCAGACACTTCTGAGGAGGAGAAGACGAGTAAGGAGGAATGCACCTTTCCCAGCATTGATCTGTGGATCCCAACACAGACAGATGTGCTGGAGTCGTGCCAAGGGAGGCACCAAAATTCATCTCCTTTCTCTTTTGGGAGCGCTAATGCAAGAACCAGCAGCAGTAAAATTCCAAATGCGAGGCGTGAAGGAGGTGAGGAAGGAGTTACTAATAAAGCAACAGAGCTGAGCACCATCCTGAGGGGCTTGGCACGTCCCCATTCAACAGACATCACTGTGAAGAATCCCATAGAAGAAATTAACAAGGTGAGTCCTGGATTTCTCCATCTGTTTTGGATGGAATTTGAGCTTAGATTAGAAGCTGCCAGGAGGAGCATTTGCTGCAGTAAAGAGAGCAATTGATGAGATAAGTAGATGATGATGTTTCACACCTGTTAGCTGCTTTCTCACTGTACCACTGGGGAGTGCCGTTGGAAACTGAGCTGTGTGAATAAACAGGAATTCCTGGCACTGCCCCTCTCCACCACGTAATACCTAGAAAATAACTCTTCTACCCACAATGTCACTGACACACAACTTTTTTCCTATCTTCATAAAGCAGGATTGGCTGCTGAAATAAACCCCCTTACTCCAGTGGCCAGGGTGTGTAGATAATCCCAGTAACAGGACTGTTGAGAGCTTTTGCACCCTTTGAGAATAGCATCAGCACAAGTAACTTTATGGTATGCTTTCCCTTACACCTTCCCTTCTGAATTCTTTTTAAGGCTTCCAGGTGTGGGAAGCAAGTGCTGCGGGTTACCCTGGAGGATGTGAGAAGAGTGTTGAGAGAAAACACGTGCTTTCAGAGGAAACTTGTAAGTGCCTCTTTTGTCTCATCTGCTTTAGTGGTCTGGGCACTGCCAAACTATATTTACTGGTGGAAAGCAAACATAGAATCATAAATCTTATTTTAATGTTGTTCCAAGAGGAAAAGATCATAGGGCAATTATGAAAATAAATAGGGACTTTGTTAGAAGCTTCCTAATTGGAACTCTAATTATGTGTTTGTTCACGCACAGCAATCAAAACTCATGTCTTCTGCTGCCACTTTAACAAAGACATCTGGAGTTGGTGCATCTGCTGCTGAGAAGCACAGGGGGCTGTGGAACACCGTGGGGAAAACTCGTTGTCAAGAGAGAGCACGTTGGAGAAAAATGAACCTTGACAGAAAGCTCCTCATGGCAGTGACACCTTGGGTGGGTGATGTACTGTTGCCTTGCACCTTGAGAACTGGGAAGATGACTTTTGATCAAACAAAAGGTAGTGGTAACCCATCAGAGATAGTACTCCTTTATGTCCCTGTTTTCTGGCACCTTACAAGTGAATATTCAGCTGATTTTCGATGTTGGGCCTTTTTTTCTAGCTTATTCTATTCAACAGAAGCTCAAGTCGGTCAGTCTCTCCAGCACTCCTCTGTTCACACTTTTCATTCAGGTAGGTTTTTCTGTCTCAATAGCATTATCTGCATTAAAGGAGTGGTAATCTTTGTACTTGATGCTTAAAAACAATTACAAATCTTTCACTTAAATTAATCTAATTACCAGATTAATCTGTTCTCTTGGCTTGCATATTATATTTAGTAAACCCTGCATCCATTCTAATGCTGTCACAGTTTTCTGCAAGTGTGAATATGTACCCAGAGTCTTTCATGTGAAGCCTCTCCCATCCGCCTTGTCACATTGCTGGCTCTACCAGCACATTCTTTTTCTGAACCAAATTGCAACGAAATGCTTATCTTGCAGCTCTTTCGGATTGACACCAATGGCTGCATGAAGATCATTCGGGAGAGAAGGGCCGATGCAATCAGGCCTCAGCAGGTATTGTGCACCAACTATTTCTAAGCTTTTCCCACTGGAGTCTTGTCTAAAACAGAAGCTTTTCCATGAGTGTGGCGAGTTGGTATTGTTTGTGTGTTACCAGTTATTTGAAGTGAAGTGCTGCCTGTGTGGCCATTTACAAGGATGTTGACAGATGATGCCTTGATTGACATCTGTGCTGTTTTAATGATCTTTAAATGTCTCAAGTATAATTTAATATAATTTTTTTTTTTTTTTTTTGGCAGGCTTCCCAAAACTCGGAGTCTTCTTCAGGTACCTATCAGAGCATTTGTTTTTACGATGCACAGGAACTTTCACTTAATTCATCACCATTGTATCAGTAACCAATCGAACTGAAGGAGAGCTTTAAAATGAAATACACTGCCTTGCTCCTTTCTCGTAGCTCTTGGATCTTTCAGTTGTTGGCTTAATACATTAATTTTGGGAAGGACTGGCAAAAATACTGAAGGGCTGTGGGCATGGTGTCATCGTGCCTGCCTGATGGTCTGTAGGCTGTCACTGTTAGACTTCTCTCAAGCAGTGTACTCACAACAATACAGTGTTGTAAGAATTCCCAGTCAGGAATTTTCCTATTTCCTATGCAGGGTAGTTGATGTCTTATAGCTACAAAATAGCATCTAAAGTCTTTCTTCCTTTCTGAAGACTTGTTTTTCTCCCCCCTTATTCACCTTATAGGCGATGCATCACAGCGTGCTCCCAAGAGGCAGACAGCTCCTCCAGTTCTCCCATCTTTTCCAGCTCCTCTAGCCCAAGCTCAAAGGCAGAAGCCTAAAACTGTCTCGGAATTGCTGAGAGAGAAGCGGCAGATGGAGAAGCAGCTAAAAGAGAAAGCTATGCAGACAAAAGTATTTGTTGCCCCGCAGATGATGCTTTCAGGGCCTTTGATAATCCAGCACCCACCACAGCAAATGATTCCTTCTGCACAAGTGGGGAACAAACCTGGAGCAGTTGGCCCTACAGACAGCCAAGTACAACGTGTGCCAGCTCCCCTGTCAGCGTTTACTTCTGTTGCTGGTTCTGCTTCTACCCCTGTCGTGCTTGAAAACCATTCTCCACCAGGGTCAAAAGTTGGAGAGAGCCCTGGTTCCTCACAAGAGACAAAAGTACAATCTAATAAGGAACTAAATGAGCAAGCTCCACAAAATACCCCTGAAAGAGGAGGTTTTCCAAGCCTGAATCCAGCTGCAGCAGGAAAGGCCCCAGATCAAGGAGGGTGCAATGGTCAGATCCTAGCTGGTAGCTCAGCTCCGGTAGTGTTGCAAAATCAAGCTTTTGTGCCACATCGAGTTACGGTGGTGCCTTTTGGCATAGACTCTGGCAACAACAAACTGTCTCTTCCCACACCAGTTACCTATGGACTGAATCATCCTGGGCCAGTCAATCTGTTGCCTGCTCTTTTAGCTCCACAGCCTGGCTCCCATTTGACTCCTGACAGCGTGCTGCCTCTCACATGGATTGTAACACAGCAGGCTTTGCTCTCCAGTGCTGTGCAGGCTGTTGTGGGTGTTCCCCAAGGTCTGCAAGCTGCTGTTATGAGGAGTCAAAGTCAGGCAAGCTTGACATCCAGTGGCAATGTCTGTGGTTTAGGAGTGCCTCCTGTATCCTCTGGAGTAAATACGCCTCACCCAAGCCATGCAGAGACAAAAACAAATCCCCAGTTAGCTTCAGGGAGCCCAGCAGGAAGGACAGCTAGTGTAAGCCATTCTGCAAGTGTCTTCCCCGTGAGCTCGGCCAATCCTGTGTGCAGCATATCTGGTGTTTCTTCTGCTACGTCTGCACGTTCAGATAGTTCCTCTAAGACTGCTGATTCTTCTGCAGCTCAGAATGCTCTTCCAGGTGGTGCACCAACCCCGCATGCTCAGCTGCTGCCCCAGATGCAGCTACCTGCAAGCACTCAGGGGTCTGATTCCCACTGTGTGACGGGTGTTGTTAGCATGGGAGAGAACCAGGACTCATCTGCAACAAATGGATCATCTTCCAACTCGAATGTCCTCAATAAAGGGGTTGTGCTCCAGCCAGGAACTTCAATTCCTCGTGACAGTGTTGCAGGGAATTCTGAAGGCTCAGCTGACCAGGCATCGAAATACAGACCTATTGCCTCCAAACCACCCCCTGCACAGGCTGCGAGTGCTCCACCCCAGCCAACCACTTCTAGTGCAGAAAAGACTCTTCTTGACTATAGCCTGATTTCCCTTGAAGATGAGGAGCTGGTGAAGGAATGGCTGAGTGGGAAGCAAGGTGTCCAGGTACCACCACTGCAAACCAGGTTGCCCTATTTCCCACCTTTTTTGTGCAACTTAAAAACTCTTTCAAAGCTACTTCTGCAGAAGGCAGCTCTGGAAAAACAAGCAGCACGTCTTCTGTCCCCTGAAGGCAGTCAGACTGAGGGTGAGGTTGACTTGAATGCTATCACAGAATTGGTGCATGAGAAACTGGGTGATGACCCTGCTTTTCTGCTGCTGAAAGCCCGCTTTCTAGCAGCCTTTACACTCCCTGCTGTACTGGCATCTCTGCCTCCTCCAAAAGTGGTAACAACTCTGTCAGCCAGCAGGAGGGAATATGGAGAGAGTGATGAAGAGGAGTGGCAGAGTGAGGAGGAGGCGTCTGAGGATGAGAGCTGTGGGGATGAATTAGATGCACAGTCGGATGGGACAGGTGGTGATGAGCCTGGAGACCAAGATGCTGATTTTCCAAATAAGGTAAAGGAAAGCTGAAGTCTTACTTGTGGTAGACGCAGCCTCTCTAGCAAAGTTATGTCCAGGCAAAGAGAAACCACGTCAGGTGTGTTCTGATTGGAGAGCAGTGACAGAATCATACTCTGTAGGAAGAAGTGCTGGTGTTGGCTGCAAATTGCAGTGTTTGGGATGTTTTGTTTGCTAGGATTGTGGTAATACAGTGTTGTGTCCCGTGCTTAATTTTGACTGTGAATGGAGAATTGTTTTAAATCTTGCTGTGCTAACTAAAATAAAAAGGTGACTGAAAGGGTTTTCTTGCAGATTCTCCTAGGTTTTGTGCTGCTGTGCAAATAGTCTGTTCCCCTTATGTTGCAGGGCATGGAAACTGAAGAGATTGCTGCAGAATCCATCGTGGACACCTGCACTGCTGGGACTGCCAGCGCTCCTCAAATCAGGAGAAGTTTGCGCATCAGGAAGAGGTTCAGGAAAAGGAGGAGGGTGTGAGGAGGTAATGTCAGTAGCTGTTCTGTGAATCTTGCGTTTGTGAAGAGAGAACCTGAAATACTTTTGCCTGTGGCACAGCCCAAAGAATGAATCATGACCATAGGAGAAGATTGAAACGGTTTTGACTTCCGTTCCCTTAGGCCACAGAGTCTGCACAGAGTCTCCCATTAATCATACATTAAGGGTAACACAGTGACGTTGAGGAGGAGGGGAAGTTGGTGTTCACATTATAAAATTACCTATCAAGCTGTGAGGTTTAAGTATTTGGCAGCCTTCTAGACCCTGCTGCTGCCTATTAGTACTATAGCGAGTTGGTTTAATGAAGCCCTGGGTGGTTTCCTTTCTGTGTGTAACTGGGCAGCGTCTCAGGTGTACAAGTGCAGTGTCTGAATGTGTTGAGGCCTGTAGTGAAATGGACCAAATGAGTATGACTGCCATTTGATTTGCATGCTTGCTGAATTAGATTCTGTTTTTATTTTTTCTCCTTTAAAAAACTGGTCTTAGAAACTCAGAAATGTTTGCTTCCCTATTTAAAAGTCCTGCAACTAAGAGCTGTTTGTGTTACAGGAGCCACTTGAAGGAGGTCTGTCCTGCGACATGGCAGCAGGAGATGCTCTTTGCACTCTTCACTTCTCACACTTGCAACAAGCTGACCAGGAAGAGCTGGGGAGGAGAGGGAAACATCCCATCACCAAAAAAGTCTGCTCGTTTAGACAAGCTGCAAGTAATGAAACAAAACTGCTGGAGGGATGTCTTTTAGGCACAGAGCAGTTCTGTTCTCTTTCAGCCTAGCATTTGCCACGAGTGCTGTGGGGTAACAATTGTTGGGGACCTGGGGAAGCCAGCAGTGATAGTTATTTCCTTGTTGTGCTCCCCCCTGTTTATGTGAACGTTTATCTGTGTTCAGAATATGTGGTTCATTGAATGTTTGTTTTTTTAATGCTGTAATGATGTTTTGTTTGACTGCTGACTGAATGCTGCCCAGTAAGAAGCAGGTTAATATTTTATCAGATGAGTCTCGAGTACTGGTTGAAATACAGATGTTTATTTTTCTCATTTAAACTATTTATGCCTTCTGTGTTTTTTATGGTAAATACTGCTTGTATAATATGTGGATGAGTGTGACTGCTAATGTGAGAAACAAAGCTTGCAAGCTACATGAAAGCAAGCCAGAGAGAATGTGGAAAATGAATATGCAGTTAGCTACAAAGGCAGAACCGAACCAGGTTTGATTCTTCCCTAATTCTTCCACAGCCTTCCCATACAGCCATCAGGAAATCACTTAATAAAAGCTTGTTTCCTCATTCACAAAACAGCAGTTTGTCTTACAGAGAGGTGTAAGGCTAGCTGAGTCAAAGCTGGTAAAAATCAGTGGGAAGGTGCTGCAGAAAGCTTCACCCCCACTGCATTGCCCAGCCTCCCCACGTCACGGCAGCACAGTCGGTGTGCTGTGAGGTGCAGCTTTTGTGAGACCCCTTTAGGCAGAGCTGCAAAAGAGGGGCAGTGGGACATTAAAATCACTCTAATTGGATACTAAGCAATTAGTGGAGCAGGAGGAAGTACCTTGAAATGGCTTTCCCCTTGCAGTGTGCTCTATCTTCCGCAAACTGCTCTAGCTAGTGCTTTTTTTTCCGAGAAGTGCACACAGCAGAAGCTCTGCCCACTGTTCTGTGTGCCATTCACTGCAGGACTGGTACTGTCAGGTGCTGGTGGTACGTGTGATCCGTGCTGGTTTTGTCCTCTGAAGTAACCTGGATGGACCTGTGCATGTGATTTTTCACTCTTGGTCTACACAAAGAAGGTTTCCTGACCATAGGTGGTACTTCAGTGGTAAAGATTGGACAACCGAGGCACGGTGAGTGTAAGATAAGCAATGCTGGTGCTTTGCAGCATCATCAGCTTTCATCCTCCTCCCCCGTCATCCCTTCTGACTTCCTTTTTTCTTCTTCTCTCTCTTATTTCAGAGGGTAGCTGAGTAGTTTCCTCTTTTCTCACAGATTGGCTCCTGGAATGACCTGCTCTCCCATAGTATAAAGGAAGGCTGCAGACCAGGCAGGTTTCTGCAGAGGCAGGGCCTGAATGAATGTTCTCAGACCAGGAGAAGAGGAGTGAAGGCTTTTGTCTGCACAGGCCCAGGTTGGTCCACATCATGCAGAATGATTTATCTTGACAGATTTTTTGTTGTTACAGTTCTGAGGGGAGGGTGTGCTTCTCATCAATAGGGGAATGCTTTTCTGCTCATGATCTGCTGGGACTGCTTTGATGTCAGGCAGAGCAAGGTTGGGCTTTTGTTTTTTTTTCTCCATGATAATTACTGACCTGTTAGTCCTGTGTCAGTCCAGCTCACTTTTGGAGTCCTGTTCCATAAGAGAGCAGAGAAATGAGTGCTTGGAGAGATGCAGTAAGATCTGTGTGAAATCTCAGCCCCTGCATAGTCAGAACTCTTCCCCTTCTGCTCCCAGTCATACGAAACAGCTGAAAACATGAATGTTGAGGTTGCTGGCAGATACTGGCAATGACCCAGCTACTGCAGCCAGTTCATACCTGTGACATGAGCATGGTAATTAATGAGCAGGATTTCAGGAGATGCTCATTGTGGAATTATCTTACCACATAGGGGCAAAGAGATAAAAATAATGCCAGTTTCTTACTTGAATTGATAAAACTGACTTTAGATAGAAATCTAGACACAGAAATGTTGGGTTTCCTGCTTTTGTTTACCTGCCTGTTTCCTATCTGTGGAGGAGCAGTAGCTGAAGCTGTGCTGAGGCTGTACAGATGAGATCTGTGAGGTGGCCGTGAGAGGCAGTAGAACTCATGGAATTACATTCAAGACTGTGTACTTCATTTCAACACCACCACCCACGCTTTCCCCTGAGGCTTAGAGTCTGCTTTTTTTTTTCTCGTTTCCTGTCTTTATTTTTTAAGGAAGGGCAAAGCAGCTCACTGACACTTCTCGCTCACCACCATGCTGGAAGAAGATAACGATGAGACATGTTGGAATAGCCTGGAAAACTTTCGGGTGAAGCTGATCTCTGTGATAGATCCTTCCCGTATAACACCTTATCTTCGCCAGTGCCAGGTGATCAACCATGATGATGAGGAACAAGTTCTCAATGACCCCAGCCTGGTCATGCGCAAACGCAAAGCAGGTGGGTGAAACGCAGCCTTGGTTCTTGCAACTCAGACCACAGAAACACCGTTTGGGGAGATTGGAGCAATTCTTTGTTCTGTTAGGAAATGGATAAAGAGAGAAATAAATTAATGGAACCGTTGTTTCAGGTGTTCTTCTGGACATTCTTCAGCGAACAGGGCGCAAGGGCTTTGAGGCATTCATGGAGAGTCTCGAGCTTTATTATCCACAACTGTATAAGAAAATAACTGGGAAGGAGCCAAGCAGGGTTTTCTCTCTGATTATAGGTAATGTTTGAGTTCCGAAATGAAACTTTTTAGTGGAAATCTGGTGTGTGCATGCGTGTATGTTTGTGGGAGCAGACAGGACAGCAGTTACTGATACTTGTCCACCCAACAGACACAGCTGGGGAATCTGGCCTGAGCCAGCTCCTGATGAATGAGATTACAAAGCTGCAGAAGATGGTGCAGGAGGAGCGGCAGAAGGCCCAGGAGCTCACCGTGTGGCTGCACACCAAAGAGAACATGATCAGAGAGATGTGGGTGAGGGACAGCCTGCTCCACAAGCACCAAGAGCGAGTGCAGAAGATGAAGGAGGAGAGGGACAGTCTGAGCAAGGAGCTGCGGAAGTGCAAGGATGAGAACTACAACTTGGCAATGAGCTATGCCAGACAGAGCGAGGAGAAGAGCAGCGCCCTCATGAAGAACAGAGACCTGCTGCTAGAGGTGAGTGACCCCGTTCTGAAGCTTCCTTCTTTACTTGATCCCTGAAAGGCTGAGCTGTGCATCAGATGTGTCTTTGCCTGGGCTGGCGTGGCCTGCTCTATTATGAGGTTTTGTGCATATTCCTTGGCAGGTGGTATGTCGTAGTGGCTCAGCCCTGTAGGCCCATGTATAACAAGCTGTGCTCTGAAAAATTAAGTCTTCCCCTCGTTTGAGACTGGCCCTCTCACAGGGGCAGTGCAGAACCAGCATGTTGTACCCATTTAGCACAAAGGCAAGTCTCAGCTCCCCAGAACACCAAACTTCCTGAGGAAGATAGAACTGGGAAAAAGCTTGCATCATGCTTGTCTGAGGAATGGGGAACTCTGCCACGAGAGAACTGCTTTTGCAATCAGACTTTTTTGTCTGTTACTGATGAGCTCTAACCGCCTTGTAGATTGATAGCTTGAAGCATAGCCTCATGAAGGCTGAGGACGACTGCAAACTAGAGCGTAAGCACTCGATGAAACTGAAGCATGCCATAGAGCAACGTCCGAGCCACGAAGTGATGTGGGAGATCCAGCAGGAGAAGGAGTTGCTTTTGGCCAAGAATCAGGAGCTGGAGAACACTCTCCAGGTTGGTGGGGTGACTGGGTGAGGAATCTTCAGAAATGATTGGTTTTTTTGCAGGCAGCACAGCGATGGGGGTGTACTGAATATTTTGTGTGTCAGCTATGGCCTTGTTCTCCCAAGTCGTACAGAGAGCATGTTGGACTTTGGAGTTAGATGGCTGCTGTATCTCACATTCTTCTATGTCCAGCAGGTTGCCAGGGAACAGAATTTGGAGAAGAGTCTCTCTTGTGAGACTGTGCAGAAAGACTGCAGCCAGATACTGGAGCGCCAGGACCTGCTGAACACCATATACCACCTTCGCAAGGAGCTGCGCCAAGCCGAGGTGCTCCGAGACAAAGTGTGTGGTGCAGTACAAACCCCTGCTGGGGGTCAGTGGGGTGAGATGGGCAGATTAAGCACTTAAAATGTCTTGTCGGTGAAGCAGAAGAGCTGCTCAGCAGCAGTCCCTGTTACTTCTACTCTAGGGTTTGTGTTGCAGTTTGAGGAAAAAGGCATGTTAATATTTTAGAGGTCTGTGATGTTAACTGTGTTACCTGTTGATGCCCGCGCCTCAGCCTGCAGGGTGATGGGAGCTTTTATCATGGTTGGCAGCTCAGGTGCATGTAAATCTGACATGTTAGTAGGCTTCTTAGTCATACTGCCTGGTCTTCTGGTTGGTTTTGCTCCAAAAGGGCAGTCTGAGTTTCGTGTTGCAGGGAAGTCTGGCTGTAGCAATCTGTGGTATAGAGCAGAAGTGGTGAGATTCTAGCTTAGGCTCACCCCGCAAGCCATGTCTCAACAGTATGCAGAGGAAAAAGAGATACTTGAACTACAGTGCACGTCTCTGAGGAAGGACTCCCAGATGTATAAAAAACGGATGGAAGCTGTCTTACAGCAGATGGAGGAAGTGGCTTCAGAAAGAGACCAGGTGATAAAACGTTCCTCTAGAAGCTGCTGCTAATCCCTGGCTTGCTGCTTGAAGCGGGGCAGATATCATAACCCTGAATGTGGTGTTGTGTGGTGTGTTGCCACTTAACCAGGCACTGCTGACCAGAGAACAGTTCTACACACAATACTCCAAGAACCTGATTGAGAGGGACGCCTATCGGAAGCAGATTCGGGAGCTGGGGGAGCGATGCGATGAGCTGCAGCTGCAGCTCTTCCAGAAGGAGAGTCAGCTACTGGCTACTGAAGCCAAGCTGAGAAGGCTGCAACTGGAGCTACCTGCACTGGTATGCCTGTGGGGGTTGTCATGTATATGATGAAGATGGAAAGTTGAGTCTAGGACCCAAATAAAAGTGTTTTGAGACCTTGAGACCTAACCTGTCCTATTTCAGCAAGCAGTGGCCACCTGCTTGGGTAACCATTTCTGTGCACATACTGTTTAGAAAAAAGGAAGACATGATGTTTTTTTATGAGCTCACCCTGATTTGCTGAAGCCTTACAATGTTTGGAGTGCTTCTGGAGATCATTGGCATTGTCACCTACTAAAGAGTGAAGTCCAGAGGCTGTACAAGCCATTTGGGTGAAATAGGAGCAGGGTATGAGAGTTCATGGAATTAAATTAGACATCTGAGGACTTTTACTTAGTGTGGCATCTTCTGTACTTTCTCCAAATGGTCAGATGAGTGTAGGAGGAAGGAAGTCCACATTTCCATTTTCTGGAGCTTTTGGTCTCCTCTGTATTCCATTACTGTCATTTACTTGCTCATGAGGAATGACGAACTTACTGGTTTTATTTCAGACTTCTGACCTGGATGACACCTCCTCCAGAGATTCCCAGGATGTGAGTAGGGTGCCTTGTTTACATTTTATTTTCTCCTGGGATGGTTTGAAATTCCTCAGTTGTGCTTAGTGCCCAAAGTAACAGCAGTCTGCGCTCCGTGGGTCAGGCTCGTGGCAGTGACATCAAGTCCAGAGGTAGCAAAGCAGGCTAAAGGCTTAAGGGTAGCTTCTTCTTATGTCCTGAGACTTCTAAGCACCTGGGGATGCACCTGTGATAAGATTTGTTGAGTCCAAGTAGACCAGAAGACTCAAATTATTTTGCGTTGCTTCTGATGTCTCTCTTGTGAGAGAACAGGCAAAAATAAGTATTATCCTGTGTAGTAAATGGTTGTTTTTTTTTTCCCAACTTAGTTCATAACTTACTTGTGGTAGAGGTGGTCACATTGTCTAGAGACAAAATGTTTGAGCCTGTAGTCATGGAGGATAAGTCTGTGTGTAAATATGCAGCTTCTAGTTCAGAATGTTCCTATTTTGCTTACAGCAAGATACAGTGGGGAAAGGTCAGTTACATACCCGGTTATATAGCTTCCTGCATTTGTTCCTAGCTACTGTCTGAGAAAGAATAAGGAGTACTTCTCATGATCTTAACCTGTCTGTGTCCCAATAGCTTACTCTTCATGGTCATCCAGATGAAGATACGCACCTGACTAAAAGTAAGGCTTTTTTTGGGGAAAGCATACAGTACAGTTCTCAATGGGGTTGCCCAGTATTCAGAGGACAGGAATAGATGTGCTTTTTATATTAGCGCAGAAGAGGTACATTGACTGATGAGGACTCAGTTTGTGAGTGATGCTTTTCAGTGGGGCATGCTTGGCACCTCGTTGTGATAACTCAGAACAGGTGCATGTAAATCAAGACTTCTTGAACCCCGAGACATTCTGCTATCCTTCTCACCTGCAAAAAAGGAGAGCGTGTTCCCGGCATCTGTACAGCTTTTTGGAGGGAAAAATCTCCATGTGTTTTTTACTTTGTGGTCAAAAGATGACTTTTTTTCAGTCATCTGCCTTCTGAATTTGTCTAGCAAAAATCACCTGGGTACACAATGCCTTTGAGAAACAGCTCCTATTGTGTTTGTGGCTGAGCTGAGAACGGAACAAGTGTCCTTCCACTCCAGCTGAACCACGTGTCTTTCTCCAGAGACATTTCTTTCCTCTCTTTTGCGTTGCAGGCTATTTTCACAAAAGCAGAACCATGTAATTAATTCTGTCACTGGTTCTGCAGCCCCAGTGGAAACGATTCAGCAGTGCGGAGAAGAATAAACAGGGTCCTTTAAAACTTGAGATTTGCTTTTGAAACATGTTGCGAAAGGAAGGAAACAAGCAAAGGTCCTCTCCTGAAAGATTTAAGTAACCATTCATTGAGGTGGGAGATTTTTCATGGGAGCTACTACATTGAAACAGAAAGCCTTTTCTTGCTCTACCTCACTCAAATCAAAATTACATACCACAGTATCTGATCGCTGCATTAGGAGTTTTGCTAAAATACAATCTGTTGATATGCACATCTTAGCTGCTGGGGAACAGGGACAAATTGTGATTAGTGTTTAGTGTGATTTTTTTTTTTTTTATTGTTCTCTCCATTATTATTCTTTTAGTGATGTTAGACAGAGGTGCTGCTCTGCACTGGTTCATTTTGCTCCTCCACAAGCAGAAATTAGACAGATGGTGTCTCTGGTGATCCTATGGGGAATTCCATCACCCTAAGCAAGACTCAGAGGTCAAGTAAAATGAGCAGGGTCTTGTGCAATGATCACAAGATTGAATACTGAATGTTTTCAGGCCTGGGTTCAGCTTGCTGTTGATGCTGTGTACTGCTGGGCAGCTCTTACACTGTACAGCTATTGCTGTTTGGTGAACTGGTGGAAGGAGAAGTTACTTCAATGTGGCAACTGTGATTTGTTTTTTTTTATTTTCCTTTAGAGGACTGCTGTAAAGGACAAAACCAGCAATTCAGCATTCGAGAAAGCAATCTGCCTGCAGAGTCACCCACTGTAAGAGCCCACAACGATTCTCTTTAGTTGGACTGGGGATTGTAATTTTTCATGTTCTTGTTAATGATGGATTTACCAGGAATGAGGAGCACGGAGGCAGCTGCTGCTTTTCCAGAAAGCATTTTGTGCAAAATGTACCCTCCAAAAGGGTGAACTCTGAACAGCAGAGCACTCATTTGCTGGGTACTTCTCAGCTTTGCTTAGAAACTTCTAATTATTTCTGGCCTTTTTCTCTGGATGTGGACGTTTGTCTGCAAGTACCACTGTTGATACAGGAAACAGAATTTCAAATTTGCAACTGAAAAAGAACAGTAAGCATGGTAAAACTGTGTTTGCATCCTAGACACAACAGCAGACAGCCCAGGAATGAGCGTGCTGTTCTGCAGGCCCAAGCAGATAGAAAGGCTGGCTCTACACACTGGAGTATTTCCCAAGTGACGGGCTGTGGTAGCAACCAGCTCTTCTTTGTCATTTTAAGGCACAAGTTTCCATCTTCTCCCCTTCTCTTCCAAGTGAAATGATTTGGGTCACAAGCAAGTCCAAGAGAGGCTCATCAGATAGAGCACCTCAGCCTTAAAAGGGGTCATCTTTACACAGCAGCTGATAAAAAAAAGTCTATCTAAGCTTCAGAACGATCTCGCTCATCTCTTTGCCTTTTTTTTTTTTTTCCAGTTCGAGGAGTGCAGCTCAGCCCACGAGGAGCTGTCGGAGAAGGAGCGGAGGAGGATGAAGGACTGCTTTGAGCGGTACCGCAGGTCGGCCCCGTCCCACAGCTCTCCCCTCCCACACTCGGTTCCCTCAGGGCCCAGTTTCACACAGTCCCGTTTCCAGGAAGCGTGCCCTGCGCAGAGTGCCTGGCAGCCGCCCCGAGGCCGACTGGGAGCCCAGCACGGGCAGCGACAACACGGACACTGAGGGCAGCTAGGGGCCGGCCCAGGCTCCGGTTTGCAGCTGGACAGCGTTTCACATCCCTCAATAAACACCATAGTGTTTGGTGATTAATGGTTCTATGTCCAGATGGAGGCTGGTAACAAGTGGCGTCCCCCAGGGGTCTGGCTTGGGACTGGGAAGGACTTGGGAGTGTCCTGATGGGTAAAAAACTTAACATGAGCCAGCAGTGTGCTCTTGCAGCTTGGAAAGAAAATGGTATCCTGGGCTCCATGAGAAGAGGGGTGGCCAGCAGGGACAGGGAGGTGATTGTCCCTCTCTGCTCTTGTGAGGCCCCAGCTGGAGTACAGCATCCACTCTGGAGCCCCTGATACAAGAAAGACAGAGGAGGCCACAAAGATGATCAGGGGACTGGAGCAGCTCCCCTACAAAGACTGGCAGAGGGAGCTGGGCTTGTTCAGCCTGGAGAAAAGAAGGCTGCGGCGTGACTTCATTCCAGCCTTCAGTACCTAAAGGGAGCCTACAAACAGGACGGGACTCAACTCTTTGATAAGGTAGATAACAGCAGGACAAGGGGAAATGGTTGGAAGTTGAGGGGGGGAAGATTTAGGTTGGATATCGGGGAAATTCTTCAGAGAGAGAGTGGTGAGGTGCTGGAACAGCTGCCCAGAGAGGCTGTGGATGCCCCGTCCATGGAAATGTTCAAGGCCAAGTTGGATGGGACCCTGGGCAGCCTGGGCTGGTATTAAATGTGAGGATTGGAGATTCAGGATCCTTGAGGTCTCTTCCAACTCGCGCCATTCTGTTCTTAAAGCGGTGCCGTTAATGTACGGATGGGGGTGGCGGTCTCCGTAGGAGCGACCGCGCCGCCTCAGCGCCGCCCCTTCTGCGCCTGCGCGGCCGCCATGTTGCGGCGCTTTATGCGTGCGGCCGTTCGCGCCGCGCTCAGCTCTTCCGCGGTTCCACAGCACCGCCCGGCACCGCGCCATGTGTGCTCCGCGCCGCCGGACAGCGTGGGGCGGCTGCAGGCATCGCACTACCGCCTGGTGTACACCTGCAAGGTGCGGAGTTGGGGCGGCGGGCGGGGTGGGAGCGGCCCCGCGGATCGGTGCCGCGCTGCTGACGGGAGCCGCTGCTCTGCGCTTTGCAGGTTTGCCGGCGCCGCTCGGCGCAGAACATTTCCCGCCTGGCCTACAGCCGCGGCGTCGTCATCGTCACGTGTCCCGGCTGCCACAACCATCACGTGATCGCCGACAACCTGGGCTGGTTCTCCGACCTGCAGGGCAAGAGGTGCGGGCGGGGCGGGGCTGCGTCCCAGCGGTTCCTCACGGCATCGCGCAGAGGAGCCGGGCGGGATGCGAGCATCGGGCACTGCGTGCTGCTCGGTGCTCCCTCAGGCTCTGCTCAGTCGCTGCTGGGTTCCCCCACCTGTGAGCATCTCAGAGATGCTGTCAGCTCGCTCGTGCTGTTGAATCTTATTGGTTTCTCACGCCCTTTAAAAACGAGGTTTGCAGTAATTGCTGAATTATTGATCCTAAGGGGTAAGAACAGCCTTAGGAGGTTTGGATAGTTCTGTCTGCTTCCCAAATAGCTTACAGAAGGATTTCTTGCCGGTACTCGTGTGTAAGCTCACTGTGTGATGTTAATGACCAAGAGCAAAGCCCCACGTCAGGCTCTTTCCTCTGGCCTTTGCTGTAGCATCACTGTTGGCTCTCATTGCTGTTAAGGAATATCGAGGAGATCCTGGCAGCCAAAGGGGAGAAGGTGAGACGTGCGCTTGCTGAGGAAGCCCTGGAGCTGCTTCCAGAAGGTGTGGCAGATGGTGGCCCTCAGAGCCGTCCTACAGAGGGAGAAAGTGGGGACCCCCCCCCAGAGACTGACAGCAAGGAACGGACCTGACGAGTGGGATTGGTGCCATTCTGCTGATGGCAAGAGAGACTTTCATGTTTCTTCCTTGACTTCAATAGACTGTGCTTAGAATAAATGTGTCTCCTCTCTCTGTTGTGTTTTTGGTTGGTGTAGTTTTGCCTTTGACCAAGCTAATAATGACAGAGTTGGGCTGTGGATATTTCTCCTGGTACTTTTGCTGTGCTTAAAGCAGTTTAAGGTGCTTCAGAGGCATTGGGAAGCCTGCTTTGTTCTCAGGTGAGAATGGAGCAAATAATTTCCGACCGTGTGCTTTGGCTCAAGGAGGTGTAGCACCAACTGGAGGTTCTAGCAGTGTCCTCTGGCCTTGTCCAGGTGTTGCACAACAGCAGCTGATTGCAGTGCTCCTGAAGGTGCATCGCATGGCAGCTGAGCAGAAGAGGCAATTGGGACCACCTGAGGACATGGCCCTGAGCACAGGTGAGTTTGCAAAGCCAAATGAGCCTGCAGGAGCGTTGGACAGCTAGCTCATACTGCAGTCACTTCAGTGCTGCCTTTTTCTTTCCTGAGGTATCTTCCCGAGTTAAGGCTCTGTGCCCCACATGTCATGGGGTTGAAGGTCTTTATTTGGGCTTACACCACTTCTGCTCTGCCCCATGGCCGCCCTTGCTCGGAAATAACTTGTGGGGTGGTGATGCAGTGAGCAGCCCTGTGGTTGGGGTTATGCAACTTCCTTACTGGTGAGGGGGAGGATGGGCGTGAAGGAACAATTAGTATTTGTAAAGCACGTTGGAGATAAGTGGAGCACCTAGAAATGTGTCTTATTTGACAGACATTGAGGTGCTTATTAATGCCACTGCTGCTTGTTAAGATCAGCTAGAAGAGAAAATAATAACTTCATAAATGAAAAATGTAGGTGTTTACCCGAGAGCTCTGTGCTGGTAGTGATGAATCAGGCAGTAAGGTGATCATACTGCAGTTTCTTTGGGCTCCTTTTGCTTGCGTAGTTTTTATGGGCTTGAGGTCTGTTAACATCTTAGTACAACAAAGTATCTGCTTTCTTGTGTTTTTAAACTTGGTATCAGAGAGTAATTGAGGTTGGAGGAGCCCTACCACCCTGCTTAGAGGAGGTTCAATTTGATAAGGACACTGAGGGTCTTGGCTTGAGTTTCTCTGAGGATAGAAGCCCCATAGCCTCTTTAGGTCTGGTATTTGGCCTATCCTATAATATAAGAATAAAATATGTCCCAGTACCTAAGAGAAATTTCCCATGTTTCATCCTGTGCCCATTACCTTCTTTCTAAACACTTACAGATTTATGAGGAGAGCCTTCTCTGTATCACTCTTCCATTAAAGAGCAATAAAAATTCCTTTCCAAAGCTGAACAAACCCAATTCTTTCAGCCAAGCGTGGTGCCCATGGATTCATCATTCAAGCATTGAGTGCGTTGCAAGCATTAATGAGTGTAGCTCATTTATCTGAAGTGTTTTACATGTGTTGCATTATTAGTATGGATCAGAGTGACGAGGAAACAATCACATTTCTCTGGTGATGGGTAAGTTCAGGGTGATGAAACAGCTTTGAAGGGCAGAGCATCCATCAGCTGGGTTTTGTGTGTGTTCACATCCTCGTGAAACACGGTTCTCTCTGAACCAATTAGATGGGAGAGCAATCCATGTTTTTATTAAGAATTAGGAGTGGAACACTGCTGTGTGCTCACCCTGTTGTGAGCTGCTGGCTCCTGTTAGCACTGCTGGAAAAGTGGTTCTGGTGTTGTACCCAAAAACAGCACTGTGCTGCCATTGCTCACATGGCTTTGATGGGGTGGAATGGAGCTGCTGTTACAGGATCTGCGTTGTCTTGGAAACAGTTCATTTATAACCTAACTTTTGTAATACTGTTTTCCTTACCTTTCTGTGCCCCTGGCTACAGGCAGGCTGTGCTAACTTCTGCTCTCTTACACTAGGAATTGTAGCTAAGTGTCATTGCAGTATTTCTGGTCCCTGGCACTTGGTGCTGCCCAGAGGCAGAGTGGAGGCTGAGCTGGTGCTGCTCACCCATGGGCTCCTGTCTGTGAGTTCTGAGGGTGGAGAAAGGCCTGCTTTACTGCTGCTCCTGCTGCTGGAGGCAGCTCTGAAGGCTTAGGCCAGCAGCTTGGGCAGAGCACGAAGCAGTAGGCTGCACAGAGTGGGTGATTCTTCAGGAGAGGGTCCTGGAATAGGACACGGAGCTTAGAGTGCTGTGAAACAGCTGCAGCAGGCAGGGTGCAGCCCATGGGGCTCCTCAGAACCACAGACTGTGCTGTGCAACAGGGCAGGAAGCTGGTGCTTTTAAAGACGTTCTGGGACCTTCAGCTGGAAGGGGAGAGGGTTGAACTTCTCTGATGGGCTTTGATAACAAAACAGGAGCGTTTGTTGCTAATAGCTTGCATTAAAAGAATGTCGTGCTTTATTTTGAAGAAGGTTTTTTTTTTTTTTTTTTCTCTTTTTTTTTTTTTTCTTTCTGAAAAAGGGGAGGCATATCTTTCTGGCAAGAAGGGAAAAAGCCTGCTGGAGCTGCAGTGTGATGGGGACCAGTGATGCCCAAGCCTGGAGCAGCAGAGCACGGTGAGTGATGGTGCACTGACGGGTGCCTGAGGCCCAGAGGAGTGATTTTGAGGCAGACAGAGCAACATTCACAGGATGCACTGCTGGCATAAACCTTTGCTGTGTTCCTCAAAGCATTTCACTGCAGCTGATGAGAGCTGCATTCTTTTCCTCCATCCTATCCTGCAAGAGCTTTGCTGTGAAATAGGAAATACTTTGCCTCCGGCTTTCTGCCTCTCCTGCTTTATTACATTCAAATTCCAGAGTTCACCCAGCTGCTGGGGGACGCTGATGGGTTGCAGCTGTTGGCTGCAGCAGATGCTGGTGTTCTTATGGTCCCCCCAGCAGTGGTGCAGGAGCATTTGGTAGAGTGCATAGAAATGGGAGCCCTATGGGGAGAGGAAGTGAGTCTGTGTGTGTGCAGGGGAGCTGGGGGCTGTGAAGTGTGCTGCTTCCACGGGATCTCATGTAAGCTTCTGGGCTGCCAGGTCCTGCTGCAGTGGGGGCAGAGAGGTACAGCAAGGTGAGAGCCCTCTGCCCAACCCCTGCAGGTGGGCGGCTGATACCTCTGTGCCCGTCCCTGGGCTGTGATCTTCAGTGCTACAGAATGATGAGCTTGTCGGTGCAGGAGTTAACCTGTGGCTGTGTCCTGGCCTAGCAGCAGTCAGGGAGATTGCTATGGAGAGCCTCTGAAAGCTGTCTGGAATTTACAGTGCTGGGCTGCTCAGAGCCAGCAGACCCCTCCCCGTGTGCTGCGTGCCCTTCCAGCCTGCTGGAGATCATGGCTGGGGCAGGAGCAGCACGAGGCTCAGAAGAGGGTTGAGGTAAGTGCTGAGACTCAGACCTGATGTGACTTGGCAGATGAGTTTGCAATACAAAAACTCCCACCAGGCACACAGTCAACACGAGCTCTCAAGTGTCTCTCAGGACACTTAGAAAAAAGCAAGGTAGGAAGGAGCAGTATCCTGTGTTTCTGATGTTTTTTATAGATTTCCTCCCCATTACAGCCCTGCACAGGGGCCAGCACCCTGCTCTGTATTTCACAGCTGCTGCAGCAGCTGCCCTTCTCGATCCAAGGCCAAGTTAGCCCCAGCAGTCCCCCCTTTATCCGATGGGTGCCAGCAGTGAGCTGCTCCCTCCACAAAGCCGAGCTCTTTTTTGTTCTCTGCACACTGTGACTCCTACTGGAGGATGCTGTGTTGTTCTCTTTTACTGGAGAACACATAGTTCCTTCCACAGCTACTAAGGACAGTGAGGCAGCAGGTGAGATAGGCTCCCATCACTTAGTTATAGGAATCATCTCAAGACTTTGCATAGTTGGAGGCATGGTTCTGTCCTCAGGTCACACACAGAGCCTTTGGCAGTACAGAGTTTTATGTGTCTGGGTAGTGAGAAGCTTAAGAATGCCTGATGAGAGCAAGCTGGTGGCTTTTTGTTTAGCTTTGACTGGGACTGGCCATAGCCTACACAAGGTAGCCAGGCATAGGAAGACCAGCTGGGACTTGGCTTTATTCTTACAAGCCTCAGGATCCAAAATCTGCTGCTCTCTGGCTCCCTCTCTAGCAAAGTCTAATGGCCTGCTCACTCCTGCTGTGTTGGAATGAGCTTGCACTGCTGCCTGCTGCTTTTTGAGTATCTTCACTAAGGGCTTATGGCAGGGCAGTGTGCAGAAATTGCTGCCCTTTTTTTCCAGCTGCCACCAGGGAAACAAGACCTGTTTTTTGGGGCAGGTACTAAAGCACTTAGCCTGAGAGGAAGGCTTCATCCTGATTTCTATGGGAGGGCTCGAGCTCACTGGGAGAAGCAAATACTTGACAGTCACAGGCTGTTGTCCCTGTACTCTTGGGCTTTGACTGGTGTTTGGGGGTATGGAGTGCTCAGAGCTTTGGCACTTTCTCTACAGCACCTGAAGGGAGTTAAGGCAGACAGACCTGTGTGCTTGTAAGTGAAAGGAATGTGTATGTGCACACGTACACCCTTTTCTTAACACTTACCTGTAGTGACAGCTGCCCCAAGAACAATCCCTGCACCCCCTCTCCCATCCCCAAGAGCCACCATTAGCTCTGCTGACAACAAAGCAGGAAAGGTGGCCAAAAAATAAGGAAAATGACTTTGCCACTGAAGCTTAGACACAAATATTTATTATTAAGCACAACCCTCCCTTTCCCTTGAGCTGTATTTGCTTCTAATATATTAATTCATTTGGCAGATTATTCTTTTTTAGAAAAAAGTACCTATGGGTTGGAAATCCCCCATTAAAATGACATTAGCAAATGCACATGTAAAAAATAAATAAGCTCATACATTCAAGTATATGGCAAATAATTAACACCTCTGAAAGCTTAATGGTCAGATTCCAGTTCACCACCTGGCTGAGAGCTGCACAGGGCCAAGCCTGGAGCTGGTCAAGTCATCCTCATCTCCAGTGTTGTCCTCTTTACAGATACAAGCTAGGTGGGTACATACGTGGCTGTGCACATTCTCCTGCCTGATCTCCAGCTATCTGACCTGGCGCAGGAAGGAGGCAGAGGCTCAGCCCAGGACTCTGGGCAGCAGGTGAGTGCTCCCTGGTAGCAGCTGAAATGCAGCTACCCCCCTCCCGTGGTCAGTATAGGCAGGTTAAATGCCTGGTGAGCAGCATCACTGGTCTGAAAATCTTACTGCTGGTAGGAAATGTCTCTGTCAAATGCGTTTTGATTAGAAAGTGCTGATTTGTTCCCTATAGGAAACATCTGCTTTGGCAGAACTCATTACTGGAGTTTCTCATGTCCAGGATAGCCTCTCTGGTCAAGCATTCCACCTCCTGAAGTTCAGTCTCTGCTGCCCTCCTCTCTGGGCTTGCATTTCCAACTTTACCAAAAGGGATGACAGTAAATGTGGACCCTTGTATTTGCATACAGGGTGAAACTGACTTCCCAGTAACAATTCCAACCTGGAGCTGTCACCAAGGCTCCATTTCTTGCTAGTGTGGGACCAGACTGTGTGCAGAATAAGGGCTGCCTTGCTGAGAGCAGGTCTGCTGGGGCACGGAGCAGCACAGCACTGGTTTCTTTCAGAAGAAACAAAGGGAGGGGAGTGCTATTGTCCTCCACTGCCAGCTGCAGGGGATAGTTCTGCTTGCTCTCCTGACAAGCCACGGCCAGAAAACGTTGCTGGCTTACAAAGCAGGTCAGTGCCAGATGCAGGTTTCTGCCTTAGGCAACTGGACATTCCCTTGTGAGGCTTCTGGCTCAGCTGCACCAGAAACAATGAGTTCAGCTAAGTTTGATTTCTGTGCTGAATAGATGGGCAGAAGACCTTCTTTCTTCCTTCTTTCCAAGGTACCATCTTTTGTCTTGTGGCTGCAATGCAGGCTGCATACCTGGCACTTACCTTTCAGGCTTTGTCCTATGCTTGTTCTCTGGAGGTCTCCAGATCCCACTAAAGGTAAAAGTGGGAGAGCCCCAGCTCCTGCTTTGGAGTTTCTGGCACAACTCCGTACAGGAGCAGCTGAGGAAGCAGAGGGGACAGCATACAGCTCTCACTGCAGAGTTCATTGCAACCCCAGAACAAACTTCAAAGGGTGGGGGACCATAGCTGCAGCCAGGGGTGGGGTGAGCTTTAGAAGGTCCTGTGCAGCTTCTGATTTGGGCTCATTTCCTTCCGTAGAAAGAACAAAACTGATGAAGATGTTTCCAGGGAAGGATCCAGAACAACTTGTGTCATGACACAGACGTGACTGCAAAATGAAAAAGGTGCTCTTCCTTTCCCCTATTAAAAGTATTTTAGAAATAAAGAAGATCGAGGCTGCATTTAACTACCTGCTCTGGGCTCCTCCTTCAGCTGCCAGTGTGAGTTCCTGGAGTTTTAGGTGACAAGCAGAGGGGCTGCCAAGGTCTTCTTCCCTTGAGCTGTGCCCATTGTTACAGAAGCTGCATCTCCTAAAAAAACCCTTGTTTAAAAACAGTCCCCTCCTGTGAACAAGTGCAGTGCAGTTGAGGTGCAGATCCTGGAAGAAGTCTGGCGGTGCAGGAGCACTCTGGTTTGAAACCACCTACACTTAAAGTTCTTTTTGAAAAGAAAAGAAAATCAAAAACAAACGAAACCAAAACAAACTCCCCAGACTTAACCCCAGTTCTTAGCTGGAACCAGGCCTTTGCTGCTCCTCTTCTGCCTCCTCTTGTGCTGAGGCCAGATCTACCCTCTGCTCATCCATGCGTTTGGCCTGGACCCGCTGGATGAGGCTGAAGAAATCCTCATCTGGCATGGTGGGACCACGGGGGATGGAATCTGGTGGTGCACAGCGCTGGTCGTCTATCCTGGAGGACTACAGGGGAAGAACAGGGGTTAGGGCTGCATGCTGCCCACAGCCAGCCTGGTAAGAGTAGGAGGGCATTGCTTGCTGATGGTGGAGAAAGTAGTCCACCCCTCCCTCCCGCTCAGCCCTGCTGTACCTGACACTTCATCAGCATGTTGAAGAACTCATCCCCTGGCTCCTGGGCATCCCCCTCCATGCACAGGTGCCCCAAGTTGTTGTGTGTTATCCGGAGGCCTGGCAGGTTGCCCACATTGGCACGCTGGTCATCCAGCCGTCTGCTCTGCGAGCTGGCAATGAGATCGAAGAACTCCTCTGTCTGTGGGGATGCCATCAGGGAGGAGTGTGCTGGGAGGGGGAGAGGAGCACACCAGGGTCACATCTCTGCTTACCGCAGAGTCCCGGTTCTCACCGAAATGCTGATCAACCAACAGACCTAAGCCCCTGTTTTAGAAGCCTCCCAGGGCTGAGCTGGGTAGGACAGCAGCTTCTGTGACCAATGCCATTCCCTTCCACCCTGTGTGGTAAGCAGGAACAATCCCACTGCCAACAGCACAAGCAAGCAAGCAAAAACCTACCAAGAAAGCAGGGATCAAAGCCCACAGCCCAGCCGTGCAACCACTCACACCCTTCTCTGGATGCCAGTGCTGGGGCACAGCCCTACCTGCAGGTACATGGCAGCCACCTCCCAAAAACCTGCAGGCTGCATCTGCTGCATTGCCTAGCACCTAGGGTAAGGCAAAGATTTTGGCAGGATGCTGCTGCAATTTTGATTTCCACCCAGCAGTTGCAGGTGACTGTACAGTTCCTGTGCACTGCTGTGGTTCCTTACTGAGCACTGCAGGTCCCGAGGGTTTAACTGCAGGCAGGTAACGTGCAAAGTAACGAGCCTGGCTAAGGCACACAGCAGAGCAATGCCCCCAGCCAGGGCAACACACAACACATGGGGCCTGCTGGCTCCTGGCAGCTGCTAGGCAGCAAAACACTCACAGAACAGGAACTGCACTTGGGATGGGGACAAGCAAGTGGAGCTGTAAGAAATCCAGCCTGGTGGGGCATCGCCTCAGGGAGCACAAAGCACTTGAGGGTGCCCCCAGATCCTGACACTGCTGCTCCAACAGCCCCAGCTCTTGGAGCCGTAGGAATGCACACTAACTGCAGCACTGACGCCTTTCAGCTCACAAAGAAACTTCAAACAACGTGTCCAAAAAGCTCAGAGACCAAGTGATGGATGAACAGAAAGTATGCCTACTTGAACGCTCTTAATAAAGCTTCATACTCATAAGGTACACAGCTGTTACAGCCAAGTGTGTTTCTGATGCAGAAGTGCATCTTGAAAAAAGTGATGTTTGCTTCCACCTTATTTTTAGCACAGAAGAAACCGCTCACCTGGGAGCGACCCGCGTCCCTGTGAGCAACAGAGGGACCTGCACGCCCTGTTTGCTGTAATCAAAGCACCTCAACACGCTGTCATAAAAAAGACACAAACCCAAAGCGCAGACACAGCCCTGGCCTGCCTTTCCCATCCCATCTATTTGTCAGATGGTTTCCTCCATTTATCCGTGTTCTTTCCACAAGCAAAGCTCCCTGTCTGCGCACCCGGAGCTTCCTCTTGTTTATCCATCCTGCTGCCTTCCCCATCCTTACGCAACACCCATCACCGCAGCATCCAACAACTGTACAAAACCCAGAAGTTTTTCCACTGTGCTCACACTGAGAACACCCAGCAGCATCTTCCCCTCCTGCCAGAGCCCACCCAGGCCATTGCACAGCAACACCACACAGCCAGCCATGCCACGGGAGCAGCACGACCCAGAGTCACAGCGACTTATCAACACCTCCATGCTTACGAATCCGTTCTTCCAGGGCTGGGACTGGTGTGGCTGCTGCCTCCGCAGCCTCCGACGGGCATTCCTCCAGCGGGCAGCGCTGATCGTCCATCCGGTTGCTCTGGAACTTGCTCAGCAGGTCAAAGAAGCATTCCTCATCCGAAGGGGTTCGGTTGATCTTCTGCAAAGACAATAAAACACAAGGGAGTCAGCACGCCCCAACCGCCTCTCACTGCGTGGCCTTTGGCAATGTTTCCATCCTGCCCTGCCCAGAGCTGGACTCCACGCTATGCCCGTCCTTCTCCATGCACTGCACCTGCCCAGGGTCACTGCCTCTTAAACTCTGTGCTCCTAGCTCAAAAACAGCCTCTCCTTTTCCTCTTTCCATTGGTTTGGACGATCCAAAGAAAACCAGCCTCCAAGAAGAGGCCGTGAACAGAGCGGTGGGGAGGGCAAGAGGTGGGAGAACCCAGCGGGTACCCCCCCATGGGGTGCTGCCACGTGCCAGGCTCAGGCACACTGCCCACCCCTCTTTCCCGAGCTGCTAAACGTAACCTCTGCACACCACAGCCCCCACTTCCTTCCGACCTGTCATTGCACCCTGCTTGCTCCGGCCATCACCAAGCTGCAAATGCCACAAAATTACAGTTGTTCAGGAAAACGGCTCTTGCATGAGAGCCCCAAATAAGAACCTTGCAGCAGACAGTGATATATTTAAGTTGTGCTGCTGAAGAGTTAGCACTCACAGCAACCTCTAATTGCTGTGCCGTGGTGGAGATGGGCAGGGTGCTGCACCAGGAGGGTGAACCCAGGTCCTGTGTTCACTGCTGCACAGCAGAGCTCTCTGGAGGGCCTTTGGTGAGGTGTGCAATGCTGACCCCAGCACAGGGCTGCTCCCTGGGCATGCAGAGTGCTACCAGGGAGCCCTGTGCTGGGGAGAGCTGTGTGTTGACAGGGTTAAAGCTGTGAGCCAGAGTCAATAAACGAAGGAAAACAATTTTCCTATATGCTAAGCAAAGCAGATGAGATGCACTCAGCTTCTATTTAGGGCAGCGTCAAAATTAGCAGCGGGCCAGAGAGGAACATTGGCAATATGGGAGCAGAGAGGGGAGGGAGAATCACCTCTCACCTCCTCCCAGGTACTGACTCACAAATGGAGCAGACAGACCCTCTGAAACCACAGCCTGAATGAGCTTCAGCCAAGGATGAACAGCTTCTAACACAGTCCTGCCGTGCCGGCTCACATGACCAAACTTGAAGGTGGAAGAGGAAGCCTGCTCATTCACACCACGGCTCCCTGGGGTGGCACAGAGTCAGTGGGGGCAGTGGCACAACCCAAGGAAGAGTTCCACCTCATGGGGGACGCAACAGACAGAGCTCATGGGGAGACCATATTTTCCCATAGCACATCCCACCGGGGATCCATCCATTTACAATATGAGGACCTTTGCTCCAAACACACCCGAGAGAGGAAAGGATGCTCTGCCTGGCCCTCCCTCAGAGCCCCACACCTCCCTAATTAAAACACCCCAATGTGACACTGCACAGAGCCCTGCCTGCTGCCAGCCCCGAGGAAGGAGCTGTGCAGGCAGATGGACGGGCTGTGCCCTGGGGTGCACCGTCTGCTGCCGAGCTGTGGCTTCCTGAGAGCCTGGGCATCCCCTAACAGCACTGAGCAACAGTCCTACAACAGCACAACCACCACCACAGTGTTGCCACAGACCCCAGCCCCACAGCGCACCCCACACCCTGCACAAAGCCTCAGCTCCCTACCCACAGAAAGGTCACGTACACAGCACTGCAGCTTTACTCCTGTTCTCCACGAGGGAACAGAGCATCCAGCAGCCTGGCTAATGACAGCCTGGGAGCCCGACTTGCTTACCTGAAACACATCTCCCTCCCTGGAAGGCAGCAGGGATGCTGTGTGCTGGTGCAAGCAGCAGGCTGCTCAGCCTGCCAGGTGGGATCCAGGATGTGTCAAACACAGCTGCAGTGCTGGGAACACAGGGAGCAACAGCACCAGTGCTGGGCTGCCTTGAGCTCCTCAACCTGCAGGTCACTGCCCAGTGAAGCACAGGTGCACACTCACCAGTACTAAAGAGAACCTCTCAGCCTCTGCCCAGCTCTGTCCCCTGGGCACAAAGCAGCATTTCATAAGGGCCAAACCCCCGTTCTGCCAGATGGGCTTCTCCTCTGTGTCCCCACGCAGCAGGGTCGGGATAAAACAGCAGGTTTCAGTGCTGCTCCTACAGCCACTCCTTGGAGAGTGCTTCCTCAGCAACCTGTCCAGCAACAGCTCCTCCTCATCCCATTTCAGTGATTAGACAACATAGAGATGAAAGGAGCAGGGACAGGACCCTGCACTCCATCCCCAGAGCTGACCTTTTGAGTGCAGACACTTCCCAGACAAACTGTGCTCCGGACCCAGCAGATATTTGCCCCGACACATCCGTGCCCATGTGTCACCTCCTATCTGTCTCTCCCCTACCAACTAGATGCATCCCAAGCACTTACCCACTCTCTCTTCAGGCAGCTGACCCAAAATCACCAGGCTAGAGCAGCAGCAGGAGCACTTCGCACGATACACACAGCACTGCCATCTGCTCCATCATCCCAGAACCCCTTGGAGGAGCCAACAGCAGCACTGCTGTGCACCCCAAAGCCTGGCACCATGCAGGGCATCAGACCCAGCTTCATTGCTCCGGCTGCGCAGGGTGGGCACCTGGGGGGGTGCTGGGATGAGCATCCAGAAGGCAAAGGGGAGTAGGAGTAGGGGGCAGGAGGAAACCCATATTGTATGCCTCAGTTTGATGTGGATGGAAGCACCTACTGCCTCTGCTCCCAGCACAGCAGTGGGGCTGCTCCAGTCCTAGCAGCTGGCTGCTGCCTTGGCTCCTCGTTGGCTCAGAGCTGTCGAACTCACACAGTCTGTGCCCAGGGCAGCACTCCCCCTTCCCTTCCCCAGGAGCTCCCCCAGCACCACTGTGCTCCTACAAGGCATCCACACAGCACCAGTTGCTTTGCGGGTTGCTGCATCCACTTCCCAGGGAGTAGCATGGATATTGGTAACACAAAGTTCAAAATGAATCCAGCAGCCAGCTTTAAAAGCAGCTCACTTTTCCAGCATCCACCAGTTCTATCCAAGTCACGACCCGCGGAAACCCCCCCTTCTGTCTCTCTATGCATATCGCCTCATTCCAGAAGCAAAAAAGCAAAGCCCACAGAAAGCCGCGCTGCGCTCACCGACCTGGGCAGCCGCTCTCCCAGCTCCGCTCACGACGGCTCTGTTTGCCGTGCGCTCCCCAGCGGCTCCGCTCGGCACCGGAGCACAGATTTACACGGAGCAGAGGACCGGCAGACCCGGCGTGAAGCCACAGCCCCGCATAAAGCCTCAGCCCCACCGCCGCGCCGTTCTCCCCCCGCAGCCGCATCCCCGCTCTTGCTTCGCCCTCACCTCGCTGCCACGATCCCGGCGCTGTTCGCCGATGCTCTCCGACGCAGCGCGGAGCTATGTGAATATTTAGCTTTCCCTCCACCTCCTCGCCTCCCACCCGCCGCGCACACTTCGCCTTAAAAATAGATCGGGATCGATTTTGCCGAACGACATCTGCAAAAGCGCCGCGGGCAGCGGACGCACCGTGCGCCTGCAGGCACGATCTGATGGCTCAGATTTAAAGCACTGAAATACCCAGGGACCCGCGTCGGCTCCCGAGAGCCCTCCTGCTCCACGTGCTGTCAGGGATGTGATTTTTTTTTTTGGACCTGCTGCAGAAGATACTCAGCCACGAATTGATTCTGAATTTAAACGCAGCCCTGTTTAACAGAGGGAACGTTGTGATCGTAATGAGATGCTAAGCACAGAAGGGATGCGAACACCGTGCAACAGCCCGGGGACAGGTTTTACATTTGTGAAATGCAAACAAACGTGGGTTTGGACTGTGGGATGGGTCACCAGGAAGAGAAGCAGCCCGCCAGCAAAACGCTGCAGTGCCCCATCGGCTCTCCATCCATACTGCCCTCAGAGCCTCCTGCCCACCTTCTGTTGCAGAAGTGGGGAATGTCATTAACCCTGAACAAAAACAGGTTCTCCATCACCCCGCACAGTCCAGGCTTCGGGACAGAGCAGGCAAAAACCAATTAGTGTGTGTGGGTCTGGTGCCATGGGCTGTGGAAGAGAGAAAATGGGAATCTGCCTCTACATCGAAGCTCCTGCCTGGGGAGCTCACTACTAAGCTACCACTCCGTTCATGATTTAATTGTAAGAAATGCTGCAGCAAATGAAGAAAGAAAGGGTGCAGGGATGAGAAATGGGCAGGGCATGGCCACTGCCACGCTCAGTGCAGGACACTGCTGCACACTAGCACAGGCACTGCCACATCTCTTGTGAAATGCACATCTGCACCACGGCTGCTGCCTCTGCACCACTGTGCTGAGCTGAGGGGATGCTTTAGGGCAGAGGGAAGCGGGGCTGTGAGTCACAGCTGAGCCCCTGCCCTGTATCTGAAGAGCCAAAGTTGGAGATAGCCCCATCACAGCACATGGAATGGGCACAGAGGGGGACATGCAGAAGATGGGGCTGACCCAGCAGCAGAGCCCTTGGAACAGCAAAGAACACTTTTTGCACCTGGGCACAGGATGCAGTGAAGGAGAGCAAGCAGAGCATCTCTGACCTGCAGAGTCATCCCCTGAACGTCCCCCCTGCAGCCCCCTGTGTGCCCTGGGCTCTGCGGTCCCAGCAGCCCCATACACACACACTGCAAACACAGACGTGCCCAACGCTTTTCCCTTCCATATGAAATTATCACCCTTCCTTGGACTGTTTTCAAAGATTTTTTTTTCCCTTTAAACAACTCGCCCACTCATCCCTATAAACGCCAGTGCTAAAAGCTGGTTCTGTTGTTAGGATTGCAAATAGCTCGGGCTTTATTGTTTCAAACAAAATCAAAATAGCTCACCCACACTCTCTCCTTTCCTAATGCCTCAACTGCTGACCTGCTGGGAGCGTGCCCTGCTGCTGTACATGGTGCAAACCCACACCTGAGAGCAGCAGCTCAGCACAGCCCCATCTCTGCCTTCCCTTGGAGCGCAGTGCCCATGGCAGTGTCCCCCAAGTGTCCCTGACACCTCTGCTGCTCACCATGCCAGCATGCTCAGATGCAGCCACTTTGTGCAATGGCCTCATTAATCCCAGGGTTACATTTCCTCCCCTCTGCTGGAAACAGCCCTGATGCATACAGACAGTCCTACAACAACGCTCTGCAGTTAAGGCAGTGAGTTTTCCCTGTAAGTTTTGACTACTCTTACAGTACCAGGTTGGCTTCCCGTTACCACTGAGGCCCAGATTCAGTCCTCACGTTTTTAACTACAACCCAAGGACACAAATCAGAAGCACTGTCACTCCAGGTCAGCCCCTTCAGGCTGGGTAGGGGGATGGCCAACTCCAGAGGATCAATTAACCACCAGGAGCGAGTCCAAGCTCCTTGCCCCAAGCCATCAGGGCCATGGGCTGATGCCAGAGAGCAGTGAGCTCTCAACATGTGATCAGCAGAGCCTTCCCCACACAGCCAAGCAGCAAAGCCAAGTAGAGCTCATTGCAGCAACACACACTCCATTGCTTTAGATGATATAACCCATGTTCCTGATTCAGGAAGGCAGAAGTAAGGTTAACAAATAGCGCTCACACCCACAGTGCACACCTCACCTCCTACAAACGCCCGACTCCTAATTATTATTTACACATATCCAGCAATGCCTGAAGGCCTCCTCCAACATCAAGGGCTCTCACCATGCACAGAGCCCACGGAACATGAAATCCCAGCCCCACTGCAGGCAGGGTGAGTCTTGGGGTGGCTCCATCGCTTGACAGTGCACCCCAATAAGCAAATCCATAGGGAGTGCTGTGGAGAGCTGCTCTCCCACCCCAGAGCAGGATGCACAGATACTACGATGTGGAGTGGACAGGTGAGGGTCATGGGGACCCCTGGGGTCCCCTCCAATTGCATGTGGAGCGCTGCTCCAGCCTCACTCCCTGCCAGGTGCAAACTACAGCCTCCTGGGGCTGCACGTGGAATGGGATGAAGCCAGGGGTGCTGGGAAAAAAAAAAACAAAAAAAACATTGTTTGGTCTTTTTTAGATTAATTGGTGTTAATTGCCTTGGGAAGGTTTGAAAATAGCACTGCTAATGGGAAATGTGGATGAAGGTGAGCAGAGCCTCGTGACTGCCACATTAACCCCAGACTGGGGCTGCGCCCTGCCCAGCTGGCAGCTCACATTGGGGCACACACAGGCAGAACCCCATAGCAGCCACTCTCAGCCCTGTGTGGGGACACAGAGCCCCAGGGAGCAGCACCCAGCCCTCCCTGCTCTCCCACGCAGCCTGCAAAGCGCATCCACAGCCACACCACTTCTTGTGCTCCCACCTGCCTCAACCAACAATATTTGTGCATGACAAGCAAACCAAATCCCCCCAACTGCAGGTCTGTGTCATCCGCTGTCACTGCCCAGTGATCTCAGGGTTACATTGATTTACACCCAAACAGAACTCAGACTCTGACGTTTTAAGCTCTTTTGGCACATGCAGTTTATTGCACGCAAGGAGGTGAAACCACAGACTCACAAAGTGCCCCAGGCACAGCACAGCCCCCAGGAACGAGAGAAGAGTTCCAGATTCAGAGAGAAGTCAAACATTTGGAGTTTTACAGCTCTGTGTCTGGCTGCGATTCATTCCTCTTTGTCAGTACTGTTCTCTTTAAAGTGACAGTTTCTAGGAAATGCTCAGCTCATCGTCCCTCTCCCTGCCCTGTACCACTCAAGGGCTGACAATTTGCTGGGAGAAAGGGCTGCACAAGGAGGAAAGCAGACCTCAATTACAGCTTCAAAGTGCCAATAACTGACAACCCGGTTACGTTGAGCCAGGGGAAAAAGAAATGTGTTTCAGGAGCTGGGTCAACCAGCTCCAGCATGGCCAGGCTGCAGAGCTCCTGTCCTCACCTTCAGTAAACGGCTGCGGTGGGACCTGGGACAACAATTTCAGGTCACATCCCTCTGGTTGGAGTCTCTTTTCCAATGTTTTCAGCTCCAAGGCCACCCTCCAGCTACATCTGGGATACGAGGGCTCACGTAATGCCTTCATGCAGCCCCCAATAATTGTGCCAAGACACTGAGAAGCATCCAGGCCTGGGGTCCAAAACATGACCTCTGCACAGCTGAGGGCTTGCACAGCCCTCCTGCACTTGGGTGTGCTCTCCTCTCTGCTCACAAGCACAGGCTTGCTTCAAATCCACAAACCCACCTCCCAAACCTGCCCTTCTGCATGAGGCAGAGCACAGTAAGGAAGAACATTACAGCCATGCACCCCACAGCACTGCCTGCCCCAAGGAGCAGCCCAGCCCCGCTGCATTCCCCAGGCACAGCACAGGGCTGCAGAGCTGCCAGTCCTGCCCAGCCTCCCTCGTGCTCACGTGGTCTCATAGGATAATTACAGAGAAAAGCAAGGCAATTCCCAATTTTAGTGCCATTATAAAACAGAGAGGGGGAATTCGTTACCTGGCAGCTGTTAATATTTAAGGGAGAAACTGATAATTTACCACTGAGGCAATGAGTGCAGCAGAGGCAGCGCATGCCAGAAAACACTGCTGCCTCCCCCCTCTGCCCCATGCAGTTCCTCTGCAGTGATTCTCTATCTCCCCACTCGTTTCCCTGCATAAAGTCCCAGCGAGGAGCAGCACCTCAGGACTCTGCATTGGAAAACCCACACGGTTCCAGCTCTGCTGTCCCTGCTGCAGCCCTTGATGTAGGAAAGCACTTTGGGCTCATGTGTGCAACCATCCCACAAAAGGAGCCAAAGAGAAGAAGGGCCCCAGTGCTTAACAAAAAGTCTCAGACAGACATGTGGTCGGAAGGGTTGGATGCATGTTTTAAGATGATGCAGCCAGATTGCTGCTGCTTCTCAGAGCAGCCTGCATCCCTGGAATCCTCTCAATATCCACCAGGCCACAGCCCTGCAGACACATCTCCCAGGTCTGCACCCACACCAAGTGCTGCTGGACATCTCACTAAGCAAAGAGGAAGGCACAGCCTGATGGTGACACAGCTCGGTGGGCTCTAGCAGAGCAGACTTCGAGTGCCACAGGAACAGCCTTACCCATCAGAGCAGCCACCCACCCCTCCAGCTCCAGCTTTCTTGGAGCATGTTCACACCAGAAAGTCTGACCAGCCATACTGGCATAATTATACCACGCAGCTAAACAAAAGGTTGGGAGATAAAGGAGGGCGTGCGTTGGCATGGAGGTAGTTCACACATCAATCAGATCATTACATCATCTTAAAAGAGAGGGAAGATGCACAGAGAGCCACAGAGCAGCCAAGCATGGGGCACCCACATCAAGCTCTGAATGGACAGCAGAGGGACTGAGCTCTCATTGGCCATACAGAGGATCAACTCAACAGGATATCGAGAGAGAGAGACAACAACATGGAAGAACTCTGGCACCCTGCCTGCAGGGGTGTCAACTACAACATTCTCCCTTCTTTTATGGTCGCTTCCCGCTGTAGGCATAAAGCAGGTCTTATAAAAACATTTGTCCCAGGGAATGTTTGGAGATACAGCATGCTGTGCGTGTGTTCTGTGTCTAAATACATCAGCCCATCTCTGCAAGTCCTCAATGCACACAGCTCCTTCTGTTATTAACTACAAATAGTTCCCACAAGGGCTCGGGTGGTTCAGGAGCCAGGAAGGACTCCTGGGCTGATGTTCTCCACTGGGGGGACTGGGGTCCAGATGAGCAGCACCATTTCTGAACCACTGACCCCCAAGGAGGGTAGTGGGTGAGGGTGGTCCTTTCTTCTCTGTGCTTTTTCCCAGCAGTCCAGTAAGCACTGCAGCCCCTGAAGCCAGGCTCACACAGCCCCACAGATCCCAGTGCCTTTAGCTCATTTCTGCCCACAGGAGTCATGCCTAGCAATAGGACACATCCCCAGGCAAGTTTTTTTTTTTCCAAGAATACAGAGCATCTTTGTTCCCTGGGCCCTCTCCTGCCTTCTCAGAGACGTTGCTTTCTCAGACAGGAGAGTGAAGGACAACTACACTAACCTGTGCTCACCTGATGCTTCTGAAGCATTAGAAGTCCCCTCCATGGGGCAACCCTCTGCAAAAGGCAGCTGCTGCCAGTCCTCTGGGAGCCTGTGCATTAAGACCTTCTCCCCCAAGGAGGAAAAGGGTTACGTTCTGACCAAGCCTTTGATGTCTGCAAGCTTCACGTGGTGCAAAACCCTCTGCTTTGACATTGTTTTAAACACAGCAAAACCCAACAGAAAATCTCAGGCCTGGCCACCCAGCTATAGGCACGAGGACCCAACCCTGATACACAGACTGCTGCTACAACAGAGAGAAAACAACCACATGTGGCTCAACCCTCAGCTGCTCCCACACCACAGCCTGCAGCGACCCACAGCTCTGGGTGTCCCATCAGATCCCACACCAGCCCCAGTGCAGACAGACAAGCAGGACCCTTGCATCGTGTCCCAGTAGTGATGAAGCCCCTATGTGCCCAGGACCCTCCCACCCCTAACAGAAAGGTGTGAGCCCACAGAGGAACCCTCACCCACATCCTACCTTACGCAGAGCCTGAGCCATGGTTTCTCCCACCCATCCCAGTACTGCCACAGCTTTGCCAACAGACTGAGCCCTGCTCCCAGGGCCCGGTAGTGCTGCCAGCAGGGCCAGGCTCCTCTCCATCACCAAATGCCTCGCCTCCCCTTCCACTTTTCCCTGCCTCCTCCCATGGGGAGTTTCCCAGCAGCTCAGTAATTAGCATCATCATCACTGATGCTAATAACAACACCACAGCTCCTGCCATCCAAAGCTCAAACAACTTTACAGCCACCATCACGCCTCTGTAAGCTTCTGGGGTTGGCAGGGGAGCAGCAGTACCCATCCCACAGGTGGGGAGGAGGGGGTGAACAGGACTTATAGAGAGACCTGTTCAGGGCCTGGGAGGTTTGTTCTGAGCTCGTCTTCTGAGCGCAGGTATGGTGACATCCCATACGCAACCCAGATCAGCTATAGGGGCACACTGCTAATGAAGGACTTGCTGTTAACTGATGGATTAAAGATTTTTTGCTTTGAGCATTTGCAAAGTGAGGAATAGGATGCGACTGCGGTCTGAACAGCCTGACCAAAGTCAGCTCTGTGGGAGGGAGAGCAAGAGAAAGGGTCTGAGCTGGGTTCCAGCCTCTCCTTGCTCTTGGGTGGGGTTTGCTACATTTCACTTAAAAGGGCACAGATGGAAACAGCTTTTCAACACAGCCCACCCACACTCCCATCCAACAGAGCAATGGGACAAAAGCCAAATGCAAGATGTTGACTTGAAAGGTTCGGAGGTCTGGGCTGCACTACAAAGCCAAGCTGGCATCACTGTCAGCTGGGAGCACAGAAACCAGACAGGATTCACCTGAAGTAACCCAGAGCACACTGCACAGCCACCGTCCTGGCAGCAGAGCCCTTCGTGTAGGGCACTGTGTGTGTGGCAGGGCAGGGTCTGAGGCACAAGCTGTGTCCCAGTGGGGCTCTGCACAAAGCCTTTGTAGGGCTGGGATGGGCACGTAGCACAGACACGGTGCTGCTGAGTCCAAAACCCAAACACCCAAAGTGAGATGAAGCCCTCCAGCAGCAGGCTCAGCCCTGCAGTCTGGTCTCTGGGGCTGTGCACAGGCATGGATGCAGCATTCTTCCCTTCCTCATCGCCATGCAGAGCTCCCGGATGTCCAAGGGTATTTCAGAAGCTTTTAGGAAAAAGATTATGAACACCTCCACCTTCCCTTCGGTACAGCTACAACCTGAGAACAAGCCCAACCTCACACATCACACTTATTATGGGACACAGGCTACAGTCTGTTAGTTACCAAGATGGGCATTCTCCAAAACATAAGACAGACAGTTGCCTTCTCCTCCAGCCAAGTGCATCATCTATTCTCTCCTAGGACAAAATGGGTATGTTTGGTGTCTGTGAGGAGGGAGATGCTGGTTTTCCCTGCTGCTCTGCCTATCTTAAGTTCACTCTCTCTGCTGTTTGCCCCACCAGGTGCACCAGGAATGCTTAGGGGCTGAACTTAAAATGAACTCGCCCACAAATCCAGAGAGAGCAGGTAGAGTTAAGGCACTACAACACCTGGGCACCTCGGTGAGCCTTTCCCTGCCTCCTCACCATTCACCAAACCCCTGCATGTATGGTGACAACTTGCTGGTGGCTGGCAGCATCCCAGGGGCCCTTCCTACACACAGAGCCCTATGTGCTCACACACACACTCCAGGAACACTCTTTGCCTTACTCTTGCTGGAGCACTGCTTTTGTTTGTTTTCTGGCTGAGTGTCCGAGTTAAAAATACAAGGCTATTTCTAGCAGAAGCAGGCTGGTTTTTTTCTGCCTTTGTATTCCCTCAGATGCCCCCGTGCTGCTGTCTCCTTTCTGGTTCAGATGAGCTTTGTTTTCCTTCCCAACGATCATGTTTGCACCGGTGAGCAGCAGGAAATGCTTTTCCTATTAGACCATTTCCACCGACACCATTGGGAATGAAACAGCAGCTCAGAGAAGTCTAAAAGAAACAATTGTTGTAGAAATCCTGTCTCCAGCGGTCAGACAACGGAACAGAAAACCAGGACTGTCTGTGGCCAGAAGGGGATGTGCATGGCTGTGCAGATCAGGACGTGTTCTACCTGCACCCATAGTATGGGAACAAGGAACCACGTTCAAACATCCCCTCTCTACAGGCAGGCTTCATCCCAAGCTCTGAAGCTCAGACCCTTTCTTACCTAACATAGAAATATTGTTTTGTGTTCTTTTCTTAAGCACTAAGGAGAAACAGGTGTCTGTCTCCTGGCTTGGACTGCTTCCACCTGGATTCAAGTGAGTGATCACAGAACTGCATACACTGAGGCTGTAATGCACCACTAAAGCAGGAGATCAAACATTTTGGAGCATCCATGCCATCAGGAAGTCTTTGCTGTTACAACACACCCCCAGCAGCAGGAAGCTGAGGATTCGGGGCTTCTCGCTGAGTCCAAACATCTCTGAGCCCCCTCCCAGGACTCAGAAACGTGCCATTGTTTGTGGGTGCAATTCCCATCTTCAAAACCGAGAACGAAACCAACACAGCTGCAGGAAGCCTCCCCAGTGCATCATGTTTGCCAGTGTCACAGCATGAGCATCAACACAACCAGAACACAGCGGCCCAACAAACAACTCTGTTGTTTGGGCTAAAGACAAAAAAAAAAAAAAAAAAGACAGTGAGAGCTTTCCAGGACTCAGATGCCCATCAGCTCTGGGGAACCAAGCACAGCCCGAATCAGAGATGCTCACCACACACCCATAAGCCATAAATCACCAACATCACGGCCAGCTCCTGCCCTTTTGGAAGCTTCATACGATTTCCTTCCAGAGAGAAGCTCCTAGGTAAGGATTTGCCATCATCTCATCCCAATCACTGGCTTATTAAACCACGCTCTGCACACTGAGCATGTAGGCTCTGCTTCCCATCCAACAGCCACACCACCACCCCTCCCCTGAGAGCTTGGAAAGGAGGAAGGAATGAAGATATCCTAAGATGAGCACTAGAGGAGAAAACCACTTCTTCCTACCGACTGTGGCACTTGCACTCGGACTTGGCTGCTATCCAGGGGTGATGTGCACGGCCCTTGGGGCCTTCTATCCAAACCCAGTTGGTGCTCCCGGTATTTCTTTGACCTCACAGGTAAAGACAAGAACTCTTTTCCCGAGATCTTCAGGTCTCCCACGTGATGGCTGTCCCCATTCTGGTCCTTGGGAAAGCAAGAAATAGTTATTGTACAGATTGCTTGTACCAAGACCTGCTGCCCTAAGATTTAGAGTACAGCAGATGCACAGAAAAAAGAAATTAATGGGGCTTTTAGGCTGCCTGAGCTGATATATTTTGTGTATCGTCACAGAGGATGATTTTAACGAGTGGAGGGGAAGCATCACCCAAACAGCACACAATAGTCAACTCCTCCACAGGGAGAGATGAGAGAGAAGCAGCATCCCCTTAAAAGGAACCAAAAAACAGGGATGGGGGTAAGGGCACGGCTGGCTTATTTACAGACATAGGAAGTGATGGCTGAAAGGTGCCTCCACCTGGAGGGCTGACCCTTCCCCAGCAGCTCAGCATGAATGGCTGGAGCCCCATTCAGCCCCTCCAGCAAGCTCTGTGTTACAGCAGTGCACAGGAACTGCAGGGCAACATGACAACTGCAACAGGTGGCTACAGGCAGTCCCCTGCTCCCTCACTGCTGTCTTCCTTTGCTCTCTTCAATGCCTGTGCAGGAGTTTTCCCACTCCTTACAGTACAAACAGGAATAGTGAGAATGAATAAGGAGAGTTTCAATTCTTTAGATGTTATCAGTAGGACCGACTGCAGCCTGGCTGGTGTCCACACCTTGAAAAGGAGGCACTAAAGTGGCAGCACAGAAGCTGCTTTGCTGCCCTGGATAGAGGCTTCAAACAGCTTCCTTCGTGCCAAAAGGATAGATGACTCAATTACAGCATGTAAGCACCTTCGGGGTGAAAGCCAGTGTGTGATAAAGAATTTTTAGTCTGGTGGAAAGAAGGATAAACAAGGACTGATGGCTGGGAGCCGAAAGCAAAGATCAAAACAAGGAGCAGGGCTGGTGATAGCAGGGCACGCTGCTGCTCACTGGACTCCAGGGTCCCGTGCCCCAACCCACAGCTCTTATTTGCTCCCCCCAGGACCCCTGAAGCTCACCCACCCCTCCACCTTGAAGGAGGCTCAGCCATTACAGCATTAGCAGCAAACCACACATCAGCAAAACTAAACGTTGGGTTGGGACGTGCAATTGAGCATCCTTCTGGCACTGCTGTCCCCATGATGCTCTCCAGCCCAAAGGCCAAGCACAGTGCCCACCCGGACCCCTCCCCCAGGGTGAGTTTGATAAAGCCCTACAGCAAACCAACAGCTGCCCCTGGGCAGACCCAGCAGCTCCCTATGGGATTTTCGGAGGGATGTAGATGAGCCCCAGAGGTGGGAAGGCTCAGTGCCTGCAGCTGTCTGTAAAGCAGCCTTTGCCCTGGGGAGAGAGTGAGTGCTGCTCTGCTCAGATCTGACATTTCCAGCAGTGCACTGGAGCAGAAGTCCTCAGAGCCCCTTGAAACAAAATCCTCCACCTCCTGCAAGGCACAGCTCCCACTTCTGACCTCTCCTTCCTCCCCGCGCTGAGCAAAGCACTCTGCTGGGTTAATAACATGCTGAGATGTGCCACCAGCCACTGAAGGGGCTAAACCACTCCCCTTATCCTCTTCGATAGAGGACTTATTTTAAAAAAGAGTTCAGAATAGCCTTTTTCAGCTTTCAGTTAAGTGTCTCTCCTCCAAGCTCTCTAGAAACCCTCTTTGGTTAATCCCACTGACACTAATTGTGTCCTCCCCTCAGCGAGCCACCACAGATTGCTACCCACACTCAGTCCCCAAGGCCAGGCAGGCTGCTTTGCTTACCTTTTCAGAAGGGAACTTCAGGAGGTCCAAGCTGTCCATGCTATTTCCTTGGACTCTCTTGGGCCTGGCTCCTGCAAAACAACACACTTTTGCATCAGGAGGTGTCAAAGCAGGACAGCCCCTCAGCTCCCATTGCTGCAAAGTCAGACAGATGGGATGCTGCAGCTGCACACTGTCCTTGAGGTTCAAATGTGTTTTCTCTCTGTTGTTTTGAATCTTTTTCAAAGTGCTATCACAGCACAGTCAGCAACAGCCAGAGCTGCACAAACCAGCAGCAGGGCCACACCGTGACCATGGGTCTCAGCTCTGGAATCTCACAGTTACAGCCCCCACCTCAAGCATGAGAAGTCAGGGGACTGGCATTGAGAAAAATCATAACAAAAACATAATGTGTGGGATTGTTGCTTTATCTTCATGCTTTTAGCTTAAAGAATGTGTCTGGGACACAGCACAGAGCCTCTCTCTACAGTCACAAGGACTAGAAAACTAAGCAAAAGAGCAAACTTTCATGGCTTTCATGGGTCCAGCATCAAGAAGATGGAAACTTTGCTTTCACAGGTATAAAATTTGAAAGCACACGTGATAAGTTTTATTTCATATAAGCTGAAGGTTTTATTTAGCTGAGAGCCATGTGATACCCCACATCAGCAAAGCCAAGCAAGGCAGAAAGAGAACCATTGGACTGGAGGTCCCATGACAACAACTCCCAAGCTTGGGGGGATGTCCTGGAGGAGGGTGAGGAGTGTATGTGAGTTGAAAGCCATCCTCATGCAGAGCCCTGAGAACGGAAACCACTGAGCTGCAAGCAGTTCCTGCAACAGCAAACTCATCTAGCCCAAGGGTCCCTGTTTCCCACCAACATCTAAACAGCACCGCTGCTTATCCTACAGCCTTGCCTGCCCTAAGTGAGTTTTGTGCTCTTTAATATCTTACCATTTTTATTTCAGCCCTTATGTTAACTAAGCTTAACTAAGCTACCACATCTTTACTAAAGCTGAGGTCCTTGGCAGGATGCACAACACCCCCCTCACCCACGGGCACCAGCAGGACGGAGGGGTTTCCTCCCACATTGCCAGGAGAGCAAAGTAAGATAAATCAGATGGCACACGTGGGTTTGGCAGTGATGCCCAAGAGGTGAGGTCTGCACCTGGAAGCCAGCGTGCGTCACAGCAGCTTCTAATGGCTGCTTCCAGGAAAGCCCTGAAGCAGCAGCGTGTGCCTGATTAGATAAACACACGTCACTTCTAACGGCCTGAAGAGTTGTTAATTGTACACCTCCATCATCTGTGCTTTGGTACATTCACAATAGCATTAAATTGCTGGCCAGCGACCGTCAATCTCTGATCTGAGAAAACCTGCCTTCCTCTTTTGTTAATTAGATACACAGAGTCAGATTGCCCCAGCAATTAGGGCACACAAAACAATTCATCTTTTCCAGCTATGTTGGTGCTGATGTTCCTCTGCTACCTCACAGAGACCTCGCACTCAGCTGAGCCAAGAGAGGAACTACAAACCCAACTCCAAGCATCCCAACTCAGCTATCTGCTTCCAGAACAAAACACAACCAGCCACGAGGCCAGAGGGGCTCCAAACACACCCAGTTCCATTCTCCCCATCACTCCAGAGCCCACACATGCCCATCTTCCAGCAGAGCAGAGAGAGTCCCATACTCACAAGCACACTGCAATAGGAGGAGTCCCATCAGCTTGCTGTCCCCAGGCAGAAAGGTCCCCAAGGCAGCTCCAAATCATGTGTGCTGCCCCAACCTCCTCCAAAGTCCCTTTTCTCAGCAGTATCCACAGCCCTAATGTCATACAGACATCCCCATCCTCCTCCTCCCCATCACCAACCGACAGTGGTGGAGGCAGCAGACTGAGCAGCTGAAAACCCGTGTCTGTTCCTCTGTAAGCTTTTCTCTTCTCTCTCCAGTATTTATTGGCATGTTTACCAAGCCAACTGCAGAGTAACCAAAAACCTCAGGGGCATGTCTAAATGCTCTCTCTGTCTTTAAGGTTTGCTGAGGTCTCTAATAAGAGAGAGCTGAAACCTTCTTGTGAACATCAGCTGAGCACAGCTGCTGACTGCCTGCATTCATGGCTTGTTTTCCTGCAGCTCCTCAGATGTTGTCCTTCTCAGCACTCAGGGGGTGTTGTTGCTTTTTAAATTTTCCCCCTCTCAGAATTCCACCCCCCCTCTACGTTCTCAACTCTGAAGCAAGGAGGTTGGGTTTCTTTTTTTTTTTTAATGTTTGTTTTTTGCTCCTGCAGTTTGGTTCCTGGGGTGTTCAACGGTTTCCACATTCCACTGTTTTAAAACTGGAGGCAGCCCCTCCCCAACTAGGAGGGAGAAATGAATCCCAGGGGAAGTTGACTGGAAGACAGCAAAGGGGTGTAACTGAGACATCCTTGCTTCTCCTGGCTCCCTCGCATCCCTCATCTCCAGCTACTCCCTGCTTTTCTGTCTTTGGGACACTCACCCAATTTATTCACCTCCAGGCACTTCTTTCTCACAGCCACACTCTGCAGAGACCCCCATCCTTGTGCTACTTATGACGGCACAGACACAGCGTGCTTTATTCCCAATCGTTTTGCATAGCCAGAAGTTGGGTAGTGCACAGCCCCTGCTGTCCTTGTGCTGTTCAGGCTGAATGGTGTAGGGCAACTCTGTTTTTCAGGACTTCGAGGGCTTCACCATCACACTGAGGGGAAAGAGCACACCAGCCTCTTCTGCAAAAGCCTCTGATAGCACCTGGTCAGCACATCACTCCATGGGGTTCCAGCTCCCATTGGGCAGCGAGGCACTGGGAGGACCAGCTGGCTTCCTCCTAGGAAGACACAGCAAGAACTCTCACAGTACCTTGCTACCATGCAAGATGTAGCCACAGAGAACTCAAGGAAGTGTTTTATCACAGAACAGCCATGGACTGCCCCATGCAGATTTGCAGTAGGGTAAAACCGGGCAGGCAGAGGGGCAGTTCTGTTCCTGTGTCCTGCTTGCAACTCTTGGGATCTCAGCATTGACAAGATCGAGCACAACATGTGCAGCAGCAGCTCAGGGAGCCCTGCCAGGAGCTCTCATCAAGCTGACATGTGCTATGAGGGCTCCTAGGAGGAGGACTTCTCCATAGACAGAGCAAGCTCCCAAGCACAGAGCAACCGACAGTTCTATTTGCAGGCCTGGAACAAGCTGTCTCCCTCTGGGTGGCTGTATGTGAATTAAAGCTGACAGTGAAATCCACAGAGAACTGCTGGGGAAAGGTTACACGGCCAGCACTGCTCCTGCCCTCCCTCCAGCTCTCATGGCTGAGCAGCACACAGCAGCTCAGGGGCAGCAGTTACCCTGCAGAGCACAAATCTCAGCATAAGCACTTGAAAAGGCCATTTCTCTCTACACTCAAATCAACCGAAATACCAACTTGTCTTCTTGACCAGACTGTTGCCCTCTCACATCCGCACAGACCCCAGCATTTCAGATCCTTGGTTCTGGCAGACAGCTCCAAATATTGTTAAATCTGATTCAATTAGAGCAGCCAAGCAGTCGGCTGGGGAGAAAGACAGCTCTGTAAACCCCAGCCACAACTGCAGAGATACAGTCCAGCAATCTCAATGAGTACAGAGCATCTCAAATCTCACACTGCTGACACCTAATCAGGACATCTCCGTTGAGCTAGTGCTCCATTATTACAGCCAGTGCTCTTCAGAGAGGAAAGAGGAGGATAAAAACCACAGCGGCAAGGAAAAAAAATAAAAAGATCCAGCAAAACAGGCATCTCATTTAGGGCTTTAATTAGTCTTCAAACACATAATGGGTTCTGGTACTATAAATCCACTTGACCTCTATTAGTGCCAGCACTTGCATGATAAATGCTGGCATTTGTTTTCCCAGTTGATGTTACTGGGATAGAACAATGCTTTCCTTTAAATAGAGAAAGCAAATAGTATCAGTTATTTATGATGACTGAGCCATAAAAGTGCTGGCACTGAGCTTTTGTGTGTGTCCATCTATGGGAAGGAGCGTCTGCTCATCCAGCCACCTACTGGATTGGAAAGGACCAGGAAAATCCCAACGTTTCTGGCCTCTACTATGGCTGAAGACATGGTGAGATGGCTAAAACAACCCTTCTCTCCCTGACGACTATGTGAGAGCTCTGTGGTTCAGACAAAAGCCATGAACACATGTGGCTTGGAAGAGAAAGGACACAGAAAGGACAAAGCCAACCCACAGCTAAGGGCCAGGGAGAACAGCAGGAAGGTCACTTTCAGCAGGTTGTCACATCAAACTTCCTCAGAAATGCTTTGCACCCACACAAGGTCCTGCATTTTCAGCCTTCTGCAGCAAAGCTGGAAGCCAAAGGACAGGAACAAAACCTCTTCTGCTGGGAAGATTGGGCTCCAGTGTTTGCTCTGCAGTGCTGTATTCATTGGCACACAGACCAGCACACAGCTGAGCAAATATCAACCCTCCAGACAAGATCCTGAGCACTACAAAAACCTTCTCCAGAATAACAGTTTCACAGTGGCTTCCCCCACCTTCCTTCCCCCCCCCAAGGGGAAACTGATCCATCATAAAAATGCATGTGTACACACAATAGGCACGAACAAGAAGTTATTATTACTTTTGAACCAGGATTCTCATCCGCCTGATTTGGCAGAAGACATTTTACGCACTTGGCAGCCAAATCTTACATCCTCCAGGATCCCATCTGACAGCTGAACCCCTGCATGGCAGCACTGCACATCTACGTGGCACCCAGGAGCTCCACGGAGTGCAGTCAGGTTGGGCACAGCCAGTGTAGCTGAGGAAAGCTGCAGGCTCTGAGTAGAAGGTGATCCTACGTCTCACAGCCTTACAAACTCTTACTGATTGCTGTCACACTGATCACATCTTTGAGTCCAGTCCCCCCCTTACACCCATCCGTAATGGTTATTTATCCTCTGAGTGAGGCTGGAACGTGAATTTTTGCAAAGAAAGCATTGGCAATTCAGGCCAAATAATGAAGCATCTGTCTGTATACGCAGGATACAGAATATTCATAGTGCACCTAATGATACAGCACCTAACGAAGTCAAATACAAGCCTTGGGAAGCTTGGAGCTGTGCCAGGGGTGGCCTTGTATAATCATGGCCTCCCCCAGGCAAGGCTTCATAGATTAAACACTGTGGGGGCAGGAGGATTTTCTGGGAGATAAACTGAACCCAACAGAGCAGGCTGGGAGGGGGGATGGAACCTTGGGGCCAATTCAAGACCAGTCAGGATAGGCTTGGCAAGAACACCTGGTTTTCTTCTATGAGCAAGACTTTCTCTGCCAGCATGTAGCAGAGCCTCACGACCTCTGATCTTCTGTTACCAGCTCACATTGAACTAGCAGGGATCAGAAAGGAACTGAGTCTGAGCTAGAAAGTGACATGCAGTGATTAACACAGGCAACACCTCCAGCAGCCAAACAAGCCCAATTACAGCAGCTCTGTCCTACAGGGCAAGAGAAAGAATGATACAAAGTGAAGATACGCAATGATCAAAGGCCACAAAATCTTACAGAAAAAGGGGCAATATCCTTCATCCCTCCCTCCTGTTTGATCTCATGCATCAGCCACCAGCCTGCAGTGCTTCCTATCTCCTGGGATACAGTCAGCCACACAGGAACTTACATTTCTGAGCTCTGGTTATCCCTACAAGCTCTAAGTTCTCTGTGCTAAGCAAAACTCTGCTGCCTGAGTGGCCAGAGGCTCTGTCCTCGCCCTGCCCAGTGAAGTGCTAAAGCAAGCCACAGTCAAGCATGCAAAGACCTTTAAAGATGAGAAGTAATTCTAATTGGGTGAGGAAGAACTCGCTTGCAGTGCTGCAAGTAGAACAAACAGGAGTATCTCGATCCTAAAGGTACCAAACACTGCACTGTTAGACAAAATTCTTGTAACTGTAGCTATTTCCTATGTGCTGGCTACCAAAGAAAACTGCCTGGGGAACCGTGCTGCTGAAAGCAGGCACAGCAGGGCTGGAACAGCAGCCAGAGGGGACATCAGGCTCCCAGCTCCCATCTGGGCTGCTGGAAGAAGTAACTGCTCCCATGAAGTCGCTTTCCCACAACAAGAGGTCCCTTGATTTAATGGATGGCTTTGCCAAGGGCCACGTTGTACCTCTTCTGCCAGAGGATTCAAGCACAGGCTCCTTCCCTGCTCCTCCTTCCCTGCCTCCCCTGGCACCAAGATGAAACAAACACCTGAGTTCCATTAGCACAACATCCTTTCCTCCAGGCCTGAAGCATTTCCTCTGCTCTGAGCTGAGAAGCCCGAGCACTGAACTTAACACCAAAGCTGCACTTAACACAGACACTGGGAAGGAGGCTCACGTACAAAGCAAAATGAGAGAACTAAACACTGCTCAAACTTTGGGAAGAATATTTTTTTTAAATCCCATAAAGCTAATGCTGGGACAGTCTGAGTTGAGTGCTAAATAACTTGCTTCAATTCCAAATGACTCAGAGGTTCATCACCCCCCCATCAGTGCTGCCAGAGTGATTTAGCAGCTGTAACAGCAGAGGTTACTCAGAGAAATTAGAAGAGATTCATCACAAAGATAACGCAGGGGCATCCTTCAGATGTCTTAAGTCTCCATCCAAGAGCTCCCTTCCCTGTTCAGGCAGCACTCGTCGTCCCTTCTCCCTTAAACATCCCCCCAGGGACCACTGCAGCACTCAGAGCCCTCCGGACACCTTCCTGTAGCTGCCTTGGTGGGAGTGAGCACCCACACCCTGCAGCAGCCCAAGCACAAACCTGAGCTCACCAGAGCACAAAAAAAGCAAGCACAAAAAAAAAAAACAACAACAAAAAAAACCACCTTCCAGGCCACCCTGCATTCTGCTTCAGAGGGCCACAGCTGGCTGTTCCCCAGCACAGTGCCTGGCAGCAGGGCTGAGAAGACACACAGAGGGAAGGCTGTGGCACAGCATCCCAGCCTGAGGCACAGGAGAGCAGTGCTGCCTCTTTCCTGCTCTGCGTCAGCACAAGGCTGGGCTAACCAACCCATCTCAGCAGCCCTAAATGCTTCTTAGATACTTCAAAGATATTTAAAGCAAACAAGCAAACAAACAAACAGACTGGGGAAACATAAAAGCAGATTTTTTTTTTCCTATCCCCTATTTATCTGAGGGTTCAAAGATTCCTGTGAAGAAGCTCAAAATTGCACTGAGGATGAAAAGACTCACATTCAGAGCCAAGCAGATCTGGTCACTGCCCAGGAAGGAGATGGTTTGTGCCTGCCTAGGCTGCCCACCTCTACACCACCTGAAGCTCATCACACAGGGATGAGCAGAGCCCATCACAGAACCTCCTGAAATCCAAGTGCAACCCAGCAGAGCAGCCTTGTGCCCATCCTTTCTTTCAGCAGGGGACGTGCAGAGCAGGGGAAGCCTGGCTCACAAGCTGGGCCCTTCCCTGCCCTCAGAGCTCACTGAGCACAGCTGGACAGCAGCAGCAGCTGCATACTGCAAACAGCACAGAAACCACGCCAGGAACTCTGAAAGCAGCTACATGCCAACACCTCCTGGAGCACCCGCATCCTCCCACCCACACCAGCTGCCAGCAGAGGTGTTGCTCAGTGTCTCCTAGCACTGCTGCTGCCATGAGATGACAGCTGATGCTGACACACTGCCGAACATGGAGGAAAAATGGTCCAGAGTTAGTTTTCCCTTCAGAACAGCACTGAGAACCCTCCTGCACTCACTGCCTGGCCAGGTCTGCTCTCACCCCTCCTGCAGCAGCAGGTCCTTTTCCTACAGCCAGCAGACAACCTGCAGCAGGTGCCAGCCTCCAGAGCAGGGAGCTGCCAAGGAACACTGCCAGGTCACACTCAGTGCAATGCACACAGGTGGCACTGCCAGCAGGATGCTCGAGGAAGGGGTTGGGTGGAGTGCTCCTGGTTCACCAGGCACAGCTCATGTCCTTCAGAGCAGCAGCGTGTGGGGCAGAGCAGGCAGCCAACCCCACAGGGCACCTCCCAGCACCAGGCAGCACTTCTCACTCTTCACGCTGATCTTGACCTCTACAACAAAAATTCCGCACAAACACAGCAAGTTCCCTTCTCTGCAACAGCAAAATCCTATCAGTACTCAATTCTTTACTCGCAGTGTGTGAAAGAGGGCAAGAGCATTTCTCAGGGCCACATATTTGGCATTTAGAGAAGCAGAGGCAACCCGTTTGCTTGCTACTCCCTGGCTCCATCCATTTGTTGCTCTAAGCTCTGCGTGTTTGCATTTCTTCACAAGGTCAGTGCTTTCACAAGACTTTTGTAGCACTGTCCCACTTCCCTGGCTTCCAGCTTTTTCTTCTGACATCCAATTTCTCTCAGACATTAATTAAAATCACAAAGAGCTCAGCAAGGAGCCAGAAAACACCAAACACTCCTTCCTCCTCCCGTGGCCCCCAGTAAAGGGCAGACAAGGCTTGGAAGCCATCAACCCATGATGGACATGGCAGCCCAATGGTTTAGCTCAGGGCTTCTCAGCTGCACAGATTTCCCCAGAACTGAGATTTGCTATGAAACTTTATGCTACCTGTTTGATGGAATCTGTGCACTTTACAGCATGCCTGCCCTACCCAACCAACTTAGCATCCTTATGAATATGCAGACATGTTATAGCCTTAAGCTGTGAAAATAATGTGAAGGAAAAAACAAGAAGCAGGCTCTCCTTTCTGCAACATCAAAAGGCAGAGACTGCTCAGAAGCCAACCTGAAGCTCGGCTCCATCTCACCTAGGCTGGAGCACACAGCTTTCCCTACTTCTGACTCCAGCCTTGTACTGCTGGAGGATGGCAGGGCACGCTCCCTCCCAGCTCCATTTCTCAGGAAAAGCTTTAGCACTGACATAGCAGCTACACCTTCAAGATCAATACACAGAGCAAACACTTGCAGGCAGCATCCCATCACCTTCCCTGAGCCAGCTCTCCCACCAGGAAAAAGAACACACTGTCTCAGAAAGCATCTGCACTAACAAGGTCATATTTAATCAGCCTGCACCTCCCAGGATGCGACTTCATTTGTCTGAATTAATAAGCCTGTCCACAGCTACAGAGCAACCAGCTTTCATGCCATGCACACCCAGACACCTATGGTGGCAGCTGCAGGACAGACAGATGGTCCCCAAGCTAGGGATGTGTCAGGCTGACAGCGAGGACTCATCCACACTGGGCAGCAGGACGGCCCAGAGCAGTGAATGGAACCATTTTTGTGCCATCACCAAGTTTTGTAGCTTCCAGCTTCAGCATCCCCATAGGTGGGAGCAGCACCCAGCATACCGATGCTCACAACCTGCCTTCGGCTCCTACTGTAGTCTGATTCCTTAGGTGCTAATCAGGATGACAGCAGCCAAAAATCCCTGCCAGTCACCTTTTGAAAGCTTGTTCTATCAGTCACATCAGCTAAAAGGGTGCTCTACAAGAGACAAAAGCTGGTTTGCTTCTTAGGCACGTGGAAGTTCATTCCCAATGCAGATTAATTCCATTAACTCACTATGTGCTCGATCTGGGGTGGATCCTTCCCTGTCCTCACAGCTTATGGCAAGCACAGTGCAGGAGCAGGGAATAAGATGCTGCCCACAGGCCTTGGTCAGAGCAAGGATTTCACACCATCCATATGTAATAATGAACGATTCTGCTGAGAAACATCATGCTCTTCACTCTCTTCTTCCTGCAAACACTGCAATCTCTTTTCCGGTGTTCATATTTCCCTGTCACACACTTGTTGTGTCACACACTTGCACACATTCCCAGCTCCCCGTGCACCATTCCCACACCTCACGTGGCCCAGATGCTCACCTTGTGCCTCATAGCCAGAGTAAGGACAAGCCATGCCCACATCCTCATCACCAGGGCCCAAGCCGAGGGCTGCCCTGAGCTGGGCCACGTTCACCTGTGCCGTCAGCTCTCCAGTCCGGTCCCCAATCTGTGGGTGAAACCAACAAGGCATTGGTTAAGAGGCAGCATGCTATAAGCCAGCAGCCCCTAGCAGAGTGCTGCCTGACCCACACCACAGCAAACAAACAAACAGAGGCATCCTGGGGCACCATCCCAGCCAACTTTTCAACCCCAGACACTCAGGGGTTGGGTATCCACTGAGGTGTTACAGAACCCCTCCTCTCAGAGCCCTGTGGATGTGAATCCAGGAGGGATCCAACCCACACAGAGCTCCAGGACATGGATGTGTTCGCACAGTGCCACGCTGCTTGTGCCCTTCTGAATTGACCGAGCACGTTTCACCTGCTGGGATGGATGGCAGGGGATGGAGAGAGGGGAAAAAACTGAGATTTCCATTCTACTCCTGGCTTAGTGCTAAAGTGGAGACAATCAAAATTCCCAGCTCTTAGGAGCATGAAGGAGCTGATGTTGGATATTCAGGAATAGATCTTTCCAGTGGCTCTTGCTACTTCATGGAGACACACAGGACAAGCAGCTGAGCGTGCCTCAAAGGTTAACCAGGCATGAAAATGACTGCACTGCGTATCAACAGCCAACACGGAGAGGTCACTCAAAAGCAGCTGCTAATCTTTAGAGAAACAGAAACAGCTGCCTCTGTTACAGAGAGCCCTTAGCTGCTCCCTTGGAGAAGCCTGAGTCCCCATTAAATGCCTTGCAACAGCTCTTTTGTGGTCCTCTGAGATAGACTTCAGCGTGAATCGTCCTAGAACAGAACCATAAATCCCCACATTATTTATGACAAAGCCCTGAGCACCAGTAAAGGGAGGCAGATCAAACAGCTTATCATCAGGCATAAATCCCCTGCCAATTACAAGAGATTTGCTGTTGACATCATCTCCAGAGAAATTACCACGTCCTGGTTAGGTCACACAGTCCTTGATGCTCTATTAAGTACTTCCCTGATTTCCACTCACTCCAAATTCTCTCCAGGGCCCCATCACTGTCAGGATAATGGTCTGGCCAGCTGCCCCACGTGCCATAGCAGAGGCTCTCTGCCCTCAGCTTGGCTGTCTTTGCTCTCCCACCATCCCCACCACACGCAGGTGCAAGGAAGGCACTGCTGAGCAGCACCTGAGAGCTGGGACAGCCTCCAGGACTTCCAGACAGCATCTTCCTCCCTTCAGGAGGAATTCTGCACAACCTCGGATCACCTTGCAGCAGCTTCCCTTGTGGTTATTCAGAACAGGTTTCCCTTGGATTCAAATGTCACCATCAGATGTATGTCAGGGCAGGAGAGGGAAATGGGTTTTAAATATTAGTGAGCAGAGGTATAATCTGAATAAGTTTTTCTATGGGCAAAGTACTGGTGCTCACCACAACGGGACAAGCACCTAACTTGGCTCTCAAGGCAAAATTAATCAGTTTTACAAGAGCATCACTCGCTGCTAGAAGCTAATGCAGACCCTCCCCATAGACAGACATGACCTCTGCACTACTCCATAACTAAAGCTGGGGGGGGTTATTGCCACCTGCCACGAGTAACCTATTCCTGACATGCTGCAATCACAGCCATTACATCAGGATGAGAGCATCACCATCAGCCCTCCTACCCTCTCAGGATCCCTATCCCTTCCTCCCTCCCTCCCCCCTCTGCAGGGCACACAGCCCCCACTGCCCTCCTGGCAGGCTGGAGCTGGAAAAGCTCATTTGTCCTAAGATGTTCAGGGCCAAAGAACAGTATTTCTTCCGCAGGTCTGATAAGTATAATTAAGTACTTCATTAGGTTGGTATGTCAGCCCTACCCCACCATTCAGCCAATCTCACAGACAGGAGAGCACACAGAGCACTTACATACAGCAATTTCAATTAGTGCTCCAAAAGGTCAATTTCTTCATCTGGAGAACACTAAAGAGGCCACAGCTGACTTTCGCATAACACACTGGAAAGCAAACAATGCCTTCTTGTACATCTGAGCCTGTGCAAAAAGGCTCCTGCAAACACTTTCTGGTTTGGTACCAGGAAAGCTGCAGCCAGGCAGGCACTTCTTTGGAAGTCAGCTGCGTGCACAGAGCCCTACTGTATGGCACTGGTGCAGGGTAAGCATGAGGCTGCACTAACCCAGCATTAGCAGTCAGATGTATTTGCACAACACTGGAGTTCACCACGTGGAGCTGGCACCCCTCACCTGCTGCAGCCTCTGGAGGGATGCTGGCATCGCTTAGCCAGGTAGCGACCCACTAGGAAAGCAGAACACAGCTGCAACCACAGGGTGCCTGGCAGTCAGGATCTCACAGCTTGCTGCTCAGGAGAGAGAGGTCCTACCAGCAGGCTGGAGAGCTGCTCCCCAGGTCCTTCCTCACTTAAGAGGATCACGTGAGAGCAAGAAGTGGCAGATGTACCAGCACTAACCACGCAGAAGCCTGGGAGCCTCCCATGACAAGAATATTTTCCAACCAAGCTCTGCAGGACAGCAGAGACTGAAGCAGTAGACAGGCAGGCAATTTACAGAGGAGCCCTAGCTAGAGAAGAACTACACCAAAATCAATTTAGATAAGAAAAAAAAAAAAAAAAAAAGAGTCTTCCCACCAGGGAGGACTGGTTCCCTCTGACCTGAGCTAGCTTCTCTTACCTCTTGGGAGATTTCAAGATGCTTCCTTGCAAAGTGCAAAGCTTGTTCATGGCTCCCCAGGGAAACGTAGGCATTTCCGAGACTCCAGCAGGCCCTTCCCTCTCCAACCCTGCAAGACAGGAAGCTGTTGACCACAGAAATCCTGGGCAGAGCCCAGCCCAGCACAGCAGCCCTTTCACAGCTTCTTCAGGGGCACCGTGAGCCAGCTCTGCTTTCACCCACAGAATACCCTCCTAAAAAAATTGAAACACTGTACAGCTTACGGTGACCTTACACTAAAGGCAGTAAGGTCAGAGGATAAGCAATAGTTTCAGAAATGAGGCTGTACCCATAGCAGCCAGAAGCAAGGTGGTGTAGCAAGGACCCAGAACAGTTTGACGTCACACACGAGCATCAATCAGAGCAGAAGTGAGAGCTCCCATCTGCTCCACACTGCATGGGTTCCTCTCTAGGGATACACAAGGCATCAAGAGGACAGCTATCATCCAGCGAGGGGAAAACACTGCAGGGATGCAACGTCCCCCTGCAGGATACCAGCACGTCACTGGGAAGCCCCTCACCCTGCACACAGGTGCCTTTGTTTCCAGCACCTGCTTGCACAGCCCTACTGCTCAGCACAGCCTGCTCAGCTCTGCCAACGTGCAGATGTGGGGGGTGAAGGAATTAAAAAAAGCACATGGGGGCGCGGGGGGAGGTTCAGCGTGACTGCAACTCCCTCCTCAGAGGTTGGGGCGGGTTGATCAGCATTTAAACATTTTTCTTGTCAACCAGTTCAATGCCTTCTGCTCACGGGGCGTGTTCCCAGAAATGAAGGAGCCCACAGGATGCACCCCCACAGGATGATTCACCCTTGGGTGGGATTAGATCTTCCCCGAGCAGATATTGCCCTGACAGTGCTCCCATTTGTGTGTCTCTGCTCCATCTAGTGGAGGAGACCCAGCTTCTCAGAGTGCAGGCAGCGATGCTGAACAAGAAGGCACAGCCATCAGGACACGATCTCTGGTTTCAGTGGGATGATAAAGGTCTCGTTCACATCACTTTTACTCCCCTGACAAATAATAGGACCAAAGACCACGTCCTGAGAGACTGCTAAAGGCCTTCAGTATTACACATTGCTATTCCTCATCCCCAGCAACGCACAGCAATAGATAACCGAGACAGGACAGAGCCCAGGAACAGAGAAGCCATCCCTGGAGGCATTCCCTTACCTGTCTCCCAGCTCCTGAGCTATCACCAGGTGTTTTAGATGGTATTCAATTGCTTTCTCATAGTCTTGAAGCAGTGTGTACGTGTTTCCAAGACTGTAGCAAGCCTGAGCTTCTACTGCTTGGTCTTTGAGTTGTCTGGAGAGTTGGAGTGTCTTCCTGGACAGGTGGAGAGAAGAGAGCTGGTCATTGCAGGGCAGCAGGACACCCATATGTACATGGCATTGGAGCTGGAAGGAAGGTGGTGGCACTGCTTGCTGCTGCCAAGCATCACACAAGCAGCTGGCCACCAAGTCCCATCATCTCCCCTTAGGCCTATGAATCCACTGGGGTTTTGCAGGGAACATCTGCCCCAACCTGCCTCAGCTCCTGGCACTTACTTGTAGTATTCAGCAGAGATGTCAAATCTCCCAAGGAAGATGTGTGCATTGCCCAGGTTGCTGTATGCTCTCCTCTCGGCTGCTTTGTCCCCAAACTCCTTAGCAATAGCCAGGCGCTGCAGCAGACACAGATTAATGAGTACAGCTGGCACTGCCAGGCTTCTGTTACACAGCAACCTTGCTGGGAGATTAGCTTCTTTTGTTTTGCAAGAGTTCACATCCAGAAATGCAGTGGTGCATACGCATATCAGGGCTGCATCCAGAGCAGCTCTGGCAGGGTCTGACTGCCCAACATGCTCAGCACCCTCAGCTTTGAAAGAAAGCGTCAGCTCTCAACAAGAAGCTTCAAATTGCATTTGAATTGGGGCAGGGATTGTCTCCTCTCACCCCTCCCAAAAGCTTCACAGAAAGTAGCTGTGCTCTACAAACAACAATTATTCCTGATCAACAGCTCTTTCAGCAGCTTAATTAAATTCATGGCTTGCATTTATTAAAATTTAGACTGGCACAAATTAAGCACAGAAAAGCCTTTCCTAGGCCCAGCAAATTGCCCTTAAAAATCTCCTTTGGTTTCCAAGCCAACGGCACCTTTCCCTTGCGCTGCTCTCAGGTGCTGATGAGGAATGCAGAAAGGCAGCACTGCACATCAGGGCAGGGGCTGACACACATGGGGAGTTCATATCCCCCAGGGCTGAGCAGAAACTCTGCTCCCTATCAGCCCTCCCAGCCCCCAGGATGACCCCCTCGTGCTTTCCCACCTCCTTGTGGAAGGCAATGGCTTCGCTGAAGTTGCCCAGCAGGTACTGCGTGTTGCCAAGGTTGCCATAAGCACAGCCCTGTGCAGCTCTGTCCCCCAGCTCCTTCACCAGGGACAGGTTCCTCCTGCAAGGAAGCAGAGCAATATTTGTCCTCCCGCAGCCACTTCACAGCACAAGGGTTGCTACGAGCATCTGAGAAGAGATATTACCCCTAGAACAGGGCAGCGTGAACCTGGGGATAAGGGAAGATCCGTATTTCCTTGTTATGGTTCTTCCCAGCACACAGAGCTCCTGACTGGCACAAATCTAATCACTGCCTGCGCAACATGCATCACTCACTGGGGAAAGGCTAGTGAGCCATACATCAGCACTAACACATCCTCAGATAGGAGGAGAGCAATGCAAGATCTTGGTGTTCTCTTCGTATAAAAAGGCTATTTAAAAAAAACACCTGTGTTATTGAAACAAAGCTGAAATAGTGGGAGAAAACCACTGGCCTAAAAGCAAGTCAGACAATAACCTTCCTGCGCTGGACATCAGAGTGAACTTTACGACTGCTTAAGAAAGAGAAGGATGTTACAGCAGGATGAACTACAGATCCCTTAAAAGGGGAAACGTGGCTTCAAAGGAAAAGCCTCATCCTTTGGGAGAAGCTGTTGTGTGTGTGGCCACGGCAAGAGGTGCACAGGGATCCATTCCCACCAAGGCCAGCAGAGAGCAGCAGGAGCTCTGCTCCCAGACTGAGGAGCTGACTATTGAACTTTAGTGCGCACAAAGCCAAGCTGCAAAGGCTTTTATTGAGGCAGTAGTAGGAAAAGTATTAGCTCGAGCTCTACAAAAGCACGCACTCCTTCCCTTGCCTTCCTTGAGATGAATTCATTAGCATACCTTGGCACCTCACAGTCGGAGGAATTTTCTTACTTGGTAACAGCATTTTATCGGTGACTGATGCCAGTTCCCTGCAGCACAGAGGGGTGTCTGCACTTGAATACTTACTCATAGTATTCTGAAGCTTTCTGTAGCGTCTCCTTGACTTCTTGAGGCAGGTAGCCCGGGTCTTGGGCCACGTTCCAAGACAAGTGCTTTCCCTTGGCATGGTAAACATTTCCTATGTTATAGAGTGCTCTGGCTTCACCAATCTAAAAGGAAGAAGAGCAAGGTGCAGCAAGGCATTACTCTCCCCATTCCAACGTGGCCCTTTCCTCCATCGCTGGGCAGAGTTGCTCAGCCAAAGCCAGGGAGCCCACATTCTCCTTTACCACCCTCACTGCCATGCCAGCTTTTCTGATCAGCAGCATCTCAGATGCAGTCAGATGGGAGAGTCTGACATCCCAGCTCCTAGCAGGGCTCACCTCCACCACAGCATCATTTGCTTCGAGGTGGATTAACTTTCAAGATAGGAAGAGTTTCCTGCTGGATGCCATGAAGCAGTTACCTTGTCTCCTTGCTCCTGAGAAATGTCCAGGTGCCTCTGGCAACAAACGACAGCTTCGTCAAACTGCCCAAGTATTTTCAAGGTATTCCCAAGGTTGCCGCTTGCCTTGGCTTCTCCTATGCGGTCCCCAATGGTCCTACAAATGACACAAAGAAGGGAAAGGTATTAAAGAGCTGACAGACATTTATTCACTAACTGCTGGGGGCAAAATTCAAGTTATAGCAAGCAAAGTTGTAGCAAACACCGCATGGTAGGGATACCATGGTGTCCCCAGCTTGATGACGCTCTTGTTCGCTGTTTTACTTTCTCAGTTGGAGAGTTCTAATGACCTCAGGTGTGCTTCCCATGAGTGCCTGGGGAGGGAAGAATCGGACACTGCCCTGCTCTTACTCCAGCCACCCTCCTCCATATCCCTTTCTCTGCCTCCTGAGTTCTTTACACGATAGTGAATTCCACACCTCAGAGCTAGTCTGGATTCTCATTTCTAAAGCAGACTCCCTCAGGCTGTTGGGCTCAGATGCCACAGAACTTTCCTTTGCTCAAATTCTGATTAGGATGAAGAACAGCCAACACGCTTACCTGGCCAGTGTGAGGTCATGCTTATGGTACTCCAGGGCCTTGGAGTACTCCTTTAGGTAGAAATAGGCATTGCCCAGCTGACTGTAGATGGCACTGAGAGTCTTCAGGTCCTCTGTCCCCACCTGCACCGCTGCTTCGAAGAAGGCTGCCCCAGCTTTGAAGTCCCCTGCCTTACACAGACGCTCTCCTTCCAGGGCCAGCTCCAGGCACGATGCTTCCATTCTACCAAAAGCAAGATGCTCACCTTCAGAGATTTTAAACCCAGCGTGCCCATGTTACCATGCAGTGTTAAAAAGCCAACTCAGCTCACTGCATCAGGCAAAACTCCTGCATGTGAGACCGAAGCACCCAGAACTACAAGCTGCCACAAAGCAGCCCTTGCGTTCGTGGTAGGAAGCAGGACAAGGAACTTGTGCCTCCCAGTGCCCACATTGCATGCTGGCATCCTGAGCACAGCATGGCATCTGCTGTTCTTCCAGGGGGTGCCAAAGCCTCACACCCAGGCTGCTCGTGTCTGTGCTGCTTCCTCAGGGGAACAGAGAGGGCAGCCAAAGCCCAACACCTCCTCATTGGATACCAGAGCAACACTGGGCTGCACGGAGCTGCTTTGCTGAGCAACTGGGCTGCTTTCCATCAGCTCTGCCTGTCACTTTTTCCACAGGCTCTCTGCATGTCAGCCTCCAGGAGAGCTGCTCTCCCTCCTGTTTCTCAACACCTTTGGCAGCAGTGCAAGCTGGGCTGTGAGCTCAGAGGAGCAAAGCTGCTGCCACTGAGTCAAGGGAAGGGAATGCCCTCCTCCCCACCGAGTCCTACATCACAGCCACCCCCAGGAGCTCAGAGCAGCCTCAAACCCACCAGGACAGGGCACACGTATGAGGGCTTGTGTTTGAAAAGTCAGCCCTGCATGAGGAGGGGAGTGAATGCAGTGTGTTCCTGTGGCTCTGCTCAGAGCCTTCTCTTGCTCTTTCTGGCTTTTTTCCTTTCTGCTTCATGTATTTTAAAAACTCAGAGCCACATAGGTCAAAGGCAGACGTCCGCTCTGAGAAATTACAGCTCACTCATCCTGAGTCAGAAAAGCAAGGGTCAGACAGAAGATGATAAACACTCAAAGGAGGCTTTAATTCTATTCTTAGCAAAACAGTGCTGCAGGGAGCCTGGCTGTGCTACGCAGATCGAGAACAACACACTCACTCACTCGGGATGGCCACAGCTCCACTGCTGCCTCCTATACGGGCACATGCAGAGAACTGGGAGATGCCTGCCCCAAAAAATCACCCTCATAACACATCCAGGCCCAGCCCTGCCACCTCCCCCATTTCACTGCTCTTTGGCCCCCAAAGCCACCAAATAACAGCAGGGAGAAAGGAGCTGTTTCACAACCCCTCAGAGCTCCCACCTCAACCCACAGAGCTCCTCCACTGCCTCCCCACCCAAGGGGCAATTTTGCTTGTGCAAGAAGCTGCTTGCAGTGCCAGCACAGCATTGCTCCATGCCTGAACCCCTGTTTGATACAGGAAAAACGAAATTGTTTGACTGTTGGTACTAAAAATGTTTAACTCCTCTCCACAGATCATTGAGCCAAGCCACAAGAAAATTAGTAAGAATGAGCTTCTGCTGCAGTGTGTTGAGTTCAAGGGGCCCATTGGGGGATCATGGCAAGCTATGTGGTTTGTAAATCACTAGAGCAGGCATCTGGTGTCCCTGACTGGCACTGACAGGCATTTGCCAACAGTCCCCAAGAAGGTGTGGGACTGGAGAAAGAAAAAGAGCACCTAAGTGAGCAAAAATAAATTCAGGCAACTTAGCAGAGAAGAAACTTGACTCGAAATGGGGGGATGGAGGCACTGTCACAGAAACTTAGACTGGGTTCCAGTTGGGAGGCTGCAGACAGAAACACACTCTGTATTATTTCATTTCACATTTCAACAGCCAGAGCTCATCCCAATCACCAGGCTCTCTTTAGCAGCCTGAGTTCACCCAACATAAGAGTCTAAGAACCAAGCTGGAGAGCAGCTTGCCTAATTCATGGCATTGCAGTCATGGACTGACCACAACTGTTGTGTGATCTGAACAGTGATGGCTCCCCACCCTGCAATAGCAGAGCCCACATGAGTATTCCAAGAGCAGCATCCTGCTCAGCCTCCATGTGCAGGTGGAAGCATTGCCAGAAGCACACAGAATGCCTCAGCTCTGCCCTGTGTGCACACACACACCTGTGCACACTCACACTCCCTAAGAGCTTTCCTGGTGCCTGGGCACACAGCAGTGACACAGCCCTCCAGTGCATGCAGCCTGATGGAAATCTGTTTGCCCTTGAACAGGCTGCTCAGCAGCATATCTGCCTTATCTAATTAGCATCACTGCTCAGTTCGGGACCTCAGCACACCAGGGAGGGAGGGAAGGCTGTTCCATGCTCAGCCAAGCCTCTGCTGCCACGCAAAGGGACAGGAGCTGAAGACAGCAATGCTAAACAGAAGCAAAACCCACTCCTGCAACTTGCCTGCCCTTCCCACAGCCAGGGTTAATTCCAGGAAGCAACACAGTGTGTAATTTGGTCACCACAGGCTTTAAAAACATTCAGAAACACAACACAAAGGACGCAGGAAACAACTAAATATTCGGCAACAAAGAGCCTCACGCATCCCACCACTGCACACCCAGCAGCTTCCATTGGCTAAAGCTGAACTGTGAGAAATGAGGTCAATTTCAGTAGAAGAGGGGCATCTGCCATTCAAGTGAGCCAATCTGAACCAGCCTTGAATAAACTGAGTCAGACAGACAGGTGGGAGCCCCGTTTCCTCCCACAAAGCCCCTTCCTACCTCTTCTTCTGCAGCTTGCGCATTTTCTGGACATAAACCCAGAGCTCCAAACCCACGGGCAGGAGGAGGGAACAGGGCTGAGGACCACCAGGCACAGTCCTGCAGACAGCTCTCACTGCAGAGCTCACCAGGGGGAGCTGGGGTTTAGAAGATGCTGATGGCATCTTCCCATTCACACAACCCGCACTGCTCTCCAGTTTTCACTCCATCCACTTGGGCAGTGTTGCCAGCAAGCTGCTGGAGTCCAGAGCTTCACTTATGCTTCATTTCTTCCCTCTCCTGTGTGCTGTCCTCAGAAGGAGAGGGGAAAAGGAGTGCAGCTTTTGCTTCGAAAGACCTAGAGAAAGTAATGTTCTCTTCCCTCTAAGTAGAACATCCGTTGTCATATGCTGGTTTCACGTACAAGAGAGGTGAGTCCACTGCTAAAATCCAGAAACAAAAGAGAGTCCTGGCTCATTCAGTGCTGCCCAAAGAGATGCCCAAGAGATGATCAGGTCCAAGGCAAGCACTCATCTCCTTTCAGAATTGGTTTCTTCCCTCTGCACCTTGCCTCTGTGACTGCATCAGCTGCCCCTGCCCATGTCACTGCTGCAGCCAGAGCTCCTGGTGCTGCATCTCTCTGCTCGTCAGGAGAGGAGCTCAGAGCTGCTCCAGAACAGAGACATCTCTAGGCAGAATCACACAGCAGCTCATCAGACTCTGAAGAGGCCTCATCCATCAGCTCCAGGAACGGTCCAAGAAGCTTCCAGAGGCTGGGACCCATACACCACACACCAGCCCAGTTAGTTGGCCTCCTAAACATCCCCTCACACTGTGCTGACACCCAGGCAGAGTGCCTGGGCTCAATTCTACTTCAGCAAGCACCTACTGCTCATCCTTAATTCCAGAAAAGAAGATTCACTCCTTCCTGAGCCAGCAAATTGCCGCTGAGAAGCTGAAGGCGCTGGGCCATATGGTGTGGTTCAGAGGTGACTCTGCAGAACACGAGCTGCTTTTCTTCCTTCCACAGCTAAGACGTCAAAGCCTGTAAATGCAAATCCAGTGCATCCAACCTCTTTGCTAATAGCACAGCATGGGGAAGAAAAACAGAAGGTCTATGGAGTCCAAAGGAGCAGCCTTGCTCCTGCCCTAAGTGCAAACCACATGCAGAGATCTGCACCTTCTTCCAGACAGGCAGGACTTCCAGTTGGCAGAAAACATCTCAAATCACAGGCATTCAGGAGAGCCTGGTGGCCTTCCCAGCTCACGGCAAGAGCACAAGCACAGCAAAATTATTTTCCCTGAATGCATCGAGTTCTTCAAGCACATCAAATCCAGACAAGTCAGGATAGGGTTTTAAAGACCCCGATTGTAATGTAGGAATCAGAACACCACTGTGTGTATTGGGGAGGGTCCCAGCAACAGCTCCCAGTGGGAGCACCAAGCAGGTCCTACAGCTGCACTGCATGTGGGCTATGCACACAGCCACAGGGCTGCAGCCAGGGCAGCTCCGGGAGCACTTGGCTCCTATACAGAAGGTACCTAACACAGGGCAATGCAGGCATTTAAGAAATAACAGCAAAAAGACCGCGTTTATCTAAAGCAATCAGAGGCCAAGCATAAAGCAGTTTGGCCACAGATGAGTTCTGCAATCTGCACTGCATTCTATTAGGAGACACGCAAATGGCACAGCACCACACACTGCTCAGCCCCATCACTGCTGGCACTCAGCAGGCAGGAGGACCCCCTCCCTCTGCCTTAACTTCTTCTCAGAAGGACGGCTGTGATCTGAAGGCAGGAAGAGCTGAGAAGAACAGGAAGGGCTGATATTGCCGTTAAGAACAAGATCTCACAGGGTCATCCATCACTGTCAGACAGCAGCTAATGACAGCACAGCACAGACTGTCTTTTGGCTGCCTGGCAAGATACTGAAAGAACAGAGAGCAAAAGATGTTCCTTTACAAGGGGTGCTCAGACAAGGCACAAGGACTCATTGAGCAACACCTTCAGTACAGAGAAGGCAGCGAGGGGCCCAGGAATGCTGAGAAAACTGCCAAGCAAGAAGCAAAGCAGAACAGCACAAGGGGCTACTGGTGCCATTAACAGTGATCACCTTTGCTGTCAAAACAGCTCTGTCTTTAGGATTTCTTTGATGATCCAGGTCTCCAGATGGGGGAACACTACTCTTGGAGCTACAGTGCAGCACCCCAGCCACCCACTCTTCCCAAATCTTTGCTTTTCCCTTGCCAAACACTGCATGGATAACTCCTATTTGTCCTCTCCCTGCTCACCCACAGAACAGCACAGATCCGAGCTACTCGTGGCACATAAGAAGCTATTTTCACTGCAGTCTCAATAAAGGGAATCCAAAGAGGAAAACAACAGGGTGTTCTGGGAGCTGCTGGGGCCATGTGCTGGCTCCTCTTCCACTCACTGATGGTAGCATCCGTGCTCAACAGTACTCATTTCAGTTAATTGCCACCTACCGTTAGCTGCAAAGTACTTACAAGGAATTCAATTCCACTGCATATTTGCTAATAAATAACAAATGACAGCGAGGAAGACAGCTGTATTTAGCTGCATTCACTCTCTGATTAGTAGAGCTGAATAAAACACCATTTCAACTCTTAGTGGCTCCAACAAGCTGCATCATCATCAGCAATTTGAATCCACCCCCCCTCACTGTCTGCTCAGAAACCCAAGGCACACAGTGCTCCCTGCTCCAGGCACCTCCCAGCCTCAGCAGTGCCCATCCAACAGCAAACCCTGTTTGAGGATGGGCAGGAGAGAAGAGAATGTAAGGCCCAGAGCCTAAGGCTCAAAACAGCAGAGTAAGGGATTTGCAGGAGGTGACCACATGGAACAGCCCAGCACAGCACCTCCTGCAGCAGGAAGAGGATAAAGTGTAATTGTGCCTATTGCTTGTTAGAGATTTCACTTCCCAGATGCCATGCAACAAGTTTAAACTACGGTACTCCAAAATTACTCAAACTTTAGAAGGATCACAATGGGATCTAATGAACTGGCAGCATTGGAGATGGCTCAGTTGGGATTAAGGTGCAAACGTGAATTTCTGTTGATCCTGGTTAACTGTTTCACCGACTACCCATTCAACACACTTAAATAAGATGTAAAAACATCACATCGACGAAGAGAATCGTGATTAAGGAGGTTCCAGTTTGGACATCAACCCACTAAGAAACGTTCTGACTCCCAAACTGAACAGATCCATGGAAAGGTATGGACCAAGCAAAGTGTCTTGGAAGAGGGACAGTGCAGGAGAGCTCCTTCTCAGGAAGAGCCCTGCTGCAACAGGATGTGCAGTGTGGTCACTGTGTGTATCAGACCAGCTCACTTCTCTCAGCACAACCAGGAAAGTTTCCTGAGCTCTCCACGAGCCTGCAGCTCTCTTGCACAGCGCCGATGCCATCAATGAAATTAATCCATCACGCAGCAACAAAACAACACTCAGGGGATGATTTCTCCAGAAGCAGATTGCTATTTCCTTCAGTCACTTCCAGAAACCAGAGGGCAACAGAGGACGTGCAGTCTGAATGGCTTTTCATTATAACACTGCTTTGGCAGTTGGGTCAGCACTTCCTCTCACTAAAATATACGCTGCGATTTAAATCAGCGTGCTGCCCCTGCTACAAAACACAGAGTTCCAATTACAGCATACATCAACACCAACTATGTTTACAAGCAGTTGACTCACCAGCAGCGGTACAATGAGGACAGCTGACCCGCTTACTCTGTTCTTCCTGTGCTGCTCAACTTCTTTCACCCACTGACACACAAGGCTGCGTTCACAACAAGTTTGGCACTGAAAATGGCTTCTCCTTCCTCTCAGCTGCCTGCTGCTCCTGCCATGGAGTACAGAGCCAGGAAAACCGCCGCAAAGTGAAGAGATGCTGCCAAGTGCCAGCAAGGATAGGGGTCACCACGTGGCTAACTCCTGCCTGCCAGCCCCCACCTGCAGCCCACAGCCCCCACATACAGGCAGCCTCAGCCTGAGCCTGCCTACACCTGCCCAGCTCCAACAGCTGCCTCTCTCCTGCCCACAGACCCATGTGAGCTGCCAGCCTGCAAACGGAGCATCGTGGTGCAGGGTAACAGGTAATGACAGCAAAGTTCAGTGTGCTTTTTCCACTGAATCCTCAGAAACCTACAGCCAACTGGTTCTGTTCCCTTCCTGTCTCTCCTGCTCCTCTCAGCCCCCGACCAAGAACTCGGCACCAGGAGAGGCCTTTGGGATCCTTCTGAAAGCAGCTCGAGCCACCAGGCTGCAAGCCAGGGGGATGCTGAGCAATCAGAGCTCACCCAGAGACCTCTGGAGCACCAGCACTCCCATAGGAAGGGGTTTAATGTGTCCTTAATGGTAGGAACAGCACAGACACAGCCCTCCTCTGCAGGACCCACCAAAAAGCAATCAGCAGAAACACAGCAACTGAGCGTGGTGCATCCAAAGGGGCAGCAACCCCAGCACTGCTGCTCCCCATGGTTGTTTCACAGCTACAGGGCACCTTCTGGGTTTCCTAAACACAACATCAGCATGTCTGAAAAGAAAGCAGATTCCCTGAGAGTTCCAATATCCATCAGGGAGCTCCACAGCTCCCACCAACATCCTTAGACAGCTTCTCTGTACAAACCCAGACTCAGCAGAATCACAGCAGAAGTGCTTTTGGGTTCTTAGTGACGTTATGGAAAACCCACGTGCACCATCAGCTTTAATCTGTACGCTTATAAGGCAAAGTATGGCAGCACTCTCAGCCAGCCAGGCCTCACAGCAGCACAGCTCACATGCAAGGTGAGAATTACACACTGCTTTCCCAACCCGAGCAGAACAGACCCACTGTCTAGCACTGTGCATTGGTGTCTGATGGCTCTGTGGGATACCCTGGAGCTCCAGGGCTCTGCAAGCTGCTGTTCGTCCTTCCAGAGCATCATTCAGCATCGCTCTCTGCTGCATTCTCCAGAATTTTTAGCACTTCTGTCCTAACATATCCTGGCAGCACTGCAATGAACAGCTGTATGGAACAAGAGCTTGGAGGCAAATCCCTGCTCATGGCCAGACACTGCATTGCATGAGGTTCTGCTCCAACAAGCCAGTACCAATGCCAACCCAATAACCCCGTGTTAAAGCATGCAGGCACATAATGCTGGGAGTTTGCTTCACAGATCAAAGCACGGCTTATCTTTGCAGCCGGGGTACAGACCCTGGTACTGCTCTTCTATAGCAGGATTTGTATGAACACATTGTTTCTTGGATATGGCAAGCCCATTAGTAATTTCCCTAATAATTTCCTCCTTACTATCACAAAACAATGAGCATCACACACTCTGCCTGAGGCAGTGAGATGGGATGCTGCTTTGGGCTCAGCAGCCAGAACCCCAGGCAAGGAGCTGCCAGCAGCTGGAGAATCCAAATTAGAGGAACAGTGTTTTGAAAGGTCAATTACCAGTGATGTTCTTCAGAGAAACAGCTCAGAGAAGGAGCAGCTGATCTTACTGTGCTGTTTTGCTGTGCACCTCTCCTACAGCCATGCCTGCTGGGTGGGAGACAGAATCCCATTTCAGTGGGAAAGCGTCCCCTTTCCAAACCAACCTTCTTAAGGCTGTGCTCCTCATTCCTTTAACATTCAATTCCATTTTCTCCCTCTCTCCCATGTTTCTTCCCTGCTGCTGCACATCACAATGCATGGCAAGCATTTGTTACCATGCACATAGAAAGGAAGAAGCCATAGGTTTACTATTCTACCATTTATTACCTGCGTGATAGAAGAACACAGCTGAGGAGCCAGAAGGAGGAATGGGCAGCAGAGACCCCTCCACAGACCCATTTTTGGTTAAGCCTTTGCCTGCAACCTGCCAGGTATTGCAGTGGCTCTATGCAGCACAGTCTGCCCTGTAGCACTGAGGAACTCACTGCTCCTCTCTCCCTTTATGCTGCTAAAGAGGGGAAGAAATAACACCAGGGTTACACAGACGTCCAAAACAAGGGAACTCATTTTATACCGGCTCCTCAATAATGCATGCTCTCAGCAAAATCTGCTCCTGCAGAGATGTCTTTATCTCTCTGCCAGATGAAGACAAGGCACAGCAGCCGGCAGCGCAAAGAAATGCACCCCAGGAGCACAGGTAGCAGCGATAGGAGGACAGAGGGGTGACAAGAGCTCCTCACCTCACTGCATCAGGTGCACACGTAGGAACACCACCAGGTCTGAGCAGCTTCCAGGAGCCTTCAGGAGCAGCCACAGCCTCCAGCACGCGTGGTTTTGCTCGGTAATATTTCCAATTTTAAATTCCAATCCCATTTCAAGCTGTTACTTTTCTCTCCCATGCAGGCCAAGTGTGTGTATGTGCATATTTACATCTCCTGTCACTGTGCCATGTTCGCCTCAGGCAACCAGCAAGGGGAGAGCTGGCAGCCCTGGTGATGACTCAGTTGTCTGGAGCTGAGGCTGCACACACTCACTGCCCTTCCCAAAGCTGCAGAAGCACAGCTCCACACGAGGGCAGGACTCAGTCAGGGCTCAGTGTCACAGCTGAGGACAATTTCCCACCCAAGAACATCATCAGTGCACACAAAAGGGATGGGTGCAGATGACACAGCAGCCACTGTTTCTCCAGCAAAGCACCAAACCAGTCTCCAATCACCCACCTCTTCACGCTGGTTTGCCCTGGATCACAGCCCTGGTGGAAGCAGTCAGTATGAACACTGGCCAAGGGCTGCAGCCTTAAAATTCTGGGCATGTTACTGCGAGCTCATATGGTTTATTATTTAGATCAGAGCAAGAGCTCAGAGGGACAAACAGGCCAGGAAATGCCTCAAGGTTCACATGGCCTCTCACAGTTCCAGGACATCCATTTGCACTTAATGTGCAAGTCTCAATTCATTTGCCATGAGAAGCCAGCCCAAGGGCTGCCCTAAGCACACTGCTCCTCCCTGAAACCAGGATTTGTCAGAAAAAGAGAGAAATACACTCGAAGAGATTTTCATCTGTTTAGTCAATGAGGGTTGTACTTCTGCCTTCACACTGTAGAAAGCCTGGCCATAAACAAGACAGGTCTGAAGGTATCCATGTCTTGCAGCAAGATATTGCCCCCAGTGCCATTTGCACAGTACAGCCCCCACTGAAGATAACTGATTTGGAAGGGGTTGACTTCTGGCACAGCATCAGCTGTGATAACTTCACAAGAGCTCAGCAGAAACAGGGTCCTCCCTAGTGTTGAGGTCACATTTTCCCTCCACCTCCCACAGTAGCCAAGAGACACTCCATACAGCCAGGGCCACCAGACCCCACCACGCTGCTCCTTCCCTGTGGCACAGCCCATAGGGTGCAGCACTCCCAGCACGTTTGTTAGGCATCCTTGCAGACAGGCAGAGCCTGGTATTTAGTGCTCCAGGCACACAACCTCCTGTCCCCCTCCACGTTAAGCAGAACAGCAGCCCCATTGTCACACTGTGCAGCACAAGGCTGCACTGCAGTTTGCTCAGGCACCAACCCAGTGCTTCCAACCCACAATTAACCTCCCTGATGTGGGTGAGAAAGCACTGGAGGGGAGGAGTGGGAGTCAGGACATTCAGCTCCCAGCTTTGCCACCCTCATTCTCTTTCACCCCGAAGGACGTGCAGATTCTCACCCTTGCAAACAGCAGCTGAACTTCCTAGGAAGGCTGCAACGAAATGCTCATGTTTGCTATAAGCACTGCAGAAGCCTGGGATGGATGCAGCCCCCCAGAGCCCACTCACTCCCGTACAGCAGCAGCACAGGACACTGACAACTGCTATAGAACAAACCACAGATGACAGTAATTAACAGATAGTCCCAGAGAGATGAACATTAATTGGTGTTTTCCAGCTCTCTTCAGGCACAAATGGATACTCACAGATGAGGCTGCTCTTTGTGCTCCCAGCACTGCAGCATGGATCACAGGAGAGCTGCTGGGCACCAAGCAGCTGCAGCCCTGTGGTCAGCAAAGCACACACACACACACAGCACTCACCTGCCCCAGCTGTGAGCCACAGCTTCCCTTTGGGAGCACAGCACCACAGCTGGCACAAGACTCACAAACCCCACAGCCAGCTCCATCCCACTGCCCTGGATCTGCTGCAATCCAATCCCACTGCAAAAGAAATCCCTTTGCAGGCTGACCAGGGCACGCAGCACAAAAGGCTGCAAATGAACAAACTGCCCCAGCTCCCCTCGTGGCTCAACAGCAGAACTCTGCACGGCTCGAGGCAATGTTTGCTCCCACAGGAGCAGCCCTCGTGTGCAGCACTGCACATCTCCCATGGGCACGGCACAGCCAGCATTTGCAGCAGCTCAGGGAGCAAACTGTGCACATCCACTGACAGCACTGCGTTTCATCCATACATTTTTAAAAGCAGTTCCCAAGTAAGAACATCTGCTCTCGTGTGCAGCCAGGGCTCAACATGAAATGGCTCCTATATGGAGTTACATTATTCGTATGAACGTAGGCTTAAAAATGGGGAAACACCTTTTTCCTTAATCTTTCCCCTTCAGCATTCAGAGCTGATGCATCAGCCCCAAAACCCCCAAAGGGATACGAGGGGTAGAGAGGAGCAGAAAGGGAGATGAGACCATCAGCTGTCAGACATTCCAGCAGCTCTTGCAGCTGCACAGACCTCCCAGCAGAGGAAACTTCTCTGCATCCTTCCTACTCTCAGTATGAAGGGAGAGGCCTTTGGCTGCACTGCCCGTCATTCCTGGGCAAAGTGCTCTCACTGGAGGAAAATTGGGAGTAGGAGACTTTCGGCTATGGATTTCCACCCTGAAGGTGATGATCAGATAGAAGCACTGCCTTCCAAGTAGCTCATTCTGGGGTTTGTGCTACTGCTCCAACACCTGTGGCCTTGCAGAGGGGTCTTCTTGTCATTTCCTCCAAAATATGTAAAAGCAATCAGGTACCAATGAGATACTTCAGCACTTCCCCATCCCCAGGTTTCCATGAGGCAGGGCACACAAGGGATGGGGACACGACACAGCCTTGGGGTTTGGGTACCCATTTTGGGGCTCAATGCCTCAAAGCAGCTCTAAGATCTCACCCCACTCCTGGGGGTGAGCCAAGGCTGCAGCTGCTGCCAGGCCTTACTACCCTGTCACTCCACCCCAGGACAAGCCAGAGCTACAACGTGCTCATTTTATAGCGCCCTTGAAACTGCGTCGTAATGATAATTTTTCACTTCCTTCCCTTAGGTGGTTGCACAACATTGCTGGGCATTGTTAGAGCAGCTGCAGTGCCTTTCCCTGTTCCCTTACACTCAGCAGCATTGGGGGGTGGGGAGGGGGTACCTGCCAGGCCGTGTGTTTGTTACATACAGATTCACTGCACTGGACAACAGGCAGAGCTGCCTCTGGATGCCAGCATCCTTCCTGCAAGATCCCACCTGCTTATTTTGCAGGAAGGAAAAAAGATCCCACTTATGCCACTTCGTTGCTAAGCCTGCTCTGAAAATCAGCTCCATTGGGTAACATTTATCTAAAAGTATCCTAAAAGAAAAAGAAGCTCAGCAAGCAGGAAAGCTTTCCCACTGACAGCAGATGCATCAATGGCCCAGCACCCAGCAGCCCCACTTCGTGGCCAGGCCCTGCAGCCCACATAGGAGGCATTTTTGTTTCAGTGCTTTGGTTGGTGTGTTTTTGTCTCAGGACAAAATGTTGCTTGGAGCTCTGGGATCTGGTCAGTGACACATGGCACACGGGAGGGGGGGAACAAGGTACAGCAAAGGAGCAGTTTGGAGATAGAACTGTTCCTAAAGCAAAACAGCATCAAGAGTTAAATAAGAAATTCCTCCAACAAGAGAAACTTGCTGCCAAGGGCTTCTGGCTGTGTAAGACCCGAGTTCAAACTTGCTCTTCAGGAAAGCAGAATGCAAGTTTGGACATCACCTAAAGTGCAAAAAATACAGAACAGCAAAAAACAAACAAAAAAAACCCCAACAACTTCAGCCGCAGTAGAACAAAAAATGTATATACATTTTCTATTCTCTGGTGGCAGAAAGCTGGATCTGCTGGAGAGGGGAGGGCAGCAGGGCTGGGAGGCCAAAATACAAGGAGACAAGGCCTGAGATGTGCCTGCATGTGTTCCAGGGGTAGCACGAACAGCACGTAGCTGCAGCACACTGACAGTGCTGTTTTATGCTACATCAGGAGCAAACCCAACATCTGGGATGTTCCCATTGCTGGCTTGAGAAAGGGAACGCAAGCTGAGCTGTGGAGCCAGCTCCCATCTCCTTCTCCTGCGTACTTCCCATTTCCAGTTCCCCCACCTGACCAAATCACAGCAGCACCTAGAGGCCAGAATAAAAGGAAGATCGCACCATGCTGGGCACTGCATGGATAGAAGGCACATCCCCCTCCCAGAACTCACACACGTAGCACCCGAAGGAGCTCCCCTCCCTGAGCCCCACAAGGTGAGAGGCAGCAGAATCAATGGGATGCCCAAGGTTCTGCAGGAATATGCATTAAACCCAAGCCTCAACTCCCTGCCAAAAGCTGGGGCAGCAATGACCCCCCTGCAGCAGAGAACGAACAGTCTGCTTGTTCCAATTCAGGATGACAGCACCACTCACAAACAGTGAAGCTATGAGTTGTTCGGTGTCCCCAGACATCAACAAACACCACCACATGTTAAGCTATCACATGGTTTTTTGCTCAGGTCACCCATTATGCAGCACAGCTATTTTAGGGGGGTCATCTTCTGAGACTGCCTGCTTAGGCTGACAAAAGAAAACCAGCATTTCCAGCTGCTATTTCCATCACCTGTGACTGCAGGGCCTCCAGACTGTCATGCAGCAGTGCCTCCAGTTGTAACTTAAGAAAAAGCCCACAAGTTTGTATTGCTTTCTTTTCTCTTGAATGAACAGAACACAGCCTTCCTTTCAACACTACAAAGAATGGACTTCACAAAGCCTTCATAACTTTACATGTTCCAACACTCAGAAAACAATGGGAATATTTCATGTAGTTCTTTAGACACCTATGCAAAATGAACAGGAGCCCTTCCAGAGCAAAGTCCATTCCGCAGGTGGAATTCTTCCCCCTGATTTGCCTTGCAAACTCAGGCTTACCCTGTTGTAACCCCCTGCCCTCCACATCAGGAAACCAACAATCTTTCCACCTCTGAGAATGTCATCTTCTCCAGAAGGATCCCCGGTGCTCTGAGAGAGCACTCTAATTGCCCACTGCACATTCAGGTCAGGTACAGTTGTAGTGACATTAATGAGTGAGATGGAGACTGTTTACAACACAATCAAGAGAAGTTAGTAAACACTGCTGAAACCAACAGTTGTGCTGAAAATTATTGCAAAGCAAGGAAAAGAGCTGACGACATGCTGGCACGCCTGCATGCAGCCCAAGTGATCTTCCCTCCCCCCTGTAGTCCAGATATTGCATTGCCCCCACTTCTGATTACTAGAGGAGAAACAAAACACAGCGAGGACAAGCAAGGTAAGCAAAGCTGCAGGCAATGCAGGGAGGCCTCCAACTGACCCCCATTCAGACTTTTTGATTTTTGAACCGGATGAAAAGAACAGGAAACATACGGCCTTTGCACGAGCAGCAGACAGCCCGGAGCTGTGTGAATTCGGGCAGCACCCAAAGTGCTGGAAGCCAAATCCCTGTAGCGTAACCGAGAGCCTGCAGTGCAAACGCCCACCGTGGGCACGGTCTGAGCATCACTGCCCTTAGGACAGAGCACGGCGCGTTGGTGCCATGGGGACCCGCAGCCCCAGCCCCCACCACGCCCCACACCCCAAAGCGGCTTTTCTCCCTCAAGTCTCTCGCTCTGTTCCTTCTCAAACATGCAACAGCTTCCCGCAACCGGGGCTCCTTCCCCTCCCGCACCCAGCGCCCCGGAACACCCACCGCCGCCTTCCCGTCCTCCCCCCGTCTCCGCTCCGGTCCCTGCGGCCGCGGAGCTCCGGGCGGGGGCTGAAGGCTGCCGGGGCCGCGCTCCCCTCCCCCCGAGCCCCGCACCCGGCCCCGCTCACCTCGAATAGAGCCGGCGGGCGGCAGAGCCCGGGCTGTCCCCTCCGGGCGCACCCGCCATGGGCGCCGGCCCCGCCGAGCCGCAGCCCGGCACCGGGCACCGGAGTATGGCAGCAGCGGGAAGTGATGCGCCGAGCCAAGAAACTCGCGGGCAGGCCCCTCCTCCGGCTGATGTCAGCCCGCGGCGGGCAGCGGCTCGGCCGCCTCCTCCTCCCCTTCCTCCGGCCCGCGGACTCCGCGCTGCCGCTGCCCCGGGAGCGGAGCGGTGGATCGGAGCGAGCAGCGCAGCGTGCGGGGCTGCCTTCCGCTGATGGGTGCGGTGCCCGGCGGCACAGCCAGCCCCGCTCGGTGGGCAGAGCACTGCTGAAGATCTACACCGTATGCAGCCACTTAATTCCTTGATGAGGTGCATCTGGGCTTGCTCAGCTTAAGAGCTTTTGCCCTGTAAGTGCCCGCACCTGGAGGTCGTTAGACTGAGAGGCAGCACCTGGGAGTGGTTGGGCTGAGCCGCACACTGAGGTCACCAGGCAGGACAGGCACAGCAGGGCTGCTTTCTCCCAGCGAGCCTTCAGCTGGAGCTGCCCTGTGGTGCTGGCAGCAGAAATCTGGGAGCAACAGTTGTGGAGCAAGGAGTCATCTGCAGCAGCTCTGTCCTGCTGGACGATGGGGCCTTTGCTGGTTACAGTCACTCAGATGCCTGGAGAAGGATGCAGGTCACCTTCAAACACTGCATCCAGCTTTCTCTTTTTTAAGGCCTGCAATGCTCCCATAAAACTTAGTGAGTGGATCACTCAGCAGGAGCCAGTTTGTAAATTAGTGCTGCTTACCCAGCAACACCAAATTAAATATCATTATCATTGTGGACTCCCAAAGAAGTGCAGGCATACATTGTGGTTTTGGCCGGTTCCAGTTGCTTGTTGTCCATTCCCAGCAGCCCCACCAGCCCTGTGGTCAGAGGAAAGCCAGAGCCACATCCTGCATGCTGGGGCTCCACCCCAGGGACCTGCACAAAAGCCCCTCTGAGAGGGCACAGAGATTCTGCTTGGGGGACAACGCGGTCAATAACACCCTGCTAGCAAACCACAAGAGTTAATTGATTGGGCATTTAAATCCAAAACAATCCTTGTAAACAAGCCTGCAACTGCCTGAACTTTGGGATGGTCTACACTCTGCAGACCAACCAGAGCAGTGAGGGTTGCAAGCATCCTGCTGGGAGTGCTCTCCTCACTCAGGGAGGTGCACAGCTGTCCTGATACACACTGTTCCCTGCAGCAAAAAGGGAGCAAGCAGCTAAAACACATCTTGCTGGAGGGACCACAGGCAAACCTGCAGGCCAGGCTAGGGTTCTGTGCCACACATCAGCCTGTTCTTACCCAGGATGATGGTTTCTCTGAGAACACACAACTGCTCACGAGCCCATGGAAATGAACAACGCTGTGAGACTTTGGTATTTCACAGAATCATAGAATGGCCTGGATTGAAAAGGACCACAATGACCATCTGGTTTCAACTCCCCCTGCTGTGTGCAGGGTCGCCAACCACCAGGCCAGGCTGCCCGGAAAATTTGGGCAGCACCAGAGGGGTGTTTGTGCCTCCCCACATGCCCCTCTTCCAGCAAAGAGTACCAATGCAAAAGATGAAAACCAAAGGCAGCTGTTGTTGCCTCTGGCTGCCGTGCAGGAGACAGAGGGTGCTTTGTTGCACGGCCTCAGCGCTGCTCAGTCAGTGACTGTGGGCAGATGGAGCAATTGCCCTTGTGAAAAACAATGCTGGAGAGGGGAGAGAAAGAAAGGAGGGTGGAGGCCAGCTTGCAGTTTGGGCTGGAGCCAGACGTACCGTATTCTGCAGAGCTCTGAGCAAACACCCACATGTTAATGGCACAGAATCACTGGGGCAGAATCCACAGCCTGGGTCAGGATGGAGGTCAGACTGAGCTGAGCATAACGGTCCCCTTTGGCCTCAACATTCATGGATTTGTGACGGATAATTCACCATCTGACGCACTCTGCTTCTTTTCCTTCTAGTAGGAGCAGCAAACGGGTCACCATAGGTTTGAATTCATTTGATCAAACATATCGATCACTTTGCTGTGGTTGGGTTTGGTTAACCCGATGTAGCCGTGCCAAGAAGCTCACTGTGGGTCCTTGGGCCTGAGCCACAACACAGCTTACCTGTGTGCAGATAGAAGGGAAGCCCGATGCTTTAAAAATACCTGTAATTCATCTGGTGAATGGCATCGTGTTGGGAATGACACGTGTGACCTACGAGAAAAAGGTGCAAGAAATGGATTTGTTCAGTTTGGATGAGATGGAGAGGAAGTGAAGTGACGATATTTAAACATAAAGCAGAGCTTCTGCAAACAGCAGCAAAAAGGAGGAACAGATCGTGGAGAAGATCATTAATATCCAAAGCTATACCAATACTGAGGAGCTCTAACTTCTGTTCTACTGCTTGGCAGGGACAGCCATGCTGCAGACAGCAGAGGGAATGGCAGCGGGATGGTACTGAGCAGGCTGTGCAGAGCATATATGGATCACTAGGAACATCTCCCCACCGCCTTGATGTCTTCATCGCTCAGACACGCCGCTCAGCCAGCCTTCCTCCGAGGTTCTCACATCGCCGTTAATTAGCTGGCAGCTTTCCTGCGGCTCAGGAAGCAGCTTGCTGGTGGCCTCTGCTGGGGTTTATGTGCAAGAAGAACACCGTGATTCAGACTCCCAACACAGACAGACCCGAGCTGAAGTCACTGCTGAACTGGTGCAATCTCATCGCCAACTCTTGTTAGCAACAGCTGTAATTAAATGCCATCACCTCAAAATGTCTTTAATTCTTTTTAATTCAGACGGGTACATTCTGGGAGCACTTTGCTATTACTCAGCTTTTTCCAGAAAAAGTTTGTCATTTTCTCAGTTCCTTTAAAGGCTGCCTCTAAAGAAGAGCAGGCTGTGCTCTCTGTTTCTCGTACCCTTTTTTGAATGGCTCCTTGTGGAGGAAGCACGGGTGATCACAGCCTATGGGCATTTGCTGCCTCTTTCCCCATGGCCAGTCTGCTAACCCCTAGATCCACTTCAACAGGTTTGGCAGCAAGGCAGTAGTTCTGAAAATGTAGGATCTCAATGAGAAAAGCAATGGGGGCAAAGAGACCCAATCATCCCAAACAAGAGGAGGGGCATCAATTACTCAAAAGTTAACAAGCAGCACCTTTAATACCACTGTACCCACAGAGTACCCCAGATGTAGTGCCCTTCTGTGAGCAGGTTTATAATACAAGCAGAATTCAGGGAGAGGCAAGTGAGGGAAATTTATAATTAACAGGATTCCATTAAGATTCCATTAAGAACAGCACTTGTATCTGCAGCACCAGGTGGATGTGGGGCTGGAAGTTGATGCGTAGTGCAATGTTGGGCAGTTCCAGTGCAGCATCTCCCCTGGTGCTGCTGTGTGAAATGGAATTAATGGAAACACTTGCCCAGCTATCCTTCTGGGGGAAGAGAAAAGAAAGAATAGCTGACCTGGGAAAGAATTATGGTTTTCAAGGGTCTTTGTACTCCTTTCTTCCTCTGCATCTGGTCTTGAGGCAACAGAACCTGAACAGCAGCAGCAGGAGGCTTTTCTTGGAGGCATTGGATAAGAGCTGTATGGCTTGGACACGTAACCCAGGGCCCTACTACCATCAGCTGGTGGTCACAGTGATCCAAAGGGATTGTTTTACCAATTCCAATTGCCAGTTTCCAGTTGTCAACAGGCAAATAGTTTCTCCTGCTGGAATGCTGGGAAGTAATTCCAAATCAGAAGTAATCTTTTGTTCTGCTTGAAAGCCAAGGGGATTACGCACAGTTTCACATGGGAGCTTTCTTTCCTTTTTACATGGCAACAGTTGGCAGTGGCATCAAATACAAGTGTGTTTGGGTTTGTTTTTAAAACAGATTGTCAATATTTGTGCTTCAGTTGCATTGCTTAGCCAAACTTCCAAACCTTCTCATGTAACTGACAGCACTTCTTTCTGCTTAAGCAGCCTGTGAGTGAGAACAAGGGGTGGAAGCAGCGGAAGGGGATGGCTCACAATGCTGTGTCACCAACCACTGCAGTCCCTGAGCAGCTCTAACAGCAGGAAGCACACTGTGCTCAGAGCTGAAGCCACAGCCTGAATGCTGCTGTTAAAGAAAGAATTTCTTGGAATAATAATTCCCATTTTAGGAATGATAGCACAGCACACTCTCTGCACCAGTGGTGCCAATTTCTGTGCAAATAACAGAGCATGAGAGAGAATTCAAAGGCCTGAAAGGAGACTGAAAGTGAACTGAAGTATTTTAGAAGAGCAACAGAGATGACCCACATATAGAATCACCAAGGTTGGAAAAGACCTCCTCAGCCATCCATCCACTGCCAGTATTTCCTCACTAAACCTCTTAGTCTGATACTGACACCATAGAATCACAGAATCATTAAGGTTGGAAAAGACCTCTGAGGTCATCTAGTCCAACTATCCATCTACCACCATTATTTTTCCCCACTAAACATGTTAGGCTGATATCCATTCAGACAGGAACAGGTTGCCCAAGGAGGGTGTGGATGCCCCATCTCTGGAGGCATTCAAGGCCAGGCTGGATGTGGCTCTGGGCAGCCTGGGCTGCTGGTTGGTGACCTGCACATAGCAGGGGGTTGGAACTGGATGAGCGTTGTGGTTCTTTTCAACCCAGGCCGTTCTATGATATGATACAGGACACAGTGGAAAGGGCCACAGAACATCAATCCATTGCTCCACAGAACTGCTCATCAAACAAGCAAAAAGGGTTATGAATTCAGTTCAGAAAGGTAATTTGGCTGAAATAATAAACGTAGACTTCTGCAGGGCAGTTGGCTTAATCTTGCATGACATTCTGTTAAAAATAGTGCTTAACAAAATCAATGTAGCTTGTGTTAAATGGATGGAACACTGGGTAGCACGCATCCAAAAGTAATTATCCAGCGGAGGAATTTCTGATGTGTCCTAAAAGATTTATGCTCAGTGCAATGTTAGCCAGTGCTTGTATCAATTAGCTGGAGAAATTCTGAATAGCAGTAAGAACCAATGGGAGAGATGGAGTGGTTTGCTCTGTAGTGAGGGGCACTTTGGAGCATGCGTTGCACACAGCCATACCTCACCACATGGACGGCTCAGATGAAGAAAGATGAGAATTCATGTGCTAAAATGAAGGAGCAGTCAGAAGGCTCTCGGTACTGGGAATGCCACTACAGACTAGCAGTAAGGTATAATGCTGAAATGTAATTAAACAATAAAATTGGAACCTCGTACATTCTCCATTAGCTGGTATCTGAACAAGAGTTCAGAGATGCTGCAGTTCGGACACGAGTTCTGGGTCTGATGCAGCATTCACTGGGTGAGAGCACTTTCTTCATGTCAGGGTTGTAGTTAGACAGCCTGGCTCTTCATCTGTAAAGTCACTCTTTTTATCTGACATATCAATTAGTTCTACCTATTGATATCTGATATTTTTCCCAGGCTGGTAAATCTCAGCCCTGTGGCTGAATGCTGCTCGTGTTTTTATTGTGACCTGCACTGAAGTGTTGATCACACAGTGTGATCAGCAGCCTGCGTGGCCCAAGGGACCAAAGGAATACGAATGTCTGTTCAAGTTGTCCACTGAGACCAAACATATGTGTCCTCTGCGGGGTGCAGCCTGGGGGCTGTGCTGGCTGCCAGGAAAGGAGCAGAGCAGTGGTTCTGAGTGAGAGAATGGAAGTGGTGGAGAACAGTGCCAGCCCTTTCCTTACCTGTCCTCAGAAAAGCAATGGGAGCCAAGGGAGTGGTGTTGCTCCCCAGGACGTGTGCCCACTCCTGGCTGCTGCTTTTGGCTTTCACACGAGAGCTGCTAAACGATGTTGTCATAGAAACACACACATCACATCCAGGAGCTCTTCCAGTCCAAGCTACATGCAGGACAGCATTTTCACCTGCATGAGGTTTGGTCTCTAGAAACACATCACCTTTCTACCAGACAGGACAATGAAACAAGTCCAGGTGCTCCCACCAAACCCCTGCACAGTGATGGTGCTCCTTGGTCTCACTGGCTCAGCAATACAAATCCATCATTTCCAGGAGTTCAGCATTGGTTCATTCTCTCAGTGAAGGCAATCAGAGAATCATGAAGGTTGGAAAAGACCTCCAAGATCACCAAGTCTGAACCTCAGCCCATCACCAATGGTAACATGCCCAATAGCTTTGCTGCATGCTAACAGTGATTCCTTGGGGTCAGCTTCCCTACCCACACAAAGAGATCAATTACTGTAACACAGCTCCTTCAGCAGTGAATTTAGCCTTCAAATATGCCACGTTTGTTTTCCATTGGAGATGAATATGCAGCAGTATCTATTTTCCCTTGCACTTATCTCTGTATAGATTAGTCTTATCGATAATAAGGCTACATTTTTGTTGATTTACATTATTATCCAAAGAGACAGGAAAAAAAAAATGCCCAAACACCGATCACAGTCACAAAGGATGTTGGGTTAAAGGACTGTGCCAACCCAGGGGATAGCAGCAATGAAGCAGTGGCAAATCTGAGAGCAACCTGGCTTGGCAGAGCAGAACAAGGCAAAAGGCAGTCTGTCATGTTAGCTTATCCCGCTGCTCACTTCCCTGCTGGCAATATTTTGGATTGCCATTCAGCAGTAAACCAAACGTAATCAAAGGGAAATCTGGTGAATTTATGAGCAGAGTCAGTGACCTCAGGGACTGTAATAAATGGGAAATATAAAGCTCTTCTGCTTTCTCAGCTTCCTGCACTCCACCATCATGGGATCCCAATGGCAGATCAGTGTGCTGCACGGCAGCAGTTGTACAACAGGAAAGCACTGGAGAGAGGAAATCCTGCAAAAGGGAAACAGGAGCTCTGGTTGGCAGCGTCTGCTGTGTGGGCAGCACTCTCACAAAGATTCAGGCAGTGACAAATGTGGGACAGGAGGACCCAGATCCTAGCTTTGTATTTTGGTCGGACCGTTGGGGTTTTCAACATGAAGCTTCTCCCAAAGGAGGAGGCTGAAATCTTGCTGCTGTTGGTGGCTCTTCGATGCTTTGCTTGAAGGCTGAAGCAGAACAAAGTAACTTTGGAACAAAAAGTGGAGCTCAGTGAAGCACAATTACAGAACATACAGTCTTTGGTACGTTATGTTTAATGCCACAAATATACCTGGCTGCATACTGAACTGCATACTTAAATCCAATCACCCTGAACCCAGTGAGTCAGAAGATTTGGAATGTCATCACTAGAGTTGGTAATAAGGCACATTCCTTACATCTGTGCAGTTCTGTAGCAACTGGATAGCCCAACAGCCCCAGGTGGCTCCAGGTGAGTTGTGTTTAACCACTGCCCTCAGGTGGGAGCACACAGGTCTGCAGCATCCTTGCACCAATTGCTCCTCTTCACTGCACAGAGCATACATGCCTGCTCCCTGCTTGCCAGGACCAGCCCCTGCCCCAAACCATGAGAATCTCTGCGTCAGCTTCTGTGGGTTTTTCTAACTTTGTAATCCTGCAATTCTCCCCTACCACCCACCCTTCGTTTTCCCTTTTACAGTGCACGGAGAAAATGATGTGCAGAGCAATGTGCCAATTTACCTGCGGATGGCTGATTTAAATTGCCTGCTCCCAGCCTGGTGGTATAAATCCTCCCCTGCAGCTCAGGAGCTCCATTTACTATAGCTGGTTTCCAGGGCAATCGTGTGCTCTCCCACATTCCGCTGCACAGTGCAGGCAGCCTTCCCACCCTCTGCTTCTGATTCCATTCACATCTCCTATGGATAGGAAGAAAAAATAGTCCACAAATACCTATTTCTACCTTAGCACACTTTTCGCTGATAACTGTATAATATATATATATTTATATATAATCACATCAAGAGCACCTGCCCCTTTCCAGGCATCATTTGACATGCAACATAAAATCCAGATTTTCTGAAGATACCCTTCTTGGCTGACATGTATTATGCTTATTATTTCAGGGCATCAATAGGAAAACACGAGGTTGACATTCCCTTGTGTTTCTGGCTGTAACCTCTGCAAAGAAAGTCAGAGTCTCTATGGCAGTGCATCCCTCCCCAGGCTTGGGCAGTCCCATGGTGACCTCCCACTGCATCTGGCACTTCACTGCACAGCACTCAGTGTGACCTGAATGCATGGCACAGACCATGGGAAACCTATCTGCTTATTGCACACAGGATGGGAAACAGAATGAGCTGCGAGGGTTGGAGGAGATGGTTCAGTGGCATCAGCAGAAATTCTGCAGCCAGGTTTGGGCTCATCCCCACATATCTCTGAGCACTGAGCATGAGTGCTGCTATTCCACAGCATCACCTGCTGAAGAAACGATGTGTGTCTTATCTCAGGAGCCAGTGTGGCATCATCGAAGGGGCAGCCCGCTTATCTCACTCTTGTTTTCCTGCTTGTTTGAGAAATAAGAACCTTCACAAACGACTTCAATATGCAGTAATAAGGCCTGAGTTCTTTGCAGCTTCAAATCAGACCCCTATTTATTAAGTGTCTTTTACATCCCTTTTAAATCCAGCCAGTGTTTTGTCACGGATTTCAAAGGGTGCAGCCCATAGCTGTCAGATTCAGGATGGCACACAGTTTTTCATCAGCTGCCTCTTCCCACCATATGCTTACTGCAACATTCATGTCACATCAGCTTGCAATCGAAGCCTACATTTGTGCCGTGATTGTTTGCTAACTGAGAATGTCTGTGAGAAGTGGCTGACAACATGAGCTCTTCAGTCAGGCGCCAGGGAAAAAAAAAGGTTCAGTTTTCTTTCCTCTTCTCTGGATGAAGTTATGGGACCTGCGGGGTACATTTGGTAGACAGAACTGTATCTGTGTGATATGCAGCAGTTTCAAACCACAGAGACTTGGGAGGAATTTCTGGTTTTGGTTCACAGAAATGCTCACTTCCTGAATTCTGCTTGGCCTTGTGGGTTATTGGTTTAAATATTTCCTGAGCAGTGACAGTGTGTGTCAGTGTACCTGTTGAGAGCAGGCATAAGCTGTGATGGGGAAAATGCAGAGACTGCCATCTGTGGGATAACACCATGCAGGAGGAATTCAGCATCTCTCTTGGTAGGTTCTTAGTGACATGAAATGTCCCCATATCCCATCCTGCAAAACCCTCTCCTGACCTGTGGAGGAGTCCCTCCAGGTTCACAATAGTCCACTGCGACTGGTGGGTGACAGTCTGAGAACACCTGCAAGAGAAGTTTGGTGTCTGAGGGCTGATGCATCATAAATGCCACATGAGAGAAAACACAGGGCCTAATTCTGCCTTCGTTACATGTGACAGCAGCTGTGCAATCCTCAGGACAGAGCCATATAGGACTGATTCATTTTGCACATACACACCTGGAATACAAACCCAACAAGATCTGCTCCTCTCCACCTGGGCTCTCACTTGGCTCCTGCCCCAGAGTTTCACACTCTGCAGAAGTGGGATTTGGCCCAAGGGTAAGTAGGTTTCAGTTCCTCAGCTCTCAGCAGATTTGTGGTCTAACACTCCAAGATGTGCAGCTCAACACGCCGGCAATCTGTCTTCTTCTGGCTCCTGTCAGCTCCAACAGCTTGCTGAGAAGAAGCAGTGCCAGCAGCGATGCCAGCCTGACCTGAGCAAATTCAGACACTGCACTGCCCAGCACAGTGCCTGTGCTGCTGCCCCACATCGGCTCCCAACCCAAGTAGATCCAGGGCTTTCCCACTTACTGCCAGCTTCCCCGCTTCCCAAACCTCTGCTGAAAGCTGCCCTGCCCCTGCCAAGGTTTCACATTGCTGTTCTGTCTGCTCTCCCTGCACACATGTACTCAGCACGACGGCTGCCCATGGACCCTGCAATTACGGCTCTTATCGGCGCACCCGAGTAGCTGTGGCTCTTTGTTGGACAAGCTCTGCATTCCTAGCACTGCAACCTCTAATCAGGCCAAAACATTGGCTTGGAACAGCTCAAAGTGGGAGCTTTGTGACTCCAGTCTGCAGCTCAGGAATTCCTTGTTTGGTTAGACTTGAAAAGCTGAAATGCCGGTAATATCTGAGCACAGACTGCAGTGACATTCATTACATTAGCAGCTGAAGTCTGCTTCTTCAAGAGAACTTCTCTAGAAACCACAGGGATCCATGCAGATGAAAGGATGTGGTGTCAGTATCTTGCCTCACCATCTGAGCACTTTCCAGTAATAACGGACCCTTACTACATGACATTGCTGCTTCAAGCAAATCTGCACAATTATAAAGCACAGAGAAACAGCTGAGGACATTACCCAGAAACAAGAGTCGGATTCAATACAAACCAACATGCTGATGGAACAGAACATTACTGTGCTTTGCTCTGCAGTGAGGTGGGACCCAAAGATACGACTTCTTTCCTCAGAGTACTGATGGAAATTCAACCCCTGACAGCAGCAATTGATGGTTACTGCTGTAGAGAATCAAGAAACAATTTTAACCTCCTTTGCTTGTCTTTATTACCACATCCATATGTCCTCCATCACTGCACCAACAGCATGTAGAGCTGGGAGCTGCCCAGTGTCAGCTTATGGGAGAAGATAACTGTGGGAAGAAAATTCCCAACTTGGAGAAATGAGAATCTCACAGGAAACAAATGTCTATGGATCATCTGAGGAGCAGCACTGAGTGAGCAGCCTCATCTTGGCTGTTATAACTTGATTGTAATGGTTTGGGGTGTAACCATGGAACTGTGACTGCAGGGCACACAGCTGCAGGACCCCCTCCACATAACCCAAATGGCAACGGCAGCACACAGCGCATTGCCAGCAGAGGAGAGATGTGAGGGTGGTTACAGCCATCTGCAGCCGTGGGGGGGTTCAGGCAGTGAGGGACACTGCTGCCCATCTGAAAGATGCTCTGCATAAAGGCTGAGTACAGAAGGGAGAGCAGAGTGATTACTGCAGGAGCAAAGGGCGTTCCTGCTGCCACCCACCCGGGGTTGGCTTTGCTCAGGTGTCAGCGCTGCTCTCCTGGGTTGTCCTGGCATAACCCCCCCAAAAGCATCCCAGCGCTGAGCGCTGCGTCCCCTTTCTGCGGTCGGAGTTTGCCCTCTGCTGTTTGCTGCACGAACTGAAACGTGAGGACGGAGCAGCGCCGACCGCAACGCTTGTCCTCGGATTCCAAGCGCTGAAACTTAACAACCGTGACACTAAAGAAGCAGTCACACCCGCAGCGATGCCGAACCTTATCCGCCACAGCGCCCTGGGAAGCACTCAGGGCTGTGTCAAGAAAGCTGCTGGCTTCTCTCCATAAATTTACCAGCTGAAATCAGCCCCGGGCTCCTCTCCTTGCTGTTTGTTTTCCCCACCGTTCCCAGCGGTCTCCCCGCCGCTGTGGCCGTGAGCCCAGAGCGCAAAGAAAGGTGCGGCGGTGCCGGCAGGGTGCGGGGCTCCCGAGCACGGCCCTGTGCCTCCCTGAGCTCGTGGGCACGGCAAGCCGGCCTGGCACCGCTGTCAGAGGAGGGTCTGGTGCCAGGGAGCCGCTGCCCGCGTGTGGCTCAGCTCCGGGAAGCAGCCGAGGATGGGATGTTTGGTGCTGAGCTCTTTCTCGCAGCTCTCTTTGGAAGTGGCTGCGGGGATTTGCTGCTGCAGAGCAGCTCCAGCTCTTCCACAGATCCCCTCTGATGTGCTCCTCTAGGTGCATTTCTACAGCTCCTAAGGGGACGGTGTTCCGTGCGCGGATGAGGCTGCAAAAGGTAAGTGTTAAGCAGGATGAGTGAAAATACATACGGGTGTAATGAAGACTGCAAAGGAAAGCAATGACCGGTCCTCTGGGGCAATTATTGCAGGTGTGGATCTCAGGGAAGCAGGACTGTAGCACAGCTGAGGGATGGACAGCAGCTCTGCACCCGGAGGCTCCATTCCTCTGGCTGGTACGTGGGTAACGTGCTTCTGCTTTCCTCTCTGCAGTCATGGTCAGTCTTGGATAACTTTATTTCATACCGAAGATCTCTTGCTTATTGAAAGGTTTTCTTCTAATCTGCATGTCTGCACACACAAGGGAGCAATACTTTGCAGTTTGCAAGCATTGGACGGTTGTAAATCTGTGCTTGTAGCTCTTGGAACAACGTGCAACTCTCATTTCCTGCTGCTTTCTACCAGTGAGAGCTGCTCTGGGAGTGCTCCTCAGCCTGAAGACAAGAACTACCAGCAAATATCAATGGGGGCTTTGCTGAACAAGGTGTAAGAGCATCGGCTCCGACAGCACTCAGCACACACTGAAAACATGACATAGGCACACAGCCAACACAGTCTCCAGGAGCAGTTCTGCAGCTCAGCCCCCAGCTCTGTGATCCACTCGGAGCTGAGCACAAGGGAAAGTTGTCTATAGTGAAGACAGATGCAAAGAGATGCTAAAAACATGTGTTTTATCTCTTGTTTCCACAGATGTGACCCTGGCTTGGAACAGTCTTCAGAAAGCCAAAGCAGTGGTACGTGTGGTGCAGGGAATGTTAGCTGTCACACGTAGTGCTCTCTGCCACATCCCTGTGCATCTCCTCTGCAGGATTCTCTTGTAGTGTACTTGAAAGCAGTGTAAATGTGCTGTTTGGTTTGTTCCTTTGCAATGAGTGTACAACCTCTTCCATCACTGCGTGACCGAAAGGGGATAAGGAGCAAAGCAAGGTGTCTCCTAGAGCTCTTTCACCATTCTTTACAGAGTGGTGAGGTGCTGGAACAGCTGCCCTCCCTGGAGGTGTTCAAGGCCAGGTTGGATGGGGCCCTGGGCAGCCTGGGCTGCTATGAAATGGGGAGGTTGGTGGCCCTGCCTGTGGCAGGAGGGTTGGAGATTCGTGATCCTTGAGGTCTCTTCCAACCCTGGCCATTCTGTGGTTTTGTGACTCTGTGAGTGACAAACACAGAGAAGGTTTGCTTATGGTGCAGCCCTGAGCAGAGCAACAGCTGATACCCACTGAGCTGTGACATCCTCTGAGTTCTCCCTGTCCTACTGTGCTCTCAGTAAGGAACACCATAACATTCCCATGAGGTGCAACCAGCTGCAATCATGGAGTGGATGAGCAGATAACATTATCCCAGCACAGTGCAGACCTGACGCTGGGATTGTGCTGTTGAATTCACTGTTGGCAGCAGTGACTTCGAGCTTAAGCTGCTTTTTAAAATCAGCAAAACATCTCTGCTAAAGTTCTGGGGCAGCCATACAGGCAGAGTGCAGATAATGGAGGGAAGGGTGATTTCACCTCTTACCTTCCCCATGGGTCGCATTCTTTCCAACTGCAGGAAGCACCACCTGGAACGTGCTCAGGCATGCCAGTGCTTACCCAGTAACCAGGAGCTGCAAAATTAATCAGAGGATTGTATGCCAACAAAAGGCTACCGTGAACAAAAACATATGTCTCCTTTCAAAAGAGAAAATCTGTCTTTTCACAGCTACAAAGGATCGAAAACAAATTTTGTCATCGGACGGGGAGCTGTGCCAACTCGCAGGCAGCCAGGGGAAAGCTTTGGCTTGGAGAAAGCTTTGGTGAGTTCTGAGTTACTGGGAAAGTGGAGAGCCTGGAGGCAGTTTGGTGCTGGAGGAAGGGAACGTGGCTGAGGGCAGGTGCCTTCTCTGCTGTCTGCTAGAGCTGCACAGGGCACAAGGAGCCCCACTTTGCTGGGCGAAGGCTGCAGTGCTGCTGCCAACTGGCTGCAGCAAAGCAAAAGCTGCTTGTGCTTTATCTCCAAGGTTTTTTCCTGTTGACAAAATGAGATAAGACAAAAAAGCAGGCGGTTTACCCAAATTCCACAAGACTCTTAAAAACTTAACGATGGGCTGATCCACTCTGAGCTTGGCTGGGGCTTGTGGGTTTGCACATGGATCCTTTTTCTTCCTTTGAAGCTGTTTGAATGAGAGAAGGTGTCCAAAGGGAGAAGCCTCCCAGGGAAGTGAACTGTTCTAATTTCCTAATATTGACATAACTTTGTTACACTGTAGATGGAGAGAGAAATAGAGATGAAACAGCTCTGAAGGAGAAAAGGAGCAGTGAGGTTCCTGCATCCTGCAGGTGAGTAATGATCTCAGTGCGCAGCACCTGGGGAAGGGGTGGCAGAGGAACACAGAAATGGGTTTAAAATTCCAGGGTGCAGGACTTGTTTAGCACCTTACAATTTATTATTAAAGAAATAAAGATATCACCAGATCATCCACCCCCAGAAATGCTGAGCACTCTGCCAGTGGAAGCAGCGCTTCCATCAGCTCCCTGCGTTAGTCTGCCTTAGTCTATGCTCATAGTAACTTGTCAGACCACAGTTGCCTTTGCACTTCCCAATTTTATCTTTATTTGCCAAACTGCTGGTAGCAGACAAAATGCTGCTCCTATGAACAGACCAACATCACCAGCAGAATGTGTTCTGGGAGCTCAACTACCACCCATGTAATAATGCCCCGTGTTTAGATGCTGCATTACGGGACATGGCTTAGTGGGGAGATATCACTGTAGGTGGATGGTTGGACTTGGTGATCCTGTGATTCTGTGTGATTCTGTGCCTGTTCAGGCTTGTTCTTTTTTTTAAGAAAGAGTAACTGTACCTCTCTGTCTCCTGCCAGGTCTCAGCCCAGCTTCCATGGGAGTCGTGCTGCCAGCCCCAGCCCACCCGTGGCCCCGTTGTCCCTGGGGGATGCCTACCCACATCACCAGCCAGGATGGGGGCTGCAAATGGGACACAGCCCATTGCACAGAGCCTGAGGGGAGATTTCATAGAGTGGGCAGATTCAGGAGGTCATGAGGTACAAAAGGGAAAACATCGCTGCTCCCTTCATCGCACGCATTGCCCCCTGGCAGGGAGCAGTCAGATCTCAGCCCCCGTGCCCGTGGCTGTCCTGCTCCCTGTGCACTACCCCCCACCAGCCAGGAGCCCCAGCGACCAGAAGCTGGAGGAGCTGCAGAGAAAGTCATCCTGGAAGAAGTTAGAGCAGCTCAAGAAGAAAATCCAGGAGCAGAAGCGAAACCAGCAAGCAGCTTCTCAGGAGCAGAAATGCCTGATTGCATCCCATGCTCGAGAGCTGCTACAGGACAGACCCCTGAAGAGAAAGGTGTGCAGGGTGCCTGCCCCTTCTGCTCCATGTCCCAGAGGTCAGTGGAAGCACAGCCCTTGCAGCAAAGCTCTGCAGGAGAAGCTGAGTGAGCACGGTGGGGATGGGTTGGCGATGGGACTTAGAGGGCTTAGAGGTCTTTTCCAACCTTTGATGATTCTCAGCCCATGGAAGGCTGTGCTCCCATCCTAACTGGTTGCATGGAGCTTCCCATCTCCCACGCCTTTTTGCCAGGTAGAAAGCACCACAAGAGTGGCATAAGCACATGGGAAATAATAGTACAGCAGTGAGGAGAGGCATCACAGGTACTTAAGGCAGGAATTGTGTAGCTCAGAGGCATTACTGAGGATTTAACAGTTCATTCAGCGGAACTAGCGTGGATCTAAAAGCAGATATAATTAAAATTTTAATCCTGCTTTGCTGCTAAGTTTGGGCCTGAAGTACCACTCACCTGCAGCTGTCTCACTGGGTTAGTGTGAGTGTAGCTCTCAGGGTGCTGTGTGCAGAGATGGGATCAGCATGGCCCCGTGCTGGAGTCCATCCCATTGCACACCCACTCAGCAAGCTTCAGGCAATGGGATTACTGAGGCTCCGCCAGACTAGGGAAGAGGAGCTGAAAAGCTATCCATAATAAATCTTATTGCTGTAATAGCATTAGTGTTAATTCATTGGGTGCTGCCGTCCCTGTCACACACCACCAGCTTCCAGGGGGTGTTTCCCTCAGATCTGCCTTTCACACTTTTTCCAGTGATGGATGGGAGCCTTCAGCAGAGCTCACCTCTGGGAGCACACCCTCATGCTGTGCTGTCTCCCAGCTGACACAGGCAGTGCTTTGAGCCCTGCTCAGCCTCTGGCGGGTGCTCAGCAGGAAGGCAGATTTGTTTTGTTTTCCACCAAATCCCTGAATGTAACTGTCAGAGAACTACCAGGGGAGTGTTAAACATGTCCAACCTTTTACTGACTTCTAATTTAAGCTCCACATGAATTCTTGTCTCCATTTTTACCTCTTGGTTGTAGACGAAAGAAAGAGTGGTTCAGCACGGGGAACTCAAACACAGAGCCAGAAGCAGCCCTTGCCCTTGCCCAGGTCCTCTTCTCTGGGGAGAACAGCAATGGGTGAAGGTAAGAATGAAATTCATGGGAAATGACACAGATTGATGGAGCAGAGATAACAACACCTGCACACACACCTGCCAAAATCTGGATCCGGTTATCAAAATGATGCCAAATCCTAGGAGCCACAGCCAAGGAGCAGAGACTGGTTATATAAAGCAAGAAACAAAACCTCAGAGGGAACAGACAGAAGTGAGCATTAGTCCAAGGAGGCAGATGGTGATCAGAGGCAGCACAGGGATGCAGGGCTTTGTTTGTGGGTTGGATACACGTGAAGCATGCTGAGGCCCTGGGGGGGTCACACAGGGCTCCCTGCTGCTCCGTTCTGTCATTGGCTTTTGGGTAACGTTCAGCAGTCACTGCCACGTGCCCTCCCCAGGCTCTCTGTTGGTCTCACTGATGCACACAGGTGTCTTCTAAGAACAGTCTTAGTGACCTTCGAGCGTCTGTCACACCATTGCCTGCGGCAGCTGAATTCCAGGCCTGCCAGGATTAAAAATAACCAGAAATAGAAAATAAGCCTCATGTCCTCGGTGGGAAGAACAGTCTGTCACCCACTGAGCTCCCAGCTGAACTCAGAGCGTCTCTAAAAGGCACATTCTGCAGTGCAGGGGCCAGGAGAACGCAGGGAATGCAGCCCTGCTACAACAGCAGCAGGAGTGAGGTTACCGCGTGCTCCTTCATGGATTTCTTTGAAGGGTGTTTCCAACGCAGATTTGAACTATCGGAGCAATGCTCCCTCCTTAGTGCCATCATTCTGCAGTGGGAATGGCTGCATTCCAACTCGGAGGGCAAACAGTGGAAGTGCCACGGGTGCTGCTCTAAGTGGACAAATGTAGAACTTCTGGCAATCAGGAGGCAAAAAAATCCAAGTTATCCCATGCCATGCAGATGAAATGACGAGTACAGCTGCGTTATGCACTCTGCTACCAAAGTCCTATTTAAAATGCATGAAATATATAATAATTTCCTTCTCCCTCCTTTTTTTTTTTTTTTTTTTTTTTGGTTTTGTTTTAATGGATTGTTTGAAAAATGGCTTGGTCTTCCTCTGAGAGTGGGTCATAATAAGGCCGTGCCACATGAAACATTCATCATTGTAACTGCCAGTGTCACGGTGCCTTTATTGGCTATTAGTTTCTGTCAGTGGAAGAGCTGAGGCAGAGCAACGGGAGATGAATGAGGGGTCGGAGGTCAGAGCCAAAGTACTCTGGAATTTGATGAATTATAAATTTGCTGTAGTTAACAAAAAATTAAGTCACAACAGCTATAAAATATTCATCCGTTCATAGGTAGGGAAAAAAAAAAAAGCTAACACTGGAGAATATTTAAATCAAAAGGTTTCCTTCTGGTAAGTGATTTCTTCAGCAAGTCAGACTGTTCTTAAACTTCGGTGTGAGTTTTTGTAAAACACTGCGTAGATAAGGAAGATCTCCGAGGAAGCAGACTGTGGTGCAGTGTAGGTTGTTAAGAGCAATGTGTGTTGGTAGAGCTACAGATGCATTTGTCTGTTGCATTTAGAGGAACTGGGCAACTGGATTGAGCTGTGCATGTACGGCTGTTTATGAGGGTGGATGGTGATAGGACAAGGGGAAATGGTTTTAAACTGAGACAGGAGAGGTTTAGGTTGGATGTTAGGAGGAAGTTTTTCAGTCAGAGGGTGGTGAGGCACTGGAACAGGTTGCCCAAGGAGGCTGTGGATGCCCCATCCCTGCAGGCATTCAAAGCCAGGCTGGATGTGGCTCTGGGCAGCCTGGGCTGCTGGTTGGCGACCTGCACATAGCAGGGGGTTGGGACTGGATGAGCGTTGTGGTTCTTTTCAACCCAGGCCATTCTATGATTCTATGTCCCCGTTCTTTGCAGGGGAGTGGGACTGGGTGACCTTTAAAGATCCCTTCCAACTCTGAGGATTCTATGATTCTATGAACCATGATGATATAATAAATAAATGCCTCTTGCATTTTAACACTGTTGAACAAGAAAGTAAAGTAATACTGAGGTGTTTCTTTAAAAATGCAAGCTCTTTAAAAACTCCGAGCCCATCAGATTCTGTCAGTTCCCCCCATGCTTTGTGCTGTCAGAACTTCACAAACCTGCTGGGTAATCCCCCTAGGAGGCTCCATGCATTTGTAGGAAATGCCTCCAGCCCTGCAGAGGGGATGGCAAACATCATCCCTGTGCCTCGGGCTGCACTCCCAGGCTGCAGAACTGGGGTGAGCCTCAGTGGGAACCTGCTGTGCACACAGCACAGAGCCCAGCGCTGTCACTGCAGCCATGTGCCCACCTGGCAGCTGCAGGGAAGGACAGCCCTGCTAAGCAGTCAGCCTCCGAGAGTGCCTCCTGTCTGAGAAATGGCTCTCAGAGGTGCTCTGCTCTGACAGCTCGAGACATGGATGTGTGCGTCGAGGAAAGCAGACTCAGTCAATTGATTTTATGGCTCCTGCTGAGTACTGATCCGCAGCTTTGAACTGAGGCCGGTAACTGTTTCGGTGTAAAATCTTTCCTTTATAAAGAAACTTGAATATTTTAGCAGGGTAGAATTTAAGGGGGGAGGGAGCTTCCATGCAGATATCAAATAACTTTCCATTTAGTCACTTTCTGCTCGAGGAGCATTTGCAATAAATACATAATTACGGCAGTGCGAGTGTTGGCATGCTGTGAATGCAATCTGAAATTATGAAGTAAAACGGTGATAAATGTTGCCTATTATGTGACACCACCTATTAGGCAAGAATAATTTGTTTGTGCTGCTTGCTGCATCATTTATTTTTGCATTATATATACATGGTCCCTTGTCCCGTAACATTCATTGATTCTCCACACTGCATCCTGCTGATTCTCACCAGTTTAAAAGCAAATCTGTTTGCTCCAGTGATTTTGATGTAATTACAGAGAATCATATCCTTCCAGCTCTCAGCTCCCCAGAACCAAATTACCTGCAGCTACCAGCACAGAAGGATGCTCCCTAAGCTCATGTCTGTTTCAGGTTCAAAGCTCCCTGGTGCTTCTGCATGGAGGGAAGGACAGAAGTTAGCCTGGAAGCTGCTTGGTCCACCGCCTGCATTTCCAAAACTGAGAAGCAGAGCTGAAGAGCAGAGCACTGGAAATGCCTATGGTACAGTTGTCCTCTCTGCTACACTGCTTGCTTCTGGCACACAAACAAAAAATGTGGTTGGCCTTTTGTGGAATAAATGGTTTCAAGGTCGTTCTAAGTAAGTGTAAGAGGTTTAAGAGAGAGTTTCATTGCTCTTGTATGTTACATTCTGTACATACTCCAAGGACTACAATCTACATCATTTGTATAATTGGACACTGCCAAAATTAACAGATTTGTCTTCTCTCTGCAACACTGAGGATTTTACAGCAGCCCTCAGCCCCATGGTAGGAGGTGTGCTGTGAGATGCACAAAGATACAGGAGCTGTCTCACCACCAAAGGAATAACACCACTGCCCTTTCCAAATCTTCCACAGGGCCCAACACTGCAGTGTCAGCAATGGAGAACAGCTCCAGAGAAAATAGAAAAGAACCTGTGGGGAAAAGCCCTGAATTCCAAAGCAGTGCAGCTCCCCACCACGGCCCTGCTGGAAGGAGCAGCAGTGCACCAACCAAAGGTGCAAAGCAAATACTCAGGAGCCTCCATTTACAAAGCCAGTGCCACGATGTCCACAGGCAGAGCAGGCTCCTGGGAGATACCATGGAGGGAAAGGTTCTGCAGCAGCACCACCTGCCTTCACCTGGACCTCAGGACACGGCTCCCTCCGCCTTTAGTGCAGGAAAGAGAAGGGCTGCATTAATAACAGCTGGAGCCAAGACCAGCAGCTCTGGAAGCATCCACAGGGGGAAAAGCACATCTCCTCAGAAGCGGACCCCTGTGCAGAAAGGGTCTGAGAAAGAAAACCTGAAACAGCCTCCAAAGAGGAGGGTAAATCTTAGAAAACCTCACCCCTACAGCCGTGATGTTGTTCAGGAGTTTATGTGTCGGAAGAATGAAGAGAGAAAGAAAAAAAAACTGGAAGAGAAAAAGTCTGTAATGCAGGCGGTGGAAATGAGGAATAAGAGACTGCAAGAAGTATACAGGAAACAGAGAGAAGCTCTTGGAAAGAGAAAGTGCTCTGAGCAGACGTGCGAGCTCATCAGGGGAGCAGCTGCTGCCAAAGGAAGCCCTCAGCACACACTTGAGCAAGTAAGTCGTGGAGGAGGGGTGGGTTGAAAGCCCTTCAGTCTTGATCACTGCAGCACCTTGCAGGAGGTGAAGCACTTCGTGCACGTGATTTGAAGTGTTAGGGAGGTAAAATTTTATCTGGAAAAACAGAGCAATTAACTTTTAAATCTGGCAAGAGCTGTTGTGCTCATTAGCAAGGCTGGAACCCGTGACTTCGGGGTCAAAAGCCTGGAAATCTCTATTGCTGCAGCAAAAAAGAGCAGGTTCGTTGTTTGACTTGTGCACTTTTCTGGTTAAATGAACCTATTATTAAGTGGAACAAAAGCCAACCACTGCTCTTGTGTTGCCTAGCTATCTAGTGCTTACAGGAATGGTCACTCTTGTTTCAGGAGCAAACCAGTGGTGAAACCCTGAAGCACAGTTTCGTGGCCTGGGTGGAAAAAGCATCCCATGCTGCAGTACATCGAGATCCCAGGGACAGGTACTCAGCACTGCCTGCACTCCAGAAAGCCTTCCCACCAAGCTCTGTGTACTTTCCATAGTGTTCTGCTGCAAACTATAAAACCAGAGCAATGGATGAGTCCCCTGTCGTATCCCACCTCACCCTCATTGCTCCAAGGCCCAAAGTGGTTACAGAGCTCTGTGTGCTCAGCTTTATCAGCAGTGTTTGAGCAATGCACAGCTCACTTCTGCCATCCTGGAGTGCTTCTGGGCACCATGCTGGGGCTCTGAAGATTCAGGCAAACATTGCAGTCTGCTTTTATGATCCTACATTGCTATTCCTTGTCAGCCCCAGGCAGGACTCCAACTCGTCCCCTGTTCGTCAGCACTTTGTGCTCTGCTCTCAATCTGTCATTTGACAAATGTATCTATAGACAAATTTGTTTCTTTTTCTTTTTTGAAGCTTAGTGCAAAAAGCTGATGTTTCTATTTGGGTTTTTTGGGGGTTTTGATTTATTTTTTCTGACATTTCTCTTTTCTATTTAAACAGGAATCAGCTTCCAGAAACTGTTCAATCACTTACAAACAGAGAGGCATTACCTTCTGCAACACTACTGACATCTGAATCCTGGCTTCCCAGTCCTCTGGAATGTCAGGACTTGAGGGACTGCTCCCCCCCAGCTCTGGATACTCCTCCTCTGAGCTTTTCCCCTCCTCAGAAAGATACAAAACCACACTACAAGAACTCAAGTTCTGGCCTCTCTCCATATAGAAATAAATGGGAAAATAAATGGGACCGAGTGAAAGCCATACACAACCTATCCAAGGAGCTTGCAGAAAAGATTGAGATGGCAACTAAGAGGCTGAGTGCAGCAAGCAGTGGTAAAGATTCTGCTGGTAAAGTATCAGCAGAGATAACCTGGGACCTCTTCAATGAATCTTCCATCCCTGAGCCAGAGGCATCCAAAGATGAGCAGGATGGGACAATGACTGTACAGATGCTGCTGGGAGCCCCAGGCCTTGATGAGTTACATGTGCCATCAGACAGGGAATGTCATGGACCAGGCAGGATTAGCCTTGTGGATAGCACTGAGGGAACAGCAGACCTGGACAGAGAGAAGAAAATAGCTTCTTTGTGTGGTGGGAGTGCTGTGAGCAAAGAGTGGCCATGGATCACCCACAGTATAAGGCAGAGACGTCCCAATGCTGGGGAGAGCTTGAGCGGCACGTTGGAAGGTAAATAATGTCAGTAAGATGAGACAGGGAGACTCTTGGTACCACAGCCCAGGGCTTTCGTAGCTGTGAATTTTCATGTATGGCCATCTTGTTATATTATCTGGTTTTGCCGCTGATTTTGGGCACATCGCTTCACCTCCTGGTGCCTGGTTTTCCCAGCACTAAGAAAGGAACTGGAAGCCTAACTCATGTGCTTAGAAATCTGTGGATAAGAAAAGCTATATGGGAGTGCTCCACATAAACAGGCAGAGAATTGATGCCAAAGTGTAGACATTTCATTTCTACAAAGAGCATGTTTATTAAATGCTTTCATTTGTCTTTTTAAAAGGTTTTCCAGTGAATAAAGGCTCTGAAGTGGACATGAGCCTATTGCATGAAAAGCCAATAACCAGCCCAGCCTTTCCATCTCACGGATTCCTTGCTAGAAGGTAAACAAATTTGGATGTATTATTCTCTGCTAAATGCACCACGCACACTCACAGCTAAAATGAATAGCACCAATTCAGCCTGGAGCCAGACTGCTCCTTCCTCCTCGCCCAGAGAATTGCCAAGTAGGCAGATTTTGACACAAGATATACTGAAAGAGGGACCCACCTATTTTTAGAGGGCTGGAAGATTGATAGGAAAGTTTCAGTCTTTTTTTTTTCCCCTCCAAGAGATGGATCTCCCCTACAGAAGTTTTCCCCCAGATGCAGACTCCCAGCAGTGCAGCAGCATTGGGCACTCACTCCCATCAGATTTCACCTTGTGTGCTCACCTGGCTCTCTATGACACTGAAGGTGAAGCTGCAAGTGCAGCAGCACAGGGCTTGGGGCTCCCAGCTCCTGGCAGCACAGACCAGGCTCTGCCAGTGCTGCAGGATCTCCATGCAGCATTGTGCTCCTGCATTATTACAGCCTGTAAAGCTGGCTGAGCTCAACAGAGCCCCTGCCTTAACCAACTGGTACATCAGGAGAGGGGAACACCTCAGAAAGATCCCTGTGATGCTATAAAACGCCTCTGGAGAGCTGATGCAGAGGGTGATGCTTGAAGTAGGTTGAATACGTTCTGTCTGTTTTGTATTGTTGCAAAACATCAGAGCCATAGAGAGCACACAGAGTACACAGCACAGTTCTGCTCTGCGAATGTTTCCCAGTAATAACAAAGGATTTGTAACAGAAAGGTTTCTGAAAAGTAACACACAGATCTCACCTCCCTCCGCAGCCTGGTAAAAACCTCCCTATTTCACCATATGGCATTGACAGAATAATAAATTGATTATCTTTATGAGTACCTAGTTAAATCTCCACTGATCTCCTTCTTGCAGGGGATTAAAGAGTGATTTAATCAACTGAATACTATAAAGTCATTTATAGTAATTGTTTTCCCTCACTTTGCTCCAAAAGTGGGCGAAACAATCTGGTTGCAGCAGCTCCACAGACTGTGTGTATGTGCAGCTACACCTCCTCACAGGCGCTGGATTTCCTCAAACAGAGCTCAAGGCAGAGCACAGCAATTATGGGAAATGTGTTTCAAAGCAGGAAATTTGGAGGAAGGACTACATTAACTCGGGCTATTTATAGTCAGCCAACGTTAATTAAATGTTTAATGTAAATGGCAGTAGACAGAGAACGCTTTGCTGAGATGTATTAGGTATTTTTAGGTAGTAAAGTGCTGTGTGTGTGGCTGCTCCAGGTGGGATGTCTCTGGTTGCAGGGATGGGACCCATTAGCTCAGAGTGATCGCTACCCACGGGTCAGACCAAGCCCTGTCCTGCTGATAGAGAATGGCAGAGACCCAGCAGGGCCACGCAGCCCCTGCAGAGAGGTGTCCCTTGGAGAATAAATCCTCCAAACCCTCAGAGATTAAATATGACCTGGACAGGCATTACCCAAAAGGACATCTGTGCAGCAGACCAGCCGCTGCATCCCCATCTTCCCACTGGGAGAGAGGAGGGGTGCTGTGCTGGGGGGTGGCCCAGCTCTGCCCAGCACGTGGCTCCCTGCAGGTGGGACTGAGCCAACTGCAGCAGTCCATGGCTGGGTCTGAACCCCTGTGTATGACGACGTGAGGTTCTGGGGAGAGGAGCAATGGGACACCAGTAGGTGATTCACAGTGCTCCTCATTCAGCCGGTGTTTTCTTAACTGCTGGTAAATCCGTGTGTGTACATCACCAGTGTAGCCAAGGGCGAGGTTAGAAACGTGACAGTAACAGCAGTTGAGTTGGATCTGTGTTCTGAGCTGTGCTGCTAGCTGCCATATTGCTGTGTGCCTGCCGTTGGTTGGCATGCATATTCCCTTCAAGAGTTCATTTAAACAAAGCCACCTGCTCAAAACTGTTTGCCAGCCTCATTCACGAATACAAAACATCCAGCATTACAAAATCACCACTCCTGAACATGACCTTACCATAGCTGGTTACAACAGCACGGTTTTGTGTTTACATGTTTCATTAGAGCTGTGAAAACAGTGATTCATATTCATGCAAGCAGTCCCACAGGTGCATCTTTCCATAAGAAACGTTCCCATTTCATGCACGGCTGCTCTGCAGTCTGCAGAGGCGGCTGACGGAGATTTGTTGCTGATGCAAATGACTCACTGATGGGAATTCTCCAAACTGCCACGAAATGCTGATGCGATTTCATCCTTATTTGGATTCGGTTACCTGTAGGAGTGGCTCTCGTTTCTTTCCACGTCTCTTGGGAGCCAAAGAGATCATGGCACTTTTGCTGTACGTTCATTTATTGAAGTGCCCTGGGCAGCCTCATGGCCCAAGGCAGAGCAAGCAGGGGACAGGTGGAGGTGCTGCGTCCTGGGGCTGCCAGGTGCTGGCTCCTCCTGCATTGCTTTGGGTGGTGTTGATCCAAACAGCCTCACCTGGGAACTGGGGTGATTTATGGATGATTTGTGCCCTCTGCAGAGCTGGTTGTGTTTAGAGGAGAGGGACTGTTGGTTGGGCGGTGTCTTCTTGTACGAAGTGTTGACTCCCAGTGATGTTCAGAGCCCAGTAACAGCCTTCCCAAACGGGAGACATTTATCAACAGCCAAAGGAAAAAGTGGCATTGACTGAAAAGCTAACACAACAAAGAGGCAGAAACACTACTCAGCGTATTTGCCCAACCAATGCTAGAACTGCTTTGTAAGAAATCCCTTTTGCCTCTTTTCTTTCTCCCTCACCCTCTTCTGCTCCCAATGCTTGAAGACCACATCTAAGGCGTGCTAGCGGAGGCTGCGCTAATCGTTTCAGCTGTTTCTGGGTCATGACAAACAAAGAAAAGCTTATTAACAAGAAAAATGAAATGAGATTTCCCTAAGCTGATTGCTGATTAAAAAAAAAAATAAAAAAATTCCACAATCATTTTTTTCTGTATCAAAAAGAAAACATCTGTCATCATTTTGATGTGTCCCCCACCTGCATTTCAAGCTGGGGCTGGATCAATAAATGCCCATTTTCACACCTTCGTTCCTTCCTAATCTTTTTAGTTCAGCTCAGACAGTTATAGAAAAAATGAAGTAGGCAGTTAGCTGAGAGTGTGGTCAGGACAACTGTGCTGCAAGATGGAAATACACTGACAGATCTCAGGTGGGCCATGGCCATGCTCAGCACAGTCCCAGGCACATTGGAACTGAGATCATTACGTTGAGTTTCTAGAGAGATTCTGGAAACATTTGCCAAGTTTCAGAGCTGGATTGTGCAACCAGGTGCCAACAATGGCATGTGATGTACAGTGCAACCCTAATAAATAAAGCTTAGGAACAGCAAAGTTGGTTTTGAAAAAGGCATCTCTTGCAGAGCAGTCCCAGAGCAGGCAATGAGTGTTCCTGGCTTTCCTGACAATACTGAGGTGCAAGAAGGGCCGTTGTGTACATGGGCAGCTGTGACTTTTCTGTGGGTCTTTTGTTTCTGTTTAACAAAATGGGGTAAATGAGAGCTTTGCTAAAATGAAATAAACCATTCTTGAGTTCAGCAGATGCTTATACCCGTGCCTGACCTCAAAAACTCTCAGTAACTGTTACCTCCACACAGCCTGCAGACAGACCCTGCAGCTCAGAGGTGTGGGGCCGTTCCAGCAGCGCAGGATCGAGGGGCAGCTGCCCAATGCCATCCCTGCACGGAGAGCCTGAGGACAGCAGGCAGCCACGCACTGCAGCCCTGCGGAGCTCGAGGCAGCACTGAGCAGCACTGCGGTAAGGGGATGCTTCCATGGGGTGGGTGTGTGGTTATTCTGTGCCCCCCCCCCCCAGTCTGCTGCCTGTGCTACTGGGAGAGAATCAGCAGCTAGTATTACTCCCCTAATGTCACGTCCAGTTTCACTGATACACTCTGCTAGAGATGCAATAGGAGTGCTTTGGCTTTTGTCTTCAGTGCTTCACTGTCTCGCACAGGTGAAATCAGCAGAATGTCACCTCCATGGTGTGGTGGCAGCCACAGACTGCCCTGATGGAACAAACCTCCCTCAGATCTGAGCCATCTCCATCCCCTTGCGGCTGCATCTGAAGGATGCTTTGCAATTCATGCCCCATAATTAATACATTGGATAGGCGTGGGGTGTTATCCGCCTTGTGCAGCACAGAGCACTTGCAGGGGGTGGCAAAGGATGCAGACTGAATGAGGATGCAGACTGAATGTGTGCTCGAGCGTGCTGCAAGCCAAGGGAAGGCCAAGGGAAGGGTGGGTGCAAAGTGCCACTTCTGCTCACACCAGATATTTGCATAGAAACAAGGGGAAGTTTGTTGCTGAAAGGGTTAAGCAGCAAACAGCAGCACGCAGGCCTGCTCTGGCTGGAGAGATCCCTGCTTGCTTGCAACAAACAGCAGCAGATGGTGCATTGTTTTAAGGGCTTTTCTGAGACAAAAGAACAAGATCAGATAACCTTTCCTCAAAGAGGGTACTTACAAAAAGCCTTTGCTCTTATTAAGGATTCTTCATTGTTTTCCCCACAACATTTTATAAGTAATATTGGATTTTGAGATTGGTGGGGAAGCCAGCATTGTTTGCTGCGCTTCTCTCCGGTCCCCGAGGACCACACGGGTTCCTCACAGGGTTGGACAGAAGTGCATTGTCCAAAGTGTTTACCATCAACGAAAGACATTGTATTTATTTACTATTAATATGGAAAGGCCCAGTTCTGGAAGCTATGGCAGACAGACAGCCCTCTGCCCGCTGCTGCCCCTGCACAATGGGAGCAGCTGCCTGCTGCCTGCGCCAGGAGACACCTCCACCTTCCTCGGGTGTCCATAGGAGCTGACAGTGAGCTCAGCCCGAGGTCTGACCGTGAGCCCACAGCCCCACGACGGCCGTGATGCTGCAGATGAGGCACAGAACTGTCATTCTGCAGACAATCTCCTCCTGAAATATGGGTCACCGGTGGATCTGTTCCCCACTCGTATCTGGAAAAGGGTATTCAGACGCAGGGCTGCATTGTCTGCTGTCATGCATCACACAGCAGTTGCTTCTGTTCTCTCTCACAGGACACAGAAGTTGCCGTGCACACGCAGCGTAATGATGTGTAATTACACAACCGAGGCAAAGTATAAATATTTACATGTAAAAGGCACAGGCATCACCTAGCTACTAATTGCTGTGCCAAAGAAATTACTTCTTCTCTGTTGTAAACACGTTCGGCAAAAGGACAACTAGCATTTTCAGATATAGTAGAATACATGAAACTGATGTTCACGAACTATTTGTAACTGTTCACTGCTTGAGTGGAGCCAGTGAGCCTGTCCTGAACTCTTGAATTTTGTTTTTGAGCACAACCAGTATGAAACCCCAACCTGTAAATGCCATCTGCACGTGGACTACGAGTGGGAAAGCCCACTTCAGCATGCCAGGCCCTCATTTCTTCCTGTTGTGTATCCAAGAGACAAGATGTAAGCTGAGAATTGCCATTAAACAAGTCTTTTCTGAGTGCTTCATCTTCCACATAGCTACTGATTGAGAGCTGTTGGCACTGGGAAACCAATGGAATGCTGCCCATCGTTCTTAAAATGCATAATCTTAACCTGGATCATAAAAGGTGTTTGTTCATCTCTACGATCTTTCCCCTTAGCTGCTGATCCACGTTCTGTCTCACATCACTAGAGGGAGCTGCCTTCTTGTTTGTGGGAGAGGGAGGCGTGATGAAGTTAATGCCATCAGCACAGGAGTGTAGCAGCGTGGATTCAGCCAATTGTCCTCTGATTGATGGCTCAGAGATAAGAGCTCTTCGTGTTCTGCCACAAAATGCACCGCTTCTTGTAGTTCCCAAAGCTTGGGTGAGCTCCACCTGTAAAGTCACCTGTAAAACGTTGCCACAAAGCATGTGGATATGTGTATTTCTTGCTCTGTGGGTCCAGTGTTGCTTTGCCACACAGACTGGGGCTGTGTTACCCATGCTGGACATGCAATAGGCTGAGCGAATATAATATAACAGATAAGACTTAGAAGGGACGTTTCACAGAAAGTCAGTGTCTGGTTAGGTCCAGGTTCAGGCCCATCTCTTGCTAGCCTGTGGCAAGAGCTGCTGACTTGCTCTGTATGTGAGATGTCACACACGGATGGGTCAATAGCAGGGTGATGTATGGCCATGTGCTGCAACATCTGGCTGGAAGCTGAACTCTGGCCAACCCCGTGCACCAGAGGATTTAGATATAAGCACGAAACGTGCAGAGGACAGGAGTGGCACTGGCCACATTAATCCCTTAGTCCAGCAAGCAGCTCCCCCTCAGTGACAAGTGGCATGCCAGATGTATTTATAGAAGAGAGGAGAAACTGCAGATGTGGAAATACAGATTCTCCAAGGAACTCAAGGATGCAGATGAGGGCATTGATTTTCCTGGGTAAAAAAGTGTAGCTCTCAAGATTAGAGTCTCTTACTTAGGGATTGCTCTTGGCTCAGGTCTTGCTAAAGGAAGGATGAACAGCTGTCCTACTTGGTGCTGCACATCTCAGTTGTGATCTGGAGTCTGCAGACCTTTGTATCTCTGCTCACCTGTCATCACTACAACTCAGTTCCTGCACACCAACAAAGTATTGAAACGCCTGGCTGGCATTTCACCCACCCCATGCCTGAAGAGTTCATCAAATAATAGGTCAGTGCAGTGATGATTGAGAGAGAAAGACTGCCTTGCCTTGGGTAGCAAGTGGTCTCTTAGTGCTGGGTCTGTGTCTCCATTACAGGAGACCTTTGTGGACCACTGTCACCCCACCTCCATAGACATCCAGGGAACGATGCAGTAAAAGTTGTGCTTCCATCTGAAGTAGCATGGAAGTAGTTTGGTAATAACTGTTTTGGACTGATTGCTGACACGGGCAGAAAGAGGAAAAGCTGTCCTTGAGTAGCGCAGCAGTAAGTGCTTCTGCCTAGCTTCAAGTGATTAGAAAAATGAGACTTTTAGCCCAGCTTTTTTAATTACATGTCACAGAGATTCTACAGGGCTTTGCTGAGATTCTGCAGGTGCAGCGGAAATTGATTTAATAAATAGCTTTTTTTTTTTTTTAAAGACAGAGTGTACGTACATCGAAGCTATCTGGATATGCAGTAAAATGCCATTCATCATAATGGAAGAGGACGTGAATTCTAGCCAGATGGTATTTTCTTTAACACAGGATGTTGTAACACAATGAATGCATCTGGCAACAGCCTCTGTTAGGAAAATGATGTCCAAGAGGAGTGAAAACATCTCAGAAAAAACTTTGTGTTCACCTTGAGATCAATTCTGGTGGTCAATCTCTGAATGGAACACCAGTAACATCATTCAGTCTGAGGCACAAGTGGAGAATACTTCCCAGCTGTAAACAATGCCCTGATAGATTCCCATCGTTCACATGTTGGTATTGAAAGCTACTCAGACGAGTTAGCACCGATAGATCTGCTCCGTACCTTCCCTTTATTTATTTGGTTTGGTACGACATCACCTTATTTCTCTGCATTGAAGGGGCCACCCTCATGTTGAGCTTTGTCTTTGGTAGCTGTGAGCATTGGATAGTCTGTGTCAGACCCCCAGAGTGGGAAGCGTGAGGTGAAACCGATAGTTGTTGAAGAACAAACCTTCTGCTAGCCGTGTGATTGCTGAACCATTCTGTATGATTTTGCCTTTTCAAACGACCACTCAGAACTGGGAGATGCACATAAGCAAAACTGAACCCTGCGTGTTGTGGGTTTATCCTGGGATGTGGGGCCATTTGGATTCAGGCAATCTGAACATGGATACAGATTATATCTGATGTTACCGAGTCAAACCTATTTCTATTTATGACCCACACTTCAATTCATTTATGACTCTGGTTGCTGTGACAGTGGCACAGCTCAGAGTAAACACTCAACCTGTTTGCATAAGCTTAGCAATTCATCTGAGAAGCCTAAGGCAGCCAAGAACATATCACTGGTAAACATTACATCACCTATACTGTAAAAGACAGACAAGAGAGTCACAATAAGGAAGTAGCAGGGAAACAGGCGCACCTGGAACAGAGTTGTTTTCCCCATATAGAAGCAAAGGCTTTTCTCCCCCGTGACAAAACAGAGACATCAAGGCTGCAGCCCTGCACAGGGAGAGGCTGCAGGATGGAAGGGCACACGTGATGCTGTTAGGGCTCCCCCAGAGATCACCAGGTTGGGAAGCTTTTCTTCTTTTGTAACCAGTGGATCTGATTCTGTTCATGCAGTGAAGGAGCAGAGTGACAAAAACACACCTTCTGGACTTCAGACCAGAGAATAGTTAGGAACTCCTCAGTCCTGCTTCCTGGCACAACCCCCCCGAATCCAACCCCCTGCCCTCTCCCTACTGCTTGCAGGACTGTCTGCTAACAGATTTCTTGACAGGATGGAGGTAGAAACGATTTCCTTCTTAAATATATGCAGAGAAGCTGGTCTGGGAATAAAGGCAAATGTGAGATTTGGGAGTCTTCCAGTTCATTCCAGGAAGGATTCAAAAGGATAACACAAAATGTACAAAAATGTACATATCACCCTCCCTCTTTCAGTAGTCCTGTTTATGTCCATGTGTTACAACTCAGGAATGTTTTGAGAAGCACAGCCATGCCTGAAATGCAGCAGAGCTGGGAGCCTTGGCACCCTGCTGAAAATATCCTGACTGCTCACAAGATGTTCTGTGCCCAGCTGTGACCCAGCAAGCCACCCCTCCTGGCAGAGCACCTGGCAAATCCCTGAATCTCCATAGACTTTGACAGCATAGGAATGCATTTTCAGGACAGCATCCCACTGGAATCCAAAGCAATCTCCTTCTGCTGCCTCCCTCTCCTAAATTCTGATACTTTCTTCTGCTGGCACCTATTAAATAGAGTATGGATTCTTTTTATTTTTTTCAATTAAAATGTGATGACTGTTAACATCTGCTTTGTAAGTTTCTGCAGGTGAGGCAGACCCTAGCTGTGCAGAACTGAAAGAGAAACACAGGAACCATCTGCACAACTTAAAACAAACTTCCCTCCTGCTGGCTCACAAACTGAAGGTACAGTAAGCAATCCAGACAAAAAGCAATTTCAGTGCTGCTATCAGAGGTTAAAAAATAAAATGAAATAAAAATTGCTAGTATCCAAGGACACAGGTGTGCTCAGGCCATAACTGGCATCAGCTGGTTTGCAGAGGGTTTATAAAACCCATGTGGCTGCAAGGGAGAGGTGCAAAGCTTTATTTACTGTTTGCTAATGCTATATTAGTGCAGGTGGGCACGAATGCTTTGCTTTGTGCTAGCTGAGGCAAAGAGAAGTGTTTGGGCTGCCTTCCAAAGGGCATGCAGGATACAGCAGGGGTTGGTGGCACAGTACCTGTGCTGCTCTCTCAGAGTTTGCTGCCCTTTGGCACCCAGCTCTGAGGAGCCATGTGACTCAGTTAAAAATATCATATACAGTGTGTCATTTCCTACCATAGGCGTATCAGCTCCAGCAGAAGCAGTGGCTGGCAGTGCTGAGTGAGAAAGCCAAGCTAGAGCTTCAGGAAAGCCAGAGGTCTTTGAATGACCTGCTTCAGGGCGATTTAAAGGTGAGTGATTCCAGTTCCTGTGCTGCTGCTTCTGTACTGAACCAAACATCCTCTGTGCTATTTTTTTTTTCTCTATATGTTTTATACACCCTAAGGATGAGTGACACTCCCTACCCTCCATGCCCAGTTACTTCACTGTCAGTAGCACCCATCTCACTGGTCCTTTAGCTCATAAGGAGTTACTGTTAAAATAAATATCTGTACCCAAGAGGATAAGGGGAGAAGGATTGAAAGTTCTGCCTTGCAAATAGATCACTCACATCTATGGACCATTTCTCTTTCTGCAGCTGTGCAGTAGTTCTAAGGGCAGTGATTCCTCTGTGCTGAATCTGGACCATGCAGAGCAAACATGGGCAGGACACCAGTCTGCAGGTGACAGCACAGCTGGCAGGTATGGGACACAGTGTGCAGTGCAGTGCAGCCCTGCAGTGGTGCCATCGTATGCTTCCTCTGAGGAATTTTCGAAGAAAGCTGGGGATTTAAATTTTCTCTCTAATTGTAGCAAGGAAAAATATCCTTCCTCTCCTACCATCAGTAATGAAGAGATGCATTCGTTGAAACAATTTCCATTGAATATGGAGAGAGATCGGAGCCCGGTGGGACTCCAGAACTGTGGGACAAAGGAAATCTCTGGGAGGAAGGAGTTCATTTGGCTCAGCTCTTCATGAAGGTGAGCTCTGAGTTAAAGGATTTGGTGGTATAGTGTAAACAGTGGTGTTTTCTAGCATGGCTTACGATATACTGTAAAATTCAAGAGTTGGAACCATTAATCATGAATTTCAGTCATTTCCCAGCTGATTCTGAGAATGTAAATATTGATATTCATTATATCATTGCTAAATCATAGCAATCTTCATATGTACTCCTGGCCATTCTGAAGAAAATAATCTTGAGATCTTGGAGTTACTTACCCTATTTATAGGCCTCTCTTTTCTTTTTACCTGTTTACACTGATTTCAGTTGAAAACGAGGTTAACGCTCAGAGTTTTGCTCCTGTGAGTGAACAGACACCATAATCCCCAACAAGCTGTTTGGAGGCTGATGCTCGAATGTCAGAGTGCAAAGGGAACCAGCTGAGAGGTTCCAGTGCCCCCTTGGTGATCCCAGCAGTGCAGGATGTGGAGGTTTCCCAACACCCTGAATTCAGGAATGGGTGCTACCTCGTGCACTGTGTGAGGCAGCATAGTGGAAGCACGCAGCTCTAATCTTCATTTGTCATGCCCAAATGATCATGTTTAGAAACAAGATACATCGCTCTGTTTCTCTATCTGTTAGATATTCTATTTATAATGACTTGAAGTCTTCCCCTCCTCAGGATCTCTGCCAGCAGAGGACAGGGAGCCGTTGCACGGCCACCAAGGTCTGAACCTGCTGTCAGCTCCAATAGAGCTGCCCCCGGGGATCCCTGCCCAGCAGATGGCTCCAGGGACAGCAGTGACCAGGACAGCCAGGTAACACCAGCTCCGCTTCCACCCTACTGGGCTTGGATCTTCTTCTGTTGCATTTTCGGTCCGCGTGTGAAACTCGCCACCCACAATGGCGCTTCCTCAGTAATCGTGGTGCTCTGCTCTGTCCCCAGTGGAGTGATGTTGGCCGGCACTACGGACGCTCCAGCTCCTTCTGCTGCTTCAGCCTGGCCATGGCAGAGCAGTGCCTGAGGGGAGAGGAGCTGCGCGCCCGCCACCAGGCCGCCCTCCTGGAGCTGCGCAGGGGAGCTGTGCGGGATAAAGCCAGAGCTGAGCTGGCCTGGCTGGGCCACCAGAGGCGGTGAGGGAAGCCGGGCACGGTGGGCCCGCCCTGAGGGAGGGTCCTGTGCTGCGATGTAGGGGTGCAGCTCTCTGCTCTGTCAGAACGCTTCCTCCTTCAGGGGAAAGAGAGCAAATATAAAACGTGTTTCAGATGGAGTGGGTGCGGGTAAAGAAGCAGGAGAGGATCTGCCTGGTTTTATTCTCTTCAGAGCATGGCAGAAGGGACAGCTGCAGCCTCCCAGCAGTGTGAGGTGTCCCTGGTGCTGCTCTGGTGTGGGTGTCCCTTCCTCTGACCCTCAGGGTGGTCTGGTCTCCTCGTGTGGGTTGGCCTTCCACGGTGATGTGCCCTCACAGCCCAGCAGGACCTTCTGCAGAGCCGTCCATGGCTACTGCAGCGCCACAGCTCTTTGGAGAGAAGCTTTGCTCCTGTGCATTATAGCTTCTTTCTTTATTTTTTTTTTTCCAAAAAAAAACTATTGCATTCATGGCATTAAATTATCCATCTGACCATGGTATCTGTCCTCCTCTGGTTCTCAGCTGTCTGGAACTCCTGCAAGATACTGAAGGAGCCTCTGCCATGGCTGAGAAGCAGCGCAAAGTCCTAACGGAGCTGAAACGGGAGCAGGTAATGCTGCAAGAGCATCTGGGGCTCATTGCATCCCCCCTGCTTCATGCAGCACTGGGAGGTGGTTGGAGCAAGATTTCATATTGCTTTTTTGTATTTTTAAAGGGGAAAGGCTACTGGTGTTACTTCATGTGCATTGTTCTGTTTTGCTTCCTACCTTATGATGCTTTTTAAAATTTATTCTTAGCTCCCTCATACTGTTTTCTTTCTCTGCTTTATGTAGGTAGAAATACAGCACCTGCAAAATATCTACAGGGCAGCCCATCAAGAGAGGAAACTCTTATTGAAGCAACAAAGAGAAATCTTAATGATACAGCAGTCGACAGCAAAACTCCAGGAAGAACTGCATCATCTAACTGGGAAGAAAAAGGTTATGAATTCACTTAATGAGTGATAGCTTTTAATTGTGGGGGTGCAGGTTGTGCTAGGCTTGGACTTGTGTGCTGGACGTGCTTATTCTCTTAATAAACAGGTGTTCTTCATATTAGAATTGAATCTCAGGTAAAGATTATCATAAAAGTGATTGCTACCTGGATCTGAACAGGACTTCAGCATCTTAGACCATTCAATTCTCACACGAGATTGTTTCCATTAAACTAATTCATAGCCTGTTGATTACTTTTGCAGTCCTAATGAGGCTGTTAATAGAACTCTCAGTGCTCTTTTTGGTTGTTTGTTGTATGTGGATGGATAATAAAGTCAGAGCTGGCACTGCAACTAATATCCAGGTGAAACCTTACGCAGTCCTTTTCCTTTCAGCTTACCAGGAGCCCAGCAACTGAAGAAGTAATTAAGCCAAAGATGAGACAGATTTCTAATGCTATGTTAGGTTCCCCATTGGCAGAATCTACAAGGCCTGATGTGTGTGGGGATAAACAGAATTGTGTCCAGCTAAAGAACAAACAAAACAAAAAATATGATGGGTAAGTAAAACCCATTCCACAGTGATAGCTGAAGACAAAAACCAATCCAGTGGGGAAGGCAGGAGCAGTTATAGCCCAGATAATTGTGTGAGGTTTAAATGCTCCCAAGAGGGCGTTTTATAATGATAAGTTTTGAAAATCTCCGTGGTCAAGCAGTTGATGCATCAATATCCCTGCTTAACATTCTGACCGATATTGCCTCATTGATTATTTTGTGTGTCCTCTGTTTGTTCAGTCTGCCATCTCATATCTAAAATAGTAAGCTCACTGGAGCAAGTACCAGCTTATTGCAAGGTATATGAACAGTTCCAAGTAAATTGAGGTATAGATCCATATCTGGAGATACATAAAGGTTATATACCACTTGCTAAACTGTTCAAGTAGAATACATTTACCAGTGTATGCCATTTCCCTTGGATTATCTGTATTATGAACTGTTAAGCAGTTCTGTGGGACTGAGACCTAATGTTAGGAACAACTGTAGCTTTGAAGCAGAGCTATGCCAGTCAATTTCCAGAGCATTAATAACCTGGGTATTTTTTTAATGATGCTATACAATGTCTGATAACTCACATCTTCATGATGACTTCTAACTACAAGCTCAAAGCACTTTGCAACTACATATTAATTAAACTTCAAAATACCCATGTGAAGTGAGTAGAAACATATTGATTTAATTGGTGAAAATCACTCCTTTGTCATCCACTCTAAGGTTATGTATCACTTAACCCCTCAGAGCAGCTTTGTCTTTCACTTGAGATTTAACTACAGAAGGCTTTTGTACTACGTGGGGCTTAATGTTATGCAGTAAAATACCCACAGTCACATGTAATTTGGGAGTTCAGGAGGCTGTTCTGAGAAAGCACTGACCTCGCATTCCCCAGATGCCATAACCCAACACCCCAGTTTGCTTTGCCCTGAGCAGGAGGTGCTGAGCAGCGCAGATGAGGACTCAGCAGAGTTCGTGCTGCTCTGTATGGCTGTTGCCCAAATGGTTCAGGTGAACAAACATCTAGCTTGCTTCAAAAGAAGTGACTGAAGACAATAGGAAAAGCCCTCTCGTTTGGTGTTCCCCAGACTCTGTGCAGACTGGCAAGTCAGGGCTCTGCATTTACTTACATTGCCCACAGGGAAAGGCTTTCAAATAAATCCCGTCATGGAATTGATCCATAACTCATGGTGTTATTGATTACAAGTCACAGGAATCTTTAAAAGGTTTCTTGGCTCTGCTTTCACTTCTTATTACTGACAAGCCTGCTCATAGGAGAACAGTGAATATTAACATAAGTCTGGGGCAGACAGGGCCTGGTGGAGCTCAATGCACCCAAACTCTCTCTGCTGCATTACTGTGTATATATTTCCCATATAAGAGTGTAGAGTGGTAATTATGGCATCTACTCACCTGTGCAGGTATGTTAATGTTTCTTCCTGACCAGGAAGATAGTTTATAAGCAGGGCTGTCAGGGAGCGGAAGGGATTGGGAAATGCTATTTAAAAAATAAAGTGAACTGAAGTAATAAATAAATTGCTAACCTGCAGAAAAAGCTGCTGGTTTGGGGTTTCAACAGTGGATGTGAAATACAAGAAACAAGGAATACAGAGCTTATAGTTATGAATTATTGTAAGCAGACAAGCATTTGGCTGAGGATTGAGAATGAAGCTGCCAAATTGGGATACTTAATTTCATGTCCTTAAATACTTTATAGTCATGGGGTTGGTTTTGTAGTGTTTTTTTTTTTTTGGTTGTTTTTTTTTGCATTTTCAGAGCTGATGATTTTTTTTCTAGTCTTCTCCTGTTCTTTATGCCTGTATGAAATATAGTACTGTGAGCAGGAGGGAGAGAGAGAAATAACTGGCTTTTATAAGCATGCACATGCAAGCACATGCTACAATACAGGTATCATCATGAGCTACCAGAAACACCTGATTCATGTCTTTATTGATTTTTGCATAGGCATATTATGATTAACTTGGGAACACGAGAAAAAATTCCAGTCATGAATCCCTTGTCTAACTATGTTCATTGTCTATTTTCAGCTTTTCTACCAAGAATAAGAAAACACTGCTACAATATCAGGAACAGACAGAGGAGCCATTGAGTTTGCAGCAGTCCCTGGGTGCACGAGGTCCTGATGCGTCTGGAACAGTGGCCAAGAAAGTGTGTGATGCTACTAGTCAAACCACAGGCATGGTCTTTATGATCAAACATTCCACAAATGCAGGTACACAATAAAAAACGACTTCTGTAGCCAACTATGAACATCTAGTCAAATTAAATTACTAAAGGTGAGAGTTGAAACCTTAGCAGTGCTCTGGAGCAGTTCAAGTGATCTTTTAGAAGAGGACTGCAAAGCTGAGTAACACATGGGAGAGAACTTGTGATGCTTATCTATTTCTTGGGTGTCTCCAGCGTGGGTTTTGGTACGAGGATCTGTTCAGGATTAGCAAGAAGAAAGTGTAAAAAGCTGTAAGTGGTCTTGTTGGGTGGTGTTTGTGCATAGAAAGAGAGACTGTAGAAATTTCTGGAAGTGAGACTTACAGCTTCTGCTACATAACTGGAAGATAAATAAGGGGGTGGTTGGATGAATAAGGTCATTGCCCCTTTCAGCTTCTGTTGGGGTGACAAGGAGTGCGTAGGGACAAAATAGAAACAAGGAAAACGATCCATGTTTAGGTGAAAGGCTCTGGGGAAACTTTGTGCTCTGTGTACCTTATGCTGGGTTCAGGCAGAAAACATCCTTCAAGAATCTGGTAAATCATACTTAATGAAATTATGTCCAATCTGTTTCAAACACTTCAAACTCTATTCAAGATAGACAGAGAGAGAATCTTCTCATTTATTACCTAAATGTCTTGCTCACTATACCCAATGCATAAATCACAACTAGCTAAGATGGTGGAGATCTCTCAGAGGTTTATCATGAGATATCATTACACTGCTTCCTCAGAACAAAATCATAACTTATTCCGATTATGCCAATGACAATTACTTTCTTTTGAAGCACATTTAAAATAATTTAAGGGTGTTTATTTCAAAGGAACATAGATCAGTTGGAGATGGACTTTGACAGCACATTCTGGAGTTATTTTTGTTTCCAGGTTTTATCCTCAGTTCATATTTCTTGCTATCAGTACAACATATATATAACAGCCAGTTTTATTTTTGTGAGTCAGCTCTATAATTTATAGAGCTCTGGGTATGCATAATCTCTGTATTATATGAAATATTGCACAAAATATTTATTGGTTTGTTTGTTTCTAATTAACTGTATTTTACATTTACTTCTAGATGTTGTTGTAGTGAGTGAGAGTACAGGTTTGTGTAACTAAGAATTAGTAACAGTGGTCTTAATGTTAGAAATTTTGCAGATGTTGCATTGTTGCTAGATTCTTAAGCCTAGGGCTTAGCATGTGGAAAATTGAAATTAACCAACTGAAATAAACCCTGTCTCTGAGTTTTCCATGGACTCGAATGGATCACAACTTCACCATTAGTGTTTTGACTTCATTTTTATATTTGGTGTGAGATTTCTGCTGTTTCATAACCTAGAGTGTGAGTAGAAAGTCTTTGACGTGAACTCTGGTAGCAAACCTTAATCTCTTGTAACCGTGGCTACTTTGCGTGGTTGAGATGAAGAACCCCGCATTTTCCTTCTGTGCTGAGTAATCTGTATATTTCAGGTGATGATACCTCATTCTTAGAAGATCAAGAGAATGATCCTGTGACAGTGGAGAAAGCACCCAGGGAGCAGAGAAACGGCAGGACTTCTAGAGAAGAACAAGACCCGTGTAGTCCATTTCAGGCATGTGTCAAGCCTATGTTTTTCTTACCTGTTTTTTTTACTGTGCATAAAATTTTCAAGGGAGGAAATCCACAGTATTGCCTGTCATGGAGATATCACACTTCGAACTCAGCTTGTACATAATGAAGATGACATTGTGTTGAAGTTCTGTTGTGCTGTATTGCCTTAAATCTGGAGAAATTTCAGTGGCAATTCACTGGCATTCTTCAGTATTCTTGTTTATTCAGCGCTTTTATTTTATTTTTTTATCATTGCCTCTTCAGGCTGGGACAAGTAAGAAAGATCTTTCTTTTGATGACCAAGGCAGTGAAAAAAGATCAGCACCAATGTCAAGTGAATCTACAGTAATGGAAACTCAGTTAAGGAAAGAAAGTTCATTAGCTGAGCGAAGGTACTGTCTGTCAAGATCATGACCTCCTGTCCTACCTTCTGCTTCTTACTGATGTGTCAAATGTTGCCTTGTTTGAGTTTGATGCTCATAGATGGTTCTGTTCTTTGAACATCTAATTCTTTTTGAGTCAACTGAATGAATGTTGAAATCAACTTCAGAAAATGTATCTACAGAATGCTTTGGTCTTGACAGAAAGCATCTGAAGTAACAGTTGAAAACAAGGTGCTGCATTCGGTACTGTGCTGTGTATGGGTAGCAAATACACCTAGAGAAACATCATGTAATACACTAACATTTTTGAACACTTCTGAGTGCCATGCGCTTCATAATTTCAGTTTTAATTCAATTATAACGTTGTATTTTCAGGGTTAGCCCAGATTCTGAAAGAGAATCACAGATCATGCGTGGAGCTGAAAAAGCACCTCCTGTAATCCTTTTTTCAGAAGGTAAGTGCCTTTACCCCATAGGGCTTCTGTGGTTATTTATCATAATCTTAGTAATAGTTCTTTCAGAAGGTTGTCCATAGAGAATAATGGTCTTGTACCAGGCAGTGAAGTTCATCTTTGGGCTAAAATAATGGAGATCTTAATGAAAACTTTGTATTTTACTCTTCTGATCAACTACCTTGGCACTATTGTATTAGCTGATTTCTTCATCTTTTTTTTTTTAATAAGCCTGACTTGTTTTTATGATATTAAAATAATTCTCAAGTTGATAGTGAATTTAATGCTGCTGATCTTTTTTGAATGCAACTTACTGCTGAAAATTAAATGGGTTTAAATCCAGTTACCTCTCAGCAACCTTTTCTATAAAATAAAAATGTTTTCTTGAATTTTTTTTCTTTAGATGTTCCACATGAAGTGGAAATGTCTGCCCCTTGTGAGATCCATCAGGTGGATGGCAGTCAGTGTCTGAAGCCTTTGGGCCATAATTCTCGAGAAACTTCTGATGAAGAACTACGGTGGAAAGCATTTTCCAAAGCATTAGGTTCTACTGAATCATTGTGCAAGTCAAACAGCTTCTCTCCAAGCTCTGAAATTGCCAGATCTGACTGTTCTCTCCTGGATTTTCAGAAAGTGTCTGCAGTTTGGATTGATGTTTCAGAATGCTCTATTTCAGATGTTGAATTAGAGGTGCAAGATGGAGAGGACACTGATGTCAGTATTCCAGAAGAATTAGTCTATGATGCTTCTCCTAATGTTCCAAAAGAGGCACCGATAGCAATAAATTCTGGGAGGAAAACATTACATAGTGACAAACATGATGAACTTGAAGTGTCCAAGAATGATAGTAGCACAGAGATTTCATCATGCTCTCAGAACTTCCAGAAATGCTCTGGAGAGGCTTCGGTTCATGGGTGCACTGGTCATTTGCTTTCTTTCCTTTCAGTAGACAAAGCAAATACCTCCAAAACAACACCACTGAATTCCTCTCAGTTTGGTAAACCCACCAAGAGAATGGATGGGCCACACTTGAAAGCCTCAGAAAACTCAAAAAATGCTGCTGCCAGCTCTTCGTGCAATGATGATATTTACCTACTTCAGATTTGCAAACAGCACGATCCTGCTTCTATAACTAACAAATCAGAAAGGAATGATAGAATTAACAGTTTATTAGGGGACCAAAGTCTTCCGCTGATGGATTCTTTGAAACCTTTAGATGTGGCTGCTAACCAATTAAGTAGCACTGTCTCTTTTCCACCTCACAAAGATATTGCAAATGATAAATTAGTAGCATGTTCACTGTCCAGAAATGCAACAGTGCAAAATGATCATGCACAGCTTTTGAATGAGAAAAGCATAGCTGGAGAACTCGATGAGATTGTATCTCTGCCCTTGTCCACACAAGGAATTTCTGAGGAAGTCCATACAGAAACCACTTCCTTTGGGTCTTTGCAGAGGTTGGCCCCAGGAACTCATAAGAACTCAAAAACTGACAGGCACACCACAAAGGAATTGGGGAATGGACAGTTTTCTTCCTCAAAAAAGCAACTGTTTCAATCTGCGAACTCTTCCAGAAGTGAAGATTATGCAATTTTTATTAGTGATGAGGGCCTTCCTCTGGCTGACGAGGCTACCTTGTCAGAAATACTGTCTCCTGTTGATGAAGTGTTGTCCTATGCAAGTGCTGACTTGCCATCCTCTAATAAAAAGGATTTGTCATTTCCAAGTGAAGATCTCCCTCCTCCCCCTTTGGGTGTAGATACAATGAAAAATGATGATTCTAGCTTCAGTATAGATGACTTCCCATCTCCACCAGAACAAATGACAGTCCCAGAGACTGGACAGTGTATGAATGAAGATATATCACTGAAAATGGATGCATTCCCCCCATTACCTGATGACACTGAGTCTGAAGAATATCCCTTGTTCAATCGAGAGCCAGTTGATATCTTTTCAAGTCAGGAAGGTAAGCTCTCAGAACAATATTTACTTGAAGATGTTTCCTGTGCAAAGGAGCACTCGTCAGAATACCAGGAAGGAAAGCAGGAGATGCTTTCACAGTCTTTGGAGCTTCTGCCTGTGTCAGATCCTATTTCTTCTAGTCAGGCCAGTAAAAATCCTGCTTCCACGATGAAACAGTGCAAAACATACGTAAGGCTGCACTTAGCTGAGGAGGAGAGCAATGATCCATTATCAGCATTTGAAATTGGAGACAGAGTATTAGTAAAGCAGACCCAACCTGGAACCCTGATGTTCAAAGGACAGACTTGTTTTGATAGTGGCCATTGGGCTGGTGTTGCACTGGACAAAGCTGAAGGTGATCATGCTGGAACTTACAAAGGGGTGAAGTATTTTGAATGTGCACAGCACTGTGGTATCTTTGTCAGACCTGGTGAGATTTCGCACCTCTTGGAGGACAACAAAAATGGTTCCAGTTCTACTGGGGACGAAGACTCAGATTCCTTCTATGATGACGAATCCTCCAAAAGAGACTGCAAATACCCTGAAGTCGGTGAGCAGGGTGCAGGGGTAACAGAGCAGAAAGCTGAAGATACAAAAAGTGGAGGAGGATCAGAAGTGTCAGAAAAGCAGTCTAGGCTTTATGCTGCCTTCCAGTCTGGAAGAAGTCAAGCACTTCCGCATTCTGACCACTGTAAATGTGATGAATATTATCATCAAAGCAATTTAATGTGCTGGGGATCAAATAAAGAAAAAACAGATATGATACAAAAAATACAAGGGATGCTTGCAGATGTGTCTCCAAAGGAAAATAAGGCCAGTCATGCAGATGGGATAAACACAAGCAAAAATGTTTGTTGCTTAGTAGAGGATCAGAAAAGAAATAAACTCACTGATGATATCGCAGCTGAACTCAGTAAGAAACTTCTATTTGATGCATTAATTGCATTCTCTGAAACAGCTCAACACAAATACAAAGGTGCCTTTGAAGAAAATGTGATGAATTATATCAAAGGCCTCAAACAAGAAGACAGTCAGAAACAATTTCTTATCAAAGAAAATCCACTTGCTAGCTTAACTGAGCAATCAGCAAAGGTTGCTGATCTTTTACTGCACGATTTCAATATGTTTAGCATTCATGGTTGTCACACTATAGCAGAAGGAATTGTGACTAAATTTGTAGATGATGCAGTTAAGGAATATAAGAAGATTAAAAGAAAACAAGGAGTAAAAACAGACAAGAGATTTCCTTCATCTTCAGAGACTTCTCCAACTACTTTGCCTGTAAGTACAGTCAGAAAAGTTTGTCACCTTAAGTGTTGGATCTGAAATTGGGTCTATGCTTGCAAGCATTTCTGCTGCCCAGTTGTTTTTCATCAAAAACTGCATTGTGTTGACATATGGAACTGAACTACTACTAAACCATCATTTATAGAACTTTGCAGCTGGTGGATGGCATGTGCAGTGTTCTATCACTTCTCCTTCAGCCTGCTGGGGAGCCTGGAACCCCAATGAAATGGCCCTTTTGATGCCTGCTGCTTCCATTTCCAGCCTGTTCATTTTTCACTTCCAAAGTAGTTCATTGGGAAGCACTATAAAAGAAAGCTTTAAAAAAATCAAGACTTGGTTTGAGGAGTGGGTAGGAAAAGCAGTCCCAAATCAGAACATAAATGTAAAAATATCAAAAACGTTCATAGAATTCAAATATGTAAATCTAATTCTGAATTCTACTAAATACAATTAAAATATACTTTTTTTTTCTGACGCATCAGTAAGCCTTTATTTGAGCCTGTGAGTAAGAGCATACGATTCCTGATTTCTAAGTGTAGCCCTAAATCAGTTGCTAATGATTTCAATACCTCTAAAAACTGTGGAAAAGTATGGGGTACATCACCTTGTTTTTCTTTTTCTCCCCACTAAAGTTCCTTTTAAAAATCCTCGATGCTGGTGTTTTTGGAAGCTCTAAAGATTTTGATCAGCCTAACTCTAATGAACATGCTCTGGAAAGACAAACTCAAAAGCAGTACTTGTTGGATCACTGGTACTCAGCTCCTTGGAAGAAAACTGTTGAGGTTCCCCTTGTGGTACCACACTATACTTCATATGTAAAGAACTTGTCTGCATATGCTGTAGAAGAATTATGGACTCCAGAAAACATTTGTTCAAATTTCTCAAGAACCAGTGTGCCAAAGAAGTTTGAGTGTAATGACTTCCAAGGGAATGATTTGGAAACAGAAAGCAAGAGGATGTATAATCAGGTATTTTTTCTGAGTGTTTTTTTCCAGTGCTCTGTAGGATGAACTGCATTAGCTGGTACCTACTGTTATTCTTGCTGCTGATACTAAATAGAGCAGAGGAACACTGACAAAGCTATTGCAAAATATTGCTTCTGTTAATGAACTGCAAAATAATTCTTCTAGGATAGGCATCCTTGCTGTTATACAAGCCTTTTGCTACAGCTCTTCTGTTCTAAGACCCTGGATAAGATTTGGGTCTGTCAGGACAAAACAAACTCCTTGGAAAGCTACAATCTAGGGTCCAAGTGTTCTGCCGCTGAAGTCCTGCTCTGAGTTTGGACAAATCTTCATCTTCCTTGGCATTCTGGAATTATTGAATTTTGTGGACCTCTGTCTGCCATGGGAGACAGACCTACCAGGACCTTATGTATAACCCATCTGTACTTAGTGAATGATCACACATTACTGCCTGAGACCTACTGCTGTACAGGCTTACATACTCGTTAGGTAACAATCATCATAACAGCTAGAGGAAAATCTGTGATGTAAGTGATGATCACAAATCCTGCACTGAGATGCAATACCCTGCTGTCAGCAGCCTGATATCTTTTGTCGAACACTAAGAGAACTTTGGAAAGAGTATCATTTGGTACTCAGTTTGGTTCTGTGTTTTTGATGTTACAGGTTATATTCGATTTGACTCATGAGCTTCTACGTGCGGAATATCAAGTAACTGCACATCCAAATACATTCCCGTGGCTGAAAGAAAATTTGAGATCTTGCTGTTCTAGGTGTCACTGCAGAAGCACAGATGTCGATGAGGTTAAGGTAAATTCTGGAAATGTAAACTATAGAATAATGAGAGTAAAGAGAGCAGCCATTGCAGTGACACAGCGGCAAAGTTGGAAGGATTAGGGCAGTGCAATTGAAATAGCTCAGTAAATACAGACTTCACTATTTAGTTAGTCCAAATATTCCAAGTGCATAGGGTACTCAAGGAGAATGACAGTCAGGCTTCTGAATGTCCAAGGTTACAACAATCTTGGGTGCTACCTCTGAAGTGATCTTACATTGAAAATGTGTTGTCTGGTCAGTATCAATCAGCTGCTTCTCAATCAGCCCCCTAAAATGTGGGGTATTTCTAGATTTGATGCTAGATCTTTACACTGGCTCTCTTCACACATTTCCAATGCTTCACAGTGATAGATCTCTCATGAGAACAATTCTTTTCACCCTTTCTTATTTTTTAGACATTTGTTCAGGGGGAAATTATTAAAATACTGAACCTGGAAAGGAATGACTTAGAAGGGAAAAGAAAATTCCTTAATATGACTAAGTATGGAAACTGTGAGAGAGACAGAGTGGATCTCATTCTGGTAAGCAGACCTCTCAACAAAGACCTGTTTACTTTCTCTACACTGAAACCAGAAATGTTCATGTTGTTTCATTGTGTTTACTTAAAGTTACTTTGGAGCTTACAGAAGCCATTGGCATCCTTTTCATTACACCTGCAATAATCATTCAGTATTTTCATTTCTAATGACTGTCTTAAGTGGATATTGCTATATAAAATTGTTGGATTAGGCACAGCTCCTTGGTGCCTTCCAGAACTGACCGTGCTCTTGCAGTAAACATTCATATCCATGTTATATTTTAGATTCAGGAACTCCACAAAGAAGAATCCCAGTGGACTTACTACGGCGATGATGAATTAACTGTGAAGATGAGCATGACTGAAGACATATTTGATAGCTTGATCCTTGATACAGTCAGAGTTCTCAACAAGATTTATTTGAGAAAAGCCAGTGATTAGAAGTTTGCCCTCATGGTGGCGTTTTAATCCCTGACTTTTAAGGCAAGAGATGCACGATTAATAATCTTAATTCTGAGCTTTACCCAGTACAGGTGTGGCCTTTGGAAATGCTGATTAAGCTCAATACTCTTCTTAGGGTGGTGTTACAAGTGATCTAGGTGGTGACAATTTTATTCTTCTGTTTGTTTGTTTGTTTTATCAACTTAGCACTTTATTCACCTATGCATTTTAAGAGATCCTTGTGGGTTTAAAATTGTATAGGAGTCTGTGGTTAGACAGACAGGGTTCAAAAGCAATTTATGTGTAAATGATCTTATTCTTCATGATCGCATTCTGGTTGTGAATGATGATGGATGAATCACATTCTAAGAAAAATGTTCAGAAAATCAATGCTGTCTGTCTTCAGAAAATCAGGGTGCAGCTGTGGAATTAAATCTTACAGAAAGTAAATCGTTGTTGATCTCTTGGAACAAACTCTTCTAATGGGAACAAGTCTAAAACTTTTCCTGTGGGGCTCAGCACCATTACAGAGGTGCACCAGTTTTTTACATCCTGGAAATGTTTATATTTAAAATCATAATATTTACAGTCTAATGAAATGCACTTTGTTTCTATTTTCAAGTACTGATGGTTTAACTGTTTTCATACTGAATTGCTTTCTGAATAAACAAAATAAATCTAATGTATCTCGTTGTTATTTTTACGGACATGCTACTTGATTTCAGGTTATGTTGTAGACACTGCTACTCTCATTAGTGAGTGGGGGTAGTTTTGTTGGTTTGCAAATAGCTCTTAGGGACATTAAAAAGCACAGTAATGGCAGCTGCCTTATGAAAAGAAAAGGATTATTTCTGTCCCAAGCACATTAACTTCTGAACTTACCCTGTAAACTATTTTCATGTTCCCTGTGGTACGTTTTCCTAAAAGTCTGCTTAGAAATTCATTCCAAACCAACTGATTGATACAGCTTGCAGTACTTGGTGATGATAAAGACTTGGCCACAGCATCCCTTAATTAGTCTCGGCTCTCTAGTTGGGCTTTTGACTTTCCTGCTTTGCAATCCTCGGGCTGATGGCACTGCTGAGATGCAGCACTACATGAGCTCTTCCTTCCTGGGTAAGAATTTCCCCAGCCCCCTCCCTGTCCTCCCAACCCTTATCCTCATTGATTAATTAATCCAGATAAGTTATTTGTTCTAAGATTGGTGTTTTCTTCTTGTCAGCTTATTATTAGAATTTAATTCAATGGTGTTTTTTTTTCCTCAGGACTCAGGCAAATTATTGGATACAATGACAAATCTATATATTGAAGCACTACAGTTTTTCAGTTTATTTTCACTATAGTTTTGCTGCAGCAGCATCAGGATCACTTGTTGTGTGTTGGCAATGAAAGCTATTAAAAAATATCATCTATATATGTGAATGAATAGATGAAGAACTTGTTTAATTTCAGACAGCTACGTGTTACACTGGAGAAAGATAACCATTATATTTGCAATTAGGTTTGTGAGTGAAGCCTGAGCCCTTGCAAGATAGCTATATACAGAAGGACATAGCCATAAAGTAACTACTGCTGATGAGAATAAAAAGTGTACGCACAGAACATGTCAGACATATTTAATATCCCCTGCCATTATCTGTTCCAAGCCTTAGATTCTGGCACCCAGATATATTGACCTGTTCAGTCAGTGGCAAGACTTCAATATCAAGATGACTCTACTTCAAGGTCTAATATTTTGTTTGCCTTGGTTTTGATCAATATTAACCTCCCGGGTCAATAAATCTCGATACTAGCCTCAAGAGGAGTCATTATCTTTCATAGAAAATGATTATTTCTCAGTTAAACCCCACATTTAATTCTCCCATAATCCATCTCTTTCATCTTTGCACTTTTAGCAGTCCTTCTGAATAAAATGTGCTCTAAAATACCTGAAGATTTTAAAATCCTAATTAGCACCTACAATAAGGTTTTCCTTTTATATCATTGGATTGCACTGCTGTAACCACCTCCTATTACTGCTTAGAGACAAAAAGCTCCGATGGAGAGTGGTACAAGGAAAGAAATGACTCAGAGCAGTGAACGCGGATGGAAGGATGTGACTGAACTTCAGATGGTGATGGTAAAAAAAAAAAAAAGAGGAATGGGCAAAAATAGGGAAATGTGGCAGAGTCTGCTGGTTCTCATATGATTTGCACGGTGTGTGGGATTCCTGCACAGTCATAGAACTGCAGAATGGCCTAGGTTGAAAAGGACCTTGAAGTCATCTCGTTTCAACCCTATTCTGAGAAAGCATCAAAACAAAAACTGCAAACAAAGCATGCTCTGCTCCTCATTTTCAGAAGCACCATCTTTAAGCTTGCAGTGAAGTTGCCAAGGTTGAACAGATGAGAAATGAAATCGCTCCCAGATGAAGCTAACTATGGAAAGCATGAGCGTTCTTAGTCTTCCACTAAAACCCATCCATTCCCATTCTGAAGTGGAAACATTCTGCTGCCAAATAACACCAAAAAGCAATTTGCATTTGCTGATAGGCCAACGTCCACAAACCTAAAAATCCACTTCTTAAATGGAAGCCTTTCTGAAGACTTAGACTACAGGATATTGGTCCTTAACAGGTCATAGCAATACAGTGTACATCATCGTAACTGCAGATAAGTAAAAAAAAAAGACCTGAAGTCGTTAAAAATTACAATTATTGTCTACAAAGATATCACACCACTGCAGCCAGCCCACCACAACGATCCTAGCCTAGATTCTAACCCCTGAAATTGCATCGGAGTGCCTGAAACGCGAGGATTTGGATCAATTGCTTTCCCCCTTTGGTCCTTGAGGGATTACAAGGAGCAGCCGCGAGCACCGCCAGCGACAACCCGCCTTTGGGGCACCCTAATCCCCCTCCCCACATCCACGGCGCCCGCGGGTAGGCGGGCTGAGGGCCGGGCTCTCCGCTAGGCCGCGTCCCCGCGCCCGGCCGTTGTTATGGCGCCGCCCCGCGCCGCCCCGCCCCGCCCCGAGCGGCCGGCGTCCCAACATGGCGGCAGGCGGCGGCTGGCCGCTGGCGTTGCTGGCGTTGCTGGCGGCGGGGGTGGCGGCGCGGCTGTACCGGGCCGGGGAGGATCCGCTGAGCGTGTTGGCGGCCGGCACGGTGCGGCGAGCGCTGCTCAACTCCTCGGCCGCCTGGGTGGTGCAGTTCTACAGCTCGTCCTGCGGACACTGCATTGCCTTCGCCCCCACCTGGCGAGCCCTGGCGGGGGACGTCAAAGGTGAGGGGGCCCGGCCCGGGCTCTGCCCCGCGGACAGCCGTTGCGAGGCCGGGCCGCCGGGGTCTCCTCCGGTGTGGGCCGCGGGGCCTGGGCTGGGCTGCGGGGCCTCCGCACGTGGGGCGCTGCGGGGCCGTGGGCGCTGCCCGGACCGCATCCCGCTGGGGAGCTGAGCTGTGAGGGGCTGTGGGGAGCAGCGGTGTGCGTCCAGGTTGAATGATTTGGGGGAACCGAGCACCGAAACGCCACCGTCTGTGTGATGGATGAGCTGTGCGGCCCCTTCCGACCCGCAGCCTTCCTCGGTTGCCCAGGTGGCACTGCAGGGTGATGGCGGGTGCACCGAGATGCCTTCCGACTGTCAGCTCTCTGAGATCTTCATCTTCTGGTTGCTTGAAAGGAAACATCCCGTTCTGAGCACAAAACACATAAATACTGCAGTGCTGGAGATGCTGCGTGTGTTTGGTGTTGGATTGTGCAAAACCAACAGAGCAGGAGTGGGTTGGAAGGGAAAAAAGAACGGCCAGGTGATAATGCAAAGAGAGACACGTGTTTTTGTGGTTATCACACCGTTCTTTTAAATGGATCGTTGGCCTCTGTGTGTCAGCAGAGGGACGCTCACACTGCTGGGTCTAAATCTGCTCGTGGGTTTCTTGGCACGTGCTGCAGTGTTCTGCTCTGTTTGTTGAGCTGATGCAGGGAACCTGCAGGGCTTGGAGGTGTTTGTAGCTGTGGTGGGGAGGTGAACTGAGACAGAATTTTGGGAGAAATTGCTCTTAATGTGGGTGTGCTAAAGGCTTTCAAACTCTACTGTGTTTTTTTACCCAAGAGATGATATCATGGTGGAGGCAGCAGTTCTGATGCGTGGATTCTAATTGAGAGGCAGTGAGGAGCTCTGGCTTCTCTGGCAGCCTTGGATGTGAGAAGCATTGATGATGAACACACAGCATAGGTCAGTGTTAGATGTGCAGGGTTCTAGATGCACAGAAATGGACCTGCCAGAGTAAGGCCCTGGGGTGTTTGTCATGTGCTGGACCGAGCAGAAACTCAAAGAGCAAGAAACAGAGCAGCACTGGTTTCATAGCATTTCAGGGACTTGTTATTTTCATGGCTTTTCTTGTTTGTATAAGCTGTAGCGTGTTGTTTTTTTGTTTTTTTTTTGTTTTTTTGCTTCTTTACATAAGCTTGTATAACATTTTCACCTTGTAATTGGATTGCCTTGAGGCCAAAATAGTATTAGACCTGTTTTTAAACACATGAAAGAGCCAGGAGGTGTGTGGGCATTGCAGTGGAGATCATGAAGAGCTGAAAGTGAGCGGAGCTCTTCTCAAAATGAAATGCTTATGTTTTACTGCAGTGGTGTGATATCTTTGTAGACAATAATTGTAATTTTTAACGACTTCAGGTCCTTGTTTTCTTACTTATCTGCAGTTACGATGATGTACACTGTATTGCTATGACCTGTTAAGGACCAATATCCTGTAGTCTAAGTCTTCAGAAAGGCTTCCATTTAAGAAGTGGATTTTTAGGTTTGTGGACGTTGGCCTATCAGCAAATGCAAATTGCTTTTTGGTGTTATTTGGTAGCAGAATGTTTCCACTTCAGAATGGGAATGGATGGGTTTTAGTGGAAGACTAAGAACGCTCATGCTTTCCCTAGTTAGCTTCATCTAGGAGCGATTTCATTTCTCATCTGTTCAACCTTGGCAACTTCACTGCAAGCTTAAAGATGGTGCTTCTGAGAATGAGGAGCAGAGCATGCTTTGTTTGCAGTTTTTGTTTTGATGCTTTCTCTCAGAATAGGCTCAGAGTTGTCACTGCTGCATCCCTAACCACACATTTAGCTTTATTACAGTTTACTTCTGGTAACTTAAAAGATGGTTGCATGTACCCACCAGAATGTCTGTGGGCTGGAATTATATGTAGTGGTTTTCTCTGCAGAAGTGACAAATCCTTAGAGATCCCACATACAACCCTTGAATTATGCAGAAATAATCCACTTCTCTGCACAGTTGTCCCAAATCCAGCAACATTTTCCTTCCAGAAATTGTTTTGGGAAACTACAGAAACGTTGCTGTTGTGCTGGAAGCAGTCTAGATGGGAAATGATAGTGCTATTTAAAAACTCAGCAGTGTTTTCTTTGAAACAAATCTACATTGCGTTGCCAATATAGGCTGTGTACTGCAGCAGTTTCCATGTCTCTTAGAAACAAGGAGCTCCTCGCTAAGCAGAAGCAAATGCTGAGCAGCATACACCCCAGCTGGTGCTCTTTAACCCAAGTGTTTAGCCAGAGATGCATTTCCATTGTTGTAAGTGAGCAATTTGCATTGGGCTCGTAGTGCTTCTATTCATTGTGTGGAGGAGGATGAAGGCAGGTGGAAAAAGGAGGAGTGGTGAAAGTCGGATGGGATAGATACCCAGAAGCCAAACTTTTTTTGTTGTTGTTGTTTGTTTTGCATTTTATTTGATAAAATGGACTTTTGTATCTTTTGTGTTGGTGTGAATATGTGCCCATCTGCTCGAGGATGCTTGTAGTTACTGCTGTGCCTGTTGGGCTGTTGGCATGTTCTGAAATTCCCACTCAGCTGCCCCATCCTCCTTCAAAGACAAGGAAAGGTCAAGCTAAATTTCAACAGCAGCCAGGCATCCAATCAAACCTTGAACTTGATGAAGCTTTTGGGCTCTTTGCTATAAAAGCAAATTTAATTTTAGTGCTTATTTTATATTTTATTGATCCCTGGGAGTTATGGTGCGTCTTCAAATTCTGCCCACAGCTGTTTTGATTCAGCTTAGCCATAAAAAGTAACTGCATAAGGGAGTCTCTTGGAGCAGTTCTTCCTTAAAGTGATTGCTGCAGCAGAGCAGAGCTGGCAAAATGAGAAGGAAAAAGCTATGAATGAATCGAAAGCTTTTATTGAAGTTATGTAGGTGCATTTATGGAAATACTTCAACCCTTGTGGTTACTCCTATGAAACATTTATAAAGGAAATTAGGAAATTTAGTGATGTGGGGACCCAACTCTGTAGCACTCCAGTTAAATCTCGGGTATTTTAGAAGCATATCCTGAGTGCACCTGAGGAGCAGTAAAAAGTAAAGACAGCTTTCAGTGGGCAAAATGTAAGTGTTGGGGTGAATGCAGATCTGGAGGCCTCTGAGAACATTGTGAGTTCAGTAAGCAGTGAGCCTGTGTGAAAATTAACTGCGATACCAGGTGCATCAAATGTGCAATTTAGTAATTGTCAGCCACGTGGATGGGAAACTATTGGATTTATTTTATCCATTTAAATATGCTCCACATGCTTAGCTGATAGGAAAAGCTGCGGAACTGATTTGGTACCTTCTGTTGGGTTGGACCCTATTTCATCTTCTTGGACTCAATTAGAAAAAAATCTTCAGTCCTATAATTGTCACATTGTATGTTGAGATTTCTTCTTATTTAGATGTATTGGGAATACTGCTGCAGCTTCAAAGAAACAGAAGCCCAGCCAGCCAGGGAGGTTTTAGTTGTTTCAATGACCTTCATTCATCTTGAGGATAGAAATGGCCTGTGAACAAGGACCAACTTAAGGGTTGGTTTCTGTGCTACTGGCATCTGTCAGAGTTGTGGAGTTGATATCCTTGGGAACCAGGCCAGTCTGCCTGCTGGGATCTGTGGTTGCTTCTGCTGAAAATGGAAATATATTTTTGTTTTCAGACTGGGAGTCTGCAATTAGAATTGGTGTGCTGGATTGCGGGGAAGAAGAGAACTATGAGACATGCAAGGAGTATGGGATCCACTTCTATCCAACTGTAAGGGTAAGTGCCATGATGTATTTATGGTCTTAGGTAAATTATGTGTGTTTTATGATAACTAAAACTTATAAATCAACTTATTTGCTGAGAGTATTTACTAGAAATTCTGATGCTCTACCCAGATCTTTGGAACTCATAGGCTAGGAGTAAAAACTATTTCATGAATGGAGGCATAGAAATGTTTTGTAATACAGCTGTAAAAACTAAAAACAACTGTGTGAAACCAGAGCTTTTGTCTTTAAAAGCGACTTTTAAAAATCATTAATACTTTTCTTTTTCTTCCCCCATAGTTCTTCAGAGCATTTACAAAGCAGTTTACGACTGGAGAAAACTACAAAGGTAGGAATATCCTACTATAACTGTGAGTTGCCCTCATTTTGGGGGAGGGGGGGAAGTCCCAAAGGACAAAACCAGCCCACATCTCTGTAGCCTGAGATGCAGTTTGCTCAGTCGTGGCTCTGGTGCCTTTTGAACTGCCAGTCAGTTTCCAGGCATCCTGAATTTCATTGGGGGAACCCCCACTCAGATGTTGACTAACTGAAAGCAGGCTTATCCCCTGTGTTTGACAGGATCACAGCTTGAGGTGGTTTGTCTGGGGACAAAAGTGATGTTGTCTTTTCTAATGGATTAACATTTAAAAGGCCAAAGGTCAGAAGAAGGACCACCTGCACCATTAACCCTTTGTGTAGAATTAGACTGTGCCTGTACCTGTTACTTCTGGTATTTGTGAGACCTCCTGCATCTTGATTTATTCCTTTTAAAGCTGATAAAATGATCTCGCAGGTCAGTTATTCCGTTCTGTTATGTGGCTTTGTAAGTTCACCTGTCCCATTTGCTATGAATGCCACACATCTGCAGTTCTTAATCCATCACGAATATCCTTATTGAAAAAAGGCTACTAGAATCTCCCACTGCAACTGCTGTGGGATCAAGCACACGTTTGGAATGAAACGTTGTTTTGACAGAGAACCAGCAAGGCAAGCAGATAGATTTGTGAGTCTTGATATTTTATAGATTTTGGGAGGGGTTGATAGTTTTTAAGTTCTCTTTTCAACCTTAAATTGCAATCTTACAATTAAATCCTTGGTACCTGTTCATCAGGCAGAAAACAGTGCCTCTTTTTCCCAGTCTGAATGTGAAACAAATAAAAACCAAAAATGCTGCAGGAAAGTATGAGAGTGTATGAAAACCTGCACCTGAAGTGTTTGCTACCAGTTGTCTGAAGCACTGCATGTTTTTGTACCTTGGACTCAGCAGGAGCGGATCGTGAGCTGCAAACAGTTCGCCAGATGATGGTTGACTTCTTGCAGAACCATTCCCAAGAGTCAAGACCTCCTGCTTGCCCACCACTGGATCCAGTTTCGTAAGTACCTTGTTTAAAGTGCAGTTAATGTATGTCTGCTGTGTTAATTAAATATAATATAGATAGTCTTATTAAAGTATGTTGTTATCAATACTACTACAAGATAGTAGAAGGAAGTTCTGTTGGTTACAGTGAGCTTATTGCATTCTCCTGTGCTAAATGCTTTATCTTTTCATGAAAGGTCCAGTGATGTTACTTCTCTCTTCGACAAGAAAGCCCCTCATTATACTGCTGTTGTGGTTGAAAGTAATAACTCCTACATTGGCCGAGAGGTAATGCATGATTTATGACACAGTGAGTATGAAAGGGTGTTATTATAAAACAGCTGAGTTTTATATTAGTCAAGCAAGAGAACTTGTGATTCTAGGACTGGATTGAAGGATGGTCAAAGTCGGGTCATGTTTTTTGAGATATCATGAAGTCAAGTGATTGCCTAAGGCTGTTGTATTTAATTATGCAGAAGAACTTGCTTACAAATGTGCGCCGTGTTATGTTAACTTCTCTTCCCACTTGAGAGGAAGATTAATTTATCTATTTCATTGTTAGCACAATTCTTTTGTTTCAAGAGTAGGAAAATCCCAACAAAAATATTATCAGATGTTTTGTTACTGCTAGAAAAACATTCATAATATTAGTAGTTCTAATTTAAATGATAGCATGCAATTGTTTCCACTCTGAGCCACTGAGGAAGTGAAAGTCTTTGATCTTTCCTTCCCCCCCAATAAAGTATTTGATTTGGCATCATTTCACCACTTAACGAGCCTGCTGTTCGCCTAGAGCTGTTACTTTTCTCTTGCTGCCAAGATCTAGAATAAGTAAAGTAAATAAACTGCACAATTATCTAAGTATAATCTGTGCAGAAACATCCGGTGTCTGTGAAATGTTTCTAATTAGATTTGATGCCAAGATGAGTGAGTTGTGTAAGTGGAGGAGGGTATGCTGCCAAAAACAAGAATCGCTTTGAGAAGCAGACTGCTTCCAGACATTTGGTTTCTGGAAGCTGCTGTTTTGGTGCTTGTAGGCAGTACCAAAAAGGAGGTAATGATTATGAAGTTCTCTAGCATTTTGTCACACTGATTTTAATACTGTTTCCCTTTGCAGGGAAAGCAGATTGTTGTCCGAGTAAGGAGAATAGAATCTGCTTTCAGAAGGCTAAATATTTGCTAATGTTACTTAGAATTCTGTATTTATAAAGTAGCTTGATAAAATAGAAAACAACATTACTTTCAATTTTTCAGCGTTAGACAATATAGACAAACCTAATAGAAGTCACAACAGCTGAAGAAACAAAGTCCGTGCTTTTATTACTGATTAAAAGAGGGGTCTTTTAAATTACAAGTTTGAAAGTGAGGTGAAACATAGCAAAGACAATATGCACCCAAAAGGGAAAAATGTAATGGAAACTGACCTTGCACATGGAGCACAAAGCATATCTGTTGTTGCCTGTGGAATATTCCCTGCTCTATTTTGAGGTTTGAGGACATTTCATCATTCATTCTCATGTTTTCTTCAGATGTTAGAATTGAAAAGAAAAATAGCAGAATAGACCAAACAAAGAATTGAAAGTAGGAGTAAATATCTTATAGAGTAAATGTTCATCTGATATTATTGGTGTCCACGGAATACTCACAGATGCACTTTCTTGGTTTAAGAACTGTTGAGAAAACTCTTTAACAGTTTAAGAGTTGATGCACTCTGCTTACTTACCTGTCTTGTCCTGCAAGATTGGATATTCCACCAACAACGTATTTAATTTGCGTTACCTTTTTGTTACCCAGGTTATCTTAGATTTGATCCAGTATGAAAACATTGCTGTAAAGAGAGCACTGAATTTTGATAAGTCTTTCCTGGAGAAACTTGGGATTACCTCAGTCCCTTCGTGCTACCTGATGCATCCTAACGGGTCACACGGGTTGGTTAACAGGTAAGCAGTTTCTGTTTCAAGGGAACATAGGGGGATTCACCTAAGCTATAGCAACTGTTTTTTATAGCTTCCTTTTATACAAAGTAAGTTATTTTATAATCATTTTTGCACGTGCATGATGACATTGTGTCTTAGCATGTACTCAGTACACTGTGTTTGATTCCTTTGTGTTTGAAAATTGTCTGTCTTGAGCACTCTTCAGCTGTTATTGATTAATTGTGTTTAGTGGTCTCATTATACAGTTTGCTCTTTATGAATGCTTACAATATGTAGAGATGGATTATGCCAGTAGAAAGAGTTAGTATGAAAGAGTCCTGTGGCCTTATAACCTTATAACCTTGGCTTGCTTTACTGCACTGGCAAAATTATTTACTGGTAAAACTTTCTTTGAAATAGACAGTTTTGTAGTGTTTCTGTCTGGATATAGGTGGCTGCTTGTTATTTGGAGTTGCACATGCTGATAGCTGTGTGCTGTTCCTAATGAAGCATTTAATATTGTTATATATCTGTATTTTTTTTCTGTAAGAGACTTGATATTAGCTTGCTTACCATTATTGCCTTTTTATAGTTTTTGTGCCTATTGCCATGGTGTATCTGAAAGGAAAACATTTTGGAATAAAAATAAAAAAAATTAGCAGTGCATCCAAGGTCTGACAAGCTTGCTTCTAAATCAGAATGCCTGCTCCATGTGAACATTGCCTGTGTAAGGCAAGCTGCTATTTTGATGACCGTGACGTCCTTAATTCATGTGGAATTTCAAACCACTAATTGCAGTTATTTTTGTTACTATTCCTAAAATCATCACCATTTATCAAAATAGAAACGGAGAACAAAGTGAGCATGTTATAAATATACTGATTTGCTTTGGGTGTTTTATTAATCCAAGATGCAAAATAATCTGAATTTTGTCCATTTACGCCCAGTCTGAAGCCCCTGCGGTCGGTCTTTTCTTCATATCTGAAGTCGCTGCCAGGGGTAAGAAAGAAACTTCTTCCACCACTTGAGCTGCCTGCTAAAGGAAACAAAGAGGAGAGCACAGAGATCAAGCCGTGGAAGGAATTTGATAAGTAAGCAATACTGATTTTCAAATCAATGCTTGATGATTAAAATTCCATGCAGTTTCTTTTTGCCACGTAGGAAGCTGCCCTGTCATTACAAAGTTCTGCTGCAGATGAAAATGGTATTTCTTTCTATCCCATCTGATGTGGCTTGATTTGAATAGGTTGATCAGAATTTCTGATCTTCATTCTTCTGCAGAATAAAATTTAAGGCATTTATGCTTATTACTGGAGAAATTATAGCACCAAAGCTGAAAGCAGTGCTTCAGTTGTTGCTTCAGCTTGATCTGTTTCTCAGTATGTTGAGATGACACTGAATTAGTTCATTTCCAGCACCAAGGTTACAGCTTCTGCAAAGTGCAGGTAACATTTCTGTGTTGGTGAGCAGTGTTTCAATCAATTCCCTGAAAAAAATAAACAGCAAAGCAACAAGCTATAGCACATTTCTGTAGAAAGCAATTATTCTTTGTGTGTATTGGAAAGTAAGCAGTGCCCACTAAAAATGCTCAACAAATGCAAATACAGTTGAAAATGCTTAAGTCACTGTGAAAGATGCTTGCCAAACCAAATCTGATGAGGTTTATCTTTACCCTCTTTTCCCCATTCTCTGAGAGAAGGATACAAAGGCTTTGCAGAGAGATAATCCCTCAGCATCTTTAGATGGAAAAGATACAGGACTGAGTGCTTTCATTTTGTACTTATTTTCCTTTTTTGGACACTATTAGTGTCATCTTCTTTCAATGACTATTGTAAAATATTGTACATAAAACATTGTATTATTAAAACAGCTTAGTTAAATGTAGCTGCTTCCCAGCAAGCCAAAATCTTGTTGATATGAATCTCCAGTCCAAGTGTCTTCCAAATGGGCTTTTTCTGGGAGACCTTTATGCAAACCTATGGATTTATGTTTAAGAAACTTGAAGCCAGCAGAGTTTTTTCTTTTTTTTTCCCCAATTTAAGTGAGTACATTATTAACTAAGGAGATATGTCAAAGTAAGTTTGCAGTTTGAGTTGTTAAAAATGTAGATTATCATGCATTTTAATATATGTTAATTTGTGCATGTAATTTTAGAGGTGGAGGCAGCTGACTTGTTGAATGTTTGTTTTTGTTTGGCTTGGAAATCATGATCTTGTTGAGCTCTTACAAAAGTGTGAAGTTCTGTTTGTTCAGTTACATTGCTCTGCATGATACAGTGTGAAGGTTGGACTCTGAGAACATTGAAAGATAGGGTGTTTTACCTGATGCATCTTATCTGAAGTACCTCTTGTTGTAAAGACATTCGGTTGTGAGAATGAACTGTTAAAATATTTAATTTGCTTTAGCTGTCTTACTTGTACCTGTCATAAGGTGTGTAACTAAGAGCTGATGTAAATAAAACTAATTGTTTTGCAAAGAACTCTGTGTCCAAGGAGCCTGCAGCAATGCTGCTGCACTTGGGAGAGGATTTCTAGGTTCAGTCCTTTCCAGTAACGATTTTTGCCAGTCTTGCTTGCACCTCTGCTCTGTGTATCATCTGTGTATGTTAAGCAGGAGTCTCCCTTTTTTTGGTAGCATGTAATTTTACTGTTTGTGTCAGATTCTGGAGAGAAGCTGTCATTTCTACTTCCTTGCTGACAGTGGTTTGTAATTTCATTGCAAGGTGAAGCCGGCCGGGAAACAAAAAGCTTAAGTGTGGTTTTGCTTCACGGGTCTAATTTCAGAGCAGAGTGATACAGAACTTCTTCAGGAGAGTGCAGTGGGTCTCAATGAACTCGACACCATTCCCAGCACCCGAAGCAACTGCTGTATCTGCCCGTGCCTGCTGCAGGATGTACTGCAATCGTTGTGGAGTGGCAAATGTAGAGGTTTTAATGACACCTGCTATATATCGATTTTACCTTCGTGAGTGATGAGAAAATGAGTGAAAGAGCCCTGTCGTGATGTTTATGTGTGTGTTTCAGATCGAAGTTGTACATGGCTGACCTTGAATCTGGATTGCATTACTTGTTCCGGGTAGAGCTTGCTACACACAAGATGCTTGAGGGAGCTGAGCTGAAGACCTTCAAGGATTTTGTTACCATTTCTGCCAAGGTATGTGCTTCTGCTCCTTGATTATTTTAAGAAAAAAAGAAAAAAAAAGACCGACATAAAACTTACTGTGGTGTAAGCTTCTCAAAATGTCTTTCAGAATGAATTTAAATATGTGCTTTCCCAATAGCTTAAAAATAGTTTTGTGAATTTCTTGAAATGTTGTTTTTGAGTTAGTTTATGCCGTTCTGATATCCTTAAAGAGCTGAAATGCCTTTTAATTTCATCTCAGAGAGATCAAATTTGAATAAAGGTTAAGCAGCCTGCAGCATGTTGAATGAATGCTATAAATAGAGTCCATTTATCAGATCTTTGGGATAAATAGCTGTTTTAACTCAGTAAGTAAAAGTATTCACTGTTTTTTCGATTTTGCATGCTTGACAAGTAGTGTTCTATTTAGAAATTTCTAACTTCTGTCTGAATCTTGAATGTGATTGAGGTTGAGTATTTAAGAAATGAAGATGCACACACATCACCTGTAATAAAAGCAACATACGCCATCTAACTTGGAAAAAAATGAAACTTAACTTTGTAACATCAGCCTTCTGAAAGGAGCAGACTCTAGATCTACTCACTGACTGCTAACACTTGGCTTCGTTCAAAATACCTTAACCAGTCCCTGTTTAAGGGAATAATAAGGGCTGTATGATCTATTCCCAGCTATCTGGATGTATCAATCAGTTTCTTGCCCCCCTGCAGCCATCAGAGGTCAGAAATCTCTAGCTGTCCTCATTTCTTTAAGAAAGTGTGGTGGTAATCTTTCCATCATATTATCCCTAAAACATCCTCTGTTCTTCCTGATGGCTCCTGGCCAGCTTATGTCATTTGCTTCCCTGGCTATTAGTGCATAAATGGGGAATGCTGTTGCACACTCATCTCCAGATTGCCATTGTACATGGGGACTCCTGTCCTTTATTTGCATTCTTTTGTTTTGAAAAGCTTTTCTCTTGGTTCTCATACACAATTCCCACATATTGACACGTGGACTGTTTATATTTGAGGCAGTCAGAATGCTGAGTTTGCAGTGTTGGTACTGTAATTATGTGCATCTTTCTGCAGGCTCACGGCACTGGATTTCAAAGTTAAACTCTGGATCTTGCTTTCCTGTTTAACAAAGTTCCCAGCATTCAATCCATAACAACAGCTTTGTGAATCAGGACTTCCAACACTTTTTATCCTATCCTCCTGTTTAACAGTATTTAAAATGATGCTAAATTCTAAATCCAGAGGTCTGATCTCTGCCCCCCTACTAGGGAAATCTTCATTATTGTAGAATTAGATTTTATTTTTTTCTGCCATGAAATATATCCACCAGGGACACTCTGCTACTATTGTCTTTTAGATAGGAATCTGTGATATTTGGGGATTCCTACAGGAGTAAATGTGATTGTAAATGCTGGCTGCAGAACAGAAGTATGCTGTTTTAGTTGGTCAGTGGCTGCAAAGGGACTTGGATGTGCAGAGCATCTTCTGACATCTATTAAATACATGAAATGTATTTAAGACAGCAGATACAGGGACTTTGTTTCCCCTTCCTCTGGAAGGGTACTTAGAAGATGTTGTGCATACTAAATACAACAATCAATCAAGCATTTCTAGTGTATAATAATGATATGACCACTGATTTACAGTTCCTTGTGCTTGTCTGACAGAGTTTGACTGCTTTAACTTGCAAGTGAATGTAATCACCATTTCCAAACCACTTTGGAAATCACTTTTGCACATGTGAAAAGGAAAGTTATTTTTCTAGGTAACTGCCATCATCCATGCTTACAAAAACCAGAATAAAAATATTATAAGAACCAGTTGCTGTTTTATATTCAAAGAGTGAGAAAGAATTTCAGCCTTTCTTAGGTCTTATGCTCCTTAAGCTGTATGCTTAGCTGAATTGCCTTCATAGAAAATTCTGTGTAATCTGTCCAAGGTTGTTCTGCTTGAGATTGAGTACCTTCGTGCTGGTTAACATTTTGCAAATGCAGTGTGTTGAATTTTGAGAGTTACTGTGAGATAACTGATAAACTGATTTACTGGTAAACAGAACAAGCACACAACAAAAAATCTTGTCTATTAAACTTAGTGCATTTCAAAGAAAAGAAAACACATTTGGGTAAACATCAAACTGTCATGCTGCTGATGAAAGTTGTGCTTTAAAATATTACTATATTCTTTTTTCTTTTTAATATCCTCAGCTTTTTCCTGGCCGTCAGCCTGTGGTGAAGTTGTTAGAGACCTTGCAGGAGTGGCTGGTGAGCCTTCCATTAGACAAAATCCCTTATGATGCTATTCTAGATCTGGTCAACAACAAAATGCGGGTAAGCTGTTACTGGTTTCCAGTGTAAAATACAGCATTAGTAAAGGATAAGATTCTATATAAATCTAAGGCATCACTTACTGATGGTCCCTCAGCCGTAATGGAGTTATAAGAAGGTTAAAATGAGAATAAAGTGAAATCATTGCCAGGAAAAAAAAAATCCACTTGAAGAAATTGGAGTGAGAGAATTGCAGCAGACAATCCTGGCATGGTTTTATGAGCAAGCAGTTGCTGCCTTCCTTAATGTCAGCTTCAAACCATGGGAGAGCAGGAATTTTAGAATTGGCTTTATTTGCCAGCTATCAGCAGAATTCTCTTAAGATCAGAGTATAAAAGGTGGGAAATTTACCCACTGAAGGGTAAATTATTCTTCATTATTCCTATTTAATTTCCTGGCTTTGTATGGTCATTGCCAGGAATCCCATCTCAGTTTGGTAATGAAAAGCACTGTGATGGAGCTGTCTTTGCACAGGAGTTAATGTGAGTCTTTCTCCCCATGAAGTGGGGTTGCTATCTGCAGTTTGGAAAGCAGACATGTGTTTTAGGCATCAGAGAGATGAATCATTGGAAAGAAATCCCATGCAAGATTTTCATTGATAGTGATAGTTTTAAGAAGAAATAAACATTAATTTTACATCTGATCCTCTTCAGATGTTACTGCTGTAAATTCCATAGATCTTGCTGAGTGATGCACAGTTTTTATTGTGCCCGCAGAAGCTGTAACACAGCTTACAGCAGTGTGGGTGTTTTGTTTTCATACTGTGCTTAAAAAAAAAGTCTCTAGAAGTTAAGCTGCTTAAGGTATCCTGGCAGACTAATCAGACATCCCTGATGTGCATCTTGGCAGGTTTAACATCACTGACTGTGTAGTGTATGTCATGTCATGTGTTTGCAAGACAGGTGAGTTTAATAATGGGCTTTGGAGTGAAGTATCATTTCTACAAATGTTGAAGTTAATTTCGGTCCCAGAGCTGCATGTATCTGAAATATGTATTCTTTTCAGATTTCTGGGATATTTCTCACTAAGAGAATGGAGTGGGTTGGCTGTCAGGGCAGCAGGCCAGAGCTCAGAGGCTATACTTGTTCCCTTTGGAAGCTGTTTCATACCCTAACTGTGCAAGCTGCGCTGCGACCAACAGCTTTGATAAATACAGGTAAGTAGCAGTTATGTGAGGTTCTTGAAGGGGGAGGCAAAAGCACACAGCAGTTCTGGTAGTCAAGAAAATAAGTAATGGATTCAAGGAATCTTTTTCCTGTAAATTCTTTGCTAATGCATTCATGGACAGTGTCTTTCCAGGCTCAGTTGGCAGGCTTTTGCCAGCAGGGGTCAGAGCGTAGCTTTGCTGCAGTGGGAAGGCTTTGAAAGAAAGTGTGTCAGTTTGTCCTTGCTTAGAAATGTGGTAAATAAAGTAGGAAAGTACGTGACCCTGGGGAAGTGAGCAATAAAACAGGAAGGAGGGGGAGAATTTCAAAGGAAGAAATTCTGAACCACCTGAAAAGGGAGGGAGACTGGTCAGGCTGTGAGGTTGCACTGTTTATTTGAGAAGAATGAGATGAAACCACAGGGTTTAGCAGCAATAAAAGCTGGACAGCCATTAGCCAGTCCTTCTGTAATTCTATTTCAGAAATACAGAATTTCAAGACAGATCTGTTTTCAGCTGAATTCCCATAGTGCCCATTAATTGTTGCAGTGGGTGGCACTCACTCCTTTGCAAACACTTGGTAAAATCCCTTGGTTTTAGACTTGCAGTATCTTTGAAAGAGTATAAATGTTCTGATGTTGGTTCCTAATTAAGAAACGTTCTGCATAGGTAGATACTGTCTTAGCACAATGGAAAGAAAATTAATGCTGGGATATTGCTCTTCATCTGATTTTGGTCTTGTAGGATAGTGCATTGTTTACTTATTGTTCTATTTAGTTTTTGTTGTTTCAATTTCAAGGCTTTTAATGTCTTCTGCAAAGAATTCTAGATGAAGTGCTACCAGGCCATGGTAACAATAGTTTGCAGTTTTCCAGTTGTCAATTGTACATTAAATACATACATATTTCAGATTCTGGATGTGTTTATCTGTCCAGCATAGTTTGCAATCGCAGAGAAAAACTCAATTCTTAATGTTGAATGCCCTGCAAAGTAGGCATACTTTGAGTAGCTAATCTCATCATGCTGTAGGGGTTTTTTCCTCTCATTTTGCCTTGTTTTGTTTGTTATTCGTGGGACAATAGGCTGAATCTCTTTGTTGTGCTGCATGGTGTATTAGCTGAGCAGCAGCATCATGCAGCCGAATTGCCCTTTTCTGAGGCAAACTGCTGAAACTGTTTGAATCGAATTGAAAAACGTTCTGAATATCGAGGTATTACAAAATCACATCTTGCATTGCTTCCGTGTTCCAAGCTTTAGTCAGTCTGAAGTTAAAAATACACTGCAGAACCTGAGAACTCTTCGGCACACTTTAACCATCGATTTAAATCGGGCAGATATGTGATGATCACTTCTTATGGCAAAAGAATTGGGTCAGTCTGAGACTGTCGGATTATGTCTTGGGAGGTTTTCCTCTCCTTATTGCTTGTTTAAATCCCATCTACTAAAAAGCATGATGTACTCCCTAATCCTTCCCACCACAGGTAGGGTTTTATGGTTCTTGTCCACTTTAAAGATTAGGGTTACCCTGAATTGCTGTAGTTTGGGAGGAAAGAGAAAAGGAGGATTACACGATGATACATGGCAGATGTTAATAGAAGATTCATCTCTGGGCTGATAAAAGAAAAACAAACAAAATGAGCCATTTTGCAATTGTTTGTTTCCTTTTTAAACCAGCTGGATTTTTCTTGATAGTTTCCACTCCTTGCAGAGTCTGGCAGCAGCCAGCATAAACTTACCATGATTTTCTTGATCGAATGTTTTTATTGCTTTAAATTTGATGTGTTTTATTGTTGAGCTGTGTAATTTGAAGCTGCAATGAGGTGAACATCAGGGAACCCAAAGGAGCTCTGAACACAGAATTGTTCACTTCGGAGGGCGGATAGAAATCACTGCAGAAATCTCATCCTGGACATCCTTCATTTGTATGGAAGAGTTCTCAATTAATTAGATCTGTTGGTGTGGATAAGACTTGCTCGTGGATTTTTAACTGTATATCTGAATCTTTTAATCCATTGCTAAATTTGAAAGCCCTCTCTAGAAAATGAATTTTGATGGAAACTTCAAGAATGTAACATTACACAGAACAGATACGATTAAATTTGTAATTGAATCTGTTTTACATGAAGAGATTGTTTGCTGGTAGTTATTTCTTATTGATTTTTATTCCTAAATTCATAGTCAGTATATGTGATGAAACTCTTTTGTCTGAAATTCATTTCAACTTTCCAAAACACTTCTTAGCCTTTCTTGTAATACTGTAATTTAATCTGCTGTAATCTCCTAGCTTTTATTTATACACGCCTATTCAATCACAGATATGGAATGTCTGAGCAGAGATTGTTTGCTTTTCATTGGTATTAATAACATCTCTGCTCTAACTAAAGGTGTGCTATGGAGTCTCCATGTGTCTCTTACACAGGCAGCAGACAAATGCTCTGGCAGTTTTGAGTAGGTTTTGCTAAGGATTTTTTTTTTTTCTGAGCTTGTACAGAGAGCACATGTGCTCCCAGCCTCTGCTCTTCATTGCCAGAATGGGACAGAAGCACTGGAACCCTTTACCATGGATATCTATGAACCTTCCAGGTGGGTGTGTTCAGCTGCAGCAGTCAGTACTCACCCAACCTAAGACACTGCATCATGAGCTGTTTATTTTGGCAAGCATTTGGTTTTGGTGCTGATGACTACACATGTGCTTTGGACGCCTGTAAATGGGGAAGGTGGCTGGTTCTGTGCATCTGGAGGTGTTCATATCCATGGGATGAGAAGGGAACAACGTTTCCTTTCCTTTTCCCGAGGCTCACAGCACCCACTGAAGCTGTGTTTGTCCCAATGGTGCTGAATGCTTTTCTCATCTGCCTTTCTAGGTCTTGAAGACAATCCCAGAATAGTACTTGAGGTCATGCTGAGATACATCCAGCACTTCTTTGGATGCAAGGCTTGTGCTCAGCACTTTGAGGAGATGGCGAAGGAATCCATGGACTCGGTGCAAACCTTGGACAAGGCTGTTCTCTGGCTCTGGGAGAAACACAATGTAGTCAATAACAGACTTGCAGGTAAGCAGGGGAAACCCACACAGGGTAGCTGTGTCTGAAAGGCTATGGCATTTTATACAGCGTAGTTTGTAGTGGAATAAATAGGTGTGCAAATATATGTAACATGGGTTCAAACCAACAGCTGTTGTCTCAGCTTCGTGTCCCCCTATGAAATACTGACTTAAGACCAGCTCTGTAACTATGTTGGTGTACAAGGTTAACAACCTTAAAGGTGTTTGTATGCAGAGCAAGACTTACAGCATCTCAGTCAGCTTTAAAGACCAGCCTGGTAACTATTTCATGACTGAGGAATATGCACACTTGAGATACACTCCAGTAGAACAGTTTATCTCTTATGACATACAGTGAAAAAGCTTCTCAGAGATGGTGCTCCATCCGAGATGTCACCTGTTGCTTGATGAGATGCTGAATTCAAAACAAAGCCTTTTCCAAAGAGAGCAACACAGTTCAGCTACTTAGAGGATAAAAATAATTAATTTTCTTTCCATTACAGTTTAAGCAGATGTTAAAACTCATCTTCATTTTGTTCTGGAAAGATGCTGTAGAGTAGAGGGTGATAATTGAAGAGGAGGCTTTCTCAGGATAAAAGAGCCTAAACTATTACCAGATCAACAACCAAATAAAATAAAATTGCCATATGAAGAAAATCTGTTTTCCCCCACTGCCTCGATTGCTGTGTTTTCAGTGGACTAAAAATACAGCTAAAATACTGGGTTGTATTTAATCTGTTCTGTTATGGGGATATCAAATAGCTAAAGCACTAAAGAAAATTGGTTTCTCTTTGCACTTAATCCTTGGCTACTGTTATGGATCTGTGTAATGTAGCATTAGTTACAATTTAAATATGCTACGCTGTGTTTATATCGTGGTTAGGCTGAATTCCCAAGATTTATGAAGTATTAAATACTGTTGTGAGTAGAAGCAGTTGGCCTCCTTTCTCCAAGAAAGAAGTGTATGAGGAGGTATTTAAAAAAAAAAATCATCCCTGAATGTTTGCTACTATTGCCAGACAGAGCACAGGGAGTCACATCCTGCACACATGGAGCAATGTGCTGCTTTAGAGCATTCAGTCATTGGAAAACCCACATGGATATTGATTTAAATGATGCAACAGCTGGCTGAATGCACTTTTAGAAGTGTAAACGTGCTGGAGTAAATAAGTGTCAAACAATGCATTTTGAGTTTGCTGAAATTTCTCTTTGGGACAGCAACTTCTTCTAATCCCTGAAAGCTGCACCTGCATTTCTGGCAACATACATAGCTGTTAGTGAGAAATAATGTTTGAATGGTCAATGAAAGCACCTTGGCAAGACTTCAGGTGTGGGTTATGAGATTGTTGTATGTAGCTCTGCCTTACTGAATTCCTGATACAAAATGTATGTGTTCTTTTTGGCAGGGGAACACGAAGTGCAGTAAGTTTTCTGTTGGTAATCTTAACATAAGTTGTTTTTTTTCCTGTTTTCTCTACTGAAACAAAGTGGTTACAGAGTGATTTTTATTGTAAGACATCTGAAAGGCAGACTTGTGCTCTTCCATTTGAATAGCAGAGACAAATATTTGTAACAGCTTACTGCAAACCAGGCTGGAAGATTAAAGAGCATCCAGTGCAAAAGAGCATTTGTTTCAAACCATAACTCGAATTAACCCTGAAAGAACCAGCTGGGGGTGTTCTCATGCCTTCCAACATCACAGCACTTGTGAATCCTGTTGTATTGGAATTTGAATGCAGCATCTTTTAGTGAGAGAAGAGGAAAATAAGCGATAGTGTTCGTAGCTCAAAGGAGGAAGCACCTGTCAGGAAAGTCATGAATTGCTTAATTTGTGATTGCCTTCAGTTTAATACAAACATTACTGTGCTGTGGTGGTTTTTTTGGTGTTTGTTTGTTTTCCTGCCTCACTATTTCTAAATAAAATATACACTGCAGTTTCTGCTGAGGTGTCTGACAGTTCAGTGTGCCTCACTCATTCATTTCTGATGTATTTTTTGCCTTCTCTCAATTAGGTGATCTGACAGAAGACCCCAAATTTCCCAAAGTTCAGTGGCCAACTCCAGACCTCTGTCCTGCATGTCACGAGGAAATTAAAGGGTTACACAGCTGGAACGAGGCCCAAGTTCTGCAGTTCATGAAGCATCACTACGACAGTGAAAATATTCTTTATAAATACACTGAGAGCCAGACTGACTCCAGTGATACTGAACTAAAAGATGCAAGGGAGGAGAAAGACAAAAGCCTGCTGGAGAAACCGGGTGGAAATAGAGAAAATGTGGTCCTGAACCAAGAACTCATAAGAGATTCAGAATCTAAGCTGTTCAATAAGCTCCTAGGGAACCATGGACCTGCCAAAGACAGCAGTAAAAGTGCATTTGAGTCCGTGAACCATCAGGAGAGCAGGCAGTCTGTAATTTTCTTAGGGATTGGATTTTCCAACATAGACATGAGTCTGTGTGTCGTCCTGTATGTAGCATCATCCTTATTTCTGATGATCATGTACTTTTTTTTCCGAATGAGATCTAAACGGTGGAAAGTGAAGTATTATCGCCCATCTGTGTAACAGCTCCCCTTGGGAGCCAGGTGGTTGTTGTTGTTGTTGTTGTACGTGGCTGTTCAGTACCAGATACAACTTTAATATTTATGATCAGGGATTTTATATACAATATTCCTTGTTTTAAAACCCTTTCTTCCTGAGTCATTTCACAAGTGTTTTAGCTTAATATATGGCGCTTGCTGCAAGAACCCCAATCTTTCACTCTGAGGCACACAGTGCTGTCATAAAATACCCAGTGAAGGAAGCGTTGCATTTTTCAGTGAGGATTTTTCCGTGACTTACATCATTTATTCATTTGCAGAGTAAGCATGACTTTATGCAATCAGCATTGGTACCAGTGTAGGTTATGAGGTCTGCTTGAAATCAATTCTAAGCCTCTGTGACTTTCTCAAGTATTGCTCACGCTGCATACATAGAGTAGAAAGCATCTTCAAGCAGTTCTTCCATTCCCTCGTTGCAGCCAAGGATGTGTGTGCTCTGCAAGGACAGGAGACCTGGGGTGGTGTGCATCCCTGCAGGCAGCCTGATTGTGTTTGCTGATGCCATCATTCATTAAACGGAGTTCAGTGTCAGCAACAACCACCCCAGACCCGATGTTTTGTGTGCACCACTGTTGGATGTGTTAACAGAGCATTGGATGACTCATTTCTGAACTGGAGGAGCAGCTCAGTACTGAATGAGGTGTTAGCCAGCTGCCAATTCTGATGGACTCCAGTGAAGAGAAACACCGTTTTTAGTGAAGGAAACTGAGGCTGTTTGCATCAGCGTGCCAGAGCAAATGCTCAGATGTAGAAATACTACATTTCTTACAATGCTGAGTGGCTCTGTTGGGTCACAGTAATTGTTCTTCTGGAAGTCAGCATAAATGCTTTTCGGTACCACCAGTTCTGGGCTCATGGGAATGTCACCTGCTGGCTGTGAGGTCTGTGCAGAAAGTACAGCAGCCACTTCTGTTGGTGGTGTGCTGAGAGCTCTGCTGTGTGGGCCAGGGCGGGTTTTAACTGTAGGGAAGTCCAAGAGCTCTTCCATTGCTGCATGTGGCAGCAGTGGGGAGTATGGCCATTGGCTCTACAGATCTGACAGGGATCCTTGCTGACAGCTATTAGAGGGAGGCATGAAAACAGTTGTAAAATTACCATTCAGAATAGGAGTTCCTTTCTGATCTGTGGAGGATAATTCATGTTCTGGGTAGTGAAGTTTATAATCCTATCCAATGTAATTGAGCGTGTTCTAGTTATCCATTACCTAATCTTTAGTTAATCCTAATAGGTTTTGGCCTCAATGTTTTCTCGTGGCAGTGAGTTCTACAGATTAATTATGTTATATAAAAAGGGTTTTCCTTTCAATTCTGCATTTCCAACTTTTAATTTAATTGAATGTTCAGTAGCTCTTCTGTTACACGAGCAGTGAGCAGTCCCTGGCCAATTCATTCTGTTATTTGTACTGCGTGTGTCAGCCTCTTTCCGTTGTACATCCCAGCATCAAAAGCTTCAAGCTCAGCACAGAAACTCAGCAAAGATATTTTCTCATAACTAAACTTGTTTATTTACAAAATGGACTTTTTTTTCAGGCAGGTTTTTCTGCAGCTTCAACCTCCAGTAATGGAATTGAGCCTGTAAGTGTCAAAACAACTTACAGATAAGGTAACAATCCATGTAGTTGTAAACACATCAGGAAGAGCTCTCCATTCACGTGGTGCTGTTGTTCTGTGCACGTAAGGGGTGTGTGTTACCTGCAGCCCTGCACAGCCATCTGTGTGCTGGGAGCTCTGTGCCTGCAGCTGAGCACCTTCCCACGGCCGTGCTCTGTGTTGGAGAGCTCTGGTGCAAGGAGCCTTTGTGAGTTTCTTTTCTTCAGGAGTTTGTAGGGGTTCCTATGATTGTAGTGCCTGAGCTTGAACATTAAAACAACTTGTAAGCAGGTGGAAGGATGGTTAACCAGTGGTGGTTGATCTGTGCCACTGCGCTTTGAGCTGGCATCCCGTGAGAGGTCCCAGGAGGAGCTGAGCTGATGGGAAAGCCCAGACTTGTGAAGTTTAAGCTTGAAAATTGGTTCACTTCTAACTGGAGAGATCTTGGTATCGGCCAACAATCGAAACTGTTTTGCTACTCAGAACAAACCAACCTGAACTAAATCCAGAAGTACGGTAAAAGGCAGCGCAGGGAGCACCGGCTCTGGGAGATGTGGCAGTTTCCATGGGACTGCTGGGCTTCCTGCTGCCAGAGGTGTTTTGAAGCAGAACAGTCATTACTGCTGTTCAGAACTTCCTTCATGTATTACAGACCCCAGTTGGTTTGACTCGTTCATTGTATTTTCATCTACAAAGGAAAACAAAAGGCTTTGAAGGTTTGTAGAGGCAACTCTGCCATCAGAACAGCAGCAAATGTGCTGTTGGAATAAGGTTGCTTTGGTACATCCCAATAACTTCCATGACAAAATGACCAGACACGTGAATCTGCAGTGGTGTCTTTTGTTTGTTAGCATGGAAGCACGGCATGAAGGTGTTGGTTTATCTGTGCTGATGCTCTCACTTGGTGTTAGCAGTAAGCTGGTGCAGGTTTTCACTTGAATTGCTTTTACTGCCCTCATCTGGAAAGGTTTTCTTGACTTTGGACTCGGTTGTGCAAACCTTGGTTTACTTGTTTTTATTTGGTATCTTTGTCATGACTGATGTCATCCTTCTGTGCCCTTTGGTTGTCTACATGTTTTACATCTGCTGGGAGATGCCTGGTGCTGCCGCTGTGCTGGCAGGTGTCACACAGCATCTCCTTCCTTACAGTGCTTCACACCACTGTCCCCTTACTCCTGGGACTTCTGTTTCTGTGCTGTGTACCAACTTTCTGTGATGCCGTTTCCATCTGTGGCTCACACCATCCTTGGAGCAGCCGTTTCCCATCAGGATTTCTGGGCCTTCGTAATTCATGGAGCCTTCTTTGCTCTTCAGATATTTGTGAAGAGGAAATACTGAACCTGCATAGAGAGAAGGAGAAGCTTGAGTGCTGAAGAACCCCGCTGGCATCATTAGTGAAGTCTCTGGTTTACAATTTCCAGCACTGTTATCCGTCCTGTTACTGCTCAGAGCTGACTGCGATCTATGAATGGAACAAAAGCTTCCAGGTGTATTTTCTCCATCTGTGCACTGCATATCAGATGTTGGGAATATTGGATGTAACAGTTCAGTTATTTAAATGTTTTATTTATTTAGATTCAGTAATTGACGTTTTCATGTCTGTTCTGTCAGGGGTGTTTTTAAACTCTAGGAAGGAAAAGTGAATATTTTGTACCAAACTGTAAGCTGATGTGCTTGTTAAAAATACAAACATTTGGGCAAAGTGGTGCAGTTGGAGTTTTTAATCCGTGTTTTTGGGATCTCTTTAGTTAAACTCCAGTGCAGGCACAGCTTGTATGCACATCCATTTCAAATCACACCAGTTGTTTTCTGTAGGTAATGAATTTGGAAAATCTTACTCCATTTTTTTCACTGTTGCAGCCCAAATACCTTGAGGAGAAATGCAGACATTCACTTTTGGGTCTGGGTAGGGATGACCCGTCCTCACTGTCCAAAGTTAATGGGTGTGCTGCCTTGTTTCAGGTGGGTGCTGAAGGTTATCTGGGTGAGGCTTGGGCTGCTGCCCTGCCCTGCCCTGCCCTGCCCAGCTGCTTGCTGCTCATGGGGAACGGCTGCCGCACAGCGCCTGCAAGCACGCAGGCTTTTAAACTGCTTCCTTAGAGGATCAGACATAAAATCCACTTATAAACCCAAGCTTAAGAGAGGCTGCATGGGTCACTGCCTGCCCCAGGAGCTGCTCTTGGTCCTGTGGACAGCCAAATTGTTCCAGTGCTGGGGGCACTGTTACAACCCCGTGCAAGGAGCTCCATCCCTCTCCCTGTGACATCTTCCTGCAGCAGTTTCCGCAATACAGCTCAGAGCTGTCCTATGGGATGGGATCCATCCCCACCCACTCATCCACTGGCCGTGGCACCCAGCAGAGCTCGGTGTTGGTGTGAGGCTGAGCCTGGTGGGCAGGTGAAAGTCGCCATGCTGCCCTCCGCCAGGAACATATGTGTGTTTGGAGGCTCCTGCCCCTAAGCTGCTTTTATTAATTTGTAATCCCCTGCGAGCAGGAGGTAAAGGGATTCGGGGGATTAGTGGTCTCACAGTAACAACCACAATTATCAGCTCCCGCTGCTGGGACAAGCAGTGTGCATGCAGTTATGGGGCTGTACACCATGGGACAGGGACAGACACACCTACACACACAAGAGTTATCAGAATACAGCACAACCACACAAATGCAGACGCACAGGTGCACACCCAAAGGACGTGCAGGCTGACTTGGATGCATGCACTGCACACAACTGTGTACCCACATCTGCACTCACAGCCACGTAGCTCAGCCCCACTGTGCACATCCCTGCACTCCTATCTGCACCCCTTGCACATTCTTGGACGCTCAATTAACACAATTAACCTCTGCTAGCCGCAGGGCACTGATTGCCGTGGGTCAGATACTCTCCCCGCTACTTCTTCACGCTCATTAACTAATTAACGGAGAGTGACGACCCCCGCTCCCCACGGGCAGCGTCGTGACGGCCGCTGGAACGAGAGAAATCGGAGCTGTGGGGCCGGACCTCCCCCCGACGGCGCTTCCCCTGACCTCCGCCCGCAGCGCGATGCCCCCGCGGGGGCTTCACGGGGCCGGGGCACGCGTGGGACGTGGGGAACGATCCTTGCCCCCCTCGCCCTTGCGCTTTTGTGATGCTAAATCGCCCCTCGGTGAACCGCGGCCCAGCTGCGGCCCGGCCCGACGGCTCGGTGCCGCCCCCGGCCCGCCCCCCCGCCGGCCCCGCTCCGCCCCGGGCGCGGTCCAGCCCCGCGCCGCTCCCCGCCGCTCCCCGCAGCGCTCCGCCACTCCTCCGCAGCCACCCGCTCACCTCGGACATCCCGTGCACCCGGCGCGTCCGCGATGCTGCTGGAGAGGGTCCGCGCCGGCTCGGAGAAAGCAACGGAGCTCTGCCCCTTCCCGCGGAGCCCAGGTGAGAGGGCGCAGAGCCCCGCGTCCCCTCGCGGAGGCACCGCCGATGGCTCCGAGTGCCCCGTAGCATCGCGCTCGGAGTCGGCTGAGGGAAGTTCGGGCGGCCCGACGGCCTCTGCCTCCGTTCTCCCCCGTCCGACGTGTCCCGATCCCGGCTGCGTCCTGTGCCCGCTCCCGGTGCCCGTTTCGGTCCGCCCGTGCCGTCTGTGTAGCCGGGATCCCGCCGCCCGCTGCCGAGGGGGAAACGCCGTGTCTGTGCCGGGCTGAGTGCCCCGTGACGGCCGCAGCTCCGCACGCAACGACGGCGGGGCGAGATGAGGAGCTGCTGCCCGGGGGCGAACACCCCCTGCGAGACCCCCGTTGGCTCCGACTCTTTCCGTTTCCCCTCTGGAAAATCTCCCCGTAATTCTTCTGTTTTTTGTTGTTGTTGTTGTTGTTTGTTTTTTTGTTTTTGTTTTTTTTTTTCCCCCCAATTTAACGACTGGCGAAAACGCTGGCGCTGTCGATGCGGGCGAGAACCGTCGGTGCGGGGGTTTTAAACGAAAGCGAGGAGGGAACGAGGCGGAGAGGGACGGGGTCGCGGTGCCGGTGCTGCCGGAGCTCTCCACCGTCGGTCCGCTGCCCCTCGTTCCACTTCGCACCCCGCGTGTCTCTGTACCTCTCCCCGGCTTCTCTCCACGCTATGCTCACTGAGAGAATTGCGCGGTTGACCCCCAACACCGGGAGGTGGTTCCTCTTAGCGGCGGGGAAGGAACCGAAACTGCCCGGGGCGAATTCACGGCGGAGGAACGAGACAAAAACGCCGAGTCCCTGCAGGACGCGACGCCCGCAAAAAGCCCCGTGGCCCGGGGGATAGAGGGGTACCCGGAGGCGGTGCGGGGCGCTGCGGGGCTGAGTTCGTCGTGCTTTTATTATTGAGTAATTGTTTTCATTTTCGTTTTCTTTCTTTTTTTTTAATCCTTTGATCAACCCCTTTTCTCAGCAGCTCGCGGCCGTTCGCAGCGCACAACGAATTCCGGGCACCGACCGCCGTTTGCCCCCCCGTTCCGGTCCTCCCCCGATGCGGCCCCCGGGCCGAGCGCGGCCCCCGCCATCCCTCAGCCCCGTCGGGGCGGCCCCGCCCGGATTTCGTTTCCGGGCACCGCGGTGCCGTCTCCCTCCCGCAGAGCGCAGACGAGAAGGGGATTAAATACAGCGCCGCAAGGAGTGCGGGCGGGAACGGCCGACGGCTGCAAATAATCATCCCGGGGGGGTTCAATCCCGGGGAGGCAGCGGGATAACGGAGAGCTGAGGGCGCGGGGAGGGCCGGCGGAGGGAGCGCCCCGTTGGGTCCCCGGAGCGGTGTGTCCCGCCTGAGCGAGCGGAGCGCGATGCAGCGTAAGAACCGCCGGGCCCTTACAGCCCCGTGTCTGCCTCCGGGCCGCGGTGCCGGTCCGCTGCTCAGCTGTCCGGGCAGCTCGGGGTCGGCTATTGCCGTTGCCGTTATCGCTACCGCTGCGGGTGTCGTTTGTTCGGATGCCGATAAGAGTAGAGCAGAAGATTATAGCGATAACGGCATCACCTGAACCTCTGCTCGTACCCACAGCCGTAATTCTCTGTATGTCTCCACACAGTTACCTTTGCATACAGACACCCATACGTCTGTGTTTATCTGTATCCACGCAGCTGTGTCTGTATATTTCTGTATCTGTATCTGTGCTGATAAATCTGCATTTCTGTGTCTCTGCATCTACATTTCTATCTTTCTCTTTATACCTGCCAATATCTGTATGTTTATGTCCATATATCTGTAGCTTTTCACTTTCTAACCTACTTACCTGTTCATTTTTGTCTCTCTCTGTTTCTATATCTCTGTATCGTCTCTCTCCAGAGATCACCTCTTCTGATACCAGCAGGGTAACCGAACACTCCTGCTGTGTTTTGTTTTCAGTAGAATTTTCATTATTTTGGGCAGTTTGTTCCCCCCCTCCCGGGCCAGGCTGCCCCGCCGTTATTCACTGGTGAATATTTGAAGTGTCGGAAAAGCAAAAAGAGATGGAATAACTGTGAGAGGCGGTGCAGGCAGCTCGGCTGGGGCTGAAGTCCATTCCCAGCGTTTCCGTTTGTGTTTTCCTGGACTGTGAGGGGTTCGGGGGGAGTCTCTGCGCTCCTTGCCGCGGCGAGAGGCTCTCACAACCCACACCAACGAATTTGAATGAAAAATAATGTTTTTCACGCCGTTCCCGGGGCCAACCACGGGGTTTCAGACGGGGGCAGCTCCAGGAATGCCGGGCGGGGGGGATCGGGTGGCGGTGGGTGGCAGTGGGACCATCGGAGCGGCAGCTGATGGGGGGCTGCTTCCCGCAGAGATCCCGCTGTGCGCCGGCTGCAATCAACACATCGTGGACAGGTTCATCCTCAAGGTCCTGGACCGGCACTGGCACAGCAAGTGCTTGAAATGTTCCGACTGCCAGACGCAGCTGGCCGAGAAGTGCTTCAGCCGCGGGGACGGCGTGTACTGCAAGGAGGATTTCTTCAAGTGCGTGGGTCGGGGGGCGGCGGAGGGGAACCGGGGGGCGGCGGGGAACCGGAGGGAGTTTAGCACCACGGACAGCGGCTCAGTCCCGGGGTTCAGCACCGCGGACAGCGGCCGCTCTCGGGCTCGGCCCGCGGGAATCCCCGCGCTCAGCGGCCGCCGCCTGTCGCCCCATCCAGGCGCTTCGGGACGAAGTGTGCCGCCTGCCAGCAGGGCATCCCCCCGACCCAGGTGGTGCGCCGGGCCCAGGACTTCGTGTACCACCTGCACTGCTTCGCCTGTATCGTCTGCAAGCGGCAGCTGGCCACCGGAGACGAGTTCTACCTGATGGAGGACAGCAGGCTGGTGTGCAAGGCTGACTACGAGACGGCCAAGCAGAGAGGTACGGCGTGCCCTTCGCCCTCGCGGAAGAGAGAGGCGGCTCCGGGCCGCTCTGCCCTCGGGGTTCTGCTCGTACATAGGGTTGGGCAAAAGGGAGGGCGGGGGTCCCGGGTCCCCACGGGGAGCTCCGAGCTAACCCGCTCCGTGCCGGCAGAGGCCGAGTCCACGGCCAAGAGGCCCCGCACCACCATCACGGCCAAGCAGCTGGAGACCCTCAAAAACGCCTACAACAACTCGCCCAAACCGGCGCGGCACGTCCGGGAGCAGCTCTCGTCGGAGACGGGGTTGGACATGCGGGTGGTGCAGGTGAGACCGCGTGGGTCCCACCCCAGGAGGCGGCTGGGATCGGGTCGGCCCCGCGCACAGCGAGCTGCCCCGTGCTCTACTTGTAGGTCTGGTTCCAAAACCGCAGGGCCAAGGAGAAGCGGCTGAAGAAGGACGCGGGGAGGCAGCGCTGGGGGCAGTACTTCAGGAACATGAAGCGGTCCCGGGGGACCTCCAAGTCCGACAAGGACAGCATCCAGGAGGAGGGGCCCGACAGCGACGCCGAGGTCTCCTTCACAGGTCGGTGCCCGGCGGGGCTGTGCCGAACGCTGCCTGCTGAGCTGCGGCCCGGGCAGAGCTCGCTTCACCCCATCGGGGCCACATTAATAATTTTTAGCTGTAATATAATGAAGGAAAACAAGTGCGGGAGGAGGAAGGCGGAATGGAGGGACCGCCCTGGCAGAGCCAGAGCCGCTTCGGCCGGAGACAGCCGTGAGCTGAGAAATGGCACGGGAAAACCCTGTGACAGATCCCAGACGGAGCAGGGAGAGTTCCCTGGGCAGCGCTGGGCTGTTGCAGCAGCCCCTGCATGCAGCCTTCTCAAGGGACTGTTAGAAATACAAAACGCAGAATTCAGAATTACTGAACTGAACTATGAGAAGTGCATATGTTCCTCTTAGTTTGGCTGCTGTTGCTGTATTATCCTATTTAAAATCGTTTTATTTGTGTAGTTCCTGGTTAAATACTTCCCAATCTTGTGGGAGCTGTTACCTCCCTGCTGTAAAAAAAATTTTCTTCGTGTTGGAAGATTTCTGTGTTACTGGGTCCCGTTTTTTGGGGCAGCCATCTCTGCAGATAAACCCCGGAGTTCACAGCTCTGTGCTCCTCAGCCCGGCGGCCGCTCATTGCCAGCCCTGCACTGGGGTGGCTGCACAGGGCCGGCAGCGCCAACCATCCCCACCGACAGCACCTGCACTGCATCCCCGCGGGGCTCAGCTGTGCGGGCACGGACATCGTTTGTAGGGGCACGGGAGAGAAGCTGAAATGTAAAGCTGTGCAGAAATTGAAATACAAAACTAGACTGACAAAGACATTGCAATGCACGGATGTTTATATGCACACAGCTTTGTGTTTCTGTTCTCTCCTGCGTTCCTAAAAACTGTTTGATTTTCCAGTCTGTGTATACACACTGTGCCTCGGTGTCATTAATTATGAATGTACTATAAATAATAACTAAAAATTGTTGAACAATTATTGATAGCTCAGTGCCAAGGCAGATTTGTATCCAAGGCAACAGAACGGCTCTCACTGTCCATAAAGCCCAAAACGAAAGCAAACAATTTTTGCTGGTAATTTACAAAATATTTTTATTTTTCAGAAGTGTTTTTAAGCCTTCCATCTCCTTATCCCAATCTTGAGAAAACAAACACTGCTGAGATTTAATACATTTTCTTCTGAGCAACGCGCAGTTTTTCATGGATTGAATGCTCACGTAGTTCCTAAAAATGAGACTGAAATTCAAAATAAACCTCAAAGCCAGATAGAAATGAGATACACACACACACATTAAAAAAAAAAAAAAAAGGATGGAAAGATCTTGAACTCACGTTCCTCTTTAAAGGATTATTTTAAAACCACAGTCTTATATTTTAATGTGTGCTTTTCATGCCTGTGTTTCAGATCCAAAATATATTAGATGTTTGTACTCAGAAAAAATAATCCCATGGCTTTCTTTGGAGACTCATCAACAAGGGCAGGAATAATAAGGAATAATAAGGAATAATAAGGAATAATAAGGAATAATAAGGAATACAAGTAGCGAGTGCATGGCTGCTCGGTTCCCATCCATCTGTTTGTACCCAGGGCTCTCAGGAGCTCCTGTGTGTGCTGCTGGCCGTGGCCATCGCTCTCCCAGTAAAACCAGTCTGTTTCCCTTTCAGATGAGCCCTCCATGTCCGAGATGAGCCACTCCAACGGGATTTACAGCAATCTCAGCGAGGCGTCCCCGGCCCTGGGGAGGCAGGCTGGGACAAATGGGGGCTTCGCTCTGGATCACAGCGGCATCCCAGCTCAGGACCAGTACCACGACCTGCGATCCAACAGCCCCTACGGGATTCCCCAGTCACCGGCTTCGTTGCAAGCTCTGCCAGGCCACCAGCCTTTAATCTCCAGCTTGGTTTATCCTGACAGCGGTTTGGGCATCATGGGACAAGGTGGACAGGGGGTGCCCCAGTCCATGCGGGTCCTGGCTGGGAATGGGCCCAGCTCTGACCTCTCCACCGGCAGCAGTGGGGGATACCCGGATTTCCCCGCCAGCCCGGCCTCCTGGCTGGATGAAGTCGACCACGCTCAGTTTTGATAGAGGATCCGCCGCCGTGCAGTGGGAAGGGAAAGGACTCATTGCTGTCAAACGTCATCTGCCCATGGGGAAAAAAGGAGGGACGTGCTGAGTGCAGGATGGCATGGCTGCCTGCAGAGCATGGATGTGCTTGCGGAGGGCGAGCAGGTGGTGGGTCTGCGGTGGACGGTGGGCAAAGGGAGACGTGGCACAGCGGTGAGCATGAGGAGCATCCCACGAACCTGGTTGTCATGTCCTTACTGAACACCGAGAGTTGTGCTTTACAGATTTGATAGGACGTATTTTGCTTTCTGCTGTCAGTTCATTCTCTGAAGTGAGGACTTCTTTCATCACCCACCCACACCGAAAACCTTCTGAAGAGAAAATAAAGTCCTCATCCACGGTGAAAGGTGTGACCATGTCTGTATTTCTATAGGAGAAATGTTAATAGTGAATCACTTCAGAACCCCATGGTAGCGAACATCTCTGTTCTTCCAGCAGATTTTCGAGGCGGTATGTTCTGCTTTCTTTTGAATTTACCTTCACTTTTCTAAAACGAGATGCTCTTTCATATGCCAATCACTCATCATCGACCCTTTTCCTTTGTAAAGTGAAGACCACCCGTTGATTCCGCTTCGCACCTTTTTGATTTGTAGGCTGCTAGTTTCATTCTTCCATATAAGCGTTGAACCATGAATAGATGTATTTATTACCAAATAACTCCACCTTCATCACGATGGCGAGAGGTGGTTTTCCTGGCTCGGGAAAACCGGCGGCTCAGAGCTGTGAATCTTTTGCTGTTCTTTAAGATCCCTTTGCAGCCGTTTTCTGCAGTGTCTTCGCTCCCCCTGCTGTTGCCAAACACCCTCTGGGTCTCTCTGTGGTCGCATCGCTGGGTCGGCTCCAGCTGTGCTTTGCAGTGAGCGCTCGCCTTCCCAGCAGCTCTTCTCTGTTGGAGGCATTTGTGTATCTCTGCAGAGCACGAGCGGGTGGTGAGGAAAGGCAAAGCAATGTGTGTATCGTTACCTGTACAAATGATGGAATTATCTGTAGATGATGTGACTGTCCCGTGTCTTTTATTTATATTCTCGCATTCTCTCTGATGATCGAATACTCCAAGGCTGCAAATAAATTTGTCAGCTGAACCTTAAATTGTCTTTTGCTAAATTCACATCAAATACATCTATATAAATAAATGCAATACCTGAAAATAAAAGTAAAAGCTCTCTAAACTTGAAGTCTTGATTCACAAAAGCACCAAAGCGTGCTCTCCTCTCTAAACACAGCTGCAATGCAACTGATGTAAAAATGCTCTGAGAAGCAGAAACAGAACTGGGAGCTTTGGGGCTGCAGTGGTTGGGAGATCTGAGCAGAGCTGCTCAGTGCATGCCCAGCCCTTGATAGTGGTCGGACTGGTTTTAATGGCTCGTTGTTATCTTTCAGCATTCATTGCACAGGTGGAAATGTGTAAAGCAGGGCAGCTTTGTCCCAGGCTGAAGCATCAAGAGGTCCCCAAGCAGCTGAGTTTCAGCTCATGGTGCCAAACCCGTGTGCCTCAGCTCCTGGGGCATTTCAGGTGTCCTCCCATGGCCCATTGGGCTCCAGTAGGGTCTGGGCCCAGGAGCTTCTCCCCTTCCTGTGCCAGAACTGAGTAACAGGCAGACAACTGTTGCTGGTGATTCGCAGTGCCATCGCAGGGCCACAGCTCATTGAAACTCATGGATTAATTAGAAAATGATGGAGCTTTGGAAATCAGATGAAAACACCTGAAATCACCACTCAGTGAAGAGTTCTTATTTTCAAGAATTCTTTGCTTTCTGTTCCATTGCCCCATGGTTCAGAGACACCCCTTCCAACCTGGGCCAATTGTTTCACAGCAGTACATTCTGGCCGTTCAATTATTAATAACAATTTCCTATTAAGAGTGATTTTTGAAAGAAGGAAAGGAGAACAAAGGCAGAAATGGAGTTTCCTTTAGGGGAATGGTGCTACTGTAAGACCACTGTCTGGAAGCAGACCCAAGTGTTCGATAGATTTTGCTCATAGTTTCCCTCACAGCAAATGCAGAGCTGCTGCTCCCCATGCATGTCTGGATTGAGGAAGGGAAGCGATGCCAACTCTGCCCATTCCTTTGTGCAGTGCTGTGCTGGCAGGATGGCGGTGCTCTGGCAGAGGCTCAGGAGCTGCTTCTCAGCTGTGCATCTCCGGGCTGAGACTCAGAGATGCCATTAACAGAAATGCTTTCTTCTCGTTAAAAAGAAAACCAATTTGGAAGAAGGAAATAAAACCAACAGCACGAATGGAGTGACAGCTCATAAAACCCGGCTGGAATTAGGAAGAGTGGCTCGCATTGCTCACTTTGCAGGTGAGCTCCATCAGCTCTGCTGATCAGTGTGAGTGCATTGCAGGAGGAGCAGTTTGTTTGCTGCCGGGGAGGAAAACCTAATGCATGATTTTTTGGTTTTGAATGGCAGATTCACCTTTGAAGAGTCCTTGTGTCCCAAACCTGTGTTCTCTACAGGTGGAGGAAAGACTCAGACCTGCAGGATTTACACCCCGAAACAACATTACAGCACAAATGGCTTTGTTAAAAGCTGACAGGAAAACCAAGCGAGCACAAATATGCTGGAAAAAAATAAGCAAAGATGTTTAAATTATTATTAGTTTTTTCTTTCTGACATCTTTATTATCTCTCCGTTTTGTGCTGAGCCTCACATACGGGTGTGTGCCTGCAGGGCTGCGGGGCACAGGGGGGTGTTGATTTAGGGTGCAGAAGGGCACATTGCTTTTGTGCACAGCGTTTTGCAGCCTGGTGATGGAAAATAATCCAACACCCAAACACACGATGCTTCTGGGTTTAAACGGACTTCTGCACGACAGAGAACAACCAGCTTTTGTACCTTCTTTCTCTTTCCATTTTGAATGACGAGTTGGGTCACTTCCAACTGAGGGGCGGAGGGGGAGCAGCCCCATAGGTCCCTGCTGCTGTGGGGATGGGCGGTGTGTGGGGCTCCCCCACACAGTGGGTGTGCTGGGTGTGAAGTGCTGGGATTCTTGCTCTGAGCCCAGGGAAAGCATGGCAGAATGCAGACACACGGCTCCCTCTTAATCCTGACCAACAAGGGAAAGTTTTTGACATTTATGCACAATCCATCCCTCGGGCAGCGGCGGCAGAACTGGGAGCAGCGATCACAGAGCCCTGACACAGCTGTGACACAGTGGTGTCCACAAAGACTGTGGTTGAGCACTCAGCTCCGGCTGCCAGCAGCTCCAGACCTTTATAATTTTTTTCCCACTGCGGTGTGAGCGTCTCTATCCCCCCAGGGATGCTGCAGGCACTGCTATCCCTGCCTGGCTGCACGCCGTCCCGCTGCTGCTCAGCCCCTGCCTTCCTCCCGTTCCTCTGCCGGAGCTTGTGAAAAGTCCCCAAGTCAGCTGGAGGCGAGTAAATCATTCCTGACAGCTACATCTCTACAGGGCAGTTAGAATTAATGTAACAATTTGGCATTTAATGAAGCAACAACATGCCGGGCTGTAGAGAATAGCCGGGACCTGCTGCAGTCACATTAGCATCCCTTGGGGACCCAACAGGCACTGACACCATCAGACGCCGGCTGCTGGGCTGAGCGTGCGGCCCCGGCTGGGACACAGCCAGCACAGCTCCATCCCCATCACTGCATCCTTGTGCCTGGGAGGGGCACAGAGAAGGGACAGAGCCCAGGGACACACAGGGAGTGACGGGGACCCTCATGGGAGTGATGAGTGTCACTGGAGGAGCTCATCCCCAAGAGCCGAACTGATGCTGGTGGTGCAAAAAATATTTTCAGGAGCATGTGGGAAAAATAGGAAAAATAATTCAGCTTTGGGTAAGTTGGCGAGAAGAAGGACTGGCAGAACAGCATATTTTGCAAACGGAACCCAGCTGGATCAGGTGTGCTGCACCAGAAGGCTCTGATTTCCACAAAGCTGCAGGTATTCCAGCTGTCTCCAGGATGAGTCCTTTGAACAACAGTGCGTGAGGGAGGGAGGGCAGCAAATGCAAATAGCTCTGGGGCCAATCTCCTCTTTCCCATGTATATACATATGTTCTCAAAGCACCACAGTTTGCAGCAGCTTGGACGCTCTGAAATAAATCATGCATTGCATACTATTATTCTTTTTGCTCTTCAACGAAAGCATGGCACAAAAGTGCATCCCCTCACTCACAAACCACCCGTGCTGCTTCCCCTCTGCAGGGTGGGCTGGTGCTGGTATGGACCCACACCTCACTGCGTTGTGCTGCAGAGCCTCACGGCCGTCGGCTTTAAGAGCTTGACAGGTTTATAAAGTGCTGAGTGTCCCATAGGGACAGAGGCACTGTTTGCAGAGGAGATGAAGCGTGCCGTATCCAGCTGGCCTAACAAGGCAGCGGGAAATCTAAATTAATTCAGGAATGCCTTCTGTTTGGCTGGAGGAGGATGCTGCTCTCAATCAATGGAAATGACACACTGGGAGAATGCTCAGCAGCAGTGCCAGGCTCCGTTCTGCAGATCAGGGGCACTGCACAGAGGCACAAGGCAGCCCACATCCTGCTCCAGGTGTGTGGCTTAGTGCCACCTGGGAGGGCTGTGAGGAAGGAGCAGCCTCAACCAGAGCCACCTGTGCTCCCAGGAGGAGTCTGAGGGAGTATTTACTGGCTCCTGGTGTAGGGCTGCAGGCCCCTTTCTCTAGGACCGTGTCCTTGCTGCTCCTGGTACTCCTCCTATTCCCCTAGGCTCACCTTTGGCTGCCTTGGGCTCAGGGCTGAGCTCCCTGCTGTGCTGCAGGTCAGTGCTGTGGGGCTGGTTTGGGTTTGTCCCAAATCCTTGGGATAGGACTGATGTCACCTGCAAAGCTCAGTGCTTGGGCTCGCTCAGAGGCTGCCCTGGTGTTTGTGAGGGCCATGGACTGAGCTGTACATGGCCTTTGTCTGTGGGGATGTATAAAGGGGATGGATGGGGCTGAATTCCAACGTGCAACTTTTCCTAACTGAAACCCAACCAACTGAAGCTCAGGTGACCTCAGGGCTGGTGGTAGGGCAGTAGATGTTGAGTTTATCATTTAGAATTGGCCCAATATTTAATGTGGCCAGCTCCTTCTCTGTTCCTTGCTGCTCAGCCTTTTCTGTTTTGTTTTCGGCATGTAACCTCCTCGCTGTGTTCTGTTCCTGCCATGCACTTCAAAATTAATTTTCCTGGCCTACCCTGATTGTTCTAGCTGAAGCATCCCCTCGTCGTGTTCTTGCTGGGACTTGGCTCTGGGGAGTGAGGGCATTTTGATGAAGCTGAGCAATATGGCAAAATTAAAACTTACTCTGGTTTTAATTTGTACTAATCATACACTCCGAAAAAAAGAATTGGTCCCCCAAGTGTTTTTCTGGACTGGAGGACCAGGCTCATTTATTTGCACGGATTAATATGTTGCATGCTAATTGTGGGATGCCAATATTAGCTCTGCTGCAGCACCGGGGCCAGCATTGCCACAGTGAGCTGGTCTGGAGAAGCAGCAGTAGCCCAGATGCATTGAAACAGATCTGTGTAGGGTTTTATCAATAGATTTGCCAGCAGGAAAATCATCATTTTCAGGAAAAATAATCCCTTATGTTCATTGAAGCATCTCATTAACACAGAGGAGCACTAATTGGATACGCTGTGATCAGATGGGGTATTTCTGCCTCCCTTCCATGCAGAAGGCAGAGGCCAGGTGTGAGTGCTGCTGCATCCCTGTGTGCTCGTGGGGCTTTGGGGCACTGCAGCTGTGTTGAGGCTGCATTGCCCTGCAGGCACAGCACAGCTGGAAGGCGATAGCTCCTGTGCTGCACGGCTGGCACGCTTCTCACCATGAATATTGCATTGAGGCAAGCAGAGATCACATTGCAGTGCCTCGATGGGGCCGTGCTTCCTCTGCTGAGGGCTGGGGAGAGGGCAGGAAGATGTGTCTGGGGCACAGGTGGTCATGGGATCCTGATGGATGAGAGCTGCAGGCTGTGCCTGTCCAGTGCTGCCTGTGTACCACCGTGCCTCTGTGCAGCATCACTTAGAAAGATTCCTCTGCTGCAGGTGTATGTGTTACACGGCCACAGTTCTGCATGTGTGTATGAGTGCATGAAGCACAAGTGGCACAACGAGCTGTGGGTACCACGTGTGATCTGTGTGGCCCAGCAGGGCATGCTTCAGCTGCAAAGCAAAGCTGGGGTTACATCTCAGCTCTCACAGACAAACCCACAGTGCAATGGTGATTGCAAGCCTGGGGGTCAAATCCAGCACGTGTGTGTTTGATGCAGGAAGGTGCTGGTGCTGAGACGTGCCGCAGGCTGCATTAGTGGTGTTTTGGGAGCTCTGTCACTTATCACCCATCAGCGCTGCGCTAACGAGGAGCCGTGCTCTGAAGTCACCTCTCCTTCATTAATTAAGGCTGTTTTTGCACGAGGCAGGGAAGAGGAATTGAGGAAGGGCTCTCGATGCTGTTACACTTTCCTTAGATGTTGCAGAGGATCCATTACTGCCCGTGAAAGCCCTGTCAACATTTTTCCAAGGAAGAATGAAAATGTAAATAACTTTAAAATGATTCAATGTCACTGTGGTATGGAAAAAGGTCACGCTGCTGGCGACCATTTATCTTTGTGCCCATTTAAAGAGCTTTTTTCCTATTACATTTTTTGAAATTAATGTTTTTAAACATTACCCAAAGTAATGTTAACAATCATGGGGTTTATGGGATTGATTGTTCTGCAGGCTGGGATTTAGATTGGAAAAGATTTGTTTTAGGCTGTTGTTGTTGGGAGGTGGCTAACAGACTTTGTGATTTATTGCTTACAAAAAGGTTGGTGTGATTTAACCAAAAGACAAAAACAGCCCTGAGTTCCCAAGTAAATATGAGGGGAGAGTGTTCCCTGGGAGGGAGTTTGGGCTGATGGAAGCAGAGCCTGTGTGTGTCAGTGGTGCAGTACATCAATGGAGGTGAGCCCACAGGGATGGGCTGTTTGTCTGCAGTTCTTCTGCTGGAGAAAAATGGGCTGGACCCCAGGTTTGGCTTATTGAAAGCTTTCTGCTCTTCTGCACAGGAAGAATTTCAGCAGCACTGAACCTTGGTTTGGGGACAGGGAAAAATAGCTGTGCTCTTAATAGAAACACTTGGCCTGCAGAGATGTGCTTGCATTTTTCACCTCTGTTGCCCCTGCTACATCAAGTGTGAGGGAGCAGGGGATGCCACAGCTGGTGCTTTGCATGTAATTTTCACCCTCTTGTTAATGACCTTGCAGGGATTAGCATGGCCTTCTCCATATGCCAGTAGATTATGTCTGTTGGCAGCTGCTACTACTGGAGCAAAATGGGATAGTTTTCATTAGGAGTGCTTGACACTAGGTTGCCCTGGGTGTCGTCAATCCTAAACTGTCAGAGCCTTTGAATAAAGCAGCGTGCAGATGTGATTTATTAGGTGTGCTGCTGCTTTGCTGAAAATGTGGCACTTTGGAGTCAGCAAGGTCTTGCAGGAGAAGTGTGAGGGGGATCTTCTTGCTCTTCCTCACCCACTCTGCCCATGGGCACCGTGGGGCTCTCTGCTGGTGCTGGGTGGAAAATCTGCCCTGAAATAAGTGAGCAATATGGGGACTTGCATTGAATGACCCCCTTATGCTGTGCGGTGCGGTTACTCGCTAGCAAACACCCGTGTGCTTGTTTAGTGGGTGAAATGATGCAATTAATGATAGACCAAACTCACAAGTGTGTTCTGAACCTGCATTTCTATCCAACTTGAGTGGGAGTGCAGGAAGCAAACTCTTCCTCCCGCTGTGTTGAAGCAGGACCTGACTTTGAAATGATTTATTTTGAAGGTTCACAAAATATTCAGGTTGGTTCCCCCTAAATCTCATCTGTTTTCCTGCAGTGCAGGGGCAGTCAGCTGTCAGTGCTGCTCTGTCCTGTAGGGCATTTTCTGAGCATGAAGAATATATGGAGGTCCGAGGGGAACACAGCTCATTGCAGGTGGGCATGCAGGGCACTAGGACTGGGGCAAAGCCCTCACCCAGCTGTGGGATGGATGAGGGGATGCTGCAGAGACTTCCCTGCTTGCTTTGCCCTGGGGGGAACCAGACTCTCTGTGTCCTACAAGGTTATCAATCCTCTGCTTATCCTGTTTTAAAATAAGCAGTTTAAAGGAGGCTGCCAAAGATGATAGGCCACAAATCCATGTCATTCTTTTGATTTGTAACAGCAAAGCCAAACCCTCCCTGCTGCAGAACGTGTGCATGTGGTCCCACAGGCTGCAGTGGTGACCCAGGCTGCCCAGGCCACACAGACCCACAGCTCCTATGTGGGACGTTGTGGGGAGCTCCAGGCAGCTCAGAGCTTTGTTGAGGGCAGCCCTGCCTGGTGCTGCTGTGCTTTTGCTGAGACGTGGCAAGGAGCAGCTGCTGAGAGTCCTGGAGCTCTTTGCTTCGCTTGGCTCAATGCATTTCCTCCTGAGAGCAACCCTGCAGCCCAACTCCTTACTGCTTCTTTGCAATAACCACCAACTAATTATTTAAAGCCTGCCAGATGAGGATTAACAGCCATGTAATACACTAGGTATGATTTATCTTCAATAAATATGTCCCTTATAATCAATGGGTAATTATTTCACATGCAATAGTTCTGATTAAATGTAAATTAATAGTGCATGTGGGAGATTGGATTTAAAAGTGGTAAAATAATGTGAAGTGAGTTTTGCTTATCACTGATGGCACTACAAAAGGTGGTGTTGGTAACAAAGCTTGAACATCTCCTCCTCACCACCACCCCCCAAAAAAAAAAAAAAAAATCGAACTGATTTATTGGCCCATTGCAGTCTGCAAACAATCATGTTCTATGGGCAAAGCTCCCATTCCCTGGGCTGAGGGAGGTCTTTGTGCAAGCCCCTGTGGGCTCGTGCCCTGCTCTGATGGGGTTCTGCTTGGAGGAAGGGTGTGGGCAGGGGATGATAAATGAGGAGGAGGGGGGGAAAGGAGGAAGAATAGAGGATGTGAAAAGAAGTGCTCGATCTCTGGCTGCGGCAGTATTAGTCCCCAGATGGGGCTGACTTCTGTATTCAGGAGAAGGAATAAAGCATCACCCTTAGCAATTAGGGGCAGGAGCAGCAATGCCAGCTCTTAGGGGAGAAACAAGATGGGTGGGGAAACAATGAATGGCTCTGGAAAGCCCAGGAGGTCGTTAAAGCAGCATCTTTCTGATATATAAAAACAGAATGGTGATGCCAATGGGTAAAACAAAAAGCAAAAATCACTATTTCCGTCTCAGGTACTGCAGCACCAAGCACACATGTAACTATCTGGTAATGATGTTAAGGAGGATGTGAACAAGCATGCAGCTATGGTGTTTGTCAGCTCTGAATTCCATAGACTTCTGCTTTTTCTATTCTGTGCCTGTATGTTTGGGCTGGTGGGGATGGTTCTGAACCGGTGTGGGGAGACAGAACTCTCAGTCCGTGTCTGAGATGTGACCCCACAAAAACAAGCAGAGATGCTCTCAGTATCGGCTTCCCCCTTGCTGCAGGTCCCAAGAGGTGTAAGGTCCAAGAGTCTGCTCCCCTGCCCTGTGTCACATGGGGGCACGGAGAGGACGGAGGATTTCTGCCTGATGTCCTGTAGGCTCAGGTGCAGATACGTGTGTGCTTCTGCACCAAGTAGACTGGGGCCTGAGGAACCAGGAGATGCAATTACAGTGCTGCTGCTTGCCTGTGGGGCTGCTCTGCACCTTTCAGAAGGAAGGCTTGCCTGCTTTCTCCTCCAAAAACTGAGTGAGGAAGATGGGAGCTGCTGTATGAGTGTAAGGAATTGTAAGCCTGCTTTCTTAGAGCAAGGGTATAAGCTTCTGTTTAATCTCTTTCTGAAAGATCATTGCAAAAGGTGGCACTGAGGGTACCTAGGGATACAGGACTTAATAAAGTAACTTCTGTTACGCCATTCACTTTTTTTTTTTTTTTTTTCATTGAACAAAGTATTCTTACTGGTTGAAATGAAAAGATGCATGAATCTCCTGTTATTTGCAATAGGAACATTAATGGTGATGGTAGGAAAGCCCTGGGTTTTCTCCCCACTTTTCTGGATGATGCTCCACACACTCCTGTCCCAGAAGTTAGGGCATGGTATTCACCAGTTAAAATTCAAAGGTGCACAGTTTCTGGAGCTGGATTTTATCAGAAATGAAAACTCTTTGGTAGTGTGGGGAAAACCAGAGCTTCCAAACCCTGGAGACCCAACGTGGGGCACAACCAAGCCTGGGGTTCTACCCAGCCCAAGGCAATGGTGGGTGCATGCAGGGATGATGCCGTGCTCAGCAGGTGCAAGGGGCTTGGTTTCAGGCACTAAATAACTGCAGTAACCTCTGGATTGAGATTAGCCACAGGCACTCTGAGGTTTGGGTATCTCCACGTAAGAGCAGAGCTGAAGCTGCTTCCTGAAGCATCCAGCGACCTCAAGGCAGCAGCGGTGCTTGATTCTTGACTAGATGTTTTTAATGAGCTGTGAGCCTGTGACCAGGAGACACTAAAAAGCAATTGCATTAAATCACGATCTACATTTGACTTTATGGATTGTTTATGGGATCTTTCTTTTATTAATTCTTTATCCTTTAATATTATAAAGGATTTGTATCCACAATAAATAATGCAAAGTTAAATTACATCCTCTTTGGCTTAAAATTTTAATATTCCTATTGCCCATCTCCATAAAGAAATTGTATTTGAGGTCGTTGCATATGTACAGCTGCAGTCATAACCCTAATGGAATTACTATTCAAGCACAGGCAAGATTAGTATGAATGCCAAGAAACTACCCGTCTGTCAGGGGAAAAGGTAAAAGTTCAGAGTTCAGCTTGCATCCAAATTATTTATCTCCCTAATAACTTAATAGATTGAATATATTACTTGTCAGTGACCTTGATGTACAACAATAAAGACCCCTTGGTTGTGTCAGAAAATATATGAGACTATAATAAGTAGTACTTATGTAGTGGAATAAAAACATATTCTTTATGATAATGAAGTCTCTCTGCACAAGGACACCACAAGGACACAAAGCCATGTAAACATAAACACTGGGGTGCCTTTGGCTGTGGGCAGACAGTGCCTTCCCTCCCAGCGTTGGCTGAGGAGGTGCTGATGGAGGATGCTGTGCCCTGCAGATGAGTGCAGTGGTTCCTCCCCGCACTTATGCCTGCACTCCCTCCTTTTCCAATCGGTCCCCTTGACTTCATGCCACGCTTACGGTTGTTTCCATCCTGGATCTCCCAGGCATATAAAAAGAATCCTATAAATTAGAGTTTAGGATCAAAGGTAATGCTGCAAATAGGCGTGTTGTAAACATGCCTAAAAATAGGAAGGTAATTTCCCTGAGTGCCACGGTCTCTAGCAGTGTAACACAATGTCTCTATTTCTTTCTATTTCTATATCTATTTTTCAAGGCTTTACATTATCTAAAGAGGAAAACAAAAAGCCCTCAAAGGATATTGTTCTTTAATAAGGCTTATGATTATGGATTTTTTTCTGCCTCAGCCAGCGCAGAATCACTACCAATATACTGAAATGGAATGACTCTCTCTTCTTTAATAGGTCATTTTAATCATATATTTAAAGTTTTGGTTGGGTGGAAGAGGAGGGTGGGAGGGAAGATGTAGAGAAAGAGGAACTCGTTCTGACCACCTGATGGTTTCCAACCAGTTCCCCATATGTGCCCATCCCTACGGCTGGGGCTGGCTCTGGTGCTGCTGGCTGTGGGCTGGGTGGAAGCTCTGAGTGCTCACACCTGAACACCAGTCTTGGAAAGCACTGAGGCACCCCAGCATGTCTGAGGTCCCAGAGGTCCAAATCCTCCTCCCTGGGCAGTGCTGAGCCTCCAGCCTGCTCCCCCAAGCACAGCACCCAGGGAAGCCAATGGAGCTGACACCTGTGCTGCTGCACTCCCATTCCCCAGGCACTTTTCCCAGCAGCCTCACGTTTTTGATTGTATTTATGGCCACTTAATCTGTGCTAGCAGCCAGGATCAAATATATCTCCAAGTATTGATCAGCTTTAGGCTGATAGAAGTTCAAGCTCATGAGGTCTCGGTCTTTGACCCTCAAATAGGATATGAATCTCAATCCAATAGACTGATATTCACACGCAGTCGCTGCCCAGGGTTGCAGGCTGCAAGGGAAAAATCAATGAAGAGTGCTAATGATTCACAATTTATAGAGCAGCTGCCATTTTAATATTAGAATAAATGTTATATTGCAAAGGGATGGGAACATAGGTGGTGGCATGGAAAATATTTCTTTGGAGCCTTTTCTGTGGGAAAATGATGTGCACAGAATTTTATGAAGTATAATTTATTGGCCTCATTTAGACTTATAATTTAAAACTCCTTATGAAAAAGGTATTAACTAGAGTGCACTGGGTAAGGAAATGGCAAGGACAGAGCAGGCTGGCTTAGAGTGCTTTGAGCACTGGTGGGGAAAAGGAAGCAATGTTCTAACACATGGGAGCAGGCTGGAGAGTTCCCCTTCTGCTTAAACGTCCCTGCAGCATCTGGGAACAAAAAGGACCCATCCTCTGAGCTGTGGCTCTTCTGAGCACGCTTGTGAATGAAGAAAAAAGTAATATATTGAACGTGCTGTAGAGGTATATGGAGTGCATTAAGGTGAAATCATGGATCATGTCAGAGTGGAGTGGTAGGGCAGAAAACTCTGCTGAGCTGGTGTTTGAGGGCTGGAGAGAATTACTGGAGCCAAAGAGGGGACAGGCTGGGAGACAGACTTCCAATGAAGGCAGCATAGGAGCTGCCATGGTCTGTACTGTCCATATACACAGGTTTTATTTTATCCTCAAATCATTTATTTGTTTGCCATGAATTACAGTTTCCTCTGCAGAGGTTTCTTTACAGTAGCTCATGGGGACGGGTATCTCCAGCCAGTGGCAGAGGTGCAGGAATGACAGGGGTGCTGCCAAGAAAAAGCAGACATTCAGTTCTGCCCTTTTGCCTTTTCCCTGCCTGTGGTACCTGAGCAGCGCAGCTGTGAGGCTTCCAGGGGGGAGCAAAGGGCAGGAAATGAGATGTAAGGAACTGCAGCGGCTGAGAACATCTCTAGAGAGCAGCATGCCCACGTTGGTTGGGAGACAACCCTGCTGGGCAAGAAGAGGTTTTGATTAGAGAAGCCCACATCTTTCCTTCCAACCTCCAGCCTTATCTACACGCGCCTTTTTCCTCTTAATTCCTGTATGTAGTAAATATTCACCTGTAAGCCCAGACCAAGGGACCCTGTTTCAGTGATAATAATGTATTTCCCTGCATGGATGCAAATGGCAAAAGGGTTTCAGTACAAAGAGCCCAGGCCTTTTAGAACAGACAAGAAAAGATGGAAATCTGAGATCAGAAACACAATTTATGGCATCTGTTTCGGCCATCCCTGTATTTATTTTTTATAGAAGTAAAAAGAACTTTAATAATTCATCCACCTGAGAGCTCATAACTCTCTGGCCTGCATAGAATATCTTTCATATATCTCATAACCCAGAGCCTATTGACAAACCGTATGAAAAATAACAGCCCTTTCACTTGCAAAAGCAAAATCCAATTTATTGATTGTGATGGTCTAAATAATGGCATTTCTATTAACCAGAAGGCATTGCCCAAACAAGTTAGAGTTTGCTTAACTCAGAGTATGAGATGTCCCATGCATACAGTCATAAAACCAAAATGTGCTCAGTCCTTTTCCTTCCTTGGTTATGCTGTCACTGTGATCAAACTGTTTTACAAAAAACTTGTGACAGGTGCTTGATGAAATTTAGCATAAGACCTTTTTATTTTATTTTTAGAGGGTGGCAGGGGAAAGAACACATTCTATTTTGTACGTAGTGTAGGTATGCAGCTGATGCATTCAGTTAGATGCTCTGAATTTACAGATTAGAGCTACAGGGCACTGCCATCAGCCTCAGGAGAGAAGAGCCAGCTGGATGTGCCTGACAGTGCCCTTACATTTCCTCTGGAAAGGGCTGTGGAAGGGTTCCCATGTCAGCGTTCCAAGATGATGAGTTTGTATCACCTGCTCCTTTGTGGATCCGGGGAGAGAGACAGTGGGCTCTGGTGTTGCAGCATGGCACCAAAGTTGAGCTGATGACAGAGCAGTGAAAGGAAAAGCCCGTTGTTGTGCTTCCCCTGTGTGACAGACACAAGTGCTGCAGGTAGCACACAGATCTAACCCGACAGGAATCTGAAGCTCAGGGTGTGTTTGCATTACGTTTTGCTTTCTCCCCGTTTTGACAGATTTCTGCTTTTTTTTTTTTCTCCCCTAATTGGGCAACATAGACTATTACAGCCTCAAATACTGAAACCACTCGCCTATCAATTCTGCCTATTGGAAAATGATGTTGTCCAATCCTGGTCTTGCATACCTTCCATTATTTAATTCACAAGTATTTAAATAGGAGCCTAAGAGATCCCAACTGTGTCTTTTTACATAATGAAATTACAAGGAGTCATATGTTGCTACCATCCATAATCTTATTGCACACTTTACATAAAATTCAGATTGGGTGGCTCTGCATGCATGCATATTTTACATTTTCAACTTTATTAAAGAAATGAATAGAGTGCTGGAAAGGCTGCTTTCTGTACAGTCAATTCAGATGCTGGGGACCATAAATCTGAAAGCCTATGATTTGTTGTTCTTCACCCACAATAAATTCAGCCTTTCTTGATGGAAGGGTTGGCTCCATTTGTTGCAGTTTAGGTCACAGGGTTTGGATAAAGATGCAGCTGGACTTGCCGGGAAGGGAATTTGGGCTGGGTTCAGTGAGGCAGAATGCCTTCATTTTTTCCAGCTACAGGAGCTGGAACCCACAGCCATTCTGTGACAGAGGTTTTCAACTCAGGAGATTTGAGCAGGGATGATGAATTTCTGCCGAGGAGTGATTACATTTTAGAGGCACTCGATGTGTTTCTTGGAGTGAGTTCGCATGGATGCAGCAGTGGTTTTCCCAGCCTTGATTCCCCACCCGAAACACCCAAGGCCTTGGCCAAGTCTTTCCCAGCTGTGGCTGCGAGATGGCAAAGCTGCTTTGCGTCCCAGTTCTGGCTAGAGAATTACCACTTTAATTGTCAAGTAGTAATTGCCTGCTAGGTGCTGCCTGAGGGACCTGATGTCACACGCACAAAGGAAAATAGGAATCTCGAGCTGTTACCTGTGAAATGCTTGTTAACTTATTGCATCCCCAGCACCACGGGAAGGCTGCTCTGCCCTCAGCAAGCAGCACACCTCGAGCACTAACATAAAGCACCTGGCAAACTCTCCCAAACACCAGCCTGAACTTGAGGCGAATTGCTTTTGCGGAACAGCGATTATAATTCCTGCTGTATATCCAGATTTTGACAAGTAAATCTCATATTTTAAACACAGGATTAAAAAAATTTATTACTACAGTGGGGATTAAGTTGTAAAGCCTCAGAATGTAAGTCTGCAAAGTAGGAAACACAGAAAAATCAAGTGAAATCTATTGTTCAAAATAACTCAGGCTTAACCCTTTGCCACCTGGTGCAGACCCCGATTGCAGTTGGAACAGCCCTGTAATAATTATCCTCAGGTCTCTTGTAACATTTCACTAAGGCAGGTAGGGGATATGGAATTTCTTCCTGTTGTTTTTCAAATCCCTCCATTTCCAGACTTGGCTGCACCTTCGTGCTCAGAAATAACAGTGGCATTGAATAGCATCCGAATGAGAAATTCAAGCCAGCCAGTCTTGTTTGTGGCATCAACTTGTCTGATTGCTCTGCAGTTCATTTCCGTTCATTTTAAGAGGAAAGTCTCCTTATTAAGAACTCCATTGTGAAAGTGCAGTAAATGTAATCATTCCCCAGCTGAGTTTTCACCTTTGTACTGAACTCCAAGGCAAAGCCCCAGCACCATGGGGGCCAGCAGATGCCTTCCTCCTCCTATAGCCAGCCTGTGGTTTTATCTGACGTGTTTGGTTTTGAAGCTGCAGCCCACAAGTGTGACCTTAGGAGTGAGGCAGAGGACTGAGCCGGAAAGCACAGGTTGTTTCCTAGATGTGCACTGCCCAACAACCTCTTTCCCACCATGAGGGAGAATAATTCTGTACTGCCCCAAGGAAGTTTAGTTCATCCGTGGCTGGAAGGTGATGTGAAGCCCTTAGCTGAAAGCTGGATGGAAATGGAAATTATAACGGTGATTCTTTCAGGATTATTTGAACGCAGAAATGTGGAGGCTGCCACCTCACAGCTCCAGCAGGTGAGCACACAGAAGGCACTGCTCAAATTTCCCCCCTAATGTCACCATCCAGAACAGCGAGACACTATGAGAGCAGCAAACCTCGTCAGAGGAAAAGCTGCAGCTAGAATAGGCACCGAGATCTAACAGAAATCAGATCCCATTTTGGGATGAGTAGAGATACTGCTTTATGTTTACCGTGTCTCTTCTCTCCCCATGCTCACACATTTGATGAATTGCATTTTGCCCAGAAGTACCACATATCAGCAGCTGCTGGGCTCGGGCTGGCTGTGGAATTTAGAGCCTGATGCTGTGATATATTATGTGAAACTCTATCAAACCAACAGCCCACACTGTTCTTAGGATTCAGCTGTTCTCTACCAATATTGCTTTTCTAAACAGATAATGAACATCTAGTATCCAATTAGCTGTCTGCTCCTCCAAATACTGTTTGGAAAGCTAATAAAATCAAAGGCACGGTCATGAATATCATACATCTAAAATCCTTATTCTCCGTTCTTCCAGACAGTGAGAACTGTGGTGAATTCTGTATGATTAATTCCAAATGTTCATTTCTTTCTCATACAAGCTTTTGGCTTGTTAGGATGGCCAGTGAAATGGTTGATAAATGTAAGCCCTCAGAGATTCCCCTGCTTTTCTAAGGGAGGTAAATCTATCTAATCATAGGTTAATTATCAGCTATTTTCACACTACTAGAACATTCTTAAAAAGCAAATCAATATCTAATAAATGATTTGTGTGTATCCAATAATTAAAACCCTAATGCACAGCACTCACCACCTTTTTTACCATGCTAGAGCAGTCACAAGACGCTATTTCATTCTGGTGGTATCAGCAGCACGATCCTTTCCTGTAACCCATGATCCATGCATAGGGAATTAAAAGCGTGCATGAGATTTAAACCTTCTCTGTGCTGAGGAGTGGTAATAATTGCTGGCACACTGAATGAATACAGAGCTACTTTGCTTACTGGCACTATCAGTTATGTCTTTGCTTGAAGAAATGGGAGCATAAAGAGATTTGGCCTTCAGTATAAAGAGAAAGCTGAGGATAGAGGAGTAGAGGTCATTCTGGGGCCAGAAAAATGTAAAGTTTTTCTTTCCAAGTAATTTTAGCCTTCTTTTGATATGGTTCTTAATTAACCAGCAAACTTGTCTTTTCCTTTCCAATTAAATATATTGACAGTGCATTCCAACTTGGCTGGTAATCTGCTGTTTTTCTCCTTGGTGTAATCAATACAGAGGTGTCACAAAGCTACAGGTGGCATTAGGAACTTTTCTTTTTTCCCCACATAATTAATTGTCTCTGTGTCTCCATTCCATTCTATAACCAGTGTAACAGAATAGCCTGCATTATGGGAGGGTGGGCCCCATTTGTTAGCACCAGGCTTCCTTGGTCAAAGCAGAGCTGAAGAGAAGTCCTGCAGCTCGAAAAGCAATCTTTAATACATGGTATTTGAGATGGGCTTTTAAGAGAAATGCAAAATCCTCCATCCTTTCCACCCTGCAGCTTTTGCACTAATGAAATGTCTCATCAGATCTTCAAAGGAGATGCTAAGTGTGTGGACAGGGCCTGGCAACTCAAATCAAGGGATGCATCAAAGGAGAAGGAGGTAGGGAAGACAGCAGCAGCTCTGTCCCAAAATCAGAGAATCCGAACGTGGTGAGGAGCCCAGGTTTGCAAGTTAGGCATGCAGCAGGTGGATGTAATTTAAGCTCACTGCCCTCAATCAGAGTCCTACCAGCACCTCATTTCTGTGTGCTCTGCTAAGCCCAATTGCCCCAGAGGAAGGCCTGCCACGCAGTGTCAGAGCCCATTGCGAGGGGGACACGCGCTGCAGTCCTTGTAATTAGTTTCAGAGCCTCCATTACTCAGAGGAGCTCTGCAATTCCGGGAGAGGGACTTTGCGTGTGTGCACAGCATGGTTATGGGACTGCAGCATCCTCCGTGCTGCACCCAGCAGCAGGCTCACACGGTGTCCTGTGCTTATCCAACAGGCCTGCAGAGCTCATGGCAGCTTCATGGCGGTGAGGTGGGGCTGAGGTGAACGGCAGAGGATGTCTGGGGTGGCTCTTCAGGACGGAGGATTTAGCTTTGCTTGCAGCTTGCTCCAGCAGACAGAGCAGTGGGCTGGAGGCCACAATCCAGAGGTGGCTGTGGGTGATACTGCTGGAGGTGAAGCCCAGCTTAGCTGGAGCTGAAGGATTACTGGGGAAAAAGACATCCAAATGCAGGCAAATCAACTTTTTACAAGGGTAGATCGTGACAGGACAAGGGGAATGGTTTAAAACTGAAGGAGAGGAGGTTCAGATGAGACGTCAGGGGGAAGTTTTTTGCTGAGAGGGCTGAGGTGTCATAACGTGTGACCTAAAGGGACTGGGGATGCTCCATCCATCCCTGGCAGTGTTTGAGGCCGGTTTGATTGGAGCCATGGGCAACCCGAGCTGGAGGCCTGTGTGCAAACTGCCTGGGGGGTCGGAACCTGGTGACCCTCAGGGTCCCTTCTATGGCTCCTTGTGCGTGGGGGTGATTGGGTGCTGTGAGGTAAAGGCACAGCCCTCTGGGTCTGGATTCGTGACGTGGAGCCGTTTGGCTGCAGTCAGCTCCAGCAGCGCTCGCTGATAAATAATAGATAAACACTGGGGATAACGTTGCTCCGCTGCCACAAACTGCACCGTGCTTTTATCATCTAATGGCAGGGGGGCATTGCTTGGGTAAAAAAGCTCCGGGATTTGGCACGGTAGAAGGAAAGAACAAAAGCTGACAGAGAAAGGAGTTTTTCTTAATTAACTTCCTCCTCCGCCCGTGCTTTCGCCGTTGCCAACGCGGCTTTGTGAGCAGCGAACCCAGAGCGGGGCAAAGCGAGGCGCCCAACGGCTCTAACGGCCCTAACGGTCGCGGCGCGTGCCGCGGGCTTTGGCGCCCCCTGCCGGCCGCGCGCTGCTCCGCCCCTCCGCTGAGCGCCGGACCGCGGGCTGTTGGAACGGGTTCACCAAATCGTCAATTAAGTGCAAATCAATCCTCGGCCATTTATCACGGCGTTCATCCGTCTGCTCGATCCGAGGTGGAAAAAAAAAAGATAAAAAAATAAAAAAATCGATCGGCTCGCTGTCGCTGGGGACCGATCGGGGAGAGCTTGGAGACCGACATCTGCTGCATCAGGGCAAGCGCTGAAATTTATCATCGGGGAGAAAAATTGCTGCTCGTCCAGAGGAGGCTGGGGAAATTATGGGGAAGGGACCGCGGCTGTGGGGGACTGCAGGCCCTGGAGCTGCTGGGTGAGGAGCAGAGGTCACCTGCAGGAAGCCAGAGGGTGCAGCCATTCCGAGGAATGGGTCCCTCCCCGTGGTATTGCCCATTTCCAAACGCAGGTATAATGATGGAGGTGGCTTTTTATGTAGAATACGTGGGTCGTCCTTCTCGGTCTGCTGTAAGCGCTATCGGGGATGTACAGCAATGCAGGCAGTTTATGGGGTGTGCTCAAAAGTACAGCGCTGTGTGATGGAACCTGTGGACATCTGCAGCCATCCCCAGCCCACCTGCGTGGTCAGCCCAGTGCATCACAGCAGCGCCCTGCAGCGCAGAACGGTCGCTGATGGCTGCGGGTCAGTGCCAGCATTCTCCTGCAGACTCTTTGTGTGTGTGAGTGAGTTTTCCGCTCTAGGCACCAACAGAAAGAAGAGAGGAACGGCCAGAAAAGAAGGGCTGGTGGAGATGGCCGTCTCTGCTTCGCAAGTCTTGCCTGAGAAGCCCAACAAATGACCTCCAGTCCTGTGGGAAGGAAATCGGGTAAATGCTGAGATCTGTGAGAAATGAAGTGAGCTCAGGAAGACGTGTCGTCAAAGGCAGCACTTGGAGCTGTAAAGAAGTCAACACAAAAAGGGGGTTAATTTCCTCAGGCCTTCGATATCTCAATATCAAATCATAAGCACAAGCTACGGGCTGGGGAATTAAATGGCCAAGCGGTTACTGAAGTGAGCACAGTATATGTATGTGTATATATATATCTATCTCAGTACATTTTCACAGCTGTAATCTCTCCGTGTTTCAACACAAACTGAATTGAAAGCTATCATGTGTTTGTTCCTTACCAGAGTCATAATTAGTTAAGTGCAGTTTTCTTGCAGAAAGGAAATCTATGTCTAATCAGGCTTTGGTTTGTTGTTGTGTTGTGGGGGTTTTTTTGGTGATGTCAGCAATCTGGCTGTAGTTGAGAGAGGCAGCTGAACGTATTTTGGAACTTTTTAGAAGCTGTCATATTTCAAGTAAAGAAGGTCCTGCTATCTCCTCCTGTCATTCAGATGCTATTAATTTCTGATCTGTGCAGTTATTGGGATCAGTGGGATGAAGGGGGATTGCGTGGGTCTCCTTTACCTCCAGCAACTTTCATTAGAATGCAAGAAAACAGAGAGAAGAAATAACCCCTGTTGGGGGTGGTGATGGTGGTATGTTTTCCTTGTAAAATCTGGTGAAATATCACTCAGAATCAGGGTGGTTGGTCTTGGTTCCCAGATTAAGGAATTAAAGATCAACTGAAGTCTTCTCAAGTATTTAAGAAATGAACCATCTGTATAAGAATCTAGGACAGATTACACTTAACCTTATTCTCAAGCGAGAGATTAAGATGAGAACAGCTACTGTAATTAAGATGCTGCAGATGCTGTTCACTACAGATGCAGCACAGGAGATCCCAGCTCTTGTACTGAGAGAGAGCAAAAAATTACACAAGGCCTCTTCTGAAAGAGTCCTTGGAACCAAGATGGGAGGAGGTTTCCTTTAGCTTTTTTGTTCATTTGGTTTTGTATTCAAAGTTTACAGCAATAAAAGGATTGTCCTGAAACCCTTCTGGAAAGTAACTAATCAAGAGTCAGTATGAAATATTGAAGGTTGTGTATAGAATCTGCCTTGCATTTTGCTGGACACAAGGATTCCTTGCTGATGCTTGCAAGATGTCCTGGTTTCCAGAGAGCTGCAGTGCCTCAGGTTGGGAATAGGCGAATATTGCTGACTCAGGGATTTCTCATAGGTGCACAGGAAAGTCATTTTCTATATGACCTTTTTATCTGGCAGCTCAGGAAAGATTTTTGGCTACCGTGACTCTTGGGTATAAGGTAAAATACCACAGCATCAATCTAACTGGCCTTGAGAAAACTGCAGCAGCACTCCGGCTCCCGTTGGGAAGCCCAGACCTGGAACAGAGCAGAGTATTTTCAAGCCGTCGTCTGTTAATTTTGTCATCATGCATCAGTCTCATACCTCTCATACAGCAGATTTCCAAATTGTACTGGTGAGAGAGATCTGAACCCCCAGCAGCGTGGGCTCCCAATGAGGCAGGAAGAAATAAAACAACAAAAATTGGTGCAGAGATTTAATTGTTAGCAACAATGATTTCCTTTCTCTTCCCCATTGAGAGGATTTCTTAACAGAAAAAGCTCTGGGTGTCCCCTGGAGAAACTGAAGTTATTTGTCACAATGAGGGTGAAATTCAGAGGCGTCCACTGCACACTCCTGAAATTGATGTGGGAAACGACCACAGGCTCCTGGTCGTTCCAGTGAAGCTATCCACTTAACTCTTCCACAACAGCAGAGCTTTTCTTCATTATCACACCTGGTCAGCTTGCATATTGACTGGAAGTGAATATTTTCCTAATCCTTTCCCTGTCTGACAGCAGCTGTTGCTCTTTTAGGCTAACCCAGCATCCTGCAGCAGAGCTGACCCCACACCTGGTTCTCCCCGCTGCCTTTATGCCCAACCTGGAGCTCTGCAGCCCTGCTGTGCTACTGAGTGTTTGCATATCCAGGCAGTGCCCTGCACTGTACCAGACAGCCCCACATTCTTCTGCTTCATTATTCCCAAAGTCTCACCTGAAAGCACGGGGGAAACATCTTCAGAATATTATCTGAGCTTAATAGAAAGCAACATGTTTGAAACTGCTCCAGAAATGAGTTGTGCATTATTTAAAAAGGGAAGAGCATTATTACCTTCTTGCCTATCAGATTTTTTTTTCCCCAGGATGGCAGGGAGTTGCTTAAAATGAAAAATTGATCACAGCGAACAGCTAAAAACTGGTTTGCATAAGTCAGAGTTATTATTCAGATATTACAGTGCAAGGCAGTGAGACCTCTGAATACTCGCATGGAAGCATTTAAATATAAAGCTGAGTACTTCCAACCCCAAACAATCCCTGCAGCCTGCCAACAAGCGAGAATCTTACTGGAATACACATAAATCATCGTGTTTCTGACAAATCCTGAAGAAGCAGGGGGAGGGGGGAACAGAATCCCTTGCTAATTCTCCTAGGCTGCTGTTTATTGAAATTAGGCAGCAAGGATAAACTATAGCTGGATCAATAATTATCTGTCTAATATAATCAAGTGCCTCCGATGAGAGCCTGCCGTTAAGCACAACTTCCTGCCAAAGGGCCGGACAGTGTTTCACGCAGTGAGCTATCTGCAGACTCAAATGACAGAAGGCCAAGTGAGACGTGTCCTGCTGGCCGCTGCACTCCTGGAGGGAGCTCTGGTCAGCCCCAGGCTGCTCGCTTTGTGCTGTATGGATGTGCTGTGGGAGGCAGCCCAGCCGGGTGGGCTCGTGGCTATGGATCACCTTGGCTCTGCCGTGGGCATGGAGCTGGGCTGATGCATGGACAGGCAATTCCCTCACGTAACGTGAAAGGCTGTGATGTTTATTTTGTTTTCTGTCCTGCAGTTCTTCTGCTCTCCTTCATTCATCAAGGAGTTTCTCGTATTTCTCTGATTTTTAAGCTTTCCACTGGAAGCTTCACATCTGAGAGTTACACTGACAGACAGCCCAGTTAAGCTGGGAATGAGCCATTTCCAAGCAACTTTCTTTTGTTTCCATGGTTCAACTACAGAACATTAAAGGTTTGTAGGTGTTACTGAGAGCTGCACGTTGCAGCAGTAATGTGTCCTACTCTGTCCTTCTGTGAGCATCCCTGCAGAATGCATCAGTTCCATGAAGAACAGATCCAAGTGCACAAGTGTGTAAGTTCACTGCAGTGCTCGTGCTTGGGCTGTGCCAATGCTGCCAACAGCAGCAGACACAGATCACGTTGTGATACTGCTGGGTGCCTCTTTGAAATGGAATTCACAGGTTTAGACCCCCCAGCACCCCATAGGTACATCTGTCCCTAGAGCCACTTCACGTGTATTCTTCTGATCTGCACAGTTTTATCTTAAACGTCTTCATTTTAAGATAAAATCTATCTATGATGTCACCAGAGCATTTGTAAGCTTTCTTTTATCATTTAGCTTTAGTTGATCTGCTCTACATTGCTAGAGCTGTTGTTAATTCTTGTTAGAAACCTGCTGGTTAAAAGAGAAATGAAAACGCTATTTATTCTAGAGGGAGAAAAATAAGCCTCGATGTCTCCAACAGAACAGAAGTGTGGCTATCCAGATACAAGGGAAGCAGCTTCAAAACTGCTATAATTCTTTGATCTGACACAAGTAAGTGTGAAGTCAAACCTGCACATGGATATTTTCAGGGCTGAGCCCCTCTCCAAATACCCTCCTCAGTGAATGAAGTGGTTGAGGCCATGAATAAAAGATCTCCACTGGGCTCAGTGCTCTGCCCAGGCTCAGTTCATTTCTACTTACTGATTATTACTCACTGAATGTAAAGTCTGTAGAAATCTAACTAATTGGTTACCACATTCTGGTGGCTGCACCCTGTGGGGGATCGATTGCTGGAGCTCAGGGTTGGTGTGTTCCTGCAGCAGGATGCTGAGCTGCTGAGCTGCTGCCTGTCCATTCCACACTTCTCTGGAGCCAAAGCTTTCTGACAAGAGATTTCCAGGCACTGGGAGGCTGTAGCTACTTCTCTATACATTTTCTTCTTAGTGTGTTGAACTCAGAGAAAAACTCCTCTAATTATTGCCAGAATATTTCTCATGATTAGCAATAAAAGTGTGATGTTGATTAAATAAAAAAAAGTGAGTTCAGAAGAAGTTCCATTTCTGAAAGCAAGTTGCTGGATGTGTTTAACAACTGACCTTATGTGCTGTTCAGCAGCCCCTAAGCCAGGGAGGCAAGATGCCCTTCTGACCAGAGGGCAGAAGCAGAATAAAAGCTTGCTTTTGGCTTCAGCTGGCCCTGGGATCCCAGAGCTGATCCCAAGTGTGCTATTTCCCAGTGTCTCAGTCTCCCTGTCCCCACATGGGGTTGGTGCCACAGCTGGCTCACTGACTGTTCAGAGATGCAAAGTGCTGCGACCTGGAGAGAATTAGCAAAAATCGCCCTGCTGCTGTTCTGCCCCCCAATTCTGTACCTGCAGGCGGGCTCTGATAGCCAGGAAACATTCAGAAAATGAGCGTGTGTGTAACATCTGCATGCACCAGCTGATTGCAGGGCTCTGGGGGATCACAGCTGGAGATCTTCTCCTTGATTTGTAGGCACTCGTGTTCCATGATGTGCTTGACTTTTCTTTCTTTGGTTGGTGGAGTGCTTCCTCTTGCAGAGATGCAACATCTCCTCTGGAGTAAGTGACAAACAGGGGTGAGGGCTTTATAACTGTAAGCCTCACCTGGTGTTTGTCAGCATGGCTAATCCCTTGCCTGTTTCATCACTGATTCTCCCAGCTGAGCAACAAGACCTGCAAGGAACCAACTTTAAAAAAAATATAATAATGCCTGAAACTAAAGGAAATCAAAAGCAAATTATTTCCCAGATTATAGCCCTCCAGAGCTGCTGAGATATTGCCTATTTTTCACAGCAGACAAAAACATTTTCCTGGGGATCAATTTAGCTTCCAGAAGTCGGCTCCTTTCAACCCATAATCCATCATATTTCCCCATTTGCAATCTCTCTGTGTCTGAGTGTTTTAAGTTTCCTATGAATTATTTTATAAAGAGTATAAAGAGGCCTTTCTTTCTGCTGAAATGAGGGAGTTGCCTTGCTGCCCTATCAGGTCAGATACCATTAGACTGTTGTACAAGGGGGCCCTGCCATCCATACCTCCATATTGGCAACTACCTTAGTAGGCTCATCTGTCAAAGAGATCCAGTAATCAATCACTGCGGTGATCAATATGCAGCTTATGCATTCATCATTCCTTTGAGGAGACTATTAGGATGAAGTTGTCAGTGAAACAGGAACAAAGGGAGAAATACACTGAGATGGCTGAGGGGTGTGGATGTGCGTTGGGGCAAGAAGAGGAGCTTAAGGAGAGGAAATACAGCCCTGCTGAAAAAAGGGAAGGGATTTTGCACCTTGAGGGAAGGAGAAGTTTGTGACAGATTTATCTGGGTGCCCATGAGCACAGTGCAGGAGGTGACTCATCTTTCAAGAGACGGAGCAGTGTAAAAATTTCCAGATCTCTTGATTGGTGTGTCAGCATGATTTGTGGCTGCTCTGCCAAGGGAAATGGGTACAGCGAGGAGCCGGGCACGAGCAAAGCGAGCAGCAGCACGGTGTGGGACTGCTTATGGATGAACCCATGGGAAGCACGTTGAGGCAGGGAGTGGACTACTTATTTATTGCCTTGATCTCATGCCTTCCTTCCATTTAATCCGAACCCGGGAATTCTTGCAAACATTGAGGATCATTTCTGCCCAGAAAAACACAGCAGGGTCCCTCCTGGTTGCACGGCACAGCACCTGGAGGCAGTGCTGATGAGCACAAGCTCCCTGCCTGGGGCAGTGCCACCCAGCTGTGCTCCCTGCAAGAGGAGCAGGGAGAAGGATGTCCATCACCTGGTGACGGAAGGACAGACAGATACCATGGGTGCAGGTAGGCAGTAACTTACTGCCATCACCCTGCTGATGCCCAGGCCTTTGTGTTTCAATGGCTGGGCCAGATGGATTTCTGCCATGAGAGGAGTGGGGCTGGTACACAGCTCTGTAAGGCCAGTGGAGTTATGGGGAAAGAGTTAATTCAGCTGGGCCCTCGGGAAGTTGCAGCCTCACTTCTGATTATTCCCCTGTCCGGATGGCAGAGCCATTATTTAGTCGCTGTAATAATTTACATTAATTGGATGTAATGCATAACAAATTTATGAGACTGAGGCTAAGCTCAGCTTTTGCATGAAACTCATCATTATGATGTGCTGACCAAGCACCGTGGGCAAAGCAACAGAAAAGTGTGAGTACATTCTCCTTGTATCCCTGCCACCCCCTGATGCCCACAGAAGCCCCTTGCTGGTTCCTGTGGCTCTGCTGCCCTGTTAGGAGGCCAGCTTCAGTCCCATCAGCTGAACCAATGGCCCAGGCGATGTCCCGCAAGGCAGCAATGGAGATCTTCCTTCCTTCCTACTCCCAACATCACTTTCCCCTCCTGTGAGAGGTACATCTCGCACCATTGGGAAAGGGGATATGTCTGTATGTGCCATGGGTTGCCTCCGTTTTGGTTGCATGTGGAACTGAAAGAGAAAAAAGCCTGAAGATTTCTCCAGCAGAGCAGGAGGGTTGAGCCAGGTCCCTGTAACCAGTGGGGCCAGGAGGCTCTGACCAGGTCAGCAAGGCTTTGGAAACAAAGAGGGAACAGCCAGCAGCATGATCCGTGGTGCTAATTAGTTTGACCCCCTTAAAGCAACACTAGTGACCTCTGAGCACCGACTCCTTCCGCTGTGATCCAATAAAAGTCGAAGGAATGAATTTTGCTTAGCATGTGGCCCCAGGGTATTTATCTCTTAACTAATTTGTAAGAAACCTCGGGAAACACAGAATCCTTCCATTAACCTTCGTGTCCTTACTTTACAAGGCGTGGTTTCCCTCTCTGATACAATGACCGTTCATAAACACAGCATCACCCCCCACTGTTGCCCAGTTTGCCCACCCAAGAAACCTCCTTCTGAGGCCATCAACCAATTTTTTTCATGGGAATAAAGAATTACCCCAGGGCCAAGATCAGCTGGTTCCATTCTGGGTGCTCCCTTCCCCTATCCTGACTGCAGGGCGCCAGAAAATGAGGAATGGATCTGACATTCCATGATGGTCCAACCAGCGACCACCAGTCTCAAGTCCTTCTCTCTTGTCAGCCACTTCCAGGGTGCCATGCATCTTTGTCCTTCGTGCCAATAATTTATGATGGAATTAAGTGTATTGCATAGGAATCGTGCCAGTAATGCTTTGCCAGTATATGTACAACACTTTGTTAATTAAAAGTATTAGGCAATATAGACTCCATTGTTGGAAATTAATCAGTTTAATCATGAAGAGGATTGAATATCATAGTTAAAATAATAGCTTTTATCAAACACCAAGGTGGGCGCCCAGCATGAGACGCATTTCCTCTCTAAGAAGTAAATCACTGTTCACGTTCTCCCTCCCCAGCACAGCGTGTGGCACTCAGAAGGTGGAGCCCAGAGTGGGGGGAGGGAAAGGGAAAAGGGACCAAATTTGGGGTTTGCCATCTTCAGGTCACTCCAACCCTGCCTGGAGTGGCTTTTGATAGCAGGAGCCCTGAGTGCAGGCTGGAGGCTCATGGATTTCTGAGCATTGTCTGCTGCGGTAAATCCAGGCCTGAAGGGGACAGGGTGTTGAAAACAACCCTCACCCACGCTGTCGTGGTGGGCTGCTGTCCCCCAGCCCCAATTCCCTCCTTTGTCTGTCCTTCTCCTCACACAGTAATCATGGCCTGAGATCTTTATATTGGGAATAGTGGGATTTTTTTTCACTCTAAGACAAAAAGATCAATTTGCTCTCTTCATTTAAAAAAAAAAAAAATTAATAATGATTTATTCTTCTTTTATTTCCCTCTCATAAATCAACCCCAGCCAAGGCTGCAGGAGGGCAGGCTCTGGAAAGAATAAAACGCTGAAGCTTGGGGATGTAAATAACAACTGCATCCCAAACAGTTTCCAGGCATCCTCTGGAGCCAAAATTTCATCTCAAAGAAAAATAAGGGGATGGCATGGGTTCAAGGCAGCAATAAGCTCCCAAGCTGAGGCATTGCCTTGCCTACACGAGGAGTCAGCATCAGACCCGCTGTGCTGGGTTGGCTTTGGAAGCCCACCTTGCTGGGGCTGTGAAGTCTATTTCCCTTGTTTGTTTGGAGGATTATTCCTTTCTCTTGGGTAGGAGCTGAGCGCAGGGGGACTGGAGGAGGTTTAATCCCCAAGACAAGAGGAAACTTTCAAAAAGGTTAATTGCTGGGCTTTGCATTTTGTCGAGTGCAGCTGCTCGGGTTACAGCAGCAATGCCATCTGCTCGGCGCTGCGCTGCCCTGCATAATTCACCAGCTTGGCGTGTTGGTGTTCCGGGAGCCATTCATGAGGAAGTCACCTTCAGGCAGAGCTCAGGTGACGGTTACCCGACACTCCCTGGCTGACTTCTGCTCCCCTGTCCTTTTGCCCTCGTGGTTCCTATCCTCGAGGGAGAGGATGCCGTTGGGTGGTCTGTCCCCAGCGTCCCCCTGCAATGTCCCCATCCCCAGCCCGGCCCCTGCTCAAGCATCCCCTCCTCTCAGGTTGGGTGCTGCTCCCTGCCCAGCATTCTCCTTGCCCTGTGCACGGAGGTGAAGCTGCAGCTCTTGATCCCGTCCACAGGCATTGCCTTTTTCTTCCCATCTTAGAAACTCAACCCAATTCGAAATTCTCTTTTGCTTCTTTAGTGCCCTCAAACCCACGCAGGACTTCATGTCCTACCACCCTTCCCAAGAAGCTTTTCAGAGCCCTGGTCTGCCAACCTCACACACGTAACTAAAGCACTTCAGCTGCACAATATGGGGGGGATCTTTCCCTACCACTCCACACCCAGACCTTCCATGAGGATTCTTAACCTGATATTGAGGCGGTCTCCTCTGCCAGCACAGCCATCTCCTCGTCTCCTGCGTGTAACCGGAGTTCTCACCCCTGCTTTAATAGCAACCTCTGCATGAATATTTAACCAAGGACCTTAGCAGAGAGCTCCAGCTAACATGTGGCAAACAGATTTCCAGGACAATAGACCCTGCTAAAGTGATGATGCATAAAGAAACCTGGGAGGAAAGGGAAGGGTCACGCCTGGAGAGGTCGGGCAGTTTGCACACAGCTGCCCGGGGCAGCCTGGGGAGGAGAAAAGGATCCAGGGCTGTGGCAGAGGTACAGCAGGAATGGGAGCACAGGAGAGCTCGAGCAGCCAAAATCTTGGTCTGAAACTGTGCTTGGGGTGGTTTAACCAACTCCCTGCAAAGAGATCAGTCCATCAGTGCTCAACTGATGGTAGTTTTCCTGCTTAGTGCTTAGTTCTTGTATAGAGAGAAATAGAAAATAATTGATTTTTATTCGTTTTCTTTGATACGGTTCTGGTTATTTGCAGACATCTGCTGTATGAAATTTCTCAGTACATTTTACACAGGTAAGTCTGTGGTTCTGGGGTTCATTAATCATGAAATTGAGGATTAATTTCAGATTTAATTAGAGATTAATTTGGCAATTTCTATTCACCAACAAAGTGAAAACCAACGGCGCTATCAATAGAAAAAGTATTTTTGCTTTATTGAGTGGCCTGAGTATTAAAAATAATCTCTGCTGCTTTCTTCAGCCAAAAAGAGGCTCTGACCCCCACTCCCCAAGGACTCATTAACGATAAAGGGCCCAGATTAACAAATTAAATGAAATTACTTTGACCCAAGCGAGGCCAACAGGTTAATTTTTGCATTAACCATGGCCGTGCTCATGCCTGAGCTGCTCTCCTGTCTCGTGCCCAGGGGGACAGCAAGAGGTGAAGGTCTCCACCAGTCTGTGCTGCTGAAATATTGGTTATCTCCCTGAGCCTCCCCTGCAAGAAGGATGAGCAGATTTACAGGGCAGGGCTGATGTGAACCAAAGCACCATTTGCACAGAATAATTTCCTTCTCAATTCCTGCACATCCATACCCTGGGACCAGCCAGGCTCCTCCTCGTCTTGCACAAAACTGAAGAGAGGGGCCACGAAATCCTTCAGGAAAATGCACGAGGCTTTGCAGCAACCTCAGCAATGAGGGAGTGACTGCAGAGGAGAGGAAGCAGAGGCTCTGCCTGCAGTGCTCAGAGTGGCACAGCCATCCCATGGGACAGGGGGTCACAGGTTGCTCCCCAGTGCTCCTCGCTGCTGCTCAGCTCTGCAGTGCATCGACGTTCATCAGGTGAACACGCTATTGCTTTGCATATTAATAATATCTTATTACATTTGTTCTTAAGAGTGGTATCAAGTTGAGGCAAGGAGGATTAATGGCACCTTAGTAATATTTACATATTTACATTATTAAAAAGCAATACATCTTTTAGACAGCCCCACGCACGGTGTAGAATTGCAGATGCTGCTCCTCCACCCAACGCAGCCCCGGTGGGTCCCGTCCTGTCTCTATATCCCAGCCTCATGCTCAGTGGGCACCAGAGGACCCCAGCACAGCCCCTACGTGTCTGAGCCATGGTCCCAGGGCAGAGCTTGTCTCCCTGACACCTGGGAGCCAACAGTGCCCCAAGCAGCCATGGGGAGGCACAGAGGGGACAAAGGGGATGGGCACTGTGTTGTGTCCCTGCCCAGAGACCAAAGCATGGAGCAAAAGGTTCTCCCACATTTCATCCCCAGGGAAAGGCTTCGCAGCTCAGCCAAAGGCTCCCAGTCACCTCCAGCTTCCTAAACTTAATTAAAGCTGCCAGCATCTAATTAAACCACTTAATTAAGGGCCACATTGTCAGTAGGTAAAGATGGAACAGACTTAATTATTTAACACAATGACAAGAGAGAAAAAAACCCACCTGAAATCCATGACATGTCCCAGGTAGGCTGAGCAGCCCCGGGGCTGTGGGCACGGTGTACCCTGGGGTATCCCGTGGGCACAGTGCCACCCCCCATGGCCATGTGTGCCCCTGCTCTGTCGGGTGCCACCACCATTCACCACTGCCACATATCCCCTTACATTGCCACGCAACCCCCAGCGCTGCCATTTGCCACCAGCACTGCTGTGCCACCCCGCAGTGCCACCAGGCTGCAGCCAGGCTATAGGGACCTATCTCAAATTTCTCCAGAACAGGAAATATTCAACATGGGGGGCTGCGTCCCGACCCCAAATCAATGCATGTGGGGCAGACCGTACCCCAACCCTTGTGTGAAGCATTCCCTGCCCCTAGGCAGCGCCTGCATCCCCCCAGCAGCTGCTTTGTGTGGTTTCAACCTTCCTTCTCCTGTCCCTTCTCAAAGCCCCCTCTCGGGTGATGTCACCCAGGTGACTCTGGGGCTGGCACTCTGCTGGGAGATTGATGGCAGCATCTCATCAATAAATCCATACAGACCTGAGCCCTGTGATAAACGCGCAGGAGGTAAAGGCAATGGTTAATATCTTCAAAATAGGCCCCAGAGCCTTTGAGTGCAGCCAGGGAGGGAAGCACCAGTGACCCTTGTTAATCTTTTTATTGGCTCAGGAGCTATTGGCACCTTTCGCTGGCCAGAAATTTGCAAGCCTTCGGGGAGCAATGATTTCACAGTCGGGGGCTCTGAGAGAGAGAAAAGAAATCCCTTTGCTCCTAAAATGGGACCATTCTTCCAGATGAAAATTGACATTTTTGTTTGAACTTCACGACCCCTAGTAATCACAGTAATGGCTGGGAGCTGGGCACGGCCAGGACGGATGGGCCGGTATGGATTGCTGGAAATGGGCCGGGAAGTGGGAATGGTGGGGGCTGCTCAGCACTCTGGGGTGCTTCTGACCTGAACTGTGGGGTCACATCTGAATTAGGTTTGATCTGAGTTACTGGCAAAGGCCTTGGGATGGTGGCTGCTGGGTGCTCCCATCCATCCATCCATCCATCCATCCATCCATCCATCCATCCATGTTAATCTCTTGCCCGTCCTTTCCAAGTGTGCAGCCCAGGTGTGCAGCAATGCCACATTTGGGGAAGGCAGAGGGAGGGCAGTTTCCTTGCCCAGCTGATGCCCGTTACATGGATGGGGGTGGGTGAGAGCAGCAGCTGGGCAAAAGTGATGCAGAGCTTACAAAAGCAGCTGTGGGGGGGGGGGGGGGAACTGCACTGTGCTTCTTGGTTTTTAGGGTTCTAAGAGGGGATCTATGAGGTTTCCCTGAGCAAGGTGGTGTAGACTGGGGCAGAGAAAGTGATGCTGTCCCCACTAAAAAGAGGGGAAAGGTCTGAGACATCCGGCACAAATGCTGGGATGGAAGTCACAGAGGATGGCAGCACTGTTGTTACCACCTGCATTGTGCAACCAGGGCCACGAATCAGCTGTAAGAAAGAATGCAAAAGGGTCTGTTTACTTTTTAAATACCTCATTTAGTTGGTTAATATTCCATGTTATTTCAGGCTGCTTTCTTTGTGCATCTGCCACCCAAGTCCATACAGATGTTTTAGGATCCTTTAATCCTGACAAAGGACTTAGCGTTAAGGAAAAATGGGTTACATAAAGATCCTTATCTCCTTAAGAAACAAAGCATGTTTGGGGCATATTGTGTACAAAACAAGACTAAAATAGAGGCAGAACATCCTGGGGCCACTTACCAGATGTGCAAGTTGGGTGACCTGGCTCTTGTCTGCCCCTGCTCCCTGCAGGAGCTTTTTGGGTGATGGATCCCCTGCTATGGGGTTGGCTCAGATTGCTGTTTGCTCCCACCCCGTCTGCCTCCCTGCTTCCCAGCACTCAGTATTCCATCCCATGGAATTGACAAAGTTCTCACATTTGTGTGCCTCTCGTGATTGATCCAGCCCACGTAAATTACCAAAAGAAGTCACAATCCTCTGGGGTGTGAGGCAGAATATCAAAGGAGCATGGGCTCATGCTGCTTTAATTAAAACTTAGTTTAATTAAAAACCTTGAGAGCTTTATTAGACTCGGTAATTGATTTAATTTTCTTGTGGAATTCTATTACAACACACTTCCAGCTGGCTTTGGGATCCTGGCTGTAGGACCGTCCTCCATCCTGGACAGCCCCAGCATCCCCTGGCCTTGGGCTGCAGGGAGGTGCTGGGGCATTTCTGCCCAGGACACAGGGAATCAAACTGTGGGGGGGGAAAAAAAAAGAAAAAAAAAAAGGAATAATTGAGAAAGAAATGGCACCAGGTGATTGTCTGTTCTATATTTATTTCATAACATCCAGAATTAATAAGATACAGGAGTTAAAGGAACCATGGCAACTGAATGCAGAAAGGGCTGTCCTTGTAAATAAATGAATTCATAAATAACTCACAAGTGCTGATATAAAAAGTCATGGGAATCTAATGCAATGTTAATGCAATTCAAGCCTTCCCTTTTTTGCAAGCTGTATTATAATACAAGGTGCACCATGCTCTGCTCTGTGCTACAAGTGTCATTCTTAAGATAATAGAAGTTGCTAATTGTACCGGGAGCTGGGCTGTGATTGATGAGGGCTTTGGGTTTTGTCTCCTCCACATTCGCATTGGCAAAACGTTGCACTGTGAGTTGAGGGCTGCTCTGCCTGTGATGAACTTGGGGAAGCTGGGGAGAACGGAGGTGAATCGTGGCTCCCTTCCCAGCCCCACAGAGCTGGCAGCAGCCTTGGGCAGAGGGCTGCCTCCTGGCTGTGGCTGCTGATGGGTCTCTTGGCTCGCTGGTGTCAACACTCTTGAAAAAAGCCAGGCTGAGAAATGGTCAAATGTGCCCACTGAGTGGGTGTTACTGTTGCATTTTCTGGAAGCAATGCTTACAACTCTTATTTCTGCACTCCCTGCACTGATAAAATGATTTTCCTTTTGGAGGTAGGTGCAACTTGTCGTGGAGATCCACATTTCCCTGGTCTGGGGGTAAATACAAGGAGAGAGGCAGTGCTCTGACCTACAGAGAAATCTGCCTCAGACCACTGCAGTGGTTTTGTGTTTGAAAAACACTGCTTTTAAATGTGGGTTTGTTTGAAGATGATCTGATAAATCCTTTATTACTCTTCTCTCAATCTTTTTTTAATTCTTATTCGTAAGGCTGATGCTGTGGAATGATTCTGGAAAGCCCTTTTCTCCTTCACAGCACACAGCCCAAACAGAAGCCTTGTCCAACAGACTCCTACAAGGCACAAAGCTCCAGGAGCTTCTCCCACCCACCAGCAAGGCGCTGCTCCGCACTGAGCACACGTTCTCCCTGGGACGGACCGTACCGAATCCTCAGAGGACACAAAGTTGGTTCCGATCCCTGGGGTCGGGGGAGGGAGAGGCGCTCGGATCCGCCGCATCGCCGGGCCAGCAGCTCCGCCTGGCGGGGCGCGACCGCAGCGCAGTGCCCAACCCTGGGACGGCGGGGATGCGGGGTGAGATGCGAGCTGGAGGCTTAACCTGCTGGTCTGAGAAATGCAATAAGGGAAAGAGGAACGAAGGAAAGGAAAAATTGCATCGATGCCTTTCACGCACCCCGATGCAAAGGAGGAATTCTGACATAGCGAACCCCTCGGTGCTGAGGGTGATGCTACGGTGGCTTTGGGCACTGAGTGATGCTCTGTAACTGGGCAGAAGAAATGGTGGCAAAGCTGCTTTTTGTGAATCTCAGGGAAATGAACGCAGTCTCTAAACTTGGCACTTAGCTGATGTGCAGTGATGGTGCCACTGATTCCCAGCAGAAGGCTGGGAGTGTGGGGGGAGCTCAGGGAAACGCAACTTGGGCAAGTGGAGTCTGTCCCTGCTCTCTCCATCTCTCTCCATCTGTCCCACACGCCTGCTCTTTCCCAGAAGTGAACAGGAGGCAGTAAGGACACTTCTCCATCTTTATGCTGGGCTGTTTCTGACATCAGCCAGCTGAGAGCTACCCGGAGTGATGCAGCAACAAGCGCTGGCAGGAGTCCTGCCCACAGCAAAGCATCTAGCTCTGTTTTCATTTGTTTTAGAGACAGCTTCTCCCCCTCCGTGTGTGAGCAGCTGGGTCCTGCTGTGACTCCAGCATCTCAAACAACCACTGCTTCGTCTCCCGAGGTGCAGGGCAGTGCTCCATCCCTCTGCTCACAGCACTGCTGGAGCTCAAAGAGCCCCACAAGCCGAGGTGGGCACCTCACAGCCCCACTGATTTGCAGGGAGAGCTGCAGGGCCCTGGAGCTGATACAGCACCGCTGCAGGAGTGGGAATTAGTTCTGCTTTCTGCTACATGGAATTTTATTTGATTAGTCTAATCTATTGCATTATTATTTACCACATGCAAATCTCCTCAAACTGATTAAAGCTGACATTTAAGCTAAGAGATGAGAACTGGAAAGCAGTTATAAGGAGAAATTATTTCACAAGCTTTTGCAGCACAGATTTGTTGGGTAGATCGATTACATTTAAAATTTAAGGTTGAGACTTGACCCTAAATCTCCTTCAAGGAAAAGGAAAGAATTAATTCCTCCATTCGTTATATTTCAGCTTTACAGAGTGCTTCAGAAAAACCCACAGGAGTTTGTACTGGTGCTGCTGGTTTGGAATGGTGATTTTAGATATGAGAGGTAACCAGCAATGAATGCTAGCTTGTAAAATCTCACATCAACATGTTTATTGTCTTTAAGATCTGGAATGATGGCTATAAGACCTTCCTAAGGCTACAGAGTCACAGTGCAAGCAGTTGTTTCTGGGTCGCTGAAGGAAAATTGTGAGCTGTGTACTGGATCTATTTTCAGCACACACAGGTCGGTATCCACTTATTTCTGCTGCTGACCAAATGGTATAAGAGCTATACCTCGGTACAGCACAACCTCTGTTTCAAATAAAAGGTGACAAAAATGATCAGCTGTCCTCTGTGAAGTATATTTTGCAGAGAAGGGGGAAGAAGGAGAAGAAAGAGCATTGCAATGAGTTTATTCCCACAGTCACCATATGAACGTTATGTTTTGTAAAATAGATGTAGAAAGCTAATGGACCAGATAAGGATTTTTGGATTTGATTTTTGGAGATCCAGGTACTTCACAGGGTTGAACACTTCACAGCCTCCTTCATGTTAACCTGTGAAAGAACCTCTCCATAAAACCTTGCTTATGCTTGCAAAAATCAGATGTTTAGTCCTTCACAAGTAATAGTATTGAAAGCTTTTCCTAGACAGAGGTCAGATCCATTTTATTGTAAGAGCAGCTCCATTCTAAGTGCAAAAGGACAGAGCTAAAGGACATCTCAGCATGCCAAGGCTCCAGGAGTGCATTGGAGCTGAAGAGCAGGATGGGAAGCTGCAGCCCCGGCCCTGCGTCCAGCACTAAAGAGAGCTAAAGGTCTCATTCATAAACTGATAAAAAAGGTGGAGCAGATGCCTGCGTTGAAATGCTTCACTTCTAAACTCATCCCAGATTGCAAGGAGAATGACTCTACGGGCGAACACTAATTTGTTCAGAAAAGAGCCATCCATGAGACGTGTTTTCACTTCTTACTGGGAAAAAAATCCACCCCAGAAAAATGGGAGGAAGACATTTCCATTACAAAACGACTGTGACAACTCGGCTGCTACTACATCTCGCCCCCAGCCTAGCAAGTACTTCTTGCATTCTTGTCTCAGCACACGCTGCATTGGCGGCTCTTCATGTGCAGCACCACGGCAATTTATCATTACCCGCTCTCCAAATTATTCTAGTGTTGATTAAATTAGTAAATGCAATCACAATCTGAAGCAAGTTAATTGAGAGAATTTATTTGGTCCTGACAGCTTTATGCATGTTTGATTAAGTATTATAAGGTTTGTTTTTGATTTTGCATAATTTAACTTTAAATCCTGAGCTTGGGGGGGGCCTGGGGGGGAGCATCAACTATTAATGACCAAAATAAATTCCTTTAGGATGCATATATTTGTGATTTATTTCTAAACACAATACCTTCAAGATTTTTGTTGTTCTGTTGCCAAAGTGACAAATATGTTTAAAGGAATGTTTTGAGCAGTTTGGTTCACGCTATAAATCTCATGAAATGTATACAATTCATTAAAAGTTTTGAAAGAAGTACAAGTTAGCATTTATATTGCAACAAGTGACATATAAATGTGTATGTTTGTCTTTGGAGCGTGCCATAAAATATATCAGCAGCAGCTAGCCACTGTGACTGGTACTAATGGCCCGCTCTCGGCGCTGATGATAAGTTTCATCACAAATCTTCAATGCTGTCAACACAAAACTGTTCAATCAACAGGAATATGAGTTGTGTCTTTAGTAAAATTAGCACGGGAAAGAAATACAACCCAGAGCCCTGCTGGAGTGCTGGAGGCAGGTCCTCTTTGGGCTGAAGCACAGACTTTTACCTCTTTGAATGTCAAAGCTTCAATTCATGCCTGCTCCAAGGACTGCGTATTTTTTATGAAGACATGTATTCATTTAAGCAGGTCAACATATTTCAAGCTGAAAACTGAGTACTGCTGCCTTGCTTTTTGTCATCCTGACCTAAGAAATGAAAAGGGGTGGTCTTGGCACTGACTCTGTGGTGTCACCCCCTGTGCACACATGCTGGGGTTGTGCTGTGCAGGTGTCTGAGTGCTGCTGGAGGCCATGGAAGGCTTTGTCTGCCTGGGGGGATTTCTGCAGGATGCCAGGGCCCCCTCTTTGCAGTTCAGCAGCATCCCCATCTTTCTCCAAGCCGGTAAGACCAAAGTACCTTCATAATGCTCTTGCTTGGGCTGTAATTCCCATCTCTGGCTCTCTGTTACAGGCAACAGTGGAGGAAAATAAATGAAACGTGGCTCTCACGCTAATCTCAGTCACCAAACAGATGTTCCCATTTCACGCTATTGGGAAAATGCATCGGCTTCGCACCTCCCCTTCTCCCTCCCACCAGAAGGTATGTGGGAGAGCAGAAAGGGCAATTTGTTAGGATGTAATTCTCCCTTGATGTTCATCCCGCGCCTCCGGGCCCCTCATTGTGTTTGCAGAACAAAAATGCTCCGGGGGAGCAGGGGGAGCACATTGCAGACAGTTGGTGTGCAAGGAGGGATTTGGCCGGGTGCCTTCAACCGCCTGAGCCATGCAGCATGTCTTGTTATTGGCAGATGGCTTGAGTTATTATTATTTAATGTTTTTCCACTGCGGTAATGCCTAGAGAGCAAGAGGGGCAGGGGGCCAATAAAAAAAAGTTTTCTATTCTTTCCATTACAGAAAGTAATCCCTAATTAAATCTAAGAGGAAACACCGAGGAGAACATCTCTGTCTCATTATATTGGTTCTGAAATGGGCTCCTCCTGTTTGTGTTCAAGGAACTTTTGGTACCTTTTCAGCAGTCCAGAAGCCCTCGTTGTGGTGCACATCGCACGCTGGGATCTCACACGTGAGCCAAGCCACAAAGCCTCGCTCTGGGCCCTGAAAGGTGACTGAGAAACCTCGTCCCCGTTCTTGTTGCAGGTTATTTATTATCACCGATTTACAATCCCGACATTTCCCTACCGCGGCTGCTCCTGCACCTCATGGACTCAGCTCGGCCCAGAGCCGGGTGAGCCGCGATATGCGAGCGGCTCCGGGGCGAGCCGCCCTGCGGAGCACCGCCCGCTGAGCGCTGAAGGCCGGATTCACCTTCAGGAGCGGCTTTTGTCACTTCGCCTCGCTCAGCAACGCGGGCCCGCCGCCTCCGAGCGGCTCCACGGACGGCAGAACAGGGCCTGCAGCTCCGTACCGACACGGGCAGCCAAACCCGCCGCGCTCTCCCCGCCCCGAGGCCGGCGGTGCCGCCCCGCGCCTTGAAGCCGCCCCCCCCTCCCCCCACACACGTTGCCCGGGCGACGCGGCGCCCTCCCGCTTCCGGCGGCCGTGGCGCGGTGTGATGACGCCATCGCCGCGCGCCGCCCCGGCCGCTCCCTTCCCGCCGCCGTCGCCACCGCCACCGGCCGGAACCGGAGCGCCGCCGCTCCCTGCACATGCGCGGTGCGGCGCCCGCCCGTAGGCCCGGGCCTTCCTTCAGCCCGGGCCCGGGAAGCCAGGCCTCGGCGGCCGCCGCCCGGCGAAAGACCATGGGCAGGACGGTGAGCGCGGGGCGGCGCCCCGGGGTGGGGGGAGGCGGCGGGCAGGGCCTCGCTCCGGGCCTCGCTCCGCCGCTGTGGCCGCTCCCGTCCGCCGGGGCCTCGCCGCGCTCTGAGGCCGGGCCCGGGGGCCGAGGGAGGCCCGGGCGGCGGCCCGCGGCCCGGAGCGCGGCCCCTTCCCGAGCGGTGCGGGCTGGGTGCGATGGAGGAGGAGTTTGGGTTTCTCCTCCTTCTGGCGCTCCTCGGTCGGCGCTCACCTTTATTTGTCATTGGCCCTCACCTTGCTGGGAGCCCTCGGAGGGAGGCGGGCTGAAGCTGAAGCCCACCGGGCGGCGGCGCTTCGGCATCCCGCGTTGTCGGGGTGACGGCGGAACGGCTGGGGCCGAGGTAGCCGCGCGCCCGGCCTCGCAGTGCTGTGCCTTCCAGCAGGCCCGGGAGATGGGTGCCGAGCTGCTTGGATGTGTCGCTTCCACGTAGATTGGGCCTGCTTCTATGTATTCTGCTTCTGTATGCTGACAGTGTGTGAGCACTGTGTTGTTTTATACCAGAGCAGCTTCTGTGACAAAGGAAGTGACAGACCAGAGCTCATTACCTGTAATTCTGCCCTAATTCTCCCATCCCTGTCTGTGCTTCTGGCTCTGCATACCATTAGGTGATTCTTTCAGCATGTATCAGTGAGCTGTGCTGCGTAAATTACTGAGCATGTGAGCCTTCTTAAAATCTTAATGGGTTTAAACATGTCTGGGGAGAAGCCTTGTAGTTCTGAACTTCCTAACAGTCAAAATGAGCACGCTGAAAACTAATCTCTCCTTTTATCTTTTAGATCAATTCATGTGTAGAATGTTGTGAGTCTCTGAAGCACCTTAGCAATTTCTTTTACTCTTCCTAGGAGGCCAGGTGTCACAGGAGAACTTCACTCTCTTGTTACAAGAATTAAGTGGCACCCAGAAACGGCAGCGAACTTCCGAGCTTCTGCTGAGTGGATGACAGCATCATTTACAATGTAATGTTTCTGAAAGTTTCTTGTTTGTGCAACATTCCTCTGCTTTTGGCTGCGATAGTGTTGGTATTTGGTGTTTATCTGAGGACACCAATCTGACAACCTGATTTGTTTGTTTATGCGGTGGGCACGGTAAATGAGAGTGAGCTGCTGCTGTTCAGAAGGCCTGAGTTGCTGCAGCTGAGCTGTTTGAGGTCTCCTAGATTCACCTGTTGAAGGTTTTATCAGAGATAACCAAAACTCCTCTTTTAAAACAGAAACCAGACATGGAGTCGGTGTGCTGTTAGCCCCAGAGCAAACTGTTGCTTATGCAAGTGAGGTTTGTTCTCTGTTACACAGGTGTGGTTTCACTGAAAGCTTTTCTTGTGTTTGTGCTGTTCGGTTCATGCTCCAGGCACAAAAAACCTGTTGTTTTCTGAAGCAGTGTCAGATTAGTATCTATCCACTTCATGTGCCTTGCAAAATACCTTCTTGTAACACACTTCTAACACACTTCTGAGCTATTTAGCGTTTCCTTTTTACAGGCAGGAAATTATGGCAGAGAGGCACTTAAAACTACAAGAATATCTTTGATGTTTGAGAACAGACCTCAATTTCCAAAATTCTTTATTCATACATTGACTCACTTTCCTCTTTATCAGTGCAATTCATATAGAGCCAACAGATTTCTGTAACAAAGAGAAAGGAATTGGAACCTGTGGCCAGTAAAAATTACTAAAGTAACTTCTAAGTTACTCTGATTTTAATTTTAACAATCGTAGGATCTCATGTTCAACAAGAATCTGAATGCCTGGGCATGTGAGGAGGCTGGGAAGTTCCTGTTGTTTTCTAGCATGATCTGATGCATGTATTGTTATTTCATAATTCCCGGAATTTGGCACACCGTGAGCCTGGGGTGAAGCAGAGAGCAGCTAATGGGCTGCTGCTCATCACTCTGATAACAGAAGTGTGTGAAGGATGTTGAGATTATAAATCCTAAACACTCCACAAGATTGAGATATTTATCTCTGCAGGTCACCAAAGGAGAAATAAACTGTTTGCTATCTTTGAAATGCTGCCTTGCCATTGGATGCAATGACAGGGAGACCACAGGGCTCATCTAAGCAGGGGGAGGTACATCCTGTGGAGTGTGAAAAACATGATTGCTTCATTGTTCTTGGGAGACCTTCCATTATTTTCAGTTTACTTGGTGAAGCTTTGCCAGGTTCTAACATGAGCAGAGATCTGTGATCAGCGCTGTGCCTGGGCTGTAAAATTCACTTGAAAAAGCATTTGGAGAGCTCTTTGTAAAGGCAAAACAACTGCAAAGATCCAAACACGTGCATTAATATGACCTTTTGCATGGATGGACTGTTGGGGGGCTGCTGTTTGATTAAGAAAGGCCTGTGAATTAGCCCTCAAAATCCCTGAATGAAGCTTTCCTCTTTCCTTTACTAGCACTGTAAAACAAGTTGTAACTTGTGCTGCTGCTTGGATGCTACTCATTGCGTTGCTTTTGGGGATCTGACTTGGTGATGGTGGAAACGATTGTATTTCTGCACGTTGGCCTGGGTAAAACTGTAGGCAGAGTTGTATCAGACTGCCAAGCTGGGGAGCGCCTGCCCTGCTGCGTGTCCTCCTGCTGGGGCTGCTTAAACGTGTCTTCCTTCTCTGCCTTCCTGCAGGTCTCTTCCATCCTGGCAACTCAGCAAACAATTAGCGTTCCCAGGCTGCTGGAGCTGTTCATGTTAATGGATGACATTTGATATGTGCCCTGTAAGTCCTGCACTGGGACTCGGTGACCGGTGGGGTGCCTGATGCCTGTAATCCCCATCCCCCGCCGGGTCCGTTCGTTCCACGGCCCCCACACGACCTGCCTGCACTCAGCCTGTGGCCCGGTGCGGACCACGCACTTGGTGCGTACCAAGTACAACAATTTTGACATCTATCTCAAATCCCGATGGATGTACGGATTCATTCGTTTCCTGCTGTACTTCAGCTGCAGCCTGTTTACCTCCATCCTCTGGGTGGCACTCTCTATCTTGTTTTGCCTTCAGTACCTTGGCATCCGGATCTTTCTGCGTTTCCAGTACAAACTCTCCATCATCCTCCTCTTACTGGGGCGAAGGCGAGTGGACTTCAGCCTCATGAATGAACTGCTCATCTATGGAATTCATGTGACCATGCTGCTAGTGGGGGGGCTGGGATGGTGCTTCATGGTATTTGTGGATATGTAAATAAAAACAAGCGCATGTGGGCTAAGAAGGTGACTTTTCTTCCACCCCTGAATTTGTCAATATCCCCTTTTCTTTTTTTTTATATAAATTAATTTATTTATCAGTGCTACTTCTTATTGATAAATTAATGTACTTGTCTCTGGAATTTGTATTATTTTTTTTGTAAGGGTTAAGGTGCCATCTTGATGATCAAAGTGCAACACTTGATTGGGTGTTCATTCTTTGCGTAGTGCAAGTTAATATCAATTTCTTTTAGTCCATAGGAGCCTGCCTTGCTGCTGTTCCTGTATTCCTGTGGGCATGGAAAAGGCAGTGCATTTTCTGGAGCACAGAATCTAGAAAATCTTGTGCCCTACACTCTGAGAAAAGTCTTTACCCTTTTTCTGAAAACGTTCCTTCATATCCCAGGCATGTAATATGTATTCTACCAGATCAGTGCTATCCTTTCTCTCTGTAGTTTGCATTTTGCGTATTCCCAACTAAGAATATGGGGCCAAATTCAACAGACTGTTGTGCTTTTGGTTTTGTTGTCTTTTTTTTCTTAATATTATTTTTTAGATTAATGCAGGGCTTGCGTTCAACCCACTTGCATCATGTTGTTCACTTTAATGTGATTATATAGCTTTGAATGGTTTTGTCCTTTTCAGGCAATTAATGCCAAGTAATTGAGCCCTACCCCAGTAGAACAAATCCATTGGAGTGATGGGAGCAGTGTTCAGTGTCATGTACTCTTGAAATTCCCAGTCATAGCAAAATTGTTATCATTTTGCAGTGATTATGGAAACCCATTGCAATGGTTTAGATGTTGGTGTTTGGTCCTGCTCTTCCCTGAATTGATTAGTTCCAGTTTTCTCATGGAAGCACTTCTGTCTTACAGACAGCAATGAGAGGAGGCTGTCTGACCTGGGAGAGTTTGAGGGCACAGTCTGAAGGGGCAGTGGTTGCTCCCCACAGTTACAGAGAGCTCTCACTCCTATCTTTGCTGCAGTGTGAGTGGTGTCACTGGACAACTTTCCTCACAGCTGAAGAAGAGAATTAAGCACTAAGCTTGGTTTTGCTGGTCCTGATCCGAGATCTTGGATTGTTCCTTTGCAGGCAGTTAAGCAGACCAGATTTTGGCCTAAGTTTTATTTTCATCTTTTTCCCTTTCTGCCCTGAAATCACTAGAGTCAATTGCAATGAAATAAGCAAGACTGGAAATATGTGGCCATTCCCTGATTGTCTTTAGTTTGAGATGCGAGTGGATTGAGAGGAAAATCAGTGAGCACAGAGGAAAGAACACTTAGTGCTTCAGCCTGTGAGTATTTGTGTGCATATTGAAGCCTTTTGCTCACGTACTCTGATTTGTAGCTTTACAGATGCAAAATAGGAAAGCTTCTGTCTGAAGCTAAAGCAAAACCAGAAATTATCTCATTATCAACCCTTACAATAATGATGTAATATAATGCAAACTGGACACATAGAGCTGAATAAATAATGGACAATGGTGGTTGTGGACTTTAGATTAGCCTTGTGGGAACCAAAGGCTGTTTCTGCAAGAAAGGCTTGGTATGATGTATGCCACAAACTGCAGGTTCTGGAAGTTTTTTCTCGTAACTGTGGAGCTCCCCAGAGCTCTGTTCTGGGAGTCCACAGGGCCTTGATATCCTGCAGGTCCCAGCTGCAGCCTGCCTGCAGGTAGGGGCAGTTCCCAGTAATTCCCAGCCCAGTACAGCTCTCTGCTGGGGTGCTACAGCTCAGGTTGTGTGGACTGTGCAACTTTATGCTGGAGAATTTCTGCAGGAAACGTGAGTTGGATCTGCCAGCAAACAGCCTGCTGTGTGCTAAGAGGCACCCAGCAGCCCCCTGGTGCCAGCCGTCCTGAGCACTTTGTAGATGGAGCAGCACAGACACAGGCTGAAGGTGTGGTGGTAGGACCTTGTTCTACTTTGAATGGGTGAAAGGGGGATTTGTGCTGCAGTGCTCCCCACCCAGCCCCTTCTGGCTGCTGGCTGCTCCTGCAGCAGTGTCCAACCAACAGGCTGTGTTGCACCTCAGTGCTTTGTTGTGCAGCCTGCCCATCTGCCCTCTGCGTTCGGTTTCTACAGTACACACCAAGGAAAAAGTAGGCATCCTCATCAACTCACCACAAAGCAGTGTTTGCCAACTCTCCGGATGTTCGCCAGGAGAGCCTGGGGATAGGCTGCTTAGAAGGCAGAGGATTCCCCATTCTTCCTCTACCAGCACAGCTTAATGTCTAGTCAGATTGCCCCAAATCGCGAGTGCAATTGCCCACAGAAATATACAACTTGAAGATTAAATAATTGAGGAGACCTCGGAGGCAATGTGAAGTTGGAAATACTCTCAGTCTTGGCTGTTAGCAGCGGTCAGACACCAAGCAGTGCTCGGGCAGTTGATGCTCCTGGCCTGGTGGGGGAAATGAGGTCCCTTTGAAGTCGTGCTGGCAAGGAAGAGGAATTAATTTTCAAATGATTTGTTTTACGATGCAATAATTTGAACATTTTAGATCTCTGTGAGTGGAGCAGCATTTGGCACCTTTACTGCACTTCTTCAGAGCATTTTCCAACTAGAGCTAATTAAACCTCACAGCATCCCCAGGAGATCGCAGAATAAGTAAGATCTTGGTAATGATTCAGAATTTAAATTTGGTGTTTTTGAAGGTTGTTTTTTTTTTTTTTTTTTTTAAAGCTTTTAGGACTATGTTGCCAAAATATATTTTCTGAAGCAGTTGCGATTCTGTGAGTTGCTTACCAGCACAAACTGCAGCAGGGCAGGAGTGCTAAGCACGTGCAAGTAACAGTAAGCAGCACTCAGAGATGTGGCTGCTGGCAACGCTGGGTGGTTGCTATGGAGTATCATTTTTTTTTTAATTTTTTTTTTATTTTCCCCGTTTCTTTTGACTGATAAACTTGGCATTTTTAATAAGGGGGGCAGAACAACTTGCTGGAATACAACAAATAAGAAAACAGGGGCAGGAGGTGGGCTTTTTGTTTTTCAAGAGCCCAACAAGTGGCCAATACTGTCACTTGCCAGAAACATCCTGTGAAGTGGGGACCTGCAAACTGTGCCCCATTGGGAACCTTTATGTTTGGGAATTTTTTTGCTCTTTCCAAAAGTCGATGCTGGAAGGGGTAGATCCAGCTCTGAAGTACGTCGTCTTCCTGTCTTGCTGTCTGGCTGTAACTTTAAAATCTTCTGAAATATTCCTTTTGGCATTCCTTCACACTGATTCCATCCTGGACAATGAGAGCAGCTAGTTTGTTCCCTTTCATGTGATTGGGTTTGTTTATTTTCTTGCCACGTTTGGACTTTAAGTGTTGCTAAAAATGGGGTTAAGAGTAATGAGGAAAAAGCTAGAAACACGGATTTGGGGGAGCGTGTCCCCAGACACGTGCCAGCTCTGCCCTGCCCCTTTGCAGCCCCCTGGGCACCCCTGCCCACCAGAGCCACCAGGTGCCAGCTGTCCATCTGCACTGTGTGGGCTGAGAGTGGTTTGCAGTGGCAAGGTGGCCTGACCTGTCAGCCCATTGAAGTGCTGCAGTTTCACCTTGTTAACTCTTCAGAACTTGCCAACAGCTGGTGTTTGGGGTGCTGCTAAATCCTCTATGAAACATGCCACCCACACTAAACGTATCTTTTTTATAACATCTTGATGCATCGATTTGTTTATGAAGAAAAAGCAGCAATTCAGTCCTGTGATGCTGCTATCATTCTGATGTGGGGGCAGCCTGGGTCCTCTCTCAAAAAGGCACTGAGCTTTTGCCTTAAGGCCTTGCCCAGCTAACAGCTCGCTGTGATTCCTCCCAGGGCTCTCATTAGTTGCTAGTGTTGTTTCTTTCCCTCTGGGGGTGTAGGAGACAGCATCTATTACCAGGCACAGAGAGCAGCGTGGCACGTTTACTTCCAGGAATGCTTTGTCTGTTCTGGAGGCTCTAGCACACGCAGATAGCACGCTGTTCTGGGGAAGAGTTGCTGGAAAATATGAAGCCTTGTTAACTTTCCGTGATTGTATTTAGCCAAACAAGGTTTCCATAGCTCCTGGACAGCTCTGCTGCCTGGGGAAAAAAAAAAGAAAGAAAAAAAAAAAACCCTCTCATTTCTTCACCTGCCAACTCTCTGCGCTAATTTTGTCTTCCTGCTTCAAAGCACTCATCGTGCCCAGAAAATGTCACTTCAAAGCAAAGTTCTGTCCACTAATGAGTCGGTGAAAAGCGTTTGGTTTAAGATGCTGGGCAGTTCTCATGCTGTGCTGAGGCGCTGCTCTGAGCTGAGGGTCCTCAGGGCCTCTTCCCCACATCCCCCATCGCGCTGCAGGAGACTGCAGTGCTGTGGGACGGAGCTGTGGGGGCTGCAGTCAATCAGCCCCCAACGCCTGCAAGGGCCGACGTTCCCTCACGTGGAAAACGCCGTGTGTAAGACCGAGAGACAAATACCCAAGTCCTTAGCTGGTTCCTCTGTGAAAACGAAATCAGCCTCCCCTTGGCCCTGCTGAGAGTTCTGCCTGAGTAAGGACGTCGGGATTATGCATGCTAATTAAATGAACCACCCATCCCTCTGCATCCTGCTCTCCGCTGGGAATTCCCCTCTGAGTAACTTGCTCCCCCTGAGGAACGGAGCTGCATGAAAAATCTCCCAGATGGTGAATCCGTTAGAGAAAATCACAATCTGTTTGGGGCTGTTTCAAACAAAAAAGAGCACCGGAGACGCGGAGGAATAAATTTGCTCTTGCAAACCATTTGCTCAGTAATGGGGAGAATTTAGATGGGCAAAGATATATATTTTTTTTTTCCAGAGGACTTTTGTCTCCTTTTGCCTCCAAAACTGAGCAACGGTTTACAGCATAAATTGCAGTGTTGCATATCAGGAAAGCTGCCATTGCTTTGCTGCAGCCCTGGACCCACTCGTGCGTGTTCTCTGCAGGAAGGAGCTCGGGGGAAGGAGCAGCACTCGGTCACATCCCGGGTGTTGGTAGGGCCCGGGGCACAGAGCTCAGTTCTGTCCCTGCCTGGAAGCATTTCACTTGAAATCCAAATTTCATACAATGCTCCACGCCAAGAAAAATTCTTCCAAGGTTTTCTTTTCTTCTCTTTTTTTTTTCTTCTTTTTTTTCGTGTAAACTTCAGATGAAAGCTGCCTAATAGTTTCTTGGAAATGTGTTTGCTTACAGTTGTGTGCAACACAGGCACTGTTACTTCCTTGTCCTCTGTGCGAAGCTGGCTGGAGGCGGGCACAGAGCGTGGCGTTGTGCAACGTGTCGGGGCGAGGGGAGCAGCCTGCATGGTCACACTGGCACCACTGTAGAGGTGAGACCTTAGCAAAACCCATGGAAATTCCTAACTTAAGCTAGGTGCAGCTTAGGGGAGACTCACGTGTCTTCAGGATTCGGGGAGCTCGCTGAGCTTCTAGGACTGAGGGTCCGGCTGTTCTCCTGTGCTGCAGCCCTTCCTAACAAACCAAGCTGGTAGCACCGATTTGCCAACACGTTTCCCATTTACTGTTCACCAGAGCATCAATTGTGACAAATAAACAGAAGAAGGCAGCATTTCGCTGAGAGCATTCAATGTACTGGTTAAGACACTGTACTAAGAGAGTGTGAAGTCTGTGAAGGCTGCAGAGCAGCCATGGCAGCGCTGGGGGGCTGCTGCCCAGGGCTGAGCACAGCCAGCCACACTCAGCACTGCACCCCTGATGTGGGGTTGTCCCAAAGCAGGGCTGTGCATCGCTCTGCAATAGCAGGGCTCTGTTTCCACAGAGATTGTTTAAATGATGCCTATATTCACACGTTGTGAATGCCTTCAGAAAGGGATGAATGCAGCGCTTGGTTTTGAGAAAGCAGGATAATTTTTATGATCGGTAACAACTTGTTAGCAATGTGCTACAATGAGGGCACAAATTTCACGCCTCAAGGCTCGTAACTGCTTCTCAGGGAGGGCAGGGAGGGACAGACGCTGCTTTTTTCCTTCTTTGGGAACGCTGGGCATGGACAAAAGAGCTATAGGGTTTGTGGTGCCTTCCTCTAAAGCGTGGAGCATCAGCTAGGAGCTGAACCTGTAACCTGATTACGGCTCTGGATAAACACTGGTTCTGCTGGAAGCAGTGCTTCCAGCAAGGTCAGAATTTCACTTTGTGTTCTTCTCCAACAAAACTCTTAGGGAAATAAATAAAACATTTGAAAGCGATGCCCTTAAGGTCAAATTGCAATGCGCGCTTGTACCGAGGATGTACACCGACTTGAGAAGATGTACACCGACTTGAGGCAGCGTGTGGCACAAGAAATATGAGGTCAAATCCTCGAGTCCCTCATTTCCAGCCGCTGCTGCAGGATTTTCCCAGCCTGGCTTTGAGCGGCAGGTTTGGGGTAGCAGCAGGAGGAGGGGGTTGCTTGTTGTGTGTGAAAGCTGAGCGCAAGGGCTCACATGCTGATCCACATCCCTGGGCCGAGCTCTTAGGATCCCGGTGTTGTGGGTCCGTGGGGCCCTCTGAGGGCTGGCAGCAGAGAGCTCAGCGCTGCCGCCCGCGACCTTGAGCATCTTCTGCATCCTCCCAGCACATGATTCGGGGGAGAAGGCAGGGGCGGGGGAGGTGGCACAGCACCGAAACGTTTGTTCAGCAGTTGCTGCAAAAAGAAAACTTGCTTCAATCTGCTGAGATGCCAACTGAATTTTGTTTTGTTTTGGTATTTTGGAGGCGAGCCAGCAGCAGGATGTTGTGAAGTCTTCAGCAGCTACTGCCTGCTTGTTCCATACCAAGCATAACTTTGTATATATTTTTATCGGCAAACTCAGTCCCACGCGTTGTGATGTGCAAACAAGGGCCCTGGCTGCAGGGCTGCAATCCAGAGAGCTGGGGAGAACTGAGCCATTTTCCTTGGCTGCTCTCTTAGTCACATTCTGCAGAGCTGGCCTGCAAAGGTACCTTTCCTCCCTGCCAGCTACTGAGAGGAATAGCAAGTGGTTGGTTTGATTGGAGAGGGGAGAAAAAACAAGTTCAGCACCACCACTGGGGTCCCGGCTCCTCCTCCTCAATCCGGGGGGGATTTCAGCACAGATGTAGCTGCAGTGCTGGAAAGGTTGCAGCGAATTTCGGGTATTGCTTTTTTCCATCTCACGTGGGGATGAGGCGTTTGTGCTGTGTCAGCAGAAGGGGCTGTTCTCCGCCTTGCACAACAGAGAGCCGCCGGGTATAAATAGCCTTCATGCCTGTCACCTCGGCGACTTTGATGGCGATGCCCTGATTTAAGCCTCTCTTCCAGGAGATGCTTTAGGTGTGTGCCATCCCCACGGGACCAGATGTGTATTTAAATTAAATGCATGGCCGTGGGCTCTGGGCAGCCATGTGCCAAGCCTGTGCCGTAGCGCTTTGCTGGGCTGGGACCAGTGTGAGCTGAGCTTGCTGCGTGTCTCTGAGCACTACAACTGTTGCCTTCACAAAGCATCAGCGCTCGGAGCAGGGACACAACCGAAGAGTGTCTGACAAATATATGTATGTGTGGGGACCGCTGTCTGCGGCTCATGACATGGTGAGGCGTCTCGAACACGACAGGGCTCTGCAGAGGAGCTGTGACATGGGGACACGGGGACACAGAGTTCCCTGCTTTCTTCATTCTTTGACTCTTGCTTTCTCACTGGAGAGCTTTGGAGGCAGCAGCTCGCTCCCATCAGTTGCAGCCCCAGCACCACCCTCGGTCAGGAAGTGTTGTCCATGTATATAACATAATAGCAATAAGTCCATGGCTCAGTCATTGAAGACACGGGTGCAGAACCCCAGGGCTGAAAGCGTCCCCATGGAGTTGCCCAGTCAGACCTTGGCTTCACCCTGCTTGCCCTGCCTGCATCCTTTGTTCCCAAGGAAGGCCCAGAGGTGACTATGGATGCCTTTTTAAATGTTTATCGTCACATTATCCATCAGATACATATTTACAATCATTCATTAAATTAGGATGTACGTTTCATTCTTCTTTCTTGGAATATTAATGCCTACTCCTGGCTGAAATGCCATATGAATATTCATTAAAAAATCAATCAATCCCTGTGCCAGGAGTGATGTCATTTGAGCAATAACTGAAGCTGTAATCGAGCATGCGATGAAAAAAAACAACAAATGCCACCAGATCTAATGTTTATTGAACTGGGTGTGGGTAAATCACGGTAGGGTTTTTCCATGCTTTCTGTGCTAAAGCTCTCTCTCTGATTCCTTTGGGGGGCTGTGGTGAGCCTGTCCTGCCAGCACCCCAAGGAGCTCTGGGCTGCGGCGATGGATGAGTGAGATGTCGCGTCGCTGCCGAGCTGCTAATGAGGACCTTGTCAGAAATTAGTCTTCTGACAATGGGAAACAAAAGCTCTCAAAGCTATTGTGGGAAATCTTCTTGAAAATGGATAGGCTGAAGTCTGCTTTCCCATAGATCTCAGGCTGGTTGAGCTTTCTCACTGCTTATAGCATTGCCCAGGCAGCCCTGTGGTGGCATCGCTTAGGTTGCCCTATGCATTGAGTGCTGACTGTGCTTGGGTTGGGCTCCGTGCTGAGAAAGCAACAACGCACTTTGGGAGTTATCATTATTACTCTGCAATTCCTCAGATTGAGATTTTCCCAACAACAGTGAAGGATCTGTGCCAATGTGTGGGCCCTGACGTGGCTCCCATGATAAGATCACACTGTTTGTGTGGAAAATAGCAAGAGCTTTGGCTTGGCTTCAGCAGCAGTCGTTTTGGAAATCTTTTGTGTGCAATGCACCTGGATGGTAGGAGAGGTCATCTCTGCGATCTGCTTTGTGCCTTAGCTGCCATTCTAAAGCCCTCTATCAGCTCTGCAGAACAAATGGCCCGGAACATTTATCCTGGAGAGAAGTTGGGTTGATTGTAGCTAAGTGTATTTTCTAAGGTAGCTCTAGCACTCCAGAGAAGGGATTGTAAAGACCTCTTATAGCAGTGGTGAGTGCTGGGACGGAGGAGAGCTGCTGCTGGGGCTCAGGGTGTTGGCGGGCTCAGCAGACTGGGGCTGGGCAGCAGGCTGAGGGCTGCATCCTTCCACTCAGCTCAGGGAAAGTCGAGCAGCTGGGTTTCTGTGTGCAGAAGGAGTATCTGAAAGCAAAGGTATTTTAATCCTGCGGATGGTGCCAAGTCAAATTAAACACAATTTCTGAGCAGTCAAAGCAATTAACCATCAGGATCATTTACAAGAAGAAGTGTCTATCCACCAACACTTTGCATCTTCAAGATGAAAGGAGATCTTTTTCTGAAAAATTTATTTTAATGCTGCTCCTGGGAGAGGTGCCTGCAGCCTGTATGCAGCAGCCGGAGCTGCGGGGCTTCCTTCCAGCACAGGGCCCAGGAAGGCAGCACAGCAGGCATCGGCTCCTGGGATGGGAGTTAACCAAAGGGAAAACGCCTCCTGGCTCCGCTCGGCAGTCACCGAACCATTACAGAAGGGGTGCCTATTTAAAAAGGCCAATGCTGCATTATTTTTGTTACTGTCGTCCCCTCCTCTCTCCAGAGGCCCAGAAAGGAGAGAAGCAGCACCGGGCGCTTCTGGAGCAATTCTCCTGATGGGAGCTCAAGGATTTCTGTATTTACAAATCAGCAAAGCCTTTTTACATGCGACCTTCTACCAGCTCAGCGAGGACAATGCAAACCCCTTGGAGACACTCCCATTTCTGTTTGTTTTAACTTATTCCCAATCATCTTCACGTAAGACAATGAGCTTGGCTGTAGTCATAAGAAGCGCCGCTCTCACGGTGCCAACCGTGTGTCACAGTGAGCTGCCTGTGCTGAGCCTGCCTGCCTGATGTAAGCAGCTGTGCTTAGAGAAGTCAGCAGCTATTGCAATCTGGTTGTGCCACCTCGGCTGGCTGTTGCACGAGGGCTGTCCCCATGCAGGGCAGTGTTGGAGGACACCCTGTGCTGGCTGTGCTGATGCCTTCGGAGCAAACCCCGGCTCTCCTGTCAGGCACATCACTCTGCCATGAATGAATAGAACGTGTCAATGAGGGTTTGAGATGCATTTTGCTTTGCAGCTTGTTGATGGTGTGTTAATGCCAATGGACTCTGTATGGCTGTAATACAGATGTTGTGCCCTCTCCTCTCATATGAGCACCAGTTATGCTGGAGTGTCAGCTAAGTGTGCCATGCAGGGAAGGTTCCTGGCACCAGGTGATTTTCTCTCCTTTCCAGCCTGCATCGCAGTTCACAGCACAACACAAGAACTGGTTCTGTGTATTGGCGCACGCTTCTGCCTCCAAACAAAATGTGTGTTCCAGCTGCAACAAGGTGTCTGAACAAGGCAGCATTTCTGCTCTCAGAACCTTCTGAAGGTCTAACAAAGCAGCTCTCCTGCAGAATTCCAAACTTGCGCATTACTTCCAGGGTCCCTTCCTGAGCTGGCACAGCTCCACTGCGCAGAGATGGCCCTGCAGCGAGGGATGAGGACCGGACACATCGGTGGATCATTTCCTTGTGGGGTTTGCCAGGAAGCCACGTGTCCATGAAGTGCATCCACCTTCCCTGGTTTGTTCAGAGAATGGGTGTGATGTTACCTCACCGTGCCTGAGGAGTGTGGTTCAGTGGCATGCAGTCTGTGGCTCCTGGTGTGGTCCTGCCATGCCCTGCAGTTCTGCCTCTGCTGCTTTGCTCTCACTTAGCACATCTCCTGCACGAATGGAAGTGCTGGGTGTTTTATCAAGTGATTTTTTCAGCCCTCAAGCCGTTCTTCAATTTGAAGTGCTTGATTAAAAAAAAAAAAAAAAAAAAAAGAAGCTCAGGGAAGAGAAAGAAAGAAAACATTTTTGTCAGCCTGAAATCACTTTGCAGACATTATGGAAAATGCTGCCTATTTTGTCTCCTCTGCTCTCCGAACCAATCTTTTGCATTAAATTCAGCACAGTAGTAAATAAACATGTTTTCTCAGGCCCTGCAGCTATAGCAAACCATCAAATGGTGCTTCAGAAATGTTCCTTTCTCCATCACAGATCATGATTTAAAAATCCGTGGCTGAGGGGAGCAGGGTGCTCTCCGGGCTGTGGGTGAGAACACCTTGCTTCCAATGGGATGCCCTGCACACATCCCATGGCTGACGGCTCCTGCAGCCCCACTGCACCCATGGAACATGTGGAACATGCTGGAACACGATGGAACATGCTGGAGCATGGAGGAGGCACAGGAGGGCTGACAGTCAGCGAGACGCAGGGAGAGGAGCAGGGGGTGTCAACATCTTCATAAGAGCAGAATTGCTTTATGTCCAAATGCAGTTTGGGACATATTTCTCATACATCACTTCAAAAAAGAAAAAAAAGGAGATTTTATCTTTTGCAGCAGAGGAAATGTGTTTGTCCTGACCTGACACTGTTTTTTAAAGTGTCGAGTGCTAATGAAATTCCTCAGCCTTGAGCAGCTCTGAGCATCCAATGCTGGTTTTTAAGATATGGGGACATTTTTCTGCAGTTTTTAAGGCAGCCTCAAAATGATGAATGCGTGAGAGGAGAGAAACTTCCAGATCCAAAGAAGTTCTGACACAATCCTGCATGCAAAGCAGACAGAAAGACGCTCATACTTTCAAGGGGCTTTTGTTATCCCTTTGAAATTTATTTATAAGACACGGGGCTAACGCTGCTCGCTTTGATCGTGCAAATAGGTTCACCGATCTTAATATTTGGGGCTTAGAGACACGAGAAAGCAAAACGAGGCTTTTTAGGCTGGGGAGTAACATTTGGAACGAAAATTCGCCCTCCTCCCCATGTGCCGCATCGGGTAATGCCGCTTTTGTGTGTGATGCTCCACAGGTTTCTGACGGCGGGGGAATGGTGCAGAGGACCGGGGGGGACGCGGCGCCCTTCCCGCAGCTCCGAACCCCGCGGGGTCTCCTCTGGGGGGCCGAGGCAGCACTGCGGGCTGGGGCTGGGCGAAGGTCGGGTTCGGGACGGGAGCTCCGTGAGCCGGAGCTGCTGCGCTGCGTTCTGTCCTTTCCTACACGCGGCGTTCCGCATGGCAGCGGCATTCCGCATAGCAGCTCCGCGCCGCCGACACAGCGTGCTTTGAGTCTGACCGTTTCCACCTCCCTCGGTGATTTTTATTTTTTTCTATCTATCTCCTTCCGTTTCTGCCTTTACATCAATGTTCCGAACGGACCCTTGGTAGCGGCGGGGCGGTAATGCCGCTCTCTCCCACCCAGAAGTGCCCCCCGGCCCCGCTCCGAGGTCGCAACCGCTCCCGCGCCCGCCGCCCGCTGCCCCCCAGCCGGGCCGCCCGTGGTCCCTCCTCCTCCCCCGCCCCTCTCCTCCTCTTCCTCCCCCTTCTCCTCCTCCTCCTCCTCCCCCCCCGCGGCGGGGCCGGCCCGGTGGGGCCGCCTGTCTGCGGCGCCCGGCGCTGCTGGGCGAGGTCAGGGAAAGTCCATGTGAGGAGCCGCTGGAATCACTTCCTGCTGCCGCCGCCGGGACCGCCGCCACAGCCGGCACCGCCGCTAGGCCGAGCAGCGCCGCGCCGCGCGTCCATGGGGCCGGAGCCCCGCAGGTGGGCGCCGCTGTGCCCGGGGGGCTGCGGGTGGGAACCGGGGCTGAGAGCCGGAACCGGGGCTGCGGGGGACTCTGCGGGACGCGGCGTGCGCTAAGCCGGCTGCTCCCCCGCCCCGCGCTGCCCCCTCGGCAATGCCTCCCCCTCCGCTGTCTCCTCCCCGGTGTCCTCTCCCCATCCTTGCGGCCGGGATACGGTACCGGAGGCCTGGGGAGGGAGGGGGCGAGGGGGAGGGGGTGGGGGCGGTCGGCGGGCACACGCGGCTCCCCCCGGCTGGGGGTCCGAGCCGGAGCCGTGCCCGGTGCTGGGCCGGGGGTGCGCGGCGATCTGCGGCGGGCGGTAGTTAAAGTGCGTTCGCTGTGTCAAGGACTTCTCTAAACATCTTCCCTGCTGTAGGGAAAGAAAATGACAGCGGTACATTGTGTGCTCCGCCGCGCCGGGCTCGCCCATACGTATTAGCGGCAAAGTACAGAATCACTTAATGCGAAGTCTCCATTACGTGCTGGGTCATTAATTTGAATATTCACTTGTGTGTTTCCTCCTTTCAGGAGGCATTTGTGAGATTGCGGGCGGCTTGATGTGCTCCGTGCCTGCCAAGTGTTTGCCTCGTGTCCTGCGTTATTGACGCGCTGGCACACTGCTGCACCTTCCCCGGCTGAAATATTAAACAGTAGTAGGAGCTGAAAGCAGTAAACAAAGCTGAATTCCTGCTACCTTCCTTAGGATTGCAGGGCTGTGTCATGGGGGCTCTCAGAGCTGTGTGCCCCCGGGGTTCCTGCAGGAACCCCCACCCCTCCGTCCCTGCAGATGGAAGGAAGACAGTAAGCTGAGCGCTGCTAATAGCTGGAAGTGTGTCACTTATGGGACAGTACATACATAACCTCAAGGTTGGGGCACTGCAGGTAATAGCAGTTTGATCTGCAGCAAGGAGCGCGTATGAAATAACGAGGGATCCTGACCTCCTCCTTCTGAGAGTGGATGTCCTTCCAACGTCCACTGAAGGCAGCTCTGGGCACCGTGCGTTCCTTTATTCTCCTGTAGAGGTCTTAGAATTAAGGCTCTGTGGGAGTAAAGTGGAGATATGTGGATGTTAAAGGGGTTTCTCAGGCTGAAATCTCTGGAAGGAAACTTCCAACGCTTGCTAAATATTTCAGCTAGGTGGAGAGAAAGCAGATTGCAGTAAATGCAGAACCAGGTGCTCTGCATGTGGCATTGAGGAGCTGGAACAGGCCGCCCAGAGAGGCTGTGGATGCCCCATCCCTGGAGGTCAAGGTTCAAGACCAGGTTGGATGGGGCCCTGGGCAGCCTGGTCTGGTATTAAATGTGGAGGTTGCTGGCCCTGCTGTGGCGGGGGGGGGGGTTGGAGATTCGTGATCCTTGAGGTCTCTCCAACCCGGGCCATTCTGTGATCCTGTTAAGGGCAGGCAGTGTGGCACAACGCACACTTCGCATTCAGGTGGGCTGCAGAATGGCCCAACACAGCTGCCCCAAAATCACCACTGGGTCCACAACCTGGAAAGGGTTTCCTTGAGCTTCGCATAGGCTGCTTAAAGTGATCCTGGCAGGAAAAATCCTCACATGTTGGAACCCTGCAGAGTTCCAGTGCACCCCAGCAGGGCCGGCTCTGCCCTGTGCTCCCCCATGGGCGCTCCGTTTGCAGCACTGCAGAGGAATTGCTGCAGAGAAACCTCCGGACCCGGCTGTGCTCATCCGAGTCAGGATACAAACCCTCTGGTTCTGGAATGGAAATATTTATTTTAGAGCGCCTTATTATAAAGTCAGATTTCCCTGCCAGGCCTTCGGGAGGGCCGGCGCGGGGCTGCGCGCGCTGCAGATACAGACTTTATTTGAAAGCTGCCTTTATTGACATAATAGCACTGAAATTGGTGCACGGCGCTCGGATGCGATAGGAGCACGCTTTGTAAAGGATTGTGTGGAACCATTGGGTTGTGGATAAACATAGCAAAACAGCCCTGCGAAGCGGCGATGTGACCGTGCTGCTGCTTTGCTTGCTACAATGCCTGTGTTTAAAAATACCCGGGCCTGACAAAATGGGGTTAGGATGAGGCTTCAGCCACACGTTTGGATTTAGCCCAGGTTTTGTGAGCCGGGCAGCTTTGTAGCAGTGGGCTGGGAGGAATGGGTCCGGTGATGCTGAAGGGCAGAGAACTGAAAAGAGAGCTGTGCTGTCATTGCTTTTTTTTTTTTTTTTTTTTTTTTTTCTCTCCTCCTTCCCACATTTCTTTGGTTCTAGTTGCATTTTCTTTCATTTCATTCAAGCATTCAGCATGGAGGAAATTAAACTGTACGGCGAGTTCCCTACAGCACCAAATGGGCACAGAGCGCTGCGTCCTGCTGCAGCCAGCACGGCTTTGCCAGCACCTGTACCCACAGCTTCACTGCCACCGGGGCTGAGCTGCTGCTCCTCGGGATGGAAACACCTATAGGGTGTGTGTCGTGCAGGGCTTTTTTTAATCAAGTCAGCGCAGAAACTGAGAAATAGGTTAAGCATGCTAAGGAGGGTGAGGCTGCTGGTTTTCTCTACCTGACTTTATTTGTGAAGTGACAGGAATTTTGACAGCCTTTGTGTCTTTTTTAGCAAATCAAGTGTCATGCCAGGTTTGCCTGTGGATGAGATCATTTGCAAAATATGCTTCCCAGCTTGCTTCAGGCATAATTCATTGTGTCAACTGCAATTGCTCATTTGCTAGGAACTGTGATTCATTAGCGATTTTTTTTTAAGTTCGACTTGTTTTTTAAGCAAATGTTTGGAGGCAGAACAGAACATTAAAAAAAAAAAAAAAAAAAAAACAAACCACACAAATAAAAAAAAAGAAAAATCTTTAAATCGTGCAGTGTTTCTACCCACAAATGCTGCTGTGAAGGGAAAACTTGTTAGAACGGCCCGGTCCTGGGCAGGGCCAAGCAGCCCCTGGGACCGCTCAGCTGCACGGTGTTGCACTCATTTTTGTCATGTGATTGCTCCTAAATGGGGACAGAGGTAATAATGCTCATCCTGCGGGACTGCCTGCGCCACGTGGAGGCTTCAGGGCAGCGGGACGGACGGGCAGACAGATGGACAGATGGAGGGACGCTGGGCTGGGCTGGGCAGAATGGCACCCGGGGCTCCCAGCACTCACTGTGCTCCTGCTCTGCGTGTTTTAGAGGTTCCCCAAATCAGACTTTAAAAACTAATTAAAAAAAAAAAAAAGCATCTCCGGGACGTTTTTGTGTTTCCTTTCCCGTGGATGGAGGCAAATATTTCAGCGCATTTTTTTTTCTGTAGGTGGGTGGATGGGGGAGAAATCACTGCTGCTGCTTCAGCAGCCACTAACTCCCCTCCAACACCAAACCAGCATGCGGGGGCTGCACGAATGGAAATACTTTCCAGAAGAAAAAATATATATATATGTGTGTATGTATATATATATTTCTAAACTTCTAAGTGACGGCGATCGGTGCTGGGCAGCATGGGGCAGGCTGTTCTTCCCCGTGCAATGGTTTGCTATGGGTGCTGCTCCTGTGCTGTCAGGGTGCTCCAGGTCAGTGGGGCGGGCAGCTCATGGCTGTGTGCTCAGTGCTGAGGGGCTGCCCACCTCGGGTCCATTCCTGGAGGTATTCAAGGCTAGATTGGATGGGGCCCTGGGCAGCCTGCTGTAGTATTAAATGGGGAGGTTGGTGGCCCTGCTTGTGACGAGGGGGTTGGAGATTTATGATCCTTGAGGTCCCTTCCAACCCGGGCCATTTTGTGATTCTGTGGGGCACCCCTATGTAGGCTCTGGATGAGATCTGGCTCTTCACCTCGCTGCCGACCCCATGGCAATCCAGCTGGTATCAGGACCTATTAATCATGTGCAAAAGCAGGAGGAGGAAAATCCTCTTTCTTTGCAGCATCCAATCTGTAGCAATCAAGGCTCTTTGGGATCTATCGATCCGGGGAGCAGAGCCAGATGTTTGCCATCCCCGGGTGCCTGCAGACAGAATTTCGGCGGCGGGTTGAGGGGAGGTGTGTGCAAAGAATTGTGAGTTAAGGACAGCAGTGCTGGTGCTTCGTCAGGCTCGTGGGCTCGGTGGCAGCACACTTGTGTGGAAAGGGTCCTGTGTGCCCGTGCCAGCGCTGGCGCGGCTCCACGAGCGCGTTTGTATCATGATATCCACCGGGGAAGCATATGGCAGCCTGGGTTATATATATTGTGTGGGGGCACATATTTTACATGCCAGTTCTCGCTGTCATAGGACAAACATTTACGCTCCGATTATATGAGGCATTAGAAAAACAAGAGCAGGGGTTGGAAATGCCATAATTCCTTGCAGGGATGTCGTAAAAGACGCTGTTTAGTGGTGATATGGCAACGGCAAAATTGAAGGGTGATAATGTTTCCATCCGTTGTGCTTTCAGGGTGCTAAGCTTTGGAGGGATTACGCTTTGAAGAGGTTTAGGATGCATAAATTCACCACTGGCATTTCAAGGCACCCCACGTGGAAGGCAATGGCCAGGTGCTGGGGGAAGGTGAGGAGGGAGCATGTACACCGTGGAGGCAGTCAAGGGCTTTGCTCCGAGGTTGCAGGCTGGTGGTATGAGCCGTGCAGAGCACCCACAGAGAGGGGCTCTTCCTGCCCTGCATCCCCCAGGGTGCTTCTCAAGTCTGCAGCAGCTGGAGCAGCCTGCATAGCAGCGAGCCTGAGCAACAAGGAGTGCTGTGGGGTTATCTTTTGTTGCTCTCGTTACAAACTCAGTCTTTTTGTGATTTGCTGTTGGTTAATCTCATTCCTTCTCACAGGCTTTGGGGAGCTCCCAAGGAACAGGCTGCAAAGTACAGCTGTAGGTTTTGCGTCGTGTCTGTAGCTGCAGCTTGTCATTTGGTCACTGCTGTGTGCAAAGAAAAGTTGTGGGAACTTCATCTTGCTGCTCCTCCTTTGTGCGTCCCCCTCCTGGCACACGGACACAAACACGTGCCTGTGCTTAATGAAACATCACCACCTGGGTTTAATTGTCTTCTGCTTAAGAACAAATGTTGCGTGGCATTATAACTACATTTTTCCCATGTGTGAAGGCTGCTGCGGCCGCAGCACCTGAGCGTGCAAAGCAGGGATAAAGCCAGCAAGGTGGGATGAGAGAAGAGATTCTGCTGCTGTTCTCTGAGCCCTTGGCTCCAGTACATCACCAGGAAGAAATGAGATGAATTGCCATGTGCAAAGCACGCCTTCCTAATAAATCTGTGCGTGCACTGGTAGTGCTGCCCTGGTCTCTGCTGGAGCTCAGCCCCATGGGAGCCGTGTGCTGCACCGTGCGATGGTAGGGCGGGATTTTTGACACTTGTCTAAGTACAATTTCTGCTCTTAATGCATCATTAGCACAGTTTTCTGCCTTTCATTCATCTCCCATTACAGCCCTAAGTCCCTTCTGTTAATTTTGGTGTGTTGGTATTTTTGTTGTCAGCAGTTTTGTTCTTTTTTGAAGCCTATAAAACCATTAGTGCGAAAGAAGATTAAAAAGATACATTACAATTAAAATGTTAATGAAATCTGCATCATACAACTTTTGAAACCATTTAGGCATTCATCTTTTTTTGGTCTTATGTCCATTAACTCTGGCGATTCTTATTCCACACTGACCCCTGCTGAGAGAGCTGTGCTATAATTGAATTTAGAAAGAGAGGGGGAAGGAAAGAAGGGAGGGGGAGAAGCAGTTTGGAAAGTAGAAGCTGGAAAGCTGGCTTTGCTCTGGGGGGTGTCCATGGAGATGAAGCTGCTGCATGTGCACAAAGGTACAGGAGAAGAGCAGATAACTATTTGCCATCACAGCCTCATCTTTCCTCCTTTCCTTCCTCCAAAATAGTGTTTCTGGAGATTAAGTGATTATTATTTTTTTTAAATAGATTTTCAGCAGCTTACACAACAATTTGGATGGGGCCCAGAGCACCCCCAGCTCTGGGGCAGGCTAAAGAGAAGGGTTGGCTAATTCACAGGCTGTGCAGCGAGTGGAACAACAGGACTTCTTGACTCATCAGACAGCTCCTAGGAACCGTGCCATGACTTCTGCAGGACTGTGGGCTGTGCGGGGCCGCTCGAGCCCTGCCAAGCCTTCAGACCATCTAGAACACTCTGTGCTGCTCAGCCCGAGCCGTGCTGGGTTTCTGGATGCCTCCTTCTGAAGGATTCTGTGTGTTTTCTCCCACATCTTCTGTGGGATGCTGCAGAAGTTTGGGAGCGCCGGTCCTTCAGTGAAAATTGTGGTTCTTGGTGTGGGACGGGGGGTATTGGCATGGTGATGGGATGGGTGTGCTGCTTAATGAGGCAGTAATGCAGCTCTGAAGTCAGAGGATGAGCACATCCTGATGCAGGAGCTGGCGGGTGGCCGAGGGGAGTGGAGCAGCAGCCCAGCTCGTGTTTGTGCTGCCAGTGGGAACTCAGGAAGGCTAAACTGGAGTTTTGAAGCCGAGACTTCTGCAGGGCTCAGAGGGATGGTGGCAGCTCTTTGGGGCTGGGTTGGCGCTGTCTTCAGATCTGAGCTCACCGCTCACGCGCAGCAAAGCCTAGAACTTCAGAGTCGTATATTTCCTTTTCAGGTGGGTAAATACCAAAATGTATAATGTTGCTGGATTGTGCCAAGTGTTTAGACATAGCCTGAATTTAGGGCTTAAGAACCTGGGATGTGTCTGATCCCTGTCCCTGCCTTCCCCTCACAGCGCCCATGGTGACATCCATGGGGATGCGTGGTGTCCATGGCTGACACGGTGTGGCCCCTTTCTCTGTGGGTTTCCTGTTCTCTCTCTCACCTCGGAGCAGTGCCGGTGTTTGCAGGCTGGGAACAAAGGCAGCACTGTTGGAAGCTCACTGTGATGATGTGTGGGCAGTCCTAGGCCCAGGAGAGGGAGCAGAACAGCGCTGCCCCCCGTGTCCCCCAGCGCGCAGTGCCGGCACTGGAAGGAAGGCCTCTCTGCTCTGTGTTGCGCTCCAGGCTCACGGCGGTGGTGGCTCTCATCCCCAGACCACCACGCTGATTTTGGCACGTGGGCTGCTTGTAGATCCGTGTAGCGCTGTGCTCCTGAGGTCTGCACAGGGGAGAGCTGTGAGGAGGAGCATGGGGTGCTCAGCTGCAGCCTCAGTGTGCCTTTCAGTGTCCCACAGCTGTGGGGTCCCTACAGGTCCCCACTGGGAGGTCTGTGCCGAGGCCAGGGCGCACAGCTGCTGTGGGAGCCCGCTCTGCTCACCCAAGGGAGATAATCTCTCTGCACCGTGCTGATACACGTCTGTGTTCACATGCTGGGCTCTTGTTTTGTGGGTAGCAAAATAAGAAAACCAGCAAACCCTCGGTGCCCACCACGGTGCTGGAGACACGGGCTGTGCTGGCACTGCCTGCTGCACTCCTAGGGTTGCTATGGGCAGCGCCTGGGGCTCCTTCAGGGACACGGCAGTGTTGGCATAGCGTGGCAGCTTTCAGTGCCTTACATCCCACCTCTGGTTTCATTACCTCGTGTAAGGCCTGTCCCAAGAACCAACTTGAACTCTGCCTCTTCCTTTTAGTTTGGGGAAGGTTAGCTGGGGTTCAAACCTCCGCGATGCGGTTGGTAAGGCTGAGCAGCATATTAAGCATTTCACAGAGGAGTGCATTAGCTCCCACCCACATCCCCCATCGGATGCCGGCGGAGGGAAGCGCTCCATGCCCACATCCAGGAGCTGCTGCTGGGCACACGGTGTGCGCAGCTCCCTCTCAGCCCCATCCTCCTTGCACCCATTGCCACCTCGCTGCTGGCTCTGCGTGCACAGCCCTACAGCCGGGTGGCTGCCCCAGCCTGGTGGCCGTCCCCAGCCCCACGTTGGCACGGCGCGAGGAGCAGCGAACTGATGTGCCGTGCCTAATTGTGTTACAGCTCAATTTGCGGAGCCTTGCTCTGCTCGCGCAGTACATCAGAAGCTCTTGTGAAATCTAATGTGCTGTAGCATCGGCGCAGGAAAAAGCTCTGCCTTCTGTGAAGCCAGACTGTTGCAGCGTAATTTGTTTTGTAAGATTTTGAAAGGCGGTGTTGCAATATGTAACAGTAGAATAGTGGGAAGATGGTCAGGTGGTTCTTAGGACTTCAACAGACAGATTTCATGTCTGTGTGTTTTTGCAACACCTTTCTATAAAGGGAAACATAATTTAAAATATGATTACTTAGTGTTGTAACAGTCTTCTCAAACGTTTTTGCATTATGCAGAGATCATTATCAGAGGCTGATATTAACTTGCAAAGAATATTATGCAAATCGCTCTCCTGTTCTTCTAAAAAGAAATTTCCTTCATAATGCAAAGCGTGACAAAAAAAAATCGTGCAGAAGCTTTTGGCAAAATTACATTCAGAAGATGTAACAGTTTTTCTGCTTACTAGCGCAATCCATTTGTGCCTTTCTGCTGGGTTTTCTCGACTCAAGCCGATAAAAGATGAATTTTAAAATCAGGGCCGGGCTGTTTGGGGGGGGGACCTCATACCTCCTGGGTGCAGGAATAGAGGAGGACAGCTTTTGTGCTCAGCGTGGTGGCGATCGGCAGCCCATTGCCCAGGGGTTGCAGGTGGGCATCGGTCCTGCACCCAGTGCTACGCAGCTCTGACCTCCCAAAATTCCAGCGTGCCACATTCGTGGCACCATAACCAACTGACGCTGCTGTGGCAGTGCGAGGCTCCTGGGTGCTGGCACCAGGGGATGCGTCCCGTCCTGCCCCGTGCTGCACCAGCCCTGCCCACTCTGTGTTCCTGAGCATCAGCACATTCCTGCAGGACATCCCAGCCCTGCTGAAGTCATGGGGAATTTACACCGACTCCATCCCTCCTCCTCCTCCTTTTTTTTTTTTTTTTTCTTTTTTGTTAGAAACTGATGGTATCAAAACTGCTCCTCCTGACACAGAACGCAGACCCCGCTGGTGTCAGACATTCTGCTCTTATCACAGATGGATTGACCAAAATAGACCCTAATAAATATTGTAACCAGCTGAAACGACAGAAATATTCACAGGCTGCGGATAGCAGTGAGTTTGGAAGAGGGTCATTCCCTGCAGAACCCCGCTTTTGGGGGACACTTCTCATTTTGAAAAACTGTATCCTTTGTCCTCAAATGTAGGTATTTCTCAATACAAGTGCGATTGAGAAAGGTCGGTCCCCTTCGGAGGTACAGATTGAATTATAGCCTTGTGAAATGGCAGAGCGAGCGTTCAGCGGCGTGCAGAACGTTCAGACTATTTTTTGCGTCTGGTTAGATAACTCAATATTTTAAAATCAAACCAAATGAGATAAATCAGCTGCAAGCTGTAGTTAGCATTCATCAAGCAACTTAGACTGGGCGCTGGGGCACCGGCTGACTCCACCTCTAGCTGCAGGCTTTTCCCGCTAGTAACGGATGCAAATCCTTGGTGATGCTGTGCTGCAGTGCATGGGATCCGAGCAGGGATGCTGCTGGCTGGGGCAGCCCCGTGCTGTGCCATGGCCCTGCTGGGCGCTGCTGCCCACGTGGTGGTTATGGAGGAAGGACCGCGTGCTTTGGGAGCTGTTGTTTGTGATGGCGAATCGGAGCGGCGAGGCGTTGCGCTGTAACCGCGGCGGCAGGAAGCAGTGTGTGATTTCTGGGTTTTTCTTTCCTGGAGGTTTCCCTTTGGTGGTGGAGCTCTGCTGAGCGCGTTCCTGCAAACCTCTTCCCGCTGTCCCCTTGCAAAAAATGGTATTGCTGCCAAATGCACGTCAAAGAGCATCCAGCCTTCCCCTTCCCTGCTCCCAGCTGGGATGGCTGCACGTGCTCACTCAGCTCGGGGTGCAGGCTGAGGAATGATGGGAGCTGCAGGAATTCCCTGCACACCCTCTGCCATCGTGCACGAGCTGGGTGTTTGTAGGGTCTGCAGGCCAACCTGGCACACCAGGCCATTTGTTTCTGCTTTCCAGCATTCCCCTGGTGCTTTTAGACTGGTGTAAGAGCTGTCCGTCTCCCCAAATCGCAGCTGCGCTGCTGTTGGCCACCAAGCAACTGCCAGGGCTGTGCCATGCCCATACCCACAGCCATACGTCCACACAGAGGCAGAAAGAAGTTTGCTCCCCCGACCTGCAACAGTTGAGAATGGAACAGCACTCCTGCATACAAATGGCTGCTTTTCCTTCTTTTTGGGCACAGGCTGTGAACGGAGGCTGGGCAGCACCCTGCCTTGTCCTGGCACTGCTGGCAGGAGAAGAGCTCCTTGGGTTGGGGTGGCACAGCTCAAAAAAGCAAGCAGGCATTGCAACCTTGAGGAGTCCTGTAGGTCTTAAAAGTTTTAATTTAAAAACCTGGCGTGGCAGAGGGTGCTTTGTTTTAGAGGGAACGTCTTCATTTCTTTTGCAAAAGAATTAAACGAAACCGTGGGTATTTTATTTTATTTTTTAATATTTCTGCGTATTTATTCTTCAACACGAAGCATTAGAAAATAATTGAGTAAAACAAAATCCACAAGGCTTCAAATTACCTCCAGCTTAATGTTTTATTTAAGAGGTTTGCTAACTGACATTCCTCATAATGAATTAGGTCACCCGGCTCTAAAGAGCGTTGCGGGTTTCCTCCTTTCCATTTCAATGTGAGCTCTTCCCGTGCACGGCCACGGCCGCTCCGTGGCTCCCCGTCCCCCCAGCGTGCAGAACCTCGCTCTAATTACTCTCAATCACACTGGTGCAAATGAATATATCCATGTTTGGAGGATTGAAACTGTGTTGTCATGGCAATCTCTGTAAGGTCATGAGAAACTCATTGATATTGTTCGTCTTCTCTCCCGGGAGACCTCGTCTACCTTGGCCCAGCGATGGGTTGGGGTGTTTTGTCTGATAACTTTAGAGCATAATTTGGGCACAGTTGGGCCCTGTGGTGAATAGCACACTTGTGTTCTGAGAGGGGAGGCTGTGGCCAGACCGGTTGGGCGCTGGGGAATACAGTTACAGCGTTTTGGCCGCGGGGCCCCATTCTGCGTGTTGCAGAATGCACAAATAATCCCATTCTGTGCCGGGCGGCTGCGAGCGCTCAGGTGGCACCGGGTGTGGGACAGCAGGGCTGCCCTCGCTTCGTTTTGGGAAGGTGAGAATTAGAGGAGCTGGTAACAAAGTGCTTTCAGGTGGGTACGTGTGTGGGTCTGTGCTGCTGGCAGCTTGCGCCCGGGGAAAGGCTCTTCATCTGAAATGTGAGTTAAGCTGAATTAAGAAGTTACCCAAAGCGTGGTTAGCGTGTGTATGAAAGCCTTTTGTGTGCGTGCATGGCAGCAGTGCTGGAGGGGCCCAGCACTGCAGGCAGCAGGGAGAGCTCGGTGCAGGTGCGCGGAGCTGGAGTCGGCTTCGGTGATGCACGGAGTTGTGGGTTTGTTTTTGCATCTCTTTGCTTTAGAAAACAAACAGAGAAGCAAAAAAAAAAAAAGAAAACATAAAACCAGAACTGTATCTTATGGGCAGAGAGCTTCTACAGCGTTTTGTTTTGCAATTAAGTGTTAAAATAAATTCATACACCTCTTCACTGGGGCCGTAATGCAGGCCTTGCACGTGCTTGTGCAGATGGCAGTGTGCAGGTAACCAGATTTGAGAGCTTAAGATCTGCATTAAAAGTCAAAGGAATAATTGCTGGCCATGGGACAAAAGCAAGCGCCTGGCTGAGGCTGTGTAGGTTGGGTGTTCATGGCACATCTGTGCTGCAGCCACTGGCAATGCAGGGCCAGGCTCACCCCTACAGCCGACCTGTATGATGGGCTTTGCTGTGGGTGCCTCAGCTGCTCCTGAGGCACAGAGATGCTGTCCCCAGCCGGGGGCTGTCACTCCAGTCTCCCTGCGTGGCACTGCGGGTGGCACAGCGTTCTGCAGGGCTGAAGGGTTTCACATTATAGCATCGGGTCATTGCTGTAGTTAAGGAAAGGTTCCAAGTGTAATTAGGAGCTGGGTTAAAAAAACGACCACGGAGCAAGTGGAATTTCAAACTGAAGACTTGTCTACATTAAAAAAAAGTCCACGATTTTTGAATGCTGTCCTGGACCCCACCGTGGCCCAGCAATACATCCACACCATGGGACTCCCCCAGGAGCTCCCTCCGACCCGCTGGGCTCAGGGTGCTGGTCGCTGCATGGGGCTGCAGGGGGTATGCAGCCTTTGATGTTAGGAAAGCAATTAATTGCAACTGCTGTAACATTTACGATGCTTCAAAACCCTTGCGTTACTCCCTGTGTTGTTTTTGTTGGTTGGTTGCTCAATACAGGCATGTGCCACACTGCTTTGGTGACAGCAGTGCAGGGTAGCCACATTTTTGGACAACGTTTTGTGACAATTTCTTAATTTCCTGAGTGAACACAGGGTTCTCGGGCTCTCCTTCCTCTGCCAGAGAGACTATTTGCTCACACAAAGTTCTTCATTGTAATAGGGGAAAAAATCAATTTGATTACTTTCATGTCAGCATGCATGTCTAATGGCTCAGAAGTTATTGCAGCCATAAAATATACAGTATCATTCCTCTCTCACTCTGAGATTTGACAGGATTAATATAGTCAGCATGAAATCTTAGTCATAAAGCCGACCATAAGCGATGGTAAAATTAGCCGTTGAGATCGTGTGCTTATGGAGAGCATCTTCTGCTTTTCCTTCTGGGAGCAAACACCGCAGGCTGGGTGCATGGATGGGCAGTGCAGGAGGGCTGTGCTGCTGGGGCTGAGCTCCGTGGGAGGGTTCCTGGGTACAGAGCAGTGGCATGCTCCTTTATCCTTGGGTTTGTGCAGAGCCTTGCCTTTCAGGGCTAAACTTACTTAAAAATTCCATTAAAAAATAACTTTGCTGCACACTAGTAATATTCTCTGAAACACAGCCAGAATGTAATCTTGCGTTGCATGAGAAGCAATGGGATGGGAAGCAGTGGGATTGTTTCCCTCCGAGGGTCTGTGTGCCCTGTGCCCACGTGGGGTTGGGTGCAATACATGAGGGCACAGTGGCTGCAGTGCCCCCAGCACGGGGGTCAGAGTGGCAGCCCCCAAAGGCACCTCCTGATAGGTGTCCGCAAAAAGAGGGAAAGAAAGGACCCTGCATCCCCGAGCACTGCGTGGGGGTCCCTAGAGCCCCCAAAGCCCAGCAGGACCCGAGGCAGAGCAGGTGCTGGTCCTGCCTGGCCGCCTGTCCCAGTGTCCCGGTGGCGGTTTGGGTCAGCAGTGCTGGAGCAGCAGCACACCGACACGGCGGGCAGAGGGATGAGGCCCGGGCACTGCTGGGCTGCAGGCTGGGTGGTGGCACTGGGAGGAAGGCACGTGGCACGCTGGGGCTCAGCAGGGTCACCAGCTGGGCACCTCGTTGTTGTTCTGTGCCTGCACGCCCCGGAGCAGTGAGGGCAGTGGGAGGGGGGACAGCGAGGTGCTCGAGATGGAGCTGCTGCAACTCTTCCATTTTAATAATAGATTACCATTAGTATCCACCCGATATAACGCGCGCCTCATTATTGCTTACTCAGAATAATTTCTCCTTATAGAACCTTGGAACTTTATTTGCTGAGCATCAAATATGCAGCAATGCATGAATAGTTTTAAGACTCGATCCCCTCAACTCATACGCTGTGCTTTTTTTTTTTGCTTTTTTTTTTTTTTTCAAATTAACATATTTACCTCCAGAGCTCGTTAAAAAATTCAGGAGGTGGTTCAGAATCTTCTCCCATTGCTGGGTCTGATGCTGGGCTCCCTTTCTCCATAGAGCCGTGCAGACCTTTGACTCTCAGCCCTGCGCTCCGCTTCCTCCCCAGCACTCAGCAACAGATGGGAGCGGTGTTACTGCCGCCACGCTCCCCAAAGGAAGCACTTTGTTTTATTTTATTGGCTTTTTAGGATGGGGGAAAGGGAGAGGCAGGGAGAGGGAATGAGTTATAATAAATAACACGGAGCCCTGGTTGCTGTTTCAGTCTGCAATAAGGAAAGGCGTTGCAGGGCATTGCTGCCGATGGGTGCTGTGCTGTGTAACCGTGCTTTGCCTTGGTGTATCTGCAGGTGATAGCTGTTTCCTATAGTGAATCACAAACCTTATTTATTCTTGTATTTTTCTTGTATTTTGACATCTTCCCGTGGAAAAAAAACAAAAAACAAAAAACAAAACCAACCAACAAAACAAAACTGTGTGTGAATGCAGATGTTTGAAGCCGAACCGAGCTTGCTGCTTTATTGCTCAGAGGCTTCTTTCTTCTTCCCAGCCCAGAAGCTATCCTGCCCGGTGCTGTGATTTATTTCTGAGGCAGCAGGGTCTCACAGAAGCTAAACTGCAGTAATCCCAGTTTCAATGCTCTGTGTCCATGGAGCCGTGCGCTCTGCCCATGGAGTGGCCTTGGCCGTGTTGTAGCCGTGGACAGGAGATGCTGCAGCAAATCTCCCTGCTCCTAAGTTAGGAAGTGATTGCTGCAGACGTTGTTCCCTGAGCAATGGGTTAATACTTGGTGGTTAGCATGGTGTAGCAAAAAAAAAAAAAAAAACAACTTATTTGTTTGAGGTTTCTGGCTAATTGCCTCGCAAGTATTGCAGAGCGTTGCGGCAAATTTCCTGGATTTTGCAATTGGGATGGTTCTGGTCTAACTGGTCAGAAAGATTTAAAAAATATAGAAAGAAATGGGGAAAAAAAAAAAAAATAGAGAGAAATCGCTCACCACGTTGCTGCAAAAAGCAGAAGGTGCCAAGTGCTCAGCTATCTGGTGAGGCAGGGAGCAAGGCCAGAGGGCTCTGCCCAGCCCTGGGGCTCCATCCGAGGTGCAGCACCAGGCACCAGTGAAGCGTTTGGCTTCTGAACGTAGCTCTTCAATATTTTCCCAAGCAGGAAAAAACCATTTGCTTTTCATGCAAAACATATAAATCTTGGAAAAGTTCCCAACGTTGGGTGTTTAACTGCTCAGTTCGGTGCGTCTGTGGAAGGAGAGCGTTTATTCCCATGCATTATTTTTATTTTTCTCTTTAAAAGGAGGCCAAAGTGTTTGCGAGGGGGACGTTTCCAGTGCTGGGGATGACCAAGAGCAAAGAGAGAGGCAGGTTTAGAAGGGACAGCTTCACCTCGCCATGACATAGGGTTGATATGGCTGGGGGTTTCTTCTGCTTAGATCCATAGAGTCACTTGAGTTGGAAGGGACCCTTAGAGGCCGTCTAGACCCACTCCCTGCAATGCACACAGGCACCCACAGCTCCACCAGGTGCTCAGAGCCCTGCACCTTGACCTCAGGTGTCTGCAGGGATGGGGAACCATCACCTCTCTGGGCACCCCGTGCCAGTGCTTGTGTTGGGAATTGTATTGACACCTGCCTGGCTGCTGCTTTCTCCTTTAATCTTCTGTGTTGTTTGTTTGTTTGTTACACCTGTGCTTTACTCCAGCTGAAGTCCCTCTCTGGGGCCAACACAAATCTGACTGCCTCTGTCCCAGCCCCAGTCTGGGAAACTTGCTCATTGCTTCTTGCCTCACTGCTGCCTGCTGAAGGCATGGGCAGTGCCTTTGCCATCGCAGTTCTGTTTGTGTGCATGGGAGGGGGATAAGGAGGGGCAAGGAGGGACCCCGAGCCCCAACAGCACCACCCTGCAGCACTGGGACTGCCTGCAGAAGGATCCCTTCCTTGTCTCTGCATTGCTCCTTCTGCTCACCTTATGGGAGACCCTAAGATAGCTGCAGAATTACACGTATACACGCATGCATGGCATAGGATTTTGTTGTTTTTTGCATAAGATGACTATTTTTGAAGTGCCCTTACATCCTGGAAACCACAAATCTGACCATCTCCCATTCTCCCGTGAGCACCCTTCCTGCTCAGCCCCTAGCTGCTCCTGCATCCCAGAGGCAGGATGGGATGGTTGGTGGCAGAGGGGACCTGGGGCATCCCGGTGGCACCATCCCTGAGCCCCATCCCCACACCTGTCCCCATGCCCTGACCCAATGCCATCTTTCCATGGTGCACTCCATGCAGGGACAGGACAGGGGGAGCAGCAGGGGGAAGTTTAGTGCTGCTGTCATGTAATCCCGCCGTGAATCAAAGCAACTTTTTACAAAACAAGATTCTCTCGCTGTTGCAAAAGAGCTTTGGGGAAATCTGGTTTTTGTGGTTAAGGATCTTAGTCTGATGCACAAGGAAAATTATGTGTAGCTTTTATTTGGCCCAAAGGATTCTTACAACATTATCCGTATTTCCTTTAATTTGTGGGATTTCTAGTAAATGGGCTTAAAAATAGGTCTGGGCAAAATGCCAGGGTACATATGAACAGCAAAAGGAAAGCACTGCACGCTGAGCAGCTCACTTTCACTTCTCCCTCAATGCCAGCTGCATTAACTGGGAAAAGGGAGTAAACACTCACCTTTTTGGGGTTAAACGTAATTACCTCTCTGGAATTCTTTGGAGGTAGATACTGCAGAAAAGATGCATTTGCTGGGTAATGGAACACACGCAGTGTTTGTGTTGAGCTGGCAGTACGGCAGAAGGAGGGAGCAGTGGTGGTTGCTGGGCTGGCAGAGGGCTGGGAGCCCTCCAGCAATGGGCTGGTGGTGCAGGGCAGGGTTGGGGCAGAGCCCAGCAGTGCTGTATACATGCAGTGTGTGGTGTGTGTGGTTCAGGGAGCCGGGAAGGTCTGAATGGGATGGTCCCACAGGCAGTGGTATGGGAATCACCTCCAGCATCTCCACTGTGCACGGAGCTGGGTGTGCTGGGGAGGTCCCAGCTGGGCACTGTGACAGCTGAGCCCATCCTTCAGGCTCACCCCTTCATGGTTAAGGTCTCCCAGAGAGCTGCTTTTGTTTTCCAAAGCCTGCAGTTGAGCTCACGGCTGCGGTGTTGCTGCAGGTTTGGGTGCAGGATGCTGGTGGGGATCCTGCTCCTAGAACAGGGTCACCCGGCTGCACCTGCTTAGAAAGCCTTTTGGATGTTCTTTTCCAAAAATAATTGCTTTGGGGATGATTTTTATTCTTTTTTTTTTTTTTTTTTTTTAATGTTTTAATGGAGAGGCAGCAAATTTAATATCTTCTGTCTTGGCTGTGTTGTGATTTACATTTGATTTTAGGCATAATTAGAAATGCAAGTAGAGCGCTTTGTGTTTTACCTCTGCTTCAACTATTTATGGCATGATATGCAAATGGAGCAAGCTATGAATATTAAAGATCAGAGCATGTTACCAAGTACCACTGCCTTGAAGGAGTTGGAGTACGGGCGCAGGCCGTGTTCCCTTCTCTGCAGGTCAGTCCACACCGCCTGCACGGCTGCAGTGCCATCATCGACCTTTCAAGGTGCTCTGCAGCACCAGGAGGGAATCTTCAATGTGTCTCACGTGCCAAAATGGAGCGGCTTCCTATGACTGCGAGCCCGAGGGAAGGGATCTTGCTGTTCTCACCACTTAGACCTATTTACATAGCATTATTTTGGGTTTGTTGACACATCTGAAGTCGCGTGGAGAGAGGTCTTGCATTCTGGGCGGTGTGGGGCTGGGCAATGGGGCTGCGTGGCTTCAAATGGGGCTGCGTGTGCAGCGGGATGCGTGGGGGTGCAGGGGATGGGCTGTGGGATGCAGTGTGTTGTATATGGGGAGCAGGGAATGCCCCGAGGAGCAGCGTGCTTCTCGCCTCCGAGGGATTTAAATTACAAATTTTGACAGAGAAGATTGTCAGCAGTATTCAAAACAGAGCAGGAATTCTTTTGAAATGCCGTCGAGCTGCGCTGCAGCAGTTGGGAAGTTTGGCACGTGAGAATTTGGCCCAGGAGCTGCTGCCAGGGCTTTTTGTCCTTTAAAACTCACTTCATCTGTATGCAGCGTCCCGCACTGCCCAGCGCAGCACTGGGCTCAGCATGTGAGGCTGCTGGCCTGTGGGGCCGGAGGTCCTCCTGTAACAGCCACAGCTAGCTTTGTGCCTGTGTGTTAAAGAAAAGAAGGGTTTGTTGGTGCTTGTGGCCACGCATAGAAAAACCAACCAACAGACCAAATAGGGATTTGGAATCGACTTGTGATCGGCTGGATCATTTATCCGTAATCATTAATTGTACGTCCTGTTGATGGGCTGACGTGTGCTCGTTGGCATTAGGCTCAGTTCCATCTGCAGCGTCACATGAACATGAGCCAGCAGTGTGCCAGGGTGGCCGAGGAGCCAGCAGCGTCCTGGCTTGTGTCAGAAGAAGTGCAGACAGCAGGAGGTGATCATTGCTGTGCACCTGCAGTGCTGTGTTCGGTGCCGGGCCCCTCGCTGCCAGAAACACGCTGGGGCCCCAGATGTGTCCAGAGGTGGGCAGGGGCTGCGATGGGTCGGAGCACAGCGCTGTGGGATCTGGGCTGGGTCAGTGTGGAGGAGAGGGGCTCAGGGGAGACCTCATCTATCCTACAGCTCCTGGAAGGAGGTCGTGGTGAGTTGGGACCCCTCTGCTCCCAGGTGACAGCGATGGGATGAGAGGTGATGGCCCACGGTGTGCCAGGGGAGGGTCGGGTTGGGTGTCAGGGAGCAGTGCTCCTCAGAGGGAATGGTCGGCACTGGCATAGGCTGACCGGGGGTGGTGTGGGGGTTGGGAGTGGGCTTGGGGATCCACAGGGGATTTTCTGACCTCTGATTTTATGGAAGGCTGGCGTTGGCCCTGCTGTGCAAACTTCATGTGTCTGCTCAGGGGCTGTGGGTGCACACAGTGCTGTGGGGCTGCAGTGGGGCGAGGGGCTGGGACCGACCTTCAGGCACCTCCAGCCCCGCAGAGTGCACCTTCCTTATCTGCAAGCTTATCTTTCCATTAAGGATCAAGCTCAGATGCAATTGTAGCTTCACTTTAGAGAGCACTAAAAGTTTAATGTAGAAACATTTTCCTTCGCCAGAACTTTTTGGCAGCGTCGTTCCCTGGTGCTAAAATTCCTCCAGAAGCGCAGCGCTCCGGAGCTGCAGGGACGCACTGCCCTCAAAGGGTTAATGCCATCATCCCGACTGCTTTTCCTTTTTAAAGCAAGGAGAAAAATCTGCAGGCAAAAGTCATTAATCAGAGGCAGAAATGGAAGCAAAGTTTCCCTCCCCTCTGCAGTTTGGTGGCGGTAGGCTGTGCAGTAATTGAAAAGTAAAGCAATGGAATTATCGGCTCCTGTCCAAACGGAGCACGACTTTTCCCTTTTTTTTTTTTTTTTTTTACAACCTCCATTGCATCAGAACTCGGCAGTATTCCTGATGTCCTCATGTGTGTTAATGCTGACTCACAGACTAACTTGCACAAGAAAAAAAAAAAAAACCAGCAGGCAGCAGCTCCACCATACTAGGTAATGAGCTCTCGCAAGGAGCGGCGCTGCTGTGCTGTAAGCTCTTCTAATTGACCTTTTAAGATATTTACCTTATTTTAAGGCTCTCCATTCCGGCGTGGCGTGGCGGCAGGGCTGAGCCATGCATGTTGGGTGCTGCCGCTCGGCTGTTGTGTGCGAGGAGAATGCAATTCAGCATGACACTTGTCTTTCTGCTGCGTTACTGCGGGCTGCCTTGGGATGGATGCAGGAGGCGCGTGCTGCAGCGGTGGCGGAGGGGCTCTGGGTGCTTTCTGCTGCTCCTCGGGGTCACCCGGCTGTTTTGTTAGGTTGGAACAGCCCCAAATTCCGCAGGATAGTTTGATTTCCCATCCCTGCCTCTCCTTTACCCCTTTTTTTAAGAAAAAAAATAATAATTCCTTGTTGCTTTTTCTATTCTTGCATGTCCTTGCTTGAGAGCACTTTAAAGCAGCGATGAGAAAAAAGAAAAAAAAAACCAAGGGAATGGACGATGCCGGCGGTGGCACGGCGAGGTGGGAGCTGCCCGGAGGGGTGACCCGGCGCTGCCACTCACCTTGCAGCAGCACGGAGCCGCGGGCATTGGGAGCTGCGTGCCACCACCGGCACTGCTCTGCCCCTCACTGCTCTGCTTCCCGTGCTGCCTTCCAGCCTGCTCTGTGCACGGTGCTCCTCGCCAAGCTGTGCGTTTTGCCTCGCTAAGCCAGGAGCCGCTCGCTGCTGCAGGGGTCGGGGCTGGGCGCTGCTCCCCGCTCGCTGCTCTCACTGCAGGGCTGTGATTGCGGTGCTGCAGCACAGCTGCTCCCCGCCCGGCCCTTGGCTGGCAGCTCCTGCCCAGTGCAGGCACTTTGTCTGACCCGGTCCCTTCCCATCCTGTCGTTACAAGGGGGGACGCAGCCCCAGCCCTGCAGCTGCAGCCAGGCTGGCGCTGAGCATCCCCATGGGGAATCCTGGTGCTACAGCACCTCCCAGCTCCAGCCCCACAGACTGAAGCCCAAGGATGGGATGTTTTTTAAATTACTTTTTTTTTTTAATTATTATTATTTTTTTTATTTTATTTTCCCTCCCTCTTCACCTCTGCAGAAGAAAGGAGGGGTTCCTGTTACTTCTGTTACTGCCGGGCCCCCAGGGACACAGCTTCACCACTCTTGTGCCACGAGTGCTCTGTGGCCTATGGGGACATAGGGCAGGGACCCTTTGTAGGGCTCTTCTGCCTTTTTTGGGCTCTTTGAGCTTTTTCTGTTGGTGGTGGTGGTGAAATCTCCAGGTCTCGTTGTAGGCTGGCTAAGGAAAAGACGATTTAAATGAATTATCTAATTATTTCTGATTACTCCTATGGGAGCTCTGATGCTGGCATCATATTCCGGATCGATGCCTTTCTCTTTGCCATTGGTTCACCCCGACCTCTTGGGCCTTAGAGAAGAGAAATTCTTCAGGACCAAGCGATCCTGCACAGAACCTGAGAGCTCACAGCGCTGCACCGTACAGCAGCTGAAATGTTGATGAGCTCCTTGTGACAAAGGCTGTGACTTCACGGGACCATGCAGAGATGTACCGTTTCTCGTGGCCTGTATCAGAGCTCAGATAAGAGGCTTCCATTGGAAAACAAAGCGATGTCTTGCTTTGATTGTTGTATACCTTGCATATAAACACCTAGGGGGTGTTTGGATTGAATTGGGTTTTGCCCAAGGTTTCGTGTTGGCTTGTTGTTTGGTGGGAGTGATGTTCCCAGTCGGTTTGGTGCTGTTTTGCCCCCAAAAAAGGAGGAAAAAAAAAAGGAGTTTTTGAAGTTAGACGTTATCACTTGTGTTGCATCCGCCGCCTGGTCTCGGTGCTGACTTGTGGCTGTTGGCTGTAGGGATGGGAGGTCTGGTGGGGAACAGGTTCTGCTTGGCTTTAGGACTGCCTTGGCCCTATTTTATTTGGCTACCAATAGCCCTGCCAAAGGGAGGTGATGGAAAAGAGGAGGAAACAAAACTACAGCCCTGGGCTCCTCTCGGAGTCATTTGGGCTTTCAGAAGCTCACTGGGATTCGCCTGCATTCCTGGGTAGCATATCCAGAAACCGGCTCGGTTTTGGTGACTTTTTGAGACGTGGTTGTTTGTAGAGCAAATTCTAAGCAATATGAACAATTCCTGTCTATTCTACCAGTTCTGGCCCCGCTTTGTGGCACATGGGAACCCCATCGGTGGCTCCTGGTGCTGAGGGCACACTGGTACCCACAGCTCTGTGTGCAGTGAGCAGTGAGGACAGCTGGGTGCACAGCAGCAGCTCCCTGCCATTCTACAGAGTAGAACTTAACGCCCCATGCAGTCGCTGGGGCAGAACTTAATGCACCAAACAGGCACCAGGGCAGGAGATGTGGAGTCATGTGTGCAAAAATGGGGAGGGGTTGAGCGGGAGCTCTGCAGCTCGTGTCCATTCTCCCCATCCCATCCTTCTCTAAGAGTGCCATGGCCTTTAATCTCCTAATTTTTCCCTGCCTGCGACCATCTGAGCAGGGCCATGGAAACAAATCCTAGAGCAGTAATCGAAATAAAAACGCTCTGGGTAGAGAGATAAGTAAGCAAAGTAAGGCCCCACCCTCTTTCCCAGAAAATAGCACCAAACATGCTCAATAAACGCGAAGGTAATTTAAAATCTGAATCCAGGAGACAATGTGACTAGGATTTCATTACTTAAGCAAATGGATTTGCTTTTAGTGGATTCAGCCACAGACTGAAAGAAGCTTTCCCCAAGGGGTAAACATTTTTCCTGCATTTGAAAGGCTTTCTTGTATGTTATGGGAGGGGGGTGGGAGGGAGGTGGATCATGCCTGTGGCTGCCCACAGAGCACCTTTATTTCACACTGACCTGGGCACTCCTGCGTGTCCCTTTGGGATGGTGGCACTGGGGTGGTGTGGGGTGCAGAGCTGCTGGGACTCGGTGTGGGATAATGGGCTCGGGGTGCTGCTTTGTGGGGTATTGGGCTGCAGGATGCTGGGACTCGGTGTAGGGATGCTGGGGTATGGGGTGCTGGGGCTCAGAGTGGAGATAGTGGGGTGTGGGATGCTGGGGGCTCAGTGTGGGGATGATGGGGTGCTGGGGATCGGTGTGGGGTTGCTGGGGTGCAGGTTGCTGTGGCTCAGTGTGAGGCTGGGTGTGGGGATGCTGGCTGCGAGATGCTGGGCTCAGCGTGGAGATGCTGGGGTACAGGATATAGGGATGCAGGATGCTGGGGATCAGTGTGGGTCTCAGTGTGGGGATGCTGGGCTCAGTGTGGGGATGCTGGGGTACAGGATATAGGGATGCAGGATGCTGGGGATCAGTGTGGGTCTCAGTGTGGGGATGCTGGGCTCAGTGTGGAGATGCTGGGGTACAGGATATAGGGATGTAGGATGCTGGGGATCAGTGTGGGTCTCAGTGTGGGGATGCTGGGCTCAGTGTGGGGATGCTGGGGCACAGGATATAGGGATGCAGGATGCTGGGGATCAGTGTGGATCTCAGTGTGGGGATGCTGGGCTCAGTGTGGGGCTCAATGTGGGAATGCTGGCTGTGGGATGCTGGGCTCACCGCCCCTTCCTCAGCTCGAGGAGTCACCAGCAGCAGTGCCAGCGCTGCAGACTGTTTGGAATAGTTTAAATGCTTTGACACTCTGGATGTACTAGATGGCAGGGGAGGCAGTTTACAGCGTAATTCATATGCAAAACTGCACTATAAATTTAAAACCTGTCTCAGTTGCCGTGGCACCACTAAGCATTTCATCAGCATACAGTACAGTATTTCTGCCATCTTTGTTTGCATTGCAGTGACTCATCAAAAGTCTGTCTTGTACCAACACTGAGAGCATTCCTCTGGCACTGATATTTCTCTGTTTTTAAAGCTTCGGTTTGAAACTGGCATTTACTTCAGGTCCCTAATCAAAGGGCTCTATTCATCGCAGAGAGCAGCCTGAATGTTAATCTGCATCCGGCCTATTCATTTAGATGCTATGCACTGCCGTGGAGATTTGACTTGGTAAGAGCTTGAGCTCCAGCAGATAGAAGCGAAGGGCTCCGCGCTGCTTTCCTCCCCCGAGCGCTCGGCGTCCCCGCAGTGTGGGGTGAGAGGAGGGCAGGGGACCCCCGGACACGGCTGGAAGGTACGTGCCCTGCTGGCGGGGGGGCCGCCAACTTCCTCGCTCGGAAGGGTTTTATTGAACCGTGCAGATAGAATGAAATTGGCTCCGAGCGTTCCCTTTTCTTCCTGTTACCCCGTGGCCTTGCGGGTAGGACTTTTGTTGGTTTTTTTTCTTTTTTTTTTTCCCCAGCACTGGGAACAGAGCAGCTCTTTGTGGGTTATTTTCTTTTCGGAGCAGATTTTTTTTTTTTTTTTTTTCAGTCTTTCTCAGATTAACTTCAGTTTGTTGGTTTTTTTTGTTGATTTTTTGTTGTTTTTTAAAGTGATGTTCTCCGGAGCTTTCAGTCCTCCTTAACCACAGTCTGTACTCAACAGCACTGATGGCAATTGGGATTTTCAGTGGTTTTTTATCTGCCGGACTGCTGCATGGAACCCTGGGGGGGCGGGGGGGTCCTGGGCTCTGGCTGTGAGCTGCTGAATGCGCAGTGCTTTGCTTTGCCGGAGTTGTGGTGCACAGGAGGCACTGATGCTGAGCACCTCAGCTTTGCGCGCCGGCTCCACGCTCCCATCACGTTTATTGAGGATGTGAGCAGCCCCGAGGTACTGCAGGGGGGGGCTGCCCTGGTCTGGCCGGGCCGGGACCCCCACCCTGGGCTGTGCTGTGGGGTCTGCGCCCCGGCAGCACCCAGCGTGCCGCAGTGTGTGAGATAAGCGGTGTTTTGTTCGGGGCTCATTCTGTTGAGAAAGGGTTTAACTGTTGAAATGCTTCCTCTTTCTGGTGCAGAAGTGAAGGTTGCTTTAGAAAGTGCTTTGAGATGGGAGCACTGACGGAATCCTGCCTTTATCTCGGGCAAAATGGCACTTTGCTTTCTAAATGTCTTTTCTATAGTTTCAGTGTAGCCGCCGGTGGTGGTGGTGCTCCTTATATAACGCTGCCCAAGGTCTGTCTGCTCTCTGTGCGCTTTGCTGTGCTCTCTTCTCCCATTATGGGTCACATTTTGCTGTATAAAGTAAACCCCCGGGGGAATAAATCAGTGGGGTTTATTTAAACAGACCGCAACTTTAAGGAAATGTTTGAGTTTTGGAACATCCCTCGCTATCCTCCATGAGCGTTGTTTAAGAGCGTTGATAAGCGATTTTATAAGGAACTGTTTTGCTGCCTTGGCTCCAACCACGGCTTGGAGCCTTCGGTGTTATCGTGTGCCTCCGAGCTGTCTGAAAACACTGTTCCTCTCTCCCTGCCTTCTCCCTTTTTCAGATGTGCCCTACTTTGGATACCCCTGCATTGAATGCCTGAGGAGCTCCGGCGGATCCTGAGCCATGTCGCAGATGTTGCACATAGAGATTCCCAACTTTGGGAACACCGTGCTGGGCTGCCTGAACGAGCAGCGCCTGCTGGGGCTGTACTGCGATGTCTCCATCGTGGTGAAGGGCCAGGCCTTCAAGGCACACCGTGCCGTGCTGGCTGCCAGCAGCCTCTACTTCCGAGACTTGTTCAGCGGGAACAGCAAAAATGCCTTTGAGCTGCCGGGGACGGTGCCCCCTGCTTGCTTCCAGCAGATCCTCTCCTTTTGCTACACTGGCAAGCTCACCATGGCGGCCAGCGAGCAGCTGGTGGTGATGTACACGGCGGGCTTCCTGCAGATCCAGCACATCGTGGAGAAGGGGACAGACTTGATGTTCAAGGTGAGCTCGCCCCACTGTGACTCTCAGACCGCCATGATCGAAGACCCCTCCTCAGAGCCGCAGAGCCCCTGCAACCAGCTGCAGTCAGCCTCTGCGCCCTACGTCATGTCCCCCTCCATGCCCATCCCGCTCCTCACCCGGGTCAAGCACGAGAGCCTGGAGCTGCCGCCGGCCGCCGTGCCGGGCCTGCCCGCCAAGCGGCCCCTGGAGCCGGGCGCACGTGATGGCCCTGCAGGAGCGGGCCCTGCTGCCGGCCCGCTGAAGCTGTCGCGTGTCTCCTACTATGGGGTGCCCAACCTGGCCTCCCTCCTGCCCACCGTGCAGCAGGTGCAGTACTCGCAGGGGGAACGCACCAGCCCCGGCGCCAGCAGCATCCCCACCACCGACAGCCCCACGTCCTACCACAACGAGGAGGATGAGGAGGACGACGAGGCGTACGACACCATGGTGGAGGAGCAGTACGGGCAGATGTACATCAAGTCCTCGGGAGGCTATTCTGGTAAGGAGCGCGCTCTGTCCTTTGGTTTTCCGCTCTCCGCGAGGTTTTGCTCGGTCCTTCTGCACTGGGTTGGGGCTGGTTGGGGAGCTGGTGGCTCTGTGGCTTTGCTGGTTTGCAGACAGCCTGGCGCTGGGACATCCCGAAGGCAGTGGCCACCTCCAAGTGTGTCACGTGTCCTCCGGTGCCGTGGGTCACCTTCTGGGCTGTGTGAGGCGCCTTCCCCTCATCCCAGCCTTTTGAAACACGCGGTGCAACATGCTTGTGTCCCTTCCTCCAAACGTCATCACGTAAATCATGCCCAGAGATGTTGGATGGGAACAGCTGTGGGAAGGAGCGCAGGAGGACTGCTATCCAACTACCTGCACTAACAGCCACTCCTCTGCCAGGCCTGCCTGGTGCACTGGAGTCAAGCAGGGAAAAGCACTTTGAGTCCCACTGACACCATTTTATTGCTGTATGGAAGCAACCACATCCATGACTCCTCACAGTAGTGATGCTGTTCCACTGTCAGAAATATTTGCCTAGTGAAGGACCCTCTAAACCTCTCTGCTGTGTCCCCACCGCAGCGCCAGGGGTCGGGGACAGGCTCTGTGCATGCACAGGGCTGTGCCAGCAGCCTGCCCTCAAGCTGAGCCGAATTCAGGCTGCTTTCCTCCACGCCGGGTTTGTTTTTATTTTGTTTTGTGTTTTCTCACTGTGGAGCATGCAGCGAGTAATATGGGCTTGTCCTCAGCGCTGAGCGCTCGGAGCATTATTCTTCAGAGAAATGGGATTATAGCCTTGTGTGCCGTGTTTGCCTTTCGCCGTCATGGGGCCAGTGCATAGAGAGCAGCAGAACAAAACCCATCCTGCAGGCTGCCGGGAGCCTGGGGCAGGGTGAATCCTGTGCCAAGCAGCTCTGAGCGATGCTCCGAGGCCTGGGAGCATCCCTGGGCATCCCTGAGCCTTTTGGTGTGTGTGCAGCGGGACGTCACGGTGGAGGGAGGCTGTGCTGCTTTCTGGGGTGGCTCTTAGGATGGAGCTGTGCCCCATGCAGGGCTGCGCTGCCCTCAATTTCTGCTAAAATCTCTCTTCCGCAGCCGCACGTTTCGAGGGAGTTTCCTGTCTTAATGAAGCCAGCTCTGGTATCGGGCTTCCTGGAAAACGGGGCACACAAAAAAAGAGATTAAAAAAAAAATAAAACCTAAGCTATTCCATTATAGTCGGAACTTGTAGAGCTAACTGTGTTTTAATTACTCAGGATAAACCGTACCCTCAAAAGGTGCAGAATAATAAAACTGTAAGATGGAAGAGAGCGAGCCGGCTAATCCCACTGCTGGCATGGAGCTCCTGCAGCCTCACAAAGGTTGGGGGGAGGGGGCAGCCGCTTCAGACAGATTGCCAGGGTTTCCAGGAGCCCCGTTTGGAAAAACAAAAACAAAGCGAAGGAGAGCGCGGCACATCGAGCCCCGGATTTCAGGCATTTCTTTTTTTTCCTCCCCCTATTTCTACGCTTTGCCCCCACCCTGCAGTGCTGGGTTGGCCCTGACGGCAGCGTTGCCCAGAGCTTAGCACTGAGCCCCGAATTCGTGCTTGTTTGCTCACATCCAGCCCTATTCGGGGTTCGGAAGCGATCCCCGCAGCTGGGCTGTGAGATGTGCACTGTGACCTTGGCAAAGGGCTTTGCTGGGAGGAGAGGAGCGGGACGCAGCCTTGTTTAGTGCTGGGAATCTGCAGCGTGAACCTGAGGAAAATCCCTGGGATGCGGGGAAGGAGCTGCAGAGGAGCAGGAGGACGGGTGCACACCTGGAGCTCCGCGGTGGCAGCGCCGCAGCAAAGTGCCCGATTCCACCCATTGCTCCGGATGCGGAGCTGCTGAGGCTCAATGAGGTTCCTAACATCTGATCGGAGAAACGCTCAACTCGAGGAGATGTTAAACAAAAGCCAAAGTATTTTTATCCCTAATTACAGCGCCGTGGGCCCGCTCTGAAGTGGGCTGCAGCAGGACGTGCAGATGCGCTGCTCTGCGCGCTGCTCCCAGCTCACTGCTTGCACCTGCAGCACGCTGATGCTGATGGGAAGCAGTGGGGTTGTGCGAGGTGAGGCTCCGACCCCTCTGCCTGTCACTGCTTTTTTTTTGGGGGGGGGGGTGGGGGGGAAATCTGGATGCAGCAGAGCTCTAGGATGGCAAAAGGCTGGGCTTGGAAGTTATGAAATCCCACACTGACAGGAGCGCCTGTCATTAAAAATTCATCTAAAATAGCCATTATGGAAGAGTTGTGGTAATTAGCTGAGAGAATAGTTTTCTCTCCTGGCCTCTGATTCCTGACAGTGAGGAAGGAGGGCACAGAGCAGCCCAGGATCTGCAGTGAGCAGCCCTGACCTGCTGCCATCCGCAGCCAGCAGGAGCAGTGCGAGCAGTGGGGCTGGGCAGGAGGATGTCACCTGCGAGGGGTCGGGACGCCTGTAAGGACTGCAGGGCAGCATTAGTTCCTCCTGGTTTTCCACGGGAGCTGTGTGCACTCACCCCGTGCCCTGGGTCAGGCACCGCTGCCCTTTTTAGGCATTAAACTCATGGCGGTTTCCCTCCCGTAAAGCACAGATGTTTAATTTTAGGCTGGCAGATGTTTCACTCCTGGCTGAGGTCTGCAGCGAGGCAAGATAGGGGTATTTATAAAGCGGTAATATTTTTCCTATACTAATTCCAGATTACCTCTCTGTATAAATAGGTCACAAATCAAATCTCTGCATTCCAGCACGTTGTTATACATGTCCCGTTTGTGCAATGTAAACCAGCACAGGCAGGGCTGTGCTGTGCCAGGGGATGCTGCGGTGGGGTGAGCCCATGGCCTGCAGGATGGAAGCTAATGGGCTAAAGCTGTTTGGAGAGAAACTTCTCAGGAGAGAAGGTGAAAATGATCCGTGCGTTGGCACAGAGCAGATGGAGGTGATTTTGTAGCCGTGGGCTCGTGACTTGTGGCTTCCCATTGCAGCTCTGCACCCGGGCGCTTCCCACTGCAGTGCTGTCTGCTGCATCCTCACAAGTTGCAGATGCAAAATGAAATCCGTGCCTGGCGTGCAGCTCTCTCTGCTTCCTCTGCAGTGCTTCCTGCTCCCCTGGTCGGGGTGGGCTCGGTCCAGGCAGAGCTGCTCCAAACAATGCACAGCATTGTTCGTGTTGGAAGGAGCTGCTGCCCTCTGAAGATCCACATTAATTAGCAGCGAATACTGTCCTGTTCTTCCGAGCACAGTGGCCAAACAGAGTTGCTTTCTTTGAGAACATGGGAGCAAAGTGTCCCTTGTGCTCTGCATCTTTACATAACTGTTCTGTGCCGTGCCGGCCGTCTGCTGGGAGCAGTCCTGAACCTCCCAGGGCTTGTTGGTGGCACCGAGTTTGTGCTCGTGTTGGATCGAGGCTGATCCCAAAAATGAGTTGTGCCCATGTGTAAGGAGGAGCTGGTAGACAGCAAGACAGATGTGACCGAAGCATATTAGTGGATGATCCCAGATTTGTATTTCAATGGGAAATTAGTGTGTGAGCGGTGATAGAAGGGTGTCTGTCCCACCTGCTGCAGGAGCTGGCTGCTGCACTGCTTGCACAAAGACGTGGCCAGGCACTGCTGCAGGGGGACACGGCATGTGCAGAGCATTGCTAAGGGGTGGCTGGGGTCTACAAAGCCCATCACACACAGGTAGCACAGTGAGCTCTGTGCCACACCCCTGCTGCCAGCTGCTGCTTCAGGGCTGTGTGGGAGCACAGAAAGCTGTGGGTGAATGTTGGCTTAGGGTGTGTTTGTGCTGTGTTCGGCCAGCTGTGTGCTGCCCATTATTTTTGGGGTGCGGCAGAATTGTGGCAGCCCCTTCCGTTCCTGTCTGCACGCTGAGCACAGCTCTGCCATGATGGAGAAAGGTGCAAGCCTGGAAGCAGAAATGCGGTCCCAAATCATGCAGCAAAGTGCTGTTGCTGGGATGGTGCAACGGGTCGGCCCCGTGCACTTCAGGGCTGCTTGGTGTGCCATTGCCCTCCAAATGGGTCTGCAGATGGGGCTGTTGTATGTGGAGAGGGGAAATGTGGCTTCAGCAGGAGAAGCAGTTAAGGTACCAAAGGAGGTATTATGGAATTTGGGTGATCTGTTGCCCGTTTTGGAGCCCACCGTTGGGTTGCAGCTCACCCCATGATGCCTGGGGTAGCCATCTCCGCATGCACACCCCATTTGCAGGTGTGGGGCAGGGGTGGAGAGCTGCCTGCCCGCACCAGGGACTCAGCTGGAGGCAGGCAGGGCATCGCTGGCTGCAGGAGCCCTCTGTGGCACCAAGCCCCTCTGCAGGCTGCACCGCTTTCCTCCAGGCCCTTCCTGGAGAAGCTGCAATGCACCCTCCTGGTGACACCGCGCCTCCCCCGTGCACCGCGTTAATCTTCTTCCCTTTTAATTTTTAAGTCGCACAAGAAAAGCCGGAGCAGATCCCGCTGGAGAACCGCTCCTGCGTCCTCATCCGCCGGGATCTGGTTGCCCTCCCAGCCAGTCTCATCAGCCAGATCGGGTACCGCTGCCACCCGAAGCTCTACTCCGAGGGGGACCCTGGGGAGAAGCTGGAGCTCGTCGCAGGTAATGAGGGGCAGCACCTCCAGGTTTGGGAACTGCTGGAAACCTCTGCTACTGTCCTGCCTGAAACGTCTTCTTCCCCTTGTGCCGCTGCAGGAGCCGCGCGTGCCCTTGCTTTGTCTTTCTGGATTATTCATCACCAATCATCTTTTAAAAAAAAAAAGAAGGAAAAAAAAGTTCTGAGTTTCCTTTAATTTGCTGATAGAAAAATGTGTCATTAACAGGATTTATTCAATTGAATTAATTTAGCATTTTAATTGAATTCTGCAGCTTGTGTTCTTCCTGATTGGTGTGGGCTGCATGGCAATTGTATTTTGATTTAGATGCACTGATCTTTTTTTTTTTTTTTTCAATAAAAAAATAATAATAATTCATCAGACTAAAAGATTTACAAAGCAACGGAAGTGAAATTGGTGCCGGTGAGCAAGCTTTGAAAAACCCATCTAAAAATTGGGGGTGTTTCAAGCTGCCTGGTTGGGAGGAAGAGAAGGGATGGGATTTGCTTGGACCTTTCCCCCATCCTTACTTTCAGAGTGGTGGGAAACGTGCAGTCAGTGGGGACCTGGCTGCCCCCCCGTGCTGGGTTATGGCTCTGCTGGGTGCAGGACGGAGCCCTTGAGCTGCTGCCGTGGGTCTGTATTGCAGAGACCTCTGTATGGCTGCAGTGCCCAGACCTGATTCCAGCCCCACGAGCCGTGGGCTGCTGCTCTTTCCTCCATGCTGCAGTGCCCCATGACACAGCACGAGCTGCTTCCCCCCACCAGGTCACTGCATTTGGGTGAAGTGGCACCCATGCAGTGCCCTGCCGAAGGACGTGGCAGTGCCACTCTGCTCCCCTTCATCTGTGCCCGATTGTCTCCGGTCGGAGCAGGATTGTGGCTGTGCTTTGCAGAGGGGCTGGTAGCACTGGGCAGGTCTGTGCTGGCAGACAGGAGCCGTGGTTACGTGGGATCAGGAATATTCATTTTGTGTCCATTTACATTTTGAGTGAGACTTCTTACAAGCACAAAGCGGTGCGGGTCATTTCCACGGTGCACGCTGCAAGCTGGGGGCACCTCAGCTTCATTTACGTTTTTCCAGCTGGAAAAAGAGATGAACGTCTGTACCCAGCAGCAGCTGCCTGGGCTGTTTTCCCTCTGCCGAAGTGGAGCTGCCCATGGCAGCACTCAGCATTCCCTCTGCTGCTTCATCCCGTGCCATCGCTCTGCAGCCCATTGATTGCTGCCCCTCGTGCATCCTTCAGCAGGAGCCTCTGGGAACCCCCCCGAGCTTTTCCCTTTGTCTCAGGCTTTCCTGCCACTGTGGATTCTGCAAACTTCAGCAGCTCTGTCTGCACAGCCTTAAGCTGGCCTTGCGATGGTGGCAGTAAATCCGATGGGCGGACGCAGTGTGCGGAGCTGCTGTGACATCCAGAGCAGCACTCACACATTTCCAGCTGCTTTTGTCCGTGAAATCTGGGCTCTGGGCACTGTTCTGCAAATCTAGGAGAGATTCTGTTTCTCCAGTAGGTGTTTGTATATGTTGAGAGCAAAGGGTGTCTTTATTTCTGTGCTAGATGGGGATTTTGCTCTCATTTTAGTTATGTTCTCCTCTCTTTCACTCGAGAAAAGACAAAGCCAATCACTTTGGGCTTTTCTTCCTTCAGAGAGAACAAACAGTCCGCTTGTATATACAGTACCACGTGTTCTGTGTGTCTTTGCAGGGTGGAAAAATCAAATGCTCTTGTTTGGCTCCTGCAGACCATCCTGCACAGACCGCCCATTGCCGGGCTCTCGCCCTGCCCTGCAGCACAGCACAGCCCATCCTCACCCCCAGTTCTCCCTCTCTTCCAGGCTCAGGTGTTTACATCACGCGGGGGCAGCTGATGAATTGCCACTTATGTGCTGGTGTCAAACACAAAGTCCTCCTGAGGCGTCTCCTGGCCACGTTCTTCGATCGGTACGTCCTGCTCCCCAAGGGACCCAAAGTATTTGCTGGTGTTCTGAGCGTGCCAGCAGATGATGTGTGAATGTGTCACCCTCTGGATCTGCCACGCTTCTGTGCCATTTCCCAGCAATGCCTGAACAATTTCCAGTTCCTTGCCTTAAAACCTCCGATCTCGGTGCCCCAATGGGCCGTGGGTGCCCGGTGTGAGGGTGTTGCTTTGCCTCTCCTGCAGGAACACCCTTGCCAACAGCTGCGGAACCGGAATCCGCTCCTCCACGAGCGACCCCAGCAGGAAACCTCTGGACAGCAGAGTCCTGAACGCCGTGAAACGTAAGGAGAGGGGTTTGCTGCTGCTGGGGTGGAACTGCATGCCGAGAGCAAAGCCAGAACCTGAGCAGGGAAGGCCGTCTCTGTTGCGCTATAGGGGGAAACGTTATGGCGAAATTAGGTGGCAGGGAAATTGATTTTATAATGTCAGTTTTTTGGTCTGAATTTAATTTTTTGTTTGGCAGCATCTTAATAGGAAGCGTCATCGCTACTTGACTGTTTCGCTGTGTTTTAAAACGTCAATTTCGCAGTTAATTATGGGGTGCTCTAAGAAGGAAATCAAAATGATGGCTTTTGGCAGCACTCAGTGCTGGATACTGCTGGACTGGGTCTGGCTGCCCTGGCTTTCATGCCCTGGGCTGTCTGAGGCCAGGGCCCGGGGGGTTCGGCTGCTGACCCTCAGTAGGGAGCTGCCTTTGGCACCGTGCAGCCCATCCCACCTGCTCTTGGTGTATGGTGGAGAGGAAGGGTTCTGTCACCCCGCTGGAGTCCGCGTGGCGTATTTACTGACTGTAAATATCACACTGAGCTCTGCAGAGAGGAATGGAGCGGCGAATGTTCAGAAGCACTGCAGGGGCTGCTGCCTGGGTGCAGTGCTCCCACAGCTCTGGCCAGGCTGGCAGCGCCCCAGCTGAGATTTGCTGTTGTGTATCAGGGCACCGGATGATTTTTCAGGCGTTTCACGGGGAAATATCCAGTACACGAGCTATAGTTGGTCATTACTCATTGCAGGTTTTGCTCTGTAACATCAGAGCTGTTGGTGGATCCATTGGTGGGTGCCTCCCCAGCTGGCGGCTGGGCCTGCTGGTTGGGAGCCCACTATCCCAGGGCTCGGTCCCTCTCCAGCCGCCTCCTCCAGGCCCCTCCATGCCCCCCATCTGCCCGTCCCTCAGGCTGAGGAGTGCTGTTCTCAGCGTGGCAGGGAGCTCTGACGCCCATCCAAGCGCTGGGCTGCAGTGAGCCCTGCACTGGGGCCTGGCGCTGCTGCTCGCCCTCCCTCAGCGCTGTGTATCCCTGTCTTTGCAGTGTATTGTCAGAATTTTGCCCCAAGCTTTAAGGAAAGCGAGATGAATGTCATAGCAGCTGATATGTGCACCAACGCCCGCCGGGTCCGCAAGCGTTGGCTCCCGAAGATCAAATCCATGCTGCCCGAGGGGATGGAGATGTACCGCACCGTGATGGGCTCCACCACAAACAGCGTCCCTCTGGATCCTGAATTCCAGCCCAGCTCTGCTCAGGTCTTTGAGCAGCAAATCTATGCAGAAAGGAGGAGCGATTCAGGAACTATAGTAGCATTGAGAACTAACACAGTGAGCGTCGATCTGAGCAATGGATCCAGCCAGTCCTTCGAACAGAGCGAGGATGCCGAGGGCGCCGGCTCTGTCATACAGGAGGCGGCTGCCACGGATGCCATGGCATCGGATACCCAAAGCACTCCCCAACCTTTTGAGCAGGGCTCGGGCCCCTCCAGCCGGCCCGAAACTCCGGTGAGAAGACAGGATGGCACTTATGGAGGGACTTTATAGAGAGAGCAAACGTTTTGTGACCTATAAGGGATCTGTAATACTAAAGCTGCTTGCATGCATTACTAATACAAAACAAAAATGTGATCAAGCCACTTACCTACTGAACTGCTACTGTTGCCTGAAAAAAATGTGATTTTTATTCTGCTTGTATTTAAAATTTATGAAGGAAATAATCGCATTCGTTATACTGTAAACGATAGGTCTGTGGCGACCTACTTAAAAAAAGAGAAAACTATCGGGCTCCTTTTTTTGATATTCCTGAGGTTAGTCTTTGCGATTGTAGCTTTTTTTTTCTTTTTTTTTCCTTTTTTTTTTTCTTTTTATTTTTTCCTTTTTTTTCCTTTTTTTTTTTTTTTTTTTTTAAAGAAGGGGAGGAGAAATGCTCGATGCCCCCCTACCCCCCATCACCACCCATCCATTCCTCAGCTCAGAAGTCCAGCCATCGCTCACCTTGTCCTCGGCAGCGAGTTGTGCGTCATGGAGCGCTGGGGCGCGGGCTGCTGGGCTGCACGGGGTGTGGGAAACCGCTCCGTGCTTCTGTTGGTGGAAGGTCAGGAGGATGCAGGACGTGTGATGCGGGATGCAGGACGTGGTTGTTCCTTTCGGTGCCCCTCTCGGTGCTGCCGGCTTGGTTCCTCTCCCCCTCCTGCTCTGAGCTGCTCCGCTGCGCTGGGTTCTCCTCGCCCCTGCGCCCGCTCCTATGTCTGAAATGGATTGGGTGCGCAAAGGCTGTTTTCTTTTTTGTTCTTTTTTTATTAAAGAGCTTTGTACCCCTTTTTTGGCCTTTGGCTCATCCTGCTGGGAAGAAGCCCTCGCACCCGACCGCCCGCTGCCCATCCCCAGGCTGCTGTCCCCGGGGCACGGGATGGAGCTGCGGTGGGCTGGGCTCGGCAGGACGCGCTCGGCTCAGTGCTGGGGATGGATGGAGGTGCGCGGTGCTGCGTGCGGTGCTGGGCGTGGGGCAGCCCTGGCATTGCTGAGGATGGCTGCTTTTGCTTTTATTTTTAATTTTTACTGTGACGGGAGGGCCTGCGTTAAGGTACTTAGGGTGTGTTCTGCGACAGGTCCGGGTCTCTGGACGAGTGCACCACAGGCGGTCGCTTTGGGCTCCTGGGGCTCTTTCTTTCTTTCCCACTTTGGTTCCTGGATCCAGGCAGCGCTTTGCTCAGGGTTTCCTTCTGTCTCTGTGTTGAAATTCGGGAAGCGGAGGGGTGAGAGGCTGACCCAGCCTTTGGCCACGTCTTTTGTTTTCTTCGATACTTGAAGCTGTTTTTTGGCACCGTGATACGAAGCTGTCCGGCGCTTGGCGCGTTCTGCTGTTCTTTGCCCTGAGACCAAGAAATGCTGGGCTCCTCCCTGCCCCCCAGCCTGGACAGCACATGGGGCAGCCCCTGCCCCAGCCCCAGTGGCAGTGGGTGTGACACGGGGGGTCCAGGACTGCCACTGCCCCGGCCCCATTTGCACTTTACCCACATCCACCAACACCCGCTCCTCCCGACGCGTGGTGCTGCCCCAGCCCAGCACAGCTGTGATTTGGGCTTCCCCTCCCACCCTCCCCATGGAGCTGAGGGTCCCACAGCCCAGGGTTCCCCCGCTGCCCTTCGAGGTGCCCCCAGCGATGCTGGCCGCCCAGTGAGGGGCTGAGCATCCCGGCTCTGCACCTGTGGGGAGCACTGTGGGGTCTCCTCCTCCTCACCCCTTTGGATGGGGCTGTGTGGGCTCCCTGCTGGCTCGAGGGGCCCCGAGCAAAGCGCTCCCAGACAGCGCCCAGGGACAGCAGCAGCAGTACTTGAATGGCTTAGGGCAGAGAATCTGAAGAGAGTCGAGTTGCACAGTGAAAATATATATTTTTATACCTAGCACAACTTCCTGTATATTTTTGGGGTTCTTTCTTTCCTTTTATTGTTCTTTTCTTTTTTTTTCTTTTTTTCTTCTTCTTTTTTTTTTTTTTGTTGTTGTTCTTCTTCTTCTTCTTTAATTTGGGTTCGTTTTATTACTTCTTATTACTAGGAAGGCAAACTTCTAAAATGTGAAGGGCGTTGGGTTTCTCCTTATCTGGTAGATGAGGGCAAGCATTTTGCACTAATGTTTCCTGTGTGTGGAGGATTAATGATATGTTTGAAAATGTTATATGGATAATGATTGTATTCTTCCGACAAACACAACCAAGTTACCCCTTTGAAACACTGAATGTAACGCGAGAACAGAGCAGTCCATCGATTGTATGCGGCTTTCCTGAGTGCCTTAGAATTTTTTGATCTTTTTTGTTTCTTCTTTTCTTTTTTTTTTTTCTTCTTTTTTTTCCAAGGAAAACAGATGGAGAGAATCAGATCATAACCAACTCCTTCCTCCTCTTTGTTTACGACACTATTTTAAATTATAGAATTTGGGGCTGCTTTATAATGTGAATAGGAAACTGCATTCATCTAGGTCTGATAGTGTAAAATCAGAGCATCAGTATTTATGGTATGTCTGCACCTTTATTCCTATGCTTGACTATTAGCAATATTACATGTATATTGTATATCTAAAGTTATACCAAGCACCTTTAAAGAAATCAGAGCGCGTGCTCCGTGCAGCCCCCACATCCCCATGTCCATGCATCCCTATATCCTGTCATCCCTACGTCCTCTATCACCACATCCCCGTATCACCACATCCCCATATCTCCTTACCCCCACACCCCCATTTCTCAGCTCCCAGCAGCAGAGGGCTGTAGGACCCTCCTCCTCCCCGCCGTGTCCCGGCAGCAGTGGGTGCCATTCCCATCCTGCTGCGTGGTTCACATGGGCTGGTGGCCACACGGAGCCACCGGAGCAGGGATCGATGCCTTTCCCGGTCGTTTTCCTGCTAAGCTTTTGTTGGGATTGCTTATATTTACAGAAATAACTCGCTGTGAGCGGAGAAGGGTGTATGGCCCATTAACCAACCGAAAACCAAGAGCCTCTGCCGGCTGTAAATCCTGAATGCAGCACGGGGAGCTCACGGCCGTCTGGGGCTCCAACTGCTGTTTCAAAGTGTTCCTGCTGTACAGATGTGTCACGTTGTCAGCCCGGGGCTCGGGGCTGCCCCAAAATCCAGGGCTGTCGGAGCTCTGTGCAGCGAGCGGGCGCTGCCATGAGTTTCTTCCACTGTTATAGAAGCGTTTTGCACACGACGGTTGGTTTTTATGTCGAAGTTAAAAAAAAAAAAAAAAAAAAAGTAATAATAATAAAAAAATAATAAATAATAAAAATATATATATATATTAAAAGAAGAAAAGAAAAAAAAAAAAAAGCCAAAACTCGCAATACTATTTTTAGCAGACGGAATAAACAAACAAACAAACAAACAAACAAACACGAAATGAAAGAAACGAACGGACCGGGTGGAAAAACGACGCCGTAGGGCAAAAGTTCTGAGCCGTCCTTTGGGGCGGAGGGCGTCGGGTCGGGACGTTGCAGCGTTGACCCTTCGGGTGCTTTGGGGGAAGGCGAAGCGAAGGGCTGAGCGGTGCCGTCGTTTGGCAGCGGCCCCGGCGCTGTGCGCAGTACTGTGACTCCACGACTGTTATCCCCGTGGTGCTGCAGGAGAGCCCCGCAGCACCGCTGCGCTCCGACTCTCAGCCACGGACGATGCTCGCTTCGTTTTGTTTGGGTTCTTTAATTTTTCCTTTGATCGCGCATTATTCACTGGTATTTATGTGCTCTTTACTCTGTGTAGTTATGACTGTTATTTTGTAGCCACGGCTGATGCCATATAGAGGTAACTAAAATGAGAAATAAAAGGTTAAGGACACCCCCACCCCACCTTTTCCCCTTCCCCCCCCTCCCCCTCCCGTTGGAACTGTGCTCACAGCTGTTTTCAGATGACGGAAAATCCATTTCTGAGAAAGGAAGACGCGGACGGTGCGACATTCATTGTACAAGGCTTTGTAAAGTTCACATTTACAGAATAATAAAGGAGATGATGATTGCAGCCCTGCGTGCGTCTGTGCCACGGCCAGGGCTGAGTGCTGCTGCTGGGAGGGAACAGAACCGACCACGAGGCCACAGCTGGGCGTCCCGCCTCGTCCTGGCCTCTTCTTTCCTTTTCTTTCCTCTTCTTTCCTCTTCTTTCCTCTTCTTTCCTCTATTTTCCCCCCTTTTTTCCCCTTCTTTTGCTTCTTCCTCCTTTTTTCTTTTTTTCCCCATATTTTCCTTTTTTCCCCTTTTTCTCCTTTCCCCCCTTTTTCCCCTTTTCCCCTTTTCCCTTTTTTTTCTTCTTTTCCCATTATTCCCCTTTTTTCTTCCTTTTTTCTTCCCCTTTATCCCCCCCTTTCCCCTATTCTTCTCTCTTTCCCCCCTTTTTCCCTTTCCCCCCTTTGTTCCACCTTTTTCTCCTTTTTCCTCTTTATTTCCCTTTTTCCCCCCTTTTCAACCTGTTCCCCATTATTCTCCATATTTCCATTCTCCCCCTCTTTTTCTCCCCTTTTTTTTCTGTTCCCCCTTTTTTCTATTTTCCCCTCCTTTTTCTTTTATTTCCTTCTTTTCCTCTTTTATCCCTTCTCTCCTGCCTTTATCCTCTTTTCCCATTTTTCCTCTTTATTTCCCTTTTTTTCATTTTTCACCCTTTTTCAACCTTTCCCCCCCTTTTGCCCCCTTTCTCCCCCTTTCCTCCCCTTTCCTCCCCTTTCCCCCTTTTCCTCTTTTTTCCCTTTTTTCCCCTTTTATCCTCTTTTATCCCCTTTTATCCCCTTTCCCCTTTTTTTCCTCCTTTTTGCCCTTTTTTCCCCAGTTTTTTTTCCCTTTTCTTCTCCCCATTTCCCCCTTATTTTCCCCAACCCCACTGACCACACATCTGCACAGAACCCACTGGGAGGGCAGCACAGCACACAGCACAGCATTACATAAACCATTCCCAACTGATTTATTCTAAATGAGTTGTTATCATCAGAATTTTCCTTACGAGCGGCTTTTCTTGCAAACGTCAGTATTTCAGAAAAATGCCCCAACAGCCAACCATCATCCGACCGCTCCAATACTTCAAACTGATTACTTATAAACACCATTTCTAAAATTAGGCCTTTGGTGTGCAGCATTGTCAGAGTGGGTGTATTATGATCTGCAGAGAGTACGAAAAGATAGATGAGTTATTTAACCAAGCAAACGGCGTTGCTGCAAGAATGTGCAGAGAGAAACGTGCGGGGAAGGGGAGCAGCTTGCTGTGCCCGGTGCTGCCGTGCTCCTTTTGGCACACGGAGTGCCCACATCCTGCAGGTGGGACTGCAGCCGTTCCCTGCCGCTGCCCTGACTTCTGCCTGCACAGAGCAAACCCAGAGGGAGCTGCTCCGTGGCTGAGGTCCCCGCTGGATTGCAGGCTTTGGCTGCCCTTTGTAGATAAGTGCTGGTCTTTTTCAGCGCTGCGCTGCATTGGCTGCATTGGTCACTGCAAGCAGCACTGACCGTCACCAACAGCATTGGTCGTTGCATAGATTATTGGATGGTGCAAGTGGCACTGATCATTGCAAGTGGCGTTGGCCATTGCAAGCAGTGTCGGTCATCACAAATGTTATTGGTCACTGCAAGCAACACTGGTCATTGTTGGGTCGTTGCAAATGGCATTGACTATTGCAAATGGCACTGGTCATTGCAAATGGCACTGGTCATTGCAAACAGTGTTGGGTCGTTGCAAATGGCACTGGTCATTGCAAATGGCATTGACTATTGCAAAAGCATTGGTCATTGCAAATGGCACTGGTCATTGCAAATGGCACTGGTCATTGCAAACAGTGTTGGGTCGTTGCAAATGGCACTGTGGTCATTGCAAATGGCACTGGTCATTGCAAACAGTGTTGGGTCGTTGCAAATGGCACTGGTCATTGCAAATGGCATTGACTATTGCAAAAGCATTGGTCATTGCAAATGGCACTGGTCATTGCAAATGGCACTGGTCATTGCAAACAGTGTTGGGTCGTTGCAAATGGCACTGGTCATTGCAAATGGCATTGGCTATTGCAAATGCACTGGTCATTGCACACACAGTTGGCTGTTACCATTGCTGCCCTTGGCACCGCAGAAGGAGCGAGGCAGAGCTGCACCCAGCAGAGCACAGCCCCGCAGCAATAAACCTGGCAGAGGAGAAGTCCTGATTTATCAGCATTGCAGCACAACGTAAGTACCACACAAACCTGACAGCTGCACCCACCCCGAGCAGGAGCACGGCAGGGTGAGCCGGCCCTGGGAACACCCTGCCTACTTCTGGGGATGCGGAGATTTCCCTCCCGCCCTGCCCAGCTGTGAAACCACTGGGAAATGCTGGATGTGGCCCCGTCCCTGAGCTGCTGCCCGGGGCACGGGAGGTGTGCAGTGCTGGGGCTGGGGGTGCCCCGCTGCCTCTCTGCAGCCCCGAGTGTGAATGAAGGGTGAGATTTATGTCGGAGAGGAGCAGCGAGCAGCGGCCATAAATCACAGCCATGAGCGCTCCCTGCACCGGTGGCTGAGGAACACTTCACGGCTTTTCTTATTTATATGCATCTTTTGCACCGAGCCATTTTATAATAGACTGTGGAGCAGCACTCCAGCACCGACGACGGCTGATATATATCGTGCAGGACAGAAAATACAAATAAAGGGTGAAGGGTGGGAGCTGCATCATTCGGCTGCTCACAGCGCTGCCTCCCCTCGCCCGCCAGGCCCTCGGCTGCTCTGCCTCTGTGCTGACCCTGCTGGGTGGCTCTGGAGCCCACGGTGATGCCACCACGGTGATGCCACCACGGTGATGCCTGGGCCTTGCGGGTGGCTGCGGTGGGATGAGCCGTGGATGGGCGCTGCTGGGCTGCACCAGGATTGGGGCAGCAGTGGGCAGTAAGAGGGTCAGGTAATGAAGTTGCTGGTAGCTGTTGGGTAATTAATGAGTGGCCGCTGCCCCCCATCCCGAGGTGGGCTGCGGTGGGGCTGCGGGGTGAGCTGTCCCCATAATGGCAGAAGTTACCAATAAAGAAGGAGTGCTGAGACACGGAGTAGGAGGGGAGAGAAACCCAGAGGGGCTGTAATCTCACACACTGGCCCCGGCTGAAGTTACAGGACATAAATTACGGTGCTTAAAAGCTTCTATAATTTCCCTTCTATTTGATTCACCATAAAGCACCGTGATGCCCTCTGCATCCCACCGCCTGATTATACGTTCGTACCAAGACACAGCTTACGCTTAAAATAACATTACTGGCAGGGAGATGGACAAGAGAATTCATTTGAATGGAAATCGATTTGATTAGAAAAGTAAATTACCCCAACAATCCGAGCAGCATATTGCGGTGCTGGAGAATAACAATAATACAAACCTGTGGCAGCACAGAGCTGGAAGTGCTATCTGTGACATTGGGTTTGCACGACATGCGGGCAGCTCCGGCCGTGGGCATGGCTGTGTCACATCCTTCTGTCCCCAGAGGGGGCACAGGTGGGGACGTGGCACGATGGGACTGAGCCCATCCATGGGGCAAAGGTTCCCCATCCTCATGGCAGCTGCTGAGCACCAGCATGGCCGAGCTGCACGTCGCTGCACTGGGTTATTTTACAAATAATCAATTGGTATTTAATTCCCATGCGATAACTGTCTTATTAAATCTAAATTTAATGTGTATTTGGGAAACCCTAATTTAAAGTGTTACTGCATGCGCCATCTGGCGTGCTCTCTAAATACAAATGCAATAACATAATTCAGAATTACATCATAAAAGTAAGTTATAAGAGATTAAAATGCACAGCTCTGTTCTTCAGTCAAGGCGGCTTTTATGCTTTTTCCCCTGATTTAGACACAGATCACAGCCAAAGCATCCCTGCCCCGTGAATGATGCTCTGCAGGGATTTCGGGCAGCAGACGCCGGCGCTTTGGGGTTGCAGTGCTTTGGGGGCACAGGGCCACACATCCCACTAACCCAGTGCTGCCTAAACCCAGTCTGATAGAGACCACGCTTGGGTGCATCAATGGGTCTTCATCCCAGCAGTAAATCTAATACCTTTGCAGAAAAACCACCCTATTTTCTCTCTATGTTGAATGAAACATGAGATTCCTTAATAGAGAGGGAAATTAAAATCTAGTTTTATTGCAGTTCCTGTAACTGGTATCTAAGCTATTAATAATCAATCCATTCTTGCTTAAAAGCCAACATTTATCACGCCAGCTAAGATGAGCTGACGGGCACTGGGGGGAAAGTACAATTGACTGCAATTACACTTTGAAAAATGTTATCTGTGCCACTGACCACTGGGGATAAATGATGAGATTTCATTTGTTTCTTCAAGCTCGAGCTTCTTCTTCCCAACTTCTTCCTTTTATTGCTGTTTCTTCCTTCTGGCCACAGCTTGGGTGGGCAAGGAGGTGCTGAAAGCCTGCAGTGTGTGGGGTGGGGGCAGAGAGGAAGGGGTGTGGGCAGCCCAGAGGGACCCTGCATACAGCAAGGGCCACATGGGGACACTGCTCCCTGCATGTCCCTGTGGGATATTGCACAAGGGACACTGCTCCCTGCATGTCCCTATGGGATACTGCACATGGGGACACTGCTCTCTGCATGTCCCTATGGGATACTGCACATGGGGACACTGCTCTCTGCATGTCCCTATGGGATATTGCACATGGGGACACCACCCCTTGCACACCCCTATGGAACACTGCACATAGGAACATCACTCCATGCTTCTCCCATGGGGTTTATTGGTTTTCTCTTTGTGTTCTACAATGGGGAGGAAGGGGCCAGTGCAGGAATTACTTTGCCTGATTTGCTGGGACTTGGGACCCATCCGACCATCATCTCCTGCAGCAGTGTTGCACTCCTTCTGACAATTCTCCAGACTCCAAACTTTTCAAATGAGTTTTTTGCAATTTAAAATTAATAATTGTTCTGTCTAGAATGGGGATAATTAAATGCCTGTTCATCCTCATTATTGTCAGCCTTGTGATTTGTTGTTTTCTCTGTAATAAAATTAACCGGTTTAACTAATGGGTGCCAAAACTTGATAATTAAAGCTGAGCAAATAATTTGCAGCAAACAATTCACCCGCTGGGCCTGGCAGGGCTCAGGGCTTTTACCAGGGCCTTTCCTGAAGCTTTCTAAGAAAAAAGGCCTCCCATAGCAGGATGGGTTGTGCACGACCACCTGGTAATGAGGGATAGAACCAAAATTAGGAACAGTTTCTGCTCTGTAAGAGCGATGGTGCACTGCCATCCCCAGGGATGTTCCAGTGCTGCACTGGGGGATGTGTTGGTGCGGTGGGTGTGGGTGGGCCTGGGGATTTCAGAGGGCTTTTCCAGCCTGAAAGGTCCTGTGATTGCGCGATTCTATGATTCCATCCTGGCTGCCCATCAGTAGAACCCAAAGACAACGCATGGAGAGCCCAATGCCTGCGATGGGGAGGGGGAAATGCCATCTCCAACCAAGAATGGACCTTAAAATGAGCGCTATTGGCAAGGCTCCATTCTGCCAGCAGCTGAAGGGCCGTTCAGAGGTGCTGCAATTAATGACGAAGGTGATGCTGCCGTTGCAACACAAGAGGCCACGAATGAGGCAGCGACAGGAGGTGCAGCACAGTTTGTCACTGCCCCAAAGGGTTACGGGGTCCGGTGGTGTGTGAGGAGCAGCACAGCTCTGCCCCCGGCTGTGCACGCGGCCAACGGGGCTCAGATGGATCCGATAGGAAATGCCTCCTCCCTATAACTTTAAATTAAAAAAGCAATGTGCTGTTTATTGGTTCTTGCCAGTGCCTCCGGAGCGGCGGGCTCATAAAGATCATATTACAGTACAAGCCATTATGCAAAGAGTTTACTATATATACATTTCTAAATGCTTCAGCAAACAGCAGCCTGCTTACGAGCAGAGCAGGATAACTGGTTCGTTTGGGGTAACAAATGATCCTTGATTTGATTTTAAATGCAATGACAGCAAAATTTATTTCTTATTTAATCACTTGCCGGAGCAGTTGAGGATGGGGTGGCATTAAACCACACAATGCAGCGTATGGGAACTGAATCCTCTGAAATAGGCATAAGAATATATTATGTTTATAGGATAGAAAAAGATTGTACAGCAATGCGTATAACGAGAATGGGTATTTTTGTCATTTATACAGTAGCTTATATCATTATTTCTTCCCACTTCCAATTTTTCAGTAATAAAAATACAGGGGATGTGATTCTCTTTGCATTACAGATAAACCATCTTGATTCTTTATTAAATATTTTTATTAATCTGAAGTACTACAAAGCATTTGAGCAGATAAATCAGGCTCCGAATAGTCATTTCCTCTCCGCTATGGCTCTATAAAGTGGATTCATTTATGAGCGTGCAATACCAGAAAAGAAGGTTTCCATATTCATTAATGCATTCCCTTATGTTCCTATTTTCACACCCGCGCCGTGCGGGAGCACTGGGCCAGCAGATCCCCCAGCAAAGCACAGCTCAGCCATCCCATGGTGCTGGTGGGGTTACCGTGCTGATGCGACTCCCAGCTCCTGAGCCCAACCTTGGCACTGAAGCCAGCAGGCAGCCCTGGGGCTGGGGATGGGGCTGGAGGTGGAATGGGGATGGGGATGGGGATGGAGATGGGGATGGGGAAGGGGATGGAGATGGGGATGAGGAAGGGGATGGGGATAGAATGGGGATGGAATGGGGATGGGGATGGGGATAGGGATGGAGATGGGGATGGAGATGGGGATGGGGATGGGGATGGAATGGGGATGGGGATGGGGATGGGGATGGGGATGGGGATGGGGATGGGGATGGGGATGGGGATGGGGATGGGGAAGGGGATGGGGATGGGGATGGAATGGGGATGGAAGGGGGATGGGGATGGGGATGGGGAAGGGGATGGGGATGGGGAAGGGGATGGGGATGGAATGGGGATGGAATGGGGATGGGGAAGGGGAAGGGGATGGGGATGGGGATGGGGATGGGGAATGGGGATGGAGATGGGGATGCGGATGGGGATGGGAATGGGGAAGGGGAAGGGGATGGGGAAGGGGAAGGGGATGGGGATGGAGATGGGGATGGGGATGGGGAAGGGGATGGGGATGGAATGGGGATGGGGATGGAATGGAGATGGGGATGGGGATGGGGATGGGGAAGGGGATAGGGATGGGGTTGGGGATAGGGATGGGGAAGGGGATGGAGATGGGGAAGGGGATAGGGATGGGGATGGGGCTCTGCCCATCACTGTCTCCATGCAGAGGGATGTGGTGGTGGAGGGCTGCGTTGCATTGGCAGCACTCAGCAGCAGCCGTCGGAGGAGGTGGGGGAGGCACAGAGGGATTAAAGCTATTTAAAACACAGCCAGGTGTGCAAACAAGTTTATTCTATTGTAGCAGCGAGCGCATGAATCACTGGCGCTGCAGAAAGGTTACGGCGTTATTTAGGGCTGCCGGGGAGATGTGACATTTGGTGAATGCCTTTGCTGAGGATGTTCCCTCTGTGGACTCCGTGAATATCCATTGGGACTTCAGAAAGCCACTGCCCTGCAGCCCCATCCTGCTCCCAGCACCCGGCACCCAGCGGGGCTTTGGCATTTCAGTGCAGCAGCTGCCTGACAGCTGTTGGCTGTTGGCAATAGGAACACTGGAGTGGGGCGAAGCGCCGCTCCCCTCGCAGCCCAGCCTCCCACGGCCCCTTCCTGCCCTCACGCTGCAGCTGATGACGGCACAGCAGAGCACAGCTGCTGGTTTTCCCCTCTTCCCCACTGACGGTGCGGGAAGTGGTGCAGGAGAGGTGGCACTGGGTTTGCTTTCTCCCAGCTGTTCATCGTCAGCATCGGAGCCGCCCCGAGCAGATCAGACCCAGCACAGCTGCAGGGAGCGGAGGAAAGCCCACGGGCAGGGCGGTGGGGCTGCATCCAGGACGAACCCTAGCCCCAAAGCAGCAGCATCTCCTGGGGTCTCACGGGCGCAGCCCGAGGCTCAGGAGGCTGGGAGGTCTCATAGGAGCCACGCGTTGCAGGGAGGAAACGGTTATCGATGCGGAATGCCGTCCTCTCACTTCCCGGGCTGTTAGAGAGAGAAAGGACAGAGTGGAAGAGTTTTACACCTTTGCAAAACAGTGCTCAGGAAGGAAATGAGCAGCCAGGGCTTGTAATTGAGATGGATGAAAAGGCGTCCGGCTTCCCCCAAAGCGATTCAGGCAACGTACTTGAGGAGAATATGAAGTGCGCCGCTCTCTTAAGATCGCCACGCTGCAGCTAAATTATTAATGATGAGGAATGATTTCATATTTAATCTAAAGACTATTAATTACACTGCAGAAGAGCAATGCACCATCCTGAGAGCCCCTTCTCACCAGCTGAATAATTCAGCGCTGCCCCATATTTTACCTCCATGTCGAGGCGGGCAGCAATGTGTTCCCATGCAGTGTGGAGGTGTTTAGGGTTGGAGGGGGCATCCTACGGGGATGCAGATGACAAGGACAGACCTCGGCCCCCCACGAAGGCATAGGGCTATGGGGCTGGGGGGGGAGGCTGCCATGGGGCCGCATGGGCTGGGGTGCAGCTGCTCCCACGCCCAGCACAGCCCCGCTCTGTGCAGATGCAGAAGACAGATGTTTATTTGTCCAGGATTATTTGCTGATCACTGTTACGGTGATCCAAGATGATCATTAGAAAGGGCAATGGGCTGTTTAATAATAATGCTCAGAGCACGCAGCGTGCCTCGCATTACGAGGATGTTTAAGCACAAGCCCAATTAAATCCCTTGCATCCCTGTAGAATTACCCCAGTTGTGCAAACTATTAGCCAAACTCCAGGCTCCTCACACTCGAAGGCAATCCTGGAGGCTGGCACTCTGCTAGAGACCCATTTCTACCCTGAAGCTAAATTAAAATCCTATTGCGCTGGCGCTGCTAATATTTCCTGCTCTTGTTTCCAACAATTAAATTGTGACATTCTGCCAAAGCCTGCAAGGAGCCCAGGAAAGGATCTCCACGAGCTGCAAAGAAGCCACAGCCTGCCTCTGTGCACCCAGGTGACTGGTAGGGGGAAACAGAGGGAAGTAAAAGATTGTTTAAGGAAGAGATGACTATTTGGTCACGGCTTAAAAGTTGGTACTTAGAAATTCCATGAATTTTAAAATAAAGACATTGTGAGATTTGAACTTTCTTCTGAACGCTCACAAGCAGCAGTGCCTAATACCTTCCCTGGCCATTAAGGAGCTGAGCTGGAGAGCAGCAAGCACTAAGCACCACGCTGATAGAGCAGTTACACACAGTAATAGAATTGTGTTTGGAGAGGCTGCAAAAGCAGGTATGGAGACCATACATAAACAAGGCCATTACCAGCCAGAGTAAGCGGTGATAGAATTTCATGAATATCCCCACAAAAAGCTTTGTATATTTATAACAACCCACAGAGTTGTTTGGAGCGCAGTCAGGGGCCTTTTGGAGTCATTCGGGAGGTAAATTGTGCAGCAGGGCTGTGCTCCTCTGCACCAGGTATGGGAGATGTGGGCTGCTGCCATGGGGCAGTGCTGGGACAGGACACGGGGGACGGAAGCAGCCTTGGGGGCACCCAAAAGGAACAATTGCTCCTCTGTCTGCCCACTGAAGTGGCTGAGGGGCGACAGACCGGCGTTTCCACATCTCAGGAAACGAATATCCAGGATTCATCAGCCTCAAAGTGCCAGGATGGGGCTTGGAATCCACACACCAGCCTGCCTCGGCATATTTATTGCTTTAATTTAAATAAATAGCTGCTTCAAACTCCGAAAAACTTCTTGCTGCAACTTCTGCAAAACCCGAGCACACGTGGTATCAGGCATGTAGCTCAGAGACAAGCCTAATAAAATGCTAATTGCGATTCATCAATTATACTGGGATGCCTGGGACTGTTGAAGATCCTGGATGAAGTGTAGTGTTCAATTTATCCTGTGCACGTTGCCGACAGTGCTGCCAGCCTCCTTCTTGTCCCCCTGTGTTGTTTTGTCATCTCTGTACTATCACCAATTCATCACAAAAGCAACTGAACTCTCCGATGTCCACCCACTGGGTGACTTTGTCTTCGCTACTCTATGACTTCTAAATTAAATTGTCAAAACACATTACTGAGAAAAATATTGCGAAGGGGAAGTTCTTTACCCTTTTATCCCATCTTAGGAGAGAATCGGTTTGACTTGAAGAAAACGTCGGCTTCATTATCCCTCCTGCTATCATATTTCTTCACTCAGCAGCAGCAGAAGAGAGTCAATAGGGAAGACTTGGATGACATGATGTAGCATCCCACAGGAGTTGTCTCAATAAATTCTGAGAGTGCCCAGAAATGCTGGTAGGGGGTACGGGGGGGAGGGGGGAGCAGGGAAGAAGAGGGATAATTTTCACTCTCTTTATTCCTCCCACTCTCAGACAATTTAGAAGAGATTACGGACCTGATGGAGACTTCCCTGCTCCTCCCGCACCCGCTGGTCGGGGTGCAGCTCTTTGGGGTCCCTCCATCAGCAGACATCTGCCCAAGAGGGGCTGAGCCCAGGGCACGTGGAGGGGTGCCAGCATTGGGGGGCAGCTCCAAAACTGCTCCAATTCGCACCAAAGGAGAAGCCAGGCAGCACGGCCAGCTCCGTATGGCTCCTGCAGGGCTGGTGCCGTGCTCAGTGCTGTGGGAGGGTCTGATGCTCGATGTGATCACATAAAATCGTTCATCTGCAGACATAAAACAAAGGAAGCCATTCCTCCAAGGTAAAGATATGTTAGTTTCCACCTTTTCCCATTCACACGCTGGTCTTTTTGGGGCATAAAGTATCAGTCATAGGAGGCAAGTAACACATTGTGCGCTCATTCTTTCGGCTTTAGACAACATTAACATAATAAACATATACTGTTTATTTATTCTACTGCGGTGCAAGTGCAGGAGGCAATGCCCACGTTTAAATGGGACATTTTTAAACGCTCACATTTCCTCGGCCGTTATGCATTAGCCATCAGTACTCAAATTGCCTCGTATTTGCAATTTTATGGCTACATTTCATCAAGCACACGGGAGCTGCATTCAAAGCATGAGAATAAAGCACTCCACTTGCGTTAGGCTCTGATGCAGGAGGTGGCTGCCCAGCAGAAATCTCTTCTTTCTTTTTTTTTTCTGCAGCAGTTTCAATTCCATCTGCAAATCCGAGCTCAAGGCTAAAGTCAACCTGAGTGGAAATCAGTGCTGGAACACGTCCTGACAGCGCCCAGCAGTGCCGGGGTCACCGGGCCGGTGTTCAGCCTTGCACCCAACCCTCAGCCCCTCTGTCCCAGCCCAGACCCCCCAGCCGCTCCCCACAGCGCTTCGCTCCGGCCCATCGCAGCTCGGGGCTGCGCTCCCCCCGCCCGCCCTTCCGAGCTTCTCCTCAGTGCCGCGCCCGCACGGGGCGCTCTCAAGCGGCGGCCGCCCGGCGCCACCTGCCGACGGAACGCGGAAGCGCTCTCGGCGCTGCCGGCAGGGGGCGCCACAGCGGGAGGACTGCGGCTCCCGGCGTGCAGCGCGGCGGGGGGGTGCGGGGCGGGGCGGGCGCCGCGGCTCTTTCGGCCCCGCCCCCCGGCGCGGCTTTCATTTCCGCCGCCGAAAACTCCAACTCCCGGCAGGCACCGCGCCGCCGCGCCCTTCCGCTTCCGGCCGCCCCGGTGCGCCCCCGTCCCCTCAGCGCAGCGCCGGGCCCAGCGGTGCCGGCGGCGCGGGTTCCTCGCGGCTCCTCCGGGGCTCCCGGGGTCACCTTCATGGGCCGGCGGTAGCGCGGCGGGGCCCGGGGCCGTGCTGAGGCGTCGGCGGGGCGGGGAGGAGCGGGGCCGGCGGCGATGTTCGTGCAGGAGGAGAAGATCTTCGCGGGGAAGGTGCTGCGGCTGCAGGTGTGCACCATGGAGGGCGCCGAGTGGCTGGAGGAGGTACCCGAGGACACCACGGTGGAGAAGCTGAAGGAGCGCTGCCTGAAGCACGTAAGGAGCCGCCCGCCGCCCCGCGCTGCGGATCGGGCCGAAATCGGTGCGAAAATCACGGCCTGGGAGCGGCGGGCGGAGCCTCAGCCGTGCGGGGTCACGGGAACGGCCCGGAGGGACGGGGAGAAACAAAACGGAGGGAAGAGCGGCTGCTGGGGGCGCGGCGACTGAAAGCGGAGCCCCGTTCGTCTGCTGGCGTTGGGGAACGGGCAGAAACCCGTGGGGAGGATTTCCCCTTTGGGAGGGAGCGCCCGCAGCCGCCGGGCTGTGCGCTGCCTTGGGGCACCGCGGGCTCTGCTGGCGTCCCGCGCTCGCGGCGCTGCGGCCCTCGTGGCTGTGCCGAGGGGAGACGGGTGCTGGCTGCCTGCGAGACGAATGCTTAAAATGCATTGACGGTCTGTAAAAATTGGGCTGGGAAGTGCGTGGTTACCCCGTTCCCATTTATGTCTATGGGTGTTAAAGGTGAAAACGAGTGGTTACAGAACTACTGGGCTGAATTTCGAACGCGCTGTGAAGCTGTTGCTGATGCCGACCTCGGCTCTGCCTTCCTGGAATCGGCAGCAGGTCGGGCTGTTTGGGTCACAAACTGCGGCTGGGAGTCGGGCAGCTTTTGGCTTGGAAAGCAAAGGGCCTCCGGACGAGCAGTTTGTATCAATTGCTTTTAGTGGCTTTTGCCTTTGGAGGGTTACAAAATGTTAAGAAATGCTCTTAGTGAAGCAAAGTACCAGCGTGAGAAGCTGTGACAAGCGGCAATCTGAGCGCTGTGTGAAGGCTGGGAGTTGGCTGTCAGTGTGGCTCACAGCCCCGTTGCCCTCTGCTTTGTTGTTTGGTTGTTTGCTTCCAGCTGGAAGCCCTGGAATCCACAGCTCACACTGTTCCTCTGGAGCATTGGTCTTTGTGAGTGCTTCTTCATTTGGGGATGAGAACGTCTGCAGACGGGTTTGCTTTATTTGGGGGAGGTGTGATCCTTTCTGAGGCAAAATGAAGATGCAGTGCTCCCCACGTTGTGACATCCCTGAAGGAAGTGCTCCTGTATTGTCCCTGTTCAGTGCAGCTGAAGGATTAGACAAAGACGTAGGGTGGGGTAATGATTACATGCATATGTGCAGAGCTGAAAAGCCTTTAATTATCAGGAAACATAATTGAATAGATGCTCGCATTGCAGTGCGAGTCAGGGTGGAAGACAATTGATAACTTGGCAAGATGTTTGATTTCATTCTCCTGGCTGCTTTGTGCTAATGGTTTGGATTTGCATAACCATTATGGATAATATATAGTTTTATGGAGGAGATAAATAGAAATGGAAAAATCATGACTCCTGATCACGGGTGCGTTGTGATGAATCTTGAGAGCACCTTGAGGTAATTTATGCAGCCATCTCTCCTCAGCTGCTGATTAGTGTATTCTCTGAAGTCCTTGAAACCATTCTTTCAGGAGGTGAAGGGAGGTAATTCCATCAGGATGCCTTGTTTTGGGTTAGGAAGGTGGGTGCTGTCCCTCTAGCATTTGAGTGCTTACTGGTCTCTCTAGTGTCACTGGTGATGCATTTTTTTTCTCTCGTAAGGGATGAGAGGGTTGGGTGGTTTGTGTTTTTTTTTTTCCTGTACGTGTTGACCTGTAACAATGTAGTGGTGGTCCTATGCCAGGGAACTGCTGCTTTCGGTAACACTGTCTAGTCTGTGAGTAAACACCTGGCAGTGTTGTTTTCTTTCCTGGTTATTTCTGTATGCAGATTTCACAACCAAAGTGTTCTGGTGCAGCAGGGCCTTTCCTCTGTGCCAGCCCCACGCTCCCCTGTGGCTTCCTTAAAAATCCACTGTTTGTTTCAGAGCCAGGATTGAGAAAGCTCAGTATAACCATGGCAGCCCGAGCGTAACTTAGGTGTGTGTTTTCATGATCTGTAGTTCTTGTGCCCAGAGCTGACACTTCAAGCTCTGCTGGGGCTGAAGGTGCTGTGGGAAGTCCTGGTTCTTACACTTCAGTTGGAGGAGAGCTGTAAGAACTGCTCCTTGCTGAGGCTTGGTAGTATTTCTGCTAGAAATTGTGGCCGTGCACTTGAGATGCACAGATGTGATCTGTGTGAGCTTCTAATGCTCCTGTGCTTCTGTTCTCCTTTCTCTTAAGCTGCCTCAGTGGTTTTCATGTGGGTTTTAAGGTGTGTTAAAGATCCTCCTAGGAAGGGGGGTGTGAGCTGCTGCCGGAGCACAAGGATATAGGAGGTTCCTGCCCCCCTGTATGGTTTGCACACTTGGAGGGTTGCTGATTGTTTAAGCCACCCAAGCTTAGTAATAAGGGGTGGCTGTACTGTGCTCTGTTTTGTTTTGTTTTTAAAGCGTCATAAATAAATGAAAATCTAAAAATAAACAGCGAGCTTTGTGCTTTATCAGGATTCCAAGCTCTACAAATAGCATCTAGCATCACCAGGGCTTGTAAGTTCAGCAGTTGCTCAAGCACCTGCAAAAATAGGTTTCTCACCTGTGCTGCAGAGCAGCCTGCTGTGAATTCCTGCGTTAAAAGGAAATGCCAATATTTATGCTGGAAGCAAAATCGTAAGACAACAGATCCTCTCCTTGCGATCCTTCTTGATGAAAAGATGCAGGAGAGCTCATCTTCCTGCATGCTGCACCTCTGCGTGGTGCCACGACCACCTCTGAGCAGGGAATTCTCTTCCTGCGGGTTAGCAGCGCTCTGCTCTCTGCGCAGGACGTTGTTTTCAGCCAGGCTTCAAAGCTTTGCCTGTGATACAAGAATGCTGGGTGTTGTCAGGTGTTCTCAGGAAGCAGGGCTGTGCAGTGAGGTCTGATCGCCCCAGCTGCCCATTCCAGGTGGTTTGCTGGGAGCTCACACTGGTGCTGCAGTGAAGATGACCTTCCTGCTTCCAGGGCGTGAAAATAGGCAAAGATATGCTGAGTATTTCACAGGGCATTCCCTGGGATGGAGGTGCTGTTTACGTTTGCCTTACTGTTCTACACGGTTATCAAGCAGTGATCAGAGAAATGGGAAATAAGAACAGGTGATCTCAGGACTTTTGTTTTAGAACAGCTTTATTGTGAATTCATGGGGTTTGAGTGACTCTAGTCTTTCACTTACACGTCCATGTCAATGCTGTGATTGCATACACACGTGTATGCACAGCTTGGGGTGCCAGGTAGGAAGCAGCTGTTAGGTACATCCTTTGCTCCCCCGGTGTGGGTGCTTCCCAGCTCCCAGTTCTTCCTTTTTGGGCTCTAAGGATCTGTACAAATGGTATTTTGAGCTTGTTTGGAGAGATGTCCAACTGACGTGCTCCTAGGTGTAACTTATCAGATTAATTAGAGGAGCTGCTCCCAGTTACTTGTAAGCTTTAATGCGTTGTTTGGCTTTTGTTCAGCAGTTAATATGCTGAAGGATTAGTAAACAGCTGCTGTTATGCAAAGCAGGACTCCAACGTTCTCACCTTAATCCTGCTGAGGCATCAGAGCAGCACGGAAGTTTAGGTGAGGAACTGAAGGTCTGTGTTGAGAACAAGTGTAACCTTTGGGAAAAAAACACCAAGGAACTAACAAGTTCTCCAGCAGCTGAAATCAGCAGAAAAAGTGATGATGGACTCCACAGGGATTCTTCTGCAGGAGGCTGCATTGTGACTAAATGCTGCACTTGAAGCAGAGCACTGATGTCTGTGGGGCTTCTGGAAGTGGCTTCCTTACCTGGAGGCTGGGGATGTTGTTCTACACACGAGATAAAGTGGCTCAATAGCAATGTGTTCTGAAAGAGGTGTCTTTGAGAGCTGTTTTCTGTGAGCAGAGGAGGTGAGGTCAGTATTAAGTGTCCTATTTTGCGGTGAGAGCGGCAGCATCCATTTCATGGTTTTAGTTGGTTATTTTTAATTCTGCCTTTCTGGAATTGCATCCATTATGCTTTGTTTTTTTTCACCCAAACAAATTAGAAGTCTCTAGATGCACTGATGTAATGTTCTTGAAATCTCTCGCAGTGGATCTGCAGCCACTCTTGTGTGAAGATGAGTCAATTCAAGTTCTGCAGCGTTTTTCTTAATGTTCTGTTGCAGTACTAAAATACCAGGAGATTTAAACCCTTCAGTAAGGCTGGGGCACAAATGCTGGGGGATTCGTGCTTAATTACATAAACAGCATGGCATTTCAGCTCGTAGTTTTCTTAGGAGATCAGAATGGCCCCTTGCATTGTTGGTGGGATAACGTGGGTCCATCAGGCTCTTTGTCCCAGCAGAACTCCTCAGCTGTAGGCAGAATGTGTATTTGGTACTGGGGAACTGTTCTCTGTATTCAAGTTTTTGTGCCTAGATGCACAAATATACCTCGTGCTGCTTAATGTAGTTATAAAACAGATCCCTGATGATGCTCATATTGTGAGCTTTTGGGGATTCAGACTTGAATTTTTAGTGAATAAACATAACATGAGAAATGTAATAAAAAAATAGAGCACAGCATTAATATATGGAGAAGATTAACATATGCTGATTATTTATAGTTGGGAAGAAAAGTTGTGAAACTAACTTCTGTTCAGTGCTTTCAGCAAGAAGCCCAGATAGGGCTCCAGCATCAAGGCTTTGGCTTCAATCTGCAGAAACTGCTGCCTCCTTCCCAATTTAAGGTCAGGCACTCCAAACTCACTGCTGCCAGTTGCTTGTTTAGTCTGACAGCGGGTGTAAATGACAATTACTGGATGAAGCAGAGTCTCTCTGCTCTGGCACTGGCTACCAGTGAGAAGTGTGCTGCATTATTGTAGTCCCCTCTCTGCAGAAACACTGATAGTGGATTTCCGCTCCAGCTTCACGATACTGATTGTTACTCCTCAACTTCTCACTGGGAGTGAGTGACCTTTGTGATCTGTTGCAGAACTGACCCTGCAGCTCCATCCTCGCTGCACTCACAGTCTCCGTGGGCCTGAGTGTAGGACCAGGCACTGAGTCTGAATTGTGATGGAGACGCACAGTTCTGCAGCAGTATCCCATCTGCTCATGTAGACGGGCTGTGTGTGTGCCCCTGAAGGGCTCATTTGGAATGAATGGGATGTAACATCAGGTCTTTGAAACTGACAGTTTTAAGTAAGTTTTGTAGAGTGTCATCATCAGTTAGAACTTAAATGTAGCTATTGATTTAACGGCATTGAGGAAGGAAAGCTAGAATCCTTCCTTAGTTGGTTCTTCCCAGCCAGGAGCTTGGATGTGCAGGCAGAAACCAACCCCATTACAGCACAACTCATCCCTCAGTTTCTTTAATAATACACGTTATGTTCACATAGACACCCCTGGTGTATTGTGCCACTACTGAAGCTATTAGGAAGGTAGTAAATGGTGGCACAGTTTGCAGGTGGAGAATCTTAAGTGCGAAGTGCAGTGATTCACACAATAGGTTTCTTTCTTTCTTCTGATCTTCAGTATTTGTCTTCTGCAGTGTGTACCTGGGAGCTTGGAGGATCCGAAAACTGTGACACATCATAAGTTGATACATGCTACTTCTGAGAAGGTGCTAACGGACACAAAAACAGTGTTGGAGGAAAACATTCAAGACAGAGGTAAGATTGTCCTTTTTCTCTCACCAGCCTGGAAACGAGAAACTGAGTTCCAATTTGTGACTTTCTATTTAGCAGCACTCTGCTTTGATGTGGGAAACTAACAAGGTGGCAAAAATGAAGAGACTTTTTCTCCACTTCATGAGAATACACAGCGAATGGTTTTCATTCCTTAACTCCTTTTAAGAGTCACACAGGATATAAAGAGTGTTCATTAAGTCAAAATGTTAAATTATTCTTCTCTCCCTTAAAGTAATGTCTAAACCCTCAAGGCAGCAGTTATCCTTCAAATGGATCCAAAAACGACTTGAGCGTTTCAAGAAAGACAGCCTGAAACCTTTGGGGCTTTTCTTGAGGTCTCCAGGTCAAGTGGAATGTTGTTTGCTGAAGTACCTCTGAGCATCACAGTTTACATCCCATTCAGTCCTCTCCAAGTGTAGGTCAGCACTACTGACTACAATATAGTATGTGAGCACGTGTGAACTTTACAGATGTCAGGGATTAATGTGAAACAAAAGAATGTCTAAAGATGAGAGCTGTCAGGATAGCTGGAGTCACTTTTTACTGGAGGGCTTAAACTAATGGTCCCTTGTGGAGATAAAAGGCAGTGGTCCAGAAAGTGTGAGAAGCAGGACTGCTGTAGAATGGGCTACTGCCTAAACCAGAAAGTGAAGGAGTAGTGTTCCTGTACTTCTGCAGGAGTTCATGCAGGTTGGAAAGCTGTTGCTGTGATCATCAGCAATTTTGTCTTTCTCTTCCAAAGGAGTGTCACCTTTAGAGCAGGGCAGGAGCTGAGCTGCCATCTTAGGCAAGGCACAGCTTTATTTTGCTGATTGGTGATGTATTATTTCTAGGTGAGGCACAGCTCCTACAGAGTTTTGAATTGCAGTTTGTGGCCACTAAGCAATATTAATCTGTCACTCGAATGCTTCTTTACTCCTCCTTCCCCTGCAATGTGCTCTACCTTTTAAGTGCCTAGCTGCTGTCAGGGAGGCAGGATGGCAGCCAACAGCTGACTGCCACTGGCTGACTCCACTTGCTGCTGTGCAGGGCAGCCAAAAGTCAGCGTGTGGATCTTTTCACGCTCTTGTCAGCTGGATAAGTGAGGGTTAACAGCCTTCACCAGCTGCTCTTCTTGGCTGTTCTGTGCCAACAAAACTTGTTGCACAAAGCATGATTTGTTTGCTTTTTACTCTCTTAATGTGATAGACTGAAAACTGAGTGTCAGGCTCTGTCTGGCTGAAGGACTGGGCTGTTCTGGGCTCTAAGCTGTACGTTTGTGTCCACCCTGAGAACCTCTGTGGTAAAACTGAGATGCTGCAACAGTGGAATTAACAGAAAATTTGTCTCTAGGAAAACTTGAGTTCATGACTTATCTTGCAAGAGCTGGTTTTACATCATCAGTATCGTTCTCTTTTTAGATGTCTTGCTCTTAATAAAGAAGCGTGCGCCGCCTCCGCTCCCCAAAATGGCAGATGTGTCTGCAGAGGAGAAAGTGAGTTTGAAAAGATTTCTTGACTTGTCCAATTTGATTAACTGCTTAATTAATGAGCTGCAGAAATACTGTCACGGTGTATTCTTTGTGTAGAGACAAATGCACCCAGTTAAACTGTGAAGTAAATACTTCATCCTCCTTCCAAACTTTGAAGAATTATTTTGTTTTTTTTAACTTGGATTGTAAGAACATGTGCTGTGGAGTAAGACATGCAGATATACTCTGTGCAAGTGATGTAGATTTCATCTTCAAAAACAAAAATTAGTGACTGTATAGCAAGTGCCTTGCTGCATCTCTTTTGAAAACTTTATAGAGATCTGTTAATTTGCTTGAGGCTGTGTTCTGTCTTTGGTAACGTCTGGCTTATCATCCCTAACGAGGTCTGGAGTGTTGTCCCCATGCTATTCTTGTTTGTTTCTTTTTCCTCAGAGTGTAATTTTTACTGAGGGTCAGTGATATGCAGGATGACATTCAGACACAAGTGGTGCTGCAGTGGGTGTTACTGTGTAAACACTTTGAGCAATGCTTGTGCCTAACACTGTGAATTCCTGGGTCTGTCTGCCTTCTCCTTGCACAGCTTTGTTTTTTCTTGCTTCCTGTAGGTATTGGTGTATGTCTCTGTATCCCTTCCTGTAGGTATTGGTGTATGTCTCTATCTCCATTTTGGTCTTGCTGTGCAGAATGTCACCATAAGAGCCTAAGATATAAGACTGTGAAATGTTTATGTTTGTACCCCTGCTATGTTTTGTCCTGGACTATTAGCATGTACTAAATATCAGAGGCACCGTTTATCTCTGCATGATACTTGCAAGCAATAAAGCACTTCCAGTGTGAAGCAGTTAAGTGTTAGTCTGTTCACAGTATTGATACATCTCTTGGCAAACCCTGGATTTGAAGAGAGTGTGCTCTGAGCAGATAGTATAGAGTATGGTCCTGGGAATTGAGGCCCTCCAAGTTCTCTCCACGTTTGGCACATCACTTCTCCTCTTTATGCTGGAATTTCCCCACATTTAAATAACAGAAATAGATAAAAGGACTGAAAGTGGGGCAACCCAGCAGGTCCTGTTTTGCTCTATAATTGCAAAATGACATTAGTGCTGTTAATCCATTGTATTGCTAGGCTGCTGTTTCTTAGTTGCAAGCTACAGAGCACTGCTTGATGCCTTGGTAAAGAATATGAAACTGCTCTCAGCAATGCTATGTTCTTTGTTCTGTGGATAATGGGTTATGAAACCTGATTGTGTTTCCCATCCTTCAGAGGAAACAAGAGCAGAAAGCTCCTGATAAGGATGCTATTCTCAAAGCAACTGCAAATCTGCCCTCTCGCAACGTAGATCGCACTGTGGCCCAGCACAACATGAGGGATGTAAGTATTAGACTTGACTTTAGCTCACACACTAATATCCAAGTAGACTTTTATCTTATATAATCTTTTCTCTTCCATATGAATGAGGTTAGGCTTTCTCTGTGGGAGAAATTGAAGTGTGTATAGTGTACATGAAAGTAGATAATACCATCTGTGTGGAAACCCTAAGTTATTTAGTGATTATGAAATGCTGCACTAAATTATGATTTAAAATGTTTTATTTCTCCCTGGGAAAGCCTCAGTACACTTTCTGAAGATCTGGCAAACGTAATTCAATCTTGAATAGTTCACATTTTCACAAAGTTTTCTCTGCCATGGTTTTGAAGAGACATCAGTCATAAATTTTGACTTCGGTAGTTGTCTGCTGTCTGCAATGCTTCCAGCTGTGTCTTCAACAGCGTGGGGGCTACTTCTTCTTTTCTGATATTAGCAGCTTCTCTATTAATATTTAGTGATGCCTGGTAACCTCCTATCTAAATGTTTTGACAGTTTCCTTTTTTGCAGTTCCAGACAGAGCTCCGGAAGATCTTAGTTTCTCTCATTGAAGTTGCACAGAAGTTGCTAGCACTGAACCCAGATGCAGTTGAACTATTTAAGAAGGCAAACGGTATGAACATATCTTTACAGTTACTAGTTCAATCCCAGGAACTTGTTTTCTTACACAGCAGAAGAGTAGACTTGCAGGATTAAGTCCAAACTGCAACATAGCAGCAGAGCTACTAATGACATTGCGGCAAAGATTTCAACTTGTGGTGTAGGTTTTCTAAAACTAGGGGATTTATAAAGTCCCTTTGGGATAGATGAGAAGTTCCATTTAAAAATAAAATCATCAGCAGTGAAATAATTAGAGAACTTTGCAAGAGTTGGTAAAGAACAGTTGGAAATGCATGAGGAAACAGTAAAATGGGGAGAAATGGGAGCTGTTGATTCAGTCTGTGCGGAAATACCCCTGAGATCTGCTAGGACTGGATCCAAATTACTTTCTGGATTATTGATAAACTTCAGTGAATTTCCCATATACTTAATTACGTGGACATGCAGTCATATGAGAGTTTGCTGTCTGTTGTTCGAGACCTTGAATGTATGTGGAATAAGTCTTTGTCCTGGAAGAATTTGTCTGAGCCTGATGAAGCTGAGTACAGCAAATTAAACGATGAGATTGCAAATTCTGGCCGGAAACAAAAGCAGGGATGGAAGAGAAGAATGGGGTTTGAACTTAACACATGCCATTCCATTGAGAAAGGGTTTTATTTTAGCTTGAAGTTAGTCTCAACATTGTTCTGTTTGTGTATGTGTAGCCATGCTGGATGAGGATGAGGAAGACAGAGTGGATGAGATAGCTCTGCGGCAACTTACAGAAATGGGGTTTCCAGAGAGCAGAGCTGTCAAAGCCCTTCGATTAAATCAGTAAGTGTACTTGGCATGCTGCCTGTAAATTACTTGGTATGGTTAAAAAAATATATACATTTTTTTAGGGAAGTCTCCTTATGTGGGTCACCTAGAACTAGCAAAAAGCATTGGCTCAAGGAAGAGTGCTGCCTCAGGCAACCTGCAGGTGCAGCTGGCAGAGGAAAGGGGAGGCTATGTTGTACTTGCTCTGGAAAGAAGTCAGTCTACTGTTCCCAAGGCTGACAAGCTCTCTCTGTTTCCAAGTATTAAACTCATATCTTCTGCTTTAAAATTTTACAGAGGGAAAAAAAAAGCAAGCTAAGCCCTTCCAGACTGGTTTGTCAACTGTAACAAAATACTTTATGCTGATCTTTTAAATAAAGCATTCCAAGAATATTACAAAGCCCAGATAGCAACTGTAGAGAAATAGGAGGTAATACAGTTCTTGTGCCATAAGAAGAAATAGTTGTGCTGCCTCACTTCTGAGATGGGTTTCTTATGTTATTCACAAAAATGCCCAACGATATCAAATCCACATAATAGTCCTTCTTTTTCAGTAGCTCTTTTTTGGTCTTCGAAGGACTTTCTCCCTCAATATCCTCCATCTTTCATGTTGTAACTGAAAAGCCAAATAGGCAAGGGCTTCCCTTTCCTTTTTAAGAATATCTTAATGCTATGTGGTCAAATGAAATTGCACGTTCAGTTGCTCTGTTGTCTTTGCTTCCTATGAATTCATTGGGAAGGCATGTGCTGGATCTCTCCCATGATCTCTTAGCACTTGCAGTCAATTGCCTGTGTTAAATTTTGTTCTTGCTCAAGGTGTGTAGTGCACTTGTAATGTTTGTCACTCTTTCTTCCATTGTTAACAGCGTTCCTTTATCACTGGATGTCAGAGATAGATCTCCCTAAGATGCAACAGAATAGCTTCTCAGAGATGTGGTTCCATTGGGAGCATGCTTTGCAGTTTTGTCAGCAGTTGTAAATAGTCAGTGTGTGTTTGTTGTGAAATAGAGCTGATGATGTGGAGAACAAGATGGCTCCCCATGAAGTGGCCTTTAAAACCAGTGACTGTCCAGGTTGGACTTCACTCCTCTGTCATCCTGGCTTTAGAGATCATTGTGTGGCCTCGAGTGCATGTAGAATTAAGGTGCTTCAAAATTTGCTCCAATACTTTGTATGACTATGCAGACAATAATTAATCAGCTAGTCAAGATGCCACGGGGATAAATACAAAGCAAAAATACTTGTGCAGTGCTGCTGTGTATCTGGAGTGTTCCTCATCCCTTTGTTTTGATTTTCTTTTCAGTATGTCAGTGACACAGGCCATGGAGTGGTTGATAGAACATGCAGATGACCCTGCGGTGGATGCTCCGCTGCCAGGTCAGGCGCCATCCGAAGCTGCAGCTGAAGCTGGTGCATCCTCTGCTGAAGCAAGTGCAGGTCCAAGTTCAGAAGCAGGTGGGGAAGAAGCCAAAGATGAGCTGACTGAAATATTTAAGAAGATACGAAGGAAAAGAGAGTTTCGTCCAGACCCACGGGTGTGTACTGCTTGTCTCACTGTTCCTTCCCATTGAAAGGGACTATGTGGACACCATGGAATCCAAATAAGTGTAGAGTTGATAATGAAGTGGAGCATATGTTTGAGTGTGTATTGTGCTGACATGACAGTATTTTAGTGGAAGTCTTTAGGGGCTGCTTAAATTCAGATTGCTGGAAGGGATATTCCCCAATTAATGCACTACTGTCTCAGATAACAGCATCTAAATTACCCACACCTACTTTACACCTGAAAATTAACTGATACTCTTGATATTAAATTGCCAGACTCCTGGCATTTGCTTTTTATGATTGTGATGAAGGTCCATTTGCTGTAGAGAAGGATAGAAAAGCATTACCGTATTTCAGGGGCAAGGAGAAGTATCACCAGCAGGTAAGTCTTTAAGTCTCACATCAACTGCAGAAATTATCCTTTTCTGATAACATTGTATTAGCTGAAATGAGAAGACGTGCTGATATCACACTGTAAACTCACCAGGAGGTGCTCTTTAGAGTCCACCACTTGGCTTTTATGAATTGGTGTATTTTGTGATTTAAGTCAAAAGCTGCAAATATTGCATTTAATGACCCAGGCACAGTTTCTAAGGGATGAAGCATTCTTAGAGCATTGTCTGAATACACTTGTCAAAATATATAAGGCATACTAGCAACATAACAAAGCCAGGAAGTGAAATTAAATCCAGTGTATAAAGCTACAAATTGACAGGGTCTTGGGGCTTCTGGAGCTCAATCTGTCAGTGAGACATCAGCAAAAGCTTTGTGATGTGAGAGAAGTTTAAAAATATTTGTCTTGCTCTTCCCCACACCAGGTGCTTGCTCTTTGCCTCGTATCCATCTTTCATTACTGAGGATAGGAACTGCTTTCAGTCTTGCTTTTGCTCTTTATTCTACTTCCCATAATGAAGACACTTTTGATGCACAGTATTCGAAAACTTGTAGCAAAGTTTACTTAGTGCTCTGCAAATGGAATCAACTGAGTTCTTACCCCACAAAAAGCTCCCGTGCAGAAAGTGAAGCATTTGGTTGTTTTCATTTGTTTTAAACATTAATCCATGCATATCTTATAGGCTGTCATTGCCCTAATGGAGATGGGATTTGATGAAAAAGAAGTGGTAGATGCACTCAGAGTAAACAACAACCAGCAGAATGCAGCCGTGAGTACAATGTCATTTCTTTTCCTTGTTGCTGTAGTAGTCTGTTCAGCTGGTTGTTTTCACTGTAGAATTGGTTGATCTTCTTACTGGGGATGAAGTGACCAATCATGAAATCTGTTGTGCTTGATGATTTCTTTCAGTGTGAATGGCTGCTGGGAGACAGAAAGCCTTCTCCAGAGGACTTAGATAAGGGAATTGACACCAACAGCCCTCTCTTCCAAGCCATCTTAGAAAACCCAGTGGTACAGTTAGGGTTAACCAACCCTAAAACTCTACTAGGTAAGTCTTGATTGGGTTCCTGATAAATATATTCCATCTCTGCAGTTCCTAGCAAATAAGAACAGAGACAGGATGATGACAACACATACTGTGAATTGAGTACAGCTCTGTACCTTTTTTCTGACTGCCGGCAGCTTATTTCATTTTGCAACTCAGCTATAACCTGAGCAGAGCTTGGGATGTCCCAGAAATGATGCTAATTTCTTAGACTACTGATTTACGCTTGCTGAACTCAGAACTTTTATAGCTGCTGGCTGCAATGCTTTTGTGGTTTTAGGAGAGCTTTTGTGTGCTCTCTTTGGCTACAGCGAATAAAAAAAAAAAAGGAATGTCTATTTAGAACCCTGATGACTTCACAGAAAAAACAAGGCTGTCTCCTGCTGTACAGCTTACTGTGTTTTGTGCTCTGATCATTGAAATGGAAGATAACTTGTGTAACCAAACAAGAAGTCAGTGCTAAGGCTTTGCCTATCATAACTCGGTGCTTGTGAAAATATATTTTCCCCTTCTTGAGTATCAACTCTGTGATAAAGTCTGTGTTCTTGTTCAAAAATGCTGTCAGCACAGCAAGTACTCAACTGATAAAATCGATGGTGAAATGGAGATCTCTTATGCATTGGCCTCTGATGCTGGAGGACAATGCAGAGGAATGACAATAATTGTGTTGTATATAAAATATATAAAATTTTGCATTTAGTGTTTGGCTTCAAACTTATGAAAAGTCTGAATAAAAAAAGGGTGTTTACATGGCTTTTTCAGGAGAGCTTTTTAAAATGCTACTTTAAACTAATTAGGAATGTTTGCAAGACTTTAAATAATTCAAAAGCAGAACCTTCCCTTCCCACTCTCATTTCTGAACAAATGGTCTCCTTATTTCCAAAGACGGTTCCACACTGCAGCTCAGAATATAAATAGAAAATGAAATGTCATTATATGTGCTTGTAAAGCTTGGATGAACATCAGAGAATATATTCGTAATGATACATAAGCAAATTGCTTATGCCATAGATTTTAACAATAAATGTTTGTGTTTAATTAGATACCTAAGGAATGTTGATAAATGTTTAGTTTTAAGCTCTTGAGTCTATGTAAAAGAAGACACTTGAAGTGGTGAAAGGTGAGATCTGTACATTATTCTGGGCTTTGCAGCAAGCTTGCAGCATGACCTTGAGCAAGGTGTTAATGATGAGCCTTTCAGAGGTGCTGGGTGCTTATGGCTCCCACTAAGGTCACTTAGAGCTTTGTGCACTAATGCTCCTGGAAAGGTTCAAGCTGGCACCCTGATGCTGGACAGCCAGACTCTTCTAACACTGACCTTTTGGTGACTTCTGAATAGGTCAGATATGCAACTGCTTTTTTCTGTTCTGTAATGACTGCTCCAAGGGTCCACTAGTCTGGCACAGTATCTGTCAAGAAGGTTATAAATTATTCATTCTTTTGCCAAATTTGTATCTTAGCTCTTGCACTAAATGTCTAGTTCCTTCAAAATAAAAAGTGGAAACTATCATGTAAAAAAATAAAAGTAAACCGAACTTACTTAGTGTAAAGACAGCTGTGCATAGAAGGAAAATAAATAAAAAAAATCTGCTGCCCAAATGTCCTCATTCTAAGATGGACATTCAGAACCCAATTACGTGGTGTGTTACCTGCTACTGCTGCCAGTGTGGATGTGAACAGAGAAATCCTTTCCAGCCCTCTGTGAATACGGTACTGGAGGCTACTCAGTCTCCTCAGTATCAGTGGCCAGAAGAAGCCACTCTGCAAACTCAGAAGAGTCCTATCCCTAAGGGGTGACTGAGGCACCTCCGTTTCTCCTGGGGTATGTCAATCTGAAGAAAGTTATTACACTGAGTGCAAAACTGCTCTGTAATGGAAAAGTTCTGTCTGTAGACTTCTGCAAAGCGTTTGGCTCTTCAAACCCATGTCACTGAGGTTATGTAAGACGGACTGTAATCCAGACTGAGTATTTAATCAGCCTCTGCCTGTGATAAATTTAATGCTGAGCAGTGAGGAAAGCGTAACAGCATGTAGCACCCCAGTCTGGAGATGTAGGAGAACAAATGGTAACCGTGTGATGGATTCTCACCGTTTTGAGGGGCTGCTTGCCCACTGCCTTGGATAAGCTGTAAGTATTTCTGACATTGCTGTTGTTGAAGCATCCCAAACACTGAAGCGGGTGCTGCTAAAAGACCAATAATATACAGCGGTTTCCTTCTCTTGGCAGCCTTTGAAGATATGCTTGAAAACCCCTTGAACAGCACTCAGTGGATGAATGATCCAGAAACTGGGCCTGTCATGCTGCAGATCTCTCGAATCTTCCAGACACTGAATCGCACGTAGAGGGGGATGCCAGACCACTGTGCCACTTCCTGCTGTCCCTTGTGTCACCTTCTCAATGGGGAGGGTGCATGGATTGTTTGGGGAGGGGGGGAGGGATGCTGTCTGAGTAGGGGTCTCACATGAGAGCTTATGTAGTTACGGCCAACTGAAGTTAATTGCCTTGTGAATTTAGTGTTAGTGGAAGAGGTTTGAAGACTTGTATATGTTTTCAGGTGTTAGGTTAAAAATAAAGCGTATCAAAAAATAGGAAAAGGTTTTGTGAAAACAATTAAGAATATGCTTGTCAGAAAGAAATAAGATATTGCTTGTTTAAAAAGGCCTGTGACAGTAGTTTTCTAGCCAGTTTTACTAGCATCTGGCTAGTGTTTACAAAAGGTCACTGACCACTAGCATAGGATATTAATCATCTCCATGCAGTATTAATTTATGGCTATCTCAAATTATAAAATGCTTTTTAAAATTGATTCTTAGGAAATATTTTTTAAAAGCCCAAATATTGGGAGTGCAAGCACATTTCTATCCAGACTTGTTCGTCTTGCATTATAATTCAAACAGAATAATTCACAGATGGAATTTGTTTAATAAATAGCATTACTTTTTCCTATTTATTTTCTGCATTAGTGTTCTTCCAGTCCAATGGTAGTTACACTTCTCAGAGATTGTCAGCTATGTTAAAGATGCAGCATCTCTTTGATGGCAGAACTTGTTACACCAACACTTGGATTCTCCAGTAGGCTGCAGTTCATAAGGTTATCCTATGCCATATCTTAGTGCAAGGGAGGTGTTTTCATATGGTTTTTTTTTTCCATTTTTATGTGCACGGTTTTGCAAAGGGGAACTTGTGGTGTTCAAACTGTTTACAAAAAAAAAGCAATTCACTTGCATGGGTTTTCCTTGAATGGTGATCTGCAAAGAAGCAGAAACACTTTGGGTTTTGTATTTTTTAACATATTTAAAAGCACGCTCAAAATTAATTACTTTGGGATAGAAGTGGTTATCCTTGACACTTTCTCTTTGGAAATATCAAGAAAGCCAGGCTATGTCTTTCCTAGTTTTGTTGGAAGACTGGAGATTTCAGACAGGTGCCATGAGCTTTTAAGAAAAGAACTCACTGGTGAATATTGAGCTCATTTCTTGCTATTGGGCCATGCAGGCTTTTGTTTGCAAGGTAGCAAAACGCAGCTGACATCTCGCAATCCCTGCTGCAGCTTGTGTTTTGTAGCTTTTTTTTTTTTTTGAAAGGTGTCTGTCAAACAGATCCCAGATAGCTCTGCCAAGTTCCTTTCTAAGTGTATGTTTTTGTTTTAAAAAGGAAAATGCTACAAGATGCAACCTGAAACCCTGTGACAAGTTTTGGCCTGAACTTGGCACCTCGTCTGTGCTATTGTGCAGTCGAGGCACTGAAGTTGCCAATTTCTCATGATTAATATGAAGGGTGGGGAAACAAAACAGCATGAGATTTTATCTTGACTTGGTATCCCAGGATTTTTTTTTTTAATTTGTTATCTGTAGTTTCATGTTAAGTTTTACGGTTCACAACTGCTGAAATACTTACTTTTGTGTTTAGAAATTCCAGGGTTTATTGAGGTGTTTGTTCGGATTGGTTGTTCCATCACCCAGCTGCTCCTGGGGCTGTCTGCTGCCACCAACAAGGCAGTGTGGGTGATGAATTTGAGCAGGCTCTCCAGTTTTCACGTGGTTGAAGCTTCATGCTGTCTGACTTCCTTCACAGGAGCAGAGTGGCTCCTCCTAAGCATGAAGATTCTGCTACTTGTGCATTTCTGCAGAGTGTGGCACTGCCAGGATCTGCTGCTGATCTTGTTCTCTGTGTCGGTTTGGTAGGAGTGGTAAAAGTTATCAGAGTTGCCTCCCTTGGTATGCCAGAACAGAGTCGGAGCCATTGCTGGCTTATAAGGAAGAAAGTACGAGTAAAACGAGGCATGCATGTGTAATAGGTGAAGGTAAGGATGCCAGGGTTCAACAACATAAACCTGGTGCTGTAGCAGCAGTTAGCTACTGTGTGGATAAAGGAATTCTGCGTCTTTAAAATGCGTGAAGGCTTGAGAATATGTGGTTGTTTCTGGCTTTGCTTATTTCAGAGCTCAAAGCTTGTGTAGCTGAGATGTTGGAGGGGTTAAGGTTCCAATGGGCAGTCTCTGAAAGGGGCCAGAACTTAGGAGGTGTGATGTTTGCAGCAAGGCTTAAGAGTTGAACTAAATGAAACCAAAACTGCCCTTAAGGTTGAATAAACCCTCTGTGGAGCTGATCAAGACACCAGTATTGTTCTGTGGGTATGAATTAGTAGCAGGCTTAGGGAGCTGTGTGTCCCTGTGACAGCTGGGTGTATTGCTGCTTGATTAGTTACCAGTGGGAGGATGGATGCAAGTTCATTATGCTTGCAGAAGCATTGATTTATCCCAATTTTTACAAAATCTGCAAAAATCTTGATCACTGCTTGTTAGTCAGAACGCGTGTAGGCAGAGCTCCAGGTCAGAGGTGTCTCTGTGTTAAGAGTGCTTCCTGGGCACAAGCCATCCTGTTCTGTGGCTAAAGGTTAAAAGGCAGATGGATCCGCTCTGTAAGCGAGAGGTCCCTAAGCATATTGGAATGTAAGTTTTTGTTTTAATAAATAAGTTAATTTTGTGAAGAACTACTCGTGGGAGTAAGGATGTTCAGGTCCTGTGCTTGCATCTCTGGTGTTCACGTTGTAACTAGTAAAGATATGCCATGTAAGTGTCACATAACATAGCCAAAGGAATGTTTGGGAGCCTGTGAAATCAAGGAGAAGTAAGGAAATGGAACAGTAGGTGGTTCTTACAATGCAGTGTCTATTCCTTACAACTCTTCTAGCTCTTTCCCCATCCATTGATCAAGACAATCTTCTGCTTTTTGATATTACACAAGTCTTGAAAGCTAGCTATTTATTTAAATAGATATAATTTATAATTTTGTCATCAAAACACTGATATTTTTAATAGAAATGTACTATATGGAAGTTTGTTCTCAGGGCTTCGTGTTTATACTCGATGGGGGTGCACTTAAAGGGATGTATTTGGAAAAAATGCCAGTGGCCGCTTTGCAGCTTGGACCTTGGTTAGTTGTGATCTGTGAGACTGAGATAGCATAATGCTCCTGTTAAACCTCTAGGTACAGTCCAAAGAAAATGCCATTCTTTTCTCTCCGTGTGAGCAGTGGCTTGAGTCTTCCTTTAAGATTGCTGCATCATTGTATGGAAATGGCCACACCAGATTATCCATCCTTATCCATCCCTTTCACAGTTTGCTGATCTTTACCACCATTTCAAGGACACTTCTGTTCTCCGTGCAGCTGGAAAATAAACTTGCACTGTTCCCAAAGCAGTCATCACTGCGTTCTTGCTCTGCTGGGAAAGTGCAAGGTTTGCTCCTGCAAGAGCTCTGAAAGCTGCTGTTAATTGCTTGGTTTGGGCTGCTCCCAGCCTGTCCCAGATGTGTCCCAGAACCTTAACCCCCATTTCTCTCCTCCCACTCCTGGAACCAACTTGTCTTTTGAAAATTGATGTTCATATCCAAGACGCTTGGGTGGTTATGGAAATCCTTTGTAGTTGAGACTGTTAGTTGTTTGACATTGTGATTCAACACTGAGGACCTCGAGTATATTTTGCAAGTTGTTTAAATAAGCATTGCACCAAACGAATGTATTGTAACACTGTCAGCAAATGTTGCCTGTAGGGGAGATATGGAGGTTCCCAGTGACTTCAGCAGCAATTTTCTTGAAGTACAGTGAGTGTTTCACCCAAAGTTATCCCTCATTTTTCTACTTGCAGTACGTAGCATTTTTATTAACTGGCAGAATAGCAGCACTTGGAGCTGGATCTTTCCATCCAGTTGTAAGTCATTGTGCTTTAAGGCATAAGCAGACCACTGACTGTGTCCTCTCCTCTGGGACAATTGTTTTGCTGTCAGAATTAGGACAGGCAGTGAGCTTGGCCAGGAGGGCAGCCCCAGTGCTCCTGCAGAGGAAGGAGCAAGCAGTGTACATTGTGTCTGTGTGAATGTGTTCTCATGGCAGTCGTTCTCACCTGCATCCTGATAACAAAAGGGGGTTTGAAGAGCCACTTTCCCTAGATTTGAAGATCTTCAATGCAGATCCTATTTGCAGCATGTGAACTTGAATAAATGTAGATGCATTAAATTATTTCTGAATTTAGGTATAGTTTTATATCATGTTCTGGGGAGAGGGAAGAAATTGAATCGTGTTTTAAATGAAGCCCCACAAAACAAAGTGTCTTTGCAGTGGATATCAGAGGCCTGTAGAGATCTTTAACATGCAAATTTTATTGTAATTTAACAACCTGTACAAGAATGTGATTTGCCATTCAGCACTTACCACAAAGTAGCACCAGTAAAACTATACTGCGAGGTACTGACTTCAGCGTTTTTCATTTCACCTGTGTATAAAAATCATGAGGTATGGCATATGATAATTTTGATATGAAGCTGACACTGGTGTGTGGCATGCACAGCTGTTTCTAAGATGTAACATTACTTTTATGAAGCTTATTTAGGGCGGACATCACTGAGCCTGTGGAATTCAGGGTTCATTCTGGACACACTGATGTGGGTCACTGACTTCTCCCTGCCTGGGGAGCCCGGCTTTGCTTCAATACAGAGCCCTTCAGACAGCAAGTAAGAAGTGCTACTGACTTGTTTTTCTTCTGAACGTTTGCTGTTATCCACTGAAATATTTTCCTAGAGGTTATTGAGGTCATTAGCTAAGCCAGACCTGTTCGGATTGGAACAGTTATGTACCTTTAGCATGTGGAGAAGTCATACCCATGAGCAAGACTAGAATGAACGCTGAGTCTTTAAGCCTGCTCACACATACACACTAAAGACACTGATGTTATGTGTGCTGTAAATTTATAATATAACTTAAAAATAAAGGTTTTTTGATTTATTACAAGGTGTTCTGAAACATCATTTTTAGGAGTAGCAAACATTTCTGAACTGTTTGGATACAGTTTTCTCTGTACCTGCAGTCTGCTGGAGTTGTGTCTCGGGAAATAAGGCCCTTTGATAGCTGATCAATAACCCTGTAACAAAACTTGAGTGGCAAATGGTGATTCAATTACTGTTTTTGCATCTGGAAACCATTTCTCCATTGCTCAGGACAAAGTTTCGTTGTAGGTTTCACTGTAAGAGCTGTGGAGATGGGATTTGGTGCTTCCCTGTGATGGACTGATGCTGCTTAAGAGGAATTTAACTTGAATGTCATCGAAGAAAAGGCTTCCAATTCATCAGTCTTCAACAGGGGAATCCTCATGAAGGGAAACACAGCTTCAGCAAATAGCAGCTGTTGGTGTAGTGGGATGCAGCACGCGGCTAAATCAAAATGCTCCCACTTGTGCCAGTGCTGCTGCTGGCACCGCACTGGGAAGCGCCTGTGAGCCGTGCCCACTTGTGTGCGGTTGCCTTGGAGGCAATTGAGTAAGAGTGTAAATGTGTGAGGTTTTTCTCTGAAGAATAGGTGGGGTTATTAGCATTTTCACACAATGTTCGGAGCAAGGAAGAGCACCTGCCAGCAGCCGGTTGGTTTAGCACACGTTGCAGCCACTAGTGAGGCATTCAGAGTAATTTCCATTGCATCCTGTGAAAGGTGGGGGGTTAGAACACGAGACATCCAAGTGCTTGTTATTCCGTGCAGGTTTCTGAATGCAGTGTTATTAATTGCAGGTGCTCTCTCGGTGCCACGTGGCCCAGAGCTGCAATTCCCTTCAATGCACAAATCGGCAGGAGGCTGAGGACAGTTCAAAAGGCAGCTCTCCATAACTTCAAATTAAAACAAAAACAAAGAAAACACTGCAAACAGCCCATGGCATATCATTAGATAATGGTACTTCAGCACCTGAACAGGTACAGCAGGTCTGGGCAGAAATCCACACCTTAAAAAATGAAGAAGTGCCTGCCATGTCAGCAACAGGACAGCTGGTAATGGCACGGTGTTTGTCAGTGCTGGAGATGAGCCATGCTCAGCACACAGAGGTGCTGCTGGCATTCTTCAGCAGTGATGCAGGGAAGGGCTCACCACTGCCCTGCTCCCCAAGTCACCTCCTGCTGCTATCGGAGCCAAAATCCGTGCTGCAGGAGGTGGGACGGGTAAGTACAGGTTGTGCTCAGCTGTAGGAATTCATCTTTGTTAGTAACATCTCATCAGAATCAGTGTGGTAAGAGATGTTCCAGTTTCCTCAGTGAGTGGTTCAGCAGAACTGTCCCAGTGTTCTGGCTTTTTCCTTTCGTGTACTTTCCCTTCTCCCATGACCAAATGGTTGATAGTAGCACTGATCCTTAAGAAAGAGCAGAACAGTGTAAATCTACATGGCTGCCTCCTCTAACATATCTCTTGTGCTGGACTCCAGCAGGAGCAGAACCAATGGCAGATGCTGTCCCTGTGAACTCTGATGGCCTGGCAGCCCAACACAAGGGATGCGCAGGATGTGACCCAATCACTTGTTCTGCCTTGATCTTGCTGTTCTGTGATCTTTCTGTAAGAGGGGAATTGGCCAAAAGAAGCAGCAGAAGCTGCAGAGGATACAAGACATGCACTTGTGAGCTGAGCTGCAGCTTCTGGGATTTGCTCCTGGAAAATGGCTTGGAGAGGACAGGTCCCTGGTGTGTGTGAGCAGGACAGCAGTGGTGGTAAGCTGCCAGGGAGGTGACCTGAGCAGAGCTGGTCGTAGCCCTATCCCATGTCACCAGGAATCCTGTCCCTTGTGGGGGGAGGAACATCCAGTAACTTGAGCTGTGCTGGACCACATCAGCTGCACCAAAATAACCCTGGAGAGGTGACCAGCACTCAGACCTGGGCTGTGCGCTCAGTGTGCAGCTGGGCAGCTGGTGCCCAGGTGACAGGACTGGCTGCAGTGGCTCTGAGTGCTTGGTTCAGCCCTGGGCTCTTGCAGCCGGGGCACCCTGCTGGGTTTCCTATGACTTCCATAGGGAAGTTGTAATCCTCAGATGGGTTTTGTGGAACCCAGCCAGCGTGATGCCATCAGGCATTGCACAACGTGCTGGTTGGGCTGGTTGGGTGCGAGGGCCCTGCGGCCGTGCCGACCTCATGCTTTGCGAGCACAGCTCGGAGCCGTGGGTTATTCTGGGCACCTCCTGAAAATATTCATGGATGAGGTGTAGTGCTTATGCATGATGTGGTTACTTGGCTTTTGTGAGCTGAAGCTTGGGCATAACCCGCGCTTAGGTTCAGATGAGCTTCTGTGCCCTCTGAGGAAGGGCTGCTCCGCAGGGAATCTGGGCCCGGCAGTCTCACAGCTCCCACACACCCGGGATTTGGCTGAATTACTCAGCTCCTTGTTGCTGTGTGCATAGGAGTAGCACAGCCCGTGGTGCCGTGCTGTAGCTGCCAGCTGCGTGCCCCAGTGTGCAGCCTCTGCACTCCATCTCCTTGCGTGAAGCCGTGAGGGTTTGGGACATCTCCCTGCACCTCTTGGCACTGAGGACTTGATTATTGCTCTGTTCCCTTGCAGTACCTGCAGATGCAGACTGCCACCCCTCTGTGCAACATGCTAAAGGAAAATCATTGGGGCCCTTCGAAATTCTCCTTGCAAAGCCAGCAGGCACTATTTCCGAGCAGCTGGCTCTCCACTGCAGCAGGCCCTTTCCGTCTGCATTTTCCCCTCTAGACAAGCTCGTTGCCAGGCTGCATGCGATGAATCACGGCCTTCTTTCTGCACTTACCTCGATGCGCAGCAGTGCTCGCCTTCCTCCCATGCTCCCACTCACAAACACGCAGGAGAGGGGAAAAAAGCAGAAAGCTCCATGAGATCCGTGCCCTGTGCCACCCTCCTGTGTCCCTGCCCTGCGCAGGCAGCACTCATAGCTGCAGGATTCCCAGTGCCATCACTGCCCGGGCCCATGAGATCTCCTACAATGTATTTATAGCTCACTGTGCTGGAAATATCCACAGGGTGTCTGATTCCCTGCCCTGGGTTGGTGCCAGTGGGATGGGCTGAGCCCCCCGAGCAGCACTGGGGCAGGGGCTCACTGCCACCCTCGGGGTGTTGCTTCCTTGCTGAAAGCTCACAGAGCTGTGCCATTGCCAGGGTCAGTCACCGAGTAGGGCTCACACAGGACTTTTCATCTCACTAGAAATATTTGCATCCTATTGGGGTAGATTAATAAAGGCAGTGAGGGAGAGATAACAAAGTGTGAGTGCTGTATTGCATAATGAATCCCCACAGAGCACAGGTACTACCAAAACATGCTGAAAAAATGTCCAGATACGGAGAGTTTGCTGGTGGTGATGCCTGAACCAGCCCCCATCTGTGCTGAGGTAACTGTTTCTCAGCAGCTTCCAAGCAAGGCCTCTTCAGGGCTCCTCTTAGCGAGTCAGGTGCTGCGGAGCTGCAGATGCTCACTCACAGCAATAGGTCAGTGCTCAGTGGGGACGTCTCAGCGCTGAGCATTGCACTCAAGCACAAAGCAAGGAAGTGCTTTAATTTATTGCTTTTCTGAAATAGCTCTGTTCTATGAAGCATCAGAGCCGTGTCTGGCCCTGTCCTGCTGCCCCCCACCGCAGCCTGGTCCACAGCAGGCTGCTGCAGGGAGCAGTGCTACTGGTGATGCAGGTCCCAGCAGCAGGGTATCCTGCTGTAAAGTCATTTCATCTGGTGCTTGTTTAAGTCACTACAAGAAAATAGATAAAGGCTATACAATAGGAGGCTCCAGCTACCACTCTTGCAGGCGGGTGCACGCTGGGACCAGCAGCACAGCCAATACGGCTGAAATGCTGCTCCTCTGGCTGGCCTGAATTGGAGCTCTTTCCTTGGACAAAGCGTTCCAGCTCTAATGAGCAAAACCAAACTGGGATCATTCAACCCCAGTTCCCTCCTCTGATGTCACTGGTACCTGATGAGTCATCCTGTGTTGCCATGGTGATGCAGTGATGCTGGAGAGCGTGGGGATGCTGCTGCCCTGCCTGGGGAGCAGAGGCGGCCGAGCTCCCCCCCGGCACTGAGCCCCCCACCCTGCCATGGGCTGCCACACTGCGAGCTGCTGCCCATGGCCCTCTGCCACCACTGAGGCTGACGGGATGCCAGCGGATGCCAGCGGTAAGTCAGCGCCGCCGGGGGTTGTGCTGGCTGTAGGGCATTGACAGGGTCCTACAGAGGCTGTCTCCCAGCAGGACAGGAAGGACACCTTAGGGACATCACCTGAGGTTGCCCTCTGCAGTACGACCCCCTCGATGTGCTCCTGGCAGCCCCAGGGGCTCGTGACCCCAATTCCCAGCAATGCTTTCAGCCAGTCCCAGAGCAAGGGGAGCCAGCACAGGGCAGAGAGGCACAGGGTTGGGGTCTGCATGGGGACTGTGTCAGTGGCATTGGTCAGACATAGTGGGAACAGCAGATTCATGCTTCAACCTGTCCCCATCTGTTCAGAGCCGTGCTGTTAGGAAGTTTGTTTCTGTAATCCCTGGCATGTGTCAAATCCTTTGTACGTGACTAAAGGTGCTGCCTTGCTCAGGGCATCCCAGGGCGTGCTGACAACCCTGTGAGCCCCACAGTGAGGGGACGTGTTGTACATCCCTGGGCATCTCATCCCTGCTGGGGAGTGCTGCCCCACTGCTCAGCTGTTCTGTGCCATGCTGGGGTGCTCACGGGTGCCACCCTGGCTTTGCTTTCTGCTCAGGTTAGAGTTTTATGGTCATAAAGTTCTTGCTGTAAGTAGGGCCTGGATAAGCAGGATTGAGATGTTTCAATTGCTCTGACTAATTTTCACATTAACATATTTCTATAGCTACAGATTTAAGAGCATTAAAGTGCAACATGTGCAAGCTGGCAGGGACCCAAGGGCGGGAGGCAGTTCAGGTTTGTTTTGGCACGTCTGCAGACAGGAGCAGAGGGAAGGACAGGGCTGCCAGGTGAGGAAGGAGCCCTGCAAGCTTGGTAAACTGGGAGCTGCGTCCGGGAAAAAGAGCTGAATAGGCATTGCACCCCATCATCATAACAGCTCAACTCCATACATGTTACCTTCAAAAGCTGAATGAATGAAATACAGTATTGTGGTCTGGAATTAATTGGTTTTCCTTATTTACATGAAAAATATTACACATTGTGTGTGGTTCCCCAAAGCACACAACTCTTGTGTTGCACATTCTTTATGATTACAGAACTGAATATAAGTAATTACTGATAACTGCATTATGCCATAGAAACTGTTCCTGTGTCGTCGTTAATTATGCTGAAGTGACTGCTCTTTTGCTAAGAATAATGCTCTGCTCCCTCTTCTAAAGGTTGAATACATGATGCACTGTCATGGGGATCTATTTTGTCCCAGGGAGAAAAAGGCATTTTGAAACTGTTAGAGCAGCAACTGAATGGGGTTCTGCCCATTCCCTCATTTCATCCTCAGGTTACATTATCCTGGCTTCATTCATTCATGAGACAGTTTTTGACCACATCTTTGTTTACTTAGCGAATTCAGAGTAAGACAACTTTTTTAAACCACAAAACAGAACACCTTTGTGGTGTGTGCTGGGACCCGAGACTCGATTTCTTCAGCCTTCTTCTCTTGCTGCTCCTGGGAGTACATGCAAGAGCCAAGCAAAAGGCAAGAGAGAGGTGAAGCTCTTCCAGCAGAGCCACCCACTCCTGTGCTGTGGCTGGGTGGATGGTGAGCGCTCCACAGCAACGCTAACAAGCACACTGGCAGCTTGGTCCCTGTGGGATGTGGGTTATAAACCAGCTGGAAGGAAGAGAGTGTACTGCATAAACCAGAGCAACGTGGTTTCTCCCTGTTTGCTCAGTGGCTGCGCTGCCTGCAGCGAACCAAGCTTTATGGTGTTTATACGCAGGGTATGGTAAACCTGGCTTGATTGCAGGCAATTTTTAATGAGCTGGTGGAGGGAAAGTCTCTTTTCTGCTAAGTGTGCTTTTCCTGGGGAAAAGAAGGAAGGAAGTGAAATACGGGATATTAGTAACCTTTGGAAAGTGTGCTGAGTCCTAACAGAGGAAAGTAAACTGAGCAGGAGTCGAGCTGTGTATGATACAGACAAGCTTCCCACTGTATTGAAATTCCCAAGTTGTGATTCTTTTTGCCCTGGTTTAACTGGAGCATTACCTGTCTGGTAGAGACATTCCGCTGTGTCCTCCCTCCATAAATAGCTACAGGGAGACAGTGAAGCATAGGATGTCCATGCAGTGTCCTGCAGATGTGCTCTTTCCTTCATCTGAAGGTGCTTTTTGCAGTGCTGAGGGAGAATTCCAATTCACTCTTGGCCTTTCGAACTGGAAGGTGCTACTGCTAATTAGTGCCACCGATGGGTCAGCTCTTGATTCCATCCCAAGGAAGTATCCCTAACCTATACAATCCCAGTGCACAGCAGATTTATATTTCTACAAACAATACATATTTATTTTTTACAATATAATCTGATGTCCTTGGGATGACAAGGGACTGATATTTTGTTTTGATCTCTCATATTGATAAATGAAACATGGTAGAAGAAACTGAAATCCTAGGCATTCTTCCAGTAAAGTAAAAAACAAGCACAAGGGTTAGCTTTGTTACATATAATAGGTGTTGTGCTTGAAAATGGTAATTTGTCAAAGGTATTACCTCCTACTAATTAATCTCAGAGTTCTGCTGGAAGACAGGCTGTGCAGTATTTGTCGGTTCACACGTACACCCACTCGGAATGGTGAAGGGATCCAGGAGAATGCTCTAACAGGAAAATTATTTCATATAGAAAAGCAACGTGTTCACATTTTCCCAAAGCCTTAAAGAATCTTTTATATGGAGTACAGGAAAGAAACAAGTGGTGTGCAAATTAAAGATGAATTTGCTGCTATTGAACTGGGGAGTCATTTATTTTCGCTTGGAAAAAGCAAACCTATTTAGCAATCTACTGAGGATCCTCCCATTTTTAGTGCAGGCTTTTTTATCTCCAGGACAATTTTGAGGATGCTGATGTTAAGAGTTCTTAAACTACAAAGTTCCCCCAAACGTCAAATTCAGCTTTTGCTTCAGGACACACAAATGCCCTAAAGTAGCAGAGTTACACAAGGTATTACCATGAAGGAAGAAGTCACAGCATATTTCTCATCTCTGGAAGACAGTGATTCATAAATGTAAATCCAAAAGACAGCACTGTAAAAACCAAAGGGGTAGAAAGGTAGATAATATAGTCAAGGTTTTAAGTTCAGCTGTAGCCTGTAAAAGGATGGCATTTTCTTTATCCCTAGACTTCCTTCATGCTCTTTTCCCACAGTGTTCATTTTCTTGACCCAAACATTTCCACTTTTTTTTTTTTATTCAGAGTTTCAGGTGTCTTAGTAATACTTGTTTTGCAGGAGAATCTGCAAATCATAATTTGTTTTTAAGTGTTTCTGACCGGTTTAACAACCAGATCCATTCTTCATCTGTAGCAAAAATATATCAGAGGAAAAAGTAGGGCAGTTTTCTCCCAGTGTGTGTCTTCACCCTCACATACAGGTCACCTGCTGAGTCTAAGGGCCGTTCTGTTTCTGCAGCCCAATCCACTACATAAATGAAAACATTCTTCTTGAGTTTAAGGGGATTTGGATTGGGCCTTAATACTTAATCTGAAAACAACAGCAGCTTGTTATAATGGTAACGTCATAAATTGACAGCCTGGTTTAAAAAAATTTGTGTTGAAAACCAAACTCTTCAGGGATTATAAAACAACAAGCAAGTTGTTTGCAAGGGACATCCACTTTAATTGCATGCAATCTTGCAATTAAGTAGGCTGGGATAACCTTTGGACACTAGATCATACTTCCTGATGACATGAAATAGGTTGCCTTGCACTTTGAAAAGATACAGGGAAATGAGTGCTGAATCTTAAGACTGATCCAAGTTAATCAAGAATTTGAAATGTGCGTCTTCCAAAAGATAACGCATGAGATTCATAGCGAAAAGTTAGGTGGGAAGAAGTCAGTCTGCTGTCACCGTGTGTGGCCAAGCTTATCATCACATTTTCACAAGATAGCTATTAAGATAATTCATCGATCCAGTGTGTGCATTAGAGACTCAAACCTCTTAATCATGTAACTTCACTTTTCAGCTAAGCCCCGCTGCCATCAGTGAACCTCATCAGGTCAGTTAATCTGCAGGGTCACCATGCAGGGTGAGCTTGCTGCTTCCAGCAGGTATCTGTGAGCTTTCATAGGGTGGCTACTGGGCAGCAGTGTCTGCAGGGCACCCCGGAGAAGGGCTCTGTGGTGGTTGTGATGGTTTACCTACAGCCAAAAAGAAAAAAAAAAAATCACTGTTTTATGCCTGTCAGACATTTCTTGCTGTTCATCATGACACAAATTATTTGCTGTGGAATGCACGGGCTGCGTAAGCCAGTCTTCTGCCTGGAAACCACCTCTGGCATCCTTTGATCAGGAGCAGATAGCAGCAGATCGAGCCCTGGGGGAGGCTGTTCCTAATAACCTGAGGAGAAGCATCAGGGAGCTGCAACACAAATGGTTCCCACAGGTGTCTGTGGGGCTGGCTGGTGAGGGAGAGGTGCATCCTTCACAGGACGAAGCAAACATCTGACTGCAGCGCTGCAGCAGTTCGTGTGTACCTGGAGGGTTTCCCGGTTAACGATTCACAACGGAGAGCTGGAAATTCTTTGCCATTTATATGCATTTCTGTGCAATAAGGGAGGCAGGGAGGAAATCAGCCGTGCGGCGCAGGCGCTGCGTGGGCACGGGGTGAGCACTGCAGGCCGCAGAGCCCCGCTTTGTGCGTCTGACAACGCGGATCCTTCAGCCGGGGCTCCTCCATCACACGGCTCGGTCCTTCCCCACACACCCGCCGCGCACACGGCGGCGCGGGCCGCCCTCGCTTTCCTCGACGCCCTCGCAGAGCCGGGCTCGCAGCCGTGCGGCCGCTCAGCGCCACAGCCAGCCGTGCGGCAGCAGCGGGGCGGCGGAGCTCCGCCCGTCCCTCGTCGGGAGCGACGCCTCGGTTCCCCGCAGCAGCCCCGAGGCCGCCGCGGATCCCGCATTGCCGCGCTCCCCGTCGCCGTGGTAACGCCGTGGTAACGGTCGCCAAGCGAGGCCCCGCGGTCGGCCCGGCCCTCATCGCGGCGCCTGCGCGGTGCCGGCCGGCACCAAACCCCGCCTTTCTTCTCGCCGAGCGCGCCGCCGCGTCCGGGCGGGAGGCGGGCGGCGGGAGCGCGCATCGAGGCGGGCGCATGCGCGCGCGCGCGGTCCCGAGCGTTGCCAGCCCCGGCCCGGCAGCGGCGGGCTGCCTTCCCTCCTCCTCCTCCTCCTCCTCCTCCTTCTTCTCCTCCTCTTCTCTCCTTTCCCCTCACGGCGCTCTTCCGCTCAGCACCGCCCGCTCGCGGCCCCGTTCAGCGCTGCCTCCCGTCTCCCTCCGCTCCGGAGGACGCGGGGCTCCGCCGGCCGCGGCTCGGGGATGAGGCGGCGGTAGCGGCAAGGTGAGGCGGCGCGGGGCCTGCAGGCCGCGGCGGGGGGGCGGCGGGGCGGTGGGCTGCGCCCCGATCCTTCCTCCTCCTTCCTCCTCCTTCCTCCTCCTCCTCCTCCTTCTTCTCCCATTGAGGGGAGGGGGCGCCGCGCCGCTGCCTTCCTCCTCCTCCTCCTCTTCCTCCTCCCTCTCCTCGCCCCGCGCCGAGGGCCGAGCATGGGCGTGCGGGCGCTGTGCTGCTGCGGGCGGGCGCGGCGGGGCCGGGGGCCGCAGGTGCTGCCCGCCGGGGGGTGAGGCTGCGGGCGGGAAGGATGCTGTGCTGGCCGGGGTCGGAGGGGCGCGGCCCGGCCCGGCCCGGCCCGGGGGAGCCGGGCGGTGTGACGGAACCGCTGCCTTTTGTTTTGCTCCTAGATGGTGGATGTTGACGTTGGTGCGGGTGGAGAGAGCGGCAGAAGGAAGATGGATGCCCTGGGTGATAGCGCGGTGGAGATCGTTCCTTTGGAGCTGTATGATTCAGCCAGAGCGAAAATAGCCGCTAATCTACAATGGATCTGCGCTAAAGCCTATGGAATAGGTGAGGTGGCGGCCGGTTTTGTTCTGCGTTCGGCGGCTCCGCTCCCCTGCCAGGAGTGGTTAAATTCAGCATAAATCGCCTTTGTCTTTGACATCAGCGATGCGATGGTCCGTTCTGTTGGAATATTCATGATGCGCATCCCGGTACCTTCGGCAGAACAATGGAGCTACCTATGTGAGCTGCTGGGAACCAGCAAGCGGAGCGGAATGCTCGCGGGTTATTGTTACAAAGGATGCACGTCTCCGAAGGTGTGAACTCACACTTCAGCCAAGCACGCTGCCAGCACCTGCAGGCCCGAGGCCCCGGTGTGCTCCCTCATCCCCTTGTCTCGGCCAAGAGATACTGGGGCCTTGATGCTCTTTGTATGCTCTGTTGGCATCCCCAGCTCGGGGTATGCAGCAGTTCTGGGTACGTTTTGTTTTGTTGGATCGTGTCATTGGTTTTAAAATGTACTGAAAAAGAATCCATTGGTGATCAGTGAAATTCTTTTATGTCAAAGCCGTGTTGCATGAACGGAGTTTGGTGGTGCGGTGTGACATCAGTCAGTGCGATGTGGGTGATGGAGTGGTCCTCCTTTCCCAGATGGGAAATCATGGGCCAATACAGCCCAACGTGGACAAATTCAGGTGTTGTACAGCAGAGGCATTTGTATGATATTTTCCTGGCATCTGTTGGAATCACTTCTTTGTTTTGAGGTAGATTTACCTGTCAATTCAGAACTATTGCTGCAGGATGCTTCTTGAGCTTGAGTAACTTCATTACTAAGAAATAGACCAGAGCCCTTGTTTTTGTTTATGCAAAAGAAAACATATACTAAAACATGTACAAAATCTTGTTTTGGAAAATGAGGTAGCCCTGTTAATCTAAGTCTAATTCGCCAAACTCATAATGTGCTTAATGGATTAGTGCTAGCTTACTTTGTGACAGGGCTGAAGAAAAGCAGTCCGTTCCTGCAGCAAAAAATTATCCTTGTGGAAATATTTCCTAAACTGTTTTTCTTTTAATATTGTCAACTCTGTGTGTGGTCTCATCGCAGTGATGGTTGTGGGGGAAATAGGAGGAAAATTGGGATTTTTGTAACACTTTGTTAGTAAATTTTGTTATAGGCAACAGGAGACAAAAAATACATAGATCAAGTTGAAAAATGTGGGAATTTTAGTACAGTGATGATGAACTGTTGGTAACACGAGAGATAAGCGAGTGTTTCTTTATGTAAATATTTTTCAGTTGCTGGGACTGTTTGTGATGTTTCCTGAAGGTTTTTTGGTAGTCAGAGGTAAAATAGATCCTCCAGCCCTGAAGACGCACTATTTCTGCTATGACTTTGTTTCAAAAGGAAGCCAGCTCTGACTTAGGGCTGACTGGTGTGGGTTGTATGCTGCTTTAGGAGAAAGCTTTGGGCCCCTCGTGCCTTGAGAGAGTCATCCGGGGCTGCAGGGTGCAGGGCTGTGTCTGTAGCTGTGGGCTCAGCTGGCTGCCACAGGTCTGTGTGCACCTCACGGCGTGGACCTGCATGGAATCACTGCTTGGCTTTTCCTTGGCTAAAGAGGTCAGAGAGGAACCCCACTTCTGCAGGCACAGCAGGCGTCCACAACAGGCACAGGTGTGGTCTCCAGCATGGAGAAGGCTGTAGCATCACTTGCTGTTTTCCCACTTGTGTTTCAGCTTGTTCAGGTTGTGTGTTAGTGGGAGTTAAATGCCATGAATGTCAAGAGATGTTGTTGCTGGGACTTCTGGGGTTGTATATCCTTGGTTAGCTTCAGCGTGTAAGGCTTTTGTATGTCTGTTCAGGCCTGTGGCCTGTGGAAATGTAGTTTGATTTTGAAAAGGCTGCAGCAGTTGTCATGCGGTAACCATTGCTTTGAGAAAAGCATTGCAAAATACTTAGAAATTTATAAGCCTCTTTAATTCATAGAGAGATGAATTGAAGCTTAAAGAGGCTTTCTACATGATTATCATTTTGTGTAATATTTGAATCTGTTACTTGTCATCTGTGTGGTGTTGGTGGGATGTCTTTGGTTTGCTTTAAGATACTCCATGTGTGGTGAGTCGTGGGCAGCTCCCAAGAAGTTCTTTTTTCAGTATGAAATCTCACTGTGAAGGTGTTTTTTTGGGGGAGAGCTGTGTTGTTTTTCTAGGCTTAGTTCTGGTCAAGCTGATGAGGATGAAGAAAACCCAGCAGTTCTCTGTTGGAATATGAAAGCCCTGTCTCATGTTCCAAAGTAATTCCTATCAGATAGGGTTTCCAGCACGGCCTTCAGCTGGCTGAATAAAGACTATTGTTAGGAAATGTTCAATTTGAAATTGAATTTATGAATTGATGTAATTTTGTGCTGGAATCTTGCAGATGCTGCTGTGTATCCTGAATTTCATTTTCATCTGAGTAAAACTAAGCTTGTGCAGAAGTGTGGGAATGGCCGAGAGCAGGAATTAGATTCTGGTGTAGGCTATAACTATTAATCATTCTTCACTGTAGATTTTACCTAAATCTAAAATTTCCTATTTACTTTTGCAGTGTATGTGAATTTTCCATATCAAAGCTGGCATCTAAGTGGAAAAATTCTCCATCCTTTGTTGTTGTTCTCAAGGACAAATCAGCGAGGCCGTACCTGGCATCACTTGGAGCTAAAGCTCTAGTTTGGGATTTGTTTCATTTGATGATGCTTTCTTTTGTTCTCTGCTGCCCATGAGAAGAGTTTTAGGAACCAAACAGCTGAGCGCAGCTCCCCTCTCTCTTCAACACAAACAACTGCTGCTGCAGAACTCTCTTTTTGCTGTTTGCACAGGGATTGAGCTGACTGGTTTGTTTCTGGCAGCACGGGGCTCCTCCTGCCCATCTCTGGTGCCTGCTTGTCACAGACGGACACCAGAGATGGGTTGTACAACCGTTGTCCACTCTGCAGAAGAGGGAAGGGGATGGAGCAGTGCAGGAGGTGTTTCCCCGCTCGCTGTCATCCCTCTCCCTGAGTAAATCCAGGTGTGCTGTCACAGATCCACACAGAGATCTGTGCACAAACATCTGGAAACCTTCTGCACATCTGAAGCACTGGAAGACCATTTGGCTGAGACGGTAGTTTGAAGGAGTCAGAATGGGTTAGAGCAGAATTATCTATCTTTTTCGTCAGCAAATGTTGATTAAAACCAAATGTGCACTTTAAGGAACTCTGGTAGCAGTGTGAAAACACAGCTCTTAATGCTCAGGAGGTCTAGGAGCAAAGGTGCTGCCAGGTTTCTGTGCAACTTGAGTTCACAGGGCGCTTAAATCCCTTTGAGAGCTTCATCCTGGCCTTGCAGAAGGCAGTGCAGGAGGCTTAGAGCAGCTTGGCAAGCTGTGCTCCTGCACCAGTGCTGTCCTTGCTGTGCTGCTTCCTCATGATGCAGCTTGTGAAGGTGGGCAACAGCAGAACTTCCATTTCTCAGGCTGAGCTAGGACTGCGTTCATTTGTGTGTAGAAGTTGTTTGCATCATGGCTTTGATGTTAAAATTTACACAGGGAAGGACTAAATGAGATTTCCGCCGTGTCGCAGCCTGCTGTGAGCACGTGTGGTTTCCAACCCGCTCCATAACAAACTTCACTGCCTTTTAAATACAATTTGTAAAATTCAGGCTGCTCAAATGAAGCTGAACGTACTTGTTAGGGTGAGGAGCTGTGTGTAGGTTCCACACAGGTGCTAACGTGAGCCTGAGGTGTTTGACCAGATATGGGCAGGAGGGCAAAGCACTGCCATAATGCACTGTAGAGGAAGGGCAGGTTGTGGCTTTTCTTGTCTTTGAAATCCTTAATGTTCACCTGCTAAGGGAGGTTTTGCAGTACCATAATAGCTGCCTGCAGTTACCTGTTGGCACCAGCAGTGTGAAAATGTTTCCAGGGCTGAAATAAGCAAACCCTGGTGTTCCCTGTTCCTCTTCCCTCATCTCAGTGAGGTCTGTAATAAAAATATTTTTGAGAAACCTGTTGTGTTTGGCAAACATTCGAGTAGCTAAACATTTGGTTTCTTTAACAGGGCCTGTTTATAAACGCAGGCTATTACCTAGGTGAACTTTACAGGGTTGGAAACTATTGTAGTTATTTCCTTTCTTCTGCTTTGTCCAGGCTTACGGCTTTCCTTTTGATCCAGAGATAGGATAACAGAAGGGCAGTCTCTCTCCATGGCACTATACCTCATCTTTAGTGTGGGGATTTTTTTGTGCCCACATTACATAGATTTCCATGAGTGATATTAGAGGTGACTTCTGGAGTTTATAATATGGATTGATAATTAGAACCAACGGTAGATGTTGTTACTGCAGTGAAGCTGAGAAAGTGTAGCTTCTGCTTTGTGTTCTGCAGCTTAGCAGACATCCAAGCAGCACTAAATAATTCTGTGAGCAGATACTGATACCAGTGAAACCCTACTCAGAATCTGAATGAGCTCCGTTCTGTGTACTGCCATGCTTTGGCTCTCTTTCCATGTGAAACCAGTTCTTCGCTCTTCCAGAGGTAAAATAAGATCTGGCTGGTATCCACTTCTCCAGTTCAAGGGATAAGTCAAATTTGTTCAGATTACAACTTGATAAAGAAAAGCACAGCAATCTGGTGATCATCTCTGAGCCAGTGTTTGTCAGTGAGATAGGGAAGGAATGATCCCTACCCTAAAGTGAGGAGGGGAGCCTGGGCAGAATTGCTGCTCTTATTGCTGCTACACATGAAGTTATTTTTGTAATCCTGCAACTCCCTTGTATGCAAAATGATTTATACTTGGAACTGACAGGTTTTGTTTTTTTTTTTTTTTTTGAAAGATGAGAATTCACTGACGTGGTACCAAAACCCATTGCTTCATGAGTAATTATACAGATTTATTTTTGAATGCTTCGTTTCTTATGAAAACAGGCAGCACAGATATCTCCCTGCTGGGCTCCCTGGGATGAGAGCACTTCAGATTATGTGCTGCTGAGAGTTGGGAAGCACGATACTGCTCTGCTGCCATAAGTGCTGGAGATGCAAAACTGGGCATCTTTGCTCTGCGAGTCAACTGCATGCAGCTGAGCAGCACGGTGTCAAATGAGCATGGAATCAGCATCCAGCCAGCTCTGGTCAGTCTCTGGCAATTCCTCGTAGGAAGCTGAGGAGAAGCTGCTTTTGTCAATGCCCTTTGCCTCTGACAGCTCTAATCATCACTTGTGTACCATCGTTCTGAAGGTGCTGTTAAACCACCAGTAGCTGAAAGCTGTCAAAAGACAAAACGTTCATCAAAAACTGATGGCTGCAAAGCGTGCCTGGGAGTTGATGCTGGGGGTAACTGCTGAGAAAGCACGTTAGGAGAAACAGAAGGTGTGTGCAGGCTCTTTGGTAATGTGTAGTAGACGTGGAAGTGGCTTCTTTTTCTATTCGAGGTGGTATTGAAGACCTTAAAGTAGGCAAAAAGAAAAAAAGGATGTGATTTACTTGTTTCTGTTTTGCTTTGGTGGGTTTTGTTAAACTCAATTCCAGCTGATTTTTTTTTTTTTTATTTTTTATTTTTTATTTTTTTTTTGTGGAGCTTGGCTGGTACTTGCTCTGAAATGATGTTTTCATGTTGATTTTCTGGATTCCATGGCGCACACGTGTAAAAATACAAGTTTTAATGAAGCAGTAGGTTTCTTCACACCTGAGAACTGTTGTAGGTCACGAAAGTAAAGCATTGCAAAAGGTGCTCACAGAAACTGGGGCTGGGACAGATGGGTGTTTTGTTCAAGCAGGGCTTTGGCACACTGGTCAGCGATGGCAGTGAGAGCTGGGACACATCTGGGGATTGTGTGGCTGGTGCAGATTGGAGAACAGCACTGTCACACTGTCATTTTAACGTAGAGTTGCAGGTGTTGAGGGAGAGGTCTCAGCAGCAGCTGCTGTGATGGCAGTTGGATGTAGACCAGAGCATACTGCTCTCATCAGACCTTGAAGGAGCCCTTTTGGATTTGTGCACATGCAAATATTTCCTTTTGTGTGGTTTTGTTTGTTTGTTTGTTTGTTTGTTTGTTTAAATCTGCATTTTATTCTCTGTGTTCTGGACTTTTGAGTCCTTAAGCTAATTTGATTGAACACAGCATCAAACTAGAATCTGGTCGGCCCTAAAAGAGAAGGTAATGCATATATGTGTGTAAATCAATGTGCACACGTGTGCCACTGCTGTGCTTTGTAGGTTGACGTGCTCTGGGTTTTGCATTCTGACAAAGGCAGCACGCTCAGGGCTTTCTGAGCAGTGGAATGCAGTGCTGCAGTGGGGAAAGGCTGAGTCTTGGATATTCCCAGTCGTTAGCAATGGAGGCTCTAGTTCAGTGTTAAATGACTGTTAAATGGAATTACCTTTCAGCAGCCTTGCATTCCTGGGCTAGGTTGACTGATGTTAAGGAGATTAGAAATATTTGAATTTGCTATCTGTTCACTAACAAATGGGCAACTCTGTTACCCAGTACCTCTGATGCGGTGCCAGCAAGGTTTTATTGTTCCTGTTCCCAGTGTCTTCAGTACTACTGATATGCTGACTGTGTATATCTGTGTAACACAGCAGTCAATGCCATGTAAAGGAAAATAATCTTCTTAATTCTCAAAAACTTCAAAAATCTTTCAATTTTGACAAATAGTGGCAGTATTGTGTGGCAAAGTGTGAGTAGCTGTTAGGGATATTATTACAATACTGGTTTACTACGTGTTTTTATTGAAGTGAGATGTACTTCTGGCTCTTATACTCGATAAAATCCTGTCTCAGTTTCTCTTCTTTATATAAACATTAAGAGCTCTGTGGCATACAAACACAGTGTGGCTTATTTTGTAGTTCTGAGAGATGCTGTGGGTCAGAGCTTTTTTGAATGGGGAAATGTGTTTATTCTAGAAATGAGCTGAAGGAATGTGAACGTGCTGCCAGATCAGTGATTCTTTCAGCTTTAGATGTGCTTGTTAACATGAACGGTTGGAGTGGCTTCAGGGGGAGATCTTCACAGTGTTTGGGTGACATGGATCAAATTCTGTGTTCGAGCACGATGCGATGTCAGGCTTCTTGTAGGAAAACATAGGTGAGGCTGGCAAGGACTGCTGGTGTGGAGACTCGTGTTCTTACTGCTGGGCTCCGGTCTGATTGCTGGGTATGGGTACAAGTATTTATTTTGGGATATATCTAATTTTAACTTGTTTTGCATCCCTAGAATATTACCGAGGAAATATTGCTCACAAGAACTTTTCCTTCCACTTTGGGCTGTTGGGATTGGCCTGGAGCTGTAGCATTGTAACTGTCAGCACTGACTGTGCTTCAGCTAGCAGTGCATCATTTGAAATGATAGAATTGCTGCCAGCTGTGTAGTTCTGCTGATTAGCAGCAAATGTTCAGGTCTTGGGGAGGGTGGGAGCTGCTGGGGGAGAAGCACAGTGCAACACAAACCCTTCTGCTCTGTTGCCTGCAAACTACTCTCTTAGTGATGCTCTTGTTGAAACACCTTTGTTCCAGATAACGTCCCCGAGGAGCTGAAGGACCCGTTCTACATAGACCAGTATGAGCAGGAGCACATCAAGCCTCCGGTCATCAAGCTGCTGCTGTCCAGTGAGCTGTACTGCCGGGTCTGCAGCCTGATCCTCAAGGGCGACCAGGTGGCAGCACTGCAGGGCCACCAGTCGGTGATCCAGGCGCTGTCTCGAAAGGGGATTTACGTCATGGAGGGCGATGACACACCTGTGTCTGAATCTGATCTGGGCTGCGCACCAATCAAAATGGTTAGCTTAATTAAATCCACCTAATGATCTTTTTATTTAACGCTATTTAACGTAGTTCGTGGAAGGAAGGGATTTTCATTTCTAGGCCACTAACCTCGGGAATTTTTCATTGTAAATACAGTTAGGATATACAAAGGTTTTTATCCTACAGGATTTTGGTTTTCGGTACTCACTGCATTCTTCTTCTAGAGTTCTCATATGGCAATGATTGACGCCCTTATGATGGCCTACACTGTAGAAATGATCAGCATTGAAAAGGTGGTCGCTAGTGTCAAGCGTTTCTCTACATTCAGTGCCTCGAAAGAACTGCCCTATGATCTGGAAGATGCAATGGTTTTCTGGATTAACAAGGTAAAATTTGCTTCAAGGGAAGTGTCTGTTCCTTACGCAGTTTTCACAAAGCTTCTGTTGAGTGCATTCTGTCCATCTTTCTTAACTGCCCCTTTCTGTCATCTTTTCTACTTCAAAAAACTGCTTTTGGTTATTGTGGTACTTATTCCACAGGATTATTTTTTGTTACTTGAGGTAAACGTATATTTGGATGTATTTATCCCGATATTCATCCTTTCTGTGCTTTGCCCTTTTAGGTGAACCTTAAAATGAGAGAGATAACAGAGAAAGAGATCAAATTAAAACAGCAGTTAATGGAAAGTCCAGGGCATCAGAAGGTAAAACAGTTTTGTCTTCAGTCATAACTCTACATTAGTGATCAATGGCTTTGGGTATAAACACCTCAACACTTTCTTTGTCAGATAAACGTGAGGCTCCAGTCCTCAAAACTCCTGAGATTTTGTGCATGCAATTTGTTTGTGTTTCTTGGTGCCCTTCCTTTCCTTTCAATCCCTGTAGGATCTTTTGACTTTTCCTTTAGTTGGACTAAAATAACTTGTGTTAGTTTAATAAGTTCAGCAGACTTCACTCAGCTTTCACAGAACAAAATATATAGTATATATTTTGAAAGCTTTTGGGGTCATATTCATTTTGCATGAATTTATTGTCTAATTTCAATTTAGAAGCTTATTCCAGTTCTGTCTAGTGAGCATACCTTTGGTATGTTATATGTTTGTGACTTTTCTACCTTTCCCCCTGAAGATGTATCACAATGCACTAACGTTGCAGAAACATGGTACACTTTCATTGCTGGAGAATGTAAAATAGACTTTTTTTTTTTTTTTTTCCAAACATAATGCACACCAGCTATCAGTGCTCCCAATTAATGGCTTAACAAAGCCTTTAGAAAAGCTCTATGTTCTTTCCTCTAGTTGGCATTGCTGTGCAAAGGGGATAAAATTATAATGTACGAACAAGGCACTATTATTTGATTTCTGCATTGTGGCAAAGGTTTTGTGTGCTTTATGTAAAATCATATCTTTTGATGATGAGGGACCTGAGAGCTGTTCAGTTCACAAGTTGATGTCTGGTCCAAAGGATCCCACGTTACCAATTTGACCTACTGACTTTGGGGCCTTTTTTTTAATTTAAACTTCTGGACTACAAACCCTCTGAATATGAAAGTGTTTCTTGCTGAAGTGCATTTAAGTATTACTGCTTATAACTTGCATTGCTGATGTTCCTTTCCTATTCCTACATTCCTTTCCTTGCTTCCTGAGCAGTCTCCTTCCAAATGGTATTGGAAATTAGTACCTGTAAGTGATTTACTTTTACACCAGTTGTCATCCACAAAATCATGGCTTTTTAAATTTCTTGGGATTGTTTGCTTCCATTTGCAATGCTTCTTAGGCATTCTTTAAAAAAACCAACAAACCCTCTGCATAAGCTTTCTGGTCATCAGGCTTAATTTTCATAACATGATTTCTGCATACTGTACAGCATACAGCATAATCACTTTACAGCACTTCAAAATTGTTTCCACAGTGCAGGAGTGAGGAATATGGAGTAGCAGCAAAAAGCTAGGAGATTAACAGTGGTTGAAACGGTTACACTCACTATTTCTGTTGTAAATAGGCAATTGGTGGCAGCACTAAGGTGATACAAAAGCTGGTCAGTTTAAATGGTTGCTTAATCTTTGAATCCATTGTTAAGATAAGTAATGTCTGCACTAGTTCATTGTACAGTGCTCTTGCGTTCCCATAGCTGGTAAATCCAACCCAGAACACCCTTATTCATTGAGATGAGGTTAGGTGATTTGACAAACCAGTTTGGACCTGTTGTTATGAAGAGTGGAACTGTGTGGTGAGTTAAACTGAAGCTGGCATAATGGGAGGAAAGACAGTATTTTTATTTTAGGGGAAGTGTGAAAATGGAAATAAAAATATGTAGGTTTTGGCTTTATATGAAGTGGAATTGATGTTGCTTGCTTTTAGTTGAGCTTCTTGGCTTTATCTGAATTTGCAGAGGTTCTCATTTGTTCCTGAGTTTCTCTTGGCCTCAGTACCTTTGTCCTCCACTTTGCTGGATGTGGTGCTTCTCATTTTCTGTTTGGGAGGATGAGAGCTGTTGTCTCAGTTGCAAATTCCCAAGAGTGGTGCAGCTGGAGAAGGCAGGCATGCTCTGGCCATTTCTGCCTTTCTACACTGAGCTCCATCTCCCCTTCTTGCTCCTTATATTTGAAGAAGCAGCTGACAGCTCTGCCTGTGGCAGTGGGGTTGAAACTTGATGATCCTTGAGGTTCTTTCCAACCCAAGCTGTTCTATGATTCTATAATCTTGGGTTTGTTTCAACCAAGTGGATGAAAACTTTAAATATCCAAAATAAAGAGAATGGGAGTAGGGACCTGCAGGCTGATAAAATCTGTGCCAGAGCCCTGGCTGCCAGCCTCGTTTAATGACTCGTGACAACGTAATGAAGTATTGACCTGCAGTTTGTCTCTTGTGTTCTGTGTGCTCAAAGGTCCCATCTGTATCGGAGGCCTACATTTGATAGCATTGCCAAGAAGCTGCATAGGTTTACGTTATGTTTAGAGACTCCTAAGTGAGAGTAGAAGAAACAGGTGCAGTATTGACCGTGGTTGGTTTAAATTCCATTTCAATTCCTTTCCCATTGGAAAAGAAATACGTCCCTGTTTTAAATAGTGGAGCAGCCAAAATCCAAAACGAAATTCCTGACGTTTCTTTTAATTTGTTTACTTCAACTAAGTGGATAAACGATGAACCTTTTAAGCTAACCAGATCACCTTAGCGTGCACACTTGTTTTATCAGACTTAATGACCGCATTTCCAGTGCATAATGGATGTTGCTGATGCATTTGATTTGTTTCTTGTTTGAATAACCACCATCCTATATCTCGCTATTTCTTTTTGTGTAAGCCTGATCTGATGCATGCCATATCGCACTGCATGCTGGAACCAGTGGAATATGCTCGTGTGGTACAGTATGATTCATGTTCCATTACATATTTGTGGAGTGCTCCAGGCTGGGGAAAAAAGATCATTTGCACCTGGGAAAATAGCAATAGCATGTAGACATTGCTTTTAGCCATACTTACCTTTGCCAGAGAAACATAACATGCTGTATTTATATTTGTTCCAAATAAATGGAACTGATTCTTATTATTAAATTCTTATTATTAAATTGCATATGAGCGACCTTCTTTCTTTTGAATATAATTTTTCTCAGCCTGTGCCATCCTAAATTGCCACGAGTGAGTGTGTGTGTGTGCACAGAGAGCTTGCCCAGGTTATCTTGGAAAGTTTATGGTATTATTGATAAAATAAAACTTTTTTTATGCTCATTAAGGATGTTCTCTGTATAGCAGTATGCTAGGCCAGCACGTGGGTGAAGAGAGTTGATGAGATGTTGAGTTCTGTTAACGTACTGGTGTAAAAGGAATTTTTTCCATCGCTGTAAGATACTTCTGATGTGCTCTGTAGTGTATTGTTTTTTGCTTGCTGGATCATTTTGCTGCTGGGACTTGGATATAGCCCTCCAGTCCAGCACATGGATTGTTGTAAATATCAGTGCTAAAACTTTTCTTGAAAAAATTGCTGGACTTGTTCTTTGGATACTCATCAACTAAGCTCAAAATTATGTGAGGATCCAGGGGTAGCCAGTAGAAGTTTGGTGTTGATGTGTAGTGAAATCAAGGAGAGCTGTGCCATTGATTTCAGCCTTTCCCCCTCCTCTTGCAGAGCGTTTTTGAGAAAAGCCACATTTTTTCCTTTGCACATCACTATTGTATACAATGCTCTGAATCTCTCCAAGAAACCTTTGCTCTCTGGTGATATGGTGGCAAGTCTGCGTGTGGGTAACACATGAGAAATCACTAGCTCATCTTAATTTTTTTCCCCTGAAGCTTTATAGATATGTGTGTGTAAGTTGTTTGTTTCTCTTTCTTTGAGTCTGCTGCATTTGTGCATCTGCGTGGAAGGATTTTGACTTAAATTAGTTTGCATTAAGTTAAAACGTGTCTATGAAGCTAGGAGTTCAGCACGGATTGCTTCCAGATATGAGGAGAATGTTTAAAAAGGAAGCACTGTATTCTTCTGAATTGGCCTCTATGGAGAGGAGAGTATAACCTTATACATTGTTTTTGACTTAGATAAAGTAGAATGCTATGAAGGATCCACCATAAAGAGCTTTCAGTACTTAACTACAGCTCCTGTGTTCCTTGGCATCACATGAACACCAGTTTTCTTTTTTCAGGTGCGTTACCGAAGAGACCATCTGTCAAGCAGGCAATTACCTTACTTTCCTTTGCTGGAGGATTTGATGAAGGATGGTAGCGATGGTGCTGCTCTGTTAGCTGTGATACACTATTATTGTCCAGAGCAAATGAAGCTAGATGGTACGTAGAAAAGTTTTTTAGATGAGTATTCTGAAGTTCATTTCTAGTTGAACTAGAAATGAATTGTCAAACGAGAAAGCAGCAGATGTAATAGGAGATAGTCTGGCTTGTTTAATAGATCAGGGTGATACGATGTTGTCTCTTAATATTACTGAGCTTGGTCTAATTAAACCTTCAAAAGAAGTAAACACACATTACTGTTAGCTCACAGTTCTTGTGGTGATCGGCAGATGTATACAGCTTGAACTGCCAGCCCTGTGTTATTTACAAACCTGGCTTTATTTGCTTTTTCACTTTATCACTGGGTATTGTTTGTGGCCTGTTTACCTCTTCTGTGACTATGAAAACCATATGTGGTTTGTAAAACAAACACCAAATTGATACTTGGTTGTGTGTGCTTTTCTTCTCCCTTCTTTTCCTATCCTCTGGTATTTAAGAAGTACAAAGATGGGCTGTTAGCCATTAAATATGAAGTGATGCTTTATAAGCACTCTGAAGTTCCTGTGCATAGTATTTCTGTTAGCTGTGGATGGAAGTTTAACTCATTGGGGTAGTGCCATAACTTGTCTTTCTTATCTTTCTAGATATTTGTTTGAAGGAGGTAACATCAATCGCTGACAGCCTTTATAATATTCAGCTCTTGAGAGAATTCTCAAATGAATATCTAAACAAATGCTTTTATCTCACACTGGAGGACATGTTGTATGCTCCTTTAGTTTTAAAGGTAAGAAACATAATGAAGGACACATTTCTAAACAAAATGTAGGGAAATCATTAGCAGTTATTTTGTTACTGTGAGGAGCATTTTTTTTCTTTTCTAGCCTAACATCATGGTGTTCATTGCGGAACTCTTCTGGTGGTTTGAGAATGTCAAACCAGACTTTGTACAACCGAGAGATGTTCAGGAAATAAAAGATGGTAAGTCTTTTATGTTTCATAAATATTAGTGAGTTATTTCAAAATATTTACATCAGAATGAAAAGCTGTTATGCATTGCTGTTTGCTTTGGAGCTTGCTTTCTACCCAAGCTTTCTGTGTGCTGCAGCAGTCTTTGAAAGGAGGGAAAAAATGAAAGGCAGGTTAGTCCTTGTGGATTGGGTTCTAAGTTTTGGAATGTGATAAGCAGATTATTTTTTTTGTTTTTTATTTTTTTACTCCAATCCACTCATCATTTACTTTCTTTCCAATAAAGCCACCAGAAGGTATGTTTTTTAAATGCAGGTTATTACTTCTACTGCATTTCAGTTTTGTGTCACAAAATTGTCACTGTAGTTTAGTGCAGTTTGAAACTTCGTTTCCTGTTTTGTTATTTTAATGGTTATTTATAACATTAACAGTTTTTAATATGTACACAGTTAAAACAGTGTTGCAGCAGAAGAGCAGCCGCCCACCTGTTCCTATCTCCAATGCAACTAAGAGAAGTTTCATGGCTAGTCCTGCTAGTGCAAATCCAGCAGACGTGCAGCCCTCAGCTCAGGCAGGCTCTGAAGCTTGCAGTAGGTACTACCTGCACCCTGAAGAACCTGACTACCTGTAAGTCTGTTTTCATGTTGTTTAGATTGATCTTCTACTGTATGCTTCCACTTGGATCACATAGAAAATTCTGCTTCTAGCTGTTCTGATTTTGCTACAAATTTTCTGCACACAGCTTGAGTTCACTCAATATGTAAAATATTCTGAAGTTCAGAGAAATACTTGGCACTGTTCTGTTTGATCTTTGGCACATTCCAGTGAGCCTCAACACCAAATGTCACTGTTGTGTTATAGAAGAAATTCTTCTAATTTCTATTTTGAAGATAGTGTGAAATGTGAAAACTATCCAAGCATCTGATCTTTGCTGGCCATGTTCTTTAAATGTTGGTATGAAAAAACTTAACTGATTCAGTGCACAAGGAAGTCAGTGACAAGGCTTTTCAGCTGAACCAAATGTGAGAGCTGTAAGAAAATTAATTCGGCCTTTAGTTTGTCTCAAGTGTACTGTTACCTAAGCTACATTTTAAAGTCACTGTATTTAACAACATGAAATACTTTGAGTTCAGATAGTAGTTTACTTTTCTATTGTTTCATGTGAAAACCTAATTTTTTCTTTAAGTTCTTTAATACTGATGATGTGATCTTGTGTTTTAGGGGAGAATGGGGGCAACAATTATTACTGTAACTTTTCTGCTGTATAACCTTTTTCTGTTGTTATAGGGAAAAAAAAATCTTCTATTAATGAATTCTTAATGTTCTGATTTTCTGAATTAGTGGCAAAGGAGGAAGCCCTGCCTTTAGCCCTTCCCATCCACTGCTCCCTTTGAGACAGAAACAACAAAAATCTTTACAGGGTGAAGAGAGCCCTGGTAAGTCTACTCTGAATTTACATTTCAAAAGGCAGTGCCAATCACTGTCAGTACAACAGAAAAATACACATGCTAAGTAAAGACAGTAAATTTAATTTAAAGGTACTTTTTGAAAATTTGGGTTTTATACTTATACAGAGTTACTTAGAACTTATTTTCTTTTATCAGCAATAGTACTGACCAAACTTCATTTCAACTGCCTGGGCTCTTACAACATGCCATGATGAAGACTGTTCAAACCAAAACAAAAAAAGGAAAAAAAAGAAAAAAAAAAGAAAAGAAAAAAAAAAAAAAAGATGGGGCTGGGGAGTGAGTGGGAGGGATGAGGAAAGCAAATTGAGCACTTCCATGCTTGGAAATGCAGAGTTCAAATCTGTGTATAAATATATACAGATGTGTACGCACATGTGTCTATATGTATTTATGTATACAGTGCCATTTTTTCAGTGTATTTTACCAGGCTTTTGTTTACTTTTCTTTAAGATTTTGTGCAAATTTGTTTTTTGCTGCCATCTCTTGGCGAAATAACGTATTATATTTGCTATTAAAGGCAATGATACTCTTAGCTTAAAGGCTGTTTCTAAAACATTACCCATTTAAAAAATATTGTAGGTCATCGACATCGTTCTAATTCTCTGACTCGTGTTGATGGACAGCCACGAGGTTCAGTTCTTGCATGGCCAGAGAAGAAACCCAGGTAATGTGTGCTTTTAGGTATTACTAGAGTACTGTTTAATGGAAGGATAGTCCATACTGTGACAAATGTCCTTGTAGTAATATGGTATCACTTCCTTAGAAATGGACTAAGAGTTGCTTAACTTTGTTTTCTTTAATTAAAAAAAAAAAAAAAAGCATTTTCAGGGATAACTGATTTTAGTGTTGCAGTTGAACATAATTCAAACGTGATTTGCAATAAGCATTGTTGAGATTTTAAGTGTCTGAGGTTGCTGTCTTATTGTTGGTGGTCATTCTTGCTACAGGCTACCATTTTCAAATAGAACAGAAATGTTGGCTTTGTGTATTATGGTCCTTAATTCAGCAAATTGTAACTTCGTACTTTCTCTTCAGTAGACTGTTCTTATTTTTTCTAGGCCTCTGTCTCAGCCAACACCGTTTGCTCTTCATCATTCTGCCAGTACTGATGTGGACCCTGGGTCTGGTGATAGCATTAGTCTGGCTAGATCAATCAGCAAAGACAGTCTGGCTTCAAACATCGTTAATGTAACTCCAAAAAACCAGCCTCATCCTCCATCATTGAAAACTAATGGGAAGAGCTTGCTGAACAATGTTGAAATTGAGGATGAAGATGAAGAGCTTATTGCAATAATCAGATCTGAAGAAAGGCCAAACCGTGGTGACGTGGAATTGCAGAACGCAGCAGCCAGAGTACCCAGCATAGTTGCAACTGCATGGTCTCCAAAAATAAATAGCGAGTCTTCAGAAAGCAAACCAGACAGTTTCTACTTGGAGCCTTTAATGCCTGCAGTTCTAAAGCCAGCAAAGGAAAAACAAATAATAAATAAAGAGGATGAATGCGGGGAGGGGAAACAAAGGAGTTTTATAACAAAGAGATTAAATGAGGGACACTTGCCTTTGATTCGCAAGAAAACGAGTAGCAGTCATGGTGACCATGATCTCAGTAGGACTTTTACTCCAATTTCTAGTTCTGATTTCACTCCAGTTACTGAGTCTGGTGCTGCAGACTCAGTAGCCCTGATGGAGGCAGGGTTGGAAGCCTCCAGACCGTTAGCTAGTAGCAGTTTAGATCCTTCAGCTCAGGATCAACCCACTGGAGGATTTTTTCTTCATGCTGCTAAATCTGATGATGACATAGCTAGTAAAGTCAATGTAAGTTATGTAAAAAGTCTCAATTTACATGTTCCAGATACTACATGGACTATGGTGAGACAGGACTCTGATTCTGATCTCTTAGACATAGAGGACACTGAACAGGACTTGGTAGTCCTAGATGACCATCCTATAGTCGCTAAATACATAGGTGAGGAAGAATCTGCAAAGCTGCAAGAAGATATGAAGGTAAAAGAACACGAAGATAAAGATGATGCAAGTGGGCGTTCCAGCCCTTGTTTGAGTACGATTTCCCAAGTGAGCAGTGTGTCCATGGCTAGTGGGAGTGTCCGAATGACCAATTTTGCAGAACGAAAGCTTCAGAGGCTTAATAGCTATGAAACTAAATCCAGCACAAGTAGTTCACAAAAGACCACGCCAGATGGATCAGAAAGCTGCCCAGCACCACTGACCACCTGGAAACAGAAGCGAGAGCAAAGCCCCAACAGACCAAATAAAGATAATGTTAATCTTCTAGCTTCTGAATTGGTGCAGCTTCATATGCAGTTGGAAGAGAAACGAAGAGCAATAGAAGCTCAGAAGAAGAAGATGGAAGCCTTATCAGCAAGGCAGCGACTAAAATTGGGCAAGGCAGCTTTCTTGCATGTTGTTAAGAAGGGGAAATCTCCCGATGCTCCACAACCACTTAAACCAGAACATTTTCCAAAAGAATACCCTCGGCAGAATGGTGAAGACTTGGATGAAGTTTCTTTGGGTTCTAAGTCTGAAGAGTATTTTGTGAAGGAGGAGGAAAGAGAAGACATGCTTAATGATTCTCAAGAGGTAACAAAAGTAAAAATGCAAGAAAGCATGGCTTTTGTTGAGCAACATAAACCAAAAGATTCTGCTGCTATACATGAATTGGAAAAAAGTAAAATTATTTCTGCTGCCCTTCTGGAAGACAGTGTTACAGAAGTAGATATTAATGAATGTGATCTTTCTATTGAAAAGCTTAATGAAACAATCAGCACACTTCAGCAGGCTATATTAAAGATTTCTCAGCAACAGGAATTGCTTATGAAATCTCCATCAGTGCCATCACCAGGAACCAGAAGTAACTCTCAGGACCAAAAGGTAAAACCATCGATCCATTTTGTTGAGCCCCTGTCACCAACTGGAATGAACAGCCTTCGTAAACCGCCTCGATTTGGCCAGGGCAGGAGTCCTCGGTCAGGAAGACCAGCTGATTTGAAAGTCCCTAAAGACAGACAACAAAACTCAGCGCGTGTTAAAACCCCAACACAAAGTCTAGAAACCTTGCCGCATTTAAGACCATTTCCATCCAATAGCTTGTCGAAGACGCCAACAGAAATAGGCTCTGAAAATAGTCCTGATCTGGGAAGTGGTTCTCAAGAAAAGTGTTTCTTTGATACCTATAGACTTCATGATGAGAGTAATCAACGGGCACTTGTTCTCTCCACCTCTAAAGATGCAAATATCATTTCTGAGATGAGCAAAGAGGTGAATAACAGCTTCAAAGAAACAGGGTTGAATTCTTCTGATGGCTCAGGAAAAGAAAATGTCCCTGTGGATGAGCCACTGAGGAGCAAGGCTAATCTCATTGAAGTAGATTTGTCTGACTTAAAAGCTCCAGATGAAGGAGAACTTGAGAACCAGGATAGCTCTGCAGATATAATTAGCGAAGGTGACCAGAAGTCTGGTGTGGGATTTTTCTTCAAGGTAAATATGTTACCTTTATATATTTAGTTATTGGTACACTTTTGTCTGGCATCCAGAACTTGTTTTTGCCACTTCATTCTTGAGTCATCTGGTGGAGCCGGATGCATTTTGGTTGCAATCTTGGGGTTTGAAAAAAAACACATTTGAGGAGAAAAGTTCTTTACATTGTATGAAGGCAGTCTTCTGATAGAGAGCAATCTCCTGGCAACTTTATGTGCTGACATGACAATACTTTCTTTCTCTGTTTCTGTTTTAAAAAAACTCCAGATCTTGACTTCAGTAAATTTGTCTTCTGATGCTATTTTCTATGGTGCATATTTATTGATGTAAAGCCTATCATTATGCTGGGGTTATCTGTGTTCTCCACTCTAGGCAACATTGTAGTTCCATGGTACTTTACAGTTTTACAAGGTTTTGTGCTGTTTAAGTTTACTTAAAACGAATCAGAGTAAGGTGAGACCCTGGATTGTTTTCTTTTTATGGACTTAAAGGAAAATTTGGTGTTGAAGTTCTCTTGGAGAACACCAAAAAATTCGGTATGGTTCTCTGACTTACACTCTTCAATTCTGATGACGTAAAGATTTCCAGAAGTACTGCCATATGTTTTCCTTTAAAAATCTTCCTGGAATCCACAGCAATCCTCGATGCTCAGTTTGATGTGTTTTCCAGTAATCTTTACGGCTTTCTGTCCCTGTGAATCTTGCAGGATGAACAGAAAGCAGAAGACGAGTTGGCGAAGAAACGTGCAGCGTTCCTTCTAAAGCAGCAGCGCAAAGCTGAGGAGGCTCGGCTTCGGAAACAGCAGCTGGAGGCTGAGGTTGAGCAAAAAAGAGATGAAGCTCGGTAATAGCATGTGGAAAAAGATGGCTCCTTTTATCTTTAAAAAGAGGAAAATCGTTACATATTGAATGTTGTGGTTTGCTTTTCAGTCGCAAAGCTGAGGAGGACAGAATACGCAAAGAAGAGGAGAAGGCTCGTAGGGAACTTATCAAGCAAGAATATCTAAGGAAAAAACAGCAACAAATCTTGGAGGAGCAAGGGCTTGGAAAGCCCAAATCGAAGCCCAAGAAACCCAGGCCCAAGTCGGTCCATCGTGAGGAATCTTACAGTGATTCAGGGACGAAGTGTTCTTCTACTCGTAAGAATTTTGAGTTGTTTGTTCTCAATGAGTCTGGTAATCTGCTTTAATAAATACATTCATGTTTTCTCTTCTTTTTTTGTAGCTGATAATTTGAGCAGTGCTCAGTCTGGTTCCAGTCTTTCTTTGGCCTCAGCAGCAACAACAGAACCTGAAAGTGTACATTCTGGTGGCACACCATCTCAGAGGTAGAGATATTTAAAAATAAATAAATAAACTTTTATCTTGCCTTATGAGAGTGTTAGGATTCAGTGTTGTTTGCTTTAGTTTGCAGGAATAGAGGCACAACAATAATTAGCTAATTCATCTTCTGTTTTACTTGGGAGCCAAATTTAATCTGTACAAACTTGAAATTTTATTTGTTTGGGAAAAAGAAAAACAATAGAAAGTTTGCCTCAATAATGTGGTAGGAAGAGTCTGACAGTTCTGAGGAGGAAGAGGGGCAGTAATCTGGTTTTTTTCAGGGCTAGTGTCTGGTGAATTTATTGAAGATTTGAAGGGAAAACAATGCTTATTTTCTCTGTCCCTCCCCAACAGAGTTGAATCTATGGAGTCATTACCAATATTGAGCAGAAATCCTAGCAGAAACACAGAAAGAGACTGGGAGAATGCTTCAACTGCATCTTCTATTGCTTCAGTGGCAGAATACACAGGTAACCATTTTCATTTTAGTTTCAGCGTTTATTGTGATTAGCATGCCATGTAAAGCTCTGATACATTTGGTGTGACTCATTACTTTTGAGAAATTATCAAGCCTATTTTGTTCTGTTTAATATCTACAAGTGAGTTATTGAAGAAAATGTTTATTTTTTTCTAGCTTCTGATGAATTAAAATCTTAACGTTCTTAAGAGTTGGACAACTAAAGTTTGCTTGCTTCTCTTCCTTAGGTCCAAAATTATTTAAGGAACCCAGCAGCAAATCAAACAAACCTATTATTCACAATGCTATATCTCATTGCTGTCTTGCTGGAAAAGTGAATGAACCACATAAGAATTCAATATTAGAGGTAAGCGATAAACTATAAAATTATGAATGCACTCACAGTCAAGTTCACCTGTAGTGCACACCTCATAATCCCACTCATTCATGGTGGTGAATATGAATACCATTTCCTAAAATGTACCTGTGAAATGAGAAATGCTATTCAAGAAGAACCCACTTTTTTAGCTATGTGGGAAGGGTAAAAACTGGGCGCATCATATGGGAGTTTTCACTGTGAGCAGTCCCCACGTTTACTTGCTTATTTTTAATGCAGGAACTTGAAAAATGTGATGCCAACCACTACATCATTTTGTTCCGTGATGCTGGCTGCCAGTTCAGAGCACTTTACTGCTACTATCCAGATACTGAAGAAATCTACAAGCTGACTGGAACAGGGCCAAAGAGCATCACCAAGAAAATGATTGACAAACTTTACAAATACAGTTCAGACAGAAAACAGTTCAATGTGATTCCAGCCAAAACCATGTCTGTTAGTGTGGATGCTCTTACTATCCATAACCACTTGTGGCAAGCCAAGCGACCTGCAGTGCCAAAGAAGACTCAGACTCGTAAATGACACTGAGTTCTTGGGGAGGAAATTGCTGAATGGGATTGCATCAAATGAAGACATGTTTACTGTTTTCCTCTGGTTTGGTATGAAATGTGCAGAACCATAAACATTTTTTAAGAAGTTTCTAAACAGAAACCATGGATGCAAGTTATTAAGAATGAAGGAACATGATCAGTGTTTTTTATGAATGATAAATCTGCTGTTACACCCAATGCTAACTACTGTGGCTTTCAACTGATGAGGGACTGTGCATGTAGCAAGATCTTTAACAAGTGGGTTTCCTTTTACTTGAAGCTTTCCATCGGTACAAATTGGAAATTATTTGGTTTTGTTTCCTCTCCGCCTCATTGCCGCCTCCTTCCTATCGTTCTTAAAGCTGGCAAGCTCTGAACTTCAGTAGAAGATTGAACAGATCTCGGGTGAAGTGTTTTGGGTTTGGTTTGGTTTTTTAAAACAGTCTTTAGGGAAATCTTCCTTTCAGACTTTTTTGAGGAACTGTTTAATACGTCAAATAGTTGTACTGCATCTACTGCCAACGTGAGCCCAGCTCTCAGATTTCTGAAAAAAGTCCCAATTCTGCTGCTCAGAACAGAGTTCTACTGGCAGTATCTGTTCAGAATAAGCATTGCAAAAGCCAGTCTTTTTTAAAAACAAACAAAAAACGACTAAAAATTGTTCACAAATTGAAAGATCTCTGGAATACAATCATGAAGAGGCATACAGGTGCTGCTGGCTGGAATGTGCCTGATTGAAACTTGAGGCAAGCAAACCGAATGGAGCACAGTTGCTATCAGTTTCAGGTAGTGTCCTAAAGATTTGTTTGCTTTAATAAAGATGGATTCTGGTAGGTATAGAACATGTCCACTCTGAGCACGCTACTCTGTACGATGGTGCACTTAACGATCACAAATTTTAATGTTTTTATTATATCATGAAATGTAATTCTACTTTCTCTGTCCTGTCTTTCTTCTGAATGAGCAGCATGCTCGAAAATGAAGAGTGTGTACGTTTTTTATTTTGGGTGATATATTAATATATATTGATTTGTTTTTCTCATTTAAGAGCGATTTTTAAACAGAGATGTTTGCATTTGTTTCAAAAGCCCAAATAAGTCGAATGGCTTGGATTTCTTTTCATGTTGAAATATTAAATCTTGAGTCATGACCTTAAAAATCTTTGTGTTTCAGCAGATTACATTTTTTCTCTGTGGTGACAGGGTGTATTTGCAGTTCCGTTCCAGTTTTTAAGGTGTTCCCATTTCTGCCCAGGCTGGACCTCCCAGTAGGTTTCTGTAGCTCTGACATGACTTCGTCTGCAAACCAGCGCCTGCTCCATCTGGGGTGACTGCCTAAGGGGCGCCTAGGTTTGTAACTTTGGTTTGCACATGTTTACTTTTCTTTGGAGTGTTACTTGAAAACATCACTTGTAAGTGCTGGAGGCACTACAGCAATCCTAGAGATGAACTGAGCTCTGCAATAGAATGCAGTGTAATTATTAAACTTTGAGAATAATGGAAGTCACGAGAAGTTATGTACATAAGGGGAAAGTAGGGTACGTAATGAAGAGCTAACTAGGTAGAGTGGAGTGAAGGTCTTCCATTGTGATCTCTCCATCTTTTTTTCCCCTTCCAGTACTTCTTGATAGGCTGCTGCAACTTTGTAAATGATGTTAGATAGTTTGCTGCTTGTAAATAATGAAAGGCTTTATGGTTTCTAAAGTGCTAAGTATTAAACACCGTCATGAGTGTAACTTTTGTTACCATGCTTTTCATGCTTGTGCTTTATTTCTCACTGTTTGATATTATATACCATATTTATTTTATGAAAGCACTGAAATTTAATAAAAATCATTAACTGATTTCCTTTTTATTTCATGTGTACTTTTTGTTGTTGTGATGCTTCATCCCGTCAAAGAACTAATATGCTTTAAAGATGTGCTATTCTGTTCAGTTGTGCTCCTAGAAAGCTTCATCTGTCAGCAGCTGTAATATCTTTGTGACTAGAGCTTAACTCTCCTGACCTTGATTGAAACGTGCTAGAATTTGACCAGCAGGCTTTCAGAAAATTGGGAAGTTATTTAACAGTCATCTAAAGGATTTATTTTATCAGTCTTCAGACTCCTGAATCTGGCTGGTGGGTTTTCTGGGACCCGAGTGCTCAGCCAGTGGCAGAAGCATCAGTAGAATGTCTTCTGCTGAACTGCTGGGTGTTAGCTTGCTTGTGATGTGAAGGAAAAACCATCTCTGGAACTTAAATATAAATTGACTATTGAGGCCTCATAGTGCACCTCTATTGGCTACGCAAAAACAGCTAAATCTAAAAGCTGCAGACTTTTCCAACTGAGAAATATTTTTGACTGACAGGGCTGTCGTGCAAAATAGTTCTTGTTCGTAGAGGTTGGTTGTTTCAATGTGTCTTTTTTCAACATTATTTTCAGTTTTCCATATTATTTCCTACAGCCTGAAATCTTGCTGCTCATAGGAAGGAGTGGGCTGAAGGGTTCTGTACCATTAATGTACTGCCTGGCCTGGCTGTTGAGCTCAGCCTTGCCCAGGGCTGCCTGCAGCTCTTGTGCCAGAGGCATTGGCTCTGGTGGTGCCGATGGCAGTGGGCTGCAGGCTGTGAGCTGCACTCCTGCACGAAGCAATTAGCACACAGGGCAGCATTGGTGTGGGTCTCCCTTTTGACCTCTCTCGATTTCTTACTTGTTTCTTAAGAAATACAAGAATGTACATCTTTAAAGTGCTTTTAAGTGCAGTTTCTGAAGCTTTCATACATCACTGTGTTGTGTGTTTGCCCATACTGTGTTGCTTTTGTAGTTAATGTGCCTTTGTCTCATTTTCATCATGCTGTGGTTCAGGCAAGAAGTAGCCAAGTTTGAACACACTGAGGCATTCTGAAAACCTGAGTGCAGCTCAGAGCCATGTGCTGGACTTGTGGGAGGACTGAGAGCACAAAACCACGCGACTTTGCTCCATGGGAGAGGTAGCAGTGTGCCAACAGGCATCTTCTGGGAGCTGTCACTGTGACAGATGGTTTGGGAACAGAGGAAAGGTAGAGAGACGTGAACGAGTTCTCAAGACCCTGAATTTTCCTTTGGTTTCGGTCGTTTTCCCCACCAGTCTTCAAAGCTGATTCAGCAGCGTCAGAACACTCAGTTATGTCTTCACTCTGAAGTTGGTGCCGTTGGGATCTGGTAGCCATCCTTCTTCGTGCCAGCAGCACCTCCCCTGGGTTATCATCTTCCCAGCTGTAAGTGCTATAGTGAAAACTGCTACAGAAGGCTCTTCAGGACAGCTTGAAGTAGTTTGAGGTGTGTGGCTGTCCAGTTGGCCTCTGTAGTTCTTGTTACACATCCATTACAGCATACCTAAATTTCCTGTGGATGGCAGTTCTGATCACAGCTTCAGTTGCGCTGCGCTCGCAGCAACCAAGGAGCACAGATGTGACAAAGCCCAGGAGATCCCTGCAGGCTCTCAGGCAGAGGTCTCAGAACCTTGGGGCGGGGTGGGACTCTGCTTTGGTGAACTGCAAGAAGAGCTGAACAAATTGTGAGTACCTCACGTGTGCCATAGCTCAGTGTTTGTGATGAAGTCCAGGTCGCCGACCTGCAGACACTGGGCTGTGACTCATAGGGTGTGGAAAAAAGTAGAAAATAATGGTAATGGTTTGAGTGCATCACTGATACCAGGTAACTGCAAGTGGAATCTCTCAGTTACGGTTCTGAGCTTCCTGTTTGCAGGTGTGTTTGGGCACACAAGGAGTGCTTGCACCCTTCTGTTCCAGGCTGTGACCGAAGTGATGGTGTGAAGGAGCAACAAATGCATGTATGTGTCTTCTGTTCTGTTGTGCATAGTCTGACTGCTACAGGCCATAGCATGAAGGCATCCAAAGAAGTGATGCTGTTGGAGCTGTGCTCTCCATAGGAAGGAAATGGATTATCCCTTCTGGAAGAAGGTCAAATGAACTGAAAGGATTTCTTACTTAAATGCTGCTCCTCTTTCAGTTCATGCATCATTCCGAATGTTACTGTCAGCTACTCAGAGTGCATACAGAAATGACTCAAAGTTTGAATAGAATCAGTGGCAAAAATGAGTGATGCCAATAATAGACCCGTAGTGAACCCAGGGGCTGTGCCTGCCTTCCTATGGGCTGCCTGCCTTGTGCAGTGCCTGTGAGCAAAGCAAGCAACCTTCCTGCTGCCAGAATGCACGAGGGATTTATTTAACTATTCAACTATTAACTATTCTTCAATATTAACTACTTATTTAACTATGTAAAGTGAATTTGCAGCAGAGCCCCAGGAGCAATGCAGTGGTGGGGAGCAGTCTGCCCCGAGCCCCTACTGAACACCAGCATTAGCATGGGCTGTGTAACGCAGCATGAAGCTGTCGTGGAAAACAAAGTAATCTCTCCAACCTTACTGGAAGCTGACAGAAGCTCTGTGCTCCCACTCAGAGCCACCCCAGGACACTGCAGCCACCAGGCAGACAGCAGTCTCTGTTGTTGCTGCATGCAGCTCTTTTATTTCGATTTCTCTTTACAGAAACGTGAAACATCTTCACGGGAATCGTACAAAAACATCTCCAGTTGGCTATAGTGCATCCCAAGAATACATGTCCCAAAATGAGGCCTTGGAAAGGGAAGGATGCATTTTCTGTTGGCTGTGGCTGATGGAGCCCACGCAGAGCTGAGCTGGAGAGCAGTTCCCCCTTGGGCAGTGAAAAGGCCGTGTTCAGATGGAGGGGTAAAAATGGGGATGGGTGTGTGAGTATTCAGTAGTGCTGCAACGTGTGATGGGGGGTGGGGATGTGGTCCCTGTTCAGAGGATGGAGCTGTTAGTGCCATAGAACACAATGCCAGTAAAATTGGAACTCTTGCAGCCCTCTCTCATGTGTCTGCGTTCCTCAGGACCTTTCAGCTCTGCATCCTTTATAGAATCCTGTTTTTCTAAGGGCGTTTTGTTGCTCTGGGAGCCCCAGCACTGTGTTCTCCCCATAGGGGGGAGCTAAGGGGGAAGAGGAGGCGTCCCTGGGCCAGCAGTGCCATCTGTGTGCATCCCCTCTGGGACTGGGGAGCGCTGCTTCCCCAATGGGCAAAGTGCTGAGCTTTGAGCCAGCTGGGAGCCAGAGCTGTGCCACTCACTGCTGGTGGTGAAACCATTGGATTTCATTGGGAAAATGGGGGGGAAAAAATAAAACCAAATGAGAGCGACCTGAAATAAATACTGCTGTGCATTGGGGCTGTGCTGGAGCTGTTGGGGTGAAGCAGTCAGTGCAGCACATCCCTCCTCCTCTGCTCCTGAATGGCCTCAACGCAGCACCCACCGCTCTGAGACAGCCCTGGGTGAGCAGCAGCAGCTTCTGTTGATGCCACAACCGTTACAAAAATAAAATATTCTCATTTTTACATTTGTGTTGTAACCGAGTCTGAGGATTTAGAAAAAATTTAACACTTTGTTCTTAGACTTGCATTGACCACAGGTAAATATCTACAGTATATTTCTTTTCTTTAAACGTCCCATTAGAATGTCAGCTATAAATTTACACCATAGAAATAATGTCTGGAAAAAGAAAAAAAAAGTGTATGATTTATACAGGTGTAGCTTTTTTCTTCTTAAATACACATCTTTGTTTAATGTACAAACAGAAGTGGTGTTGGAATGCAGTGAGGGTGAGGGATGCTCTTGCAGTGCCTGGGGTGCCGTGGGGTGGTGGGCTGCCCCCAGGCACACAGAGCAGCCAACTGCAGGGAAAGAGATGAAAATGTTCCCTTCTGAATGGTCAGCATAGGGTAACTGTGGAATATCCCGAGCTCAAAGGGGCCCGTAAGGATCACTGAGTCCAAAGCCATGACCTCAGCCCCCTCTTTGGGTTGGGATGTAGTGCTGCTCTGTTTCCCCCTCCCTTGAAGGTTAATGGGATGGAAAACCTTCAGCTCTGGGCTCAGTTGTGTGCACTGACAGCAGAGGGACGGAGCACTGTGAGGTCAGACATGGCTCAACCCCATTGGCTTTGTGCTTCAGCTGCTCTCACTCTTTATCCTAAGGGAACTACTTAATTTTTTTGGCACAGCAACTTACAAGCAGAAATAAATAAAACATAGAACTGCTGCAGCCAGAGAGATTTAAAAAAAGAAAAAAAATGCATAGTTAAAAGCGAAACAAATAATATCAAACAGAGCATGGGTGATGGTTTGGTTGTGCCCATGTCTCAGTGCAGTGCAGGACTCAGGTGGGGGTTGGGTATTTCCACCTGCACTGCCCACTGAGTGCCAGATGGCAATGCTAGGCTGCAAAACAGCAGAAACCATAGGCATTAGAAGCAAGGCCAGCCCAGACCCCGTCCAATTGTCAGCCCACAGAGCTTTGGCTGGGTGGGTTTTCCTCCCTTTTCAGGCAGCACAGAGCTCAGCGCCTTCGTGGGGTGCTGTAATTTTAAGCAGGCTTTTGTAAACAACATTTATTGTGTGTCATGGGGAAGGGGTGGCGGATGGGAATGGCAGAACCCCTTCCTGGCAGCGGAGCTGGGAGGGCACGGCTGTGTTGTGGCTTTACAGGCTTCTTGTTAAAAAAAAAAAAAAAAAAAAATCACATTGAAGTTTTAGTATATGAATGTAAAAGTATATAAAGTTAACAACTTGGTTATTCTCTTGGCAGTCAAAGAAAACAAACAAACAAACAAAAAAAAACCTTGACATGTTGACGTTGCAAAGTGTGCAAAAATAGATGGAAAATACGTCTTATGTTTCTGCTATAGAAAGGTCTCCGCTGCCGCTGTGCTGGAAGCAGCCAGGGGTCGTGTTGGGCTGCCAATGCACATCCGTCTGCAGCACGGGGCCTTGGCCAGGCCAACACCACACGGAGCCAGCAGGACACATCCCCGTCCGTGGTGCCTTTGCTGCTGAGCCCTAGTGGGTGCCAGCGTCCCCAAAGCCAGGATGTGTGCAACAAGAGCAGTGCCGCACGGCTTTGGGTCACACTGTTGTCTTTTTGGTGTGTTTTGGGATCTGCAAATGTTGCTTGGGTGCTGGAAGGGCTGCACTGTCCTCTTCTTCCCCACTGTCTCCACGCAGCCCCCAGGACAAGCCAACAAGCAAGGAGAACATTGGGGTGAAAGAGCCAAATTTGGGCTATCCATCCCGGACACCCAGCAAAGAGGAGCAGGACGAGCGGCTGCCCTTGGCTCAGCAATGTCCCCATCCAATGCGAATGGCCTGCATCATTTGGGGACAATTCTGAACACGGGCCCCCCAAACGGGCCGAGTTGTAGCTCCAGTCTCACCACCAGCACCAGCAAAGACTTTCTCACTAGTTGCGGTATTGGTATAAAAAGTTAAAAACTCCCACGTGGTGCCTCTGGCCGGCCGCCTGCCCGCCTGTCCCATCGCTTTTGTCCCCGCAGCACACGGCTTGTTCTCACAGCTGGGTCTCGTCCCGTGTCTCGGGGTTGCAGGGGCCCAGCTTGTTGCTGCAGCTGCTCTTGCGGCTGTGCCCATCGTTGGCCACGTGTGCCAGCGGGTCGGAGCGGATCAGGTACCTGCGGGGCACAGAGCGGGGCGTGGAGTGTGCCGTGTCCCTGCACCAAGTGTGGGAATCCTGGGTTTTGGGGTGGGATTGGGAGTGTGTGTGGGGAGGAGGGGGTGACACGTACACGATGTCGTTCAGCTCCAGCCGTGTGTCTGGGGGTGGGTTGATCAGGACATAGGACAAAGTGTTCTGGTGGTCATTCATCTCATCTGCCGGAGGAGAGAAGGCGATGGTGGGCAGGGCTGGCGAGTGCCCCGATGGACACCCGGTGGACACCCTGATGGATGCCCCAATGGGCACTCCAATGGACACCCCAGTGTGCACCCCAGTGGATGCCCTGGCAGCCCCACTGCAGCAGCTCCAAGCATCAGGCTCAGTAGAGTCACAGCTGGTCCCTGAGGACAGCACCGGGTCCTTTAGCATGGCCACGCCACTGAGAGCACCACCACCTCCTCCCACAGACCCGCAGCCGCTCCCAGCCACGGCACAGGCTGGAGCCTCACAGACATTTCACTTCAAAAATCAACCCCCAAAAAGAAATAAGAAAAAAGATGTCTTACCTTGTTTGAGCACAAAAAATGAAACACGTTAGTCTTGCTGCATTAAGTACAGCACAACGACCCCGAGCACCGGGTCAGGGCAGCCAAACCCCCCCAGGGCTGTGACCACGCTTTGCCACCTTCTTCCCTTGTTGCACCTATGAGCACCAAGCAGCACGTGGCCAAGGCACCATGCCCTTCTGCCCACAGGACATCACTGCGGCATCCCAGAGCCCCCAACACCGCTCAGGAACGGCTCTGAATCGTGGAGCTGCGGTGATGCCAAACTGAGCACCGGGACACTCGGGGCCCTTCGCTGCCAAACAAGATCATGGGGGGAAGCAGGTGCTGGGAACAAGCAGCAGCGGGAGCACAGCGAGGGCATGTGATGGACAGGACAGGGGACAGACAGCAGGGGACAGACAGACACGGGCTTGCTGCAGGGTTGTGCACTGGGATGCCAACAGTGCATGCCCCCTCCCCCTCCTCTTTCCTGCCCATCAGCTTTTTGCTGCTCACCCCCTGGTTGCTCCCCAGACCACAGGGCTGACAGCTCTCAGCCGTCCCAGTGCTCAGCCCTACAGTGCAGCGGGGATGGGGGTGGCAGTGCTGGGGTGCACACAGAGCCAGGGATGCATGGGATGTGCCGTAATGGAGGGGGGGGTTCCTGGGGCACACAGGTTCTCCTTCACCACGGAAGCACCTTTTCCTGACCCCCATGCAGCACTGCTGAACCCACCACGTGTATTGCCATCATCTTGTCCCCACTGGCACCCCCATATAATTTTGGGGGGAGGGGATCCAGAGCTCCTGCACCTACACCGTGGTGCTCACACTGCAGAAGGGCACTGGGTGGGGTGGCTCACAGCTGTGCCAGAACACAACCAAGGGGGGGGAACACCATCCCTGAGCTCTGCGCAGCCCTGGCAGTTGCTGGCAATATATTGTGTGGGACTTCCATGAGCCACAGCTGGGCCGGGGCTCTGAGGGTCGACACGGTTTGTAGGAAAATGCCAACTTTTCACCTTAAGCATGGGCTGGCAAAGCTTGAACCACAACCCAGCAAGGCCACAGCTGCCCCTGGGCTCTCCAGAGCCCCTCTGCATGAAGCTGCGCGCTGAGCACTGGGTGCTGAGTCCCTTCACCCTGAGCCTCTCCCCAGGGTCTGGGGGTGACTGCAGGGACACGCGGGTCTGCACCCCAACCAACCCGGGACAAAGCTGCAAACGATGCCTTCCCGCACTGCTTTGCTCAGCAGCAGCAGACAGAAACCCCCTCCTTGAACTGCTCCGGGCTTTGCAGGCCAAAGTCAACCTACAGAGCAATACAAGGAGGTCACTATCAGTAACAGCTGAGGGATGTGATTTCCTCGCACCAGTTCCAAAGGGTCCCTGCATTTTCTCTCCTGCCATCAGGGAGCCCTGCAGCTGCAGTGCAGTGCCTTTTGTTTTCCAGCTCCACCCAACAAAGGAGTGTGAAAGGATTGAGTATCTAAGGTGAAAACTGGCAAGGGTGTGGATTGGGCTCAGCTGGCATGATCTTGTTGTACGCTGCACGCCGTGAGGCACGCGTGACTCCCAGGGAGTGAGCATTACCTTGCAAATATCCCAGGTTTACCCGATTCATCACATCACTGGCTGTTAAATTTGCTACATCCTCTACAGAACATACAGGGAAAGGCACAGACATAAACAGAGAGAGAGAGAGAGGTCAGCAAGCCATGATTCGGCAAATATTAGAGACGAGCTGCTGCACTTAGGCAATAAAGGAGCAAAAGATAAAGGCAAGGAGAGCAGGCAGAGTCAGTGTCCTTCCAACCACCAAGCACACCGATGCCAGCCGTGCCCCGGTGCCCACGTACATCCCAGCCGGAGCCCCAGAGCTGCGCTGAGCAGTCCAGCTGTACCAGCACGGCGGCACCGACTGCCATCAGCAGAGTGATGCAGAGCCAAGAGAGCTGCATCCCCTCAAAAGAGGCAAGGAAACTTTTGGGAGAAGGGACAAAGAGCTCCATCTCAGTGCTGCATCGCCCGCAGGCAGCAGTGCCAGGTGTGCAGCTGAACCAGCAATGCTGTCCCCACCTTCCCCTCCATGGAGCGGCTGCCACGTGCCCCCAGCACTCCTGTGTGCCCTCTGTTTCCCCACATTTATCCGTATTTCCCCCACTCTCCCAGCTGGGCTCGGTGCTCGGTGCTCAGGGCCCGGCTGCGGCGATGGAAGGGGTCTGGCATGGAGTAGACAGGAGGCAGCGCGGGATGGCTCACAGGGCAGAAAGACAAAACGAACCAAGAAAGCCATGTGCGAAGGACTTCACCATAACCACGGGGCGGGTGCGGGCACACAGACTCCGGCACCAGCACGGGGCTGCGGTCCCCACCAGAAAGATGTGGGGTCAGCAGGAAGCACAGTGACACACACGGCCATCGCACACCACCAAGCCTGCCCAGCCCTACCAGATGCTCCTGAGATACAGCGCAGTGACAGCTTGGAGCTGCAGCACCAGCCCTGCAGAACTGCGGAGCACAGTGTCAGTATTTGGACGAGTTGACCCAAAACAGAGCCAAACTGGAGCCTTGGGCAGCCTGCTTTAGTGGTTGGCAACCCTGCCCACGGCAGGAGGTTGGAACTAGATGATTTTAGAGGTCCCTTCCAACCCAACCATTCTATCGCTCTACCATTCGGTGGTCCTGTGTGCTCAAGGCTGCCCACGCATCACAGGCACAGCTCCTGTAGGCACAGACCCCACTGCAGCCACCCCGGGAGCAATGTGCACTGCTGTGCAGCATCCAGAGACGGGTCCAGCAGCACTTGCAGGGCTCGGGCGCAATGAATGGGGATTTACCTGCGGAGCCCACGGGGCCGCCTCGCCGCAGGGAAGCACGACCGCACATCACTTACCATACCCGGTGGTTGGCAAGCCCAGGTGCTTCATGCGGTTCTTGACGAGCTCGGACAGCTCCTGCCGCTCGGAGCGGCGGTACAGGCTGAGCCTCTGCTGGCTGATCCACTCGGCTGTCTTGCCGGAGTGCTTGTTGCCCTTCCTGCTCAGCCGGCGTGCCCACTGCATGCTCTTGCGCCGCAGCAGCGGGTGCTCAGACTGGTCACTGGAGCACGAGTTCCTGTGGTGGCCCGTCTTGATGCCCCAGTGCTCCTTCACATCCTTCGTATCCTCGCAGTCCTCCACGTTGATGGAGATCTGTGACTGGAAGCCCGGCCGGTGACGGGGACCGCGGGGCCACCTAACGGGAGTTGCTCTGGGACGGGGTCCCATCTCAGCCGTGCGCTGCCAGCACAGCGTTCCCGTGCTGCTAAAGCGCCTGGGCAGCAGCTCTGGGATGGGGGCTCCGGAATGCCAGCAGCCATGGGGTGCAGCAGGCACTGCATCTCCATCAGCGCCATTCCTTCCTGCCCTCACCTTCCTCACTGACACATCGCAGCAGACCTGCTGCTGCACCTCTGCTGTAGGGAGCTCTGCTGGTAAGCACTGATTTATTAATAAAGAGGATAAAGCACCTCTAAGGATGAATGGGGATTGCACTGAGCTAAATGTCAGCTTTCAGCACCCTGCAGCTGCCTCCACAAAGCTGAAAACCAAAGATATTCACAGCGGAGCCCAGATCCTGCTCCCTCTCCCAGTAATTACACCTTCTGGCTGTTTGCTGGTGCTGTGGGGGACATCTCGACTGAGGAAAACCATCCCCGACACCGCCCATATGTGCACTGCAGGGGCCGGCAGCAGAACCGATAATCCCAGGCCTGGGTGCAAGCAGTACTCACCTGTGCTCTGATGTCATGGGGCTGCATTTGGGGGAAGAAAAGGGGAAAAAGTGTCAGCTAGGAAATGAGCATCCCTGCTGTGCAGCATCCCCTGGTAATTCAACAACTGTTCAGCGCTGCATCGCCTGCCAGCACCGCTCATTGAGGGCTGAGCATTTGCACTGTGCTCACACAAAGACAGGAGCCCCCCGGGTGTGGGTGGGGATGGGAATGCTGCTGCCCTTCCCACATGTGCTGCCCCTTGCCTCGGAGGTGGCGAACATGTGCGACTCCGTCCGGTAAATGCCGATGGGGATCTCAGCACTGGAGGAGCAGAGCTTCTGGAAGAGGCGCCCATAGGTCCGGATCCACAGGTCATCCTCTGTGATCTTCATCTGAGGATGAATAGCAACTGCCTTCAGAACCAGTGCCCAAATGAATCGACGCCAACCCCAGAACAAGGCCAGCACCATAAACAGACCAGGAGCAGGACATGTGGGTGTAGCACTGAGGGATATGGCTGAGTGGTGGATGTGGCAGCGTTGGCCAAGAGTTGGACTTGATGACCTTAAGGGTCTTTTCCAACTAAAAAGACTCAGTGATTTTATAACATTAGGGCTCTTGGCAGTGCTGAGGTTACCCATGTATGATACAGAGAGCAATGTTCTGCCCCATTCTGCTCCATTTTGCCTCTCTCAGAGGAGCCTCACATCCCGCAGCCCCCATGCACAGCACCTACCGCACAGAGGTAGCCAGAGCCCGGCGTGGTGTCGAGGCCCAGCAGCAGTCGGGTGATGGTGATCATGTAGTCCTTCACAAACGACTGCAGGAGGGGAGGAAATGTCAACCCTGGTATGTGCCAGCAGGCAGCCGTGCCCCCAGTGCCTCCCCCACCTGGTAGAGCAGCGTGTCCAGCATGCTGATGCTGAAGACCCTCCCCGCAGCAAAGGGCAGGCGGAACATGAAGGCCAGGTTGGAGCCATTCTCACGCTCTTTCTGGAAGAGGAAAAACAATCCACGTGGCCTTGAAGGCTCACCTGAGCGGGAGGACGGAAGCCGAGCATCTCTGTGGGTGTGCCAGGAGGGAGGCAGGGAAAGAGGGTTTTGTGGTGAAAGAAGTATTTTTTTCTCCATGGAAACGTGTGAGGCATCATGGCTTTATTTTGCTATGGGCTGGATGTGGTGCTTCCATGTGCCTCACTGCCTTGGGGATGTTTGCCCTTTTCAGGAGATCTCAGCACAGTGACACTGCTTGCAGGCACAGCGCTGAGCCCAGCGGCTCCCTCCTTGGAGCATCCCTGCACCCGTTCATTCACTGCCCCACTCCCAACACAGCAGCAGGCAAAGCAGCACAACCCCCAGCTGCCAAGAAATACATAAACACGTAGGAAGAGGCAGACAGCCCCAAAATCACCCACCCACACATTTGTTTGCTGCAGGTTATGTTGGATGGATGCACAGAGCAGCGTGTGGAGGAGCACAGGACTGCAACAAACTCAGGATTAGTGAGTGACTCCCAGCACCAAATTCCCAGAAAGCAAAGCTTTCACTTACCTTCTCTAGCTTGGAAAGGGCTAAGGAGTAGCTGTCCTTTGCTCTGAACTGCATGAACCTCATGTTGGAGGGATGGGTCAGCTCTGTGATGATGCTGAGGCTGGGAAAGAGCCTGCAGTGGGAAGAGACATGTTGTTCAGCAGCCACCTTGGAAGGGAGGGATCCCTGCATTTAAAGCTTGAGGAACACAAAAGATTCCCTTGTGCCCATCCAAGATCAGAATTAGTGGAACTTGGGTGTCATCCTAGCACCCCACAGCACCTATGGGCTCTTGGGCTCACTTCCTGCTGAGGCAGCACGCAGGGGAGAGATGGGATGGAATAGGATGGGAGGGAATAGAATAGATGGGAACAGGATGAGTGAGAAGATGATGGGATAGGACTGCTGGCCCTCCTCACCTGAACATGGTCTGGACGTTGACAATCGTCTTTGCATCCGCCATGTAGTCCTCCTCAGCACTCATGGTGCTCTCCTTGTCCACAACCACCAGGTTGTCAGCGTAGATGATGCCACACTGCAGCAGGCTGTCCAGACTGGGCAGTTCCCAAAGAGAAGAGCGCAGGGGTCAGCCCTTGGAAACGATACGGGGAAGCAGCGCGCTGCGATGCACAGCGCTGCAGCCAGCCCAGCTGCTCCTAGCCACCAGCCCAGCACCAACACCCATCTCCCAGATGGGCTCAACAAGGTGAGAACCCAACAGTGGGGGTTGCCACGGCCAGCCCTTGTCTCCCCATGGAATGGGAAGGTATGGGGTTGCGGATTGGGGTGAATGCAACATGTCTAAGACAATCCTATAATTAACAACAGCCACAGACTGGAACACCTACTTGTCAATGGTGCCTTCCATGTAGTAAACCATGGGGAAACAACAGATGGCTTCCAGAAAGTGGTGCTCTGGTCTGCAAGAAGAGCAACAGAAAGCAACAGGGTTCAGAAATCCACCAAACAAGGTCATGCGCAGCCCAAGACAGTCGTGCTCCTGCCCCATGCCGTGTGCAATGCCCATGGTAACACAGGGAAGGGCTTGGTGCAAGAGAAAGCACTGCAGAGAAGTACTTGCTTGTTGTCCAGAAGCAACACAATTGGGTTCAACTCTTTGCGAGACCGATAGTAGGCACGCAGCGGGACGATGAAGTTATACAGCCCATTGCCAGCGGTCTCTGCCGACACGATGATCAACTTGTTCTTAAAGCCATAGGCCTTGGCGTCTTCAAAGCTGTTGTGCTTGCAGCCCTGTGGGAGGGAGGCAGCTGGGACCCGTGGCAGTGTCCAGCCCCCCCTGGCACAGCCCTGGGCAGCACACTGCTCACCTTGTCCAACCGCAGGCAGCAGAATGGGGCTTTCTCGGGCAGGAGGTGGCATAGGGTTGGCGAGCTGCCGATGTATGGGGAGTTGGGTGGGTAGCCCTTCACGTACCTGCAGCAGAGGGAAATCCCAGCACTGTAATGATGTGGAGAGAGCCATCTGCAACGGCCCCATCACCTGCAAGGAGCTGTGCCTCTGCAGTGACCGAATGTGTGCGACTCACTCCACCGCCGCTGAGCCCTCCTCGTCTGACTGTGTCATCTCATCCTCCGACTGGTCGCTGAGCAGGTCGCAGGGCAGCAGGGTTGAGGTGTCAGCCAGCTCGAGCACGGGCGCGATGCTGGGCCGGCGGTTGCCTGAGCCGTTCTCTGCTGGCAGCGCCAGCTTGCTGCTGTTGGTGGGGCGGCACTCAGTGTTCTGCAGGTCCATGGCCACTGTACCTGGACGCAGTGGGGGGAAGCACAGTGCTCTATAAGGAGGGGCGAGGCTGGCAGAGCATGGCACCATTGAGCCCCACTGGGACCCTATCCACCACAGCACCTTCTAAAATCCAAACATATTTACAGAGTGTTGACTGAGGCTATCGAGTCTTTGCTCTCAGTTGGAAACCCAAGCTGAAGCTCTCATCTGAATCTTCACCCATTATTTTTGGCTATGAAAGCCATGAGTTCCCCAGTGAGCAAAGCACGGGAGCTGGGCACATTCCTGCAGCCGTGGATCTGCACTTGCTGAACCTTCTCAAACCATTTCACTCCTTGTTCCACTTTTTGCAAAAAGTCCCTCTGTGAGCAAGCCACATAACAAGAACACTGATGAGCTCTATTCAGCAAAGTGCTCTGTGGCTTGCTGTGGGATAATCATGCAAATGGCTGTTCATGAGTATATATGCATAAATTATTTGCCTAAAATACAATCTGCCATCGCAGCACAGCCTCTCCAGACAACCCCAGAACTTGGTCTCCCCAGATGCAAGCTGGAAGTAATGACTCATGGCATTTTCCATTTGAGAAAATGCACCGCTCGCTGCAGAGCAAATCATGCCAGTCGTCAGGTTGGGAATCATAAAAATGATTTAAAATGCAGCCAACAGCATTTATCCTTCCAGGCAGAGCTTGAGGGATTTCTGCAGACAAATATCATAAATGATAACGGACATCACAAGCTCTAAGGATGGTGTCTGGGCTTGCTGAGAGCAGCTAGGATGCCAGGAGCAGGGATGTGGGTGTGATCTGTGCAGGAGCCCCCTGGACTCACCCATGCTGGCGATGATGCTATGCACGGGCAGGCGGGAAGGGCCATCATAGGTGCCCCTGCCTGCAAAGCCCTTCTTCTTCTGCTTCTCCTCCTGCTTGAAGATAAAGGCAGAGTTCTCTTCCTTGGTGATGTTGATGTAGAAGCAGGTGTCAGACGCAGCCATGATGTGCCGTGGGCCAGGGTTCAGCAGGATGCTCTTGTTCTCCTCCCTGCGGATGCCGATCAGGCAGACACCGTACCTGTGATGGGATCACCATGCAGGCATTGGAGCAAAGCCTCCTCCCTGCACGAGCCACTCCAAGTGCTGGCCCCAGCCCCGCACCCCTGCCCTCACTTCTTGTGTGCATGGAAGGCGGCGTAGGTGAAGCTTTTCCCCTCGTACTCCATGAAGAACTTGCTGTCACCCATGCGGATGTGGTAGACCTCGTTGCCTGAGCAGCGACCGTACATCCTCTGCCACTGCTCCGGGGACTCCTGGCCCTCCCTGAAATGACAGCAGTGTGCAGGGATGGGGCTGCAGCCAGCAGAGCCTCAAGGAACCCTCAGGGTGCTGTGAGAAGAGCTGTTGGTTCAGCAGGTGGGGGCTGAGCTCCTTCTGATTTCTGATTCTAATTGCGTTTGTATTTAATGAGGGCTCCCAGTGGAGCTGCAGAGGCAGGGTTGAGAGCCAATGTTGGCAAACAGCTGAAAGCATGTGGTGAGATGCTCTGGAATGGAGTTTTGTAACCCTCTGATGTCATGTCACCCAAAATACAGTCATTTCTGGCTCCACCAAGGTGCAAAGGGCCCATGTCAGCACCACACTGAGCTGCTTCCAGCTGTGCTCTACGTAAACTCACAGAACACCCTGCAGGCTCTGGGTCTGCACAGTCTGTGCATTCTGCTTCCTGCCAGCAGGATCTGCCTGATACAAATGAGAAGTTGTACCGCTGCCCTCCAGCAAACCCACCCAGGGATTCTGCAGTGCCCCACCACCATCCAGTCCTGCTTGGCAGGAGAGAATCCAGGGCTGTAATTGGGGATGAGCGTTCCATGGGACAGGATCCCCAGGGGAATGGCTGTGCCCCCCCAGCACTCACTGCCCACGGGAGGTGTGCACCAGCAGCGTGATGAGCGTGGAGGTGGCAGGGCAGACACAGTTGAGCGCCAGCATGGCATACTTGCACTCCTCCTCACAGACGACGTGATCTGCAAGGAAACAAAGCTGCTGCTGGGGTGCCTCACACCTCCGCTCACGTTGCCAGGGGTGTTTTGGGGTGGCCAACCCAAGGAGCACTCAACACAGATCACCAGCAGTACTGGCCCTAGAGATGAGACAGAGACTCATTCCATCCTCACAGAGCCAAAAGCACCCCTCATTGGGCCTGAGGATGCAGGAGTCTTGCAGGGAGCACCAGGCCTTGTGCAGGGGGCCAGCCCTGGGGACTCACCAGCAAACTTGACATGAAACTTGTTCTCCGGCTTTAAGATCTGCACATAGAGAGGGCAGTTTGGGGCAAAATCTTTCACGGCCCAGGCTCTCAGGATGGTTTGGTGGTCCTAATAAAAGAGGAAAGCATGCGCTATCTTCTGAGAGCTCGTTTCCTCCAACGCTTCCATGCCTGGGACCAGCTGCTCACCGCCGCCGTGCGGTCCACCTCATTCCGGCTGCTGAGAATGAAGCAGGCTTCCCCATTGTCCATCCTGCAAGCAGAGAGCAGAGTCCATGCAGCACTCAGCCAATAGAAGGGACAGGATGGCCATCGTCACCCATCAATGACAGCAGTGGGGACACATGCAGCATAATGGGGTGGCTGGAGGAAGACCCTTCCCATGCCCACCTGCCACCCCCATCCCAATGCTCACTTGGCTCTCATGAGGTCCTGGTCCTTCAGCGCAGAGCCCTGCAGGTAAATCACCCGCTGTGACCACAGAGGGATCTGCAGCACCCGCCGCACCTGGATGTCCATCTCCGTGGGGCAGAGGATCACCACATAGTAGTCCTGGAAGAGAGAGGCTCATGTCACTCAGTAGGCAGGCAGCCCCAAGGGCATCCTTACGGCTAGAGAAATCCATCGAGGTTCTTGCCACATCCTGGACATAGAAATGGGGTGGACCAAGCAGGTAGTGTGACCCAGCCATGCCCAGCAAAGACAAGCATTGAAGGACAAGCGTTGAGGGTCAAGTGTCGAAGGAGCACATATGGGCATGCCCTCAGCCCTCACCTGTAGCCTTGGGTGGGCATAGAACTCATTGAGGAAGTCCATGAGGAGGTCAATCTTGAGTGAGCTGACACACAGCACGACGTGCTTCTCTGTCTGGGCGCGGTGCCGGCTGTAGTTGCCCCCTGACTTCTGCCGCTCCATCCACAAGTAGACGAGTTCCTCGAACTGCAAGCAGAGGGTAGAGCTGGCGTCCCAGCACCAGGGAATGCCCTCAGTGCCCCCACTGGGTGGCTGACAGTGCCAGGGACATGGGGACAACACCGAGCCCGGTGCAGGCTCTGCACCCTTCCATGGCCACTCTCTCACCTGCAGCGGCAGCACAACCAGTGCAACACAGATCATGATGACAACAAGGAGCTGGGAAGGCCAGATCTTGGGTGTCACATCCCCATAGCCCACAGTGGAAAAGGTGACAATGCAAAAGTAGAAGGATTTGAAGAGGGAGAGCTTCTCTCCCGCTCTCTCCAAATGCTGGATGCCGCAGGTACTGCGGGGAGAAGCAAGGGGCCATGAGCTGTCATGGCTCCAAAGCCATTGTGCCAAGCATGAGTGTCAAAGAAAAGCATCTATAAAAGCTGCAACAGGCAGAAGACATTGGGGTGAGGAGCCCTTCAGACCCCAGAAATTGCATTCACCACTCATCTGAGAAGACTGCCTTTATTGTCAAAGGCTTCTGAGCCCAAAAGCTTAATTTCCTGTCCTCTTGGCAATTTAATTGGTATCATTTGCTCCAAATTCAGACCAATGAGGAAAACTGAATCAAAGCTCAGTGCAAAGCCAGGAGCAGGGCTGCAGTATGGAAGATGCTGGTTTCAAAGCACAGAGTGAAGGGCGTGGCTGATTAATAGGGCCCCACGGACCTCTAAAACCAGCTGTTGGGATGCACAGTGGCAGAGAGGCAGTTGGGTGGCACGAGGTGCGACACTCACCCAGTGAAGACGAGACACAGGAGGGTGCAGATGAGGATGAGCACCTGGTTGAACATGGCAGACTGGGTCCTCTGGATGGCACGGTGCAGGTCATTCTGGGGGAGGACAAAGGTGTGGTGAGGGAGGCTGTGCCCAACCACAGCCCAGTCAAGCTTCAGCCCTGCAGGCTCCATCCCAGTGCCTGACATGCTGCTGGCAATCTGCTCCCTGGAGGAGGGACGGTGCTCTCTGCCAGGGCTCAGGCACAATTTGCTGCTCGAGCAGAGGAGGTGGGATGCCCATAGGGATGCACCTGGTCACTTACTATCATGTTCTCCAAGGCGTACTTGGCAAGCCAGCAGTTCAGAAAGACAGGGATGAACAAATTCCGCAGAGGAGGCCAAAATATCTACAAAAGGAAGAGTTACCCATGAGTTGACTGGTAAAGGACTCAGAAAAATCAGGGTTCTTTACCAAAAACAAAATCAGCTTTAAGTACCACTTAGCCAGATATCGGGTGGTTTTCCTTATTTCACCACCAAAACTGCAGCACAGTATTAAACTTAAAGCTGCTTTAAAATGCGGTTGGGGAACACGTACTGTGATAATGAAGGGCACTGTATTGATCATCTCAAGGATGAAAGAAATGCGGAAAATCTGCTCCCAGATGTTCCCCTGAAAAATTAAAAGTAAGAATAATTAATTAAAATGCTTGAAAGCGTGCCAAGGGCCAATTACATGCTCCCAGTGCCCCAGCCTGCTACATGGGGAAGGATGCAGCGCAGCCAGAGAGATGCTATGCTTTTCTGGTGGGTTGAGATATGGTGCTGGCAACAAAACTTCCCAAATCATTCCTCCCCAAGCACCTCAATCAGTGGGGGTGGTGAAATTGGGGACAGCAATACCCAGTGCAAGGACTGAGGGTAGCAATGGGCACAGACCTCTGCTTGCCCCTGGGGCACGGGGCAGGGGAGCGCACCTTGTAGCTGAGATAGATGAGCAGCATGGTCTCCAGAAAGCTGATCAGGGCAATGCTGACCTGTGGGTACAGATGAGGAGAGCTGCCCAGGGCTCTGCACCAGCACCTGTGGCTTTTGTACACTCAATTGGATTCCCTGCACCTGCCTGAGGCAGGTGTGTGGCTGCCCCAGGAGCTGCTGCCCAGCCCCGCACAGCCCAGTGCTCACCTGGACAGCCCACAGCGGCAGCTTCCTGTCTACCCAGAAGATGTGTGACCTGCAAAGAATATCCCATGAGGATCCAAACAACAGCAGTTCCTTTCCTTCTGCTGACCACCAGCCTGAGTCCACCTCTGATGTCTCCTCCATGCTAGAGTTGCTTCCAGAATTGCCCCGTGCAAAGCCTGAAACAGGCTCTGATCATCCCCAGTGCTCACAGAGGTGGATGGGAGCCCCACAAAACAAAGGCTGGGCTGGGAAGATTTCTTTTTGGCTCAACCCACATCTCAAGGGGCAGTGATGGGACAACTGTAGTTCTCAAACCATGCACGAGTGGGTCAAGTGGATGCACATCCCCATAAACACCCTCAGGATACCAGCCCAGCTCCCATCCCACCCAACAGCTCCAGTTCACCACTGAGTGCTCTGTGCCCATCACCCCACCCGCACCACCAGGGCAGAGCTGGGCCCCACACTAAGAGCCTCCCACCGCTCACCAGTTGATCTTGGTGGACTGATTGAAGAGGGTGTAGTTCTGCTTCTCGCATTCCCAGCTGGACAAAAGACACAGAAATCAGGGGAGAGCAGTCAGCAGGACAGCAGGGGACAGAGGGATGGATGGGGGGGTGTGGGTTTGGCTCTCGAGCTCGTGGGACACTACCTCCCATCTGTCCTGCCATTAGGAGAGGCCCTAGCACAATGTCCCATGGGTTTGGACTCGCTGGTCCCCTCATCCCTGTGCTTTCTGGAGGACCTTAACCCCCTACCAGCAGCTCGCACTCAGCTGGTTGGGAAACACTTTGGGGTAACGCATCTGGAACCTTTGCAAAGAGAAAATTCAGCTGCTAATTCTCACAGAGTGTCCTAACTCTTTGGAAAATAAAAAATAAAAAAAATATCTGTGCATGACATAAACAAAGAAAGGACACAATAAAAATAGGTTTATACCAAAACCCAGAGCAAAGCTGCTGCATGTGATTATCTGTCACCCCGGGGATCTAAATGGCAAAATGTGTTTCCCTCCCAAACATTTAAATGGGATTTGGCAGAAGTGTCTTCAAGGACACTGGGACAGCATTTAGTGGGCGTTGTGCTGGAGTCAGGGGTCACACCTGGCCATGCAGCCCAGGTGGGATGTGTCCCTGCAACCCCTGGGAGCTCACCCATAGCCCTCAGGATGGCACTCCTTCAGATGTCCCTATCGCCTCCCTCACAAATTAGAGATCACATTTAAAGATGACCACAGCCCTGAATTTTTCCACTGCCATTGCCCATTGCACAAAGTCCACGAGCAGTGACAGTTATTGCTAAACCACCTGCGGGTGTAAGGAAGGAGAAGCTGGAGTGACAAAAACCACCCACTGTGCTGTGAAGGTGTCTGAGTACCCACAGTGTGACTGTCCCACACTGCCCGGGCTCTGGGGGCTGCGGTGGCACCGTGGCAGGGTGGCACTCACCATCCTATGCCCTCCTCTGGGTTGTCGAGCAGCACACGCACGATGTAAAGCAGGCAGGTGAGCAGCTTCAGGGAGAAGTTGAACAGTCGGATCCTCAGACCTGCAGTGGAGGCGGCGCAGCACGGGCATGGCCCCATGGGTACAGAGGAGAAGGGACGTGTCCGTGGGATCCGCATGGGGCACCCCCTGCACAGCCATCCCCAGAGCACCCACGCTTCGCCCAGGCTCCAGCACCGAGCAGCACCAGTAAAGCTCTATCTTGGCAACCAGCAGTGGGGGCTGGGCAGGGGGGCTGCCTCCTCCCCAGCATCGCATTATTACTCAGATTACAAGCGAGGAATTAATCACATTTCCATTAAAAACTTCCCTGAGGGCACCCTGCTGTGCCCCACTCCGGTTAACGAGGCAACGGGATGCAGGGAGGGAAGGGGAACACACACTTCTGAATTAACAAGTGGGCACTCCCCAGGCAGCTAATGAGAAAATAGCTCCCAGCAATGCCAGGCAATGGGTGGCTGATCTGCAGGGCCGAAGGCAAAGCGGGCTGAGAGCTCTGCATGGGGACAGGGCACAGGGATGGCACATCCTGGGGACAGCTGGGGACAACTGCCAGCAGATGGCAATGGCTCCATGCCCCCAGCACTGCGCGGGCAGAGAGCACTCACTCGATCGCTGGTTTTTGATGAAGAAGAGCTTCAGGCGCTCCTTGAAGGTGTTCTCATTGACGTAGAACTCCACCTGCACCCTGCGGGGAAAGCGTCCGGGGGGACGGTGAGTGCAGGACGTTGGCAGGAGCCAGCAGTGCCCCACGGCCCAGCCCGGCCCACACCACAGCGATGCTGAGCAGTCAAGCTGTTAAAAACCAGATGGAATCTAAAAAGAGGAAAATTCCCCACGTTGCTAAGATACCACGTTGGCCATTCCGGAAACAGCCGGGAGCTGCCAGACCTGAGCCTCACCCCTGAGCCAAACACCACCATCCCGCTCACCACAGACCCAAGCAGGATGTGTCCCCATCATCCAAAGCTGGAATCAGCCCCACCGTTCACGGGAGCAGGGCTACAAACCACAGTGCTGCCTGCAGCCCAGCAGGGATCACTCACTGATTTATGCTCCCATCAAGACATCTCATCTGCTCTGACTGCTACAGCTAATAGCGGAGTCAAGTGCAAGGATTTGGCCTTTCCCCTGTTCTGCTGTAGTTGGTTAGTCCTTTCAATGCTGCTCTTTTACTGCTGACACAATCATCAAGACCTCCTCCTCAGCCAGTACCGGGCGCACAGTGACCCAATCACACACCACATCCCCCCCACAGGCTTTTCCCCCCGCAGCCACGTGGCGCTGCCTGCACCCAGACACACTCTGAGCTGTGATTGATGGGGCAGCAGCTGCTGCGCTCGCACAGAGGAGCCATAAACAAAGCTCAGGGGAGGCTCAGGGGACCCCCCCAGCCCCCACCCTGCAGTGCTGGTGTTTGGCAGCTGGTGTGGAACCCTTTGGGAGCTGCTTGTCAGGTTGCAAAGCAAGGTTTTCACTTTGCAAAGCCTCTCCTGTACCAAGGGAAAATGCACAGAGAGGAAACGACCGCCTCAGGCATGATAGCCGGGATAACATTTTATATGGGATATTAAGGTTTTAGTTAGCAAGTGCATTCCTCCCACCCCAGGGTGGCTGCAGGCAGAGCCAAGCCTGGGCTGGGAACCCAGGAGCCCCTCCTCATCTCCCTGGTGCTGGGGATAGCAGCAGCACGAGTTCAACAGCATAGCACCATCTCAGGACTATAGAAAAAACACCGATGGATAAAAGGGAATGCTGGTGACAGAGCTCTCCTCTGGGGACAAGTAGACCAGTTAGCAGTTAGAATGGCAAGAGGGAGAAGAAATACGTGGAAATCAAGTGGAATGGGGGGAAGCAGCTGCTTGTCCCTGCAGAGGGACAGGGCAGGAGCAGGAGCAGCACTTCTGTGCAGAGCGTCAGCCACATCCCACAGCATGGGAATGCTCATTTATCACCAGCAGCCATCAGAACACACAACAGACCCTTCCCTGCTGAGATCGGTGTTCGGCCCATCTTCAGCACACCCTTGTCAAGCATTTAACTGAAACTGCAACTCAGCATGCCCACAATGAGCCCTGGCTACATTCCTGCTGCCCCGGAGCCCCATTGCCCCCAGCCCCAGGCAGGGCTCCCTTGGGCAATTTGTGCTTTCAGCACCAGGGCCGTGCCCTGAGGGGGCAGTGTCAGCCCAGCTGCCCTACACACATCGAGGTACGGGTTTAGTTCCAAACCTTCTCTTGGAAATGTAATTCCTGCCATAATGCCTGAGGAATTCCATTTGCTTTACTCGGCTATTTATTGTGCTGTATTAACCTAAGATTAGAGGCAAATTGTTCTAAGATGATGAGCTCTGCCCCCAGAAAAGACATAATAATTTGTTCCAAAAACCTATCCGAGCTCAGTCCCGCTCTGCAGCCCCAACACAGACCCAGCGGAGCACGGCAGCTCCCCCAACTCATTCTCCCACCCCAGCAGCCCATGCCCCCCACTGACCCTCAGCAGGCTGGGACGTACCCCGAGCTTCTCGTCCCCATGGCGCAGGCAGGCACAGCTCTGGCCCTGGGCTGGCAGCTGTCGGGAAGCTGAGATGGCCCCGAAGCAGCACCCGGGCACGGCCCCAGCACCACCTGCCCCAAGGCTGGCTGCTGCCCGCTGCTCCCACAGGAGCTCACGTGCCACGGATGCTTTTGTTCTATTTCAAACCAACTGAAATATTTTACCATGAGAAATATATCTTCAAATAAACATAGCTTTGGAAAGAGAGGAAAAACCATTGGCAGCTCCCTGCACCTCCAATCCCTGCGCTCCCGCTGCAGTTGGCCAGGAAACAGCATTCTCATCCTGGGAAGTGTCTCATTACATCTCCCCCAGTGGGAAGCGGGATGCAAGTGAGACAGTCAGAGAGGTTTGGAACAAATGGAGACAGCTCTGCAGCCCACTGCCAGCACTGCCCCAGGATGGGTTCTGGGGATGGCCATGGTGCTGCCAGACGGGGCTGGGGACAGACGGACACCACCGTGCTGGGAGAGGAAGGGGAGTGAGTGTGGGTCTGTGCACACATTGTGGCACACCTATAGAACTGAGCACCTGCCAGAGTGAGAAGAATGGTGTGGGCTGCCCCTGTGTCCCATCAACAGCACATGGGGTGCCCATCCTTCGGCTGCAACCAGTCTGCACCACCCCACAGCCACACCACTGCTCTCAATAATTAAAAAAAGGTGAAAAACCAGAACAAGGAGAAGCAATAGAACAACATGCTGCATTCAGTTTGCCTTCTTTGTTTTGCAACATTGGAGATTGACACTCAGGGATCAGCTCCAATAATTGCTTCTGCTGATGAATCTGGATTGTTTAATTAGAGCCTGCGCATGGAGCTCAGCACTGACGGGCAATCACCAAATTGCTGCAAGGACCTGGCTCCATCCCCATGGAGCTGAGCATGGCTCCCCATGCTGGGAACCACTCTGGTTTGCAGGCACGGCCCACCAGCACTGGTGCCAAGAGCAACACAGTGCCCTGATGCTGCCCTGGCACTGCTCTTGGCACCCAGGGCTGCTCGCGCTCCCGGCACCGCATGCACGCATGCATGGCACTTACTGAGAGAAGGAGGAATCCATGCTGAAATCCTCGGCGTGGGGCCTATGGGTGAGAGCATCACAGGAGGTGAGGGCGGTGCGGCACAGCGCGGGCAGCTGTGGGGGGACCAGCAGGGCTGGCACTGAGCCCTAGGAATGCACACTGCTATGGTGATGTCCCCTCCTTGGGCACCCAGAGATGCCCTAAGGGCTCAGCTCCACACAAACACATTTCTTTAAACTGTCTGGGGGGGATTTTTCTCTCTGCTTTTTTGGGGTTTTCTTTGATGAGTCTCACAAACTGCTCTGTTCAATTTCACGCTTTCTGCAAAGAAATTACATTCCACGAGATGCTGCTTGGGGTACTTCTAGGAACCACGTGCACCTTTGCAGAGCTCATTCTGCATTCACAACTAATGACCATAAAAAGGCAAATGAAATAAACAGAAGGAAGGATGAGGGTATGTGGGGCGTCAATGTTATGGGGGGTGGCACACAAATGAAGGCAGTGGGATGCAGAAAGAAGATCCTGGGGCAGCCCCAGGCCACCCCAGTACTGCCTGGCTTCACGCTGGCATCTCCTGATGCTCCCTGGTCCCAGCACCAGCACGGGTACAGAGGAGTCTGAAATATGCAGTAAAGCACTCTGGTATATTTCAAACGATGTAACAGCAATAAATTCCCATTTCAATTGAAATGCATGTCCAACAGAAAGCCAGCTCATCCCCCATCTACCCAGAGATCAGAGCAGCCTCCCTGTGATACCATTCTGTTTGCTGCTCCTCTGTCATTACCTATGTGACACACACCCTGTGCTGAAACGCCTGTGGGGACACCCAAAGTCCCCATGGCACATGGAGCAATGCCAGCAGGCAGCAATGGGCCCCGGGGCTGCAGGGGGTTGGTGCAGGTGGGATTTGTGCTGTGTTACCATGCCAGCAGCAGGGAGTTTTCTTAGCATCATAGATGGTTGGGTTGGAGAGGACTTCAAAGATCATCCAGTTCCAACCCGCTGCTGCAGGCAGGGTTGCCAACCACCACACCAGGCACCAGACCACATTCCCCAGGGTCCCGTCCAACTGTTTGGCATGTGGCGATGCCCAGTGCACTCACATCTCTCCAAAACGCAGCTGAGCCAAGCTGAGAGAGGTGCTGGGTCGCAAACTGAATGACAACTTGCAAACTTTCTGATTCTTAATCTGCAAAACCTGCACAAGACACTTTGGGGTGGGCAGTCCCAGCCCGACAAGCTCTGTGCCAGACAGCCCCAATCCCTGCAGAAAATGGGATTAACCCCAACAGCAGGCACTGCCCGAGGCTCCTGCTCACACTTGGCTTTCCACAGCATCTATCCATGCCTCACGGACACATTATGGGCAAGAAACAGCAAGTGATTTGGTTTTCTCCTAATGCACAGCAGCTGGTAGCCGGTGGCGAGAGGACAGAGTGAGCAGAGTTCCTGCAGACACAGCCCTGCACACCAGCTGCCGTGGGGCACTGCACCACTCGGTCCCTCGCACTCTGCTCACCTTGCAGCTGTGGTCTCAGCATGAAGTGTGAGGTTGCAGCCCCAGAAAGGCTCTGCAATGAGGGCGCTGGGTGATGGGCAGCCCCCATCCTGCTGGTGCCACTGATAAAGCACTGCGATTTGTGAAAAAAAATAAAATCCACTCGAATTCCCAAAGGACTGTTTTCCAGTCATCAACAAGATTTTAAGAGTTGGTGGGTTCTGTTCACTACAGAAGGGCACATGTCCTCCAGGGGGAAGGATGGGCAGACAGTCTTACAGCCACAGCATCGCTTCCACAGGCACAGAGCTGGGCAGGAGGAAGGGATGTGCACTGTGGGTGAGGGCTGCAAGGACTGTGGCCACCCCAGGATGTGACAAAGGGAGCAGCCAGGCTATGGCATCCTGCAGTGCAGAGCAGCAAAGGCACAGAGCAAGGAGAGGCGCAGCAAAGAAAAGAAACTTCACAGCTTCAGACAGCTCTGACATCTGCAAGATGCCCCTGACAAAGGGTAGGACTTTCTTCTAAGGGGAAGACACAATGGCAGGTTTATTATTAGAACAAAAGGCAGCTAATGAGGCTTGCTTATGTACAAGAGTACATTCCCACCTACACTGCACTGCACAGCCCCCTCTGCAGCACCCAGCTTGGGCTGTGCACTGCAACCCTGCCCCAGCCAGGGCACCCCACTGCCACTCTCTGCTGTTCTGTAATTTTCTGGGAAGTATTTTGAACAATGAGGAGGATTAAAATTCACTTCTGGCCGTGCACTTCCCAGTCAGTTGAAGCAAAGGATCCCTGCCTCGAGTGGGGGGCCCTGGAGCCACCAGGGCACAAGTGCTCTCCCAACCAGCACTGCACTTCAGGGTGCTCAGCCACTGCCTGCTATGTTGGGGCACCTGGGGCTGAAGGAGCCCCCAGTCCCAATGGGTCTGTGCTCATGGGGAGGACACGGGGCACAGCAGAGGGACAGAGCAAACCAGGAGGGGCGGCTGCTGGGGAAGGGTCCTCAAAGCAGCACACATCCACAAAGACAAGAGGTTCTTACCATATTGACAGTGAGAAACTCGTCCACAAAAATAGCCTGATGTGAGAAGGACAGATGGGAGAAGACAAAAAAGGAAAGCAAAGAGGGGGGGAAAGAGCAACAAAGAGGAAGGGAGAAGCAAGCAGCACGGGCAGCGTCTGGCCAACAACGTGTGCAGGATGGGATGGGGCAGCACCACGGCTCACAGTGCACTCAGAGCCTAGGGATGGGGACCTGAGGGAGGGGCTGCAGTTTGGAAACCGTGTGGTGCCCCAAATGCAGCCCATTGAGCCACGTGTGCTGCCTGCCCTTATCTTGCAGGAACGCTTAGCTCACATATCAGCCCCTTCCACAGTAGCGATGCTGAAGCCCCGCACACCACCGGGCTCTGATGAGGATGAAAGACCAAAAATAAGCAGGGCTAAAACACAAGCGCATGTTTGGAGCGTGGGCTCCTGATGCTTGGCACCTGCAGCTCAGCACTGATGTAGGACATGGCGTGGGAGGGGGCAGCTCCCTGCTGGGTGTGGGAGGGTCTGCAGGATGGGGAGCCCAGCACGAGACCAAAATCCAAGAAAATCCTGCAGGAGGGAACTGGAGGTCATGGTGACATGGGGTGTCCCACCTCAGCACAGCCCAAAGTCCCCACTGCACCTCAATAGGTCTAATCCCTCCCTAACTCTTAAGCAAAGCCCTGGAGAGTGAGCTGGGCATCTTTTCAGGCTATCTTCATTACAGCTGGCAGCAGCACAGCCTGCAGCACTGCAGCTCTGCACTGCATGAAGGAAATGTGCAAAAACATTGCTCTTGGCTCATTGACCCCCCATCCCTGTGAGTTCAGTGTTCAGCTGCAGGTAGAATGTGCACCCAGGACTTGCTATGGAGACCAGCACTGAGAAACCCAAACACAGCATCCCCAACAACAGCCCCAGCGACACCAGAGTTCAGAGCAGACCATGGGTCTGAGCACCAGGCTGTAAGCACATATCCAACAGGATGAGCTTGTTAATGGCTGGTGGCCCCTTGGGGGAACAGCCATTGATTAGTCAGAAATTAGATTTTCAAACACGTTTGGGTGGTTTTGATGCTCTCTGAAGTGCTCTCCATTCAACAAACACGGGGCCCACCAGCGTGCTGCCGTTTCTCGCCCATTGCCTTGCAGCTTCCAGCCCTCAGTGTGCCATGGATGGAGCAAAGCCCCATGTATTGGTGCCAGAACCACCTCCAGCCGCTAGACAAGGAGGGATTGGGGGTGGGACCATGGAGTCTGAGGACAGGGAAGTGAGGGAACAAAGTGATTGCTGCCTTCAGCCTCTAAGTGCAAGGCAAGAGGGAGCCCACTCCTCCCCAGAGGAAAAGGACAGAGGGAACAGTCACAAGATGCAGCAAGGGGAAGCCTGACTGGATATGAAGAAGAAATATTCACCCTGAGTGATGAAGCACTACAATAGGCATGTGGAGAGGCTGGAAAAGCTCCATCCTGGGAGATTCCCAAAGCTTAGCAGGACCAATCTCAGTCAACCTGACCCAATCTCACCCAACTTTAAAGTTCATTCTGTCTGAGAAAGAGGCTCCTCCAGGTGTCCCTAAACCAGCCCACAACTCCAATGTTCTTCATCAAACCATCTCAGCACCACGAGGTTTCATGTGGCAGCACTCCCAGACCTGCAGCCCTAATTCCTGCTCCTGCAATTCCCAAAGCAGTGAGAGAGCAGCTCACCCTGGGTCAGACCACAGCTCCATGGCACGTGGCTGTTTCCAACTGCTCAGGGCTGGCCATGCTCCTCCAGTTTGTAGGAAGTGATCCCGGGCTCTGGGGAGGACAGGCAGTGCTGCCAGCCTTGCTCCCCTCCTTTCTTCCCACCCCCCTCAAGGTTTTTGAACAGGTCTTCAAACACAGATACATTACAGGGATGCTTGCCTTCCCTTAAGAATATCAGTTTGCCTCCGGACACAGAGTGGCCAGAAGTTTCCCTGCTTCCTAGCAAAGCTGCATAAACAGGACACAATTATCTTGTAAAAATGTTGTTTTTTTTAAATAAGAACACAACAGAATGTCCGCACGTCCGGTGCTGCAGAGAGATCAACAGCCCCCCAAAGTGAGATCCGAGCACAGATATTTTCATGACCACACTGCCAGCAGCTTCCTCCCAAACACAGCCCTCAGCCTGAATCACTGCAGTGCTCCACGGAAAGCTCAGCTCAAAAAATTGACTTTTCTGTGATTTGATCCACCTCAACACCTTCTCCTCCCGAAGTCTTCCCCCAGCACAATCTCTCCCTCTTGTGGGAGTGAGCTCCCCATATCATGCTCCCTTCAGAGTGACTGCGAGCATCATGCAGCCTCCTGCTGTGCAGAGCTGCAGGGCTGCTCGGTCACTTCCAAACCACAGCAGAGCTGTACTCCTGCTGAAACCAAGAGCCACTAAAAAGCCCTGAGATGCTGCAGTGACTAACAGACAAAGTAAAAGGCAAATAAAGTAGGTGAGAATAAACTTCACTGGCTTCAGCCGTCTGGAGAACTGATTTGCATCACTGGGAACATCCTACAACACAGCATCTGCTCCCACCATCACCTCACATCTCACCCCCAAAGTCCCAGTAACAACCATCGCTGCTAACATGGTAATGCTGCTTGTCTGCCTCGGGAGGAGACAGAGCATCTCTGACACACTATCCATAATTTCAAAGCAATCTTCCTTCCTTTGTCTGTTGCATAGGCAATGAAGTACAAGCACACCAACCGTTGTTATCCAACTCCATCACCGAGGGGAGCACAGCACTCGTGGGATTGAGGCTCTGCAGGCAGCTCGTGGGGCTCTGTGAGCAGTGCAGAGTGCTGCCAGGAACTTCACCTCCCACCAGCAGTGTCCAAGCCACCAGCTCCTTACAGCAAGACTGCAGCAAAACCCATGAAATTCCAATGAAACCCAGGGAACTGGGTTCAATTGTGTATTATCTGCAGTCCGGAGGCACCCGCTGTGCTTCGTGCTCTCAGTCTTCTGGCCCAGGTCCACTAACAACTGCAGCTCTGTGGCTTTTGGACATTGCCCCCCTCAGCCCTGGATCCATCCCTGCCTTCCAGCACCGCTCCTTGTGCCACACAATCCCTGCCAAGAGACACAGAGCTCCTGCTCCTGGGCTGAGCCCACCAAGCCCCTCTTGCATGCTCCACTCCAGCAGGTTAGGATGGGTTTGGAGGAGCCCCCTGGCCACAGGTATGAGCCTCTCCTCAGACCCAGCACCTCTGGGCATGCTGAGGGGACACCAGCAGTGCCTGGGAGGTGGAGGGAAGGAAGCGATTTCTCCCCAGGACTCTGCTAACAACACAGTCCCCAGAATGGGTCAATCCTTCTGAAAACAAGTCATAAAACCAGAGCAAACCAATCTGCCCTGGGAATAGAGGAGATGCAGAGCGTGATGACACTTCACAAGGCTCAGAGATGCAGTTCCAGTGTACCTGCCCAATGCCCATTTGCAGTTCCCATACATATGCAGCCTTCCACACCCGTAAGCCCCAGCTCATGAAATCAGAAAGCAGTGATTCACAAGATCCAAGAGTCTGCCTGGTGCCATCACCCATCACACGGAACCCTGAGCCCTGCAGGTACACTGGAACTCTGCCTCCCAGACCTGGAGACCAAAGCACGTGCCCTCCGCACACCGCCTTGCCTCCCCAATGGGCACAACACCGCTCAGCTGCGCCTGCTGCCTGCGCTCCCCTGGCCCACCTGGGAACTGCATGAAGGTCCTGATGCTGAGGTGGTGAACTCCTGCCAACCTGGAGCCAGCCAAGTAGAATTTACCACAAGCAGAAGCTTTCCTACTGTGCTAATCTGCACTGGAAACCAGAGCTAGAAACAGCACCAAATCGCATCCTAGGAGATACACAGCACACAGTCACAGGTGAGGCAGATTTTGCTGAGAAAGAAGAAAGCATGGATGGGCTGAAATGCTGAAGAGATGACAGAAAGAAAATAAACAGAACCAGAACTGAATTCCTGACACATGCCTCCTCTTCTTAATGAGGAGGTCTAGCTTCTTCAGAAGCATGGTGCAGTGTGAAACCGTTTCCATCCTCTGAAAAACAGCACATTTTTCTCCTGTGCGTATCAGCTGTGTGCTTGCAGAAAGAGGATGCAGCATTTCCTAGGGCAGCCTTTTTTTTTTTTTTTTTTTTCTGTTGTAAATAAATCATTCCTCAGAAGGGGGATCAAGCATCATTGCAAACATGGTGCTTATGTACAGTGCTTACTGTGGTGCTAGTGGTGGAAATAAGCTTTGGTGTCGTACTGCACAGAGAAGGTGCAGCACAAGTTAGCAGCATCATGTAGCAGCCCTACAGTCTCAGGGCTGCCATTCAGAGATGCTTTTGGCAAACCAAATAAATAAATAAATAAATAAATAAATATTTTTTATTATTTTTTTTAAAAAAAGGAATACTTATAAAAAATTCAAAGGACATGGTTTTCTTCTGCTCCAGCTATCTGTTTCATAATGGAACTTCAGAGCTGGCATGGCTTTTCCACACACAGCTGTCAGAAGGATTTCACCCACCACCCCTCCAGCCCCTGGTGGCAAGAATCCTTTCCCTCCTATTTAAAAGACAAAGCATGCCCCCCCTGCTTCCCAAGCCCACGCACCACTGCAGCCCAGCAGTACCTCTGTCCGACATCGCTCCCCAAGGAGCCCATCCTCCGCGCTGGCAGCAAGGGGCTCACCCCACGGATATCTTCTGTCGTTGCTGGTGGGACAGTCTTCACATGTGAGTTGCTCTCTGAAGGGGAATTCTTCAGCTTGGCTCTCGCCATCCTGCGAGCCTGGGCTGCCTCTGTGACTTCCTCTTCTTTCTCCCCTGAACTCTCCCGTACATAGCAATCCTCACTGCATTCAGTTCAGAGCTGTCGGCACGTACCATCTCCTTTCTTCTCCTTTCTCCCCACTCACGGCTGCTCAGTGGAACAATCCTGCCCTGCACATTTATTTTGGTAGTGAGGGGAGTCAAGGCAAACTCTCTGGCCTTGCTGCTGCAACGGATTTGGTGCAAAATGACTAAGAAAACCTTCGCTGTGCAGAAATCTCCAAAACGGCTTTGTTCAATAAATAATGTAATTGTCTTGGCTGCCTCCTTTAAAAAACAAATGCTTGCATTATGCTTATCACCACAGGCAGGGCAGGGGATGAGGGATTATTTTTTCCCCATCCCTGTTTTTCTGTAGCAACATGAGGGGGAGGAAGCTATTTCATCTTATCGCTCTGTGTAAAGAGCAGCGTGCGGACTGAATGCCAGGGAACAGACTCAGCACGCTTGGCTCATGGACACAAAGCAGCAGAACAAGGCCCCCTCCTGAATGCACACGCTGCAAACTGAGCAGAGGGGAACTCATCACTGCCTCACTCTGAGCTGCCACCACCACCCAGTGCTCTATCCCTGCCCACCTGGCTGTGCCAAAACAGCCCGTCCTCACGCCACCCAGCCTTGTCACTTCAGGTGAGCACAAAACTGCTGTTCTCTCAACACTCTTGGCATCGATTTGTCAAGGTGTCAAACAGAGCAGGGAATTCATCGTGGCCAAGGAAGCCCCAAGCAGGAGATAACTCCACAAGTCCCCCAGTGCGCAGGTGGGTCCAAAAGATGGGGCCATGCACCCCACCGTCTTTCTGGGGACGCTGTCAGCCCTTGGTTGCTCAGTTCATGCCCGATGGCAGCACCCAGCAAGGATCATTGCTGCAGGATGCGGTGGTGCCAGAGCACGTGGAGACCCGAGGGTCGCAGGAACGGCGGCTCAGCACCACGGACAGAGGCAGCCGGCATTGCCCCATGGAGCGCCCCCAAACCACCCCAACAACACCCCAAAACCACCCACCAACTGCATCTCAAAGCCACCCCACAGCACCCCAGCACCGCCTGATGGAGCGCCTCAAAACCACCCTACAGAATGCCCTCAACCACCCCACAGCTGATCTAGGAAAAGAAAACAAGTCTCTGCTCCCTGTTAACAAAATCCATGTTTCCCTACTCAGAGCATAATTTCTTAATGGGATTTCACCATAAGACATACTTAACTGCAGCCCATGAAATGTTAGATGGATAAAAACCCACAGCCCATTTACCAGTGTGCCAGCTTTTTTTGAGCACATTTAATTTCTCCTTTTGCCTCAAAATGATTCATCAGATCAATACATTTGTTTCCTAACAGAGCCATTCCTCTCTGCTCCATGGTTTGCTTCAGCCTCGTCTCCAGTTATTGCTCTGGATCTGCACACCCCGGGGCATCGTTCCCACGCCCAGCTGTAATCGCTGCCACCAGCCCCATGGACCGGCCCCATGCCTGAGGAGCCCTGATGGACAAGAATCACCGGGGCTGGAGCAATCATCTCTCTCCTGCGCGAAACGATTCAGAAATTCTAACTCATGTTGTATTGCTAATTCCAGAAGAATTTTAACTTCAGGGGAGATGTTTGAAGCACAAAGTGGCTTACGCATAAATCATGATCTCAGCAGTAATGCCATCAAGAAGCAGCACTGAGCAAAAGAGGTATTAGGGAAATGCTTGGGGAGTTTTACTAGAAAATGGAAACTCCCCCACTGTACTTTTGTTGTACAGCACATGACAAAAAAAAAATGCATAAAATAACCCTTCAAGAAACTCAGTTCCCACCTGCAGGAGCCTCTACGTGAAGACACCTCTTCCAGGGGCACTTAAGCACAAACAAAGGCACAAAGACAGAAGAGAGGGGACCAAACCAAGGCAGGTCACAAGAAACCAGTGCAGGGCTGCTGCTTTCACCAGGCGTTTCCCTTCCAAGGGAGAAAAGAGGTCACTTGGTGCTGAAGCCAGAATCCAGACTGTCACGAGGAGAAAAAGTGAAATGAAGCCCTAAGATGCCGGTTGTTGTCAGAGCAGATTGCTGACAGTAAGAGGGCAAGGGGCTGGTTGCACTGGGTGGGCAAAGCAGCTCTTCTGCAACTCAGAGTAAAGGGCTGTTACTCAGCAAAATGCATTTCAGACTTATTGCAGATCTCCAGTGCCGGTGATGTCAGTTTATCGCTGTCATATGCTTACCCAGAACTCAAGCAATGCAACAGCCAAAATGCATCACTCCACACATAATGAGCGTGTCCAGAAGGCTCGCTCTTGCTGGGAAGTTGCCTGTTCCTAGAAAGAGAAATGGCTGCAAAGTGTAACCTGAAGCGCTGTGCTGACAGTCCGTGCTTCACTCACAGTGCAAGAAGGCAAATGAGAGCAGCAAACCATCGTGCACGCAGTGCATCCTCCTTGGGACTGCAGAGAATGAAGGCCAACAGAACACAACATCTGTGACTTCAGAGTCCAAATAAGAATTGGTCTGGCCCAGAAATATTTGCCTGCTAAATGAGTGTCAAACATCTGGCTGCGAGCCAGGAAATCAATGCTTAATTTTAGTTTGAGAACTCATTACAAACTGCTGATTTCTCATTTCAGTGCCTGCATTATGCAGAGACCATTGTATGGGAGGGGGGAGAAATGGCTCAGGGTTGCTCAGCAGCCATTGCTGTCATAACAATCTTTCTGAAAATATCATTTAGAACAAAGCAGGTTTTTCATTAGTCTTAACTGGATCCACAGTACCTGCATCATGGAATATTTTCCTTTCATCTAGCTAGCTTTCAATCCTGGCTGCCAAAACTCCTTTTACGCGCTGATCCAACTTATTAATAATAAAGCACACTATACCCCACTATAAGCAGTTGATGAAGCAAGAAGGGGTTTTTTTTTCAAATTCTTCCAGCAAATCAACCTACAATGCTGAGATTGGACCCAGAAGCAGCTGCACACAGAGCTTTCTGTAAGAAACGCTGACTGAACACTTCTTAAAGCCTTGAATGTCGTGAGCAGCATCAACTGTGAGGAGGTACTTTGGCAGACACACGAGGCAACAAAAGGAGTGCACATTTTGCCCGAGGTCTCCATGCTCAGGGCTGCACCAACAGCTCACCAGACACTGCCAAGACACCCACGGGGCTGAGAGATCTTCCTGGCTCTCACTGTACCTCCAGCAATTCCCAAGGGCTGTAGAGTCACCTGCCCATGCCATCCCTCCATGTCCCAAGCCAAGCAAAAGTGAGACTCCATGCAATCCTACTACTGCCACAAACTCCTCAGCAGACACAGCAGTAAGTGCATTTCAAGGACCCTATAAATTTAACAGCATGGCATCAGCACTTGGGAAAACTTCAGAGCATTACCAATACATGGACAGACACCACCAATTTCATGTGGCCTAGCCATTGGCTGAAGAGCTTCTCAAGAAGCAAACATGGATCAGACCTGCTCATTAGTCCCCAGGGGATGTCCCACATTCCCACAACACAGTTTGCAAACAGCCTTCCAAAACCCTGTGATATCCCAAGGTTGCCAGAGTTAGAGCGAACTAGCTGGGGGCTGCACGGAGCAGCACTGCTTTGCTCTGCCACCAGCCCTTCTCTTCAACAGCCTGCTGCAAATCAGCCTTTTCCAGGAGGTTTTGAGATTTTGTTTTATTCTGTTCACCAAATTTTTCTAATGTTCCAAAGGGAAATTAAAACTGCAGAAGACTGAGTTTTTGCTTCCTCGCTAGAATAGTTTTTCCTTTGACATTTGGTTCGGTTAAAGCAACAAGTTTGTCAAAAAGAAAAAAGGGAAAAAAAAAAAAAAAAAAAGACAAGTGTTGATGCTTTCTTTTCTCTCCCTACGTAGGATACATCCCTTCCATCCCTGCAGGGTGCCAGTGCTCCTTCTGCAGGAAAGGAGCCCAGCACCATCCTGAGAGCCCACAGCAGCTCCCCAGCACCACACCAGCCCATAGGCAGATCTCCCTGTGCAGATTTCCAGCTATCCATCAATAGGTGGAGTTGCACTTGCTGCTAAGGGTAAAGCCAAAGAGCTTCAGCTCTTATAGGTGGAAATGCAACATCAATACATTGATTACTTCAGAACTGCAGAGATATTGGAATGTATAAGAGATGCTCAGGAACCCTCTCTGGACATCAAGGATGTCCACGCTTACTAATAATTAGGCTTAGAAAATAGAACTCATATCGATCAATTTAAGAACCTCCCTCCATCTCATTGCCATCTTTGAGATGAGGGAGCCCTCCCAGCACACAGGGATGGAGAGCTTTCTGGGTGAGGAGTGCTAAGTGAGCAATGGGACTCAGAGACAAACTACTACACCTCCCTGCAGGACTGGGGAGGAGGCAGGAGCTGGTTGCAGCACAAGGGCAGCATTCAGCACACCGAGCTCTGCACCCCATGCTCCCACTGTCCCTCTGCTGCAGTCCCCTCAACACAGAGCAGCAGAGTGCAAAGGCACTGCGGGGTTCCCCAGGACTTTTTTGAGGTGAATTCATGACTTGGCATCCCCATGAACAGACCAGCAGCACCAGGCTGTGCACAGCAGGGCAGTGACAGCACAAAGCATTTCTGCGGCTCTTCCCCCGCATTTGCAGTGCAATGAGGAATTATAGCTCTGCATTTGTATTGCCGTCGCACCGAGAGGTCCCAGACCAAACAAACTCCATTTTCCTGGGTTTGAAGAAATCACAGAGCAGGAAGCCAAACCCTGCTAGGCTGTGCTCTGAACAGAAGAGAGCCCAGCAGGCCAGAGATGAGGAAAGAAAACCCAACCTACAGTGCCCTTCTATGGCACCACTCAGATCATGGATTCCTGGAGCCCAAGAAACCAGCACTTATCCCAGTGCCATTGCTTCCTTCATAGTGCAGCAGCAGGCTGTGAGTGCCAAGGCTGGCAGCAAGCAGAAAGGTAAGCAATAGTGGGATCAGGGCAAAAGCAGTGCCTGCTCACCAACCTCCAGCACACTATCAGTGAGTGCACTGCCTTGCATTCACCTTTTCTGGTTTCTGGTCTCTCCATGCACCGTTTGTCAGGTTTCATTTCTATGCACAACAGGACCTTGAGGCACTCCCTGAGAAGTGGTTGGCTGGACCTATACCACCACACTCCTCTGTATCTGAGACGCTTTCCTGACCTTTGTATTTTTAAAAGCAATGCCATTCATACAAAAAGTTGATTAATTCCATTCATTATAATTATTCTCACAAATAAAATCCAGCTATTCCCCCTCCCTGTGAGTATGGGGGATAATGGTCCTTACCCTCTCAGCAAAGCATTTAAGCACCAGGGCTGAGACGCTCTGTACAAAGTGCTAAGTGTTGTTATTAAGCTGTCATTAAAAGCATTTCAGGAAAAGTTCACAAACCGCAGGGATTTCTGTCATCACAGCAGCTGCCACGATGGCAGCACAGCTCAGTGGCTACAGCCAAAAGCAGCAACCAAGTGGGTTCAAGAACCCACACTGGAGCACAACATTCACTGCAGGAATGCCTCACGGCCACATCTTTTGAGAAGGAAGTTACCCCCAGCCCGACCCACGAGGCCAGATTCTGCTTCATTGGGCTCAGGGTGCAGAGAAACCCAATGGTTGTGAGCCTGGAGCAGAGCACCAGGGGTTACACATCCTTCTGCAGCCACCAAAACCTTGGTCACCTGCTCCCATCCCAGGCGGTGGGCACCCAAAGGCACCCAGAGGGTTTGGATGGCATGGGTAGAGCTGCCAGCTGCAATTCATTCTCTCTTTGGTCCTTTGGCAACTGCAGAGCCTCCAGAGGAGCTTCACATAGCCACTACCTGGCAGTGCAGCGTCTACTGAGCATGAGAGAGTGCTGTAATAAACTGGAGCACTGCGGCTTTAGAGAAGAAGGAGCATTCAGAAAACATGGAGGAGAGCACTTATAGCAGCAGCAAGAGAGCTGGAAATAGAAGGGAGCCTTTGAAGAGCCAGGCTGCTGGAGACAAATGGAAAAATTATGTAAAGTAAGAAAACGCAGGGAGCATTCAGGCAGGCTGCAAGCTCCGCGGGAGACAATGAGTCTGGTGGCAAAAGAGCCCCTGATTTCCCTTCCCTTCCCCACATCCCCGCATTAACATTTCCAGCACTGCCAATCCCAAGATGTTCACATGTAGAACACGGCACCTCCAGCACTGCACGGCTGCGCTGCGCAGCTCCATGACAGGGTGAGGGATGTCCCCTGCCCTCTGTCCCCTTCCCCATCCCTCAACCCTGTTCCCCCCTGGGGGCCACGGTGCCCGCAGAGCCGCATTTATGTAACGTGGGGCGGTGAGCGCTGCGCGCGCCGAATCCCAGAACTGTCATCACAGCCTTTGCAAACCCATTTTTACCTCCCTAAGTGTGGCTCGTCAGCGCCGAGCATGAAAGCTGCAGAACCAGCAGAGGCTGTCGGCTGAAGAAATAGAGCAGACACGAAGGGATGCTGAATAAATATCCCTGCAGAGCCGCCGGCTCCGGGCTTCTCTCTCCACGGTGTGCTTTACATGCCCAGGAGTGGAGCAATGACACCCCGGAGCCCAGCAGTGACTTGTGGTCTCTTCTCACATTTTTCTAGCACAGCTGATGCCAGGTTAAAACCTCCAGAGGAAAAAGGGCACATATCGGTGTACCTGTCAGTGCTGCTCAAGTCAGCGAGGAAATTAAAAGCCCCGGGGTAAAATCTAAATATATATCTGCTAGCAAAGCGTGAAAACTCTGCAGAGAGCACAAAGCCAGCTGGGCCACTTCCCAGGTGAGCATGTAGCAGGGTGGCTACCAGCCCTGGAATTTAATGGGAGCAGTGATAAAGCCTCAGTGCACCACAGGGATGCACAGAGAGCTCTGGCAGCACAGGCACAGCACCTGCCATTAGCCACACTTGGTGGCCTCCCGTTGTAATGAACTCTGTGCTGTGCATTCATTGCCACACACACATCCCAGGGCACCACAGCTGCCCCCATGGCTACATCCCACATAGAGGACATCTCTAACACCAGCTATAAAGCTCTGAGCTGCTCCTGCGTGACCTTTATTTCCCAGCCACTTTGTAATTAAGCCATTAAAATTCTAATTAAATTATCTTTTAAATTGCAAAACAGTGTTTGCTGACTAAATGGCCTTAAGTTTCTGCTAAAAATGTGAAGAATTTTAGCAACTGGAAATCTTCTTTGAAGTTTTTTTGGGGGCTGTTTCTTTTTTTTTTTTTAGATGGATCATCAAAGGAGAAACTCAGACCCTGGGACTCCATCAGCTCCACCAACTGTGTCTCATGGTAATAAGGGCCTCCTCTGCCCCCAGGCTCTCTGGATCGTTCTATGTACCATTTGCCAGACATTTCCCTCTTCTACCACAATTCATTTTATGATACATTATATAAGAAAGGGAAAATGGCAACTCCCCATACGTACAGACAGATTCACAGCACACTGCAGAAATGAGCCATGAACTCCACGGAGTTCTCTGCCTCACCAGGCTGTGTGGGAAGGACAGGAACAAGGGTTGCACCACACCACTGATCTCCAAATGCATTTCTTATTTTAACTGCACCAAGGACATCCTGCTGCCAATCAATAGTGCACACCATGCCCTGCCACAATGTGCTCTGACCACGGGGGCTCCCTATTTGCACACACAGGCAAAAGCAGGAATCGGCACCAAGGTATTCAAAGGAGAAGACAGGTTCCTTGTGAGCTGTTGGCAGCGAGAAGCAGGAATTGCACAGAGCTCCCTATATACAGCAGTAATGAAATGGAGGGGGGTCTTTGCAGCATTGGGTATCTCTGTGTTTGGTGTACTCTGAAAAAAAAGAGTAAATATTTACAGATTGCACTAGGCTAGAAGTTGTTTTCCTTCTCAGTGTTAGCACAATGGCTGCTGGCAATAAACCTTTCCCATCAGCACTGGGCAGACCCTGTGAGAACAGCCCAAGCCAAGTGAAAATATTGAGCTGTAAAAGTACTTTGGAGACAGGCAAAGAGGAACAGCTGCCAGGTGCAGCTCTACAGGGGGCTCCTGGACCTCGTGGTTCTCTGTGCCCCATCCCTCACCATATCATGGTCCAAGTGCCCTGCAGGTTACTACTTCCCACAGCAGAGCCCTCCAGCTCACAGCAGCAGCATGAGGACCAGCCCAGAGGAACTGTACATTCTTTTTCCTCAAGAGAATGCCTCCTGGTGCCAATGTACCCAGCTGGAACTGAAGGCGCACATATGGGCAGCAATGAGTTTGAGACAAGAAGGGACAGGAGAGTTCACCCTTCTCTCCCTGCACGCCAGCTGGTGGGCGAGCACAGCCGTGCACATACGTGTGAGCACGTCAGGCAGCATGTGTCCCTGTGCCAGACTGGGAAAACCAGCCCAAAGTCACCCAAATTGGGAACTGAAGTGCCAGAGGAGTCCTCTGCCGTCAGCAGCGTGGGTGGAACCGCATCACACTGCAATGAAGCACACTCGTCTTCACAGCCCAAGCTTAAAGCAGCGACTAAATAGCTTTGCTGAAGGAATGCCTTCCCAGAGACCAGCTGTAAGTCCTCACTGAGAAATGCAAGCAACTCCCAAAGCCCTTTCGTCTTGCCTTGAACAAACAGTGTGACTGTGCATTATAAATATCAAGCTAAACCAGCGCACCAGCGTGCGTTGCAATCACTTCAATTAAACTCTCTTCTCATAGGCAAAGACTAGCCATTTTATGGAATTTGAATCTTTTCAAGCAATGCTCCCATATGGAGCAATCAGCCCAGCTGTAATGACACACTTCACACCGGCACACGGGTGCTGGGAGAACGACTTCCTTCAGATCTGCGCAGCTCTCTCTGCTCCCAATTGCAGTCACATCCACAGCTTCTCCAAAGGGAAAAGTTTTAGACAATGCAGAAAGCACTTTAGCTTTGAAAAAGATACGTATATATTTAGCATCTGCTGTGTAAGATTTTTGCACATGCATACGCCACAGCACATAGCACGTGTGCCGGCTGCTGTCACACAACGCTCTCCACGAGCCTGGACCAGAAAGCCGCCCGTCTTTCTGGTCTGCCTTCCTCGTAAGCATTCCGTGCTCGGTATTTTCTGCTCCCTGACAGGAAGGCGCGTTTCTCAGCGATGCCGCTCCTGCCCGCAGCACGGCGGTCTCTCACACCGCCACGCTCAGAACACCCTCAGCTCCCGACAGCGGACGCAGCGCTGCTCCTCCCGCTGCGCACAGAGCCATGGGGAGAATCGAGGAGAATCGACGGCGACAGGTCCTGCGGGATCAACGCAATTCCAGCGCCGGCGGGGCCTGGGGAGGTGGGTCCAACGGGAGCCGCGTTTGCGCCGTCCTCCAGAGGGCTCTGCCACAAGAGAGCAGCAGCAGAACCCATCCGTGCGCGCCCTCCGCGCTCCGGCAGCTGTCTGTGCGCTGCCTCGAAATCCTTCGGTCCCGCAGCAAAGCGCGCACCCGGCCCAACTCCCGGCGCGCTGACACACGGCCGCTGTGAGCGGCGAGAAGGGAACGGAGCGGGGCCAGGGGGGGCTGCTCGATCTGTCCGCAGGGGGAGTCAATTCAACGGGAGCAGCACAGAAAAACACACGTGAAAGCATGCTTACCATCAGGAGATATCTATGCGGCAAAGAACCTGTCTGCAGAAACTTGCGTTCCCCAAATACTGGGCTTGCAAAAAAACACCAAGCAACTGCTCTGCAAGATGGCACAATCCTGAATGCTCCATTCATAAAATACCACTTTTATGTCCCATCTGAGAGTCAGTAAAACCCGCAGTCCCAGATCATCCTTTGGAGAAAGGGATTGAAGAAAACCGGGCTGTCCATCTCCCGGAGGAGGCAGAGGCAATGAGCGTGCAGTGGTGGCCCCGCTGTGAGCACAGGGAGCTCCTGCAGCTCCTCCAGAAGCTGTGGGTGTCCTGGCAGAGAGCACCATCACCGTCCTGAGGGAGCCTTTAGAACAGAAAAGAACTCTTCAGCATGCCTGAAAGTTAACGCAGCTGGTGCAAAGCCTTCCTTGATCCAGTATCATAGCCTTCCTGCTCAAAGAGGCAATTTTTCTGAGTCTGAGAGATCTGGGAATTGTGCTGTTATTTTTCTTGTTGTTGTTTGTTTGTTGGTTTTTTTTGTTTTGTTTTTGTTTTTGTTTTGATTTAATCTACTGATAAAGCACTCAGGTCCACAGCCTACCTGCCAAAGCAGCACTTAATCCCTTTATTTCAACTCCATCACCACCAGCTCCTTCATTACCAATTATTTATTGTCTCAAATAATGGAAGGCAGAATAAAAGATCTGTTATTGCAATAATCCAGCAAAGTCATAGAGCAATCAGAGAAGAAACTTCCAGCCTTCGTGGCTCCTGGACTGGTGCTGCCCTGCACCTGCATGGCCAACCCTTCACGTAGGGCAAACATTTGCACAGTGCCTGCATGACCTGTTAACAGAGCTGCCAGCACAGCTCGTGAACATGAAGCATTTTCTTTGCAAATTAATACCAGTAAGCTTGCTACAGAACCAAGCTGGTGCCAATGGAGCAGAGGCAAATGCGGCATGGCAAGGAAATCTGTGCTAGCTGCAGGGTCTCAGCAGGCAATGTGCTCACTTTGCTTTTGATAAGCAGAGCTAAAAATAGTAAACAAATGCTTCAAACCAAATTATTTCTCTCTAAACCCACGTGCTGCACAGCCTAACCCAAAATGAAGTCTCTGAGATGCTCTGCCTTACACAGGGATTTTCTAGCCAATTTCTCCATTGATCCATGTCTGATCTATTTTACCATGCCCACACAAGGGTCTATGGGAGAGCCATGGGTCGAGCATCACAACCCCAAGACAGCAGAGCCTGAGCTCCGGGGCTCTGCATGCTGTCACTGAGCAGAGGGTGCCGAGGGAAAGGAGCGAGCTCCACCTTCAGAATGGCAATGAGTTATTTCCCTCAGGAACAGAGGTGCAACTGTGACTAAAGCAGAAAAAAATGTAAAGCGTTCTCTGTGATTACAGCTCCAGCTGCCAAGCTGTTTATCACACCATCATTGCGGCAGCTGTGACAGCCCTGGGCTCAGCCTGACCTCCCACCTCAGCAACACCAAAAGCAGCCCTCCTCTTCACCTCCGCAGACACAGGGCTTTGCTGTGATGGCAAATACCATCATTTCTTTCCCATATCTGTGGACATGGCCTCATATTCTTGATGCTTGCCTCGTGCAACACAGACCTGAGATACTCCCAGGTAACTTAAAACATGACGCTTTTGTTTTCAAGCCCATTCTCCCAATGAATTGAACAGAAACCAAAGTGAAAGTAAATAAACCAAGAAAATACATCAGGGAGGGATGGAAATCTGAGCCTGCAGCGTTAAGTTGTGCTAAATAACTGAAAATCAATGTTGCTCTTCCTTCCCACCTCGGCACTGCTGTACGTACTGCATCACCCCAGGGACGCCTTCCACCCGCCTGCTCTGTGCGCTCGTGTTTATTGCCAGCAAGAGCCCATTGCTGGCAGCAAAAGCAATATCCCTGAAAAGAGTAATGACATTTTGCTTATAAAATAATTGATCTAATTATAAGAGAAGTGTATTTCTTCTCTCACTCTATTACTTTCATAACTCTACTGATTTTCCTGCTCGTGTCCAGCCATCCCTGCCTTCAGATGAACATTCTACAGCACGTCAATGAGTATGAGGAAACTTCAATTTTAAGAAATGCCAAACAGCACATTAATTAAGACACCCTGTAAGTAATCATCACTACAGCCTTTCAGAAGAACTGAAAAAGCAAAATGCAATTAAGAATGCTGTGCATCATTAAAAGAAAACCTACAAGCAGGAGGAAAACTGCGCACCTTGACCACACTTCCAGCACAAGACAAAAATTGGTGGCAGATTTAAGCACGCCATGCCCTGTTCCAAGGGCTTTTTGCTGCCCAAGGTCCTGCCCTGCAGATGACCGGTGACCTGGATGCTATTTCCTGCTGGAATTGGCCCAGAACCCAACAGTTCAGGCAGCATCTCCAATGGGTTGGATGCTGCCTGGGGACTGGACTCAGTCTTATCCACAGTCTTGATGGGACAGCAAAGCCAAGGTGTGTACTTTGACACAGCTAAAGCAGGGTTTGTCCCCTGCCCACCTCACCCTGATGCCAGCTTTGCCATTTCCCACGTTCCCGAGCAGTGCTGGAAGTTGCTCAGGAGCCAGAGCCATGCAGCGCAGTGAGCATTGGGCTGGACTGGGAGCAGCATTATGGTCAAGGCTGGCTTGGCCTCCAGGAGCAGATATTTGCTTGGGTAGCATCAGACCCAAACTTCCCAATGATGTCTTGACTCAGAAAAATAGCTTAATACAATCAACAAATGTTTTGGTTTTGCTCTGTCGGGTGGTAAAAGCAGAGAAGCTGCAATTCAACTCAAGTGGTCACACGGTCACTTATATGTTTCTGGTCTGGATGTCACCATCTTCCCCAGTGTTATTTATTACTTAATTTGGAGCAAGGCTCGGGTATCACAAGTGAGACTGAGTCACCCCTTGTGAGACTCTGCACACAGAGCTGGTGGAAAATTGGGTCTTAACACAGACATATTGATGAAGTTGGGCATTAGACAACAAGCACCCTCAGCCTTCTTTCCCAAGCCGTGATGAAACTGTTGGGAAATGGGCAGCACTAGCCAGTGGAATTTTCTGGCACAGAGGAGCATCAGAGCCAGATCTCCTAAATCCAGGTCCAGATAGAGATGGTATAGCCTGAACTGACACTGCAGTCACTTTTTGACAATTACTTCACCGCCACAGAAATGAATGTTTTTCACTTCTGGGTACAAACAGGGATTTTTCAATTACCATCTGCGTCACACAAATAAAAGGAGAGAAATTACTCATTAAATCAAATGGTGAGGAAGGGGAGATTCAGCTGTACACATATTCAAGGAATCTGAAAGAAAGACAGAGAATGGTGTGCACTCTCATTAATGTAATGATGCATCTGGTGAGGATGTCACTTTGGGTGTACCAGCAATAAACTACAAGGAGAAAAACCTGTAAGTCTGATATGTCAGCACTAATGTTTTCTTGTGCTAAGTATAATCTAACCTGTGATTTACAGCCACCATCTAGTGACAAATTTAAGAGACAAAGAACAGATGTCAGTTAACAGACAAAGCAACTTCCAACATCAGTCTAACTCGTAAGCAGAAACATCACTCTAGTTATTAAAACCCTCTCTTTTCCTGGTCATGCAATGCATGTTGCTCTTCTACACGAGCAGTTTCTCCAAGCATTGTCACCCATCAAATGATTCTTTGCTGATAATTAGCTTCAGAAAACATAATCAAAGTGATGTCCATTAATTCTTGCTGCTGTAAATAGGACTGTGGCTTGTGACGGTGAATTTCTGGAAAGTATTCAGACCATTTAAATTAGGCAACAAATAAGTTCCTAATGGTGCTGCTCTGAGATGCAGTTTAATTTTATTTATGGGCTTTTTTTATGCACATCCCAACCCAGTTGTCAGCACTGCCCAAGAAAAGAGAACGCAGGAGATCAAAAAATGCCGCAGTCAGGACTGTGAAGATCAAAGGGATGTTACAGTTTGGAGTATAAAATAATATTTATCAATTTGGCAGATGTGCTTTTTCAGCTGCCTTTAATCACAAAGCCCAGTCTCACTTTAAGAACAGAAGCCATCCTTGCAGAAGCAGCCCAAACTCATGGCACCAATGGGGAGCACCATTCAGCTGCTTCTCCTCTTTTTTCATTAACATCCCTTGGCCATGCTCCTATACTCAATAACCAAAGCACAAAGGATTCCCATAACTGGGTCATGTGCCAGGTATGTGACAGGATAGCCTGGGAAAGCAGTATTTGTTCCCCCAGTGCTGTACCTTCTTTTTGATGCTGGCTCAACACCATAAATACATCCATGACAGTCAAACATCAGTGAGATAAGAAATGCAATAATGCCGTAACAGAACCGATCTCTTGGTCTTTGACATTGATGGAACCTTCTAAAACAAGGGAAAGAAACTCCTAAGCCAAATAGGACTTACAACAGCAACACAACTTCTAGGTTCCCAAAGAGAAACGTCCCCACAGAAGTCACCTTGCAGCCCCCATTAATCAGATATCTGCCTCGAGTCAGCATTTTGTATCCTCTGGAGATTCAGAACTGAATGACAGTTAATCCCGTTCCTGTAATTTAAATGACCTGCCCAGCAAAAATGCCAAGCACAGCATTTAAATACAGCTGCACTACACGTAAATACAGCTAAGCCCAAACTCTTCCAGATGCCTCGAGGCAGTGAGTTCCAAAGATGAATAAGAAGATGTTGGAAGGAACACTTCATTTGTCAGTTCTAGATTTGCTTGTCATTAGGCTTTTCACTCTCTGTTGCACAAATCCATTTTCCTCCCCCATTTTTCTTCCAGCCGGCCTTTTTGTATTTGCTTCCTGGCTGATTTATTAACATCCCACACACAACATTTTAAGTACTATTTTAATTTTCACATCATTCTACCTGCCAAGGAGTCAACCTTAGTTAGATTGACTACCTTCACCTCTCACAACCTAAATACAGAAGTAAAATAGGAGCTGTGTGTTCCACGGCCTATTCACAGATCAGTTTCTCCTGTTCTCTGGGTTATCTGGATGTGAGCTCTCCTCCTGCCACACCACAGATCTCTAATTACCCACTTATTCCAGCAAGCTCTCATCAGCTTAAGCTCCAGCATTATCTCATTCTTTTACCTCAGGCTGGAACTGGTGTCTTCTCAGCATCCTCTCTGATGAGAATGGATTAATAAATCTCTAACAGAAGTGGTTCTAATTCCTCAGAAGCATCCTATCCTTTCAACCTTCTGCTGACCCCAGAAACCTCATCCCTTTCATCACCATGCTGCTATTCAAGGGGCTATTTTTCAAAAGCAGATATTTGAGAGACCAATGATTTTAGCATTGTTTTTATAAAGAAATGAGATACTTAGTGCTGTGGGTGTTTTCCTTTAGTTTGCATCTGTAAGTCCAAAGGGTTCTATTTCACCATTCACAATTCCCCATTCTGCTCATGCAGGGAATTTTTCCTCAGCAGAGAGCTACCACATTCTTCTCAGTACTATAACAGAGCACTTCAAAGCACAGCTCTAAGCTGCTTAGTATTTATAAGCACAGCATAGGAAAAAAAGCCATCTGCTTTTCTTCTGCTAGCCTAAATCAGCTGCTAATTCAGTTCATTTGGAACAGCCTAATTTACTAGTCACAACTACTGTGGAGTTTGCCTCGTCGGTAAGCATCCAGTGCCATTAAGGGCTTGGTCTGAAACAGGCCCCACAGTAACATGGGCAAGAGCCCACAGCAGTGGCACACTCACAGCAGGGCCAAGCAGACTACATATGAACAGCAGAGGTGCACTCATAGATCTCCATTCCCAAATATGTTGGGAAGTTGTCCATATTTTCTAAACACAGGGAGAAGTTAGAACAGCTAAAATAACAGCCCATAAATCCAGAGAAAGATATCTTAAGAAGGAATGCTAATGAAACTGCCAAAACAAAGCACCACAAAGTATCACCACACAAAAAAAAAAATAAAATAAAAATAAATCAGGAGACTGTGAATCAGAAACACACAAATACAGATGAAAATGAAGATTATGGGTTATACCAATGAAATGCAGAAAAAACAAAACACAATCTGCCACTGTAATCTTCTGCATTTCAGTTCCATTTAAATTACTAAATACTAAAGCTATCAAATATCTGAATTTAAAACTTATCCAAATTAACCACATTGTAACCATTCTGAAATCCAGATATTTTCTACAGCAGAAATTTCCATTCAACTTCTAATTTGAAGCCAGAAATCCATATCAATGTTTAAATGCCTGATTAGGAAATCTAGCCTTTTAAAATCTGAGGATCACAGACTCATGTTTGAGAAAAAAAGAAAATAAATTCTTATGCAGCCATTAAGGACAAGAATTCTTATTTAAGATATTTGTAAATCCCACATCCTCAAACCCAAATTCACATATTTTGTCTGACACTTGTACACACACAAAAAGAAGAAACCACCTTTCAACACAGATGCACGAAACTACTGTGACAGTTTTACCAAATGTGCATACCGAAAGCTAACTCAGCAGCAATAGAAAGGTTTGTTTTTTTCTTTTTCAATGAGAGTTGCAGCTCTTCTTGTTTACATCATGCATTGGTACAAAATGATGACAATATTATGGCTCTCCACAAGTACTGTAGGTCCTTTTTTTTTTTTGTTTTGTTTTGTTTTTTGTTACAAACGGACTAGAAGGCACAATTGCTCTTGTTGTCTTTGTAGAACTGCTCCCCTTACAGAATTCACTTGCTACTCAAGACATTCATTCCTTTGCTTTAGCTCCATCAAATTAATAACAAATCCCTGCCAGCCAAGGAAAGGGAGAGTTGTGCCACAACCACAGCAGATCTTTAATCACTCAACTAGCATCAGCATTCTGTGCTGCAAAGACATCTTCTGAGAACAGGCTGGCTGAGCCCTACTTCTGAAATAAAGGTATGCACTCACGTCAAATTCTGACCATGGCTTACCAGGGAAATTCACCGGCCCCTCACCTCACCATCTCTACCCCACACGTCTCCTAGAAAGCACTCTCTTTTCCACCATCGCCACCCCTTAATGGTACTCCCACAAACCCCCACATCTGCCGGCCTGCTGTACCCACAACTCCCAATGCCCAACAGCACCAGCACGCCCTCAGGCTCCCCGCACACACCATGCCCGCACGTGGCAGTCCTGGTTGGCCCGGTGCAGCCCCAGGCCGTCAGCACCGCGGAGAGCTCCGCGCCCCGAGGCGTTCAGCACTGCAGAGAACTCCCGCCGCCCCCCGCCCGCTCCGCGCCCCCCGCACAGCTGCGCACCCCCAGGGCCGGGCTTTGTGTGCCCCCTCCCCTGGAGTACGTTTGGCCCCAGCCCGGGTTACCTTTATCCCCAGGTATGTGCTTTCCCATCCCGCCCGGTGCGTGTTTGTGTGCGTGCTCTCCCTCTCATCCCACTCCCGTGCCCCTCGCGCTGTCCCCCAACCTGTCGTCGCTCTGGAAGGACTGATCTCCCAGCAGTAAGTCACGGAAGCGGTATCGGGGCGGCAAGGGCAGCACCTCGGACTCCAGCTCCGTCATCTTCAGGGAGGCAATGTCCAGAATGACCCCGCTCTTGCGGCTCCCCTCGCCGTCCCCGCCGCCACAGCCGCCGGGCGACGAGAGCCTGCGAGAGAGAAGGGGGCAGCGGCAATGAGGTGGGTGCCGTGCCCTGCCCTGCCCACCCCCTCAGCCCGCCCCCGACCCAGCACCTCCTCCGGGGCCGGCCCCGCTCAGCCCCGAACCGCGGCCCCGCGCCGAGAGCAGCTCGCGGCCCGGCTGCTGCAATTACATTGCGGGGCAGGCGGCCGGGCCCCCCCGGCAGAGCGGTCCTCCCGGGGGCATTGGTGGCGCGGGGCGCCCCGGGGCTCTGCCGGCCTCAGGCGGGCGGGCGGAGCGCTGCGAAGGGCACAGCTCGCTGCACAGGGCAGCGCTGAACACAGGACATTCGCTCCTCGGCACAGAAACAACGAAGAGCAAGGGGAGCCAATGGAAAACCCTAGTCGTCAGGAGGAAATAAAACCGCTCGTAGGGAAGAGCTACAGCTGACAAGCAAAGCCAGACCCATCCCTCCTCCCTCTTCACTCCCCCCACAAAGAAAAGTACGGGTGGTGGAGAGGCAGGGAGATGGCTCCACAACACTACTGGAGGCAGAAGCACTGCCTCCTCACCAGGCTGCTGGCACTTAAATCATCTGGACAGTCCCATATTAAATGAGAAACCGTGGATGCTGATGAGTCAGTTACCCATCCAGCCACCAAACGTCACGGCCAGGCGGATTTATCACCCGTCCTTTGGTTGTTGATGCCTCTAATCGAAGGTGCGGGGGATCACAATGTCTGGGAGAGATCCAAAATGATGGTTCAAACAAAGAGGGCCGTGTGTGGTCATCTACACACAGTCTGCCAGCCACGCAGAAAGGAGATGGAACTCAGCCGACTCTCAAGCTATCAATTGCTGAGAGCTTGTCTTTGCTCTCCAAACCACATTTGTCAACAAGAACATAGCTAATATACTACTCCCCATGTCAGCTAGAGCTGCTAATTAAGCTGATGAGAGTTATGCTGATTTTACAAGGCAACAAAGCAAGGTAGTGCTGTAAAGCCAGCATGCAGGCACACAAGGCAAAAATCACTGGTCCTGATCCTTTGGGTCCTGGCTTCAATTTCAAATTAATCTGTGCCACGAGCGTAACTCCAACTTCATATGCCCTTTGTGGAAAGTGGGACAGGGAGGAGGAACTTAAAAGAGAAATTGTGGTACCTCTGCAGCAATCTGATTGTTTGCTCCTCACTTGTAAGCTTGAAGTGTGAGGCAGACAAATAGCTGAAAGGCTCCAACTGCTGCCAGGGGCACTTCCCAGGGTCTCACCCAAAGCTTCTCCAAGACCCACCTCCCTATCGCTACAAGCTACTCACAGAAGGAAGAAAGAAGGAAAAGCTTCCAGTAGTTTTATACTAAATGAGCGACAAGCAGACAGTTAACTTTTTGCTGCAGGCTCAGAGATGTGATCACAGGCTCCTTGGATTCTCTTCTCCCTTTAACAACTGGAAGCCCTGTACATAAATTCCCAGCTGAACAGGTTCCAGTGCCCTGATGAGCTGCAGTTGGTGAGTTTCTGGAAGAGCAACCAGCATGCAAAATTTCTGCTGAACACAGCCCCAGAAGACAGCACAGCTTTCCCAATGCTTCAGATTATTTTCACTGATGTTTTTTTTGCCACTCAATTCTATACCCCGAGAGCTTTCCAAGCCCTTTTAGCTACCATATGCACACTGCAGCCGAGGCTCAGTGCTGACTAACACATCTGTGCAGGGCCTCAGGATTCAGAGAGGTTATTCTAAGATAAAAATTGATCCAAAATTTGGTCTTACAGAGAAATCGGGCCAAGTTGCTGCCAACTCAAGGACTCCCTCTGGTTCAATCGATCTCAGCACAGAAGTTATCCAACTATCTCCAGCTCACATTGCAAAGGAGGATCTAACATTAATCTAATCACAAAGCCACAATTAAGTCTGCCCTCTTTGAGCTTAACTATAAGATATGCCAAAAGAATTCCTACAGCACAGGCCAGGCCCAGATTTACTGTAGGACAGCACCTTAAAAACAGAACTTCCAGGGAGAGAAAAAATAACAAATAAGACAAATCATCCACTCCCCTGTTATACCTCATAATTGAAAATGGGGAACCAAGTGCTCAACTCCAACTGAGGGCAATTATCGTTGCATTTGAAGGGAACTGTCACAGACAGCAATCTCCTGTGATCATTAAGTGCCTGTTTAAAGGAGCGTGTCGCTTTGTTTCCCAGAGGAGAAGCAGAAAGATGGGGCTGCACAGCACGGTCACAACAGCTGCCATGTGGACAGGGCAGCTCTGCAGTAAGTGGACACTTCAGGATGCCAACATGGACTGAGGTCTGGGCAGGCAGGGCTCAGCTACTCTGCACCCACCGAGAGCTGAGGGTGCAGTCATCTCTATGTCATTACATCATGCTTGTGTTTGATTGTTTCTCTAACCCTCACCACATGCTTTTTAAGCCCAAGTAATCCATCTCTCTTGGTCTCTGATCCTGCATCAAATGCACAAAGCAAGGCAAATATTTGCCAATATCCTTTATTAGTGCTAAGAAAACTCAATAAGACCCAGTGATATCACAAACCCCAGAAGCATCATTTCTGCTCCGTATTTGCATCCGAGTTTTTCTCACATCCACAATCACAGCACATTTTGAACGCATTCTTTCTGAGTCTCACATATGAAAATCATTCAGAATTTTTAAAATTTGGCACATTTATTTATTCTGGCTTCAGATGAAGGCTCAGCAAGACAAATGCTGCGTGCACCTGTTGGATGAAGATGCTTTCTCACACAGTGACTGTAAGACATGTTGCACATCCACACCTCAAGAAGAAGAAGTGCTATCTGCACTGCACTCATTTCCTCACATCGGCACAGAGATCCATCCCCTCTGCCCAAACACAGAGATTCTGAGCTACAGAAGTGCCACAGCAACACAGACTGTTCTTCCAAGCAGTAGTGTATAAAATAAAAAATTCATGAGCAAGATTGCTTATTGCATAGTCTTCAAATACTACCAGAAAAAAAAAAAAAAAAAAAAAAAGAATCCCAACGTGGCTTATAGCTAAATACAGGACAGCAGCTTTATTTTTATCTTGCCATCCTTCCCTTCCTCCAGAACCATCTACAACTACAGACACACATGGAAAGCTCAGCACTGCTGTGCTCCATCGCTGTTGCCTGTCTCTCTCCGCCCCTTTGGCCGCTCCCCACTGCAATCAGCACCAGAGGAGACACCCAACTGCTGGGAACACAGAGATTGAGATCACATATAGTGACCTACACAAGACCTCCCCACTGATCCCCCTATCATTCACGTGTAGCCCAACACGATCACAGCACTATTCCAGCAAACACAACTGTCCACAGGAGCACGCTCCACCAGCAGTCTCCATGCTGCCAGCTGTGGTTTTCCTCAATCAGTGCTCTATGCATGGGCTGCTCGCCATCCCCTTCATCCCTTGCTGCATTCCCAGGAAAGCTCTTCTGCCAGCAGCATGCTCCCCAGGGACTGAAAGCATATGCAGAAGAGCAGCGAGAGTCCCACACCTACCCAACAAACTGCTGGGATGCACAGCCAACAGGAGAAGCTCAGCCTCAGAGGGCACCCCAGGGCTGTGGCAGCTGATCGCAATGCTTTTTAGGATTTTCTTGCTTCTTTTGACTCTACATGTCAGCATTGAGGGAGAACACAACTCAGATTCCTCTCATGCTTCCATGCATGCTACTCAGGACAGAAACTACAGAGCAGCTTCCTGTATTGGACCATGAACAACCAGCAAACAGCCCAGGGCTGTAGGCAGGTCCCATAGCCCCACTTGTTGCCCATCCCACAGCGCCCATGTCCTGCAGGGACCACCATCAGGAGCTCCAATCTCCCAGCAACACCTCCACCTCAGAGCAACCATCCTAGGCCCTGCAGTCAAAGACTTTTACATGGGATCTCACTGGGCCTCAATTCTCCCTTTAGAAGGGGCCCAACAGAAGGGGCCCACCCCCACTTCCCCCCACTCCCTTCAAGAAGAGTGAGGTCCCGCAGCTGCCATGGGGGTCACCAAGCTCCCAGCTTGCAGCTCTTGTGAAGGTGAGCTCAGCTGCTGCCAATGAACACAGCCACACAGGAAATTCTGACCTTTCACTTTCTATATTTAATAAAATACATATAACCATCATTTATTTGCTTCTCCTCCTACACCTTTCATGGTTACTGGATTACAGTTGTCATACCCCCCCTCTTTTTTCCTTCCATCTGAGTGACATCGCTGTGGGGTCTCTGCATGGCCTGAATGCACCAGGAGTGCGTGGGCACCATCTCTGGGCCAGGAGCCTTTTGCCAAGGAAGGGAACAGGCAGCAGCTTGGCAGGGCTTCCTTCCCCCTCCCCCCCCCCCATTCAACATCTCAAACATCGCCTCTAAGTGCGGGGCTCTGAACCAAGCCATAAGTCACTGCAGTGAGAATGGTGCCAACCTTAGAAGTAATCAGAGAAAAACAAAAATGCTGCATGGAGCACAGCCTGCCCTCTCCCTCGTGCTACACCGTTCAAAATCAGCATTTACTGGGGGCAGCTCCACAGACCAGTGTAGTGGGCAGCAGTGATGAACTAACAATTTCATGCAAGGCATGAGATGCTCAATTGCCCTGATTAAACTCTTGCATCCACGTTTGTATCTCACAGATCCTATTAGTTGCCCAAAACACCCACGTAGAACTGCTCAGACCTCTGACAAATTCCTCTCTTGCTTCTCTTTCAGCATGTGGAGGCAATTTAGCTCCACAGGCCTTGCAGAAAATTTAGCTTTTTGTGTATTGCACTTTGCAAACTAATAGGAAGCGTGAGTCAGTGCGCAACTCCATGAGCATCCTCCCTGCTGGCAATGCTATTTTCTAGAAGACAAAAGTATAAATTGTACCTTCCAGGTCCAGAGTCATTTTTCCTATTAGACAACCCCCTATTAGCAATTCAGAGCCACGTACCCCATATTCCCTTCTGGCCTGATGCATGCACAAGTATGTGCAGAGAGACAAAGCTCCCTGAAGCCCAAACCACTATGAAGGCTTTTCACTCCTTTTCACTCCTTTTTTTCCCAGAGAGCAAGAGCTCCCAGCAAAGGTGCACATAAACAGCTCAGGCTGATGCCCCCCCCAGGGGCTGCAAATCCTAAACAATATTTGGGGGGAGGATCTGATCCTGCACCACCCCAGCACTGCTGCTGGCAGTTGAGTGGCTGTGCTCCCTCCTTCCTGACTGCCACTGAAGCGAGACCGAGGAGTGGATGCATCTCTCATCTCCCGTTGTGCATCCAGCAGTGATGGATCCCAGGAGCCCTCCTGACCACTCTGCTCCCGTTCTCATCACTGCCACAGGGCAGCACGCAGTGTGCTGGAGAGGCGACAAATAGGACACACCTGCACAGCAAGTCTTGCTGTTTTGCTTCTGGCATTGCATGTCCCATCCTTCAGCTGTGACAGAGAGAGACATCCAAAGGCCCAGAGGAGGCAGGTGGGCAGGTGAAGAGCAGGGGGAGGCAGGTGCCAAGGGCTCAGAGCCCATCCTCCAGCTAAGATGCCATGCAGACCTGCTACAACTCAAAACCATCCCCTGACTGCTGGCCTCTGGCAAAGATGCTTCAGCCTCTTTCAAAGAGCTCTTTGAGATGTCCTCATCTTTGCTCGTCAATATGAAGTAGTGCTGATAGGAAAAACCAAAATAAGTGTTTGCAGTTGCTGGTGTAGGGAACAAAGCTCCAGCTCCCTGGCCCTGCAGCTTCAAGGCATCCCTAAATTCTGGGAATTTTTGTTTTTTGTGAGCACCACACACGGCACCCACAGGTCTCTGCTGGGCTGGGCACAGGGCACTGCTGGGCAAAGTCAGAAACGAGTGGAGAGGAATTGCAAGGAGGGGATGAGGAGAGGAGCAGCGCTCAGGGCAGAGAAGGACCTCTGGGAGCAGGTAGCCAAAACGCTGCTGAGTTCCCCCCAGAGCCGCACCCCAAGGCAAAGCCAACAGCCGACAGCCAGGCAATGAGGCACAGCGGTTCATTTGCAGCCGGTTTGGTTCATTGTGCAAATATGCAAATAGAACGCAAACGAGCTGGGTGATCGCTCCCAGCACAGCACACGGCCCCATTTCCCTACGGCCCCCCACAGAGCCCAGGACCCCTCCACCACCTCTCTGTGCTCCGGGGGCCGAATCCCCCTAAAGAGGAGCGGAGAACGGGCGGAGCCCCCGACCCAGCGCTGCCATTCAGCCCGACCCCTCCCGGCCGGGAACGGCTCCTGGCGGGGGAATTATCCGAAACGCAGCCATCCTGAGGGCAGAGACCGCTGACCCTGCTGGGAAACCACTGACCCAGCAATCCCTGGAGCTATTTATGGATTAATTACACCATTAAACAGCATCTTCCCCGTGTGAGCTCCGAACTGGGGTTCCCTGAGTTTGGCCCTTCTCAGCAAGGACGCGGCCCTTTGTCCTCAGCATTTTGCAAGGTGCCCTGGAAGCCTGTGTAAGTTCCCCTAAAAGCAGATCCTCCTCAAAGCTCAAGAGATCCAGTAACAAGGATGGACACTGCAGGAAGGAAGGAGCTGCTGTGCCACAAGGCCACATTGGACCCGCTGGGATTTCTGAGCTGAGAAACCACCAGAACCACAATTTCCATCAGCCAAGGGTTTCTCTGGGGTCCCCAGCACAGCATCCCTCCCCCCCCCAGCTGTTGTGTGCTCAACCAAACTCAACGATGCCCAACACTTTAGAGACTCACAACACAAATTAAAAAGTGCGTAAGATCAGGGCACCGCTAATTCTTGCTGACGATCTGCTGGGTAAATTCTCCCTCCTGCACAGCCCCAACCTGCTACAAGCATCAGGAACAAAAAGGGAGAAGAAACTTCTCGGCGCTCCAGACCCCTGCAGCACGATCTCTTCTATTAGAGCAGAAAATAATAGGGAGGCGTGGGAGGAGGAAGAGTCTTTTCACAGTCGGGATACAAAGACTGCAGAAATGAGCCCCATGAGGCGGGCTGTCAGCCCACCTGCCAGACACAGCCATGGGTTGAGGTGGGGGGGTGGCTGTCGGCAGCAGACAGGGAACAAACAGAAGGGCAACGCAGAGGCAAATGTTGTTCCTGGGGCCCCACAGGGCTCATTGCTGCTCTGTGAGTTCAGAAGCAGTGGCGATGACTCCAAATTACACAGCGTGGTCAGGCCAAAATGTGACTGTGAAAAGGTGATGGAGGATCCGTGTGATCTGATGATTAAATGCCAGGTGAAAATTAGCATCAGTAAATGTCGGCTAATACAGAAGGGAGAGAAAAAAAATCACTGTCCTGCACAGGCAGCAAAAGGGCTGCTTATTTAGCAGTCAGAAAAGAGCCAAAGACACCGCAGATAACTGCACAGAGCCAGCAGCTGACTGCCAGTGGTGGTCAGAAAAACAAACAGAACATTGGGAGCGGCTGTGACACCACAGGGAAATGCACAGCAGTTCAGGTTCCCCTCCCCAGAGGGCTGTGGGGATGAGAAGCACTTTGTACCAACAGAGACGAGATAGATCAATAGGAGACTTTAGCTGGATTGAGAAGAGATGAAAGGGAGGTGAGATGAGATGGGAGAGATGAGACCACCCATCTGTGAGTGCTGAGCCCCCAGCCCCACATCTGCATGGGGGGGTGGTGCCTGGGGTAGGTGCAGGCACTGTGCTCAGCCTCATGCAGCCCTCTGTCTGCTTTTATTCAAGAGAAGAATGAATGAGATATTCCACACGCCAGCACAGTTTGGCGTGGATGCAAGAGAAACACAAAGAGGCTCCAAACTAAATGGAGTGCAGCACTTGGGAACTGTGAGCGAAGGTCGGGACGAGGTCACCAATGGAGGATGGGGAGCAACCAGAGAGAGGCTGCAAATATTTTTGCAAAGCAGAAAATGCCTTGAGCAAGGGCAGTGTTCTGCCTTGGTGCCCTCCAGTGAGGGGTGCCAGCAGCAGCAGCATGCTGCAGTGAGGACACGCAGCACTCAGGTGTCCCTCACTGGGGAAGGCCCTCTCAAGAACCAATCCATATTCCCATGTATGCCACAAGGTGCTCTCCCACAGCAGTTTTAAACATCCCCAAGGTGCCCGGCCCTGAGTGTCGAGCCCTCATTCAGAGCCACACGCTGCCCTTTCCTCATCAGCTGAGCAAAACAAGAGCAAAAATCCTTCTTATCTCTGCTACATAAACATCAAGAATACGTGGTGCGTGGCCCTTGGCTCCCTGTTGCAATTCCTTGTGGAGCAGGGAGGCTGAGGTGCCCCACGGCTGTTGCAACCCACACCGGTGACTTTTGGAAAGGCAATAAATGCCTGAGCCCATAACCTGGCCCAGCAGAACTGTTACTAACTAGCTGCAGAGCCCAGCTCACTCCGAGCATCCATCCAAGAAGCATCTCCCCATTCGTTTCTGAAAGTGGAAAAGGAAGCAGCTGTTGGCTCCAGGACTGCACTCCCACAGCACAGGGATGGGTCACAGACAGACTCAATGCACAGAACCAGGAGCACGAGGTTCCCCCCAGCCCCACTCCCAGCCCTCCCCTACGCCCGCCCAGCCGCTCCCAGCCCAGCACTGGGACAGACAGACTCTGCCATCCCTGGAAGAGGCATTAAAAACCGACCTGAGAAAAGCCACATCCGTCAAAGACAAAGACGCGATGTTCCTAAACCCCTTCTCCAGGTGTCATGGTGCACACCATCCCATTTCACCTCTTTCTTCTCAAATAACCCATGGGACGCAGCGGGTGGAGCAGCCGCATCCCCTGCACACCGCTCCTCTCCCTCCGGCCCCCGACTCGCACAGGGTGTGTTTGTGTGAGCCCTTCCATATGGCCCCCATCCATCACTGCTCTGCACCCGTGCCCTTACATGGGCAAGGCAGGGGAAGAGCAGCTCCGGCCCAGAGGAAATCCTCTATTCCCTAAATGACTGCTCCCTGTGTAAACATTTACCCAGATTTCCCATGATGTAGGGAAGCAAAATTTAGGTTCTTCGTACCTTCTGAGTGCCAGAAATGCATATTTGCTCTCCAAACATACTTTTAAGTGCTTTTGCTGTTAACCCCTTTCTTCCTGACTGCGAGGAGCTTGGGGGTGCTCACCCACTTATAAAGGATGGGGGGAAAGCACAAAGACATCTACACCCACAGATGGTGGTGACAGAGAAGATGGAACCTGTTTTAAACCATCCTTAGATTTGCAGAGTGACGGGATAACAGAAACATCACTTATCTCAGAGGGGCCAGCGTTGCTGCCAAAGTCCCCTGAACACAAACCTTCAGTGCCTTCTGCACACAGCAGAGCTGCAGCTGCACCAGGTTGGAGCCAGGGGCCAGAGCAGCCCTGCGGGCAGTGTGCTGGGTGCTGGGCAGGCACACAGAGATAGAATGTGATGGCACTGCGGCCTCCACAGAGCTGGAGGGGGTTACAGACACACTGAGCTGTGTAATCGTAATTAAAACCCAAGCTCTTCTCTACATATTGGAAAAGACAGAGGAGAAGACCTTTGGACAAGTGTTGTGTTGTCGTGTGTTAGATGAGGATAAATTACACCAAGCAGTACTGTAGAACAAATAAAAAGGAGCAATAGCTGCAGGCTGAGCTTGTCGTTTTCCTGCATTGTTACAGCCCCAGTCCCCCACCAGCTGCATCCCCAGCCCAAACCTGTTCACACACACAGCTGTGCTCCATAACTCATCAAGGACAGGGTCTGAAACACACCACACACAGGTGTGCAATGAGCAAAGTCGTTCCAGGAGTGCACTACAGCTTCACCACCACCCCTGAACACCCACAAAGCCTAGACTGGGGGACAGACAGCATATGCACATACAGGTGATGCTGTCCGAGTCCCTGAGGCACTGCAATCCCTCCTTTGTGCGGGACATTGTGCCTCTGGCAGAGGACAGCAGGGGGTGGCGATAGGAGTTCCAACCACAGGAATCAATGTTCAACGACAGCATGTTACCCGGCCAGCAGAAATGCTTTGAAGGTGATAGAGTTCATCGGCTACACTGCTCCTTATCTTTCTATCTAGTCTCTTAGGAACAAGAGACAGTGCCCCTAAATCACAGTGAGATGTCGACATAAAAAAAAACACCACAACACCACAGTCATCCAACTCTAGGCACAAACCCACAAACCCGAGTCCTTATCTGCCAACAGCGAACTGATGCACCCACTTCATTTGTTCTGTTAATATGTGACGAGCACGAAAGCCAATAAATGCAATCAGAGGAATGATTGCATTACGGAGCTGTCAGGAAAAGCCGGGGTTCTCCGACAGCAACGCATCCCCCGTTCAATGGGTGCTGGGCACACAAAGACGGCATCGTCTGCTGTGACCCCACAGAGCAGCTCTGCCCGCAGCCCCAGCCATCGTAACTTCGGCACAGAACCCTCCCAACACAGAGCCCAGGCTGGGACGTGCCACGCTCGGCAGGGTTCGAGCTTCTCCCGCGTGTGCAATGCGCGGTCCTCGGGCTTCACGACAGCTTCAGCGCTCGGCCACCCGTCTGGATGTTCGAGGGGGCCGAATTTTCCCGCAGAAACTTCGTGCCGAGGGGAGGGGACGAGGTCCTTCGGTGCACCAGGGGTCCCGACACAGCCGCCCCTGTTCGTCCCTTCCCTTCCCTTCTCTTCCCTTCCCCTCCGTCGGTGCCCGGTGCCCCCCCGGCCCCACAGCCGTACCTGTGGGCGCTGCCATCGTCGTACACGAAGGTGCGGTTGGTGTAACACTCGGCGCAGACGGCAGCCCCGCCGCCCGCCCTGCCCTCCGCCGGCGCCGCGGGTTTGTAGATCCCCTGCAGGCTCCGCTCCTCGCCCGAGAACGGCATCAGCGCAGCGGCGCGGGCGCCCGGAGGGGCGAAGCGGAGCAGAGCATCGGCGCCCCGCGCTGCCGGAGCCTCCGGCCGGGCGCTGCCCCCGGCGGGCGCGGACGCGGGCACGGGCGGCGGCAGCGCGCTCCCGGTGCCGGTGCCGCTCCCGGTGGCGGCCGCCCATCACGGCGCGCCCCGCAGCAGCCCGCGGGTCGGCCGGGCGCTCCGCATGCCGGGAGGGGCGGCGGCAGCAACAGGTGCCGGGAAGTTGGGAGGCGGAACGGGGGCGGGAGCGGTGTGCCCTCAACACACACCGACACGACACGGCTCGGTTCGGCTCGGCTCCTGCCGTGCTGCCCGCCCGGGAGATGTTGTGGTACGGCACGGCACGGCACGGCTCGGCTCGGTGCGGGGTGCCGCCACGGCGCTGCTCCCTCTGCCGGTGCCCGGTACGGCCCGGCCCGGCCGCTGCCCCGCGCTGCCACCTGCCGGCCGCCCCGCCGCCTCCCTCGGTGCGAGGGATGGGTTTCTGTTTGTTTTATTTTGGATAGGGTCGCGTCAATATTTGTGCCGGGCGCCGGGCCCGGGCCGTGCTGCGCGGCCGGTACTGATCTCCCGGGGGGGCACCGCTGCCGTAACGCGGCCCCGCCCGGGCTGGGAGCGGCCGCTGCCCCAGGGAAACGGGTAACGGAGCGGCCCCGGAGCGCGATGCCCGCGCGGTGCCACCGCGGTGCCGCAGCTCCGCTCCCTCCCCAAACGCTCTCCGGGTTTACGCCGCTTCCCATGAGCAGACTTCGTGCTTCTCTCGCAGCATCCCTTCCTCCTCCTCCCTCTCCATATGGGCTCTCCTACACTCGGAGTCGTTCGAGAGAAAAGCGATCCGTGCCGCCTGTGCCATCCATCCATGTGACGCTTCCTGACCCAACGTGCTTTTAAGAAGGAGAAGTTATTCTTCATTCACTAATTGCCTCCCATTAGCGGGTGCAAAATGTTAATGCGCAGCTCTGCGAGGAGAGGGGGCGGCGGCGCGGTGACACGCGGGGTGAGCACAGGCTGGGGGAGGAATTACTTAAAAATACGATGGGGATGGGCAGGAAAAAGATGTGAAAAATGTAAGAGAAAGAGCCAGAAGGGAAAAGAATCTTCGTGCACTGGGACCTGAGCTGGGAGCATGCCACCGCACTGCACAGAGAGGGTCAAATAGAGCCAATAGGGCTGGAGAGCCAACGGGACCATGTGGGCATTCGTTGCCTTCAGCCTGAAGGTTGCCCCACGTCGCGTGGACATCTCAGTGACAGCTGGCACGACGTCCCACGCAGTGTCTGTGCCAAAGCGGTGCCGGCTGCTCCCCCCCATGCTCCCTGCCCCTTCCCAGCCCACAGCATTTTCTCACCATGAGAGCCGAGTGCCCTCTCTCCCAGTGCTGGCACTGCCCAGAGATGCTGCTCTTCCCCTCCTCCAGTGCTTTGCTAACGTTTATAGGAATGTTCACTTCTCTTTGGAGAGCCATTCCGGCTCCAGCCAGCAATGCCCTGTGCATCTTTCCCAGCAGCTGCAGTTTAATGCAACCTTGAGTCATCGTGGGACCTGTGCAGTCTCACTGTGGGAGCACAGGGGGCACAGCTCAGGGTGAGGGGCAGCTCCAGAGCTTTGTGTCTGGAGGAGCAATAAATACATCTGTGGGAGGCGATGGCATGGATGAGTCAGAGGCAGAGAGAGAAAGTCATCTGGGGAGGAACAAAGGAGCAAAGTCCAGCACACCTCCATGCTATGGAGCCGAGCAAAGACTGTGGCTGTGCCTGAGCTCTCCAGCTCCATGTTTTGCAACCGTTAATGCTCTCTCCATTCAGCCGGTATTTAGTTCTGTGTTTCTGATGCTGAATGTAATGCTGAGAGAACACACAGAGGGTTTGAGCTGTCTGTATCGAGAAACACAGCGGGAGATGGTTGTCAAAGCTGTCATTGAACTCAAGAAGCAATAATCAAACACACACAGAGAAAGATAGAGCTCTGTAATTCCAAGCCTGATGTATGCAAAGAAAGAATGAATGCCGGGAGCTTGGCTACAAAACATATTTTCAGTGTAGTCAACTGAGTCAATTGAGCCATGAAATAGAAAAAGATGCCCTTACGGGGGTGCAGAGGGGCTGAGCTATTTGCCAGCTCTCTGGATTGCTGCCTTGTTTGTAAGTTTTCTACCTTCATTTAACACCCTGAGGAACATTAAATATCAAAACCCAAATGAAATAAGCGCGATTAAGCTCTGTAAAACCATCTCCCCCATCACCTCCCCAGCTTTGTGGAGAATTGAGGGTGAAGAACTGCTTGCAGGAGCTGAATCATAACTGCCAGCAAAAACATCACTATTAGGTGACTAAGACCAAAACTATTGTCTTCCTCTATTTATCACCACCGATGCTGTTATTAAGACCCAGAGGAGCCCCTGTGCAGTCCCTGGTGCTCTCTGCACACAGGGAGGTGCCCAGACCTGAGCTCAGCCCCTCAAGGACATGGAATTCCCTTTTCTGGAGGCTATTGAACCTCATGAGGAGTGAGGTTTCTCCTGAACGCAGATAAAACTCATCAGTTTAGCCATAAGGAGCAGCTTTGGTCGGAAAACAGAAATCTGCATATATTTTGGGTGTACACGTGGCTGTTTGAATCAAGCCCTGCCATCACAATGCTGAGCAGAAGGAAGGGCTCCAGCACTGCAGGCACCATGCTGCGTGTAATTGCAGCAGGCTGATGCACATGTGGGGCTTATTATTGTTTTAAAAACGCACAATTGGGAAAGCCAATATTTGTCATGGAAGCGGTTTCAAATACCAGTGTTTATTTGCTTATTAAATAGTTTAGCTGGAGACAGAGCATCTTCAAAGGAGGAATTTTTTTTTCTCAGAATGCGTATCTGGTGCTGTAGTGCTGTATTATTATACATGAAAAATATTTCCTGATCAGCTTTTTATTCCGGAGAACACACTTAAGTGACATTACCCACGCAGACAGCTTGCCAAGCTTCACAGCACAGCTCTGTGAGGACTGTGGGGACCCAACCTTGCTCCAGCCAAACCTGGAGCCCTGTGGGCAGCCCAGAAAGGAGATCCGGGTGATCCCATTGCTCACAGTGGGGCACTTCTCCTGCCACCATTACAACAGCTGCCCAAGGAGAAGGTGGGACTCTTTTCCCCCATGGTTCCACACTACTTTTTGGGGGTGTTGTGGGGATGCCCTGGGTGCCACCACCACTAAAGCACCAACACACGCACTCCTTTAGAACTGTAAGTGATGGGTGGGCAGGTAGCACAGCTCTGTGCCACAACAGCATTTCACTGAAGTGCCCCCAGTGCAGCTGCACTCTGTCATTCCCCCAAGACCTCACAGACATCACACAAACCCCTCCTGAGTGTCAACAAAGAGTAGAGGGAAAGGCTAGAACTTGGCTTTGTGTTTGCTGCAGCTGCAACACAATCAGCCTTCGGATCATCTTTCCTCCCCACAGCAGGAGAAGTGAAGCTGTGCGTGGGTATGGGGAGGTAACCCAACCCTGCAGCCCCCAGACAGGCGCTGCCGCCCGAGGGGACGCTGCTCCAGGAGCTGCTGCCCACGGCCATGCAGGTGGGTGCCCAGGTGTGGGGTGTGGGCACAGCATGAGGCAGTGAGATGTGTCCCACCAGCTCAGAGCCGGCGCTGGGTGGGGAGCAGCTGGGCCAGCAGCACAGCGGGGAGCAGGAGGGGTGGGGAGCAGCCCTGGGCTGAGATGGGGCCTTGGTCCTGAGCGATACGGTCCAATTCTGTGCAGTAATGGTTCCCCTTTCCCCCTCTTACCCCATTTCCCATGGTTCTGTCAGATCAAGTGCCAAGGCTAGCCTCTGAGGATGCAACTGATCTTCATTAATATCTCACGCCTTCAGTAACAAGCTAAAACAGGCAGAAAGCATTCAAATATTCAGTTATTCCTCAGCATATCCACAGATGGATGCGCAGAGATGAGACATTTAATGTACAGCACATTAATGTGCATCTCAGCTTAAGCTCTCCCTGCACCACAAGGTTTGTAGGAAGTAAAAAGCTGTAGACTTAATGATGTACACATCTACAAGCCACAGTTCCATTTTGCTTGAAACTTTCATGATATGTACTATGAACGTGAGACAAAATAAAATCCTCAGCACCCAGGTGTGTTTCTTTCCCAGCTGTGCAGACTCCGGACCCACCAGTGGTGCTTTGTTCTGTTCAATGTCCTGCTGTTCCACATGCTGCTTTTCGGGGCAGACTTGCTGGAGGAATACTTCCTGCGGTCCTTACCTCTCTCCTACAGCGATGCGAAGGCCCTGGAGATCAGGGAGCGGGCCAGGAAGCTGGACACAGCCTCGTTGAAGGCCAACCTCTCCAGGTCTTACACTGTCAGCAGCACAGCGTGCTCTGATCAAGAGATATTTCTGCTTGTTCTCGTCTGCAGCAGCCCAGGAAACAGGACGAGGCGCAATGCCATCAGGCAGACGTGGGGCAATGTGACAGACACCACGGGTTATGCTGTCCTCACTTTGTTTGCTTTGGGAAGGCCAGCTTCGGTAGAAGCCCAGCAGGAGATTGATGAAGAGTCGCAAAAGCACAGAGATATTATCGAGGGCAGCTTCATCGATTGTCCTGCAACTCAGACACAGAAGATGATGATGATTGTGGAGTGGGTGGTGACTTTCTGTCCTCACGCAAGGTATACCCTTAAGACAGACGAAGAAATGTTTGTTGGCATTCCCAGCCTGGCTGGATACTTGCTCAGCTTGACTCAACTAGAGGATGTCTACAGTGGGAGGGTCATCCATCAAGGGGTGCCTGACAGAGACCCCCAGAGCCCCAGCTTTGTCCCCATCCATCAATACCCCGAGGAGTTTTACCCGGATTACTGTGACAGGAGAGCCTTCGTCATGTCGCAGGACGTCGTGCGCAAGGTGTTTGTGGCTGCCCAGGAGGTGCCAACTTCAGTGCCTGCCGATGTCTTCGTTGGGATCTGTGCTAAGAAAGCTGGCATCACTCCCATTCACAGCTCTCGCTTTTCTGGGGAAAAGCACATCAGCTACAATCGATGCTGCTATAAATTCATTTTTACCTCTTCCAACATGAACGAGGATGAGCTATTTAAGGATTGGAAGGAAACAAGTGATGGGAAAGACTGCTCGCTACTGGAAACGTACTACAGCCTGGTGTCCTGCAGGGTTCTGACCTATATTGATAAGTTCAAACAGTTTAACTTGGACAGAATAAAAAGTGAGGCTTTCCATGTCTCTGATTAAAATATAATTTTTGGGAAGGAAGGCTGTATTTCCTTCCACCATTCTTTCTTTCTTAACCTGTACATATTCAGCAATCTCCCCTCCAAGTTGGCTTCTTCCCTTCAACAGCTAATGAATTAGTAATGCTATCATGTTGCAGTAACAAAAGCTTTAAACATATTCTAGCTGCATGCCCTTGTACATTGTGTGAAGCAAGTAAAACGAGTACAAAGAAACATGGTGTGCATCCAGTGTTTTCCTTTGTACATAAAGATACACCAGTAACATGTAAACCATTTGGCTATAAAAAAAATGTATTGGCATATACTGAACAGATGTAGATAACAAGGGGTAAGATCTGAGCTCTAAGCTCAAAAAAAAAATGAAGCACACGTGCATACAAATGCCTCGTTTGGCACCTCTGTATTTTAATATATTGTATTTGGCACGTGAACCATGCAAAACAGATGTTAAAGACTTGACACAGAGAGCAGCCTTCATAAGCAACAGCTGAAGATGTGCACAGAAGTGACTCATGAACTGCAGAAAAGGGTTATACTGATTTCTTTTACCAAGATTTCAGTATACACCTCATCTAGAACTACCAGCACAAGAAGCCACCTGGAATAACCAAAGCTCAACCCCAATACAAGTGCAAAGTCACACATTTTCCTTTTTAGTGCTTTTATGTTTTTCCATACTTGGAGGTTCACACAGCTCCTGTGCTCCCTCAGCTCACAAATGAGACAGTACATACTGCGTTTCCCTCCAGCAGATGTTTATTATGCACACTAGGATGAAGTGAGAAGTAGCATAACATTGGATGACAATTTTTTGTACATATCTGATCATAAGTAACAAAGCAGATCACCTGCATTCAGACAGTTTGTTAGACATTAACAGATTCTCCCCAACTATCCAACTTCTGAGCCCATTCAGTTCCTTGCCAGCAATGTTCTCTTGCCAGCAATATTTTGGAAGGCAATGCTAACATCTCTGCTGCAGCCTGAATGTACTACAAGCAATAGAAGTTACTCCACAACTACATCGATCATCCCACTTCGCTTGGCAGAGTGAGGACACCAGGCAAGTACTTTCCATAGACGCACAGCTGACTTAACACACTAAAATAAGCCCCAGAGCAGTTGTTTCATGTGTTATTATGCTCCCTCCACCTTGCCTTCAGATTTATGTCCCCAACAAATCTAAGATAGACCTTCAGTATAAAACACATTGTGATCTTTGTTTATGGACCGACACATCAGGGGGGACAGAAGGGAGCGGTGGTCCAGCTAACCTTGTACCTCATCTCACCCACCACCTCCAGAAGAAGATGAAGGCCCATGAAGCACTACATTTATATTCTAATGCAGTTCGTGCATTTAAACATGAACACTTCATGTTCTTACCCCTTTTATTCCAACTCAGGCAAATAAAATTGGTACTTTTTTAAATAACACATTAAAACATTAATCTTCAATAAAAAAATAGCATAAACAGTTTAAGATTTGGTTCTGAAGTAGACTTGTAGCTGGTGCTCCTGTTCAGCAAGCAAAACAAGCTGCCAAAACCACAGTTAATGAGACAAAGCTCCCAATTTGGTTTTATACATCAGCTTACTTCTGTTTGTTTGTTTAAGGATTAAGTGTTTGTTTCTGTGATCTCAGTATAAAGTGTAAACAATACTTAGGACTTATTTAAACATGACTTACATTCAGCAACCTGATCAGAGAAGAGAATCCAGTTTGTACTCCCTCATGTGGACAGAATGTTACCAGTTTATTCTTAGAGAGTTTCTAACAGAACTATGGCAGGCTAAAAGAATATTTTCCATGCAAGTGCCAACTTTGACAGATATAAAAAAAATGTTTTTTAAAAAAGAGAAACTATGGCAGCATCTGAGCTTACAAAACCTCAACCTTTTTTTGCTTTTTTTTTTTTTTTTTTTAATTGTACTGTGATCTACTGAGAAAACATGATAGGAACTCTAAACTCAAACCAGTTTAAGTAAACAT